>NW_025963879.1:23531192-25004942 GCF_023055435.1 Haliotis rufescens
TAGCCACTGGTGGCGCTTCAATCAAGCTGTGTTTGTTTGTTAGGTGTTTAACGCCGCACTCTGCAATATTCCAGCTATATGGCGGCGGTCTTTAAATAATCGATCAAGCTGTGAAACTCCAGCCTAGTTCAGCCAGGGTGGAAACTGGACCTCTACAGTCAGTTACCTCTCTTGCCTCTGGAAGATATGCTTAATTTGGATACTTGGGCCTCCCAAATGAATTTGAGACAATTGGGAATTTGACACATTCAATTCACTAGCTAGCTCTCTTTCACATAAACTATGAAATCAGCATAGGGAAAATTATTTTTTTCTTTTTAAGAGTCAAGAAGGGTATTGTGTGATATAAGATTTCATAGACTAAATGTTAGTCTACATGACATGCAGTTCTTACCAGTATGATAATCATACACATTCATGTTGGCGAAATATAGTTTGAGCAAGTTGGCCAATAATCAAGGAATTCTCAAGGTCTCTTTCTTTGTTGTTTTACCCTCAGCAATGTTCCTGCAAAATGACGACGGTCTGTAAATAATCAAGTCTGGACTAGACAATGCTGTGATTGATATCCTGTGCATATAGCCACGCATTTGGGATACAATAACATACAATCAACAGTCACCAAGACTGACTGCACGATCCAGTTAGCCGCCTCTTGTGACCCCCCAAAAACTATTTAATCATTTTCACCTGTCCTCTACCATAAAAGTGTTGAAAAGTACAACGTCTAATTCTGATTCCCATGAACACATCTGACATTAACTTTCACATCAAGGCCTCACCTTTTTTTACTTGTTTTATGGATCCCCCACCTAAGAATAGAAAATCCAGAAAACAAAATCAGAATTACAAGGTTTTTACATACCGCTTATGGTAAGGTGGATTGACAATAAACATGACAATAAAATTTCACAGTCAGATTTTAGATTTGCTTGCCGTAAAAGGTGTTTATGCTTGTCGTAAAAAGGCGACTAACAGGATCGGATGGTCGATTATTTACATACCGCCGTCATATAGCTGTAATATTGCTGAGTGCGGCGTTAAACAACAAACAAAACCAAGATTTACAATATCAATAAAGACCCAAACCAGGCTAAGAGTTTAAATTTTTTGTTACAACCTACCGATCCAAATCAAACTTTAAGATGATTGTAACATCCTGTACTAGGGCTGGGACGAGTCCAAATTTACTACCCGGGTACCCACCACGCTACCACCTGACCCTACCCGGATACCCGCTATATGTCTCAAGACTTGGGTGTAAAAAGTCTGATTGGGAAATTGTTGACCGTAGCCCTGGTAAAATGTATTTAGATACACGTATAAACCAATCTGGTCATGCATACACTGAAGTTGACTGAAGTTTTATCTTTATTCAAACCTATAAAGGTCAGAAGGAATGGGTGCATAGTCAGAAAGAAATGTGAACAATGGTGACTTGTAGTGTAACCATAGAGTTTTAGATATTTTTTGTCAGTACACAATATATCATGTGACTAACCACGGGTCCGGGTAGTCCTGTTGGTACCCGGGTCCTACTCAGTACCCACCCGACCCGAGTACCCGAGTTACCCGTCTCAGCCCTATTCTGTACAATGCATTTTAAAAAATAATCCACCCACCGACCAAATATATTCACTACTATCAACAATTGTAAAAATAAAATGTCTGAATAAGATCTCTAAAGTTTTGCTAATGATTTCTCTGTGCAGGTTTAGTGGGCAATAAAGCCTCTTTAACCCACCTGTCATTCCAACAGTGTTTCTTTATCTGCAACAGTTATGTTAGGTATGTTGTAAATAATTGTTGCCACTTCCTGCACACACAATTTCAACTTTTGAATCTCATGTAATGTTGAGATGATTGGAACAAATATAATGCACTTTATTCACAGAAATGTCAATTTCGAATTTTCCATTTGAATGTCTTTTTCAAAACCAAACCCCAATCCAAAAATGGTGACAAAATGTTCAAAGTTGTCGAGATATCAGAGCTTATATGTCTACAGTTAATTATCAATGAGATTTTTAGAGAAATTGTGATTATTTCAAAATATTATTATGACCTGTTTAATATTTTATGAATTTTCCACATTTCAAACTAGCTTTTGTGACAATCATCAATTCATGTCAATACATATCCTACCCTATGCGTAACATGGCGTATGATGCACTTCGTATGAACAAACACAGCCCACATTTATCGTTCAATTTACTTTACCGGAACTTTGATTCCATGCAAGACGTGCGGGCCAAAATAGCACCACGTCAAAACGGCACCAAAATTGCAAACCGGATCTAGTTTTGGTATGCGAAAAGGAAACGATAGTGGCCGATCCAGAGGTATCTTCGTGTTGTTTCAAACTTTTTTGTGTGTGTGTTTCGTGTGTGTGTTTGTGTGCGTGCGTGCGTGCGTGCGTGCGTGAGTTCGTTAAAAGCTGCACTCGGCAATATTCTCTCAGCTCTATAATCCCCAGACTATACAAAGCAGATAAATCTGAGCATTCAAATTCAAAGAGTGAGTGAGTGAGTTTGGTTTAACGCCGCTTTTAACAGTATTCCAGTTATATCGCGGCGTCAAATTCAAAGAACGGGCAAGTCAGCAATTATCACATGACTAACAAATAAAACGGCCATTTATTCTTGTGCTGTCGCGGTTTCATAAAATTGCGGTTTTCTCTGGGACACATCATGACTGCAATAATGCTAAAAGCAGCATTAACCGCATACGCACCTAGCTCGAAGTTGGCACGATCATTAAAACATCAAAGGGACACACCTCAGGTTTCTTTGGTAGAAAAGGTGTTATAGAATATATTGATAATAATCAATTTTCCACTAGCACGTGCATTAATTACTTACCTACTATTTCTTATTTAATACAAAACCCGTTAGAATTGATCTTCAGCAACCCATGTCTGTTGTAAGAGGTGACTATCGAGATCGGGTTGTCAGGCTCGTTGACTTGGTTGTTGCATGTCATCGTACCCTAATTGCATAGATTGATGCTCATGATGTCAATCACTGGATTGTCTGGTCCAGCTTCTATGCTTTGCAGACCGCCGCCGGCTGGAATATTGCTGAGTGCGGCGTTCAAGAACAAAACAAACTTATTATTACAAAACTTCTTTAAAACGCCAAGTGTATTAAAGAATTGTAGGTCCGTTGCCGTTGGAGACAATTTGGGATCGCGCCGTTTTCGCGTAGTGCCGTTTTAGTGCTAACCAGGAATGTTAAAAAAATGTGTTGTCCGGTAGTGTCTTCTACAAGAATTATGGTCCATCTCGTATTATGATATTTCCGATAATTTAGTCTGTGCACGTTTCAGACCCATTTACGCGTTCAACTCGAAACTACATTAAAGGCATATGTTAAGCGAATTCATCTTTCTTGGTTATATGATACCAAGAATGTCGATGGCAGGTTGTTCATCCACATTAAATAGCTTCGCGCGATGCACGCACCGAGGAGCACATGGTATAGAGCGGGTGTATTTTCGAGATAGTGTAAGTGATAATCTTTGTTTGAACCCTACACGCTGAGCTGTCTTTAGACTGAACGTACGAGTGTTTTAGATATGAAATATAGATTAACATAAAAAATATGTTTGGGTTTTCAATGTGAATTATTTTTGAAATGTGTCGATAGTCAAGAATACTTAGTGTTTTTGTTGTTGCATCGTCAAAACGCACCATTGACTGCAGAACATGGCGTAATGATTTTCACGCGCAAATTTAATTAGGAATTCACGGGGCAAGTATATCTGTCATTTAACCACTGAATTGAATTATAGCTATCTGTGTTTTGTCCGCGTTTAATGGTCACAAATACATAGTTACGACAACATGGAGTAACCTTTTATTAGAACCCCATGATGGTTTTCGCACCTCCCCTCGCAAGGCCTGCCCGTGCGCACGTTACAAGCTGGTTACAGAATATCGTGGACATGTTTATATATAGTTCAAAATCATTTACCGAGTATTTCGATTGAAAGTATGATTGTCAAAAGTTATAAAAACGAACGGTTCAGTTCACCCCCTTTATTCACAACTGATTAATTTGGATTAACTGCAAGCAGCCTATATGGGGTAATTCAGTACACCATCCAGCACACCATCCCACATTATCTTAACAGTTTATTCCTGAAATAGCATTAATTTAATTAGTTTGCTGCGTAAAACATTGGTTTACAATGTAAAGGCAGATATCAGATATAAAGTATATGTTTGAAATAATTTTAATACCCAACAAGACATTCGGGAGTTTTTAAAATAAACTGCAAATAGATTTATTATATATACACATCTAGCTTGGCATGTACAATTTGTTACATCTAACCTTCATTTATGTATTCATTGTAATATGTCCTATGTGTAATGGAGCGGTATTAACATAAGTGCTTCGCTTGTTTACCAATCCATTTTCACACTTTTGTGAAAATAAATATGTTTAAACAGACAGTCGGGGGAGGTGACCCATTTGTCAGGTGTGCATCTAGGCTGGTTTGTTCCCACTGTACCAGCAGATTAATTCGGTTTAATTAAGATTAATCAAGTTAATCAGGATTAGCCGTCATGCCTTGCTGTACTGCCAGCACCAGCCAGGTACTAATTAGCTATGCTGAAAAGTGTAATTTTGAGAGTGCCCTGGGCGCTTATTATGTCGAATACGGTATTGTTATACATTGTATGATTCAACATTATGGGTAGTTCTTGTATGTATCTTCAGACCGCCTCCGTGGTCTAGAGGTAGAGCGTCGGCCCGGAGAGCGGTAGGTCCGGGGTTCGATCCCCAGCCGCGTCATACCAAAAGACGTTAAAATATGGTACTTGTTGTTACCCTGTCTGGTGCTCGGCATTAAGGGGCTAAAACAAGGACTGGTCTGCTTGGAGTCAGTATACTGTGTCTGAGTGGGGTATTCATGTTAAAACTGCGGCATGGTATCTCAGTGAGCTAGCACTATAAATCGGCATCAGTCCGGACTAGTACAAGCAGCCACATACACGTGCATGCACGTCGCTTTATAAGTGCAATAAACTTGGACACGACGTTAAACCCCATTTCACCACCTCTTGTATCTTCAAGAATTGTAACCTCTTCACCAGTTTTTACCACTTATTGTTCAATTTGGAAATATATTTTAGTGCTATATATTTTTCAATCTTAAATATATCCTTCAAATATTTTTTTCAGTAATTGATATTTTATTTCTGAGTCCCTGTTAGAACCTGACACCCAGAGAAGTGCCTGGCCCATGTGAGAAAAGATATACAGACAAGTTTAGAAAACACAAGCAATGTTCAGAGCTCCAGATAACTTTTTTACTCGAAGGTTTCTGTTTTAATTGGGTTATTACATTTTTAAGCATAACGGTTCTGAATATAGGCTTGACTCGGAAAATAAATAAGCTCATAATTGTGTTTCGGAAATTAGCTCTGTTGTACTGAAAAAGCTTCATTGGGTATTTACGCGTGCTGTTTTCAAACAACTGAGATTTTTATTTAATGCTTGCATTTCTGTATGCAAATTAATTGAAAGTAATTGAGTTTTGAATAGTTTTGGGGGTATTTTACACAAATACGCGTCTTATCTGTAGCTCTGAAGGTTACTCAGTGAGCTCCAGGAGATATTGTTATGCATGTCGATACTAACAGTAAGATTGATATTGCATGGACATTATGTACTCAGCTTCTCTCCATGCATAGATTGCAAATCCCTGAGTCTCTTTTGTTGGTGTTTGAATTCTTGATTATGTCCCATTTGATTTTGTAATTGGTTTTGTTTCGTTTTAACTTCCAGATGTGCTTGGAGAGTTCTGTCTCTTTTTCATATTTCTCAATTCTGAATGATTTTGTGTGGTTGTTATACCTTGTCTTGAAGGGACCGCTTGCTAACCCAATTTGTGTGGTTGTTATACCTTGTCTTGAAGGGACCGCTTGCTAACCAAACCCAACCCAACTATGGGACATAATCAAGAACTCAAACACCAACAAAAGAGACTCAGGGATTTGCAATCTTTGCATGGAAGAGAAGCTCGAGATTCTCATGCTAACATCCAACAAGCTAAACAAAAGAAGCGAGCTCATTTCCACCTGTCGCCATGGTAAACCCCCAAGCCGAGCAAAAAAGAAAGGGTCAAACTAAAAACCATGTTTCATTATGCCTGATGATCCTACGCAATACCATGGGTGCGTGAAACTCAGAGTTGCAAAATGATATAAGGAAAGTGTATCCAAATCTGTATTTATGCTCTACTTTGTATTGAGCACTCTCTTCTGCAATTGGATCATACTTGTGTGTGTGTATATATATATATATATATACTCCTTCAAACCAAATAGATTAAGCTGAAGGTCAAATGTCAAATTGTGGATATGTGGACACTTTTCATTTAGTAAGCTTACAGATAACAGTGAGTACCAGAAACCTTGAACTTGTTTGCACTCCAAAGAAAGTGGGTAATTGTTAGAACTTCACATTGACAAAAAGAGCATAAATTGCCATCTAATATAATCTTGATTCTAAATAAATATGAGTTTTTTTATGTAATCCTGTGAAAATTCAGTCCCAGACGAATTCTGCGATTCCCAAATCATGGAAAGATTTGCAGAAAATGGTACTTATCGCAGAATTGCAGACAAATCACGGAATTTGCCTTTTTCTATATAACAGTACTCTAATTTTTAGTATTTTCAATATTTTCTATCAAATTTTGTACTTGAATGATTGTCAAACATGCAATTCAGACACACAAAATAAGAATCCTACAATAAAACAAGATGTGAAATATATCATTCTCACATTAAATGTTCTTGTGGTATTACGACGACATCAAACCATAAATATCAGAGATAATTGTTTTTGTCTTGAAATGTCTAAATGCAAAAGATTAAATATTTTAAAGGAAAAAAAAATGAGTCTGTATAAATGTTTGAGGGTGGGGGGGGGAGTCCCAATATGGTTATGTTTTTACTGCAGAATTTACCACCAAATTTTGAATTTTTACAAGCAGAATTTTGGTAATTTACGACAGAATTCATCTGGGACTGAATAATTCTGAACTGAAACCATCTCAATTTGGTATCTAATGTAGTCTAAAGTGGTTTTACAAATAGTTTTTCCCACTCTAACTCGACAGGAACTCATTCCTCCCACTTATAATTGATTTTAAGCTGAGTGTCAGATGCATTCTAAATAAAATAATAATACTTTGCTCCACCAGTTGTCAGACTTTCATTTTTGTGGAAGCCTCGGTGTCTGAGTTGGATAGATTGCTGACTTTGTGTGCTGGCGATTAGGTGCCTCACTCGGGCAGTGTGGGTTCGAATCCCCGACAGGACTCAACCCAAAAAGGAAAAGAATCTGTACTTAAATCAGAAAGTAAATATCCCAAATATAAACTTTGTTAATACTTTGCTCCTTTCTTAACTGTAGCAATTTCTTGACAACAGGATCATCATTCATTTTGGCAAAAGATGTTGGCTTACTATCCTACAAAATATTTGAAAATAATCGACTACATGGAACTTCTGTTTTATACCAGACATAAATTTATTGCTTTGCAGCCAGGATTATATGGGTAACCCGGTATATTTTGATTCAACACTAAACATATGGCAGAACTAGTGAAAAGAAACCCACTTAAAGGGGCACTGATCTAACGCAATTCCCCGGGACTGGTTGTTGCCTTTGTTATTGTTTTTTCCCAGTGAGAACCCGGATGAATAGCAGAAATCTAGACTAGTTCGCGACCTCTGCTGCGCCTTTCGTAAGCGCATTAGTCACTTTTATGGATACTGGTAGTAATAAGGGCGTATGGTCACATTGATCAACAAAGTGAAATACAGTTTTCGAGATAATAAGGAAATGTAGTTATCTTTGTGGGTAGCATCGGTAATGGTGACGAAGTTTTGATAAGTCACTTGCTTGGTAATTTTGCGATTTTCGTTTACACTATTTTGACTTGCAACACAAAGTAAATATTTCACCTGAGCATTGCTTTTTTATAGTGTGTATATTATTTTACTGTCAAAATGTGTAACATATTTATTAAACGTCTAAATATTCAGTTATTTTACAAATTGACTGAAAAATATTTCCATCTCTATTATTATGATAACGAATTCCAAACATTTGGATGTTAAATGTCATCACCAAGAGACTGAAAATGGTACGTTGAAAAGTACATTTCTATGTTGTTTGGCTTCTAATCCTACATAATAATCTGTTGTGATGTTTGTAGGCCCTTTTGATAGTCTTAATCAATCTGGACAGACTTTTTAGTCAAAATGACTGAAATATTTACACATTTTATAAATTGCCTGAGAGAATCACATTTTACAAATTGACGGTAATATATACACGCTTACAAAGGAAAAGACCTGTGAAAACAATGTCTATCGCGCATTGAAGAATTTCCCAACCAAGACGTAGAGAAACAAGAACGAATTATCGGTTTAAATGAAGGGAAACAAATTGCAAATACCATAATTACAACCTACCAAATTTATGTGTATAAATGTTAGGCAGCTTCCTTGTTCGAGGAATGTATCCGTGAATATCCACACAAAGGAACAATATCCCACTCGTCTGCAGCTGTACAAAGAAACTTATTTGATGTCACGTGTCTCAGTAACAATCAAATATTTTAAAAGATATATATCGTTTCGGGATATTATAACCCGTGTTCGTTTCTCAACTGATCACTTGGATTGTTTCAGGTGTTTCACATAGGTGTCAAGTCTCAAGGGTCGGCTGAGAAGGCCCACGTGACAACTATTTTCATAACGTCCACGGTTCCTAAAAAGTCCATTGAGTGATAGATAACAATGATCAATCAATCAACGTATTATCAGTTTACCCTTTGAACAAAGTATGTTGTTTTTACATCGGCACTTCACGCCATGATATGAGTGTATTCCCTTTGTTTTAGTAAACCTAGACATGTAAACACTCACTTTTGACATGTCCACTGTGCAAGATAACAGTGATTAATCAATCAACGTATTTTCTGTTAATCCTTTGATGACTAGGAACGATCCGTTGATTTACAAAAAAAAGTAAATCAACTGATCATTCATCTCTTGCTGGGCTGCCACGTGCATATTACATAACACCCATTTCACCTCACTTCAAACCTGGATTTAGATTGAATAATATTACCCCAGACACAATAAATGCCAAATGGGAACCTTTGTCAGGTAATCTCAGTGGTGCTACCACTAATTGTACCTGTAATAAATTAATTAACTGAGCATCAAGTGAATGACGACAAATACACAAGTGTAGGGTTATACGAGAAAACGTGGATGACAACAAGGGAGTAGTAATCGTATTATCGACGCAATCCGAAATCCGAAAATGCTTTCACTGCATGGATACTTTTTTTAGTATTAAACTATAACCATCTGGGGTATTTCCAAATGACGACATCCGATGAGCTCCGCCGTTCTTTTTGTCTGTTTGTTCAGGCTGAAGAAATTAATTAACAAGCGCCCTCTGTCAAAATCTTTATAGATCACAGTTAACCAATCAGTGTTTATGCAAAAATGCGTAAAACAAATATTGCCTCCAGCCTCCAAGTTTATTTAACTGTCCTTGCAGACGGTAGCCCAGTCTCTGGTCACGCTCAGTTGCGTTGCGTATCATCCGGGTACTCACGGGGAAAAAACAATAACAAAGGCAACAACCAGTCCGGGGAATTGCGTTAGATCAGTGCCCCTTTAAAGCACAGTGTAATTCACGTAGTAGACCTTGGTATTAAGAAATTTAAAACAGTAACAGTCTCAATGAAGAGAGGTAGAAAACTTCCTAGACTGCTTTTCTAGCTCCTCGAGTTAAAGAGAACCCAAGCTTAGTAGGGGGTGAGTAATAACTTCATCGTAGCTTGTTGTTGGTACACTTAAATTCTAAAGGACACACCTTAACTTCTATATAATCACCCTGTAAACTTGAAAAATAATACATTTCAGTCCCATTCATCACACACCCAACCTCAATGCATCCCTGCTCACAGTGTCCTAATCAGCTCGAGTCATCTTGTTTACTGCATAAATGGCTACCAAGTCACTTGTTAAATTACCACTTAACAAGATCTGGGGTAGAATAGGTCTTCAGCAACTCATGCTTGCCGTAAATGGCGATTAGTCTTGTCATAAGAGGCGACTATCGGGATCGGGTGGTCAGGCTCGCTGACTTGGTTGTCATGGTATCCCAGTGGCGTTGATCGATGCTCATGATCTCAATCACTGGATTGTCTGGTCCAGACATGATTTCTTACAGACTGCCATCATATATACTAAAGGGTAAAAACAGTGTTCGAAATACCTGCCTGCCCAACCGTCCGAGACGGGTTGATTTCAACTCGGGCTGCCAGATTTTCAAATCCCCCTGCCCGACGGTCGGGTTATATTTCATATGTGACAATATTCTAAATATTTCCCGATGATAATCATTAATTCACATGTAAAGATGAATGATAAAATGTAACCAAAAAGAAATCCCGTTAGCTTATCCTGAGAAACATATGATTATAGTGGGCAGGCAGGTTTTGGTCAGGGCTGGCAAGTATTTCAGCTAGCCAGTCCTGTTTCATACCCTGGTAAAAAGTAACTGTTTAAGTTGAAATTAGATAATGCATCTTTCAATACATATTCATGAAGACATGTCCTCAAGTTGAAAGTGCATGCTTATGCATGACCTACAATTTGAATGTTTTCTGTTTGTTTGGAATATGTCACTAACACACATGTTTTTTAAATGTGAACAGCACACAATGATTGTTTAGCTATCAAGTGCTCATAGAAACACTTATTTTTTAACCTCAAGTACATGGAGTAAACTGACTATAAATGTCCACCCTTTCTGAACAAGGCTGGAATTTTGGAGTTATATTTTGGCTGGACTAACGAGTCTATGGATAGTCCAATCGCGAGTAATGAAATCGACATCCGGTTCGTAAGCTGCTGTGTAGATTTCAGTTGATTGCAGTATTTGAAAAGTATGTGTACCGTCAACTTGGCGTCATCAGATATTTTCCAAATCTTTTCATGTTTTTAATTGAGGTGCTTGTGGGATTTGATGCACTTCACGAAGTAAGACCCATTTTACAATATACATTTTACAATATAGATCTTGATTATCGATCTTATTGTCTTGACTGAGCGCCACCATTTTGTTTGAAGCAAATGCAAGTGATATGAGAGGTGGGATCTGATTGGTCAATAGGATGGACACAGAAGGGAAATTATATGATCGAGCCACAAAATTCCAGTCTAATTCGGCAAGGGTGGAAATTGGACAGTTACAGTCAGTTAACTCCCCTGTCTCGGGAAGATGCCCCTATGTAAGGCTTACAAAATGTCATGGCTTGCTGAATATCAACATTTACATGCTGTGGGTATGGGAGGGAGGGGGGGGGGGAGACGGGAGGCCCAGTCGTCTGATTCGCTGTGCAGAGTTGCGTCCCTATGATTGTGGGTTTCAATCCCAATTCGCCCTGATTATGTTTCGAGGTTTGTCAGCACCATACCCATGCCCGTGGGTTTCACCGAAATGCTAAATGTCTGAGACCTGCATCACTTGGGGCTTTCCTCCCACATAAAACTGACATGCCGTGATATAACTGGAATACTGTTAAAAGTGGCGTTAAACCCAACTCACTCAATCACTTCAGCAGGGTAACACTTATGATTGCCACGGGCTGGTCATCAACGTGTGATGTTGTGTCAACAAGACAACCATATACAGATGGTGCATCTAGGCATTCGATGCCAATCTGACACATTAACAGCTCAGACAATTCTTGGGTTGAGACCAATTAGTGACAGAACAAAACACAACTGGTTGAGGGAGCACAACATCTGGCCCCGAAAGTCAATGATATGTCCATTTTTGCTTCCATGTCACCATCAGGGGCAATGTGGGCGAGGGAGGGGGATGGAAGTGTAATGGTATGGTGGCATCACAACTCATCATTGTTAATGACACATGCTCCCAGAATGACATCGTTTGAGATCATATTCTACCCTTTGTGCAAATGCAGTGATGTAACATCACATTGCTGCAGGATAATGCCTGCCCACATGCTGTAGCAAACTGTTTGAGGCAGCTTAACATTGCTGCACTGCCATGGCCGGTTGTCTCTCCAGACCGCTCCTCCACAGAACATGTCTGGGATGAGATAGGACACCTATGACAGGACCAGAACCAGCCAGCTCAGTTGGACCAAACTTTGGTTGACATTTTGTACAACATCCAGGGATAATGTACGACTTTATGAATAACAACCTCTGGTTTATTGCATATAGCGACGTTTTGCTGTAGATTCTTACACCATTATCAAGCTGGAGTGACAACAACCAAGTGATGAGAGGTATATATGCAAGACATGTTGTGCCAATATTCGGCCCCACATCCGCAGCATATGTATTTAAAAATTCCTGAATTGGAATTATGAATTTCCCAATTCATGTAATAACCAATAAATAATTTCATGGCTTTGGAAGGTAACCTGTATTTCACTGATACCATTACCAATTAAGAGTAAGAGGTTTAATGCTAAAAAACTAAGGAAATAAGAACTTTAAAATGCTCAAATTGCATGCCAGGGGCACTTTTGAAACCTAGATAAATACCTGATATCCCCCAGGCTGTTTTCTGTCATCTTATTGTTAAGTGCTGTGATAGACAACAAACAAACAAAGACTGAAGCTTCATGTCAAAACGACCGCCTCCGTGGTCTTGTGGTAGGGTGTCCGCAGAAGGTCCGGGTTTGATCCCCGGCTGCGTCATACCGCGTTAAAAGATAGTACTTGTTGTTACCCTGTCTGGCACTCGGCATTAAGGGACTAAAACAAGGACTGGTCTGCTTGGAGTCAGTATACTGTGTCTGAGTGGGGTATTCATGTTAAAATGCGGCATGGTTTCTCTGTGAGCTAGCACTATAAATCGGCATCAGTCTGGACTAGTACAAGCAGCCAAATACACACGTGCATGCACGTCGCTATATAAGCGCAATAATCTTGGACGCGACGTTAAACCCAATTTCACCTCACCTCACCTCACCTCACCTCACCTCACCTCACCTCACCACACCTCATGTCAAAACAATAGTACAGAGCAACAAGAAGTCAATGTTATCAACATATTCATTCAAGATGACGTGAATCAATTAAATCATGTTCAGCTTCATTCACACAAACTGAAATCAAGGGAGATTATGGGTTAGAATTGGTTCCTAGCAACACATGTAGGTTGCAAGAGATAACTTAATGGATCCTGGTGGTCTGACTCGGTGGCTTGATTGATGGCATGTCATGGAAGTTTCCAGGCTAAATTACAACACTGCTATAGTACAGGGTTGAGGGAATGCCACTTGCCTGACCTGGTGGGCTGGTAGTCATGTCAAACATTCCTTTTAGTTGACCCTGTTCAAATTACTGACTCGTATCTCAGTACAGTTTTAGTCTGCATTTTCAGAAACTTTCTATAGATGGGGATAATAGTACTTATTACATTTGTATTATTAATATGCAAGGTGTGTTGTATGTGACTAGTAAAGCAAACAGTGGCTCTATTCATAGCAGATTTAACTGCAATTGTCACCAAATCCACTGCATAATCAGAAATATATTATGCCTATAAAATTCCTGACAAGAGGTCATCAATGGATTTTGATAGTTTACTTGCCCATGTAAAAGTGAACATTTTTCCAATTCCTCACTCTTGTAAAATATATTGAGGCAGGGAGCCAAGTGGCTCCTATTTAAAATACATCAGGAGCCATTTGTATCATATATAGGCCACAAGATGAAGGAAATTTAACCCGAGAAAAACCCCTATATGAATGTCATGAGATGCTTAATCTCCATTCTGATAGTCAAACTATTACCCCTGGTGTGAGTGTCACGCGTGGTGTATGGCCCATCTGCAGCTCACACTTGTCAAAAGAAGAAAGATGGTGGCAAGCCCTGAATAAGTACTTTGTCAACAATACAGTGGTATGGAATATTAGGCACTTTATCAGTTGGCACAAAGAGAATGAGTAGGTTGGCAGTTGGGATATTCGCCTGGGTGAGCTGGCAGGCTTTCTGCTAAGTTAGTCATCCATAACTATATATACCTGTGTTGGGAAACAAGCATGTTGTTACAAGCTGTCTCTATGTTGTAGGTAGTTCAATATGGTGATCCGTGTGGCAGTTATCGGTGCTGGTCCGGCAGGTCTGTGTGCCATGCGGCATCTACTGGCTCGATCTGATGTGTTCGAAGGAGTGTGTTTCGAGCAGTGCTCAAAGCTGGGGGGCATGTGGATCTACAGGGACAATGCCCTTGAGGATGAAAATGGAGTGCCCATGTTAGCTTGTGTGTACAAAAACCTCAAGTAAGTAAACAAAATGGCAGATGGGATATGGACACATGTACATGAGAGGTAACAAGTTGGCTCGTGGGAGATATCAAATTGACAGATGGTATATCAAACTGATACAATGTGGATATCAAGTTGATATAACTATGGTAGATGTCAATTTGATGTGTGGTGTATCAAGTTGACACCTGGTAGCTATCAAGGTGACACCTGGTAGATATCAAGTTGATATAACTATGGTAGATGTCAATTTGATGTGTTGTGTATCAAGTTGACACCTGGTAGCTATCAAAGTGACACCTGGTAGATATCAAGTTGATATAATTATGGTAGATGTCAATTTGATGTGTGGTTTATCAAGGTGACACCTGGTAGCTATCAAGGTGACACCTGGTAGATATCAAGTTGATATAATTATGGTAGATGTCAATTTGATGTGTGCTGTATCAAGCTGACACCTGGTAGATATCAAGTTGATATAATTATGGTAGATGTCAATTTGATGTGTTGTATATCAAGCTGATGCTTGGTAGATATCATGTTTGCAAAAAATGGTAGATATGAAGTTAACATTTGGTAGATATGAAGTTGACATCTGGTAGATATCAAGTTGACACCTGGTAGATATCAAATTGACACGTGGTAGATATCAAGTTGACACCTGGTAGATATATATTTGACACCTTATAGATATCAAGTTCACACCTTATAGATATCAATTTGACACCTGGTAGATATCAAGTTGACACCTGGTAGATATCAAGTTGACACTTGGGACACATGACCCAGTGACTGATCCAGTAAATGGGAACATGACCCCAGTGATTGATCCAGTAAATGGGAACATGGCCCAAGTGACTAATCTAGTAAATGGGAACATGACCCTAGTGACTGGTCCAGTAACTGGCATCTTCCCGAGGAAAGAGAGTTAACTGACTTTAAAAGACAGTTTCCACCCTTACCGAACTAGGCTGGAATTCCTGGGCTCGATCGTAGCGACACCAGTGGTTATTACGAGTTATGTCCCTTCTAAGGTGAGGTGAAATGGGGTTTAACGTCGCGTCCAAGATTATTGCACTTATATAGCGACATGCATGCACATGTATGTGTGTGTGCGGCTGCTTGTACTAGTCCGGACTGATGCCGATTTATAGTGCTAGGACACTGAGATACCATGCCGCATTTTAACATGAATACCCCACTCAGACACAGTATACTGACTCCGAGCCGACCAGTCCTTGTTTAAGCCCCTTAATGCCGAGCGCCAAACAGGGTAACAAAAAGTACCATCTTTTAACGTCTTTTGGTATGACGCGGCTGGGGATCAAACCCCGGACCTTCCGCTCTCCGGGCGGACGCTCTACTATTAGACCACATGTCCCTTCTAAGCCTCTCCTATGGACCAATCAGATTCCACCCCTCATATCACTTGGCCCCAGTGACTGATCCAGTAAATGGGAACATGGCCCCAGTGACTGATCCAGTAAATGGGAACATGGCCCCAGTGACTGATCCAGTAAATGGGAACATGACCCCAGTGACTGATCCAGTAAATGGGAACATGACCCCAGTGACTGATACAGTAAATGGGAGAGGAGTCAGTAATGGCTCTCTCTTTGGTTACTTTGTGGAATGGTTCAAACTGAGATGAAAACATTTTTTTTTGATTTCTAGAACAAATATCCCCAAGGAGATAATGGCATTTCCAGACTTTTCCTTCCCGGAGGGCCTGCCCTCCTTTGTTCCCCATGAGACGGTGCTGCAGTATATACAGGACTATGCCGAACACTTTAACATTGCAGGCAGGATAAAGGTAAGGTCAGATCAGTTGTTTTCTTGTGGATTTCGTGGCGAAAAAGACAATAGCACATTGTTATTAGGGTTTATTGGAGGTTAATTACTCAGAAGTGGCAGTATTTGATCTCCCCAAACATAATTTGATGTTCAAACGCGATTTGTATTGATATTCTTCATTTTTAGCTTTTACCATTAAATACTCGTGTGTGTGTGTGTGGGGGCGGCGGTCGGGTAGCCTAGTGGTTAAAGCGTTCGCTCATCACGCCGAACACCCGGGTTCGATTCCCGACATGGGTACAATGTGTGAAGCCCATTTCTGGTGTCCCCCGCCGTGAAATTGCTGGAATATTGCCAAAAGCGGCGTAAAACCATACTCACTCACTCACTCATGTGTGTGGGTACAGTCTAAACTACAAGATGGTTACTCTTACTGAACAAGAGCAGTGCATTAGATGTGAGGTAAATACAGCTTCAGGGCTGGCTTTTGTTGTTGGGAAAATGGTTGTATCTTGTTCAGGGGTCACTTTTGGCATGATTCTGTGATTTTGTCTCATTACATTCTCTGATCGTGCAAAGATTACAAAATTATTACAAAACTATTTTTGAAGTACATCATTCTGACAGAGACCATATACCGATATATGGTCTCTGATTCTGATCATTCTGGGCATGTGATACAGTAGCTGTCAGTGGTAAACAGTAGCTGTCAGTGGTAACCAGTAGCTGTCAGTGGTAAACAGTAGCACTCAGTGGTAAACAGAAGCTGTCAGTGGTAAACAGTAGCTGTCAGTGGTAAACAGTAGCACTCAGTGGTAAACAGTAGCTGTCAGTGGTAAACAGTAGCTGTCAGTGGTAAACAGTAGCTGTCAGTGGTAAACAGTAGCTGTCAGTGGTAAACAGAAGCTGTCAGTGGTAAACAGTAGCTGTCAGTGGTAAACAGTAGCTGTCAGTGATAAACAGTTGCACTCAGTGGTAAACAGTAGCTGTCAGTGGTAAACAGTAGCTGTCAGTGGTAAACAGCAGCTGTCAGTGGTAAACAGTAGCTTTCGGTGATAAACAGTAGCTGTCAGTGGTAAACAGCAGCTGTCGGTGATAAACAGTATCTGTCGGTGATGATAAACAGTAGCTGTCGGTGGTAAACAGAAGCTGTCAGTGGTAAACAGTAGCTGCCGGTGGTAAACAGAAGCTGTCAGTGATAAACAGTAGCTGTCAGTGGCAAACAGTAGCTGTCAGTGGCAAACAGCAGCTGTCAGTGGTAAACAGCAGCTGTCAGTGTTAAACAGTAGCTGTCAGTGGTAAACAGAAGCTGTCAGTGGTAAACAGTAGCTGTCGGTGGTAAACAGAAGCTGTCAGTGATAAACAGTAGCTGTCAGTGGTAAATATTGACTGACAATGGTAAATATTAATTGTCATTGGTAAACAGTAGCTGTCAGTGGTAAACTGTAGCTGTCGGTGATAAACAGTAGCTGTCAGTGGTAAACAGAAGCTGTCAGTGGTAAACAGAAGCTGTCAGTGGTAAATAGTAGCTGTCGGTGGTAAACAGAAGCTGTCAGTGATAAACAGTAACTGTCAGGGATAAACAGTAGCTGTCAGTGGTAAACAGAAGCTGTCAGTGAAAAACAGTAGCTGTCAGTGATAAACAGAAGCTGTCAGTGATAAACAGTAGCTGTCAGTGGTAAACAGCAGCTGTCAGTGATAAACAGTAGCTGTCAGTGGTTAATATTGACTGACAATGGTAAATATTAATTGTCATTGGTAAACAGTAGCTTACAGTGGTAAACAATAGCTGTTAGTGGTAAACAGTAGCTCTCAGTGGTAAACAGTAGCTGTCAGTGGTGAACATTAACTGAATGTGGCAAAGGTCAACTGACAGTGGTAAATATTAACTGACAATGGTAAATATTAACTGTCAGTGGTAGGAGTAGCTGTCAGTGGTAAATATTGACTGACAATGGTAAATATTAATTGTCATTGGTAAACAGTAGCTGTCAGTGGTAAATATTAACTGACAATGGTAAATATTAACTGTCAGTGGTAAACAGTAGCTGACAGTGGTAAAAAGTAGCTGTCAGTGGTAAACAGTAGCTGTCGGTGGTAAATATTAACTGACAAATTGTAAATATTAACTGTCAGTGGTTGGAGTAGCTAACAGTGGCAAACAGTAGCTGTCAGTGGTAAACAGTAGCTATCAGTGGTGAACATTAACTGACTGTGGTAAAAAATAACTGACAGTGGTAAATATTAACTGTCAGTGGTAAATATTAACTGACAGTAGTAAATATTAACTGTCAGTGGTAACATTAACTGACAATGGTAAATATTAACTGACAATGGTAAACATTACTGACAGTGGTGAATATTAACTGTCAGTGGTAACATTAACTGACAACGGTAAATATTAACTGACAATGATAAACATCAACTGACAATGGTAAATATTAATTGTCAGTGGTAACATTAACTGACAATGGTATATATTAACTGACAGTGGTAAGCATTAACTGACAGTGGTAAATATTAACTGTCAGTGGTAACATAAACTGACAATGGTAAATATTAACTGTCAGTAGTAACATTAACTGAGAATGGTAATTATTAACTGTCAGTGGTAAATATTAACTGACAATGGTAATTATTAACTGTCGGTGGTAACATAAACTGACAATGGTAAATATTAACTGTCAGTAGTAACATTAACTGACAATGGTAAACATTAAGTGACAATGGTAACATTAAGTGCCAATGGTAACATTAAGTGACAATGGTAAGTATTAACTGACAATGGTTAATATTAACTGACAATGGTTAATATTAACTGACAATGGTTAATATTAACTGATAATGGTAAACATTAGGTAACAGTGGTAAACATTAACTGGCAATGGTAAACATTAACTGACAATGGTTAATATTAACTGACAATGGTTAATATTAACTGACAATGGTAAACATTAACTGACAATGGTAAACGTTAACTGACAATGGTAAACATTAGCTAACAGTGGTAAACGTTAACTGACAATGGTAAACATTAGCTAACAGTGGTAGACGTTAACTGACAATGGTAAACATTAGCTAACAGTGGTAAACTTGAGCATCCAAAAGAACTCCAGATATTTGTTCAATGCTCATTGAATAAGACAGATTCAATGTAGTCTTTGCAGGTAGCAGTTCATTGACAATGAGAATACAAGCAGCATGAAAAGCTCACACAGGCCCCTGGATAACACATTACATGTATTTGCAAATTGTAACTGGACTAGCTAGTGAGAAAGTAGCATCTTGCATATAGTGAGGAAATATCATTGTGAAATAATTTTATGTTACTTTTGTCTACTTTTGGTTTTACAAGACTTGTTTATTATTATGGAAGCACTGCCAGACGTGATTGTGATTTTCGAGAATTGATTCAAGAGTGTGAAAATGTAGTACATATACATTATCATGTTTTGTTTTCATGTATATATATATATATATATATATATATATATCAGTAGCAGGAATTTGAAATGTTGTATACAAAATGCATCCTGATCATTGATATTTAAAGAGAAAGGATGACATAGATTGTCTTTGAAATGTTATTTCACAAAAATACAAAAGAGAAAACTGCAGAAATGATTGTAAAGTAGCGTTGATGGAAATGCCATTTATTCTGGCACAAAAGGGGATTTTCTCCCATATAGACTATTTTCCAGGGTATACCTTGCTGGTGCCCTCAAAAGAGAAGAGTAGACCACACCTAGTGGCCTATGGCTAGCTATGTGGTAAACTAGATTAACATGAACATAACACCACATCACAAGACCACAATATGATGAAAGGTGAGAACAGACATGCTTGTAAGTGTATTAACGGTGCTTCTCATAATGTCCACTTTAACATGAAGCTGGTTGTGGCAGGGTCTGCTGACTTTGTGGATGCAAATCCCAGATTCACCCTGATTAATCTTTGTTGTCAGTACCATACTCATGCCTGCTTGTTTCATCAAAGTGGTAAATGTCTACAATTTTACCTTATCCTGACTGATACTAAGTATCTTATCTCTTCTTCCCGAAAGGTAGTGGAAACGACCTGTGCTGTGTTTCCAGTGAACTGAAAACATCTCACCCAAACGCACCCACTCACACACAGGCGCAACAGAACTACGTGACCAACCTATCTGACTCATCACTCTCTTATTCTCGCGCCATTATTCTCAGTTAGCTGGGTGGGAATTTTTTTCTCACAATTCGAATCAACCTTTTTATTGCCCTCCCCGATTAGGTATTTGGTTTCGATTAACTTTTCGATGATTTTTGTTTCAAATTTTAGCAAAACAAAACAATTTCCTTTTTTGGCACTTTGAAAATCTGCCTGTTTTCATAATGAAAACATGTACTGTGTGTAGGCTACGTATCTCCGATCGTGATCCCCATCCCATTTGTCCTACTTGCTCTACACACCACTGTACGGCAGAACATAAATGGGAATTCTGCTCCCCCAGGATGATGAAGAATTTGCTGAATATATTCATGTTGTGGAGTGGAAGAAAATAGGAAGAGATCTTCATGATCTCCTTCATAGTCTGAGACCATCTCCAAGAAGCAGACAGTAGAGCGTCAGACTGCATCCTCCCCTTTCAGATGAAGAAGCAAGGGTTCAACATCAAAGATGATATTCAGATTGATCTTCCCTTGTCGCAGACTGCTCCTGTCGTCTCAGCTCACATTTCTTCCCTTGTCAGTAGGAGGCTTGACTCACTACTGAAGGGCGCCTCAAAGTCAAAAAAGGAATCTCCAGCTATCTTCTGACCCTGGCAAAACTTCAAACATGGGCGAAGAAAAGACAATTCATTGTCCTCTTCGAAGGCCTTCAGCTCCACGAAAACAAAGTCATTACCTTCACGAGGGGTCCCACAAAACCTTCCTCCTTTGGGAGTGAAGATGCTTGTGAGCAACCTACCACCACGCGCAGTGTCAGACCTTGTCAACATCTGACTTTGACACAGGCTCATCCTTTCACACAGACACAGACACAGACACAGACCTTTGTGCAGCCTCTAGCTTTCGTGCAATCTCCGACTTTTTGCAACAGTCTGCCTTCACACAGCCTTCAATGTTTTGCGCAGCCTCCCTTTTTTTGCCGGTCTCTGAACCTGTTTTTTCTTCAAACATTGACTTGGCCGCCAGTGTTGTGCAGTAGGTTCTTTTAGCCATGAAACAGCAGCAGCCTTTGGGCATACCCTTGGCTCAATCGCCAGATTACTCTAAAGCAATTTCCTGGCCGTCAGTCAGTCTTCCACAGCCCTTAACCGAAGTACTTCTTATCGCTTCCAAGAGGAGGACTTATTTGAACCTGACTATGAGTGAGTGAGTGAGTGAGTTTGGTTTTACGCCGCTTTTAGCAATATTCCAGCAACATTACAGCGGGGGACACCAGAAATGGGCTTCACACATTGTACCCTTGTCGGGAATCGAACCGCCCTGAACCTGGCTATGAAGAGGATTCACCTCACTCTTAAGAATATCCTTCTTTCAATGAAACTCACGAGGTGTTGGCATTGGTTGCTGATGGTGTACTTATTTCGTATCTCCAAAAAACATACAAGTTCAGAATGATCCACCTACCACAACTAAAACAAATGATAAAACAGGACAATTATCTGGCAAGCATCAATCTGCTGACCTTCACATCCCAGCCTCCAGGAAATATCTACATTTCCTGTACAAGAGTCAACATTACCAATGGACAGTCCTGCCCTTTGGAATTTTAACGCCCTGTGGTTATTTACACGGGTGACCAAACCATTTGTAGTCTTTCTGCACAAGGGGATCTGTTGTGCTTTCTATTTGGATGACAGGATTCAAGCTCATCAACAATTAGAGCTACTCAGACTCTACTGAATTTCACTCAGAAATTACTAACACAGTTAGGATGGTTAGTGGATTATCAGAAGTCCAATCTCCAACCATCCCAAGATCTCAATTTCTTAGGGATCAGGTTCCTGAAGGGGCAGAACCTTGTTCAAGTTCCAGAAGATCGTTGTCCACAGTAATATTCCAGCAGTAATTCACAAACAGATATAGGTCGACCAGTGGGAAGTGTCTACTCACTTCTGCCCAAGCTCTGACAGTATGGGGCAGACTTCCCCTGCATCCCACATATATTAATTCCACAAACCATTCTTAGATCAACACGAACTCAAACTTCTTCTTCCACAACACCTAAAGAAACATCTCCAATGGTGGGCAATCATGTCGATTGTTTGCAGAGGAACTTACTTGAACGTCCTGGAATACAATCAACATCTATTTGTAGAAGCCTCACTTCAAGGATGGGGCACCCACCTAGACTTGAATGTAGCATCAGGGCTGTGGCCCGCAGAAGAAAAGCTCCTCCACATCGACCCCCTAGAGTTCGAGGCAGTAATCTGGACAATATCTCATTTGTCACCACAGTTGAGAGACTTTGCCAGGTTCACGTGTGGATCTTATTACGGAAATCCTTACAAGACGAGGCTACTTGACCAGGGCAGCTAAGGCAGTCTCCTTAGCACTTCATAGCTCCACAAGGAAGCAGACAAGTGGAAGAGATTTGACCAGTTAGCGAGAACAAAAGTTTTCACAGCAGCAAAAGCTACTTCACCACTAGTGGCAGATTTCTTGTGTCATCTCTGGAGCACAAGAAACCTCATGGGTTCAGCCTTAAGAACGTATTTGGCAGCAATCAGCTCCATCTTACCTCTGACTTTACAGAGAAAAGGTCACTAAAGCCCTACTGAGATCCTACAAAGTTGAGGATCAACAGAAAACGTTTCGAGTCCCAGCTTGGGATTTAAATATAGTGCTGCAATATCTTACCAGTGATGTTTACAAACTACTAGAAGAAGCTGACTTCGAACATTTGACACAAAAGACATTGTTTCTCCTGGCACTACCTACAGCAGCCAGAATGTCAGAATACATGTGCTCGACTTAGGCCTTACCAGGTTTGACAGCGGTAAACATGCATCGGACCATCTTGGCTTGAGAAAAAACAGTTACCTGGACAACCAGATGTCATGTCCCAGTGCTTTCGGACATTCTAGGATCACAGGACATCAAAGACTTGTCCCTTTGCCCAGTTAGGGCATGTATCTTCAAAGGACAAGCTCTAGAAGAAGAAGAAGACTGTGAAGACTGTTCATCCTGTTAACAAGATATGCTTATTGAGAAGTTTCCAGAACAACTTTCTGTATGAGAGCAGTCATCCTTTGAGCTTACAGGGCAGCAAGTTAGGACCCACCTGAAGGGTCCATCCCATATGAAATCACTGCGATAGCCCAACTGCTCTATTCTAACTATTATGGAAGGATGCTTCTGGAGATCAGACTCTGTCTTTGTGAATCATTTCCTCAGAGACTTCACCACCGAAGAAGTCACGGACCATTGGTAGTAGCGCAGCAACTAACGGTGCCCACCAGAAGATACTGGAGGTTCTTTCTCCCACATATCACGCTGACTTTGTGACATCAGGTTGCTGTCCCATAACCACCAACTAAGAGTCCATGTTCTCCTGTATTACGATGTAATTCAGAACATGAGTGACAACGACTGTGCTAAGATTACGTTCTTCTCTTGACACTAAAGTTGTTTATAAAGCAAGCTAGAATGATATTCTATGTAGCAGGGCGTGGTGTCATTCCACAGATGACACCCTTACCTTGTCACCACACGAAGTTTCCACTATTTTTCAGGAATGAAAAGAGATATGCATATTAGTTTAAGTCAGGATAAGTAAAAATGACATTTTTTATCATATAAAAAAGTCATTTTTGAGTATCTTTCGGCTTTCCTCTGAAATCCAGCTGACCTGCCAATGTCATAAAAATCGAAAATGTTACTCCGATACAATACCTGTATGAAGATCTGAGGACGCTCCCATAGAAAGTTGTACATTCTAATAAGCCAATCGGTGTCAAGGCTTCGACATTTTCCATACAAATGAACCAAGCATCCATCAGCACAGATTTTTGTATCTCGAAAATGAAGTTAATCAGCCTGTTCTGATTGGAAAGGATAGAGGCCACACCATTATGTTGTTTGGATATTTTATGCACTATGTCGTTTCATGGCATCTATACCCAAAAGGGAGTACCATTGAAGGATTACTTGTTTTCTGTGTGGGTTTTCTTTTGTTAAAATCGAAGTTTCTGAATTTAGGTGTTAAAGAAATGGAGCAAATCAGTTTAGGTAGCATTTTCATTTAGATTAGGTGGTCAAAGACGCGACTTCTTATGGAGGTATTGTCAGATCTTCATGCCCAGAGGTATTGTGTCAAAATATAAGATCTAATTTAAATGAGATTGGCTGACATGCCTATGTATAATTGAAATAATGCTTAAGCAGTGTTAAACACACATGTGCAGTCAGTGTTTGACTTATTAGTGACATTAACCTTGATATGTTTACAAAATTCAGGGCTTAGCTTGAAATAGACTGTCACTTGTCTATATATACACATAGAAAAAAGTATTGCAACATCCCATATTTGTCATGGTACTTTATCCAATGTAATCAAGCATCAGTTTACAGCACCATCATTATAATTTAAACTTTATGGAGTAAATGAAAGGCAAAGATTATCTCAGAAAAGCTATTTTCTTATGTTCATGTGATGGGAAATACAAGGCAGAAAAATGACATGTAATCATGTGTTGACAAGCCATGCAGGATAACTTCATGAACTGTCACTGACTGTATGAAATGTTGAATTTGACACCAAATTCCTCCCATTCCTGCTTGGTCCAGTTGGTCAAGACTTTACGACTGATAATGTCCCAAACATGCTCCAGTTGGTCAAGACTTTACGACTGATAATGTCCCGAACATGCTCCAGTTGGTCAAGACTTTACGACTGATAATGTCCCAAACATGCTCCAGTTGGTCAAGACTTTACGACTGATAATGTCCCAAACATGCTCCAGTTGGTCAAGACTTTATGACTGATAATGTCCCAAACATGCTCCAGTTGGTCAAGACTTTATGACTGATAATGTCCCGAACATGCTCCAGTTGGTCAAGACTTTATGACTGATAATGTCCCGAACATGCTCCAGTTGGTCAAGACTTTACGACTGATAATGTCCTGAACATGCTCCAGTTGGTCAAGACTTTATGACTGATAATGTCCCGAACATGCTCCAGTTGGTCAAGACTTTATGACTGATAATGTCCCGAACATGCTCCAGTTGGTCAAGACTTTACGACTGATTAAGTCCTGAACATGCTCCAGTTGGTCAAGACTTTACGACTGATAATGTCCTGAACATGCTCCAGTTGGTCAAGACTTTACGACTGATAATGTCCTGAACATGCTCCAGTTGATTAAGACTTTATGACTGATAATGTCCCGAACATGCTCCAGTTGGTCAAGACTTTATGACTGATAATGTCCCGAACATGCTCCAGTTGGTCAAGACTTTATGACTGATAATGTCCCGAACATGCTCCAGTTGGTCAAGACTTTATGACTGATAATGTCCTGAACAAGCTCCAGTTAGACAAGACGTTACGACTGATAATGTCCCGAACATGCTCCAGTTGATTAAGACTTTATGACTGATAATGTCCCAAACATGCTCCAGTTGATTAAGACTTTATGACTGATAATGTCCCGAACATGCTCCAGTTGATTAAGACTGTATGACTGATAATGTCCTGAACATGCTCTAGTTGGTCAAGACTTTATGACTGATAATGTCCCGAACATGCTCCAGTTGATTAAGACTTGGAGTCCTGACAAGCCAGGGAAGCGTTGATATTACCTCCTGATGTAGGAATTAGATGACACTGCCGAGTGTTGTCGCCAGTGAAGACTGGCCTTCTTAAGAGAGGGTGGTGGTCAGAATGTGGTACAACCACCCTGTCTAAGATGTCTGTAAGGTGCCGTTGTTCATTTGGATTTTGTTTAAGAGAGGGTGGTGATCAAACTATGGTACAACCACCCTGTCTAAGATGTCTGTAAAGTGCCGTTGTTCACTTGGATTTTGTTTAAGAGAGGGTGGTGATCAAACTATGGTACAACCACCCTGTCTAAGATGTAAGGATTTTGTCTGACTGTGTCAGGCTCGAGTTTACAGTCACATGACATGCAACTCCATACCATCATTGAGCCTCGACTATATGGAACATGCTTTAAAATGTTTCTTGAACACATGCTTTGTTCCTGCTCTTCCATTGGTTGTAAAGAAAAGAAATTGACTTTGTCAGGTTTTTCTTTCCTTATATCTGGCTAATTTTGCACTGTTTTGTCAGACAGGAAACCATCAGTGCTTTGCAAACGATGCACCGTGATTCACCTTACAACGGTGCGCTAACTTTCAGCCGCTTGCTAGCGCAACAACCGCTGGCTGAGGTGGCTTCATTCTCAAACCAAAATGGCGGCTGAGTTTGACAACAGAACAAGAAATTCTTGACTGAATCAGCTGGGAAATTAGCAAAGGCAGCTAATGTGGCACCATCCTCAGTCTGCTCCACATCTACAAAGTAGTCATAAATGCATCTCTTCTGTTACATTCTTCATTAGGGCAAGACAACCAAGTGGTTGTTGCACCGCCATTTTGGAAGAGTGTGCAAGCGCTTCGAGCTGTCCCTGGGTGAGCAATTACTTTGCTTAATCTAAGCGATTCATGGCTTGCAACGCGCCCCAGAGAGACATTTAATACTGGCATTGCATTAATTTGCCGTCTTTCTTCTAGTGTGAGTTCCATTGTGAATTATCAACACAGAAATCAATTGCTTTTTTCAAGAGTAATTACAAATCTTGAAACTTGGTTTTTACCATGAGGGGAACATGTATTGCATGTGCTGTCGCCCTATAATCATGTTTCTTTGTTTGTTGTTTAACGCCACACTCAGCAATATTCCAGCTATATGATGGCGGTCTGTAAATAATCGAGTCTGGACCAGACAATCCAGTGATTGACATTATGAGCATCGATCTACGCATTTGGGACCGATGACATGCATCAACCAAGTCAGTGAGTCTGACCACCCTATCCCATTAGTCGCCTCTTACGACAAGCATAGTTGCCTTTTACGGCAAGCATGGGTTGCTGAAGACCTATTCTACCCGTATCTTCACGGGTCCCTATAATCATGACAGTTGCAAGCCCAAACATAATATATGCTCCGAAATAGTCAGAATTGTCCTTCAAAAAGAAATCATAAGGGAAAAATATCAAAGTGCAAATGAGGGCAACCAATATGGGTTTTGCGATACTCATTTCCATGTGTATATATCTTCCATTCTGGATAAATCTGAAGATCACTTGGTCAAAAACTACAGCAGCATACATAACCTTTTTAATCGCTTTATTCAGTTTGTGAAAGCAATGACCTTTTTATAAATATTTTTGTTTACCTTTTCCATAATATTTTACATTCCATTGTCATCCATAGAGTGTGCACGCATTAGATGTTACATTTAGCATAGTTATTATAGCGAGATGTGGTTTATTCTATAAAGACCAAGGCCAAATTAAAAGATAATTACAAAAATACATTATGGGCATGTTTGTGGCATGGACAGATCGAATGTCATAATTATAAAGGGTTTCTAAATAATACCTGTATATTAGACCAGCAGGCAGGGAAACTTGCATAATTACGATTTGAACATGTAGTACATTTTCTAATTTCATGTATCAAGTATTTCTTTTTGAATTATTAAAAATAATTTTTTGGGCTTTTTTTTCTATTAGATGTGTAAAGAATATATTTTGTTAATAATTACTGTTTGAGTGAATTGTTATTTTTCTTTCTAAGTCCAAGCAATATGTGTTCATTACTAAAATTAACTCTGGTGGTATAGTTTCCATGCCAATCTGAAAGTTTCATCCATATATATATATCAGCAGCATAGTGACAATTACATAATACATGAGTAATTGTTTCAGATGGTATGTTACATAATGAACAAACTGGCGATTAAACATATCCAATTTTAAATAAATAACAGTTAGTACTTAAAACATTAAGTATAACATTTAACTGAACCCATCTTAATTCAGTACTTTGTGTACACCTTTTTGCCATAAGGTAAAAGTTTATCCCTGTATACTGTTTCAAAACAATCTTCACATTTACTGTAACACTTTCGTTTTATGAATTCAGGGTTTAATAGGGCTTTATAAAATACATTGCCTCCCTTTTTATTGTTATTTTTTATATATTATTTGGCACCATAGGCCTTTGGCAAACTGTAACAATGTTTTTTATTTTTATTCTGTAAAAAACAGGCTATTGGTATTTTACTACTTGAAAGGTAAAATATTTTGTCTTCAAACAGTACTTTTGTTCTTATTCGTCAAAATTACATAATTTCCCTGTGTCATGAATGAAGTCATGTATACATGGTATACCCTTTTGGTGCCACTGTAGACATAAATAGACTTACCATCAACTTTGTTTTCATTATCATGCCAGACAGATTTGCTCATATCGTCAACAGATGGTTTAACATCATCACAACAATTCAAGTTTACTGACCACCATAACAAAACTTCCTTCCAAAAGTTATGATTAATGTTTGGAATAATATTTTGTTAATATAAGCAGTATCTGCCAGGTAAATTACATTTGCATTGACTACAGTTTCAAAAAAGAAAGCTGCCCATGTCAGTGTTCCCGCTGGCGTTCGAAACAGCCAGTCCACCAGGACTGGCAACTTTAAAATTTACCAGGCCCACCTAATCTTTGTCAGTCCCAACTTTCAACAAATAAATAAAAAAAAGAATAAATTGCCTGGTTTTTATTCTTTCAACATCATGTTCAATGCATTGACGTCATCTCTGAAGTTACTTAGCTAGATCTACATGTCATTCACGCAAAGTTCAGTCACAATTTTCTCTTTTGTTTTTGAGTATTTCGAGACTAAGTCACTACAAGTATATATACTCCTCAAAAGAAGTTAAGGATCACCTGATTCTTTCATATTACAATAGTTAATCTCTCATGCCATGACAGATTAACATTACCAATATGAAAGAATCGGGTGATCCTTAACTTCTTTTGAGTAGTATATTTAACCTCAAAGCAAAGCAAAATGTTATTTCCTTACACTAAAAATAGACAAGAGAGAAAATATTTCATATTTATAAGGTACTTTATTTGCCGGTCCACAGGGACTGGCAGTCACATGAATTACCGGTCCAAGCCTAATTTCACCGGTAAAAAAACTGGTAATTACTGGTAAACGGGAACTCTGCCATGTGGAATAATCATATATCAGTCTCTTAATCCTAATTCTAGTTGTAGAAAATATTTTGAGTGTTTTTCACCTTGTTCTAGCCATTTAGCTTTTGATCTAATAAAAGAGCCTTCAGTTCTTATTCTATGCAGATTTAGCTGTCTTTAGTTGTTCCATTAATTCTCCCTTCACTCTCTCTGTATTTGTTCTCCTAACTTATTTTCAAGCCGATTTAAGTCTTGTTCTATTCAGGATTCCAAAGGTACATTCTCTTTTTTACGTGTTGATGAGAATAATATTGACCTTCCCCTAATATTTAAAAATATCATTTCCCAAAGTAGTTGGTCATCAATACTCTCTCATTTTTAGCTATCTTGTCTTCATATTGATCAAGAGTATCATTAATTGTCTTTTTCACCCTTGCAACAAAGTGTTTAGCTTTCAAAAGTGAGTTATTAAATTTCCAAAAGCCTTTTCCCCTTTGTATATCTGATAGTGAAACAGCAAGAGATATGATAGAATTGTCAGAATTTATACTGGGGATTATATTGCTGTCTTCAACTTAATGTGGAACATTGTGCAAGATTAAAAAATAATCGAAATGAGCTGGCTTTAGTGGTGTGGGTTGTCGCCAGGTGAATCTCCTTGTAGATGGATATAATTCTCGCCATGGGTGTTAAGATCGGTTGTCTCCAAAGGTTCTTTCTTTGCTTTGGGGTTATTATTATGTTAATAATTACAAGAATTCCGTTTGATCAATTAGTAAATTCCAATCTCCACATGTAATGATTCTTTCTCCTGTTTATTCTTCAGTTAGTTCATTTATTTTTTAATACATTCTGGTTTGTCGGAATTTGGTCCATATAAGGTAATTATATAGAAACGGGCTCCGTACGTCCGTCACATTTCGTTTCCGGAGCATAATTCATAAACCGTTCAATATTTTTTCATCAAACTTTGCAGGTCTGTCAGGTACATATGCTGAACTGGTGCCTTTTGCTATTTAGAAATTTTAGAAATTTTTATTTTTTACGCTTCCATGGCAACAAGATGGACTTAGGTTCTGTGAGGGTAGGGTTCGTTTCCGGAGCATAACTCATAAACCGTTCAATATTTTTTCATCAAACTTTGCAGATCTGTCAGGTACATGCTGAACTGGTGCCTTTTGCTATTTAGAAATTTTCTAAATTTTTATTTTTTACGTTTCCATGGCAACAAGATGGACTGAGGTTCCAAACTCATCTTTTTTTTACAATTTCCGTGACAAGTTCCACCTCGGTTAAAAAAGGTTAGGGTTTGTTTAGATTTAATTATGTCATAAATTTCTGCAACTGGGGCGGGGGATATAACCATGTTAGTGGCAAACTCTTGTTATTATTATATTTTTCTTTTATTGTTTTTATAAAGACGTACCTGTAACATAATATGCGTTTCCGCCCAGGGTAGCAGAAAGCCCATCACGTACAGCACAACTTATCAGTACATCTTAGTTTTTTTTACAGAAAATAACATACTTCTCACTCACACATTCACTCTAGTAATACAAAAATAGTGCATATATAAAGTATGCATAAACTATTAAAGTTTATATATCATAATTATGATATTGCAGTGTAGGAAAGTACATGGTCTTAAACATTAAAGTCTTAAGTATAAAACTAAAATTAAAATGAAAGCTGCTCCTCATTTTTGAAAAGTTGATGATACAGCATCCAAGCACCATAGAATTTCTGTTGATTACCGGTCTTGAAAGCAATATCTTTTTCAATGTTGTATCATGAAAAAAGCTTCCTTTTTATAAACATGAAAATAAGGTTTTGTATTTTGGAATTTGCATCTATAAATATAGATACGAGTTAATTATTATATATATATTTTATCAATACTAACATCTAATGCCACAAAGTTACCTTCATCTTTATCTGTAATTGAATTAACTTGTTATTAAATACGCATTGACCTTGATGGGATATATAGGTCACTTATGTCTTGAGTTTTGTATGAACATGTTTTTTTGAGGGTATGTTCTTGGGAGTAACCCCTCACATTTGACTTTAGTGAAGCTATCTCAAACATGTTTCTTTACAAATTCAAAATGATTGATATTGCTTGAAAGGGTGAGATAATGCAGTAATTTGAAGAAACTGACAAGTATCTTTCTCATTCTCGCTGACAGTTTAAAACTCAAATTGAGCGGGTCAATCCAGTCAAGGGAGACAACTCTGAAGCAGTCCGATGGGAAGTGACCTACAGTGATGTAGTTCATAGAGAGAACCGGACAACGGAGTTGTTTGATGCTGTCATGGTCTGTATTGGGTAAGAAAGTTGTATTAGTATTTTCTTAAGCAGATATATTTCAGTGATCAATCTTTGCAACATTATTGGAAAAAACAATGCCATTGCCTTTTATCAGGTGTTATTATTGGTATCTTCACACGTCGTCTTCTGAAACCCCCAGATTGATGAAGTGGACATTTGTCATGCTTCTTCCCAAATATTGACACTGACATTTCTGATGTAAGTTTGATGAATTTCTTAAAGGCAACCAGATTGTATTATATACATGTAGTTTGTAGTGAGGATAACATTATTCATTAGAAAATACTGTAACGGTTTCTCGTGCCTTGAACAAAAGGTGACGAAGGGTTTGTTTCTGTTTTGGAAATACTTGCAAACACTTTTCTAGTTATCTGCTTTTTTCAGAAAATCAATGAATCCACGAATGCCAGACCAGCCTGGCCAGCACCGGTTCGAGGGACAGATCATGCACAGCTGTTGTTACCGGGAACCGGAGCCCTTCAGGAACCAGGCGGTTGTCTGTCTTGGTGCACAGATGTCGGGGCTGGATCTAGCTGTCGAGATCAGCAGTGTTGCAGACAAGGTTGGTCAATAGTAAATCAATGAGGGAGGGAATGAATGTTATAGCACGCTGAAATTGGCAACATTCCAGCTAAAGTTCGGGTCAGACAAGGTAGTTGTTGATCTCGTTAGCAATAAGCAACGTTGGGTACAAAGATCCACGCTCAGTACAAAGTGAGTGAGTGAGTGAGTTTGGTTTTACGCCGCTTTTAGCAATATTCCAGCAATATCACGGCAGGGGACACCAGAAATTGGCTTCACACATGTTGGGATTCGGCGTGACGAGCGAACGCTTTAACCACTAGGCTACCCGACCTCCCCCTCAGTCCAAAGACAAAGACATGACCTGGGTCTAATTATACTATTAAATTACACTTATATAGCGACGTGCATGTGTGGTTGCTTGTACTAGTCCGGACTAATGCTGGTTTGATAGTGCTAGCCGTCACCGAGATGCCATGCCACTGTTCAACATGGATAACCCACTCAGACACTCTTTACTTCACAATCTTTTAATGTCTTTTGGCCACTCTCCAGGCAGATGCTCTATACACTAGACCAGGAGGCAGTACTTATTGCATGGTTTCAACAGATATTCTGTATGTCATTGGAATTTCAGGTCATATATATTTTTGTCCTTTCTCAGTTTCTATGATCATTATGAAAAATGAATTACTTTTGAATTACACTGACTAGTCAAAGTGTGAAGTTTAAAGATCCATCTTTATACAATGACAGCATTGATGTTTTGATTTTAATCTTGTAGGTTTTCCTCAGCCATAACAAAGACAAACTGACAACCGTCCTTCCTGCTAATGTCATTGAAGTTCAAGGAATCAAGTCCTTCAATTCACACTCGGTTGTTTTCTTGGATGGTCTGGAACAGCCAGTGGATTCTGTCATCTTCTGTACAGGATATGAAAATAGCTACCCCTTTCTCACAGACAACTGCCATGTCAACCTGCAGTCGGGCAGTAGAGTTACCCCCCTTTACAAACACCTAATACACACTGAGTTCCCGTCCTTGGCCTTTGTAGGACTTTGTAAGATGGTGAGTCCCTTCCAGATCTTCCACCTACAGACTCTTGTAGTGCTGGCTGTGCTGGAGGGGAAGCTGACACTGCCTTCAAAGGAAGAAATGGATCAAGACACCGAAAAGGATTTTCGGGAGCACTTAGCCAGTGGTTTGCCTGTTCATGATGCACATAGTTTGGATGATCGCCAGTGGTCTTACAATGACAAGTTGGCTAAACTGGCAAACTGTCAACGTCTTCCAAGGGTGATTGAAAAGATCTGGAAGAAATATCAAGCTACGTATCATGAAAATACACTGACTTATAGAAACATGAACTTTACTAGAACCAGTGATGAGTCTTTTGATATGGTTTACCAAAATGACATCTCATCGAATCTTTGACAGTTTGCACTCTTCAGGAGAGGTGGTTTGGACTTTCCAGACTATCAAGATCATAATTATTTTTTTTAATGATAATGTTTTATATAAACAATATTTGGTGATGGAAGTCTTGTTTAAGTGTTCCAGACCAGAAACCTAACACTTATGTGACTGTTCACATCACCTTCCCCACCAATAAAACACTAACGTGACAGCCCTCCCCACCAGTAAAACACTAACGTGACTGCCCCCCCCACCAATAAAACACTAACGTGACTGCCCTCCCCACCAATAAAACACTAACGTGACTGCCCTCCCCACCAATAAAACACTAACGTGACAGCCCTCCCCACCAATAAAACACTAATGTGACTGCCTTCCCCACCAATAAAACACTAACGTGACTGCCCTCCCCACCAATAAAACACTAACGTGACTGCCCTCCCCACCAATAAAACACTAACGTGACAGCCCTCCCCACCAATAAAACACTAACTTGACTGCCCTCCCCACCAATAAAACACTAATGTGACTGTGCCTCCTACTCATCAAAAAATGATTTGTGCCCTCTCCACAAATGAAAAACCCTATTGAAACACTAATGTGATTGTGCTTTCCCCACCAATGAAAAACTACTGCGACCGCACCCTCCCGCACATCAGACACTGCCCTCCCACATGAAATATGCCCACATAACCAACAAGCAAAGGATAGTTGAAACATTTTGACTTGTGAGCAGAACCTCCTGCCCATGAGATTACAATCTCATTAAAATCAGATCTAAGTTCTCGCTGCCGCTAAACAAAGATCTGAGGACATCCCTTTGCAGGTCACATCAGAACGACCTTTTGCGAACTTTGACCGACCACTGAAATGAACAAGAAGTCGACATCACCCAATTAGAAAGCAGCTTTCTCGAGCTTAAAGGCACTCGTTTCAACCTGGCGACCTCCATTTCAGTCTATGCTTGAAAAATATGTTGACACAGTTCTCAATTAAGATTTTGATGACTTAACAAACGAACATTCCGGAATGTCTAATATATGTTAGAGATTGCATGGCAGTGCTTCCCATGTACTGTGCAACGTCTCCTCCGTTCAAATGTTTTTCCCACGGAAACGTGAGAGATAGACGATAGTTTTGACGGAATCAGTCGTTCTGGCCGAAACTGTCGTTCGGAATACCCTGTGTTAACGTTTTTGAGGTTGCATGATTAGATAACACATTCCAACTGTCACTTTCATGATCTGGTAAGCGATGCTTTGATTGGTCGGATGAAAGGTTGTTCTGATGTTGCCCGTAATGGGATGACCTCATATCTTTGTTTAGCGATAGCGAGAACTAAGATCCGATTTTAATGAGATTGCACATCATAAAGACACGCCCACTATGTGTGCAGCAGGAGAGGAGTCATTCTGTTGTCGATACTGAAAGTCTTTTAGACTGCAAGGAGTAGCCCTTGTCACCCACTTGGCAAGAGCCAGATGGAGTGGCCCATGTCACTAAACAGTGAACAAAACCTGTGAAGTGAAGATGGATCTTAATAGTACTTAACTTTTCTTTATTCATATATTTGGAAAACAATTTTCATATATCTGTATGTACACATGGAAAATTGTGAGGCACCATTCTTTGTCATATCCTGAACTTTGATGTTTCTGTTGAAAATATCTATTTACTGGTATGGCATTAATCTCATTTTGATAACTGGACAGTTGTAGTCGAAAGGACACTTCTAAAATTTCTGTCTCTTTCAAATTGCTGTACAGGTCTATTAAATGGGGTATCAACATTGCCACACACTTCAGTACTGACTTGCTGTGTGTGTATTAGTTCGCTGGAGTGAGAAGAAACATCAGACCTGAATTTGTTTGTTCACTCAGCCGGGTTAAAGCGACGATATTTAATCAGGAGCATGCAGACCTTTTCCGAAGTATGCACAAATCTTTATTCAAGAATAAAGTGTTTAAATGATCACCACAGATTTGTATTTATTCACGCTAGGGAATTCCCAGATTGTTCCTAGGGAATGTGGAAGTACTACCCGGGTACCCGACCCGACCCTACCTGCTTTAGGTGGTGTTTGTTCTTTAATGCCACACTTAGCAATATTGCATCTATATGATGGCGGTCTGTAAATAATCGAGTCTGAACAAGACCATCCAGTGATTGATATCATCAGCATCTATAAATGAGATACAATGACATGAACCAACCAAGTTGGAGAGCCTGACCACCCGATCCCGTTAGTCACCTCTTACGACGCTATGTACGGCAAGCATAGGTTGCTGAGGACCTGTTCTACCCTGGATCTTCACAGGTGACCTGCTGTTGGTCTCAGAGTGGAGCCCTGGCAAAAGTATTAAGATACAGATAAATCGATCTCAATCATCTGGTCATGCATACACTGAAGCTTTATCTTGATTCAGACATATAAAAGGAATGCGTGCATACTCAGAAAGTAATGCGAACATTGGCGACTTGCAGTGTAACCATGGATAGAGTACCTGAATTACACGTCCCAGCCCAACTGTCTGTGTTTCTCTCTTCTAGGACAATTTTGTGAAAAACATACGCTACCGAAAAAATGGCGTTTGTAAGAGTGACTGACCTCTCGTTCAATCAAACAGCAGTATATTGTGTGAAATTCACATTTATGAATTATTTCACAGCTGTAACCTGTGTACATAGTACAATATCGCTATGTAAAATTTGGATTTGTTCTAATTTAAAAATTTAATCTTCCTTTATCCCAATTAAACACCCTTTTGGGATTTTGTTTTTATTGATGTGCTTCTACACATCTCCATATTATACATTATTTTGACCGCAACTACTTCAGGTTCATATTCTCAAAAATTAAAGTCAGTAAGTTCTAATAGGAGCAATGAGCAGGATGAGTGAGTATGGTTTTATGCTGCTTTTAGCAATATTCCAGCAATATCACAGCGGGGGACACCAGAAATGGGCTTCACACATTGTACCCATGTGGTGAATTGAACTCAGGTCTTTGGCGTGATGAGTGAACGCTTAAACCACTAGGCTACCCCACCTCCTCCAAAGGGGCAATGACCTTTGATAGTTGATCCATAGCTAAGGCACACAAGTAGTCATTTGGTGATTGCTGAAATTGATCTGCTGATGTTTTTGGGGTTAAAGAATATTCAAACATCTCACGGAAAAATCCACACCTGATCAAGATTCACAGGTACCGGTAGTTGATTAAGATTGGAGGACATTGGCTTGAAAACCCTCCGATTGACCTTGACACAAAATAACAACACAGAGTAATCTTTCTTGGTATCCTTCATGTAACAATCACGGAAGAGAATCTGCGAACAAAATTTCCACGACATTTTAGTGACCACAAGTGTGTTCAAATCTGATGGCTTCCCCAATAAACACCCCCAAATAATGGACCACGCTCCATAGCAAAGATGTTTCAGCTGAAAAGGAAAATATCCATTCTCATCCCTGAACAATAAATAAGCATGACAAAATAACAAACTGATATTTTACTATTCTTTGCAACACTGACACATTGACTGGGAAACTTGCTGTGTCAGCAAATCTTGACTCTGTGTCCATCACACTGATGCTTTATGCTCATTATCATTATCATCCCCACAACCCTGCGGGACTCCTGGGTTAGAGTATGTCCTCAGCAACCTGTGCAGGTCATAACCTACCGTATTCGACATAATAAGCGCCCCGCTCTAAAAAGCACCCACAGCGATATTTGCTAATATATTGGCAAGTGAACAATCCCAATTAGCACAAATTCCAATTGATCAATGTAAACAAGACTTATTTATTCACGTATAATACGTACTCGTGCGTTATGTGCACCCTTAATTATGGGCAATTAAATTCTGGAAAAATATATCTGTCATATATAAACATTTTAGGCTGTCAGCATAAACCATAAAATTCATCTTTTAACTCTGTTTTTTCCACAAAAATAATATTCTAATATGAGCCCCCTATTTTGAATTTTGAGAGCGCCCTGGGTGCTTATTACATTGAATACGGTATAATTGGTTTATTGCGTGTCAACTGTACCCTGACAAAGTGGATCATTGCTCACAATATCTGGTCCAGTCTCAGTTATGTTTCATACAGCTAGAATACTGCTGTGTCAGTGTTTAAAAACATAACCAAACAAATTATCCCCACAAATTCATTAAATTGAACTTAAATATTACTGCAAAATGCCTCTTCACGATCAGTTGGAGAGAGTGAGTGGATTTGGTTTAAAGCAGCTTTAAACAGTAAGAACAAGGCATGAAAACCGTGAAGTCTTTGATGTTTATCACTTGGTGAAGACCACAAGCTTGGGTATGGTGGACATAACTACAAATGACCAGGGCAAATCTGGGATTCAAACTCATGATAACATGTTTCTGGCACACCAGGTTTCCTTTCACAACTGGGCCTGGATCATTCCTGTTCAGTTGGACACTGAAACCAACCAATCCGTCGACAACACCACTACATTGTATTCACAGGAAGTGTCTGATACATTCTGGATTATATATTCTACAAATCATCCGTAGCCACAATGAAGCACTATCCAACAGCACTAACCAGCAAGGGCAAACTTCCCTTCTTATTCTATGTATCAGTGAATGGCCTTTTGTGTCGGCGACTAGACCTGTAGGTAAATCACAACAATCTGCTAATTTTACAGCTTTATCACACTGGTCTACCAATGATGCAGTTCTATCACACTGGACTACCAATGATACAGTTCTATCACACTGGTCTACCAATGATACAGTTCTATCACACTGGACTACCACTGATACAGTTCTATCACACTGGTCTACCAATGATACAGTTCTATCACACTGGACTACCACTGATACAGCTGTATCACGCTGATCTACCAAATATAGTTACCGTATTTCGCATTGGTCTACCAATGTTACAGTCATATCACACTGGTCTACCAATCATACAGTTATATCACACTGGTCTACCAATCATACAGTTATATCACACTGGTCGACCAATCATACAGTTATATCACACTGGTCGACCAATCACACAAAGTTTATCATATGACAGCAATACCATAATGGTAAGTTAGTCTTTCACCAGAACTGGAGAAGACAAGCATTGGATGCAGCACTAGTACTGATGAATGACCTTGGGTAGGATGACATATCTGTTCAGCCTCTACTGATGACAGCAAGTCTTTTCTCACAGGAGGCCACCAGACACTAGCGTGAACTGATACTTGTAGGACGCAACCTCGCTTATCACCCATTTCCATCAAATACAATAACAAGCACTGTGTCCGGTTGTACCCAGATCAATGGGGCTTGCATAATGATCACAATAATGTCGTTGATTAGCACCATGTTTGACCATTTCCTTTTAGGACATCCTCGGGGTATACAACACTATGTTGGTGATGAGAACAGTCTGACAGGCACCCTCCACGTAGGCATCCTCGGGGTATACAACGCTATGTTGGTGATGAGAACAGTCTGACAGGCGCCCTCCACGTAGGCATCCTCGAGATATACAACGCTATGTTGGTGATGAGAACAGTCTAACAGGCACCCTCCACGTAGGCATCCTCGAGATATACAACGCTATGTTGGTGATGAGAACAGTCTGACAGGCACCCTCCACGTAGGCATCCTCGAGATATACAACGCTATGTTGGTGATGAGAACAGTCTGACAGGCACCCTCCACGTAGGCATCCTCGGGATATACAACGCTATGTTGGTGATGAGAACAGTCTGACAGGCACCCTCCACGTGGGCATCCTCGGGATATACAACGCTATGTTGGTGATGAGAACAGTCTGACAGGCACCCTCCACGTGGGCATCCTCGGGATATACAACGCTATGTTGGTGATGAGAACAGTCTGACAGGCACCCTCCACGTAGGCATCCTCGAGATATACAACGCTATGTTGGTGATGAGAACAGTCTGACAGGCACCCTCCACGTAGGCATCCTCGAGATATACAACGCTATGTTGGTGATGAGAACAGTCTGACAGGCACCCTCCACGTGGGCTTCCTTGTTGTCTCTGTCCTCACCGTCTCCCTCCAGGATTCAGACACGAATGTCTCACTGCACTTGTTTAAAGTCACATTCTGAAGCCTGTCCTCAGAATAGCTTCCAGAATCAACAATCCCCGGTTTGGCACTGGAGTCGTCGCACACATCTGCAGTCTCTCCTTCCATACCGTCTGTGTCACCACCGCCGGGGTTTGTGTCGGTGTCACAGGTGTCACCGGTGCTGCCGTCCTTCAGGTGGATAGGAAACAGGTCTCCCCAGTTGGAGGCTCGCACACAGCTGTACACGTCCCTGCAACACAACACCACATACGTGTTACCAAGGGTGAAACGCTATATATGGTCCTTGATTTGATGCATGATACAAACAGACCTGTATCATGATACATTATCATACAAAAAAGGTTGTGAGTGAGGGAGTGAGTGAGTGAGTGAGTGAAAACATTTGAAAAATAAAAGGACATTGGGATGTTGATCATTTACAGACTGCTGTCACATAGCTGGCATATTGCTTTAAACAACAAACAAACAAACAAACTTTACATCAACAATGATGTGAGGTGTGACCTTTAGGAAATGGGAGGGTGATACTCACTTTCCATGTTTCCTGGCGGTGAGGATATCGTGGCTGAGTTTGCCATCCGGCCAGCACAGGTGACAGTGGACATGCTTGGATGCCCGGACAACTTCCTGGATCACACGAGGCCATGCTGCATCTGTCAGAAACATATAGACGGTCAGCCTTGATATAAACTTATTACATGTGCTGAGCTCTCTTGAGCTACAGAAAACTCCTTGCCTCCAGCACCTAAAACGTTCCTCCACCAAAATTACAGCATTCATAAATTCTTTTAACCATTGCATATTTACTCATTTTGGTAATCGGGTATTACTTGTTTTCTTTCTGTATTCAATATATTTTCACTCCCTTGGGTCCAGTTGATTGGATATTTTTAAACCAACGAGTAGAATTTTTTTTAGATAATTCTCTTTAAAATGCTGTTTCAAGTGACCCAAAATTGGTATCTGTTCATGTGCTGCTCCTAGTTTGTAACAATTCACATTAACTCAACGGCAACGACATACGTGTCCAACAATAAGCAAGTCAAGCATTTTCCATGCATTGTTCACTGCAGTAGAGTTCACGTCAAGGGTGAGACCGGAAACTTGGGTACTCGGGTCAGGTGGGTACTGAGTAGGACCCGGATACCCACCGAACTACCTAGACCTGTGGTTAGTCACATGATTATATTGTTTAATGGCAAAAACTATCTGGAACTCTATGGTTACACTATAAGTGACAAATGTTCACATTTCTTTCGGACTTTACATGTTTGCATAAAGATAAAACTTCACTCAGCTTCAGTGTATGCATGACCAGACCGGTTTATACATGTATCTAAATTTATTTTGACAGGAGTACGGTCAAACGTTTCCCAATCGGACATTTTGTACCTATCTCTTGAGACCCGGGTAGGGTCGGGTAACAGGGGGATGGGTACCCGCATCGTAAATTTGGACTCGTGCCAGCCCTAGTTATAGCATTGGTTTTTTAAACTGTACACAAGCTTTGAATGAAGTAATGAACACACAATGACATTTTAGAAAGTGGTCAAATGTAACAAAAAATGTTATACTTGGGATAACACTTTCTAAGTAAAGTACAGATTCTAGTACCTTTTTGGGTTGAATCCCACCTGGGATTCGAACCCACGCTGCCTAATTGAGGCACCTAATCGCCAGCACACAAAGTCAGTGATCTTGCTTTAGCTCGCAATGCTGAATGCCAGGCAGGGAAGTACTTTCTTTGGTACTGTGAGAGGTAAGATTGAGGACTGTGAGAGGTAAGATTGGGGACTGTGAGAGGTAAGATTGGGGACTGTGAGAGGTAAGATTGGGGACTGTGAGAGGTAAGATTGAGGACTGTGAGAGGTAAGATTGAGGACTGTGAGTGGTACGACTAAGGACTGTGAGAGGTAAGATTGGGGACTGTGAGAGGTAAGATTGGGGACTGTGAGAGGTAAGATTGGGGACTGTGAGAGGTAAGATTGAGGACTGTGAGTGGTAAGATTGGGGACTGTGAGAGGTAAGATTGGGGACTGTGAGAGGTAAGATTGGGGACTGTGAGAGGTAAGATTGAGGACTGTGAGTGGTACGACTAAGGACTGTGAGAGGTAAGATTGGGGACTGTGATTGGTAAGATTGGAGACTGTGAGAGGTAAGATTGAGGACTGTGAGTGGTAAGATTGGGGACTGTGAGAGGTAAGATTGAGGACTGTGAGTGGTACGACTAAGGACTGTGAGAGGTAAGATTGGGGACTGTGAGAGGTAAGATTGGGGACTGTGAGAGGTAAGATTGAGGACTGTGAGTGGTACGACTAAGGACTGTGAGAGGTAAGATTGGGGACTGTGATTGGTAAGATTGGGGACTGTGAGTGGTACGACTAAGGACTGTGAGAGGTAAGATTGGGGACTGTGATTGGTAAGATTGAGGACTGTGAGTGGTACGACTAAGGACTGTGAGAGGTAAGATTGAGGACTGTGAGTGGTAAGATTGGGGACTGTGAGTGGTACGACTAAGGACTGTGAGAGGTAAGATTGGGGACTGTGAGAGGTAAGATTGGGGACTGTGAGAGGTAAGATTGGGGACTGTGAGAGGTAAGATTGAGGACTGTGAGTGGTAAGATTGGGGACTGTGAGAGGTAAGATTGGGGACTGTGAGAGGTAAGATTGGGGACTGTGAGAGGTAAGATTGAGGACTGTGAGTGGTACGACTAAGGACTGTGAGAGGTAAGATTGGGGACTGTGATTGGTAAGATTGGAGACTGTGAGAGGTAAGATTGAGGACTGTGAGAGGTAAGATTGGGGACTGTGAGAGGTAAGATTGAGGACTGTGAGTGGTACGACTAAGGACTGTGAGAGGTAAGATTGGGGACTGTGAGAGGTAAGATTGGGGACTGTGAGAGGTAAGATTGAGGACTGTGAGTGGTACGACTAAGGACTGTGAGAGGTAAGATTGGGGACTGTGATTGGTAAGATTGGGGACTGTGAGTGGTACGACTAAGGACTGTGAGAGGTAAGATTGGGGACTGTGATTGGTAAGATTGAGGACTGTGAGTGGTACGACTAAGGACTGTGAGAGGTAAGATTGAGGACTGTGAGTGGTAAGATTGGGGACTGTGAGTGGTACGACTAAGGACTGTGAGAGGTAAGATTGAGGACTGTGAGTGGTAAGATTGAGGACTGTGAGTGGTACGACTAAGGACTGTGAGAGGTAAGATTGGGGACTGTGATTGGTAAGATTGAGGACTGTGAGTGGTACGACTAAGGACTGTGAGAGGTAAGATTGAGGACTGTGAGTGGTAAGATTGGGGACTGTGAGTGGTAAGATTGAGGACTGTGAGTGGTAAGATTGGGGACTGTGAGTGGTAAGATTGGGGACTGTGAGAGGTAAGATTGAGGACTGTGAGTGGTAAGATTGGGGACTGTGAGTGGTAAGATTGGGGACTGTGAGTGGTAAGATTGAGGACTGTGAGAGGTAAGATTGGGGACTGTGAGTGGTACGACTAAGGACTGTGAGAGGTAAGATTGGGGACTGTGATTGGTAAGATTGAGGACTGTGAGTGGTACGACTAAGGACTGTGAGAGGTAAGATTGAGGACTGTGAGTGGTAAGATTGGGGACTGTGAGTGGTAAGATTGAGGACTGTGAGTGGTAAGATTGGGGACTGTGAGTGGTAAGATTGGGGACTGTGAGAGGTAAGATTGGAGACTGTGAGTGGTAAGATTGAGGACTGTGAGAGGTAAGATTGGGGACTGTGAGTGGTAAGATTGGGGACTGTGAGAGGTAAGATTGGGGACTGTGAGTGGTAAGATTGGGGACTGTGAGTGGTAAGATTGAGGACTGTGAGTGGTACGACTAAGGACTGTGAGAGGTAAGATTGAGGACTGTGAGTGGTAAGATTGGGGGCTGTGAGTGGTAAGATTGAGGACTGTGAGTGGTACGACTAAGGACTGTGAGAGGTAAGATTGAGGACTGTGAGTGGTAAGATTGGGGACTGTGAGTGGTAAGATTGAGGACTGTGAGAGGTAAGATTGGGGACTGTGAGAGGTAAGATTGGGGACTGTGAGTGGTAAGATTGAGGACTGTGAGTGGTAAGATTGGGGGCTGTGAGTGGCAAGATTGGGGACTGTGAGTGGTACGACTAAGGACTGTGAGAGGTAAGATTGAGGACTGTGAGTGGTAAGATTGGGGACTGTGAGTGGTAAGATTGAGGACTGTGAGAGGTAAGATTGAGGACTGTGAGAGGTAAGATTGGAGACTGTGAGTGGTAAGATTGGAGACTGTGAGAGGTAAGATTGGGGACTGTGAGAGGTAAGATTGGAGACTGTGAGAGGTAAGATTGGGGACTGTGAGTGGTACGACTAAGGACTGTGAGAGGTAAGATTGGAGACAGTATGAGGTAAGATTGGGGACTGTGAGAGGTAAGATTGGAGACTGTGAGAGGTAAGATTGGAGACTGTGAGAGGTAAGATTGGAGACTGTGAGAGGTAAGATTGGAGACTGTGAGAGGTAAGATTGGGGACTGTGAGAGGTAAGATTGGAGACTGTGAGAGGTAAGATTGAGGACTGTGAGTGGTAAGATTGGGGACTGTGAGAGGTAAGATTGGGGACTGTGAGAGGTAAGATTGGGGACTGTGAGTGGTACGACTAAGGACTGTGAGTGGTAAGATTGGGGACTGTGAGAGGTAAGATTGGGGACTGTGAGAGGTAAGATTGGAGACTGTGAGTGGTAAGATTGGGGACTGTGATTGGTAAGATTGAGGACTGTGAGAGGTAAGATTGGAGACTGTGAGAAGTAAGATTGGGGACTGTGATTGGTAAGATTGAGGACTGTGAGAGGTAAGATTGGGGACTGTGATTGGTAAGATTGGAGACTGTGAGAAGTAAGATTGAGGACTGTGAGAGGTAAGATTGGGGACTGTGAGAAGTAAGATTGGGGACTGTGATTGGTAAGATTGGGGACTGTGAGAGGTAAGATTGGAGACTGTGAGTGGTAAGATTGGGGACTGTGAGAGGTAAGATTGGGGACTGTGAGAGGTAAGATTGGAGACTGTGAGTGGTAAGATTGGGGACTGTGAGAGGTAAGATTGGAGACTGTGAGTGGTAAGATTGAGGACTGTGAGAGGTAAGATTGGGGACTGTGAGAGGTAAGATTGGGGACTGTGATTGGTAAGATTGGGGACTGTGAGAGGTAAGATTGGAGACTGTGAGAGGTAAGATTGGGGACAGTATGACCAGGCTTACCGTGCTTCCTCTTGCCTTTCCTCAGGATCACATAGCTGTATCTTGACGTCTGCTTAGCTTCAGTACCCTGGAACACATTGGCTAGATGAGAACGACACTCCTTTACATCCTGGCAAAAGTGCGTCAGTGAGTGAGTTTAAACTTTAAAGATGCTTTGAACAGTATTTCTGTTTCATCACGTCATGTCAGCTTGATGTGAGAGGAAAACAATAACGATCATAGGTTTCTGGCACACCTAAGGGGTGTAACTCTGCACAGCGAACTGGGGCAGCTGAGTCGTCTGGGCCACACATGCCACCCTACTGTGATGGCATAGCTACTTACTTGTGGTGACATGTCGAGGGGCTTGTAGGTGACACCAAACATGCAGGGGCTGTTTCTTTCTGCCAGTTTGGGACATGCCTTCTCGTGGGGACACTGAAACATTCAGTCATCCATCAAGTACATAACATTCACCCCAGGGTGGGTAAGTCGGTGGGTGTTATATTGTGACATAATATTCCAGCTATATCTAGGTGATCAGTAAGTAGCTAAGTCTGGACCAGGCATCCCAGAGGTGTAGGCTATGAGCAATGATGACACACACTGAGTCAGAATTGAGATTGTAACCAGTCAATTACTTGGCCCTCGGTCAAGGATGGTGAGGTGTGTGTAGTGTGTGTGTAGTGTGGTGTGGTGTGGTGTGGTGTGGTGTGGTGTGGTGTGGTGTGGTGTGGTGTGGTGTGGTGTGGTGTGGTGTGGTGTGGTGTGGTGTGGTGTGGTGTGGTGTGGTGTGGTGTGTGTGTGTGTGTGTGTGTTTGTTTCTGCTTGTACTAGTCCGGACTGATGCCAATTTATAGTGTTAGGCCACGGAGATACCATGCCACAGATTAACATGAATACCCCACTCAGACACATTTCACTGACTCCGAGCAGACCAGTCCTTGTTTATGTTTATGCCCCTTAATGCCGAGCGCCAGACAGGGCAACAACAAATACCATCTTTAAACGTCTTTTGGTATGAAGCGGACGGGGATCGACAGTATACTGCCTCCGAGCCGACCAGTCCTTGTTTTTGCCCCTAATGCCAAGCGCCAGACAGGGGAACGACCCCTGGACCTTCCGCTCTCTGGGCGGACGCTCTACCACTAGACCACGGAGGTGGTCTCTTAGTGAAGGGTGGGGTGCTGGGTACTATTTATTCTATCCCAGATTCCTCATCAACATTGCTCATGAAGGATGGAATACCAGCGCACTGTTCTACAACACATTCCCCACCTTAAGACTCCCCAGTTGTTCTATCCTGGAATCAAGCATTGGGATGGTGTGAATACTGTTGGGGCCAGGAATACAGGGAGATAACAATGTGGAAAAACCTGTAGAATTTTCCTATTCGGATTATTCTATAAGTAATACGTTACCACTGTTATACCGAGGCTGTTGTCCCCCACAACTGTTCTTATAGCAAAATCTTCCAAAGAGATCTCAATCACCTCATGCAGCACGTGCGTAGCCACCTAGCTGCCATGTGACACCCTTGACTCTTGCCTCTTGCGAGAGCAAGTGCTCGGGGGACAGACGGGCGGGCAGCAGCCCAGTGGTAACGTATTACTTATAGAATATTCCGAATAGGAAAATTCTACAAATTACATTAAGTAATACATTACCACTGTTATACCGAGGCTGACTACCACAGTAGGCGGTGTGGGGGCACCTACAACCCGAACCTGACTGCTCGTGTTCCTTCCGACCAGCGGAAGTAAACAACAAGGTGGAAGCACTCGATGCGAATGCTCCCAGCTTGGCGTTACCATATAGGGATACCAAAGCACTGTCAAGCGCATAACGCAATCGAGTTGTGAGTTATGTCAGCAGTCCGATTAGGGTTACACGATATGAACAGACGGTCACGCCCTTTTCTACGTTCATTCGAAGCCTTAAGATAAAACTTAAGGGCCCTAACCGGACACAGCGATCTGTCCTCGGTATCAGCAGGATGTAAGATTTTTTTTAGGGATCTTACAGTAAATTCTCTCTCAGTTTGGCCAAATTTCTGATTTTTAGCGACGAAGCCCATGAGCAGGCCCAGGCGGACCGCTCCTTCGTCGCCCCTATCGAATCGTACTTTGGTGACATCGAGTGCGTGTATTTCCGACACTCGTGCCGCCGTGGCAAAGGAGAGGAGAAATGCTGTTTTCCAAGTCACATGCCGGAACGAAAAACTACCCAAGGGTTCATACGGAGCCTCCGTAAGTGATTTCAACACTAAGGAGAGATCCCAGGCCGGTGCCCGAAGGCGGCCTTTTTTAAGATCTTGCTGTTTGAAACCCTTGATAATACCCCGTATCACCGGCTCTTTGGAGAGACTGGTACCCATAGCAACGTCCCGTACCGTAGCAACGGACGAGACATAGTTGGCAATGGAACCCCTGGAGAGTTTCCTGGTCTCTCATAAGTGAAACATGAAACGAGTAATATCCTGCACAGATACCTTATCTGGCGAATGAATGTGATGTTTACAACACCACTTCGTGAAAATAGCCCAACATGCATTATACACCTTCTGGGTAGAATCACGATGCATACTAACGTATGCCCGAGACGCCCGACGAGAAAAACTTTTACAAACCTGTAGAGGTTATGAATTCTCTGATGAAATCCTCCTTGGGGCACTTATTGCATTTTCCTTGCTCAAGAAAATCTACATGACATAGTTGTAACCATTTTCCTTAATAAAAAATGTTACCACACAAAAAACTTCGTTTTTGTATGATATACGACCACCCTTACGGGGCCTCACCCCCAATGGCGCCTCACGCCAGGGGGAGCAACTCTCACCCAAATCACTTTCCATATGTCAAATGCTGACGGAATGTGGGGAGGTGGGTGGCCGTGCCCCAAGGAGGATTTCATCAGAGAATTCATAACCTCTACAGGTTTGTAAAATTCTCTTTCTGATTAAATCCTCCTTGGGGCACTTATTGCATCAAGACAGACTCCCAAAGATAATCTAGGAAGTGGCATCCGTCAGCAACAGGCGTAAATAAATACATCGTATTTGATTATTCAACAGAATAAAATATTGAGTTCAATAAATGGAACCAACCTTATCGTGAGGCACCACCGTCGAAAGGCGGGGGCTAGAGACAGGGCGTGGTCGACCATATATTATGATAAAGCCTGTTTTTGCGGCTTGTCATAAGTTGGGAACTCGAAACACCTCCCACCCCCCCACACTTTTTTTTTTTTGAACAAGTGATATAAGGGCGTAGATCATGAGAGACCATAACCAGCGCTGAGCTAGGCCAGAGGGTCCCCGAGGATCGAAGGAGTGCGTGCGCAAAATACGAGTATTATCGAGTAGTAAGGACTGATATTTATCGACCGCAAAAGATAAAATCCGGACCATTACTGAGCAGTATAACTGGAAGACTGTCTAAAATCTCGAATGCTCAATCAGCTTGAGATTAGAACTTTGCCCAGTTCGGAGAACTGACTGAACAAACCGAGTACGCTCGCTTGAGTGTTTGTCGAGTTGGTAAGGTTTGATGAATCGTGCTCGGCTGGCTCCAAATAGCCGCGGAGCAGATCTGCTCAATGGGCAGAGCCGTGGCGTACGCTTTTGACGCAGCCACTGCTCTAACCTAATGAGCCTTCAACCTGGTAGGGGGGTCCCTGCCTGTAAGCGTATACACTGTACAAATGGTTGAAACTATCCACCTCGAGATAGATTGTTTACTCGCAGGTGAGCCAACCTTCCTACCGCAGTAACAGCAAAATAGTTGGTTATCCTTACGGACACCCATATTTCTGCTGATATAGGCCTTGAGAGTCGTGCGGACATCCAAGACATGAGCATGTCTTGCAGTGGTCCCCGACGAGGAAGGCTGTGAAAGAGCAGGTAGCTCAATAGGAGCCGTTCACGTGGAATCGTGTGCGACCCTAGGACGGTAATAGTCAGGTAGACGAAAACTGACTGTCCCGGTGATATTTATCGACCCCATGGAAGACAGTTATTTTGGGATTGGCTGGCATAACACGAATGTCGCCTACCCGTCTGCCGGACGTTACCACCACAAGGAACGCCGTCTCCCAGCTCAACAGCTGAAGAGAGAGAGACGACAGATCCCGAAAGGAAGGACCGGACAGCCAATCGAGAATGATTGACAAGTCCCAAGGGGGACTGATCCGCCGGACTGGCGGTCGGATCCTGTCCACACCTGCTAAAAAGCGCTGCACTAATGGGTGTGCACCCAGAAGTGCCCCGTCGACAGGGACGTGAAAAGCTGCGATAGCTGTAGAGTACCCTCGGACTGTTGATGCGGCCAGGCCGTCATCTAGTCGCGACTGGAGAAACTCAAGCACGGATACGAGATCTGCAGAAAAAAGATCTGCAATCCCTCTATCGACACACCAGGGCGCATAGCAGGCCTATCTATCGTACTGAACGTTTGTCGAATCCCTCCGCGAAGCCAGTATTGTGTCTGCAACTCGTGCAGGAATACCGCTCTTCTGGAGGCGATTCCTGACAGTGGCCAAGCCACCCATTGAATCCTGAGATTCGGGTGGAGGGCCCCGTTCTGGGATAGGAGGTCCGGTGTAAAGGTAATATAACAGGAGGCTGAGCCAGAAACCTGAGTATTACTGGAAACCCACTCTGCGCCGACTAAAGAGGTGCCAGGAGCACAATTAGTCGCGCAGGCTGAGTGCCTAGCTGAGACAGGACCTTGGAAATCAGAGGTACTGGGGAGAATGCCCACAGAACTGTCCGTCCAATCTAGCTGAAAGGCGTCCGGTGCCACCGACCTCGGGTCGTGAACTCGGGAGCAGAACGTTGGTGTCTGGTTATTTAACCCAGACGCAAACAGATCCACCTGTAACGACCTGTATAACAGGGAGAAAATCCCGAATATCCCCGGGTCGAGCCTCCACTCGTGAGGAGCGAGGATCCGGCAAGACAGAGCGTCCGCACGGACGTTGTCTACCCCAGGGAGATAAACAGGTAGCACCCTGATATCGTTAGAGTCGCACTATAGTAGAAACTGCCACGTCTTTCTTCGAAGCGACGGAGACGCCGTTCCCCCCTGCTTCCGGATGTAAGTCATCGCCGTTTGGTTGTCCATCTCTAGACGAACCACTTGGCCACGAAGCAGATCCGGGAAGCGTTGGAACACCAACCTGACCGCTCTCAGTTCTAGCACATTGATATGCAATTTGATCTCCTGCTGGGATCATAGTCGCGAGGCAGTGTGATCATTCAGAACGCCTCCCCAGCCGGAGAGTGACGCGTCTGTTTGAACTGTGAGAGACAGAACGGGAGTGATTCCCGACCTCGGTCCACCACTGGAGGTGTGTAATGAGCCACTACGGAGTCTCGAGCACAGTCTCGAGATCTTCCGAGTTCGCCCAAAGTCGTCGGAGTGCTTGTTGAATGGGACTCATTCTCAAGCGCGCCCGCCAGACCAAATCCACTGTCGCCGCCATGTTGTCCAGTAACTGGAGCCATGTACGAGCAGTGTGACTTGCGCTTAAGGGACTTGATATCTTGTGACAGAGATACACGTCCTCTCACCGTGTTGAAATTAGCCACTAGGAAGACTAGATTCTGAGTGGGGCTCAGATCTGACTTCTTGAGATTGACCATCCACCCTAGAGTGATCAGAATATCTATAACTTGTTGTGTAGCTATCTGACTCAGGGATTGCAATAGAGCTCTTAGTAACCAGTCGTCGAGGTACGGATGGCAGAACCGACCTTTTGACCTGGCCACTTGGGCGGGAATCAACATCAGCTTGGTGAACACCCTCGGGGCCGTGGAGATCCCGAATGGTAGAACCCTGAACTGATAACACCTCCCGTCGAAAGAAAACCTCAGGTATTTCTTGAACTCGGGGTGTATTGGTATGTGGAGATAGGCGTATTTTAAGTCTATTGACGTTAGCCATTCTCCTGTCTCCACAGTTGAGATCACTGTTTGGTGACTAGGAAACAAGTCGAGTAGAAGCCATCGCTTTCCTGTCCCTCGGGACCCGGTTCGATCGCAGCTTTCATAAGAAGTGCGTCGACCTCGGCACGGAGGAATTCCGCCTTCTCTCGGGTAGCAGACACCGGAGTGTGCTTTATCCCGGAAAAGTGGAGGAGCGGATGAGTTTTCCACCGAGGCAAATGGCCATCCCTTAAAATGGACGGGGTCCGGGGATTGTGATGTAACTGTCTCCCATTCCTTCAGGAATATAGCCAGTCGGCCGCCTACGGGGACATCCGGCTGGAGGCAGTGGACCCCGGCTGGAGGCAGTTCGATAACTTGCGACTGTGGGTTCACCCGGGGCTCTTCGGGCGCTAATGGGAACCCATCGTTCCCAGCCCCGCGAAAAAGCTGTTGGCCTCGACCAGCTGCCTTGCCCCGGCCCGTGCCTCTCTTGCTCCTCCCGGCGCCCTTATACCTGAAGGAAGCGGCGGCTTCCAAGCAGGTGTGGACGTCTGACCCGTGCGTTAGCGTAGGAGGGGACAATTAGAGAGGCCCGCTTACGCGGTTTTAACGCTTGGTACCTCCAACAAGGCCTTATGAGTCTTTGATGGAAGTATACAATTGAGCAGCCTCTCGGACCACCTGCTGAGCCCCAGGGAAGAGGGTGGCACCCTCTTATACGGCAAAGCAAGTAGGTCTTGGCGTGTGTAAGTCGAGTATTTAGATACCGACATCCACCACCTGCGCATGCCCATAACAGCGCACATCATCTGCGAGGCACAGCTACGAATAGCGTCCCGCGCAAGATAACTGAACTTCCGTTAGTTGCGCGGCCAACTCCGAAGAGTCGGCCGGCCCCTCTCCCGCTAACTCCCTCTGTACAGCCGACAGATACGCGGAGTGTACAGGCACACGGAGCTGTTGGCATGCATTATAATATTGCTCCTCGAAGCATATGAAAGCAGCCTTCAACTCCGCACCGCACACGGGAAAGGGGGGGCAAACGCGGGCCCTGCTTGACCTTAGTCAAGTTGGGTGTCTCCGACTCTGGCATGGGCGCAGCCACCTGAGGCAGTACCTGGACAATCCTGTCCCGCACGTGTCTCTGCACCCGGCCCGAGGCCGAGTCCCGGTGCCGAGGTGCCGGAGGTCCAAGGGAACCCCCCTGGCTCCGGGCTACGAATCCACTAGTGAAAGCCTCGGCCTCGGAAGAGGCGTCTGGCTCCGCTAGGGAAAAATTGTGCGTCGGTAGTGCACGGGCCGGCGCCCGCCACCCCTCCCCTGGGAAGCGACCTCGAGCCGGCGCCGAAGCCCGGTCTGAGATCGTCCCCGAGACCAAGTGGCCTGCCTCGGCCGACGCCGGGCATATCACAAGGTCTCGAAGCCGCGTCCGGCGCCGACAACGGGGAAGGCTCGGTCCGCATCTCCTCTCGGAGCTGAGACTTTACCTCCTCCATCATCGACGCCATCTGCGACTTAAGTAACACAGAAAAGTCTGCCAAAGACAGTGCAGGAGAGGGTGCAGTGCTTACTACGGGGACCCTCGAGCCTTCTCCCCCGGCCCCCGGAGAGGGAGCGGGGGAGACAATCTCGGCAGCTTTTTTTACCCTTTTTAGATGGGGAGGGGATGTCTTAGTAGATCTGATATCTACCCCCGCCTTTAATAGACCTCTTTAAAGTGGAACAAGTCAACTTGTCTCTTTTTGGGGGCCCCGGGGGGTAAAGGCAATGTCCTCCGCCAGACATATTAGGCAGCGTTCGCGCCTGTCTTAGAACAACCCGTACACAGTTTGAAGGTCTTGTAAACAAGACCGTAATTTCTGAGGTTGGCGGGAAGGGTATCAACGTGTATCAGTGCGATATAAAGATCGGAAAGAAACGTGCATAAATTGTGAAACTAGAAGCAAAGGCGTAATGTAGAATGCGATTTGTAACGCGATACTAATAGCCAATGTCGTAGTATAATTATAACACCAAAGGGGCGTGTTACGCGCTAAGGTGTAAAACCCGTAAAAAAGGTAAGTGTAGTTTATGAATTAACACACCACCTTGGGTTTTGTAAATGAAAAAATTGTAGACCAATGCTGTATGATATAACAAAACCCCAAGCCGTTTCTTAATGGCCTTGGTGTTACATGTATCAGCCCGTGGAACTACAATATGGACGCCATTACGGCCATTTGAATTCAAAGGTACCGTGCACGTGGCGTATTATTACAACTCTATAACTTCACAATGCGAGGTATTACGCCTTTGCAATGAAAGAAATGTACCATACATACAGTTTGGTCAGCCATGGTTCTTGTCGAACGATAGATTTCTCTTATTTTTTGTCTTGTGTGAAAAATCAACACGTCTGTCTCTTACAGATGACATAAGGAAAGTGATTTGGGTGAGAGTTGCTCCCCCTGGCGTGAGGCGCCGTTGGGGGTGAGGCCCCGTAAGGGTGGTCGTATATCATACAAAAACGAAGTTTTTTGTGTGGTAACATTTTTTATTAAGGAAAATGGTTACAACTATGTCATGTAGATTTTCTTGATCAAGGAAAATGCAATAAGTGCCCCAAGGAGGATTTAATCAGAAAGAGAACTTTACTCCTCAGACGCTCGGTGACGACATCTACGTGTGCAGATTGAACTGCCCTGCGTTTGGATGAAGCTGACGGGTGTGAGGGTGGATCAGGAGATCCCGTCTCACAGGCAGTGGAAGTGGCGACTGCGTGGCCTGGGTCAGCAAGTCGGGATACCACGTTCTGTTCGGCCACATGGGTGCGATCAGTAACATTCTACAGCGAACTCCTTGGAGCCAGCTGAGAATGAGTGGTATTAACGCCGTCGGCGGGTAAGCATAAGCGTCCATGCCCGTCCAGTCTAACGCGAGAGCATCGTGATCGATGGCCTTCGGGTCCGGGACTGGTGATACAAACAACGGGAGTTGATTGTTGAACCGTGTTGCGAACAGGTCTACCATCGGACGACCCAAATGTTCGCACAGCCACTGAAACACTACTGGGTTTAGCATCCACTCCGTGGGGCTCGGATCCCGAGGCCTCGATAGAGCGTCGGCCAGTACGTTCCGCACACCTGGGATGTGACGGGCGCGTACCTGGCACGGGACACTGTCCACCAGAGCGTAAAACTCGAAGCATGAGCCGGGCGTCGACGAGACGATGCTTCCAGTGATTGACTGCGTTGATCACTGCCTTAAACTCGAGACAATTGATTTGAAGACCTAGTTTGTCTACGCACCACAGCCCTGAGCTCACCTCCCCCTCTAGATGGGCGCCCCAGCCCACTAGAGAGGCGTCTGTATACAGGTTCAACGTGGCCCGGTAGGGCCGCATAGAGACTCCTGATAAGACGTTGTAAGGGACCGTCCACCACTCCAGATGCGGCCGGAGCCTATCCGGGAGGGCGACGGTCGCACTGTTCTCCTCCTGTGCTAACAACTGGATTAGAAACCGTTGCAGCGGGCAGAGTTGGAGACGAGCCCGATGGGTGCAGTCCTGGGCTGACGCAAGTAGCCCTAACAGCTGTTCCCAAAAGTGAACAGTCTGTTGCACCGCTAAGACTTTGGCAATCATCGCCTGAATCTTGTGCCACCGGTCTGGGGGGACAAAGAGGTGATGGGTCACCGTGTCGAACCGACCTCCGATGAACTTTAAGTTCTGTGAGGGGGTTAACTCGCTCTTGGGGAGATTGACAATCCACCCCACGATATACCACTAAAGGTGGACGGAAAACACAAAGTGCCGACGCCGCACCCTGTTAGTAGCGAAAAAAAGGCGGGAAACTTTTCTAAGCGCCGTATAACGAACGCCCCGTAAATTACAGTTTACTTAGGACTAAGAAACAGTAATAAATATCACCAAGGATAGCAGGAGGCTGGTAGAACGCAGAGCAGTCGATATATACGTCTTGCGAAGGCAAGCAAAGAGACAAGAGTGAAGGGTGTCACATGGCAGCTAGGTGGCTACGCACGTGCTGCATGAGGTGATTGAGATCTCTGTGGAAGATTTCCCTATAAGAGCAGTTGTGGGGGACAACAGCCTCGGTATAACAGTGGTAACGTATTACTTAATGTAATATTATCTTGTTGTACATTGTATTTTACTAGTACCCCGGTATTCAGAAAGTGTACTCACAGGTGCAAAAACATGACCCTCTAGTTCATCATGTTCTTCAGAAAACTGAAACATAAAGGCATTATTCCTTATAACATACTGTCACTGACAAACAACTGTACATAAATAAGAAAATAAGGCTAAAAGAATAATAATCTTGGTTCTCAGACACCGCCCGCATCATCACAAAGTCTGCCGCACGTTTCGTTTTTATTTCCATGTAAAAACCCACTAAAAATCCTTAAATATTCCGAATCCAACAGTAGTCAAATACTGTATTCCAGTATTTTACTCATCAAGGAATACATTTATGTAGTGAGGCCCTTTCCCAGGTTGATTGTACATAACTTTTTATTTGGTTATATAACTGTTTATTTGGTAACATACTAGTTTGAACAACCAAAAACAAAGACACTGACGCTAGCACTATATTTTCAAAAACCAGTGCCTGAGAACCAATTCTTTTATTTTATTGAGCCTAATGTAGTCCCAGAAAAGGTTTGTTTCCATGTAAAATGCAAACATTTGAAACAAACCAACATTCTGTGGTCACATCGTATAACGTATTTTGTTCTTAACAACTTCAGAATATGCATCGTCACAACCATTTTGATAACGATATATTCATTATATTTCGAACTGGCAATATAACATGGTGTTTAATGATGGTTCTGTTTATTGTCAACAGTAGACAGTATGGAACTTACTTGAAGCAGATACTCTTTAGCCTCGTCGATCAATTGAAAACCTGCCTTACTGCCATTTTCCACAAGTACCTGAAATGTCCAGATTCCTATTTGTCAGAGAAATGAATGAATATGGTTTTACACAGCTCAGAGCACTATTCCAGCAATATCCTCGCAGGGTACACCAGAAATCTGCCTCTCACATTGCACAATGTTGTACCCAAGGAAGAATTGAAATAGTAAGCAGAATTAGTAATATCTAAATATTTTTTACATTTGTAGACTTATCATACATTACTCCTAAATGCATTTACTGCTATTTGTTTACAGAAAGCAGAGCCTGTGTGAGGTTCAGCTGAAGAAGAAGTTGTTCCAACTAGTTGTCTGGCTAATCCCACTGCACACAGCCCACGAGACCACAGAAGTGATGACATCATGAATCTTCACATTACTGCTTAATCGCAACATGTTAAGACAACGTGGGGAGGCAGCTCTGTGACAGGTGGGCCTCTTTAGATGTAGTAATGCAGGATAAGTATACAACTGTAATAAATATTTCGATTTTACTAATTTTTGTACCTTTTCCTGCATTACTCAATGGATCTGAATTAACGGTATGGAGGTGGGCATACCTTCATATGTGATCCTCAGGAGACCCTCGTCAAAAAGTCCAGAAAACTGTTCCAGCATCCTTTTGCAATGATCGGTCCTGCCAGACAAAAACGAGAGTGAGGAATGTTTGACGTCCAGGTATAAGAACAGTCATTGAAAAAAGCGTACGCTAAAGTCTAGGACTGACTTACTGAGTCAATGCTTGCAGCGTGTAAACCTTTCTGTCTGGGGTGCAGGCGCTAGAGAGTTGAAAGGTCGCCTCTGGACTGCTGGAGAAATTAATGACATTTGTGGTTGGTGACCAAAACTGTGGATGCCCGTGACGTCCTCCAAGGCCACGTCTTTCAGGTATTGGCTGGCAAAGACTGTGTAGGATCTCCAAAAACAACTTTCCATGATGGATCTGATGGAGATATTGCTGTTGAGAGCCATGGTAGATGAGGCTGCTCAGATAGGGTTGTTGGTCCTGGGACGATCCAGGCCAGCGGCCTCATAAGCTTGCAAGATGATCGCTCGTATCCACAAAGATATTGTGTTATGGCTAACTTCTGTCTGGAAAGCCGTGGAAACAGGAATGAATAGTTGTCTCCTTGAACCATGTTGAGCCTTAGATCGGCGGATGTAACACCTCAATGCACGAAACGGGCACAAGTGGAGTTCCTCCTCATCTTCAGCACCCACGGTCGAAGAGAGTGGTGGGATGGTGAAGGACCTGTTGGGCTGTCCTGGAAGTTGATTCTTGGCTATGAATTCCCAGCACAGCCCAAGGTGAACGGCTCCATTCGCCCTGCATGCAAACCGGACATAGGTGATGTCAAGTGTGAGCAACCCGCTTACCCTTGCCGCTGTAACCAGAGCAAAGAGGAATACCGTCTTCTTTGTCATTTTGTGATCTTCCAGGAGAGCCAACACTGAGTTGAGGGCCACCAGGTAGGTAGTAATGGTGCTGCCTGTGAGAGGGCGGGGGAGATGCAGAAGTGAGGTCCTGATGCTTCTCCTTACAAAAAGACTCAAAGAATCGCCACTTGTCGTCGAGAAGTAGGTGTCAAGGAGACTCCTCCTAAGACATTCGATTCCACCGTCCACCACGGGAGTTGAGGCTTGAGGTATGTTGGATGATGGAGACCAACTGATCCTGGTGCCTGATGAACTAAGCTAGGAACTCCTGAATTGGGCACAGATGTAAGCAACCTCTGGATGTTCGATCCTGCACCGAAGTGAGTTGGCCCAGAATAACTTGCCACTGGCGATGGTAAGAGGCTGTTGCAGAGCTGAGAGCCGATGGCGCTGGACCTTGTACCAATTGTCCCTTGGGACAGTCAGAGGTCCTGGTCTGTCTTGAACAGGCCTCCTATAAACTGGATGGAGTGAACTCCGACTTCAGCTTGTTCACAATACACCCAGCTATTGCAAGGTGCCTGGTGAAACCCCGGTGTAGCAGGAAAGTCTCCGAGTCCTGGGTGCTGTGGAAATGGCAAATGGGAGTTTCACATATTGGTAGTGGACACCATAGAAGAGGAACCGGAGGAAACAGCTGTTGCTGGGGTGGATAGGCACAAGCAGGTAGGGTTCCTGCAAGTCAAGGCTGACCAGGAAATTGTTGGAGTTGATTCTGGTCCTGAGCAGCGTCAACATTGTCATGTGGAAATGTGGCAGGAGTTCTAGGTAATGCTCATTGAAAATTGACAGATTTTGAATCAGCCATAGCTTGTCAGAGTCGTTCTTGGGAAAAAGGAATATGGGAAAGTAGAAGAGGAGAATCGGTTAGCAGTGAGAGACGATACCCCTGGGTGAGGATGTTAGTCACATGAGGGTCCTCCAAGATGGCACAATTTTGCCAAAATCAGCCTAGTCTCTCTCCTACTGGTGTGTTGATGACTGGAATGACTGGGGGTAAGAGTTCCCAGCAGTTTAAGTGCTTCCCCTGCCTTCGGCACCTCTGCCTTGGTACATGTCCCGGCAAGGCAGGTAGCTACCCCGACCTTTGCCATGAACAGATGGGGTGTCATTGTCCTTGAGAGAAGTCGGACGTGGCTGATAGTTCCCAGACATGGAAAACTTGTGAAAGACGTACTGGGACATACTTTCGTAAGCCTTGCGGGCAGTCTCAACTCGAGCATAGGTAGAGACAAAGGAATGTGTCTCAGATATCTCTCCATTGGAAAGTGAAGAAGCAGACCAAGATTGGTATTGTAAGTTCTCTTAAATTCAGAGTTCCACTCAGTTAAAAGCCAGGTAGCTAGGATGCTAAGTTGTAGTGATCTCAGCAAAAGCAGCCTTGAGATGATTGCACATGTGATCTATTTGGCGTTGTTGGAAGGCCATAACTGTCCTCAGATGATCCACACAAATGGGATTAGTCTCTATTAAGTTCTGATCAATGGCTCGAGAAGAAGATGCAAGAGCAGACAAGGGTTCAAGGGAGCAACAAATCTCTATAAAAGCTAGTCATGTGTCTGGGATTTTGACGGTCGTAGGCTTGGAGGAGCCAGTCGTGCGATGGAGATCCTCATTAACGGCATGAGCCACATCTGCCACTTCAAATGCGGGGATAGGGAAATCATCCTTCCAGAATCAAAGAGCTTTGAAATCCGGCGTGGGAGACAACTTAGCAAAGTCCTTGTCCAATGCCACAATCATGGTCTTTCAACATTGTGTCCAGTGAATTGGAGGTAGACTGGGACCCGATAGTATCCTTCTAATCCACACCTGGGCCCAGGGAAGGAGCAACGGTCAAACAGTCAGCCATCCAGTCCAGCACCTGGCTTAGGCTTAAATGAGTGTTCTTCTTCGGGGAGGAACCCCCATTGTTAGGAACGAGGGAACCTTCTGACGAGTCTGAGCTATAATTGTATGATCTGTGGACAGGGGAATGGCTCCTGAAGCGGCGGCTGGACCTTGATGACCTAGTGCTGCATTGAGAGGAGGTGTAAGCAGGAGGTGTGAGCAATAGCGCTGGCGGGACTGGAGGCGCTACAGATGTAGGGACGAGCTGAAGTGCATCAACTGCGGAAACATGGACTCCATAAACGTCTGCATCCAAGAGGGATGCATGTAGGCCGCCTGTAAATGCTGAGGTGGCACCTGCTGGAACGGTAAGCTAGGTGGTAAACCGAATGCAGGAGGCATCAGCGCTAAAGGAGCGATATGCAGTCACAAAGCATAAGAGTGATATAATCGCAAAAGAACGTTGAAAAAATAAAACAAGCAAATGGATGCCAGTGGAATAGCTATATTGTACAGGACTTCTCAGTCTGGTTGACAAGCAGCTTATGTGAAGACACGTGACATCATCACTTCCATGGTCATGTGGGTGCTGTGCGATGGTATAAGCCACACAACTAGTTGGAATAACTTCTTCCTCAGCTGGACCTAACACAGCTTCATCTTTCTGTAAAAAAATAGCAGTAAATGCATTGCGGAGTAATGCAAGACAAGATAAAATAATAAAAATTTATCATTCAAAACTGGCTCCAACAGGAGATATCTCCTGGGAGATGTTGCTACAATAAACTTGCACTGCCATGCTTTGCACACCATGTCAACTACATCAGCTTCCATGACGTCACATCCCATGACATCACCAATATCACTGCCACGGAATCTGGTTAGCTGTACTTTTTACACTCAAGACACTGGTTATAACTGTTTATGATCAGAAAGTGAGTGAGTGAGTGAGTGAATGAGTTGGGTTTATCGCCGCTTTTAACAGTATTCCAGTTATATCGCGGCGTGTCAGCTTATTGTGGGGGGGAAAGCCCGAAGCAATGCAGGTCTCAGACGTTTACCACTTCGGTGAAACCCACCAGCACGGGTATGGTGCTGACAAACCTAGAAACATAATCGGGGCGAACCGGGATTCGAACTCACAATCATAGGTTTCTGGCATGCCCAAGGGACGCAACTCTGCACAGCGAATCGCGGCGCCTTAGACGACTGGGCCACCCGTGCCCCCATGATCAGAAAGAGTTGGAAGAGTGATTTTGGATCATAGAGTCCAAATTTACTACCCGGGTACCCGACCCCCTATTACCCAACCCGTGTACCCACAGTAGGTCTCAAGAGTAGGGAACAAAATGTCTGATTGAGAATTGCTCTGGCAAGAACTGTTTAGATACATGTATCAAACGATCAGATCATGCGAACACTGAAGTTGACTGAAGCTTTAGCTATACTCAAACATATACAAGTCAAAAGGAATGTGTGCATCGTCAGAAAGAAATGTGAACATTAGGGACTTGTAGTGTAACCACCTAGCTACAGTGAGTTTTGGTCATTGAACAATATATCATGTGACTAACCACGGGTCGGGTAGTCGTGTGGGTACCCTGGCCCTACTCAATATCCACCGGACCCGAGTACCCGAGTTACCAGTCCCAGCCCTAACATAAAGAGTGGGTGATTACCAGGAAATCGTCGGTCATCTGCCACAGGGACAGTAGAGTCTCGAGTCTCTTCTCTCGACTGGGGAGTTCCAGCAGAGTGTAGGAGCTGGTCACGATGTTGAAGGAGTTCTATACAACACAGAAACATCACACGTCATGTAGGGGACCACCAAGTTAATACTTTCACATACATCAAGATAATGCTCTTTATTTATGTTTTTCAAATCCCACATATACACTGAATATATCTTTGACATAAATCTGAAAAAGTTCAGAGCTGCACCTACCAAAGTTAGATATAGTTCACAAGATTTAAACACTGACAAGGGCAGATGCTTATACCAAGTGAAATGGAATTGTGCAAAAAATCATAAAAGCAGACAAGTTTCACTTATCATTAGTCTGCAGGAAATATGAATGTCTAAAAAGAAAATACTTTAAACACAAATGGTATGGTGTAAAAAATCATAAAAGCAGACAAGTTTCACTTATTATTAGTCTGCAGGAAATATGAATGTCTAAGAAGAAAACACTTTAAACACAAATGGTATGAAAACCTAACTCTTAAATGCTTAAATGTACTGTATGTATATACACAGCCCTACCTGTTTTTGAGATGGCAGGAACTGACGGAAATACACGCCACTGATTGTCATGTCTTTCTTCTCTTCACCTCCTGTAAAATGTACAACACGCTGAACACTCACTCACTGTAGAAGATACTCAATGGCTAGGCACAAATGCACAAAGCAAGTTACAATCTTCTCCCAGTTACACCAACCTTCCATGTTTATACATCTACAAACTGGAGTTTCATGAATCAGTCAGTCTGGATGTGACACAAACAGACACAAGTCAATGTGCTGAAGGTTTACCTTGCAACAGAAGTCTGGCCAATGTGTTCATATCTTGGGATGGGTCGACGCAATAGTATTCATAAATGTTCGGTCCCCACACTCTGTTTCCAGCCCTGAAAAGTACACCAAATGTTACAAATCAGTTATCCATTATCAAAAATTTGAATTCAACTACATGTATTTGATAATGTTACATCTTAATCTCTGCATATATAACAGTGATTAGCACAACAAGAAATACAATTGAATTGGTAAATCATCATGTCAAGTGATGTTGAATCACAAATATCATATTTCCATTTACAAAGTTTGTTATCTCTTTTTAGTTCACCAAGGGTTAGAAATTGGCACTAGTCCTGTAGTCCTTGCCAAACTACCCAATAGTTAAGGTATCATAAGGACTTGTAGAAATTTGCCATTTTTAAGTGTTTTGCTATTTGTTATCATTACAAGGACTAGTGGACTAAAAATGTTAAGTTTCTACCTCTGTAATCACCTAATTACGACATAGTTTCTGAAAGGGCACAATTCACAATTCCGGAAATAGCAATTATACTGAAGAGCACAATAAAATATGACATTACCTAACCAACATTCCATGTATAACGAGGGAGTCTCATATATGAGGGTCATCCATTGACCTCAACACATTATGGCAAGGGATGACTGGATCATTGAAGTAAAACCCTAAACTTTATCATGATCCTGTCAGTTTAAAAAAATATACAATGTGCTAAATGATGTCACTTCAATAACACAAACAAATGTTTACGGACTCATGTCAACAGGATCCATTCAGAGTGCAGTGCCATCATCCTACAGTAATGAACATTCCAGATTGGGACAATTTAAATAAACATTTAATAATGAAGCACACTCAATAGATAGCATATTCATACCATTTGAGAAAAACTATAATGAAAATTCAATAAAAAATCCAAACATTCCAAAAATATGCTTGACAGATGAAATTCTGGGTTCAAATGCTTTTGCCTTGTAACAACTTTTCAACCAATCAGATCTTCGCACATATTTACACCATAAAGTACCTACCAGACGGAGGAAGCCAGGCCAGAACCAAAGTCAAACATGGATTTAGGGCTGTACTCAGGATCTCTCCGAGATATCTGACGACAGGAAAGGTAAGTATTTAAAGGCAACTCATTAACACACAGATTAGTTTGCTTGTTTGTCTGTTGTTTAATATTGCACTCAGAAATATTCCAGCTATATAATGGTCTGTAATTAGTCGAGACTGGACCTGACAATCCAGTGACTGACAACATGAGCATCGATCCACGCAATTGGGAAGCAATGACATCCAATCCAAGTTAATGAGCCTGCCTGTATGACAAACATAGGTATCAGCCTCAGCCTTTACAGGTGCCCTACATGCATCCGTCTTGGTTGCACAGAACTGAGGACAGTTGATGTGCAATGTCTTGACCAAGTATGATAAGTTAAAATGCAGTACAATTATAGTCGGATCATAGGTTTTTGGAAATCATACGTTTTCGGACGGCCTCGTTTATCACAATTACACAAACTATAACAAGGGAAGTGGTATCACACAGACATTGTAATTACCCAGATGATGGCTTGTTTTTAATATTAAGTTGTCTTTTATAAGTGTGTGAGATGTTTTACAGTTGTTCATGTGATTAGCAAGAAAACTACGAATGTTTCAAGGTTCGAAAATCTATACTCTGCAAAAATGAATAAATGCAAAAGTGATGTTAGATGTATATTTTAGATGAATATTTTATATATCATATAAATAATCAACAGATGGTAATCGATTGTTCAAAATTGGCACACATCATTGTCATTGACCCAGGCTCCATAAGGCACACATGGAACAGTAGATTTTCAAGGTGAAGGTCATCTGTTCTCAATATCTTGTATGGCCACCATTAGAGTCCAAAACTGACTGACGTCTTCGTCTCATGGAAGCAGTCAGATCCCGAATTTTGGCCTGGGGAATGTTCACTCACTCTGCCTGCGGAGCTTGTGCTATTGGTCGGAGGTTCTGTGGTTGTTGCCGATGTGCTCGCAGTCATTGATTCAGTGCATCCCATAAATGTTTGATTGGGTTTACATCTGGAGTCCTGGAGGGCCATGGCGAGCCTGGATGTTGTGATTCCTGAAAAAGGCAGCTGTCAGTCTTGCACAGTGAGGTTGTTGGAAAATGATGTTCTCTTGTTTCGGATGTGGGGCTGAAGAATCTCATCCCTGCAACGCTGTACCGTTAAATTCCCTAGAACTTGCACCAAGTCTTTTCTACCAGTTTTGGAAATGGCTGCCCACATCATCACACTACCGACACCAAATCAGTCCTCTTCCTGTATGCAGTTTCGTGCATGACATTCCCCGCGATTTCTGTAAACATGATGTCTACCATCTGCATGGCGAAGAATAAAACCGTTGTGGCCATACTCTGTGACCTTGACACCACTGACGTTGCAGCCGATGATGTATTTCCATCAAAATGACATCTTGAACCGGTCGTCTAGCGTGAATACCTTTGGTGCGTAAATGGTTCCTCTCTGTCTGGGCTGATATCCTACACAATCCTGGTATTGACGCAGTTGTAGAGGTGGCCATGGTGGTTCTTTCACATAATGTTACATGCATCAACCAAGTCAGCGAGCTTGACAACCTGATCCCGTTGGACGGCTCTTACGACAAGCATAGTCACCTTTTACGGCAAGCATGGGTTGCTGAAGACCTTTTATCCACAGTCTTGTAATGGTGCTTGGTGCTAGATGGACAAACCTGGCTACAGCTGAAGATGAATTTCTTGTTTGCAGTCGGCCGATGGCGTTGTTGCGTTGGGTTTCTGTCAGTCGTGGCATGTATTGCTGTTCACTTGCTGTAAAGTGATGTTGCACGTGCATGTCATGTTGGCGTGTTTTGGCGCCAGGCTCTCACCTGGTTGTCTCATTCTTTCAACACAAATCAATCCCAATCCATGCAGAAATGACCAATTCATTTTTGGTATTAATTTCGTATGGATGTTGGCAAGACTCTGTCTGATATTTACGATTTTATTACTTTTATGTTTCTCTTGTTCATAACACGGATACTTATGGTTAACAATGTATTCAGTCAAACCACTGCTGTCCATTTCCCATCCTTGTGTGTGTGTGTGTGTGTGTGTGCGTGCGTGCGTGCGTGCGTGCGTCTGTCTGTCTGTCTGTATCTCTCTGCTATTATGATAAATGCCCAGCATCATTCACCACCATAGCCAGTTTCAAATGACACAATGCCATCCAATCATATTTCACTATTCTTTTATGACTAAAAGAAGGGAAGGTATATCACAAGTACCGGTACTTGGTATTCAACTTAGCTTATTATTCAACAGGCTTAAATTCAGCAGGGAATGCCTGGCAGCATAAGGAGTTCCCTTCCCCTGTCTCAATATTCAGGAAATCATATTTTCCAGTGAAATAATGTATTACAGTCTTCTGATTTGTTGCAAACTCCTCAACACGCATGTATTGAGAGCTTGCTTTGAATGTATTGCTATGCACAATGCACAAAAGAAAGTCCGTCATAAGGGAGAGGGAGACAAAATGAATCTATGTTGGCAAAAGGGTCCAACTCTATTATCTTGACAGAATGGAGATAAAATACATTACCTCATCGAGTTTGCTTCTGATCCCTCCAAAATTTCACAATTTAATAGTCCCTGTTTGTCCCTAACACTCAAACTCTACCTAAAGTCTTAACATGCTTTAAGAAGTAAAGAACAAGTCCCCATAATGGCCATAAAACAAGTACTGTAAGTGATGAACTGAGTTAGATGTAACATAATCTAATATCATCTTGATGTAAGTGGAAAGTTTTAAGTGAGGCAGGGCTTACATGATTACTAGATTGCTGAAACCCATGAACATGGGTATGGTGCTTACAAACCCAGCACAGGATTCAAACCCATGATCATAGGTGTCTGGCACATCTAGGGGATGCAACTCTCAGAACCTCAGACCAGTGGGCCACCTGTGTCCCCCCGAACAAATAGTGTTGTGATATCATCATGACATATGCATACCTCAGTAAAACACTTCATCATGACGCTGTAGTTGTGTGCCATCCGACTGTACAGATATGTCATACATGTAGGGGCATCAAATCTGAAACACAGATTTTATCATGTTAATACATCGTGTTAATCGAGGATGCGATAATTATCATTTTGGTCCACAAAATCTCTAACATATCTTACAACAAGAGTTGAGATACAAGAGGTCTGTTTCTGCATACCCAAAACCTTATATTACATTAGACTGTAAAAGTCACGTTTCCACCTTTGCTAAACTAGGCTGGAATTATAGAGTTAATATTTGGCTGGCCTCACGAGACTATGCATAGTCCAATCAAAATCGGGTAATGAAATCGACATCAGGTTCGTAAACAACATGGATTTCAACGTGCTGTTTGGTCGACTGCAGGATTTGCAAAGGATGGGTACCATCAACTGGGCATTGATGGATATTTTCCTAATCTTTTCATGTTTTTAATGAAGGTATTCATGTGATTTGATTCACTTTGTGAGGTAAGACCCGTTTTATACAATATAGATCTTGATCATCAATCAGATCGCATTGACTGGGCGCCGCCATTTTGTTTGAAGTGATATGAGAGGGGTACTCTGATTGGTCAAAAGGAGGGGCATGGAATGGACATAACTCGTAATAGTCACCGGTGGTGCTACGATTGAGGCCAGAAATTCAAGCCTTGTCCGGCAAGGGTGGAAACCGGACTTTTACAGTTAACTCCCTTGCCTTGGGAAGATGGTTTAAGTGACACTTACTTGAGGGGCACCCAGTGGTACTGGGTATAGCGAAGCCTCTTCAAGACCTGGAGACTGATCTTCTTCTCATACTGCTTCTGTTCCTCGGGGGACATGGTGGAGGTGTCAACTTTATCTGGGACAAGAAAAATAATTCAACATCAATGTTTGGGACAACTAACTCATAAAGCAAATCAAAGTTCTTCAACTTTGTCAATATATCTTGGGTTTGAATCCCAGATGAGCTCCAGTTATGATCCTTGGTTGTGCCTGTTGCCATCACAAAAGACTGTATAACTGGTGAACATCTTTGACCTCCTTCCCTTTGGGTTTTCTTCCCACAAGAAAATGATCCATAATTACAAATAAACACAATGGTATAAAAATATTTTGTAAAAGACTATTTTCTGACAGTATACACAAGTCATCACAGGAAACTATACTACCCATCTTTTGATATGGATAATCAGTTATGTCGGATATATTTATTTATTACTTGCCCATGAAGAGATCATCCGTCAAGTGATCACCTGTTTAATAAACATACAGCTGTATTACACATTGTGTAATACCAAAACGCGTGCTTATGTACTCTCGGAACACGTTTCATGAACAAATATTGAAAGCTCTCAACATCCCTTGGCTTATTCAACGACATTGCTTGTGGAGATGATAGATAACTGAGAGGAGCTTATGCACACTATCAAGAGTGGAGTAGTATATCATGCTTAAGTTTGTCAGTTGGCTCACCTTTACTAAGGGACTGGCCATTTATCATAGGGAGGGTGGGAGGTGTCATGAAAAAAGTGCTACATGTATTCAATGAAGGGGTTGTGGGAGTCAGCAAATATAATATGGTCCTAAGACCAAGTCTACTCACTCCCCCCTCACACCCTTAATAATACATGACAAGTCCCAATCTCATTAAAATCAGATCTAAGTTCTTGCTTCTGCTAAACAAAGATTTAAGGACATCCTATTACGGGTCACTTCAGAACGGCCTTTCGTGAACTTTGACCGTCCAATGAAACTACAATTAAGGAATCGACATCAGCCAATTAGAAAGCAGCTTCCTCGAGCTTTAAGGCACTCGTTTCAACCTAGAGACTTCCATTTCAGACTACACTTGAAATTTTGAAAACTGAACAAACTACCATTCCGGAATGTTTACTATATGGCTGAAGGCTTCCCACATACTGTGCAAGCCTCCTCCGTTCAAATGTTTCTCCCATGGAAGTGAGAGATAGGCCATAATTTTGGCGGAATCAGTCGTACTGGGCATAACTGTTGTTCGGAATACCCCCTTTTAATGTTTCGAGGTTGCATGATTAGAAAACACATTCCAACTGTCACTTTCATGATCTGGTAAGCGACGCATTGATTGGTCTGATGAAAGGTTGTTCTGACCTGTAATGGGATGTCCTCAGATCTTTTTTAGCGATAGCAAGAAATAAGATCTGATTTTAATGAGATTGTTACAAGTTCCTAAATATGTTTTGGATGGGCTTCTATTCATCACCTGGTACCTTACTATTGCGATTTGTATTGTATTGCAACAAAGCATATTGTTACAGCCCAAAGTGGCAATGCACTTTTATCAACTAGTTTGTTGAACTCAGCAATATTCTAGCTATATGATTGCAGCTCGCAAATAATCTAGATCAGACAAACCGGTAAATCACATAATCTAACTTCCCATCCTTTCTGCTGAGGAACTATTCCAACGAAGAATCGGGGGGCACGGGTGGCCCAGTCGTCTAAGGCGCCGCTATTCGCTTTGCAGAGATGTGTCCCTTGGGCACGCCAGAAACCTATGATTGTGGGTTCGAATCCGGTTCACTCCGATTATGTTTCTAGGTTTGTCAGCACCATACCCATGCTCATGGGTTTCACCGAAGTGGTAAATGTCTGAGACATGCATCACTTCAGGCTTTCCTCCCACATTAAGCTGACATGCCATGATATAACTATAATCCTGTTAAAAGCGGTGTTAAACCCAACTCACTCACTCTCTCTAACCCAATAGGGGGCTTCATCAAATAGGCCTGCATAAACCATTGACATTGGTTCTGGCTTGCTGCACTTGTGCTGTTTTCACCAATTGCTCTGCCCAATATTGATGCTATGTACTAACCCTTTTCTTTAATGTTATTTTGTATTTCCTGGGCCAGTCGAGTGAGAGTGTCTTGCTCTGTTGGGGGATGTCGGGAGTGCAGGTAGTTGTTCAGCTTTTCACTCCGCTTGTTCAGGTTCTGTACAGGAAAGGCTAATAACAGACAGTAAAATGTTTAAAACACCAATAGTATCTCAAATATTTTATGACAAAAGTGACATTCATTATCAACCTCATTAAAATCAAATCTTTTACACTGATTTGCAAAGAGGTCTCAAACTGGAGTAATCAATCTCTGCAGAGAGGTATCTAATCGAAGTAAAAGATTTGATTTTAATCATGTTAATATTTTGCATTCATAATAGTTCCTTTTTGGACAAACATTGCATTACCGTAGGTATTATGAGAGACGGAACCCCTTTCTTATGATATAATGATGATTGAAAATAGGCAGCCATTTATTCAGTTTATTCATCCAAAAGTTTCACTTTCACAAAAAATTAATGATACATATGCAGTATGTCCACAACTAGTTTACCAATCTAATGTCCAATATAGGCAAGAAAAAGAACAATACTGGGATGGTTACAAAAGCTATAGAAAAACACGAGAAAAACACATACAGCAAACTATGGTTATAATGAACCCAAAGTGACCACTAATTTTAGTTCGTAATAACCATAGTTTGTCATAAGCATTTACACAGCATATATACAAAAAATATCCGGGACTAAAAACTAAGTTCGTTATATTTATCAGTTTGTTTTAAACGTGTTTGTTATAAACATAGTTTACTGGGTTTCTTTTTTGGTATGAAGCATTGTGTTTCATATGTCATCAGGTTGTTTATTTCTAGTGTAACGTACTGTCAATAACTTTCTTGATGGTGGTGCTCAGCTTCTCTGGCATCTTGACTGGCCTCAGAGTCATTATCCCAGGGTGAGTTTTGAAACTAATGCCACCCTTTGTCATAGGTTTAGCAACATCCGGATCCACACAACACTCTCCAGGTTTGATGTGCCGTGCTTGTTTAACTTTTGAGGAACAGCTCTGAAATAACATGTGGTTGACAACATAGTTACAAGAAAAAAATGTACTGAACATGCTAAAAGTCTGTTAATTAGGGTCAAATCCTTTATATAGTCGACACAGATTGTATATTTACAGATCAGATGTAGACAAGTTGTGATAAAACTGGAACTTCAATTTACAGCATCAAGATTTGCATTTTTGTATAAGAAAACATGTAACTCGACCCACTATATATTCCTCTATGACCTCTAGTAAAGGTAATGGTAATATATTTATAATAAAAAGTTAGAATACAAGTTACAATTAGCTTTTGTCTTTGGCAAATCAAGCTCAAGACAAACATTCGTCAAATTTATTCATTATTTTTCATGTGATCAGTGGTCGGGTCAGGGAAACTTTTTGTTTGTTTGTTTGTTGTTAAACGTTGCACTCAGCAATATTGCAGCTATATGACGGTGGTCTGTAAATAATCGAGTCTGGACCAGACAATCCAGTGATTGATATCATGAACATCGTTCCACACAATTGAGATACGCGATGGTATGCCCACACCACTCAATAAAAGTTGATTATATTATTGTGATCGTGTAACATTGTCAAATATTTGTCATTGGGACACTGGACATGTCCCTTTCTAGAGCATTTAGGCCAAGCGTTTTGATTGATTACCCAAATACATTGATTACATTATAACATTAACTGTTTTTATCAGCTGTTATGCATGAAGTAATGTCAGCACACATTCAATGACAAAACCTCTGCCTATAATAAATGCGATATTTTCAAAACCAAACAAGTAAAAAAGTTGATTTGCGAAATGTCGGATCTGACATGTAACAAACAGATGATGTGTACCCTTAAATGTGATTTTGATGCTTCGCGTGTCAGTAATGACGGTATACGATACAAGCAGCATGCTTGTGTTTTCATTCTCATGGACGCGGCCATTTTGTAGGCTCGCACCACTTTTGATGAATACTTCCATTGGTCAATCAACAGGCACCTGCTAAGGGTAGGTAACTCCCATCGTCTGCTTAACCAATGATGAAAACGAGTTGGATCACCTCATGTGTGTGGCCTAACCATGTAAACATCAGCTGTTGATCGGTCAGTATAGTGATGTAGATATCAGAAGTTTGAGAAATCGGCACGATATAGACATCAAGATGAGATCTGTTACGTGCACAGCGCCTGTCAACATAGCTGTCATCAAGTATTGTAAGTCAGATTAACTTTGTGTACACGCTGTAGTAAGTTCTGAACTAATATGTGTAGTTTGGATCTTGAGTATTTCCAAACGGTGACATAGCCAATAACATTTTATATTGTTTTCAGTGTAGCAACATAATAGTTTTCTCCCAAGTTTATTTCTAATTAACCTAGCCGAGAGCCACGATGGGGTCCTACAGTAGCGGCTCCCGGCTATGTATGTAACCATGTTAACTAAATCAGTATTCAATGGACTTAAAGAAACTATCAAGGCAAGTATGTGTATAATATCCAGCATTCAATGTGTATTGATCAAAACAGAAATGAAATTGGGTGATTATATCAACTATGATTATTATCAGGAAAGTTTTAACAATTGTAGTCAATATTGTGAAAGAAAGAGAAGATGTAATCGGGGATGTAGTGCATAATATAGAACATATTGAATATTGAAAATTAATCAATATTGTTTTTCATACATTGCAGGGGGTAAACGAGATGAGACTCTCATTCTGCCTATCAACTCTTCCCTCAGTGTCACACTGGGACAAAATGAGGTCAGTCACCATGTCACAGTTTGTAGTAATTTCATATTGATTAACAAGTTAATAAAGTGAAGTTTGTTATTAATGTATTTACAAGGAACATGCTGTAATAAATGAGTAAAAACTGATGTTTCTAAAGCCTTGATAATTGTGAGTACACAATATATGTTTTTTACAAGGCAGTATTTCATACATACATTGTCATCATAGTAAATGAAATTTTAAAAGGGAACTTTTTGTTAAGGAAAATAAATAAATGAGGTTTGCTCTCATTTCATGTTCATTGTCCTTGATTAACCTCTTGGAGTGGTTAAGTATCTGAAGTGTATCAATAACATGCCTGAAAATAATGATTCATGAGAAATTGAAGTTAGTTTTCCAATATGGATACTGGTTTATTAGAGGGAATACATCTCTTTCAATTCCAAGACATCATTCTCTACATCTTGTCTGTTTCACCTTGGAGTTGAGGAGAATGTCGAAACGTGACCACTGACTGTCTAATATGTGGCAACTTTGCCATTCGTGTTTACGATAATATGAAGTCTTTGTCAGTTATGTCAAAAGTGTGAGACATTGTCAATGTGGCAGGGTGTAGATCATCCCACAGATGACATCCTTACCTATGTCAGCTTGCTGATGGGGTTACCTCTTTCAGCATGTGGACAAGGCGTCGGACCTCTGATCAGAAGGTCCAAGGTTCTAACTCGGAAATTTTATAGCCGCTACATTGGCACCCAATGAGTCAAGGTGTGATTAAGGAAACAACTAACACTATCCCAAACCCAGTTTTGACACAAATGATGTTAAAACACAGAAAAACAAATGTGTCTATAAATCTATGATGTTAAAGCCTGAGATAATATGAACATTGTTTGGATTTTCAACATCACTGAATGTATTGTTGGATATTGTTTTAAAAAATAGTTGAAGCTTCTGTCATGTTACATTCTTCTTCCCCTCAGCTGAGAGCCAAGACGACCGTTGCTATAAGTAAATCCTTCAAAGAAGACAAGATATGGTTAAACGGAAAGTATGTTTATGATTTCATACTATGAACTATGAACACTACAATTGACAATATATGTTTTCAATAACCAATACTCCTCACATATAATACAGAACTGCATGGGCATTATGTATTCACAAAGTTTTGAACCAAGTCTGAGGTCATAGATGAGGTGAGGTGAAATAGGGTTTAACGTCACGTCCAAGATTATTGCACTTATATAGCAACGTGCATGCACGTGTATGTGTGTGTGTGGCTGCTTGTACTAGTCCGGACTGATGCCGATTTATAGTGCTAGCTCACAGAGATACCATGCCGCAGTTTAACATGAATACCCCACTCAGACAGAGTATACTGACTCCAAGCCGACCAGTCCTTGTTTTAGCCCCTTAATGCCGAGCGCCAGACAGGGTAACAACAAGTACAATCTTTTAACATCTTTTTGTATGACGCGGCCGGGATCAAACCCCGGACCTTCCGCAGACCCAGACAGTCTCGGAGGTCATGGAGGTAGCTTATTGGATGGAGAGCTAGTATAGGAGTGCTTCTTCGTACATTGTGTTAATACACTAGTTGTTTGTTTGTTGTTTAACAAAGTAAACTGCCGCCCTTACCGTACCCATACTTTACCATCTTTAAAGTCAATAAACCCAACGCCCACAAAAGAAGAATTGTGTTTTACTTCTACAAGATGGATCTGGCTACACATGTGTTTTGTTTTCCAGAGAACAATCTGTTGATTCTCCAAGAATACAGAATGTTTTGAAAGAAAGTAAGTACTCATAAAAACTGCTCTTTACGTATCATTTATAGTCCAGACTGTTCTCTTGTTATGAGATGTGACACAAACAATAGATTGTTCTGTATATATGACCAAAACAATAGATTGTTCTTTAGATATGACCAAGACAATAGATTGTTCTTTAGATATGATCAAAACAATAGATTGTTCCATAGATATGACATAAAGAATAGATTGTTCTATATATATTTATGACCAAAACAATAGATCATTCTTTAGATATGACCAAAACAATAGATTGTTCTTTAGATATGACCATAACAATAGATTGTTTCATAGATATGACCAAAACAATAGATTGTTCTTTAGATAGGACACAACAAACAATATTCACCATGTTCACCCAATGCATCTAATCAGAAACTGACAAATGAAACGGAACCGTGTTGTAATAAATGTAATATTTGGAAGAAAGTGATACATGTCTTAGAATGATCTGTACATTATTGATTATGAATATTGAAAGTTTTCTTTTGACAAATAGAAAGACATGTCAAATAACAATACATGAAGCCGATAATAAGTGATGTTTCTTGTCAAGTTCGCCGTCGAACACGGAAGCGGTCAACTGGAGATGTCAGAGAGGAAACCTTGAACATGAAGGTTCACATCTGTTCCGAGAATAATTTCCCCACAGCGGCAGGTTTGGCCTCTTCTGCTGCCGGATATGCCTGTCTTGGTAAATATACTTACTGCCTTGGAATACTTAAAACAACATTGCTCATAGTTTTGTTTTCATTGGTGGTTTAGGGGGTGCATAGGTGGCCCAGTGGTGAAGGGTGCCAGATGCTGCTGTGCGGTATTGTATACCTTAGCCAAGACGGGTTCCACTTGTTGTAGTTTTGAAACTCAGATCTGTGCAGTTTGGGTAGCCTAATGGTTAAAGAGTTTTCTCTCACACTCAAGACCTGGGTTGAGGTTACCCACATGGGTACAATGTGTGAAGCCCATTTCTGGTGTCCCCCACCATGATATTGCTGGAATATTGCTAAAAGCAGCGTTAAACCATACTCACTCACTTTCATCCAGATGTCTACACACAGCTCCACAGGTTGATGTAACTGAGACACTCACTTTTGTTTGGAAAGACTATACTGTAGGTATGTTTTGTTTGTAGTCACATGTTTTATCCATTTTTATGTTATTTCTTCAACAGTCTATTCTCTGGCTAAGCTATTTGGTGTGAAAGGAGAGATTTCTGATGTTGCAAGGTAAGTAGTAAATGCTATAGCAGCTCTTATTGCTTCGGGTTCTCTCATTGCTAAGGATGGTTTTGATAAAAAATGTCTGTTCCTTAAAATTCTGGACAAAAGTACTTAGGTTTTATGTACTCAGCATTTCAAAAAAGTGAAGAAGGAAGAAACAGCCTTAAAAATGCCTCCTCAGTCAGGATCCAAGAGGTGACTAAATTTGAAACCCGTGTGGATTGCATGTTAGAACTGGTCCCAACAGCCTATGCTGGTCGTAAGAGAAGACTTAATGGAGTGGGTGGTCAGGTTAGGTGGTTTGGTTGATGACATACCCAGAAGGCGTGGGTCTTTGCTCGTAATATCAATCACTGGATTGTCTGGTTCAGACATTTTTACTGGCTGCTCTCATATTGCTGAAATAATGCTGAGTGCGGTGTTAAACAACTAAAACACACTCACGAAATTCATCTGTTCCCATGACATACTGGATATTCTGAAAAAAATGTCTGTTGGGTCCATCAAAACGGTTTGCCCAGTTGTCTATTTTCTGTGCAGATTTGCATTCCTTCCGTGTGCCAGAAACCTGATCGTGGGTTTGAATCCTATTCGCCGTGGTTATGTGTCTAGGTTTGTCAGCACCATACCTATGCTCATGTGTTTCCTTCCACATGAGGCTGTCCCTTATGTACTTGCTGGGCTATAACTGAAATACTGTTCAAAGCATTGATAAACTAAACTCACTCACTCTGCAGGGGTTGCATGAGGAGGAGACACTAGTCACTAGTCCGGTCGTATCAAGGCTGTTGAAGACCTTGGATTACTACTTCTCAAATCTATGTTTGTGACGTAAACCGCCTGTCTAAATTGAGTTGTTTTTTTACATGTGTCTACCACTGTGACTAACATCAGTTTAACCTGCAACTGCTGAGTCACATGTACATATCCTTGCAGACAAGGGTCTGGCAGTGCCTGTCGGAGTGTCTATGGTGGCTTTGTGTTATGGGACATGGGCAAGGAAGAGAGTGGGAAGGACTCACTCGCCAAACAAGTTGCTCCTGCTGATCACTGGCCCCAACTCCGGGTTCTCATTCTAGTGGTGAGATAAACTGAATGTGTTCTATTTTCCACATCCCATCATCAGAGACACAGCCTTCACACCCTTCACACCCTTCTTCTCTTGTAATCATCCACACCACTAGTTCCTCCCTTATATGAATGGGTGACCTACTCTAAGACACTGAGGGATGGTCAGGTAGCGTAGTGGTTAAAGCGTTCACTTGTCACGAAGACCCAGGTTCGGTTCCCGACATGGGTACAATGTGTGAAGCCCATTTCTGGTGTCCTCCGCCTAGAAATATTGCTAAAAGTGGCATAAAAACATACTCACTCACTCTTAAGACCCTGCAATTTGCTGTGCAGAGTTAAGTCCCTTTGGAGGGCCTGAAAACTTTGATCCTGGGTTCGAATCCTTGTTCACCTTGATTATGATGTGTTTGGGCTTGTCAGCACCATACTCATTATTGTGGGTTTCACCAAAGTGGTAAAGGTTAAAGTGAGTGAGCGAGTATGGTTTTATGCTGCTTTTTGCAATATTCCAGCAATATCACGGCGGAAGACACCAGAAATGGATTTCACACATTGTACCCATGTCTTCGGCGCGACGAGTGAATGCTTTAACCACTAGGCTACCAGACCGCCCACTACAAATGCTAAGAGGCATGTTCCTCGTGAACTACCGGAAATCACAAATGCCGCGATACGATATCAAGGCAGGGGACACCAGAAATGGGCTTCAGACATTGTACCCATGTGGGGAATCTCACCAAGATCTTCGGCATGCAAGCGAACACTTAAACCACAAGACTACCCCACCGCCCCATAAACGTTAAAGACTATGGGGTTTCCCCCCACATGAGTTTGCGATGCTGACTATTAGTTGATACTGTTCAGGCAGTGTTGAACCAAACTCGCTCACTCCAGTTAGATTGTATGCACATTAAACAGTGAGGTTTTACAACTACGTCTTCTATACAACGGTATTGTTACTGAATCATTGTTCAGGTGTTGCTGAGGTGTTGCTTAGATATCATGGAGGTATTCTGGCAAATATTCTAATCAAAGCTTTCTGGCATGCACAAGGGACACAACCCTTTTGACCAGGGAGTGACATTGAATATTGATTGCATGAGAAGAAAGGTAACTATTTCATATAAACGTGTTATGTTCCCTGGGGCACATTTGGAGTCCACGATATTTGTGTCCCTGCTGCAGGTGAGTGACCAGAAGAAACATACAAGCAGCACGGAGGGGATGCAGACCAGCGTCAAGACGAGCGAGCTGCTCAAGAAGAGGGTGGACGTTGTGCCACAGAGGGTCAACGACATGGTGGACGCCATCAAACAGAAAGACTTCCAGATGTTTGCAGAAATTACGATGAAGGTGAACATGTCTTCAGTTTACTTAGAAACAGAGATTACATTCCAGATTACATTCCATTCCATCTGAGAAGTCTATTAATGATAGGCAGTTTGTTTTTGGACAATTTTAAACATGCATTTAAAAGTTTGCATTTCTTTCATGTTTGTGGAATAAGACACAGCAGTAAATTTGTTTACTATGTATTAAAGTTCTTTTTTGTTCAATTTTGCCTCCAACTTCATTGCATGGATCATTGTTCACTTTATTATACCCCGGACCTAAAAGGTCGGGGGTATATAGTTATACCAAGGTTCCGTCCGTCCGTCTTTGAAAACTTTGTCCGTGCGATTTCTCTTAAACTATTCAGTGGATTCATCTCAAACTTAGTACACATAAGCTATGTCACATGGAGGGGTGCAGTCAAAAGAAAAAAAATATTTTTATTAATTTTCCATTTTTTTATGAATTTTTCAAACCCTAAATCTATCCTAGCTATATAATTTGAAACTACTGACACACTAGGCGGGTCGGGGGTATTAGTGAGCCACGCTTACTTTTGCCCTTGTTAATCACAGGTTTGTCAGGCCAGCTTAATTATTTACAGGCCTCCACAATATAGGTGGAATATTGCTGAGGGCTGTGTTAAACAAACAAACTTATGAGTATGTTTTGTGTTGAAGGAGAGCAACCAGTTCCATGCTGTTTGTCTGGACACATACCCACCCATCTCCTACATGACCGACACATCCAGACAGATAGTCCGACTGGTCCATGCCTTCAACAAACAGTGTACACACACAAAGGTATGGACAGAAATCTGTCATTAAACTTTATCCATTCTTGCTGTCTGTGTGGCCTGTTTCTGTCTTGTAAAATCCCACAGAAGTTGACTGGCTGGCATGTGCATATAAAGCTGAAAAAGAAACAAGGTCACGCCAGCTATTTCCTGATTGGATGAAACTAGATGGGGGCGTGTGTTGCATTGTTGTGCTGAATGATGTCACTGATTTTATAAGGTTGTCTACAGTTAGATTTGTGTTAATTGTTATGTCTTCTCAATATACCACAGTATATATGGTTTGAAGATAGTAGGTTTATTGTGCTGAGTGTGGAGTATACATCCACATGGTCAATCAAGCTCCTTACAGCGATAGTCCGTTCGCGGAGCTCTCTATACCATCGCTGCCACCAGTCAAAACTCCCCACTGAGATAAGGTGGCCCCAAACATGCTTGGAGTTGAACTCGCAACTGAATGATCGTTATGTTTACAAACAAGTGACGACTGTCGTGACGCCGAATACACTTACATCTGATAAATTACTTTCTTTCTTTGTCAATTTGAATTTCTATTTCATTAAAAGTATCATCTTTAATTGATATAGTAAGAATGTAAGTGAGAGGTTGGTTGATTTTCCGTTTTCTGCAATCTCGAACCAATCTGATCATTAAAACAACAAAGTAAATTCATCTGGAAAACATGGTCAGTCGTAAACCTTTTCAAAATTCACTATGATGGCATTCTCAAAGACATAAACAAAAGTATAAACGTTACTAATATGGGGTTAGAGGACAAATTTCAAGATTCTTGTAATGGCCGCGCCAACACTGGTGGCAGCGATGTTACCGAGAGTGTAACGAAGGTGTCATACGCTGGGAAGGAGCTTGATTATATAAGGGAGATTACTCTCACCTCTCTACAGTCATGCATAACAGAGCTAGCAGTCTTTAGGCGGTAGATCACCTAACCATTGTCATATATAATATGTATAACCCTACATTAATCATTACATTAGCAATCTATGAAATTATTTTTGTTAAAAAACAATGCGCAAACTTTTTGTAAATCCGCTATTGAAGTCAATTCTTAAGTAAGTTTTTGACCCTCATCATGGGTTTTTATACACTACATGTAGGCTAAAACAAATAGTAGTCTTGGTTCTCAGACACCGTCCACATTATCATAAAGTCTGCCGCACGTTTCATTTTATTTCCATTTTAAAAAAAAATAAAAAAAATCTTTAAATAATCTTGTATCGAACACACAACCCCGGCAGTTAAATGCTACAATACTCAAGAACAACATGATTTCCCCGAAATTATTGTAAACAAAATTTGGTAGCTTGAACACTCCCAAAGCCATTGCTTGAGAACCAATTATGTTGTTTTTTTAAGTCTGTCCATCAACTGTGAATGCAAATATTGTGCAAGTCCCTTGCACCTAAATCAGTCAAACCAGGTTGTGTTGCACCAATGGGAACAGATATATAGTTTGACTTGTCCAAGGTTCAACTCATCTGACTCGACCTTATAACTATCTGACCTAGCTGTCAGATAACGTCAGACAACGTTACACATCATGCACGTTTATGCAATCATCACTGCTTCTCATACTGAATGTGTTGCTATGAGTTAGTTACAGACACATTGTGTTCAGGCCATTATACTGGGAACATGTTCTAGCTTGTGCAAAGTTGTGTTCTTCATAGGTTTTTACTTTGACTTATCATGGTCAGGTTTAACTCTGTAATTTGAGTTTGAGACAAAAGGACATTTGACATATCAAGTTTGACACATCCAGGTTATTAAGATGGTGATAAATATGGTAAGAGTTTCCCGGGACGAGACTGTGAGTTTGACACAACCAGAGATTCGACAGATCTGAGATTGAGACAAAACTGTGAGTTTGACACAACTGGGGATTTGACAGATCTGAGATCTAGACAACATGGTTTTACTGTATACCAAACTATATCAGTCCCGCTAACATTGCTCTATTTGTCACCTCTGTGTGTGTTTGTGCATGCAAGTGTGCACACGTGTTATTTAATACATTTTTTTTCCATTAAGATGTTTGAGTTGGTTAGTTTAGTTGAAAACAATAATGCTAATTCTGTTTAAATTGCAGGATGTTTAATATTTTTTGGGTAACCTATAATATATATATTCTGTTGAAACTAATGCTTGAATTCTTTCTGATTTCATAGGTTGCATACACATTTGATGCTGGGCCAAATGCATGTTTGTATTTATTGGAAGAGGATGTAGCAAGAGTTGTGTCCCTTATTAAATACTACTTCCCTATGAGTGATAACAATACTGACCTTGAGGTTAGGGGACTGAGTGTGGAGTCATCATCTGTAGAAGTAAGTTGGCAAATAGTTTAGAATGCTTGTACAACAATAACATTACCAATATGGTGTCACATTGTCGTATCTATTTAAATTTGACAAAATGATTGCACAATTTTTAAGAGTGGTTAGTCAGGCTTGAGTCAGTTGGCACTCCCAGTAAGCATGTGTCAAGGCATCAGCTATTTGAAATTTTATGATGTAAATCATTCAGGAAGTTAACAAATAGCCATGGCACCGATCATGTCTCAGTTTTACACATGGCACCGATCATGTCTCAGTTTTACACATGGCACCGATCATGTCTCAGTTTTACACATGGCACCGATCATGTCTCTGTTTTACACATGGCACTGATCATGTCTCAGTTTTACACTGATCATGTCTCAGTTTTACACATGGCACTGATCATGTCTCAGTTTTACACATGGCACCGATCATGTCTCTGTTTTACACATGGCATTGATCATGTCTCAGTTTTACACATGGCACCGATCATGTCTCAGTTTTACACATGGCACTGATCATGTCTCAGTTTTACACATAGCACCGATCATGTCTCAGTTTTACACATGGCACTGATCATGTCTCAGTTTTACACATGGCACTGATCATGTCTCAGTTTTACACATGGCACTGATCATGTCTCAGTTTTACACATGGCACTGATCATGTCTCAGTTTTACGAAAGGAACCGATCATGTCTCTGTTTTACACATGGCACTGATCATGTCTCAGTTTTACACTGATCATGTCTCAGTTTTACACATGGCACTGATCATGTCTCAGTTTTACACATGGCACCGATCATGTCTCGGTTTTACACATGGCACCGATCATGTCTCTGTTTTACACATGGCACTGATCATGTCTCAGTTTTACACATGGCACTGATCATGTCTCAGTTTTACACATAGCACTGATCATGTCTCTGTTTTACACATGGCACTGATCGTGTCTCAGTTTTACACTGATCATGTCTCAGTTTTACACATGGCACTGATCATGTCTCAGTTTTACACATGGCACCGATCATGTCTCAGTTTTACACATGGCACCGATCATGTCTCAGTTTTACACATGGCACCGATCATGTCTCAGTTTTACACATGGCACCGATCATGTCTCAGTTTTACACATGGCACCGATCATGTCTCAGTTTTACACATGGCACCGATCATGTCTCAGTTTTACACATGGCACTGATCATGTCTCAGTTTTACACATGGCACTGATCATGTCTCAGTTTTACACATGGCACTGATCATGTCTCAGTCTTACACATGGCACCGATCATGTCTCTGTTATACACATGGCACTGATCATGTCTCAGTTTTACACTGATCATGTCTCAGTTTTACACATGGCACTGATCATGTCTCAGTTTTACACATGGCACTGATCATGTCTCAGTTTTACACATGGCACTGATCATGTCTCAGTTTTACACATGGCACCGACCACCACGTGTTGACCTAGACTGGAGGTTAGTGCCAAGCAGTAGATCATAGCTCATTGACCACATCCGCCAAGTAAAGATGTGTTTTGTTGATGAATGGTAGAAAATGATCTTTGTGTTTCATCTTTCCAGGAACACATTAATAACTTTGAGATGCCCCGGACTCCAGATGCAATCAAGTATATCATACATACTCAGGTAAGTCTAGATGCAGTCAAGTATATCATACATACTCAGGTAAGTCTAGATGCAGTCAAGTATATCATACATACTCAGGTAAGTCTAGATGCAGTCAAGTATATCATACATACTCAGGTAAGTCTAGATGCAGTCAAGTATATCATACATACTCAGGTAAGTCTAGATGCAGTCAAGTATATCATACATACTCAGGTAAGTCTAGATGCAATCAAGTATATCATACATACTCAGGTAAGTCTAGATGCAGTCATGTATAATCAAAGATACTCAGGTAAATCTAGATGTTGTCAAGTATATCATAGTTACTCAGGTAAGTCTAGATGCAGTCAATTATATCCATACATACTCAGGTAAGTCTAGATGCAGTCAGGTATAATCAAAGATATTCAGGTAAATCTAGATGTTGTCAAGTATATCATATATACTCAGGTAAGTCTAGATGCAGTCAGGTATAATCAAAGATATTCAGGTAAATCTAGATGTTGTCAAGTATATCATACATACTCAGGTAGGTCTAGATGCAGTCAGGTATAATCAAAGGTATCCAGGTAAATCTAGATGCAGTCAGGTGTATCTTACATACTAAATTAAGTCTTGATGCAGTCAAGTATATCAAAGATTCTGTGTTGTGACTCTGACTGTATGACTGTTGTGACTGACTGTATGACTGTTGTGTCTCTGACTGTATGACTGTTGTGACTCTGACTGCATGACTGTTGTGACTCTGACTGCATGACTGTTGTCACTCTGACTGTATGACTGTTGTGTCTCTGACTGTTGTGTCTCTGACTGTATGACTGTTGTGAATCTGACTGTATGATTGTTGTGTCTCTAACTGTATGACTGTTGTGACTCTGACTGTTGTGACTCTGACAGCATGACTGTTGTGACTCTGACTGTATGACTGTTGTGACTGACTGTATGACTGTTGTGACTCTGACTGTATGACTGTTGTGACTCTGACTGTATGACTGTTGTGTCTCTGACTGTATGACTGTTGTGACTCTGACTGTATGACTGTTGTGACTCTGACTGCATGACTGTTGTGACTCTGACTGTATGACTGTTGTCACTCTGACTGTATGACTGTTGTGACTCTGTATGACTGTTGTGAATCTGACTGTATGACTGTTGTGACTCTGACTGTATGACTGTTGTGACTCTGACTGTATGACTGTTGTGACTCTGACTGTATGACTGTTGTGTCTCTGACTGTATGACTGTTGTGACTCTGACTGTATGACTGTTGTGACTCTGACTGTATGACTGTTGTGACTCTGACTGTATGACTGTTGTCACTCTGACTGTATGACTGTTGTGACTCTGTATGACTGTTGTGAATCTGACTGTATGATTGTTGTGTCTCTAACTGTATGACTGTTGTGACTCTGACTGTTGTGACTCTGACAGCATGACTGTTGTGACTCTGACTGTATGACTGTTGTGACTGACTGTACGACTGTTGTGTCTCTGACTGTATGACTGTTGTGACTCTGACTGTATGACTGTTGTGACTCTGACTGTATGACTGTTGTGACTGACTGTATGACTGTTGTGTCTCTGACTGTATGACTGTTGTGAATCTGACTGTATGACTGTTGTGACTCTGACTGTATGACTGTTGTGTCTCTGACTGTATGACTGTTGTGACTCTGACTGTATGACTGTTGTGACTGACTATGAATGTTGTGACTGACTGTTGTGACTCTGACTGTATGATTGTTGTGACTCTGACTGTATGACTGTTGTGTCTCTGACTGTATGACTGTTGTGTCTCTGTCTGTATGACTGTTGTGACTGACTGTATGACTGTTGTGACTCTGTATGACTGTTGTGTCTCTGACTGTATGACTGTTGTGACTATGACTGTATGACTGTTGTGACTCTGACTGTATGACTGTTGTGTCTCTGACTGTATGACTGTTGTGACTATGACTGTATGACTGTTGTGACTCTGACTGTATGACTGTTGTGACTCTGACTGTATGACTGTTGTGACTCTGACTGTATGACTGTTGTGACTCTGACTGTATGACTGTTGTGACTCTGACTGTATGACTGTTGTGTCTCTGACTGTATGACTGTTGTGACTCTGACTGTTGTGTCTCTGACTGTATGACTGTTGTGACTCTGACTGTTGTGACTGACTGCATGACTGTTGTGTCTCTGACTGTATGACTGTTGTGACTCTGACTGCATGACTGTTGTGTCTCTGACTGTATGACTGTTGTGACTCTGACTGTTGTGTCTCTGACTGTATGACTGTTGTGACTCTGACTGTTGTCTGACTGTATGACTGTTGTGTCTCTGACTGTTGTGTCTCTGACTGCATGACTGTTGTGTCTGACTGCATGACTGTTGTGTCTCTGACTGTATGACTGTTGTGTCTGACTGCATGACTGTTGTGTCTCTGACTGTATGACTGTTGTGACTCTGACTGTTGTGTCTCTGACTGTATGACTGTTGTGACTCTGACTGTTGTGTCTCTGACTGCATGACTGTTGTGTCTCTGACTGTTGTGACTCTGACTGCATGACTGTTGTGTCTGACTGCATGACTGTTGTGTCTCTGACTGTATGACTGTTGTGACTCTGACTGTTGTGTCTCTGACTGTATGACTGTTGTGACTCTGACTGTATGACTATTGTGACTGACTCTATGACTATGTTGTGACTCAAACTGTCAACTGTATGACTATGTTGTGACTCTGTGGCTCTGTTCCCCAGGTTGGTGAAGGTCCCCAAGTGGTGGAAGACTCCAGTGAATGTCTACTGGATAACCAGGGCCTCCCCATAAATGTTGTCTCCTGATGGACCCCAGTCATTCACTCATCACTTTATCCAAGCCAGTATTGCTTCTGAATTTCAATACATATCATCTTTGGATTTGTTGAGATTCTTACTTCTGGAATAATTCTCACAGTTAGAGTTACGGGTTACTAGTCTCAGTAGTGCCTGATCTGTTTCCAAACTCTCATTGTTGAGGTGTTGTTACAAGTACCGACATATACACAAGCTGTTCAAGCATCTCATGTCTTCCAAGTCATTGTAAACTGTATGGTATGGTTGTTATCAGAGTAACTGTGTGTGATTGACAGTTGAAAGTTACATATAAATGATTGAAATAAAATTATTTGTTATTACTCAATTGTGATTGTCATTGATTTAGATATCAATTCATATGACAGTTACCTCAGCTGGTCCTGGTCTTTGCATACGATTGAGTGGCACAGTGTACACCTGTCATCTGCAGACCCAGTGGTACTGAGTTTTGGTTTGGGGATAACTCAAGCAGATATCATGGATGGCTGTGAATCAAAGGACAAGGTTTGATAAGGCCCTTTTCATCTTCCTGAGGCAAGGGAGTTAACTGATTATGAAAGTCCAGTTACCACCTTGCTGAACTAGGTTGGTATAGTCAACGTGCATGTTGACGGGGAATTAGCTCTTTGGGGAATAAAGGACAAAATCGACATCACTGTCGCGGAACACTTTATGCACAACATGTAAACAATAAACAACAATTGCACAATGAGCAGAATACCTGCTCTGACAACACAAACACAGCGATGAGCGGACCTTCCAGCTCAGGCATACATGAGGTGAGCGGAGCTCCAGCTCAATCTCAGGATGTTTCCTACGAGTGGCACATCCTGCTCGAGGTCGTCCCTAAACCAGCACTCGGAAAACCAAGCTTGACTGACACCGTAGTAACTGTGTAATGGTAGTACATATATAGTAATGAACAGCAATGGAAAGACAATGAGGTTGCTCTGGACATGGGACTTCTGGGGGTGATGAACCGACACAGCTCAGGGTATGAACCACGTAAGGCAATAAATGTCATACTATAAATAACAGTAATTAACGGGAAGTGATATAGTAGCCCAGGTTGGCTGTCAGTCAATATACAATTAAATGGTGAGGATTAACAATGGGGATTAGCGCCTAAAACCTAATGACAAGTTATGGAGACATGGCTACATGGAGTCAAATGTATTTCAGACAATGGTAGTCGTAAATCACTCACTATGACAGTATAATGAGTTTCATTTTGGCTTGACTAACGAATTTTGTGCATAGTCCAAGTCAAAATTGCATAACGAAATGAACATCCGGTTCGTAAAATTCAATGCAGATTTCAGACTTTTGCAGAATTTGCAGAGCATGCGTTCCATCAACTTGGCATTGACAGATATTTTCCAAATCTTTTCATGTTTTTAATCAAGGTGCTCAGCTGGTTTGATGCATTTTGTGAAGTAAGACTGGTTTTATTACAATAAATATCATGATTATCGATCAGATCGTTTTGACTCAATCTCATTAAAATCAGATCTTAGTTCTCGCTACCGCTAAACAAAGATCTGAGGACATCCCAATTGGGGTCACGTCAGACTGACTGACTGACTGAGTATGGTTTTACACCGCTTTTAGCAATATTCCAGCAATATCACGGTGGGGGACACCAGAAATGGGCTTCACACATTGTACCCATGTCGGGAATCGAACCCGGGTCTTCGGCGTGACGAGCGAACGCTTTTACCACTAGGCTACCCGACCGCCCCGGGTCACGTCAGAACAACCTTTCATCCGACCAATGAGAGCGTCGCTTACCAGATCATGAAAGTGACAGTCGGAATGTTTTTTCTAATCATGCAACCTCGAAAACGTTAACACAGTGTATTCCGAACGACAGTTACGGCCCGTACGACTGAATCCGTCAAAATTATCGTCTGTCTCTAGCTTCCGTGGGAGAAACATTTGAATGGAGGAGGCGTTTGGCAGTACGTGGGAAGCACTGCCATGCAACCGCAACCATATATGAGACATTCCGGAATGTTCGTTTGTTCAGTTTTCAAAATTTTAATTGAGTACTGTGTCAACATATTTTTCAAGCGTACTCTGAAATGGAAGTCGCCAGGTGGAAACGTATCGTAAAGCTCGAGAAAGCTGCTTTCTAATTGGCTGATGTCGACTTCTTGTCAGTCGTTTCAGTGGGAGGTCAAGGTTCGAGAAGGTCGTTCTTACGTGACCCGTAATGAGATGTCCTCAGATCTTTGTTTAGCGGCAGCGAGAACTTAGATCTGATTTAAATGAGATTGGTTTTTACTTCACGCCGCCATTTTGTTTGAAGCAAATGCAAGTGATATGAGAGGTGGATTTTGATTGGTCAGTAGGAGGGACATAGAGGGACGTAACTCAAAATAGTCACTGGTGACGCCACGATCGAGCCAAAGAATTCCAGCCTAGTGGAAACGGGATTTTTATAGTCAGTTAACTCCCTTTTTGGCCCATAGGATATGCAAAAATTATAAATGAGGAAAACCTTTTTGAAATCATCATGAATACAAAGTTGGCATATGTGTTCATATGAATAAGAACTAGACTTTGTTCTCTTGAACTCGATGTCTATGTAATGTTAACATGTGTCAAACAGGATGATGTTAGAGGTTTTCAGGAACCTTTTTTTCTAATTGAAACATGAGCAAATCTTTGACCCCAGCTGTGTTTGTCGGCTATGTAGATAGAAACAGTACAATCATTGGGTAAAAAAATCATCTCAGGCCACAGAATTTGTGTTGAAGTTAAAAAACCTTCCAGTTTAGCCAAACATATGTAGGTGGTCATGTCAGAAACTTGAAAACTTCAAACGCCATTTGTCATCCATTTGAACATGTCTGATAATTGTCATACCAATATTTCAAAGTGTTCAACCATCTTTGAACAGAATGTAGGATCCTGCGTCGCCCTTTTGCTTGAAGACAATCATCCTAAACAGGTCAATTAGGAGAGAAGGGGATGTCTATGTGTGGGTTGGTCCTATTCTGTCCGTGAAATACACACTGGGGTTACAGTTTCAGGTGTCCTTTTGGAAAGAGATGTCAATTTGTAGTTGTTATTAGTTTAATAAAAGCCTAACCTATTAAAATCAAAGAGGAATAGGTAGACTCAAGTAACAACCATCCTTCCCTAGAAATGTGTTGTTTCTCCCTGCGTCAAATTAAGATATCTGTGCATCGGTTCAAATGTGGAAATGAAGGAGGAGGCCATAAAATATATTATGTTGCAGCTAAGGGTCTTACGATGATGCGGGCATAAAATGCCGCGATGTCTGTGTTGTTTAACACCACAGTCAGCAATATTCCAATCACAGCAGTAAGCACAGTGGCCTGTAGATAATCAAATCTGTGCAAATCCAGACATTGATCATAAAAGCTACGACCGACACCCAAACCACCAAATTGCAATTTAGCCGCTGAATTTGTGTTCACACGTCTTCGCCCTGCCTGCGGGATAAGTTGGCATAAGGCACTGTAAAGAGGGTGAGGTTTTTCAAACGGTCGCTTCTTCATTAAACAAAGGACATTTGAACCAATAGTTTGCACCTTAAAACCCGATAGAAAAATACACATTGTTTGACATTTTCAAACATACAGACGTTAAGGCCAAATTTGTAAACTTACTTAAATTACGTTATTGAAGGTGAAATGCGTTTCATATTAGGAACCCGTTTAAATCGTTTAATTTGTGCAAACTGATTTTAATAATCATATCTCTATAAGATTTCTTTTAACAGTATTAATCGTATTATTAATCGGCAGTAGTTTAGACACTGGGGCTACGGCGTCACCCTACCCTGGACCAGATCCAGGTCCTGAAAATGCTTCCTTGGAGGTCATAAGTTTGATCAATTATGAGCTGTCGGTCATTTGATCGCCATCCATATATAGCAGTTTGCTACATTCTGCTAAGCGGTTACTACATTTTACCGTACCCTCACTGCGTATGCGACTTCCACAAACAACGCTATGATGCTAAATTATGAACCATTTCAGTAAATTTACTATCCAAACGTTAGACGGAATAAAAGCTTAATTTTCGAGGTCGTCATGTCAGTTGTGGAAATGAGAATATTATGGTTAATCTAACGCGTCATGTTATACAATTTGCAGGATACAATAATCGACTTATAATTATTCATATATAATTATTATAATCCTAATTTCACTTTGTTTACCGCCGTTGCCATGGTCGTTTCCGTTTTTAAACCAATCGATGATTTAACGATTCAGACTGTTTTTGTTTATAATTGTTTAAGACGAAAGTTGCTAATTTTTAGAAATAAAGAATCATGAGTGTTTTCCTTTTACCAAAGAACCAAACATTCTGATCAAATGAAAAACATCATTACATGATAAAGAACATATCGGACTACATGCCACTCATCTACCAGAGGCAAGAGATTTAACTGACTATAAAGGTCCAGTTTCCACCCCTGCCGAACTAGGCTGGTATTTTGGAGTTACATTTTGGCTGGACTAACGAGTCTATGCATAGTCCAATCAAAATCTCGCAACGAAATCGAAATCCGGTTCGTAAACTGCCGTGCAGATTTCGGTCGATTTGCAAAGCATGTGCACCGCCAACTCGTCAACATATATTTTCCAAACCTTTTCATGTTTTTAATCATTGTGCTCGCGTGATTTGATGCACCACGCGGTGTAAGACCCGTTTTATCACAATATAGATCTTGATTATCGATCAGATCGTCTTGACTGGGCGCCGTCATTTTGTTTGAAACAAATGCAAGTGATGGAATCGGACTGGTCCATAGGAGAGGCTCAGAAGGGACACAACTCATGATAACCACTGGTGGCGCTACGATCGAGTCCAGGAATCCCTAGGGCCTTCACAAATCGTCTGATCCACTCAATGTACAGGAGATGTGTGGCAGTGATCAATGCTAATGGTGGTCACACCAGGTATTGACTGACATTTAGGGTATTGGCCCGAAACTGTGTAAGCCCTTAACATTTGAAAAAAACAATTATGTCATCCGCCTTTTAATCCATTAAACTGTCTTCAGTCATATTTTTGTCAATCTTGCCCTATTAGTATTTCTTGTATTTACTGTTGAAAGTAAATAACATGTATACTGCATACTCGACTTGCGTTTCTTTCTGCGTGTGAGTATATTAGTAGAAAATTCACTGGCATTAACACAGCCTTCGTTTAAGAATTAGATCTAATGGACACCGTTTTTATCGGGGAAAATGTATTCACCTCCAAAACAAAGTATGCGTGTTTATGCAGCTTCACACACTGTGGGCATTACCGTCAAAAATACAGTAACTACGTGTAAAGTTATGTTGGTATAATGTCCATTGTTTTTCTCACAGTAAAATTGGCCTTTCTGTCCATATTCGCGGCGGCAAACCGTAGCCATGGCATGAGAACCAGCAAACGGTAATGAGCCGTGCGATAGATGCATTCGGGGACAGCAGTTGGCGACCATTCTTTTAGACTATGTTTGGTGCAGGTAACATTCCAATGCCAATAATCACGCTCATAATACTCATAAACAGAAATAATGTGTTTGTGTCGAGACGGAAATCTGTTGCCAGTGTTCGTCGTAATTGCTTGTTTGACACAGTCTTAAACAAAAAAATATTTCATATTTGTATCGACTGTGTGTCATTGCGTGTCCACAACATTTAATCAGCTGACACCATCACCTTCACAACACGCGACGTCGAACCACGCGCACCTGTCCAGACGACAAATTCACGTATACTAAGCCAGCTGACGGCTAGGCACCATGAGGGTTAAACTCACCTGCCCCCGGCCTCGAAATAGGAACTCTTTTAAAGAAGTGAACGCTAAACTTCTAATGATGATGATGATGTTGATGATAATAATTATATGCACTGTAATATATGTATTTGTAGAACATATAGTATCTCGAAAGTCATGATAATATCATCTGCTTCAGGACAGACGCATGGCGAAATAAACATGTTATTGGCGAGAATTGATTCCCACATACCCCGCCTCCCACAAGAGATTGATATTATTGCCTAGCCCCCACACAACCCCCGAACCCTCGTGATGACGTTCTTTCATGCAGGGTCTGACTTCAACGGTGTGTTTCGAGGTTTGCATCGCTTCAACGGTGTGTATCGCTTCAACCGCGTGTATCACTTAAACGGTGTGTGTCGCTTCAACGGCTACTACATTTTGTTTTTATTTTGAACGATTTCATACAAATAATTAAAACATATTGTCATGAACGAAGGCAATTAAGGTATTGCAAGTAGTCATAAATACTTATATAATTTTTTTAACCAACAATCAGTCGTTTAGAAATAAAATGCATGTCAGTCATGCCATAATCATTTTACAGTCAGTTTATCAGAATATTTACTAAATGACCACATTGAACCTAAATGTATCTCTTGTGACGTAAGATTTACGTCACAGGCACGCATATGTTACTTGGCAGCCATGACTGTGCCTTTCTGTTGTAAAGCTGAACATCTAAAATACCCCTGTAAGCGAGAAATCAGTTTTATATTAAATTTGTGATATTTAGTAAGGATACGAATTTATGGATAAACAACTTCTTTATTACAAGTAAGAGCGACGTTTCGGTGTAGGTTCTAACACCGTTATCAAGCAAGTGATATACAGATTGTAGTAGGCAAGTATATATACAAGTAGGAGGCAATGTCTATACAGTAGAGTAGATATTGTTATGTTGGAGAAGAGAAGCCTGTTATATACACACAAGGGTAGTGATGACAATCATCGGTGAAGTCACTGACTCCTACTTGTATATATACTTGCCAACCACACTCTGTATATCACTTGCTTGATAACGGTGTAAGAACCTACACCGAAACGTCGCTCTTACTTGTAATAAAGAAGTTGTTTATCCATAAATTCTTATCCTTACTTGGTACTCAAACTTCTAAATGCCTATCAAAGAAGTTGTGATATTTACCTTACTGTGAATAATTTTTATGAATGTATAATTTTGTATCGTCACTATTTGACCCAAATAAAGCCGGTGCGACATTAATTATTAATTCACTCACTCATTTGACCTCTCCATGGTTGCTAGGTACATTCCAATTGTTTTGTATGAGCAACTTTGCTATTTGAATTACTTGATGACTCGATCGATCGATATATCAGTGTTACAGCTGGCATCTCAATGACAAACGGTGTGCTTTCTGTTCTCAAAGGCAAGCTAACTACTTACTGAAATTGATAATAATTCTGATGCTATGGGCCTTGCAGCTTCACGTATTGATCATTCCTATATTAAACCTGTAGCCTGCAACCTCGGGTTATCGCGGTACTTGTCCTGTACGCTAAACAGAACAAAATGCGCTCACTAACCTTTATGATTATTCGTGTTCTCTTTATCAGATGTCATTAATTTTATCTAACAATGCATATTTTACTGATAAAAGTTCATTATTTACATCAGTAGCTCTGAGTAAAAGCCAGGCCTCGCGCTCAGTTTGACAAGGGAGAGAACTCCATCGTATCACCGTACAGAGAAAAGTTGTGTATGGAGATCCGAATTGGACAAAAAGAGGACATAATTCTGCCAACCACTTAGTATGATCATGCCAGACATCAGTGATTTGTCCAGACAAGGGACAAGGGCAAAGACAGGACAAGTAAAATTTTAAATGTGTTATCAGTAATAGTTATTCAATGCATATTTACCGAAAAGTAAGAGAAAAATATTTAAAAAAATGATATTCTAAGATTGTTTTAAAAAAAAAATGGATGACAACAATTTGTCACAAAATGGAAAATGTTAAAAGTCAACAATAAATATATCAAAAGCACTCCTACTAAGCCCAAAGTATGTATTTATCTTTTGGCTACAAGTGAAGAACGTATTTCTAAGTTTGGCATTAAGGCCCTTATGATCTCCCAAGAGATTCTGGGCACAGAGCGGGAAAACATGTGCGGACTACGTAACTTCCGTTACGTTATTACTCGCCATGAATATGCAGACGATCTAGTTCAGGCAGCCTGGTTCCCTGGGTATGCTGCGCTAGCGCTACACTGAGCATACCCAGGGAACTAGGCTGTAGTTCAGGTCGATAGAGAAAGTTTACTTTGGGAACTGCGGGTTATATCATTGGCCATTGATAGATGGGGGTAAGGCAATATTTAAAAAAATGCCAGAAGTAAGTATCATCGCATTAATAACTCCTTAATTTTACTTACAACAGACGGAACATTCCGTGGAAATTAAAATTGTTTATGAAGTGAGCACTTCCTGGTTATTGATTTTCATTAATAGACAGCCGCTAAGAGGCGTGTCCCGCGTGAACTACCGGAAATCACAAATGCCGCGATACGATGAATGCCGCGGTACCACGGGTCCGATTATTCATAATAAACCACCAACCAGGGTAGCTTGATGCAGTTTTAGTGCAAATTGTCTCCTGCAAATGGGCTGCACACATTGTAACCATGTGGGGAATCGAAACCGGGCCTTCGGCGTGTCGAGCGAACACTTTAACCACTGGGCTACCCCATCGCCCCTTTTCAACTAAAGAAACTAAACTAAAGAACACAGAACCCTGGGCGGAATTCGAACTGAAATTATTTTCATTTTGTTCAAAACACACGGAGACGTGGATTCAACGGTTAGACTATACCAGGCTAGTAATTATAAATTACATGTTACAAGTACAATGTATACTTATTCCATGTATTCTTTAACAGGTCACACAATACTTACATCATACACAGGATAAAAAACAACATGATTTATGCTCACCAGATGTTACAACTCGTTTCAGTTAAAGTTAATCGAACCTGAAAGTTGATCTGTATGGGCTTGAGTCAAACCTTTAAAGTTGAAAAATCGTTTGATAAACTGTGTGGTAATTGTGTTTCCCTGTTTTTTTTCACGTACGTGTGCATACAGTTGTGTTCCGGCGTGCAAGTGAGGGTTTATTGAGTTTGGTTTAACGCTGCTTTGAACAGTATCCCAGTTATATGACAGCGTGTCAGGGTGCTTGATGGGGGCGAATAGCTCTCGGTTGTGCGGTTCCTTAAATGTTCACTACTTCGGTGAAACCCACGGGCACGCTAATGGTGCTGACAAACCAGACAACATTATCACGGCAAGAAAGGAATGAGGCCCTCGATCATTGGTGCCTGGGACGCCCAAGGGACGCAAATCCGCACAGTAAATTGCGGCACCTTAGGCGACTGTGACACATATTGTGAAATGATGTTTGTTTGTTTGTTGTTAAACGCCGCACTCAACTGGTGTTGTGTGAACGTTGTAACAACTGTGGTGTTGTGTGAACGTTGTAACAACTGGTCTCGTGTGGTGTGTGAACGTTGTAACAACTGTGGTGTTGTGTGAACGTTGTAACAACTGGTCTCGTTTGGTGTGTGAACGTTGTAACAACTGGTGTGGGTTGAACGTTGTAACAACTGGTGGTGTGTGAACGTTGTAACAACTGGTGTGGGTTGAACGTTGTAACAACTGGTGGTGTGTGAACGTTGTAACAACTGGTGGTGTGTGAACGTTGTAACAACTGGTGTGGGGTGAACGTTGTAACAACTGGTGTTGTGTGGTGTGTGAACGTTGTTACAACTGGTGTGGCGTATGAACGTCCTGAGAATTTCTAGGGCTTTGTTCCTGTGCCACATTGAAACACCTGGGCAAGTGACTTTTTTCAAACGATGCCCCTGATCACCGAGCAGTGAATGTATCCGGTAAAATGAAATGGTGATGTTACTGTTAACCTCCTAGTCCCAGCTTGGAGTGTCTACTCCCCAGGGAGCCGAAAATGGAATTCGAGCGCACTCCACGTAGCGCTTCCATCTGCCACTTGAATGGAATCTCAGGCATTAAAAATTAAGCTCATTGTTTAATATATGTACAATCCCAATGACAGTAACAGTACACCAGCTTGTTTATTCGGAGAGTAATGGAAGCAGCACGAATGCGCATCTTTGCCAATCATAATAAAATGCGATGATGAAAATAATGTAATTGCCAGCTGTACGTCCATACACTCGTGGTACAATGTATATAAATGTAGTTTCCTTGATTGCTCGAGGACCACCAGCATATATAATAATTTTGAATATAGTTGACACTAGTTGGAAGAATGCTCGAGATATATTGCAATATCTGCTGACTAAAATCAAAAATATTTGTCGGTATGACCAGTCATACTGACCACAGGCTGCGTCAGTGGGAGGGTTACTGAGTTGTGTGTGTAGTACCTGCTGTTTGCTCCACGTTACCACTGGGAGCGCGCGGCCTGTTCTCTCACCGATTTCAACCGGATTGAGCTTGAACTCCATTGACACTGACATTGTTTATCCCATACATAACACTTACAGTGGCGCATTGAAATATATACAAGAAAGTCATTAGAATAATAGAAGCATTCGCGTAAGTATGAGAGTACACATTAGAATTTTTTAAGTATACACGAGACAAATCTGCTGAGGTTTCTTAGCAGTGAGACTATAGCAGTACAAAATAGTTGTTGAAGTGTATGGTAATTAGGCTAGACATAACAATACCTTTTAAGAAATCACTGACGATCAGTTTCCTGATTGGTACATCCAAACAAGTAAAACACTCCGACAGTAATATTACAAAGTGAGTGAGTGAGTTTGATTTTACGCCGCTTTTAGCAATATTCCAGCAATATCACGGTGGGGGACACCAGAAATGGGCTTCACATATTGTACCTATGTCGGGAATCGAACCCGGGTTTTCGGCGTGACGACCACTAGGCTACCCGACCGCCCCTAATACAAAGTGAACTGATCCAAAGTAGAGTGAATCCATCCATCGTCCCCTCTCAACAGGTAGAGGGTGACTGCTAGTTCTAAACTCAATGGCAGCAAGTTTTTGTTATTTTTATAAATATAGGGTTCAAGGCCAAATTCTGGTTTGATACTAAGTTTAGAGTAAAATGTACCTCTTGATGACATAGTTTGATCATTGTGCCATACCTGTATAAACTGGTCTTTAAGCCTACTTTCTACAGTGGACAGCTACCATTGTCTGTTACTAACACTTTGATTTTTCCATACAAAGTGAGTGAGTGAGTGAGTGAGTGAGTATAGTTTTACGCCGCTTTTAGCAATATTCCAGCAATATCACGGCGGGGGACAGCAGAAATGGGCTTCACACATTGTACCCATGTCGGGAATCGAACCCGGGTCTTCGGCGTGACGAGCGAACGCTTTAACCACTAGGCTACCCGACCGCCCCTCCATACAAAGCTTAAACCACAACAATCCAATATATCCTTTATACACTTCATCCATTTAGAATGGTAATTGTTTGTGATGTAGATATGATAAAGTATGCCATAGATAATGACAGTAAGCTTGTTATTATTCATACATGATTGATTTTTATACCAGAATGCAACCTTTGCCTTTTTGATACTAATTGAGAAAGGGATTCTACCAACCCCACCATACAACATACATGTATATGATGAAGTACATTTTCTTAAATGCAGTATGTTCTTCAGAAACATTTCACGTACACCTTCTACGCAAGTGAGGTCACTGAAACCCCACACTTCACAACCATACATTGCTATAGGTGCTATCTTATGGTTAAAAACTATTAATAATCATTCTATTGGCAGACATACATTTCTTGGTTTGGATAATAAAACAAACGTGGCTTTTAAAGATTGTTCTCTTAGCCTTTTAATGGCTTGTGTAAAAGATAATATTTTTATTGAAAGTATATCCTATTTAAATATGTGTAACAATCTGTAATTTCGATTATTATTTTTTTGGAAGTGCCTGAACCAAAGATTACTATGTTTGTTTAATTAGATTCACCTTCAATTTCCATTCTTCACAATATTTTGCGAACACTCAAAAATGTTACAACTTCATTTAAATATATTACAACACACGATTTTATATTTAAATACATGTTTTGAATAAGATTAAATATTCTTCCAGAGATACCATGTGATTGAACTTTTGCCATAAGCATATTCGTCAAATTTTTTTAAAAGGCCTTTTGAAAATCCACAAATCCCAAATGGCCTACTTTTGGTATTTCTTGGAAGGGTTAGAGGATTGCATGATGTATGTCATCATAGTAATTACCCATGTCTCCTGTGTTATGATAATGATCTACTCCAGCAACAGATGATAGGTGACGATATTTGTATTTGGTAGGCAGCCCTGTAACAGTAATCTCAGTAGCATCTGCATCAACAGGAAACGATGGTGCTGATCTCGAAGTCTGAGCAGCTGTCGGTCAATGTACACACGTCTCTTATAGCTCCACGTGTCAACTGGACAAGGTGTTATCACACACAATCATTGTAAAGTTCAATGGCGTGCCTTTCCATTTCGGCAGATAAACCTCAAACCATACATCTTGCACACCAGCAGGAGACAGAAGAGGCAGGGCAGCAGCACGTCTCACAAACTGCTTGACGTCACCATTCTGTTCATAGAGGCATACACGCCCTCGCACCGACTGTTTAATATATGTTTAATACATATGTGTACCCTACTCACACACATGAGTCCCAAAGAAGGACAGGTCAGCTGAAATTGCTAAGGCAAAAGGAGACCTCTTAAACACTTAAAGCAACAACAAAACAATTAATATATGTGTGAACCATCAAGTAGAACCACCTTTCTGTGACTGAACACTCAACTCTAGACTGACATTTAATCCCAGAAATAAAGTTAAAACATTTAAGTTTAAAATCTATTTCTCCTAAATATAAGATAGAATCCAAATGGAGCCAAGAACAATCCTTAATTTCAGAGCTGAGGCAATCAAGACTAGCCACATCATTCTTGACTTCAGTTGGACTTTATAATTTATTCTCAAGGGTCTGGGAGACAGACTCAACTCTTGCCATTCCTTCCATTTCGAGGAATGGTGTACGATGAGGAATGGGGAATGGTATATACTGAACACTTTTATTTGGGATAATGAATATTTTGTTTAAATCTTTCTGAAATTCTATGCTCAGTCCTATAATAATTCAACTTGTTTTTGCTTCAGAATATTTTTTATTAATACTGATACCAATATACCAATCGATAAACATAAACAATTTATTATACCCAAAGTAATTATATTGACTGATTTAACTGGTTTATTGTTTTTAATAAAATATATGAAACAATTGATATTTAATTCTCTCCATCAAATGTATACATATGTAATGTAGATCCAATCACAGACAACACAGGATTAGATTGATTAAATTAGTGAAACCACTGTATCAATTTTCTGTAAAAGTTGATTTATTAACGTAATTAATGTTTCACGCTTGTAACAAGATAATTTTGTCAGTGGTGGTTTAGATTATTGGGATTAATTCTGGACAGGCCATTTCGGTAGCGCCTTCTATACAGCTGGAATATTGCTGAGTGCGGCGTTAAACAACACACAAAGCAAAGGACAAATTTTGTCAATGCCAAGACAAGTTGCAACATTGGTTGTAGTTAAGAAAAAAACTACCTCAAAGTATTTTTTACATATCCAATTGAATCCAATCCTAAACCAATTAATGATGTACCTAAGTGTATTCAGTGCATGTTTGATGTATTCAATGTCTTTTGTATCTATTCCTGTTTACCGTTTCACAGCTGAGGTCGCTACAGCCTCTAAAGTTCATCTCGTTAAGATATCTATATTTTATCTTTATAATGTGATTTTCGTATGAAACCATAGCTACCGGAAGTTTTGCAGTAATGTGAGACATCGTTGACACAGTTTTACATTTGCTTCGCATGTCCCCGGTATTGAATTTCACCCCCTCCACCTTTATCTTACTGTAACCAAACCTCAATCCTCATTCCCGCTCCCTACACACATCCCTACCTTCTCTACACGACCCCCCCCCCCCCCCCCCCCCCCCCATACGAGAACGTCCTTCACACACACCTGCCTCTGCATCGTTAAGTACGGAATATCATCTATGAGTAGAACTATACTTTATTGTCCAGAGTTAGTTTTTGTATCAATATGTTGTTTTTTTGTAATGAAATACGTACATGGAATCTCGAATTTCCATCATGCAAATAAACACAACGTGCTGTTACAGGCGGATTTAATGTAAAATGGCTTGATGTTAGGCTGTCAACGTATTGCATGATCCATGGTGACAGCAGGAAGCAAGGCACACGTGTCATCTCACACGTCCAGGTGTCACCGCACAAGTTAATGTCTGCAGATTGATCCTGATTTAAAAAGGATGGAATTAACAGGGACCTCTTCGCCATTAAGTACATTTCCTGTCTATTCCTTTGTTAAGTTCTTCTCAAATGGAATTATTGCATGCAAATAAACGGATTAAAAGAATGGCTAAAGGCCGCTTTGAACAGTATTTCAGTTATGCACGGCGTGGTGACGATGGTGCCAACAAACTGAGAAACATGATGAAGGCGAGTTCATGCCAAGAATTCAGATGACACAAAAGTCAATGTAAAATCCATGAGCACATGGAGAGTCGTGTCAGTTTACTGTACATAATATACGCTGGGTTTTTTAAGGAGTGAGTGAGTTGGGTTTAACGCCCCTTTTAACTGTATTCCAGTTATATCACGGCGTGTCAGATTAATGTGGGATGAAAGCCCGAAGTGATGCAGGTCTCAGACGTTTACCACTTCGGTGAAACCCACGGGCACGGGTATGATGCTGACAAACCTAAAAACATAATTGGGGCGAATCGGGATTCGAATCCACAACCATAGGTTTCTGGCGGTCAGGTAGCCTAGTGGTTAAAGCGTTCGCTCGTCACACCGAAGACCCGGGTTCGATTCCCGACATGGGTACGATGTGTGAAGCCCATTTCTGCTGTCCCCCGCCGTGATATTGCTGGAATATTGCTTAAAGCGGCGTAAACCATACTCACTCACTCACTCAGACATAGTGACTGAGTACCCGAAAGTAGACAGGTCTGCTTAAGTGTAATAATGCTTTTATTACATTACGACTTTAGAAGTGTAAAATGATATATTTTTGTACAGTCTGCATAGATCTACAAGGCGATTTTTACGGAAGCAGCACGACGTCAAACGTCTTTCTGTATGACGTCACAGCACAATTGTATCCTGTCACTTATAAGGTCCCTTTTATCCTGGCGCGTCACATATAATAAACATATAAAGGACCTATTATGGACATATGGTGAATATAATAAAGAAATGAAAGAGAAATATATTGAATACATGAAGAAGATATGACGATTCAGAACATATTATGAACACATGATGGATATATGGAGGTTATCACGCGAGTGTGTTTGGGGATGGTAAATATCCTGCTTTAGGAATAAACATTGTATTTAGCGAGCCTTGGCGAGCTAAATACATAGTGTTTATTCCTAATACAGGATATTTATCATCCCTAAACACACAAGCGTGATAACCTCTATATATCCATCATGTCATTCTTTAATTTTGTGCTTGAAAATCGCTTTGCCTCTCTCACAAACATTACAGAACCATTGCGAGTTTTCCTGGAAGGCTCGCATTAAAATTTATTACGTCACAGGGTAAGTGATGTGTCAGTCGGACAGTGACAGTAGCCAATATAGTTCTAACTGAAATCTGTTTCTTACAGTGGCGAAGCAACATATACGCAAAACAACAATTGTTTTTACTTGCATTTCGCGGCAATCAATCGGTCTGTCCGCTAGAGTAACTGCCCTTTGTCAAAGGGAAGCTACTCTAACCCTTGTCTCTGAGACGTCACGGGCACGTTCAGACGTTGTTGACAGTCGGCCTGTCCTGTCATAACGTTAAGAAGTGCAGTCAGATATACACACAGCGAAAAAACGAAACAAGGTAACAATTCAAACATATTTCGGCCAAATCCAACTATTTTAATTTGTGGAAAAGGTTTCAAGCCGCAGAGGTCTACAAGCACAGATATGGCGACTGATCCCGCTTGGCTAGGCCTCGTGCCCTTGGCAAAATGTTTCGAAATTTATATCGCCAAAGTTGCCAAAACTTGTAAAATGCCTTAGCTACGTCACAGTTAGACATTGATTTTCAGTATATGCCGTGATATAACTGGAATACTGTTAAAAGCGGCGATAAACCCAACTCACTCACTCACTCACTAGGCTTGTAGATATCTACTCATTGCATCAATGGCAGGCATAAAGTTCATGAGTGGAGTAGGGCTCATTTGATTTGTGTGTGTAATACTCGTCCACATTTTATTACCTGTCTACAAATATATATGTGTTACTATTATTATGCATAGCTGCCATACATAATAGGGGTGAATGAGGAATATAGTGTACTAATACCCGTGGAGTATTGACTTTGGATGAAGCTAGGTGTTATTGCAGTATATTGCCATACACATCAGATTCAGTTTGTCCAGTTTCCACCCTTGCCGAACTGGGCTGGAATTACTGGGCTCGATCGTAGCGCCACCAGTGGCTATTACCAGTTATGTCCCTTCTAAGTCTCTCCTATGGACCAATCAGATTCCACGTCTCGTATCACTTGCGTTTGCTTCACACAAAATGGTGGCGCCCAGTCAAGACGATCTGATCGATAATCAAGATCTATATCGTGATAAAACGGGTCTTACATTGCGGCAGAGACCATATAATAGACTATTTTCTCTGATTGCGGTGCACATTCTTTGCAAATCCTGCAATCGACCGAATTCTGCACGACAGTTTACAAACCGGATTTCGATTTCGGTGCGCGATTTTGATTGGACTATGCATAGACTCGCCAAAACGCAACTCCATAATATGAGCCTAGTTCGGCAAGGGTGGAAACTGTACTTTTAAAGTCAGTTAACTCTCTTGCCTTGGGAAGATGTAAGCTGACACGCCGTGATATAACGGGAATACTCACTCACAATTACAGCTGCCACTATGACTATTGCTACTACTTCTAATACTAGTCAACCGCCTCCGTGGTCTAGTGGTAGAGCGTCCGCCAGGACAGGTTTTATCCCCAGCCGCGTCATGCACAAAGACCTTAAAAGATAGTACCTGTCTGGTGCTCGACATTAAGGGGATAAAACCAGGACACTGGTCGGCTCGGACTCAGTATATTGTGTCTGAGTGGTGAATTCCTATTAAAGGGCGGCATGGTATCTCAGGGGCCAAGCGCTATGAAATCGGCATCAGTCCGGACTAATACACACAAACACGTGCATACACATCGCTATATAAGTGCAATAATCTTGGACACACACGCACGCGCGCGCACACACCCCCACGTGCATGCGCCCCACATCACCATTTAATTCTAGTCCTACAATTATTTAAATCAAAGTCATATAGCTGCAATAGTGCTGAGTGCGGCGCTAGACAAAACAATCTTTATTGCACCATTAATATCTCATTACTGCTACTAGAGAGCTGGAATAGTGCCGAGTGCGGCGCTATACAACACAGTCTTTATTGAACCATTGATATCTCATAAACGACTGCTGCTACTTCTACAGCCACTATTACAGCTACCACTATGACTATTACTACTTTTATGTCTACTGTAACTACTATTACAACTACCGTTTCAGCTACAACTATAATTAATACCATTTCTGTCACTATAGCAGTATTGCCAATACTAGTCCTACAGATACCACTGTTAACAACACAGTGTGATCATCACCAGCAAACTGCTCCCACGTTGTTGCATCATTGATACCTCATTAACATAAGCCGCCAGGTGTGTTGCAGTTCAACACTCACCAATGTCAAACTCAGAAAACAACATCCAGCACACTGGTGCACATCTCCATGTAATGATGCAACCACCTTTCAGTGAAACTCGATTATTTAGCTCTCATCAGTTGCCTGGCAACGAAATAGACACCTCAAACCGGAGATGTTTCTGAACTTTACAAGTTGACGCGTGTACGTACAGACTGTTTGTTAACTAACAAAGTTGAAGGGGGCAGTAGTGACACATTTATGCGTGCGTCCGCTCGCAGCATGCTTGTATAGTGATGTCAGCCACTGGCTCTATGTTATCTGTGTGAGCGGTATTCAGAGTGCTTCCCTTCCCCGCCAAATGCATCAATGGAATATCGGTGAGTTCACTATAGCTTGGCGGGTTCGACCACGTGGTATATCGAGGATTGAACGAACAGCTGGCGTCAACATCACAACCAACGTGGACGAGAGGAGCGATGGACGCTGAAGGTGAGTTTTGTTAATGTAGTAATTAAACGGTATGGGTTATAACTTAGTTTAATAAACACACACGGATGTATGTTGCATTGACGTATCAGTCACAACTTTAGCAGATCAGGGATATTGTTAGTGTCCGAAGCCCAACACTTCCTTTCTGTACGGTTCAGCTGCTTTCGCTTAGGACGAAAAGCATTGATTTTACTGGGATGACCCTTGACTCTTAGGTATAGATTCATGCCTTTCTTTTAATGGGCGCTTCATATGTACATATGTTTCAAATGCTTTCTGACCACATTATGAGTCTAGTCGACACGCTCGACTGCCAGCATCCATAAGTCAAGTATTTCATCAGCCAGTGCACAGACACGGATATGTAAGGTTGAATGGGAGTGGTGTAAAAACATTCAATTCACTCACAGGTCGGGTGCTTTATGAAGTTAAAATCGCTATCTGACACTGTGAATACATCACTGTGAACAAAACGAGCCTGAGGGTGAGCAGGTGAAAGATTTGCAGTGTCTTGTTACTCCGGCTAGAAAACAATGGTTAGTTGAGGTTAACTTGACATGCGTATATATATATATATATATATATTTAGTTGAGGTTAACTTGACATGCGTATATATATATATATATATATATATATATATATATATATATATATATATATATATATATATATATGTATGTATGTATGTATGTATGTATGTATGTATGTATGTATGTATGTATGTATGTATTTGTGTGTATCTATGGATGTTTGTAAATATGTCGTACTGTCCTCTTGGTACTGCAGGACGGAGTGAGTTCATTGATCAATATGCTCATCATGTTTACAGTTAAACGCACACATGTGAGATCCGTTTAATGATTTCCATAATCAATTTATTTCACTAAAAGCCAAACCCTAGCTTCAGGAAACACAATTAAAGTACGTTAACGTCATTTTCCCGACAGAAGTCTAAATACAGAGATATCGTTACTTTGTCTGATAGAGTCGTCGAACCATCAATGGCGTTTCCTGGTAGCATAACATGTCGAAGTCGGGTTACGCTGGTTGCCGTGTTGATGGATATTTTCTGCTAGTTATTTGTATATAGTTATGTGTCTTGTATCCCATTTGCTCCAGGCAACATGTGCGTTATATTTACCAGGGACCGTCGACACTCTGCCAAGTCAATCATAAAGCTGTTTTCAGCCGAGTGTACTAATCACAATAAGGTATTAACGTCTTATGGTGGAGGTTTGATGGCGTTATATAATTGACCCGTTCATAGCAGTAATATGTTTGCTGTGACGACCCGACTCATAGTGATAGCTGGCCCTCTGAACACAGCCATACGTATAGCTGTGGTAGCGTAGCTCGGATTTTACTAACTGACATCCAGTAGTCCCTTTTATGTAAATTGCATTCTGATGGAGCTTGTGAAGGCCGGTGCAATATCGGACTTCAGTAGAACATTACGAATCGTAGTTATGTGTTTGTGCGGATGTCGGAAATAAGGTAAAAACGGAGCAGTACATACGATTTTGCATACAATTATTTCGAAGCTGCTTCAAGCACTGCCAAACCTAATGTAATATTCTCCCCTATAAGAGACTGTCATATCTGTGCATGTCAAACGTTGGTAATCACGCAAACCGCTATTGCTATCTCCGAACCCCGTACTCCAATACTACTGATATAGCCAGGCCCCGTTAAGATTCGGCTAGAGTTGGTCTTCAGCAACCCATGCTTGAAGGAGGATGCGACTGACGGGATCGGGTGGTCAGACTCGATGACTTGGTTGATTGCTTGTCATGATATCTCAACTGCTCATGATGTCTGTCACTGGATTGTCGACTGAATATTTACAGACCTCCGACATATAGCTGGGATATTGCTAAGAGCGGTGTTAAACAACAACTTACAAATAACAGCCTTCATGTGTGACTGCGACGGTTGTCAACCCAACCTGGCCACGCCTATACCACAATTATCAGTCAGTACGACAATCCACAGGCCTTTCAACTGACTGTTAATCCGCCCTTCCCCATCAAGCACCCCCCCATCAAACTTCATTTACCCTCAGCCCCTTTGTATTCTCCGTGTCACTAATAGAACTATCATAAAGTTGACAGTACACCATGTTGGCAACTTTGAAGTACCGTGTCTGTTGCTTGATATGATTGTCTGCTCCATCTGTGTTGGATGTTTGTTATTCTGAAGCAGATATATAAGTATTTATATTCATATAATCATTGGATAGCTCATCAGTCCGGCACCATGACCGTGGAATATATTAAATAATAATAAATAATAAATAAATAAATGGAATAAATAAATCTAGAAACGCATACAAATGCAAGTCTAGCCAGCTCAAGCTAGCTCTAAGGGAATTTCTTTTTATTTCTAGAGTCAAGAAGGATATTGTGTAATATAAGATTTCAGACAAAATGTTAGTCTACTCACCCATGTGATTCTTCAGATAAAGTGTAATTGTTGTTGAACAATGCACTAAATGTGGTGTTAGTAAAATCCACCGAATGTAATTACGGAACAATTATTCCTGCTTAAAGCATGGTATAGGATGACGTTTTCCACATGGACGATGTTGCTCTTCGCTGTCGTACATCGGTATGCAGGGGACACAGTGCAATTCGAAAATGCATATATCAAAACATACATGCGCCATTGCTATGGAGAAACGATTAGTATTCTATTCAGATACTACGTTGTCGGGCGTTGCCGACTGTTACAACAGGTTTGCTCTGACATAATAAGCAATCCAATCCTGGCTATATCCTAATTGTCGTCCATGGTGTGTTCGAATGCTTTATAGCATCTGGAAACATCTCGACTGCTTGGAGACATCGTTTCAATTATTTAAATTGTTTTAAAACAACAGTACTTTGCATTTTATAAAAACACACACTGTAACATGTGTTTAGAATGGAAACACGTTGTAAGACATGTTTAGATCTAAACAGAATAAACATTTTGTGTGTTCTTTCTATACAAGTTTAGGGTCTAAACACACTAAATAAGCTATCGCTTCACAGCCTAAACATCACCTAAACACAACATCCCCATAATGTAAACATGTTTAGAATTTTAAACGTTAAAACATTTTTAATTACACTTCATTAAACGCTAAAAAACATAATTTTAAAAATTACCGACAATGAATTACAAGTTATACGGGCCGTTCACATATGTAGATACTAAACACGTTTAGCTGTTAAACACAATCCTAAACATGTGAAAAGTATGGGGCAAGGAACGTGTTTAGGTTTTTGTTTAGGATCTAAACACATTTTTACAGTGCAGTGGGGCAGCCTAGTAATCAGCGTTGGCTAGTCACGTGCAGTACCCGTTGTCCATTTCTTGATGTCCCTTGCCTGGATATTCCTGGGATATTGGCAAAAGTGGCGTAAAACCCTACTCACTCACTCTACTAAGATGACTGGTACATTCCAGGCTGTCAAATACCGGGTATAAAAAAATTAATTGATGTTTCAAGTTTTTATATAGAAAATGAACAATTCACACGACAGTTACGCAGGTTTATCAAAGCATATGGGTGTTGTTGTTTGTTGTTTAACGCCACAATATTCCAGTTAAATGACGGCGGTCTGTAAATAATCTAGCCTGGACCAGACAATCCAGTGATTGACATCATGGGCATCGATCAACGCAACTGGGATACGATGACATGCATCAACCAATTCAGCGAGCCTGACCACCCGATCCCGTTAGTCGCCTCTTACTACAAGCATGGGTTGCTGACGACCTCTTCTAACCCAGATCGTCACGGGTATCTAAGCATATGGGTGAGAATTGATATCAGTGAGTTGTGTAATGCCTACTACAATTGAATACAGCCTTTCTCGCTTACGCATTAGATACAAATAATAAATCAATCTTATGAATGAGTTAATTGTTGTTAGTTGTGGGAGAATGGGGAGGATATATGAGCAACATAGACATATGTCATCAGACATATTAGGTCATTCAACAGCGTGCGTGGAATGTTGATCGTCACTAGTGTTGGTTGTGTTTCCCGCTGCCGAGCTAAAGGATAAGGTTTACTGGCGGATTCTGAATTTAATGAACTTAGTGATTTCGATGCTTGAAACATAATACCACCACTCTATTTCGAGGCAGGGCATAGTAAAGCATGGATATCTGTAACCCATGCGACCCGTGTATAGCGCACAGGTCACAAATCAGGTTCGGTTGTATACTGTCAAGGCACAGCTGTGAATGAAAATCAAGTGCACACTGATCCAGTGACAGGGATAATAATACTGTAGCACATTGAGCATGTCCCTGTGTGCTGTGGAAATACAGCGCGATATAAATAGCATCATCATCAGCATCGCCGTCATCATCATCATCATCATCATCGTCGCCGTCATCATCATCATCATCATCGTCGCCGTCATCATCATCATCATCATTGTACAGTTGTGCGTTAGTGGTTATTGCATCATTTGGTTCCTACCCACTTGCTTTGGTATAATTATGAATTGACACATATCTAGTTACTATTGTTCTCTCATCAATGTTCCCTTTCTCACTGCCGAGGTTCTGATGAATGTGGATATTTATTTACATACTACTAAACACTAAACTAAACACGATCCTTACATGCTTCATTTCGTTAATACTGCAGTGAGAACAGTTTAGTAGTTTTCTTGACATTTTGACTTGCATTATTGGTACAACAAAAGCTATATCTAGTAATGTCTCATGTATAATTTATAATTTCTTCTTGACAGGGAATGCAAGTTTTGGGCCTACATAATTGAATGTCTTGCAGATAATGCACCCGTACCCACTTATCATTCTCATTAAAGAAGGGGCGGTCGGGTAGCCTAGTGGTTAAAGCGTTCGCTTGTCACGCCGAAGACCCGGGTTCGATTCCCGACATGGGTACAATGTGTGAAGCCCATTTCTGGTGTCCCCCGCCGTGATATTGCTGGAATATTGCAAAAAGCGGCGTAAAACCACACTCACTCATTAAAGAAATGTACTGAGTACAAATTACAACTGCAAGTTAGAATTACTCCGGTGTTTGCGTACCAGGTATTTGGCGTTTTCCGTGTTCGTTAAGCCGGGAGTGTTAAGCTGGCACTGATAACGTGCAGCCTTCTACCCCTCATCTCCTGGATCCACGGGGTTTAACTCGCACCACATATATACTCTAGCATGTCGGAGACTGGAAACCATGTCTGTCCACTTAAGCCTGTATTGGTTACTTTCACATGATTCATATTTCGCTCTGGTGACAGAGTTGAAGTGTTTAATCGGCAGATTTATGAACACATGCCTCTTTGATGGAGGGATATGTACTTAGCGTGCACGTGCTTCCTTCGTGGGTTGGTAGGTCCCCTGACCTACTTTGGTAGTTTGTACACAGTTGCTAATCCCAGGTCGGCGAGAAGGTTAAGTCTAAGCTCTGTTTAGAATGAAAATGCTGATATGTAAAAGGGGATTTTGTAATTCTATCCATACGCTGCTCACGGACCGGAAGGATGATCGCCACAGCCACAGCTGTTGCCATGGATACCAGACGGCCATATCAAGGTCAAGTGGGGATTTGATGCATGGCAAGATTTACACGGTTGGCGGGTTACCCAACTGCTAGTCTCAGCAAATGTTGGTTTCGGTGCTTATGTTTGTTATCCTTAGCTTGCTGTGGCAACTGAGAGTTTTCCTCGGACGCAACGCCATGTTGTATTTGAAACACTTGTTTTCAGATATCTATGACATTCGTGAGCAGAGAAGATGTTAATTCAAGTATTATGTTTTCGTCAGTTGGTAGTGTATGGGCAAATTAAAACATTTTGTCACAGTTATTCTGTTTTGGAATCTGCTAAGGAATTTAGTGGGACAAGACAGACGGTGCGGCAGGGGCGTCCAGGTACCCGGGGTACATAGTGTGACAGAAGGATTCACCCAGAGTATATAGTGTGCCAGTCGGATCGACACACCCAGGGTACATAGTGTGACAGAAGGGTTCGCACACTCAGGGTACATACATGTAGTGTGACAGAAGGGTTCACACACTCGGGGTACATAGTGTGACAGAAGGATTCACACGGTATATAGTGTGCCAGTCGGATCGACACACCAAGGGTACATAGTGTGACAGAAGTGTTCGCACACTCAGGGTACATACATGTAGTGTGACAAGGGTTCACACACTCGGGGTACATAGTGTGACAGAAGGGTTCACACACTCAGGGTACATACATGTAGTGTGACAGAAGGGTTCACACACTCAGGGTACATAGTGTGAAAGAAGGGTTCACACAGGGCACATTGTGTGACAAATATCCACACACACAGGGCACATAGTGTGACAGAAGTATCCACACACTCGGGGTACATAGTGTGACAGAAATATCCACACACAGGGCACATAGTGTGACAGAAATATCCACACACACAGGGCACATAGTGTGACAGAAGGGTTCACACAGGGCACATAGTGTGACAGAAGGGTTCACACAGGGCACATAGTGTGACAAGGGTTCACACAGGGCACATAGTGTGACAGAAGTATCAACACACTCGGGGTACATAGTGTGACAGAAGGGTTCACACAGGGGACATAGTCTGTCATAAGGCTTCTCACAGGATACATGGTGTGACATGGGGAATTTCATGTTGCACAATAATAATGGCCGTCATGGCAGCTATCATAATATGTCTGTCTGTTTTATATCTATTGTATTTGTTAAGTCATCCTACTTGAACCGGTCCCTATGCAGAGACGTAAGTAGATGTCTTGGGATCTCTCTAGTATTTTACTGGATGACTTGGAAGGTCATTATCTCTGCTTATGAAATATGCATACAGACTTTGTATGCCCCGAATAAATTTAGCTTTAGTAAAGGTTATCAGACTAATCAGACATCCACACCATCGTTGACAAGGTCGGCAGTTGAAACATCGTTTGACTTTGTGAAAGGTCAAAGTTGAACAAAGTTTAAAAAAGCAATGATCATAGGTATTGTTTGCAAATGACTCACTGTGTGTTTTACTTCTCTAAAGGAAGCGTATGTGGAAAACTCAAATTGTGACGTTTTGAAGGATTGATAACTGCCAATTATCATAACATTGCTGCTTTGAAGTTTCGCTGTCATTAAAACAGCTTCTATGCTTCGTATATCATTTCTTACGTTCAATCGCTACATTATAATGTTTATATTATATATTCATGAATTAGCTTAGCAGTAGAGGAGAACAAAATACACGAGTAAACTTTCCTCTTGTTCAAATGTAAAAAAAAAAAACAACCTTTGACTACGATTCAGCAATATTGTTTTACAATCAAGACTAATAGCGAGAAATAGGTACTTATTTGGCTGCTGGAGGGATTGTAACATATATGAAAACTTTGAGATTGATTTGACTAACAAGTGTCACGTGACCCATGGTTGCTCAGGTATGAAGGAAAAACTAGGTCAGGTTTGTAGGACGAAGAGATCAAAAATGGCAGGTTATTTGTTTTTGTTTAGCGGTCAATGACCCCAGGGAATCTCAAGCACGGGATATGTTGAGTGCCTAATATTTTGCCTATATATTCTAATATGCCTATACATGTATTTACCGTTATAAGTCCTTTTGATAATGTCAGTCCTCTACAACTTTGGCATTGCGGATGTGAAATAAATAGTCACCGTTTTATCACGACAATGTTGCTTACATCTCATTTAAAGAGGGCCGGTTAGTTAGTCCAGTGGTTAAAGCTGGGTTTGATTCATGGTGTCCCCCGCCGTGTTATGTCCATCATGTTGCTGAAGGAACGATCATTTGATATTTTCGAGGGAGGGTGGGAAGACATCGGGGCGATCATAGGTTTTTGGTTTGCCTGCCGGACCCAACCCTCCACGCATGCGCTATCCGTCTGTGTCTACATCACATTGCATACATTGCATTGCGTGTGATTTGGACATAAGATAAAAGAGATCGATGATTTTCAGAATACCAGTTTTACGTCATAGTGCTTCGAAGCACATGCCATTACAGATGTATTACCAGTTTAGATCTACCAATTTCCCATTCCCTTGTTTAAGTCCTCGGTACGATTAGTTTTTTGTCTTTTGATCTACAAACATCCTCGTGTATATCTTCTGTTAATGAGTAAGAAAACAGAAATATATCACCGAGGCAATTTACGAAAAGTAACATTTTAAAGTAATTTTTATTTTTTTTCATTTATTATAGCATGATAACGTATTCCAAACATTTTTCTGCTCTATGTCATCACACAGTTACTGAAAATGATAGGGTTAAATGAAAACGATTGTCAATGTATAGTTTTTTTTAAAGTTTTAGCTTCTAATCCTAATATGATTAGTCTATTGTGATGTTCTTAAGCCTCTTTGAACTATCGAAAAAAATAGGGTTAAATGAAAACGAAAGTCAATGTACAGTTTTATAAAGTTTTAGCTTCTAATCCTAATATGATTAGTCTATTGTGATGTTTTTAAGCCCCTTTGAAGTTCTTATCACAATTCGCTGTACAGTGTTACGTCCTTTAGGCAACCGTGTAAGACACCTATGATAGTGGGTTCGAATCCCGGGTCTTACTGATACCGGTTCTAGATTTGTCATACCCGTGCTCGTAGGTGTCATCAAAGTGGGAGACGTCGACGACCTGCATCACTTCGGTCTGTCCTCCCACATCAAGCCGACACGCTTCAAATGTGTTATTGCCATTGCATTATATCTAGAAGCCCTACGTAGAAGATAATAGGTCCTCAAAAAGACATAAATAGCCTTGTGCACAAAAGGACGCTTCCGAAGCTCTGCCGACTGCGCCGCAGGCTTTTATATGACACTAATATAGACAATAATTATACAGCCCTTAGTTCGCGGCCTATGGCTGTGTAAGTGCAGGTTTTAGAGCATAGTACACGCGCCTAAACTTCAGCTTCATATAATTAACTCAAGATGAAAAAAATGAAATGACATTCAGGTAGGTTCGACAGGAGTCTGGAGTAAGTAGTGTATGACTTAATGGCATCGAATAGTTATATAGGTCTGCCAGATGACAAACACCTGCTACGGTAAAAGAAGAGAAATTGCTAAGATGTCTAGATATTGCATTGTGATGCATGTATTGTCAATTTTAATCATTCTTCGACCGCTTAATGAAGCGATTCGTGTCTAACATGGCATAATATAGAAAGCCTCTATCGACCAATGCAAGCTGATGATTCAGAACAAGACGTTGGCAGATGTGTTCGGAGACACCCCACGCGCATGTTTTTATTCGACGTCGGGGAGCACCTTTAGAATACAGTACCACAACTTCTCGTGAGGACAATCTTTGCCGAAGGTCACATTATTTAGTCGGTGTACCTGGCAACAAAATAAATAGCACATTACGTCATAGTGTTTTGTGACGTGTTTGTGGTACTGTATTCTAAAGGGAGGCCAATTATACATGCCAAGCTACTTGTGTATATATGATGAATAATTAAAAATATATATATATAAATGTGCAGGGTGTTAGAGACTCGACGTAAACAGTCGTTGTACCTGGACATACGTGTATTTGCAGGATTGTAGAGACTCAACCTTTACAGTGTTTGTACCTGGACATGCCTGTATTTGCAGGATTGTAGAAACTCGACCTTTATAGTGTTTGTACCTGGACATGCCTGTCTTTGCAGGATAGTAGAGACTCGACCTTTATAGTGTTTGTAACTGGACATACGTGTATTTGCAGGATTGTAGAGACTCGATGTTAGCAGTTGTTGTACCTGGACATACCTGTATTTGCAGGATTATAGAGACTCGACCTTTATAGTGTTTGTAACTGGACATGCCTGTATTTGCAGGATTGTAGAGACTCGATGTTAGCAGTTGTTGTACCTAGACATTCCTGTATTTGCAGGATTGTAGAGACTCGATGTTAGCAGTTGTTGTACCTGGACATACCTGTATTTGCAGGATAGGAGAGACTCGATGTTAGCAGTTGTTGTACCTGGACATACCTGTATTTGCAGGATTGTAGAGACTTGGTGTTAGCAGTTGTTGTACCTGGACATACCTGTATTTGCAGGATTGTAGAGACTCCATGTTGGCAGTTGTTGTACCTGGACATGCCTGTATTTGCAGGATTGTAGAGACTCCATGTTGGCAGTTGTTGTACCTGGACATGCCTGTATTTGCAGGATTGTAGAGACTCGATGTTAGCAGTTGTTGTACCTGGACATGCCTGTATTTACAGGATAGGAGAGACTCGATGTTGGCAGTTGTTGTACCTGGACATGCCTGTATTTGCAGGATAGGAGAGACTCGATGTTGGCAGTTGTTGTACCTGGACATGCCTGTATTTGAAGGATTGTAGAGACTCGATGTTAGCAGTTGTTGTACCTGGACAATTTTGTGTGTTTGTGCACACTGTATAAAAAGTGTTAACTAAGCTTTTTAACGTTAATATGGTACAAAGTTCGTTGTAAGTCCTGGTGGCATATGTGTTATGTAAGTGCCTGTGTTTGTTTGTGTGTTTCTTGGTTAACACCAGGCAATCCAGTGATTGACATCATGAGCATCGGTCCACGCAATTGGGATACGGTGACATGCATCAACCAAGTCAGCGAGTCTGACCACTCGATCCCGTTAGTCGCCTCTTACGACATGGCAAGCATGGGTTGCTGAAGACCTATTCTATCTTCACGGGTGGAAAGTGCCTGTGAATATGATTTGCACATCTAATTTCAATAAATATTATACATTTTATCCATATTTGACTTAATGCCCAATAATATTCACTTTATTAAAACATGTATAAATTCTAAACATGTTTAAACTCTAACCATGTTTCGATTATAGGGATAGGGTTTTGATTGTGTTTTTTATTGTGTTCATGTGTTTTGACCCCGAGTGTGGTCAGGATTTATACACATTCCTAACCTTGATAAGATCTAAACATGTCTTGTATGTGTTTGTATTCTAAACACATTTAAACTGTGCAGGCTCTAATTGGGTCTGTATTATATTAAAGTGATGTATTTGCCCTTGTTTTAGGCACACACGATAACGGTGCGCGTCAAAGAAATCCGATCCCATCGACCAACGGGAGCTCGCAATCCGGGTCAGGTAACGGAGAGGATGATGACTCTGGTGAAGGGGTGGAGCTCCAGAAGAGCGTGGGACTCTTTAGTGGGATCACCCTTATTGTTGGGACCATGATAGGTAAACGCCATGATGTCAGATGTTTTGTATGACTGTAAATAATCGAGTCTGGACCCGATAATCCAATAATCGATATTTTGAGCAACAATCTACGCAATCAACTTATTGCAAGTCACCGAGCCTGACCACCAGGTAAAGAAATCGCTTCTTATGACAAAGTTGCTGGGTACCTATTCTAACCCGAAATTCATACGGGGTCAAAATAACATGATATTGTAGACATGAACATTTTGTATGGATAACAACCTCGAGCTCTTATTTGTTCGTAACGACATTACTTCTTGTCCCGTCATCAGATGAATACTGAGTAAGCGCGTGTAAGTTAATATATCCCATTGGATTCCCACTTATTTGGTTATCTTTGCATATTAATCAGTAATCACCTGATGACGTTAAAGTTGTTACAGTAAACTACGGTTATAGCGAACACGCTTATAACGAACTGACGGATATAACGAACTTACTTTTTGGTCCCGACTACTTGCTGTAGTCATGCTGTATATGTACTTATAACGAACTACGGTTATAACGAGCTAAAATTAGTAGTCCTGTTGAGTTCGTTATAACCGTAGTTTACTGTATTCATGACACGTTTCATGCCTCCTCTCAATTTCTCTATTTCTTGTGTCCCTTCCGTACTATTGCCGGAATATTGCTAAAAACGGCGGAAAACCACACTCACTCACTCACTTCCAATATAAATGCCTATCACATATATGATATTGAACATTACATCGAGTTCGCCAGGGTGAAAACTGAGGGGTCAAATGACAGGAGGAGGCTGGTTTGATCCTGTGCCCTTGGTCAAAGTCATTCTTTGAGGCCCTTAGTCGTGCATGGTCATTGGTGGTTCAAATCCAGATCCTGTCTTATAATGATCCTTGGTTTGTCATTACCATATCCATGTTCTCGGGGTTTATCAGATAGATAAACATGTACGATGTGTGGTACACTGCAGTAAAACTAGCCCACTTATTCCTGAAATCTGCACTTCCTTCAAAAACGTCAAACGTCCCTGACGCATTTCGGTACAAGATATCTTCTCAAAATAATACGAACCGTTTCTTTAATCCTTTTCTTTTCACACAACGAAATTCTTTAAAGAAAACATGTGATAGGACAAGTTCAGAATGTATTACGATTATTATTATTAAGACAGTTTGTCTTACATTTGCATTTCTTCGTCTAGGTTCGGGTATATTCGTGTCTCCCCGTGGCGTTCTCATTGGCTCGGGGTCGGTCGCAATGAGTCTCATTGTGTGGGCAGGGTGCGGAATTCTAGCCATGATGGGTAAGTGGTGGTGCAAGGGCCAATGGCAGTCGCTTTCCCGTGTAAATAAGGAACCGCATTTAATATCCCAAACTGGCTGCCACAGGAGACATCGCTTGACTGGCACCAATCGATGTATTATAAGAGATAGTGCTACAATGAAATTGTATCTCATCGGCTACCATGATATCACAATTAAATGACATCACTATTCTCTCTGCCACGAAAGACGGTTAGCGGTACAATTAACGCTCAAGACACTGGATATTACATAGAGAATCTCACCCGAGTGTCTTTTGATATCAAATATATCATGACTTTTTCCACTTTTCAACGAATGTTGATATATTTTATATGAAAAGCCACGAGGGTGAGATTATATTTATCATCCAACAGTGGCAGAGCCATTAGTGATGTCATTTGATTGTGACATCATGGTAACCAATGACGTCACAATGGTCTGCAAAGCATTGTGATGCAATTTCATTGCAGCGATATCTACAATGTAGATATCGTTTGATCTCACCTAAGCGATATCTCCTGTTGGAGTCAGTTTTGGATGATAATATTTATTAACTGAAGAAGTTTAACTAGAATCTCACATTTGTGTCTTTTGATATTAAATATATCAAGACTCGTTGATAAAAGTATAAAATAAAAGAAATACCATCGGCAAGCCTCGGATACTTGTAACTTGTCGTCTTGATACATGTGATCTCGGAAGAAACTCTGCTGGGATTATCTATACGTATTCATGGGATTGAATGTGTATACTTTCATTTACAGGTGCTCTCGTATATGCCGAGTTGGGTACGGCCATTGTTAAATCCGGCGCCGAGCATGCCTACCTACTGCATACGTTTAAGCCAATGAGCAAATGTTGGGGACAGGTGCCTGCCTTTCTGGTAGCTTGGCTCGGTATCTTCATCATCAGACCGTCCATGTTTGCTATCATGGTGCTCAGTCTCGGGACGTACGCAACCCAGCCCTTCTACACGCCGTGTGAAGCCCCGCTCCTTGTCAAGAAACTCGTAACATGTGCAGCTATGTGTAAGTAAACGACAACCTTATCGTCATTTATGTCTACAAGCCCGACCTCTGTCACAGGTCTGTCCCTATTAATTTGTACTCAGTATAAGCCTTAAGAGGGCCTCGCTTGCCGTCAGTGAAGGTACGAGGCACCTAAAGTCGATCGGGATCCCAGAGAGGCCCAGCTTGACGTCAGTGAAGGTGTAGGTCACCAAAGGTAGGCCTCCACAGGTTTCAGAAGACAAACAGAAGTACTTCAAGAGGACAACTCCCCCCCCCCCCCCCCCCCCCCACACACACACACACTTGGTTCGCTAGGAGTTTGTTCTCATTGTATGTAGAATAACTACGGTAACCACTACCTTCCCTAGCTTCAAGAACCTCAACCCCCATTTATACTGAAGGATGGTTCCTTGTTGTCATTTAACTGTCATTAACAAAATCTGTGAGATTATCCATGGGAATTTGTTCAATGCCTCCTCAATGGTTTCCATGGCGACATTTTACGTCCTATCAAACCTATAAAGGCGCTTTGAAGTTTTTAACGAATTTATTCATTAACAAAATGGTGGAAGGATGAGGTAGTCATTAGAAGCCGAGCATCATTCATTTAGATATAAATTATTTGCAATTGAATCCCTGCTTTGATTGGCTAAGCAAGCAAATTTCGCTTGCGTTTCCATAAACCGAAAATATACTTAGACCACGTCTGCTAATGGACTAGTTTCCTGATTGGCTGATAACAGAATGGGCGGGGCTTGTGTTGCATGAGGCCACTGATTTTGTACTGTTTCTATAGTTTCGTTTATGTCACTGATTAAACAAGTAGTCTGTGCACATCGCTGTTATGTTTATACATCCATAAACGCAAACTAAATACTAATAAACTAGCACGCCTACCGGAGGTAAAACAATTGTAATGGATGACACACATGTAGCGCCTATGTCACCAGACTCCAGTAGTGCCATCAGTAGGATTGCCAACACGGTTAGGGTAGAACATATTGCCAAAACAAAAAGTTTAATTGCGAAAATAAGTGAGCTTGAACCTCTAACCATAATCTTCTTACGATGACTTATTGTTATCGAAGTAGGTGACAGGTGCCCAACGGACACCATATTTAATTGTACGTAGAAACGTTCTTGGTAAAAATGTCAATGTTTACATTTCTCGAGACCCGTGAAGATCCGGGGTGGAATTGGTCTTCAGCAACCCATGCTTGCCGTGAAAGGCGACTATGCTTGTCATAGGAGGCGACTAACGGGATCGGGTGGTCAGGCTCATGCATGTCAATGTATCCCAATTGCATGGATCGATGCTCATGATGTCAATCAATCGATTGCTTGGTCCAGACTCGATTATATACAGACCTCTGTCATATAGCTGGAATATTGCTGAGTGCGGCGTTAAACAACAAACAACTAAACAAACGTTTCTCAAATTTCTAAATCAAACAACCACATAATTTGCAAATAGATCTGAATAAACTGTGTCAGCAGTGAGTTTTGTTACTCCAAATTGAAAGCTCAATGCAAGTTGCTGGTGGTTTATTAGTCCGATTCCCTAAGCTTTCAAATATTTCATTTATGGCATATCGCTTCTCAGATATTTGCAGGCTTGGAATATTTCCCATTGAACACTTTAGGATACCAATGATGGAATGCGGACATCTAAAATATAATAGAGATTTTATTATACGCCATAATATTCCATGGGAAGGTTAAATAACAAGGAGAGTAATTCCTGAAATATGCCAGTCACACATACCGCTTTAAACACAGTCATGATCGATACCGACAAAAAGAAAGGTTATATGAATGACTTGCATTATCTGTGTGTTAATTGTAGTAATGCGGACCAAGCATCGCAATGAGGTCATCGCGCAAACGGAACATATCCATCCTATACACAATCAAGAACTGGAAATCCTGAAATCTTGTTCCGTTGATCTTCTGCTGTGTCTGTATTAGATATTTTCGCTGTTATAATTTCAGTGTTAATCCTGCTGATAAACTGCGCCAGCGTTAAAGTGGCAACCAAAGTCCAGAACATTCTGACCGGAAGTAAATTGGTCGCCATTGCCATTATATCCATTGGGGGGATCTACAAGATATCTACAGGTGAGAAGGAGTCAATACCTGGCGATTGAGAGGTTAAGGTGAGGTGAAATGGAGTTTTACGTCGCGTTCAAGATGATTGTACTTATATAGCGACGTGCATGCACGTGTGTGTCTCTGTGTGTGGCTGCTTGTACTAGTCTGAACAAATGCCAATTTTATAGTGCTAGCACTCTGAGATACCATGCTGCAGTTAAACATAAATACGCCAATCAGAAACAGTAAACTGACTCTGAGCTGACCAGCCTTGTTTTAGACCCTTACTGCCGAGCGCCAGGCAGGGTTATAACAAGTGCCATCTTTTAACGTCTTTTGGCATGACGCGGTCGAGGATCGAACCCCGACCTTCCGCTCTCCGGGTAGACTTTCTACCACTAGACCATGGAGGCGGTCCTTCCGGACGATTACTCCTGGGTACACTTACGTGTATACAATGTAACTTTATTCCGTTAACAGCATTCGTTAATCCGGATAGATAGTTCCAATGGAAACGCTACCTTTGTGATTAATGAAATTTCACTGTATATCAAACACATAATATATCGGTAAATTGAGCAAACTTCACTTTTCGGCTTATTTCATCCTCAGAGGATCTTGCATCTGTGAACATGTGTAATCTTTGTTCGTCCTTCGAGTGTAATGGTAATGGCTCTTGAGCGCCACATGTGATAATTAGGAGGAAAGGTCCAAGGACCAGGTTGGGCATAGACACGGTTCATTGACACAGTGGCTTTCCAGGTACCAGGCAACTGCAGCTTGTACAATATTTGTACAATTTGTAACAACCTGGAAGGTTATACAATTTGAAAACCACTGGAAGGTTATGAAATCTGCCGTACGTTGGAAGCTATAACGATCTGTCTTACACTGGAAGGTTATAAAATCTGCCATACACTAGAAGCTAAAACTATCTGTAGTACACTGGAAAGTTATAAAATCTGCCGTATGTTGGAAGCTATAACGATCTGTCTTAAACTGGAAGGTTATAAAATCTGCCGTATGTTGGAAGCTATAACGATCTGTAGTACACTGGAAGGTTATAAAATCGGCCGTATGTTGGAAGCTATAACGATCTGTAGTACACTGGAAGGTTATAAAATCGGCCGTATGTTGGAAGCTAAAACGAGCTGTAGTACACTGGAAGGTTATAAAATCTGCCGTATGTTTGAAGCTAAAACTATCTGTAGTACACTTGAAGGTTATAAAATCTGCCGTATGTTGGAAGCTAAAACGATCTGTCTTACACTGGAAGGTTATAAAATCTGCCGTATGTTGGAAGCTATAACGATCTGTAGTACACTGGAAGGTTATAAAATCTGCCGTTTGTTGGAAGCTATAACGAGCTGTAGTACACTGGAAGGTTATAAAATCTGCCGTATGTTTGAAGCTAAAACGATCTGTCTTACACTGGAAGGTTATAAAATCTGTCGTATGTTGGAAGCTATAACGATCTGTCTTACACTGGAAGGTTATAAAATCTGTCGTATGTTGGAAGCTATAACGATCTGTCTTACACTGGAAGGTTATAAAATCTGCCGTATGTTGGAAGCTATAACGATCTGTAGTACACTGGAAGGTTATAAAATCTGTCGTATGTTGGAAGCTATAACGATCTGTCTTACACTGGAAGGTTATAAAATCTGCCGTATGTTGGAAGCTATAACGATCTGTAGTACACTAGAAGGTTATAAAATCTGTCGTACGTTGGAAGCTAAAACGAGCTGTAGTACACTGTAAGGTTATAAAATCGGCCGTATGTTGGAAGCTAAAACGAGCTGTCGTACACTGGAAGGATATACGATTCGCGAATCGTTGGAAAGGTATTCAGATTGTAATACGTTGGAAACTTATTCTGTGTATAATTCACTTGAACCCTTTACAGTGTGTAATTCCCTGGAAGGTTACCAAATTTGTAATTCATTGGAAAATTATATTGTCTGAAATGCACTGGACCTTATACAATCTGTAATACACTGGAAAGTTATAAAATTTGAAATTCACGGGAACTTATACAGTGTATAATTCATTGGGAACATATACAGTGTGTAATTCATTGGGAACATATATAGTGTGTAATACCCTGGGAACATATATAGTGTGTAATACCCTGGGAACATATATAGTGTGTAATACCCTGGGAACATATATAGTGTGTAATACCCTGGGAACATATATAGTGTGTAATACCCTGGGAACATATATAGTTTGTAATACCCTGGGAACATATATAGTTTGTAATACCCTGGGAACATATATAGTGTGTAATACCCTGGGAACAAATACAGTTTGTAATACCCTGGGAACATATATAGTGTGTAATACCCTGGGAACATATATAGTGTGTAATACCCTGGGAACATATATAGTGTGTAATACCCTGGGAACATATATAGTGTGTAATACCCTGGGAACATATACAGTTTGTAATACCCTGGGAACATATATAGTGTGTAATACCCTGGGAACATATATAGTTTGTAATACCCTGGGAACATATATAGTGTGTAATACCCTGGGAACATATATAGTGTGTAATACCCTGGGAACATATATAGTTTGTAATACCCTGGGAACATATATAGTGTGTAATACCCTGGGAACAAATATAGTTTGTAATACCCTGGGAACATATATAGTGTGTAATACCCTGGGAACATATATAGTGTGTAATACCCTGGGAACATATATAGTGTGTAATACCCTGGGAACATATATAGTTTGTAATACCCTGGGAACATATATAGTGTGTAATACCCTGGGAACATATATAGTGTGTAATACCCTGGGAACAAATACAGTTTGTAATACCCTGGGAACATATATAGTGTGTAATACCCTGGGAACATATATAGTGTGTAATACCCTGGGAACATATACAGTTTGTAATACCCTGGGAACATATCCAGTTTGTAATACCCTGGGAACATATATAGTGTGTAATACCCTGGGAACATATATAGTGTGTAATACCCTGGGAACATATATAGTGTGTAATACCCTGGGAACATATACAGTTTGTAATACCCTGGGAACATATACAGTTTGTAATACCCTGGGAACATATATAGTGTGTAATACCCTGGGAACATATATAGTGTGTAATACCCTGGGAACATATATAGTGTGTAATACCCTGGGAACATATATAGTGTGTAATACCCTGGGAACATATATAGTGTGTAATACCCTGGGAACATATATAGTGTGTAAAACCCTGGGAACATATATAGTGTGTAATACCCTGGGAACATATATAGTGTGTAATACCCTGGGAACATATATAGTGTGTAATACCCTGGGAACATATATAGTTTGTAATACCCTGGGAACATATATAGTGTGTAATACCCTGGGAACATATACAGTTTGTAATACCCTGGGAACATATATAGTGTGTAATACCCTGGGAACATATATAGTGTGTAATACCCTGGGAACATATATAGTTTGTAATACCCTGGGAACATATATAGTGTGTAATACCCTGGGAACATATACAGTTTGTAATACCCTGGGAACATATATAGTGTGTAATACCCTGGGAACATATAAAGTGTGTAATACCCTGGGAACATATATAGTGTGTAATACCCTGGGAACATATATAGTGTGTAATACCCTGGGAACATATATAGTTTGTAATACCCTGGGAACATATATAGTGTGTAATACCCTGGGAACATATATAGTGTGTAATACACTGGGAACAAATACAGTTTGTAATACACCGAGGCTATTTTATGTGTCGAGTGAAATATCATGTTTCTCTCATCGAGTGACTGGTTGAGAGAAATATGATTTTTCATTTGACACATTGAATTTCCTATTTATTATATACTTTTTGTGTAGTTGTCTACCGGAAAATTATTTTTCTGCATTACAAATGTAAAACCTTGAGATTTCAATTCTCCCTACCTAACACGCATTGACTTTCCATCACCCTTGTAATATCGACTTAAAAAGTAGTTTCGAGATTGCAAAATCTTTAACATAATAATAAAAATAATAAACACATATTTGAAGTCAGTAATTCTTTATCATACATTTGATATAATTATATACAAAATCAACATCAGCAGAAAAGCTACGAGACAAAAGCTGGGAACTTATACAGTGTGTAATAGACTGGGAACGTATACAGTGTGTAATACACTGGAAACTTATACAGTGTGTAATACACTGGAAACTTATACAGGGTGTAATACACTGGAAACTTATACAGTGTGTAATACACTGGGAACTTATACAGTGTGTAACACACTGGGAACTTATACAGTGTGTAATACACTGGAAACTTATACAGTGTGTAATACACTGGGAACTTATACAGTGTGTAATACACTTGGAACTTATACAGGGTGTAATACACTGGAAACTTATACAGTGTGTAATACACTGGAAACTTATACAGTGTGTAATACACTGGGAACTTATACAGGGTGTAATACACTGGGAACTTATACAGTGTGTAATACACTGGGAACTTATACAGTGTGTAATACACTGGGAACTTATACAGGGTGTAATACACTGGGAACTTATACAGTGTGTAATACACTGGGAACTTATACAGGGTGTAATACACTGGGAACTTATACAGTGTGTAATACACTGGGAACTTATACAGGGTGTAATACACTGGAAACTTATACAGGATCAGCAGCCAACCCTAACGCCTTATTGTCATGATAATGTAGAAACTACACTGAATGATTTTGTATGATTAATATTAGATGCAGCTAATCGTATAAACAGACTTCAATGTGAACGCCAGTCACCCATATCATTGAGTTTACATAACCCAACTCGAGGCGAGGAGGGCATTAGGAGTGAGTGAAAGAGTTGGGTTTAACAACACTTTTCACAGTATTCTAGTTATATCACGGCGTGTCAGCTTAATGTGGGAGGGAAGCCTGAAGTGATAAAGGTCTCAGACGTTGTGACGTTAACCTAATTCACAGACACCATGTATCGAACGTTGCTTCAAAATATCAAAGTGCACTGTCTACCCCAAAACCTGCAATTACATATGACATGCCTTTAGGTGTGCCTGTTGAAATGACAGTGTGTGCAATAAAGTAAACAGTATTTCGACAAGGAGCATATATGCGTGTTTTGTCAAAAAATTGGACGTCTACACTATTTGATAGTTCAAGATACATGTATGTCATTTACAGATATTTATATACTAGCCAATCATACAACAAAAAAGTACCATCAACTTTAAATAGTAAAAAAAATGAGAATACTTTGGTTAGGTTTAGACTAGATAGAACGATAGAAGAGAAATAAAATTCAACATTGGATGAAGACGGCCGCTGCCAAATTATTTGAGACCTCAGATTTTAATCCCTTCTGAACCTGTCATTGAGGTGATCAATAGTTTATACTCCACATATGTGTGAATCCTAAAATAATTTATAGAAAAATCCACCCCCGTTAAGTCGTTTCAGGGGCGGTGGAGTAGCCTTGAGATTTAAGTGTTCGCTCGGGGTCGATTCCCCACATGGGTACACTGTGTCAAGTCCATTTCTGGTTTCCCCAATGATACAGCTTGGATATCGCTAAAAGTGGCGCAAATGCTATTAATTTCAGTGATCATATATGCTGGGAGCATACCGGTCTCCAGAATAAAGCGCGATGCTTTCCAGAGCACACACTCTGAATATCTATATGAAGGAAATGCCATCCCTTTGCCATAAACCCACGAAGAGTAATTTAGAAGGCTGTCAGCTACACGTATTCGATGTTAATTGCATGTTAGACGTGGCGACCATGACGTATAGCAACATATGTCTAACGTGCCAGTGACGTGTATTCCGCCATCATGGTGACAGTATATTACTCTCGGCGTATTTCAGCCGTGTAGCACGTGGTAGCGAAACGCGATAGCACTGGACGCACTTGCAGGTAGTTGGGTCTGTCAGCCGAGAAATATCACATGTCCAACTTTGGGTCGCTTTTACTTTCCTGGTCACCTGTGGGTCAATTGTCCAACAATTGATAACTGATAGCCGGATCATAAGATCCATGTATGATAAGATCCCATGGTTGACAGGGAATTTTGAATAAGGCGATGATAGTCGGTAGGATGAAAAAGCCAGGTAATCTGCTCTAGATACAACGATGTCACATACCTGCTGGCACAGGAAATTGATATCATTATGTAGATACTAAATAATGGCATAAAGCAATCATTTTCACATTAATTGGTGAAACTGGACATTTAGATGCGTTCTTCAATGACATAGTACATACCTCACACACGGGTGAATACAATCGTCTTCTCCCAGTCCTTATATAGAAATTGTATCCCTTTTCACTCCTCTAACCTTTGAGGAGTTCCTTCTCTAATCTCAATTATATTTGCTTTGTGAATAATAAATCTTTTTACACTGTAAGTTGTGGCAGGATGAAGAGGGGTGTATGGGGTATTATGCGTCCCGCGTAAGGTTTAATAGCACGAGCCGGTTATTACCCTCCAAGGCGGGTGACACAGTGTTTTATCGAAATTGTATCCCTTTTAACTCCTCTATGATATACAACAGGTTCTACCATAAACTTAAATGCCGAGTATAAATCATATCTACTCCTTGATTGTAGACTACCTAACCACTCTTGAGGTAACATATCGCTAACTCTTTGTTTGAAATCCACCAGAAATAGTTGAACGCTGCCCACTCTCCTGGAAGCAAAACCAAATCTAAACTGGACAACACATTCTTGACATAAGCACAATCCAAGACATAAAGTATATCATATGCCTTAGTAGTATATCTATTGCTGGGCATATGTATAAAGCGAACTAATCCAAAACTAAATACACCTTAGCAAAGAATTATAATGTTTAGGGTATCTTCCACATTCTCCCAAATCACAGCATTTGGAGTTATATTACTCATATGCCGTAAATGTTTACAAGCAATACATTGTAGAAAATGTATTCAGATCCTAAACACAAACCTAAACAAGTTACTTATTCCATACTTTTCTAGTTTAGGTCAAAACATGTTTAGGATTGTGTTTAACAGGTAAAGGTGTTCAGGGTTTAAATGTGGGAAAGACCCGTACACCCGCATTGAGACCTTGATACTATACCTCCATTGTAGGTAATTATACGCGCTTTCAATGGCTTTTAGCGTTAAATGGGGATGCAGAAGTAGGGGGTGTAATTAAAAAAATTAAGGATCTATCGTAGTAATCAGACATACTTTCATTATCAGCTTCAGTTTCCTGAATGAGACAAATACTAATATTAATACAGCAACATTTATAAACACAACACTAAACCAAAACACACAAAACCTCGGCGGGATACGAACCTGCATCGTTTGTAATCCTTCACGCTACCACCTGTGCTACGGAGACAATTTTCCTTGTCACCATAAACCTTGCTATTTGTACATGTTTATTTTAACATTGTACCAAGTTTGTTGGTCGTATTTGTGTGATGCACTTACCTGTGACTCTGATTTGCAGACCTAATTTCAATATATATTATACATCTTATCCATATATACATATTGCATAATGATATGCATTTTATTCAAACATGTTTAAATTCTAAACATGTTTAAAGGAGTTTAAATTCTAAACATGTTTAGATTATGGGATGGTGTGCTCAGGTGGTGTTTAGGCTGTGTGTCGACTCCAAACGAATTTAGCTAGAACACACCAAACGTGTTTTCCGTTTTGGATTTAAACAAATTTCTAAACGTGTTTGGATCTAAACATGGCTTGTATATGTTAACATTCTAAACACATTTTACCAGAAGAGTAAACTTGGCATTATTTGAATCAGAAAAGAAGTAAATAATGTATGGAAATTGGTTATAACAATACATCGTATTGAGCATATCAAGTAATGCTTCCCTGGCCTTTAAATTAATGTCAACTGTTTTCTGCAGCAGTTCACGTCTATTACACGAATGTTAACTGTTTGCTTCAGCAGGTCACGTCTATTACACGAATGTTAACTGTTTGCTGCAGCAGGTCACGTCTATTACACGAATGTTAACTGTTTGCTGCAACAGGTCACGTCTATTACACGAATGTTAACTGTTTGCTGCAACAGGTCACGTCTATTACATGAATGTTAACTGTTTGCTGCAGCAGGTCACGTCTATTACACGAATGTTAACTGTTTGCTGCAGCAGTTCACGTCTATTACACGAATGTTAACTGTTTACTGCAGCAGGTCACGTCTTTTTCACGAATGTTAACTGTTTGCTGCAGCAGTTCACGTCTATTACACGAATGTTAACTGTTTGCTGCAGCAGTTCACGTCTATTACATGATTGTTAACTGTTTGCTGCAGCAGGTCACGTCTATTACACGAATGTTAACTGTTTCCTGCAACAGGTCACGTCTATTACACGAATGTTAACTGTTTGCTGCAACAAGTCACGTCTATTACACGAATGTTAACTGTTTGCTGCAGCAGTTCACGTCTATTACACGAATGTTAACTGTTTGCTGCAGCAGGTCACGTCTATTACACGAATGTTACCTTTTTTGCTGCAACAGGTCACGTCTATTACACGAATGTTAACTGTTTGCTGCAACAGGTCACGTCTATTACACGAATGTTAACTGTTTGCTGCAACAGGTCACGTCTATTACACGAATGTTAACTGTTTACTGCAGCAGGTCACGTCTATTACACGAATGTTAACTGTTTGTTGCAACAAGTCACGTCTATTACATCAATGTTAACTGTTTGCTGTTGCAGGGAACGCGTCTTATATCGCCGAGGGCTTCCAGGACACAGAGAGCAACCCGTCCATCATCGCACTGGCTTTCTACAACGGCTTGTGGGCATATGACGGATGGTGAGGTGCAAACGTTGCTTCCGTTCACAATATCACGGTATAGTGTAACATATTGACACACGTGGGGACAGCATTACGAAAAATACCCTGGATCTCTTCTCTACCGAGTAAAATTCGAAAAGCATTACGCTAAAAACAGTCAAATTATGAACGAGAGAAATTCTGTGAAATAAACGATATGATCATGACGGATTGGGGTGGTGACGTTACTTCACTTCCGAACTGAAGCTGGGGTGACGAATAGGGGTAGTGGATATTTATCATAATGAATGAAGATAGAAGGGGCTGTCATGTATTACATGGGGTGGTGGTTCAGAGCTTTTTTATGTATTATTAAATAGTAACCTTCCCCTAATGCTTGTCATATTTTTGGATGACCCACTTCATGTCGCTTTACATTTATCCCTCCCTCCCTCATATATAATTATGTATACTATTTTAAGACCCTACCATAGAAACGGTCATATTTTTTGGTGACCCTACCTCCATTCCATCTGACCCTAGTTCCCTATTATAAATAACCGGTCCATAATACGGGATAATCGGTGAGAAGGAATGTATACAAGTCTGTCGTAGTGAGATATGAGAAACTTCCTGATATTGTCAGACGAAAATTACAAGTTTGTTTGTTTGTTTGTTGTTTAAAGCCGCGCTCAGCAATATTCCAGCTATATTACGGCGGTCTGTAAATAACCGAGTCTGGACCAGACAATCCAGTGATTGACATCATCAGCATCGACCCACGCGATTGGGATACGATGACATGCATCAACAAAGTCAGCGAGCCTGTCCACCCGATCCCGTTAGTCCCCTCTCACGACAAGCATAGTCGCCTTTTACGGATGGGTTGCTGAAGACCTATTCTACCCCGGATCTTCACGGGTCGAAAATTACCAGTAGGAATGTTGGCACCTGAGCTCTGCGTTCAGTACATACCTTGGGAAGTTATTTCCCCAGAGCTAGTACCGAGAAGGTTCCGGGAAGAATAGGAACGTATCAATCGATCAATGTTTATTGTGTCAAGGCCAACTGATCAATAATCCGCACCATCACAATAGTCAAATCTTGTAGCACATACACTTTTACATCACATCACCACGAATTGTTAAGGGCATGTAGATATTTTCCTAACATGAATAATCAATCAGTGTTTGCAAACAGGGTACAGCCATATTACCTATTGTAATTGTCAGGAGTTCGCAACAGCCTGGTTCCCTGCGTATGCTGCGCTGGAGCTACATTGGGCGCAGCATACCCAGGGAACCAGGCTGAAGTTCGTAATTATTCATTATAATGGGCTATGAAGAAGAATATGTTCTTCATCTTTAATGACGTTACACAATGAGACAATCAGACAATCCAGGATTGCCATCTTGAACATCGATCCACGCAGTTGGGACACGATGACACGCAATAAAACACCGGTCCATTTAGTCGCCTCTTTTCGACAGGCACTGGTTGCTGGGTCCTATGCATTTACCCACATTCCCACGTATGAAGAGCCCTTAAAACCTACAGTGGTCTAAAGATTACAAAATTCCTGAGTGGGCGGAACTTAAATGACAATAAACTACATGTTATAAACCTGGTGTGCAGGTGTGCAGGTGTGTTGCGAATGAAACAGCCGAGACGGCGATGCGTTCGTTAGACGTCAACTAGTTTTGTGGAAGATAGTGTCACGTGATCACATAAGCTCCTCCCATTCATTGTACACTTAAGACCATTATAGGTTTGAGGGCACAACACACGTACTGGCTCTTTAGTGGGAATTTCACCTTGATCTATGGCTGGCGAGAAGGGAAGGTGTGAAGTGTCTGTTTCAGCGTGTCATCTTGTTAAACAACGCTCGAACTATTAACAGCTCCCATTCATCATGTCATACACTACTGGCATCTGGCATATGAACATGATGTCCACAGACATCAGAGCCCACTCAGGACATTCACCGCAAATAAAATAGATAGTTTACGTGCGCTTCAAGTTTAAGAATGGATGTTGTAGGTTGCTGAAGACCCATTTTACTCCGGATCTTCACGGGTTTTAAGAATAGATGAAAATTCGGAAAACGTTGAACATGTTCATAGTATCCTATATATATCTAAATAAACACATCCATTTTCAGGAATAACCTCAACTTTGTCACGGAGGAATTAAAGAATCCACGAAGGTATGCGGTTTATCTGAGTAACTATATATAGCTGACAATCGTAAGCAAGGGGGATTTATTGTGCCACATGTTTAACACACTTCAATTTATCTTTCAGTAACTGTTAAAACTATATCCATGTGATATTCGTAACATTTCTTTTGTGGCGTCACTTTTATAGTGTCACGGTGTGCACAGTACATATAACGTTCTTTTGCACAGGCAAAAATGCAAAACTCAGATACTCCATGACACAGCACAGCTTAAAGTGTGAAAACATATATAATATAATATGATATTTTTTACAGTGTGGAATATGTTTGAGAGACTGATATTTCTCATGCGGTAACCATAGAACATTCCGAGCAAGAGTACATATGGGTGATATGACGCATTTAATGGAATAGGACGAACTAACATGAAATAAAGTATGCAACTAACTTCTTAATAACCAGCGAGACTCTTTCTTATTAACGTATTCATTCATATCCATTCATAAATTCATAGATTAAGGTTAAACGTCGCCTCCAAGATTATTGCACATATATAGCGACGTGCATGCACCTGTGTGTGTGTGTGTGTGTGTGTGTGTGTGTGTGTGTGTGTGTGTGTGTGTGTGTGTGAGAGACTGTTTTTACTAGTCCGGACTGATGCCGATTTATAGTGCTAGCCCACTGAGATACCATGCCGCAGTTTAAACATGGACCCCCCCTTTCAGTCGACCAGTCCTTGTTTTATCCCCTTAATGCCGAGCGCCAGACAGGGTAACAACAAGTATCTTCTTTAAACGTCTTTTGGTGTGACGCGGCCGGGGATCGAACCTCGTACCTTCAGCTCTCCGGGCGGACGCTCTACCACTAGACCACGGAGGCGGTCCCCTGGCGATTGAGAAACCATATCAGCCTGTCGTTAGCGTTTTCAGTTTAACCGTGAATGTGAATAATCAGGGGATCAAGGGGCAAAAAAGGAAATACCACCTTACAGGGAAGGATCCCCGGGAGTCCAAACCGACCCTGTGTGTATAGTTGTCTCCAGGAACCAATGTTGGTGACCTGTGGATCTATGTCTCCAGGAACCACTGTTAGCGACCTGTTGATATATGTCTCCAGGAACCGATGTTTGTGACCTATGTCTATATGTCTCCACGAACCAATGTTAGCGACCTGTGTATATATGTCTCCAGGAACCACTGTTGGCGACCTGTTTATATATGTCTCCAGGAACCACTGTTAGCGACCTGTGTATATATGTCTCCAGGAACCACTGTTAGCGACCTGTGTATATATGTCTCCAGGAACCACTGTTAGCGACCTGTGTATATATGTCTCCAGGAACCACTGATGGCGACCTGTGTATACATATCTCCAGGAACCACTGTTAGCGACCTGTGTATACATGTCTCAAGGAACCACTGTAAGTGACCTGTGTATACATGTCTCCAGGAACCACTGTAAGTGACCTGTGTATACATGTCTCCAGGAACCAATGTAAGTGACCTGTGTATACATGTCTCCAGGAACCACTGTTAGCGACCTGTGTATACATGTCTCCAGGAACCACTGTTAGCGACCTGTGTATACATGTCTCCAGGAACCAATGTAAGTGACCTTTGTATACATGTCTCCAGGAACCACTGTAAGTGACCTGTGTATACATGTCTCCAGGAACCAATGTAAGTGACCTGTGTATACATGTCTCCAGGAACCACTGTTAGCGACCTGTGTATACATGTCTCCAGGAACCACTGTAAGTGACCTGTGTATACATGTCTCCAGGAACTAATGTTAGCGACCGTGTGTATAAAAATGTCCACAGAAACCATTGTCAGCATTTAGTAGAAATTCAGGTCACTGTTTCAGAAATCTGCCTCTAGCCATTATATTTGGTATTCCGCTGACGACGATATGCTACGTCCTCGTCAACATAGGCTACTTTAGCGTCATCTCGAAGGAGGAAGTCCTGCTCATTGATGCCGTGGCAGTGGTAAGTCCATGTACACGTATGTTGTTAGAATTGATATCGAATTTGTAGTGGTAGACGAAGTGTAGGAACCACTTTTAATACTCAAGCTGATACTGGTCGAGTCACCACAACCAAACTTAGCGACCTTTACTGAAACACAAAAACCCACTGTGTGACACGAATAGCTCCCTTCATAAGACTTTTAGTCTGCTTGGATGTGGTTGCGTGTGTAAATTAAAGTGTCAGCTTCAGTTCATACACTGTAAAAGATTATTAGAAATGGGTTTCAGTTCTAAACGGAATACACATTTAGTGTGTTTTGTCTTAACGCATTTAGGTCTATGAGCTATCGTCTCACAGCTTAAACACAACCTAAACACAACAGCCCCATAATCTAAACATGTTTCGACTCCACACAGAGATGTTACAGGTTCGCATCCCGCCGAGGTTTAAAATCTCTGTGACCATAAGTATGTTGTTGCTGTGTGACTGATCGTATTTATCTCATACAGGGAGCTGACAATGACAGTATATCTGATTTGTACCATAGACTCTTAACTTTTTTTAAGCTAATACTACCCACCCCGAAATTAATCCAGTTTATATTACCAAAATAGCTCCCCCCTCCTCTCCCCTCTCCCCACACACTCATTTCTGTATCCCTGTTACGCGCTAATAAAACCATAGAAAGCGCCCCTTTTTAAATTACCTACACCGAATTTCAATCTGGTATACACATTTAGAACCTAAACAAGTTAAACTGTTAAACACAATCCTAATCATATTAAGACCTTAACATGTCAAAATTATGGGACAAGGAACATGTTTAAGTTTGTGTTTAGGATCTAAACACAATTTTTACAGTGTACAAAAAAGGACGGAAACACGATTAAACATAATTGATATATTTTTCTTGAGACTACAGGTTGATTGTGGTTGTTTCAACAAAATAATTTTGCATGCGTCCAGAGTACAGTCGATATAGCCCTTCGTGGATTCGAAATAAAGGAGAATGCGCGTCGTTAGATGTATCATGTCTTATAACCCTCTGTCATCATTCATTTTTGTAGCAAAAAGATACATATGTTACGAATAAAATACGTCCATAGTGTTTGATGTTTGACGGTTAGAGCGTAAACATCAACGCCAGAAAATAATCAATCTATTATCTTCCGAAACAGATTCCAATGGACAGTAAAAGGCAAAACAGCGATGAAAATAATATAAATGGATGATTGAAAATCAGTGATGACACCAGGTGTTCGCGAAAGGCTGACCACCCATCCCCATTTCAGACACTTTGGGCCTGAAATCTCCACTGCGTTTTACTTAAACACTCTTTTAACCGCTTAAACCGCTTTTAAAAGATGTATATATTTGTATTATATATTGAATCTTCACATGCATTTACACAGCATGGATATACACAAACAATAATAATATAGCAACGAGGTTAGAAGAAGCTAGAGTAGATATATTCACTTACACATTTGGAGCGTGAAGCGTTTCTGGTAAACTTTCTGTTAAGCAGAGACCATAGATATATATCGCTGTGACATTTGAGTGAAATTTGCTATGCTCTTCTGTCACACAATTTTGTTACATGTTCATTGTGCATGTGTTACAATTCTGTTTACAGACTTGGGGAAACAAAATACTTGGAGTTATGACGTGGATCATCCCGTTTTTTGTCGTTCTGTCCTGCTTCGGCGCAGCCAATGGGTCGCTGTTTGCAAGTGGGAGGTAGGCTCCGTCGCCCATAGGTTGGCTGGTTGGTTGGTTGGTTGGTTGGTTTGTTGGTTAACGCCGCACTCAGCAATATTCCAGCTATATTACGTCGGTCTGTAAATAATCGAGTCTGGACCAGACAATCAAGTGATTAATATCATGAGCATCGATCCACGCAATTGGGATCGATGACATGCATCAACCAAGTCAGCGAGCCTGACCACCCGATCCCGTTAGTCGCCTTTTACGACAAGCATAGTCACCTTTTACGGCAATCATGGGTTGCTGAAGACCTATTCTACCCCGGAATCTTCACGGGTCCGCCCATAGGTTCTACCGACAATACCTTTACTGAGCAAGTGACCCACTGACTGGGGGATATGCCATCCTTGTCGTAAATACACCGATGTTTCATGGTTACTGCAGTTTAACTGCTCGTACATATGTTAGGTACGGATCGGTACCCCCGTGCTTTTGTTTGCGCCGGTCGCCATGTTGGAACTCTATTTTCAGAATATGTTCAAGATATTTAATATAAAAACTTCTAAATAAGTAACTATGCATATATAAGACTAACGAAAATTAAACACAGATGAACAGATAACGCACAATCTGGGCATTTCCTATATTCGCAGCCGAGTCTTCATTGCGGTTACGGAAAGAGGCGAGATTTGCCGATTGCCCTCATTCATGTTTAAGACAAATGTTAATAAGGTTGGTGTGTTATTTTGTTGCCAGATTGTGCTACGTGGCGGCAAGGGAAGGGCATCAGATGCAGGTGCTGTCCTTCATCGATATACACCGACGGACGCCAGTCACGGCACTTATATTTACGGTAAAACCTCTTCGTTATATATCAATATATAATTTCAGCCGAGGCAAACACTGCTACTCGCGGAGAAGCCACACACTGTAAAAGATGTGTTTAGAATGTAAACACATAAAGACACATTAAGGTCTAAAAATGTTTAGGAATGTGTTTAAATAGAATACATATGTGTGCGTGGCTTTGTGGAACAAGGCCTACCAAGAAGAAATTGAACCAGCGAAATATATACTCACGGATAAAAGTAACCGTGCTTCATATAAACCTGTGTAAATGTTATGTTTTTGAAAATGATAACAAAATATTTTGGTAATTTTTTTGTCAGTGTTTTATCAAAACAATTTATTGACAAAACCTAACCCTGGTAGAAATCGACAGAGCGACACGATCTGAAATAGGGGCGGTGTAACAACTCAATTAACAATGTCAGTATCTGGTATGAGGCGAGGCAGCTGCGGCGCATTGAAGATACCAGATGTTTGAACATCCTGGGGATGTTGTTCCAAATGTCGACCAAAGATTGGCCCAAATAAGCTAGTGTTATCGGCAGGTTCTGGTCCTGTCGTTGGCGTCGCACTATCCCATCCAAGGCATGTCCTGTGGGGGAGAGGTCTGGAGAAACAGCTGGCCATGGTAGTACAGCAATGTTATGTTGCCTCAAAAAGCATGTGCAACACGTGGACGGGCATTACGTGACGTACATCCCTGCATTTGCACAAATGGTAGAACATGAGCACCTGTTAGCTAAACAATAATTGTTGTTACATTAAATAACCACGTGTGTAAGTACCATACTCCCAACAAACACACAAACATGCAAATTGTGCGTCATGCAGTAACATACACGTGCAAATTATAAATCACGACCCTACAACCCAAGATATGTACTTCATGAATATGAATTGAAAGATGCATTACTTTTTTCAGAATTTTATTTTTATAGAACTTTATATGAATCAAGGTTACTTTTTTGGTGTTAGTATGGCTACCCAGAGTTTGGCCATGGGCGTAAATATTTCTACTCAGGTCGGCTGTATAAATAATGAATAACCCCTCAAGAAAAAAATATATGTGTCAATGTAATGCGTGTGGATACTGGTAAAGTGATTATTGATACATTGACTACATTCTATTGCAGACAGCTATGGGCATGCTGATGATTCTGCCCAGTGATCTCAGTAGCCTCATCGACTTCTTCGGGTTTGCTGCTTGGCTGTTTTACGGTCTCACCTGTGCTTCGTGTATAGTACTACGCTTCACCCAGCCAGACCTGCCGCGGCCCTACAAGGTTGGTGCTCGTCCACACTACATACAGCCACGCTTAGTGAGAGAGTGACTGAGTGAGGTTTTACGCCGCTTTTAGCAATATTCCAGCAATATCACGGCGGGGACACAACAAATGGGCTTCACACATTGTACCTATGTCGGGAATCGAAGCCGGGTCTTCGGCGTGACGAGCGAACGCTTTAACCACTAGGCTACCCCCCCCCCCCCCCCTAAATGAAAGAGTAATTACAAGTTATTTCATTTTTTCAGTTATTTGACGGTCTGTCAGCTAAATGTGGGAGAAACGACCGTGGTGTTCAAACCCATAAACAAGGCTTGGTGCCGACAAAGCAGGGATCATAATATAGGATTCGAACCCACTCTCAGCGGATCCTGTCACAGTTTTGTATTCAACTCTCTGCACTTTGCACGTTAGGTCAAGAAAACTTTGATTCATAACCAAAATCATAAGCATGAACAGTTTGTTCAAGCAAATGTTTCCCGTAAAAGTATGTATCAAATTTTACCTTGAATTAGAAGAAAAAACAATTTGTCTATTTTTCCGATAGTTCCGAATGTAGTATCTGGATCGGTACCAATAGATGTTCATAGTTGCTGCGTTTTAACGTAACATACGCAAATGAATGTATCATTACCCAATTAAGTTAAGTTGCTTGCGTACAAATACTCATTAAAATAAAAAACAAACGCAATCATATGATGATCCAGAGTGGCCTCTTCAGATTGCATAAGTGGAATTTCCTTACCTTTCTTATTTGTTTATAGAAAGTAGATAAACGTGAAAAAAAAGACAGTTTAAACTCGAAAAGAGTCGCCGAAACACTACAAACTAAAGGTCGAAAACACAACTCTGATACCCGTATGAAATACATCACCATCGAATAACCATTCACTTATGCTCATGATATTAATGACTGGATTGTCTGGTCCAGACTCGATTATTTACAGACCGCCGCCATATAGCTGGCATATTGCTGAATGCGGCGTAAAACAACAAACAGTCAAACAAACAAACATTGTTTGTTTTATTTTAGTCACTATCAAACAAAGATGCATTATTTCTTTTGCCCGGCAGTTTATCTCAAAACGTAGTTAATATTACAGGGGTATTTTAAAAACAATGTCTTTTCATTATCATTGGTTTTAAAATACCAAATAAACTAATAAACTTTGAAAGACCAGAAACACCCAATGCGAATGATTAGGTGTGAGTAAATACTCAATGGCTGAAAATATATTCGGGATCGCTGTCAACATGACCTCGCCTAATACTACAGGACCCGTGAAGATCCGGGGTAGTATAGGTCTTCAGCAACCCATGCTTGCCGTAAAAGGCGACTATGCTTGTCGTAAAAGGCGACTAACGTGATCGGGTGGTCAGGCTCGCTGACTTGGTTGATGCATGTCATCGATCCCAATTGCGTGGATCGATGCTCATGATATCAATTACTGGATTGTCTGGTCCAGACTCGATTATTTACAGACCGCCGTCATATAGCTGGAATATTGCTGAGTGTGGCGTTAAACATCAAACCAACCAACCAACTAATGTTACAGGTTCCCATCGTCGTTCCTATCCTGGTGGTGTTGGCGTCAATATACCTCGTCATCGCTCCCATCATCCAGGATCCCCGGATGGAGTTCTTCTACGCTCTGCTGTTCATCGCCAGCGGATTGCTCTTCTATTTCCCCTTCGTCTACCATAAGTGGTCTCTACCCGGTGTAGGTACGTACAAGCCTCGCTCTGACAATCACATAACTATCTCGGCCTTCATTGAGGAGATTCCATATTGGAAAAGGGAGTTGGATGTGAGTATATCGCGATGTCAAATTGTATTCATAATTAATATGAACCGTAAACATTTTTTTTCTCAAAATCGGCTTGTACGAGATATTGGTGGAGGAGTCGGTCAGTATGCGGTTCATGTAAAATCATGCTACATCACTACTGCACTGCTGCTCGAGGTGGTATGCAGGTACCCATATTCCCGAGGAAAGAGAGTTAACTGACCATAAAAGTCCAGTTTCCACCCTTGCCGAACTAGGCTCATATTATGGAGTTTCATTTTGGCTGGCCTAATGAGTCAATGCATAGTCCAATCAAAATCGCGCACCGAAATCGAAATCCGGTTCGTAAACTGTCGTGCAGATTTCGGTCGATTGCAGGATTTGCAAAGCGTGTGCACCGCCAACTCGTTGTCAACAGTTATTTTCCAAATCTTTTCATGTTTTTAATCAAGGTGCTCACATGATTTGATGCATTTCGCGATGTAAGACCCGTTATATAGATTTTGATTATCGATCAGATCGTCTTGACTGGGCGCCACCATTTTGGGTGAAGCAAACGCAAGTGATACGAGAGGTGGAATCTCATTGGTCCATAGGAGAGGCTTAGAGGGGACATAAATGGTTATAGTCACTGGTGGCGCTACGATCGAGCCCAGTAATTCCAGCCTAGTTCGGCAAGGGTGGAAACTGGACTTTTAAATTCAGTTAACTCTCTTGCTTCGGGAAGATGGCAGGTACCCGAATCATCTTTTCATCTATTTGAAGTTATCGCGTTAAATGAGGAATCTGTGAATCCGTCGTTGTGGAAAGTGGAAACTTTAATGTGCTTGTTTTGTGGCTTTATACTAGTGATCAAATGTTACATAACGCAGCGCACGTAAAATATATTGTTCCCCGTGATGAGGTGTAGCTACAGGTCTTCGGAATGACAGCTATATGACGTCGACCTGTAAATAATTGAGTCTGGACCAGACCAGGTTTTGGTTGATGGGGTGGGAGCTTCAATGTTTTAAGTTATACAAACTAAAATTGTTCATCAGACAAGCTGGATGTTCTGAAAATAATTATGGCTCTTCTTTTCTGAGAAAAAGTGTCTTGAAGCGATGACTAACAAAATATGAAACCGTCTCAAACAAACATCCCAGTCATCACCCCCGTCGCCATAATAGTCAGTGGTAGCTCCCCATCTATACTGTGCCTCTATGGAGTATAGAGACCGGACTCCTTCCATCATCTTCACGAGTCAAGGGAGTTAACTGAAAGTTTAAAAGTCCAGTTTCCACCCTTGTCGAACTAGGCTGGAATTCCTGGGATTGTAGCGCCACTAGTGGCTGTTACGAGTTATGTCCCTCCTATGTCTCTCCTATGGACCAATCAGATTCCACCTCTCGTATCACTTGCATTTGTTTCAAACAAAAAGGCGGCGCCAAGAGAAGACGATCTGATCGACAATCAAAATCTATATTGTGATAAAACGGGTCTTACATCGCGAAGTGCATCAAATCATGTGAGCACCTTGATTAAAAACCTGAAAAGATTTAGAAAATAACTGTTGACAACGAGTTGGCGGTGCACATGCTGTGCAAATCCTGCAATCGACCGAGCTCTTCGTGACAGCTTACGAACCTGATTTCGATTTCGGTTTGCTATTTTGATTGGACTATGCATAGACTCGTTAGTCCAGCCAAAATGTAACTCCATAATACCAGCCTCGTTCGGCAAGGGTGGAAACTGGACTTTTATACTCAGTTAACTCTCTTGCCTCGGGAAGATGCCTTTCATTCAATAAATAATCTTCCTCTACTTCGATGTCATGACAAAGGATCACTCAGTTACGTCCTGGCGGCAGTCCAACATATTGACCATGTATAATTCCCCTCTTGGTGGGAACAATGGCGTTTTTACTTTATGCGTAGGGATAATAATTAATCAGCAGGTCAATAGTGCAGCTTCTGTGGTAGAGAAACAGGACGTGTGTATAAAGAGATAATATTGTTTATCTCTTTACATCGCTGCACGCGGTCACGCTCATGGTCCGTGACCGCGGTCGTGACACTACGTAGGCGTGAATAGATATGTATGGTTATAGCTTTGTAAAAGGTTAGAACGAGCTTTCAAAACTAACAGCTCCACTGACCATAAATAACTTATTGAATCTGCTAGACTGTTATGGAAAGAACCTGATTTGTGTCGTTTTGTGTCTATTGAATGAGAGCCGTCGCACCATGGAGGAACATCCATGGGTTTTCTCCCACAAGGACAATTGACACAAAAAGTGTACCACTATCAACTCAACGAACGAACGGGTTAATCTTTTACCTCAGGAAATCTGTATTTGCAGCACGTTCGGTCCTAAATTTAATTTAACGTGATTAAATCTATAGGTAGCCTCTGCATTGAAAACGCAATATGTTTATGAATAATGATTAATTATTTTATCTTTTCAGATGCATTCACGAGATTTGTACAAATGGTGTTTCAAGTGGCACCTTCACACTCAATACACGACCACTGACGGCCTTTAGTATGTGGTGCAGAACACGAGAGTATAACTGGGTAAAGGTCAACGCTGGATGCTCACAGAAGCAAATCACGTTCTAAGCTCTTAAAGCACCAAGGGCGTGGATGACTATTTCAAAACATGTCCACACATTACGTAGAGACACAGACAGCACGTCCGCCTGGGTCACCTGTCTCTTCATTCAGTTTCCATGACAGTCGTTCATGACAGTACTCATCACCTGTTAATATGCCATTTTCCTCACAGTTCGAGTCATGTGTCATTACTCGTGTCAAATTTATGACTGATTGTCGGACTTATTATTCAGCGAATCGATGTTAATCAGTCTGTCACCGATATCAGTGAAATGGAACACGGGGCTGATGTAACATTGACCTTCTACGAATACAACTTTATGACGGTGTGGGATTTATATCGAAACGTCGCTAAATGCAATAAACCAGAAGTTGTTATCCATAAAGTTGTACGTTTTGTCATTTTGGGATAAACAAATATTGTATATGGGGCAATGTCAATTGAAATTTATGCTGATGTTCATCCGTATTCAACCGGAAGGTCGGACTATCAATGTTGACAAGTGTTTCAAGACGGTTGGGCAGTGAGTGAGTTTGGTTGAACACTGTCAGTATTCCAGATATTATATTACGGCGTGTCAGCTTAATGTTAGAGGAAAGCTCGAAGTGATGCAAGTTTCGGACGTTCACACTCCCCCCCCCCCCCCCCCCCCCCCCATCTCCATTCGTTGACTACTATTACTGTGCATTCCTTCAATGAGGTTCAATGCAGACCCGCCAGCAGTACCCCTCTCCCCGTTTCCATCAGTGAAAACTTGCTCTATCATCTGTGCATCGTCAACTTATTTGTAACCTTCATCGGTCGATCCCTGTGAACTCGATTGTTCATTAGGATGTGGTGCCAGGATGGTGACACAGCGGCAAAGTGTCAAAATACAGCTCCAGTGCCTTACACCAGGAGGACTTCGACGTCGATATTGCTATGTGCCTTCAAGTTTACTTATCTGCTGTCAACGAAACGTGTTGAAAAGAGACCCCTTCATTCAGAATGAAGAATATACAACAAAGAATAAAATAAACACACAGAACACATAAAACTAGTAGGTGCGATGTCTGTTTTGTTGAATGGTTACGGTAGCCCAACAGTATTACCATCCTCGATAATCCAGATATATCTCCATTTTAGTTTGATAAACACCCCAGGCCGATTCTCTACTATACAGTAAAGTACGGTTATAACGAACTCAAAGGGACTACTTATTTTAGTTCGTTATAACCGTAGTTCGTTATAAGCATATATACAGCATAACTACAGCAAATAGTCGGGACCAAAAAAGAAAGTTCGTTATATCCGTCAGTTCGTTATAAGCGTTTTCGTTATAACCGTAGTTTACTGTAGTTTGTTTTCGGAAGAATTCCTCTCGTTCACAAAAATATGTTGCTTGTAAGGCTATTTCAGCGTCATGCCATTCGAATCAGGCTCTGTACCAAAGCGAAGCTATGGTGACGTAGGGATCAAGGGCTTTTATAAAAATAGAATGGAGATAATCCACTGGATAATCGAGGATGATTTATAACTCGTTTGTTATTTTAGAAATTCTCTGATTATCCTTGACATGTATTAGTAGTAAACAGTTGTTTGTGTTTTATTCTCATCTTGTATATATGCATATTGTTGCATCTCTTTCAGAGGGGACCCCAGGCAGAGCAGGTCCTCAGTGTCTCATACTTGTAACAACCGACTTCAATGGGTTTAGGCTGTAATCTTTCTGGTTTTTGTTTACCGTTCTCTTGTCAATATCCGCTGGTCTGGATTAGATCAGTTACAAACCGTCGTCATGTAGCTGTAACAGAAAAAGGAAGTATACACTTAAAAACATGATTTTACCAAAGTGAGTGAGTGAGTGAGTTGGGTTTGACGCCGCTTTTAACAGTATTCCAGTTATATCGCGGCGTGTTAGCTTAATGTGGGAGGAAAGCCCGAAGTGATGCAGGTCTCCGACGTTTACCACTTTGGTGAAACCCACGAGCTGCGGGTATGGTGCTGACAAACCTAGAAACAAAAACAAAAAACACAATCATAGGTTTCTGGCGTGCCCAAGGGACGCAACTCTGCACAGCGAATCACGGCGCCTTAGACGACTGGGCCACCCGTGCCCCTGATTTTACCAAAACATTACAAACGTTATCAAAGCGTCTCTGGGCTGAAAACAGTCGCCGAAACACTCCAAATACATCAACATCGAAGAATAACAATTCATTATTCGTCTCATTAATAGCCGCCATCAAACATGGGTGCATACTTTCTTTTGCACGGCAGTGTATGTAAGGTTTAATAAATGATTACCACACACTATCTGCTTTTGTCATTCTTGTACAACATAGTGGCGGTATTTGTTATATTCGTATATTACTTCAGAGGTAATATCTTTTCAGGCACAAATTCATTACATGAATCTGTTCTTTGAAAGGAGAAGTTGAAAAGTTCATGTTTTTATTCAAAACATATTTTTTCAGCTAACAATTCTTTTGTTCGCTTGAGTCAATATATTTTTTTCTGGAAACAAATTATTTAAAAACAAACCCAAGCTTAATGACTGAACGATTCCTATTATAATGATGAAAATATATCATTATGTCTTTGCCGGTGGATGTGTGTGTAAGTGTGTTAATGTGTGTTGGTGGGTGAGCGAGTGATTGATTTTGGTTTAACGCCATTTTGAACAGTATTTAAGTCATATGGCGTCTTCAAATTTTAATATTAGATATAGTTTTGTGTGGAAAATCACCAGGACATTTGACAAACAGTAGACCCAAGCCAGAAAGCAAGGGAAGAAATAGGAGTAACGCTAATGTGCAGTGGTCGCGTTACAGTTACAACAAGAGTTTGCCACTAACGTGGCTATATCCCCCGCCCCTGTTGCAGAATTTATGACATAATTAAATCTAAACAAACCCTAACCTTTTTTAACCGAGGTGGAACTTGTCATGGAAATTGTGAAAAAAAGAAGAGTTTCGAACCTAAGTCCATCTTGTTCCCATGGAAACGTAAAAAATAAAAATTTCTAAAATGTCTAAATAGCAAAAGGCACCAATTCAGCATGTACTTGACATACCTGCAAAGTTTCATGAAAAAATATTGAACGGTTTCTGAGTTATGCTCCGGAAACGAAACGTGACGGACGGAGCCCGTTTCAATATCCCCCGCCAACTTTGTTGGGCGGGGGATAATAAATCGCCTCAACGGACTTTGAACACAGAACGTCTGTCTGGTCAGCGGAAGATCAGTGGTTCGATCCCCAACCTCGTCATACTAAAAGACATTACACTGACCGAAATTGTTTGTAAAGTTTACTAACTAATTTCACTGTCCACTCAGACACTAATATGTTAGTAGACTTTACTAATAAGTTAGTATTGTTTTAACTAGGTGGCTTATAGACACTAACTTAAAAGGTTAAGTAGTAATCAGACAAAGTAGACACAATTTATAAATAACAATCTCTTTACTTTACTGTAATGTCCTTATACCGATGTCAAGCAAGGCGGAACATGAACTGTGTACAACATATATGGTAGGTGGAGGATAAGCAGTAACAGCAAACCTGAAACAGACAGAAACGACAACAACACCTCCGCCAAGTCTTCGCTCATCTCATCAATTATCCACCACAAAGTCATCTCCACTGTATTCCAGCCCACACCCAGATCTACGACCTCCAAACCTGAATCAGGGCCCTCCCGTTCACTGAAAAAACCCCACATCATCAGCCGCCTCCTCAAACAGCAAGCCTGTTTCCAGGGTATGAAACTCCCCAAAATTTCAGCCAGACCACAGGACTGGCTAGCTGAAATACTTGCCAGCCCTGACCAAAACCTGCCTGCCCACTATAATCATATGTTTCTCAGGATAAGCTAACGGGGTTTCTTTTTGGTTACATTTTATCATTCATCTTTACATGTGAATTAATGCTTATCATTGGGAAATATTTAGAATATTTTCACATATGAAATATAACCTGACCGTCGGGCTGGGGGATTTGAAAATCTGGCAGCCCGAGTTGAAATCAACCCGTCTCGGACGGTCGGGCAGGCAGGTATTTCGAACACTGCTGTTTCAGTAAACTGCATATCATTAGGCAATAAGACAAATATGGATAAGATGTATAATATGTATTGTAATTTGATGTGCAAAATAGATTGACGAGCACTCGCATAACACATATACAAACAAGACTGCCAAAACTTGATAGAACATTAACATAAAAATGTACAATTTAACCAAACACGGTTGATGGTGACTATGAAGATTGGCATTAAAGGGCGGTGTTAACATTTAGACCCTAAACACGTTTATTTGTTAAACACAATCCTAAATATATTAAGACATTTGACACATGTCAAAATTATGGGACAAGGAACGTTTGTGTTAAGGATCTAAACGCATTTTTTACAGTGTGGAATCTGTTTGAGAAACTGATTATTCTCATGCGTTGACGTTTTAAATTTACCACAGAGTATTTCGAGCAAGAGTACATTTGGGTGATAAAGCGTATTTAATGGGATAGGACGAACTAACATGAAATAAAGTATGCAACTAACCTCTTAATAACCAGCGAGACTCTTTCTTATAAACGTATTCATTCATATCCATTCATATATTCATATATTCAGAGCTTAACGGTTTAACGTATGCGTGTGTGTGTGTGTTTGTGCGTGTTTGTGTGTGTGTATGCGTGTGTATGCGTGCGTGTATGCGCGTGTGTGTATGCGTGCGTGTGTGTGTGCGTGCGTGTGTGTGTGTGTGTGTGTGTGTGTGCGTGTGTGTGTGTGTGTGTGTGTGTGTGTGTGAGAGAGAGACTGTTTTAACTAATCCGGACTGATGCCGATTTAAAGTGCTAGCCCACTGAGATACCATGCCGCAGTTTAAACATGGACCCCCCCACTCAGTCGACCAGTCCTTGTTTTATCCCCTTAATGCCGAGCGCCAGACAGGGTAACAACAAGTATCATCTTTTAACGTCTTTTGGTGTGACGCGGCCGTGGATCGAACCACGTACCTTCAGCTCTCCGGGCGGACGCTCTACCACTAGACCACGGAGGCGGTCCCCTGGCGATTGAGAAACCATATCAGTGTGTGTGCTAGTCCGGACTAATGCGGATTTATAGTGCTGCAGTTTAACATCGACCCCCCACTCAGCCGACCAGTCCTTGTTTTATCCCCTTAATGCCGAGAGCCAGACAGGGTAACAACAAGTACCGCCTTTTAACGTCTTCCGGTTTGACGCTCTCCGGGCGGATGCTCTACCACTAGACCACGGAGGCGTTCCCTTCGCTGTTATGGCAATGGGGTGACTATTTATAGCCAAGTATAATACTGAAACTGTTTCTAATGAACATGCAACATCATCTGAAGTCAGGTTTGCTGGTGACTGAGTGAGATTGGTATAACGCCGGTATGAACAGTATTCAGTGTCACGGCCTGACAGTTTCATGTGGGAGGTAAACTCGGACTGATGCAGGCCTTAGACGTGTGCCACTTTCGTTAACCCATGGGCACGATATTGTGTTGACAAACCATGAAACATAATCAGGGCGAACTGGGATTCGAACCCAATTTCATAGACTTCTGATATACCTAAGGGACGTAACTCTAAGCAGCGAATTGCGGCGCCTCAGACGACAGGGCTACTTATGTCACGCAGTGTTTCTGTGAGAAAAAAACGACAAGCTGAGCCAATAGGAACCGAGATCCCGATGTGTTTTGAAGGCAGAGTGAGCCATGTTACTCGATACACTATAGACGACCATATCGTCTCCTTTTATCATATCATATCATATCACCTTTCTCTCAAGGAGAACTCCCCTCCCCTATTCTCCCAAAAGAATATAGTTACTATGGGTAAATTGAAACCGTTTGAAATAATTACAGTCATCAAGAAATAATCGAAATCATTTAGGATAAGATTAACAGATTTGATGGTAAATGAAAGAAACATTATGTCCAGGGATTGTAAAAAGTGAAAAAGGATAGTCATGTGTCATTGACGCTAAAAGGCAGGTTACTATACAAGAGGGTGATGATGATGATGATGGTGATTATTATCATCATCATCATCATCATCATCATCATCATCATCATTATTATTTACAGATTTAAAAAAAAATGCAGCAAAGAGGGTTTGGGTAATACTGGCACAGTCAGGCTGGATAGGCTCTTCTCCCAGGAAGCGCTGCCTAGTCAAACCCAGCCAGAACTTTTCGGAGAATGTGCAGACTCCCCAACACTGCATCCTTCTGCATTACCCACATTGTCAGAAGGGCTGTATTCCGGGCAGCAAACCCGGGTAGTCTTCCAATGTCAGTCAACAGATTGGGAGGTACCAAACCTAAGGCACCGAGAACAATGGGGAGTCGGACAACTTGGTACCTGGGATGCAAGCGTGACTTTTTCGAAAGCGAGGTCCGCATATTTGCCAAGTATGACCCTCTCTACATATTTTGGGTCGTACCATGGATGGACCTCTGTGTCAAAACCACAAGCATGGCGAAGACGGTAATAAAACGATCGAGCCACTCCACCATCTCGCTTAAGATGCTGTGTTTGTGCCAGAGCTGGGCATCCCCTGACAATGTGTTGGACAGTCTCCTTAAATTCATTGCATAATCAATATTTCATATTTCCATTTTGATGCAAAATCACACATGGGAAGTGACTGGTCCTGATCAACAAACAGAAAGCCTTCTGTTTCACTTTTCAGGCCAGTCGACTTCACCCAAGCGAAGGACTCTGCAGGGTTGCTGATCTTCTCAACGCACTACACCTAAACTCGATGCAGGTGTCGTTCAGATAGCCTCTCCCTAAAAAACTGAGTCTTGGCCGATTTGATATGGCACTTCGCTTGGTTGACACACATTTCTGTACCGTCCTGCACTGACATTGAGAATATGTTTATTTGTTGTTATAATAATTATTAATAGTATCGAATACTGTTATTTAGGTTCCACTTTGCTACTCAGTAAAGAATTGCTCAAAATCAAAATAATGCTTAAAAAATTGATATAGTCGCAAGAGTACAATAGTACTTTTCATCATGGAAAGGATTTTGATTTACATTATGTATACATGTAACATGAGATGGAAAAGAGTTTGTTTGTTTGTTGCTTAACGACCGCCTCCGTGGTCTAATGGTAGAGCGTCCGCCCGGAGAGCGGAAGGTCCGGGGTTCGATCCCCAGCCGCGTCATACCAAAAGACGTTAAAAGATGGTACTTGTTGTTACCCTGTCTGGCGCTCGGCATTAAGGGGCTAAAACAAGGTCTGGTCGGCTCGGAGTCAGTATACTGTGTCTGAGTGGGGTATTCATGTTAAACTGCGGCATGGTATCTCAGTGTGCTAGCACAGTATATCGGCATCAGTCCGGACTAGTACAAGCAGCCACACACATATACACGTGCATGAACGTCGCTATATAAGTGCAATATTCTTGGACGCGACGTTAAACCCCATTTCACCTCAACTCACCTCACCTTGTTGCCGAACTCCAATCTTCCAACTAGATGCTGGCGGTCTGTAAATGATACTTTCAATACTGTGAGCAAAGATCGGGGTAAAATAACAGGCAATCACCCAAGTCACCGAGCCTGATCATTCGATCCATTGTCGCCTTTTGCGGTGACCGACCGAAGAATGAACAAGTGTTTGTATATGTATCATCTCGTTTGAGATAATGTAATTTCCCTGCAAAACCCTTATCGACACTCCGTTTGTCTCGAACTACGGATAATTCGACATTTCTTCGATAGTCCCGAAAATTTCGAGTCAACGAGATTTTCTTGCATACACCATTTATCACCGACACACATACCGACACTGGTAGCACGGAGTACACGCATATAGCACAAGTAAGAACGTTGTGTTTAACGCTGCCTTGATGTTTACAACCTGTGAGACCAACAAGCACGTTTGTGGTGTTGACAAACCCAGGATCTTAATCAGCGCGAATCTTGTATTCGAACCCACGATCATAGGATCACGGCAGTCCCAAGGGGCGCAACTCCGGCAACATTGTCACTTGTACGCCTAGTCTTGAAATGTCTGGGGTCATCATTTGTACAATGAGGTAGAAAATATAGACCGTGGTTCGAGTAAACAAACTACCCATATCATTTGGTAGTCAAGTGCATATTGCATCATAGAGCCATAGAGATTATTTACAAAATGCCTGTGTATAAGGTAGTATGACGTAGTAGATCCAGTTACAATTGTGCATGGCATGTCACATTAATTCCTGATCAAAGACTCGGAGACTTATAGTGACACCCTTAAAAACACGGGCATAATACGCTGACGGATAATGGGCGTGAACTATATGCATTGCGTCACTGGTATGAATATGTTGATGTATGATGTGTTATGAAAACACATGTATTCAGTTGTTGAAATAAAGTGTTCCATATTGTGGAATAAATAGTCATATATAACGGATATTTGCTTGTGTGAGTCTAATCAATGTTAACGTATTGTGTTCGTGCATTGTCGGGACGGTATAGCCGCTAGACACGATAGTTCATAGTGTATTGTTGGAGCATTCAATTCATAACAATCCAACGTATGGGCGGGATTGCACTGCCTTGTGGCAGGGCTGAAATATAGTGCTGTTTTCGCGCTATTTCGTCATCCAATCACCAGGTGCTTTGGGACATAGGTTGCAGGTGTGTTAGGATTCCCACCTGTGAACATGCCAAGGTGAGTCATTGTTACTGCCCCATACACACGCCCAAACAATCATTCACATCGCTAGCTGAAACCAACCGTGACTGTAGTGACCGGCATGCTCCACAGCAGATGGTGGCATTGATGCAGACATTGTTACACCAACCAGGCTATGAGCTTCTCTGGACGTACCCGGCCATGTTTCGCTGACCGCTGTTCTACCCTGACCACAGGTTTCATTGAAAGGAATCACGTTTGTAGGTAAGTGTTTCTATAGCAATATATATTGTGTGTGGAGTAGAGATATGTATAAGTGGTACAATGACCGAGTTCAATCTCGGCAGACTTGTGGGTGTCAAGTGTCGCATGCGTTGTCGTCTTCACAGGACGCGTATACTTGTGTATGTTATTATTGTTTATGCTGGTTGCAGATTCACGTAGAGATCCTTCTTATTTATGATTGAATCTTGACTCAACAAATAAATTGCAAATATATACTCACAATCATACTGTCAGACGATATTTTATCATTCAATGTAAAAAAATGTTTAGATTTTTTAGTGTTTAGATCCTCCACAAAAACCTAAACACGTGTAAGTCCAAACATGTTTATGGCTGTGTTTATCAGCTAAACGTGTTCAAGGTCCGTATACTCCCGTATACCCCCCTTTGATACCTTGATACAAAAACCTTCTTTGTAGGTTATTTGAAAAAGCGGCGCTTTCAAAGGACTTTTAACGTTTAATGGGAATACACAGCTTTTGACTGGGGGTGGTACGGGTGGCGGGGTTGGTGGGGGTGGTGTGAGTGTTTAACTGAAAAAAGTTAATTTAAGGGTCTTCAGACATACTTTCATTTCAGCTTCCGTTTCCTGTATGAGAGAAATACCTATGAGTAATATAGCAACAACACATTTATGAACATGACGCTATATAAACCCCGGCGGGATACAAACCTGCATCCTCTAGATTTGTAATCATTCACGCTATCACCTTGCTACAGAGGCTGTTGTCGTCACAAATGTCAATTTGGTTAAGTTGTACATTTTTAGGTTAATATTGTATCAAGTTCGCTGTACGTCCTGGTGGTATTTGTGTTGTACAAGTGCCTGTGAATCTGATTTCACATTATGAGTACATATTACATCTTATCCATATTTGACTTATTCCCCAATGATATGCACTTTATTGTTTAAAGGTTGCGCTTAGGTGATGTTTAGGCTGGGAGATGATAGCTCATTTCATGTGTTTAGTCTTTAAACACGTTAGATAGCAAAAAAAATGTGTATTCCGTTTTGGATTTAAACACAATCCGCAACATGTATAGATTTCAACATGTTTTGTATCTACCCGGGGTTGAATAGGTCTTCAGCAACCGATGCCTGCCGTAAAAGGAGGCTATCCTTGTCGTTAGAGGCGACTAATGGGCTCGGGTGGTCAGACTCATGATTTGGTTGATGCATGTCATCGATCCCAATCGCGTGGATCGATGCTCATGATGTCAGTCAATGGATTGTCTTGTCCAGACCGCCGTCATATAGGTAGAACAGTGCTGAGTGCGGCGTTAAACAACAAACAAACAAACATGTTTTGTATCATGTGTTTACATTCTTGACACAATTTTACGATGTACACAGAGGTTACAGTGTGTTTTGGGTGATTAATATCCTGTAAAGGAATAAACAATTAGAGAGCTACATACATAGTGTTTTTTCGTAATACAGGATACCATCTCAAAACACACACTGTCATCTCTTCTACGTGGCATCTAAACATGTTTTTTTATAGAAACGTGGGCATTGATATATTACGTCAGAGAAACAGTGATTAGTCAGTCGGACACACACTCCGTCACAGTGATGACTTAGCATTAGGCCGCAAACAATAAAAACATAACAGGCTGATTTGCTTATCAAGTGACCAGACTTCTCTCTTGTTTGTGAGGGGGCACGGGTGGCCCAGACGTCTAAGGCCCCGCCCATTATGGGTTCGAATCCCGGTTCGCTCCGGTTATGTTTCTAGGTTTGTCAGCACAATATCCGTGCTCGTGGGTTTCACCAAAGTGGTCAACGTCTGAGACCTGCATAAATTCGGGCTTTCCTCCCACATTAAGTTGACACGCCGTGATAAAACTCGAATACTGTTAAAGGTGGCGTTAAACCCAACTCACTCACTCATATTATATTCATTATGAAAATTTTTGCATCATGTATTCATCGGGAAATCATTATCTGCTCAATATATATTCATCATGCAATCACTGTGTTCATTATATATTCATCATGCAATCACTGTGTTCATTATATGTTCATCATGCAATCATTGTGTTCATTATATATTCATCATGCAATCATTGTGTTCATTATATATTCATCATGCAATCCTAGTGTTCATTGTGCATTATATAACCAGTATCTGTTGATTATATCTCTTTCATATATCCTTTAGACATATATATTTATCATATATTCATTATATATCCATCATGTGTTCAATATATTTTTCTTCATTATATTCATCATATGTCCATAATAGGTCCTTTATATGTTTATTATATGTGACGCGCCAGGATAAAAGAGACCTTATGGGTGTTTGTAAACAAATGCATCTTTTCTGAAAGCAGAGCAGACCGGTCTAATGGAAACCTTTCGGTGGGCTTTACATATAATTTTGCATAGTTAAAAAGATATGTTACGATAACCGCGACAGCGAGGAGCATGACGCAATGTATTTTACACATGAAAGCTACGGGAAGCTCGGGCTTCGTACACACAAAGCCAACAATGGGAAAGAATACGCAAATGGAAAAGGTTTTTCACGTTTCAGGATATTTTCTTCACGAAAGTTCACCTTTTCTCGACACATGTTTATCTCAATGTATAAATTTAAATGAACTAGATTAAAAACATATGTCATTTGTTGGATGGACTGTGTAAGATGTGACGAGCGTACATCTCGCCACACTGGCTGACCGCAGGGAAATCTGAGTAGGAATGGAGTCAGACACAGACAACAGTCAATATAGTTCCAACTGAAACTTGTCTTTCGGACAGTGGCGTAAAATACCATCAAGGCATAAAGATTGTCTATAGATTTTTTTTTAACTTTGTCAGTGATCAACTTTCACAGCAATCCATCAGTCCTCCCGCTAGGGGCGCTGTCCTTTATCAAGATCCTCCTTGTTGGTATGAAATATTCGTCTTAATTATCAATCGACAGACTTATATTCTCCCATTAAGCTGAAATCTTGTTCTAACAAATTAGTTTCACTTGCGACATCAGCCGTGAAGATCCCGTTGGAATTGGCCTTCAAACAACCCATGCTTGTCGTAAGAGTACTAACAGTACCGGCTGGTAGGTGAGAGTTTTCTGGCGGGGGAGGGGACAATCGTCACTCGTTGAAAGAAAACGTGAAAGTCGGCTTGATGGTGTTCAAGTGACAATTCGTGGTCATTAAAAGAGGAAGAGAAGAAGGAGGGGCATTTCTAGGATTTTGAGGGGGGTCGGGTTGGGGTTGGGGTGGGGTGTGTGCTCAGTTTGAGTGACTGCTCCCTGCTAGAACTTTACCCTGACACCTCCCTACCAGAGCATAACCCTGACACTTCCCTACCAGAACATAACCCTGACAACTCCCTACAGCACATAACCCTGACAACTCCCTACCAGAACATAACCCTGACAACTCCCTGACATGGTTCATGCATGTCATCGTATCCCAATTGCGTGGATCGATGCTCATGATGTCAATCACCGGATTGTCCAGCACAGACTCGATTATTTACAGACCGCCGTCATCCAGCAATTTGGATGATATATTCTTTTGTGTAAGTAGATGTACCCATAAGGAAAGATCAGCAGCTTTATGTGCGGTTTTAAACTACAAACAAGCAAATCAGTACACGCATGCGTCACATACGTTATTATGAATAGAGAATATTTGCAGTTTCATTTGGTTGAAAAACATGTTTTTCCGAACTCGTGACTTAAATATGTAATAATATATTACATTTTGAATAACAATCGCAATGAATTCATAGTTGTAAATGAACTAAACTTTAAACTGGGAATAGGCTATTCAGTGCCGGTAAACACCGAGTCAGCTGTCGGGGTAAGTAGTGTTTCAGAAGTAACGGGGTCCGGACAAGGGAGGTTACACTGTATATGGTACGTGCGATCTGTACGTTGGTTTACTTTGTGATTTGTTAGAGGATGACAGCTGATACTGCGTAGTTGTAGTCAACCAAGAAACAAATATTTTGCATTCTCAAAATTGGTGATGATCAAGGTGATAGACATGGTTGTGTTACCATGCTCATCTATATAGTGTGTCATCAGATATGTATGTCAGCTTCCTTCGCCTGGACCGGCAACAGTGGGAGTATTCGAGCGTGCATTCTTATTCTCTTAAAGGGTCAGTGTTAGTATAAAGTTTCAGCTTTTTTCTGTACTATAAATACGTTGGGAGGGCTGCCCCAGGATACCGTATCACATATTTCAGGGTAGAGGAGATATAGGACCAGTTTAACTAGACATATTTGTGTACTTTTGCGGCCTTAATGCACCGCTCTCATTCCACTTTGTAGACATCCTACTGTAACAGTGTGTTGTTGTGTTTTGAAGTTGTGTGTGTTTTGGCAAGTTCATTGTTAATCAACAAATTGTGTCTCCTAATGGAAGAAAATGCAAAGTGTCCCACTCAAACCAAACACCCGTATCAAAAATCTCAATGACAATGGATCTGTAGGTTATCAGAGCGTACACAAAAAGCATATCATATTCCTGTCCTTCTGAAGGTGAAGATCCAAGGAGGCTTGTGGTATCTTTCGTTAACACATCCAAGGTAAGTGTGAGTGTAAATATGTTCCCCTGAACTTTGGTTATGGAGGAGTCGATATACCCGTGGATCAATATACCCGGAATGAGGACTGTTTTTCCTTCCCCAGGTCAACTTCTACATATGAATGTTTACACCTGGGATTGCTTCATCGCCATAAGCACCGCCGTGACATAATCCAGCCATTTCATGTTTATCTGGATTCCAAATCTATAATCCACTGATGTATTCACATCTGATTACTTTAATAACACTTTCTAAAAAATAATTCCTAATTTCCTTGATAATTTAGATTTTTAAAACATTTTCTTTGACGGCGAGGGGAAAATCAAATGGAGCTAATGACATTGAACAACATATATGTTTTGCCGTTTCATATTTTTACCTTTAAAGAAATAGCTGTTAACGTTACGCTCACTTCTTTAACAATCAGCTCACTCTGGCTAATGCTTGAATGTGGTGATACCAGTAGATAATTTATATTCGTGAGCATTGATCTACGCAATGGGGATACGAAAACAGGCAATCAACCAAGTCACCAAGCCTGACCACCCGATCAAATTTGGCAGGCGTGGGTTGCTGAGGACCTGTAGTCTAATACGGAATCCCCGGGAGGGAGGTGGTGCATGAATAGTATGTAGAATGTACATATATGTTGAATGGATGGTACATGAATAGTAAGTAGATGGTACATATATGTTGAATGGATAGTACATGAATAGTATGTAGAATGTACATATATGTTGAATGGATAGTACATGAATAGTAAGTAGATGGTACATATATGTTAAATGGATGGTACATGAATAGTAAGTAGATGGTACATATATGTTGAATGGATGGTACATGAATAGTATTTAGAATGTACATATATGTTGAATGGATGGTACATGAATAGTATTTAGAATGTACATATATGTTGAATGGATGGTACATGAATAGTAAGTAGATGGTACATGCATGTTAAATTCATGGTACATGAATAGTAAGTAGAATGTACATATATGTTAAATGGATGGTACATGAATAGTAAGTAGATGGTACATATATGTTAAATGGATGGTACATGAATAGTATGTAGAATGTACATATATGTTAAATGGATGGTACATGAATAGTAAGTAGATGGTACATGCATGTTAAATTCATGGTACATGAATAGTAAGTAGATGGTACATGCATGTTAAATGGATAGTACATTAATAGTAAGTAGATGGTACATGCATGTTAAGTGGATAGTACATTAATAGTAAGTAGATGGTACATGCATGTTAAATGGATAGTACATTAATAGTAAGAAGATGGTACATACATGTTAAATGGATGGTACATAAATAGTAAGTAGAATGTACATATATGTTGAATGGATGGTACATGAATAGTAAGTAGATGGTACATGCATGTTAAATTCATGGTACATGAATAGTAAGTAGAATGTACATATATGTTAAATGGATGGTACATGAATAGTAAGTAGATGGTACATATATGTTAAATGGATGGTACATGAATAGTATGTAGAATGTACATATATGTTAAATGGATGGTACATGAATAGTAAGTAGATGGTACATGCATGTTAAATTCATGGTACATGAATAGTAAGTAGATGGTACATATATGTTGAATGGATGGTACATGAATAGTATTTAGAATGTACATATATGTTGAATGGATGGTACATGAATAGTATTTAGAATGTACATATATGTTGAATGGATGGTACATGAATAGTAAGTAGATGGTACATGCATGTTAAATTCATGGTACATGAATAGTAAGTAGAATGTACATATATGTTAAATGGATGGTACATGAATAGTAAGTAGATGGTACATATATGTTAAATGGATGGTACATGAATAGTATGTAGAATGTACATATATGTTAAATGGATGGTACATGAATAGTAAGTAGATGGTACATGCATGTTAAATTCATGGTACATGAATAGTAAGTAGATGGTACATGCATGTTAAATGGATAGTACATTAATAGTAAGTAGATGGTACATGCATGTTAAGTGGATAGTACATTAATAGTAAGTAGATGGTACATGCATGTTAAATGGATAGTACATTAATAGTAAGAAGATGGTACATACATGTTAAATGGATGGTACATAAATAGTAAGTAGATGGTACATGCATGTTAAATGGGTGGTACATGAATCGTAAGTAGATGGTACATACATGTTAAATAGATACATGAATAGTGAGTAGATGGTAAATATAAGATGTGTGGATGGTACGCGAGTGGTACAATATAGTAAGTAGACGGTACATGTTAGATGGGTGTTGTTGTAGATGAATCATTAGCCACGGTCCTATTGCTGTGTGACTGCTTGCAATGTGTCTCGGTTGGTTTGCGAACAGTCAGGCTAACTGCCATCCTATGTTTATGTCCAAACACAGAATGTGAGATGAACCATCTGTTCACACAGCTTCCCAAGGTATAAAAACTCAAACCTGAACACCTGGTAGCATACATTCTGGAACCATGGTTCATCAAGGGCTCTGTAATACTGACGGAAGACAAGGAAGGTTAACCTGGTGGATTAACATGTATCAAATAGCACGATTTTAACATGATGCAGCATTTTGATGCCCCCACAAAGGGTGCGGGACTATGTTTGTTTATCAATGCTTGGTTTTCTCTAAAGAGGGGCGATACAATATATTTTTTCTTCTTTTTTTTTACCCTGAATATATTATGCTTATTCATGTCTGCATTGTCATACCAGGTGAATTTGATCACCGTGTATAAATATGCTGAATTGATATTGCACATAGCGTAATATTACTTGAAATACTACATAGTTGCACGTTCGTACAACGAAAATTGCAATATATAGTAGATTTAATGAAATAACTTAATATAATATTATTTGATTAAATGTACAGTACACATCGGGTGACAATAAAATAATATTTGATTTGATATCGAAATTCTGATGACATTGTAAACGTTTGAACGGGGCTTTTGAGGGGAGGGAAATTGAACGGAATAGGTCCTACGTCATATTAAAATGGTACATGTGACATGTACGATCAATCGTCGTGAACATCTGCCTCTCACCTGTAACATCGGATGTTACACCTGTCAGTTACAGCTCACGTTCATCCAAGTTGTGTGGGTATTTCTCAGTTGACAAGGTAGGTTTGTTTACCGTGTTCTACATCTTGTGGTGGCCGCAAATGGCGTTTAATCTAATTAACAAATTTTAATGATTTGTATTCAAACTAACTGGGAGCAACAAGTCTATGAAGCTTTACCCATGAACCTCTGTAGGGTATTATATATCATACGCTCGTCCAAACCGGGTTCTAACGTAATTCCGACAATAATAGAGAGGAAATGGGACAAAAAGAGTAAAAACAATAATTCGAGTCCACGCGCATACATTTAAGCTGTCTGAAATGCTCGCGAAAAAAACCCTTTATGGGATATTGGAGAGGGGATGTTAGGTGTGGTGTGTCGTACGTGTGATTTGATGTGTGGGGTATGGGGTGTGGGGTGTGGCGCGGGATGTGTGGGATATTGGATGTGGGATGTGGGATGTGGGGTGTGACCGTGTTGGGTGTGGAATTGGTGATGTCGGACGTGGGGTGTTGGTGTGAAATGTGGGATATTGTATTCCCACACAGTTGGCATATAGTGGTGACTTTTATTAGTGGTCAGTTAAAACAGCGCGTCATACCGTAAGAGTAAGTTGGGCTTAACGCCGCTTTGTATTTCAGTTATATCGCGACGTGTCAGCTTGATGTCAGAAAAATGCCCCAAGTGATGCAGGTCTGAGACGTTACTACTTCGGAGAATCTCACGAGCACGGATATAGCGCTAACACACCTGGCAACACAATCGGGTTGAGATTCGAACCCACGAGATCATATGTTTCTTGCACTCTTAACACACAACTGTGCACATCAAAGCGCGGCGCTTTAGATAACTGGGTCACCCGTGCCCCGAGTAGCAATCTTGCTGAAACGTTGTTTTTTTCATGGTAGGAATTGAAACTCATTTTAGAGGCATTGATGTCATTGTCTTTAAATATGTTATCACACAAGCGTTGTAAATAGTGTCAACGGCAACGTTCACTGCGGATATAATTACCGGAAGCAAGCTCTTCCCATTGCAGTTACACTAGCACACGGGATGTGTATCTAATGACTCTGCACTTTAGTGAGCGCGTACGCAGTAACCCGTGCGTTCAAGCGGACTTTTTACAAGAGAGAATGCCCGAGAATGGGAATGATTTGGCAAATTTCATGCTTACTACGAGCGGGTATATTTAAGCCGAATGCCCGCGTGTTCTAGCTGTAGATGCCGAATTCCCAACGATCTGCTCCTTGCCTTGAGACTATTGGGAATTCTAGACCGGGAGCGCAAGTAGGTAGACACATTTTGAATATCGACATGCCATTAAATAACACATGCGTATAACTGATATGACGGTCACGGTATGCGTTGTGGGTAGCCCATTTAAAGCAGAAGATGACGAAATTCTACATGTTTCTATAAACCATATACAGCATCCCTGCTATAAAGATACAGGGTTTGGTGGATGAAATGGGTCATGTTTGTCTGAAGATAGGTGCGGAATCGTGGCTGTGCATTTCTCCGCTGTTACCACCACCATCTCCTGGTCGATAATACACCGCCGCCATTCACTCAACAGTGAAGCTCTGATAGAGTGCGATGCTGATTTTACTGTCTCGGCTTGTGTCTAATCCAGTCACAATATTCGGGGCAATACTGAAAGAAAATATTTAAAGAAAATTGTTTGGAAACCAGGGTTTTTTACGATTTAACCATGTCCTTTCAAATATACGTTGACATTCGTTGTGAAGGCTGGTCCTAAGAAATTAACATCAAATTGTATTAGAACGTTGCTATTGAGTGAATCGGAGCTATGTATTAGCGCTCCAGTAAAAGTAGTGTTACTTTTTGGAGCGTCACTGGGGTATAATTGTTACGTATTTGAGCGTCACTGGGGTATAACTGTTACGGTTTGGAGCGTAACGGGGTTTAATTGTTCCGGATTGGTGCGTCACTAGGGTATAATTGTTACGGTTTGGAACGTCACTGGGGTATAATTGTTACGTATTTGAGCGTCACTGTCGGGTGTAAGATTAGGTCTTCAGCAATCCATGCTTGCCGTAAAAGGCGACTATGCTTGTCGTAAGAGGCGACTAACGGGATCGGGTGGTCAGGCTCGCTGACTTGGTTGACTTGGTCGTATCCCAATTGCGTGGATCGATGCTCATGATATTAATCACTGGATTGTCTGGTCCAGACTCGATTATATAAATACCGCCGTCACATAGCTGGAATGTTGATGAGTGCGGCGTTAAACAACGAACCAATCATATATAAGTATTAAGTGAGTAACAGTCACTCCTTACTGGCGATAGGGGATCGCACCAAAGGCTTAATTGTAAGTAGTGTCTTTTATTACACGAGAGTGGTCGGCGTGGACCAAGAGTGTTAGCGTACATGGAGAAACCACTCATGCATGGTTAGACAGCCCAGGCATAGTGAAGCTCGAAAAATATGAGGTCAAGCCAATTAGACTACCGTGGTTGTTATCTTAAGATGCATGACAAGTGGCATGTCGCTTGGGGTCAGTCAACAACCTTTAATTACATATTCAGATTCAGATTCAATTTCATTCGTGACCAACTCGTGTTTTTCCGGGACAAGCCGAATAGCGACTCGTGCCATTTTAGCGACCGGGTTCCGCCTTATCGCAAACGGGCATACCTGAAACAATTGTCAACTCGTTGCGTAATGGTTCACACATTTCCCCATATATTAAATATATTTCAGATGCAATTTAAAGCACATCGGGACATGCGGAATTATACAGTATGATTGAACACATTTAACTGTGTCTTGGGTATATTTTAGATGCAAAACATATGTAAAATCAAAAATTATTTAAATCATACGTGCATTCTGATTGGTTTGTCGTATTTTCGCACATAACATTCATCGATAGGGGGACGAGTCTTCTTGCATGTAACGGAAAGGGGCGAGTGGTGACGAATGATTCAATTTAAGTCTCCATAAACCACTAACGGTGGTACAAGAGCCAAACAAAGCGCAGATAAATAATATAGGTACATCAAGAATGGCTGTGTATATTTGCGTTTGGATTTCAAGGCATTGATACAGTCCATATAAATTCAGACGGGTATTTCAATTCGTTTAACTTTGTCGTTGTTATCAGACATTTAAATGAGTGTACATTAAACTATACAAGGTATTTCTCAGGTGTAAGTGACAATGTTTTATCAACAAAAACCTCACAACGGACTATATAAGGGAACTCGTCAGCAGCTGTTGTAGAATTACAAAGTGTACATAAACGTTGATCTTTAGGGATATTATTCCATCGGCCAGTCTCAAAGGGTAGGTTGTGATTTGTTGTTCGAAATTTTAAAGGCGGATATGCTATAGATTTAGGTTATAGAAGATGGTATTTCTTTGAGATATTTATTTTAGAATCGGGGCGGTCGGGTAGCCTAGTGGTTAAGGCGCTCGCTCGTCACGCCGAAGACCCGGGTTCGATTACCGACATGGGTACAATGTGTGAAGCCTATTTCTTGTGTCCCCCGCCGGGATATTGCTGGAACATTACTTAAAGCGGCGTAAAACTCACTCACTTATAGTAGAATCCTTTATAGCTTCTAGTTATAGAGCCTCTCCGTGTCTGGAAGAATTGATCTGTCAGTACTCTATCTACTGTTGAGACTAGCCACTATGTATTAAAGTCCCCGGGTATGCTTAATACTTTGCTGAGTCCACATGAGTTAAGTAAACTTTCTACAGAGTTAAACCAGTTACACTGATTCGTGCTAACATTGGCTTCCATCTTTATAAAATCAATCACTAGTTTTGTTGATTTAACTTGTTCAGTATTCGTTACAGTTTTATGCCAGTCTAATTTATGCCTAAAACTGTCTTGGCTATTTGTATACTAAGAGGTACTCTTCCTAGTTAACCGTAGGCTATTTTAAAACATATTAGATATACAAATGACGGACAACGTTACAGAGGACGGACAGGCCAAGCTGTGACGCTTAATTATCTGTGACGTCAGTGCGCCAACTCTGCTAGACGATAACGTTTTACTTTGGCATCCAAAGGATCAAAATGATCAAAATCAGGAGGAATCTTCTATTCTGCATACGGGCTACTGTGTCAGCCGTGCCGCCTTATATAAATAGAACCAGGCAACATCACCATTACCTTTGTTGAATATTGACGTGCTCTAAAAATGTATGCAATAGGCAAGTCTTGATGTCAATATTTCTTTTTCATATCAGAAATTTCAGTATTGATCAGATATGTAAACGAGTGACACCTGCCGGGATACGGACATGTGCACGTCTATCATAACAATTTTATCATTTTAACAAAATATGTTCGCGAGGAAATATGTGCAGCAGCTTGGCGAAAACTAATTGAATGAGTAGCCACCGTTTAGAATCCAACATCCCACATACGTCACCAACACCCATGAAATGAAATATATCAACACTCATCCATTATGATTGAAAATTCCTTGACAATCCTCGGAGTTTTCGTTTCCGTTTTGCTTTGTCCTCAAATCTAAGTGAAGTCTTAATTTCTAATTTCTAAATTAGGCACAGAATATCCTGTCTTCCAACATGGACGCCATGTTGTACAAACTGTATGCGGCGGTGGATTCAATAATATCCCTACGACACCGGGGTATTATGTAGGAAGCGGAAAGAGCCCAGTTTACCCGAGTGGGGGCCCCGAATGACATAATAATCGCTCTCGCAATTTGTACAAAATGTAAATATGCAAGATGTGAAGTTAAGGATCACTACTGCTGACGAGGGTGTGATGTTGACTGAATTATTTACATGCTATGGATAAGACGGATACGGGAATCCTCTTATAAGGATTCACGGACCTATATTAATATCCACTGATTATACAAAACCAGGGGCGGTCGGGTAGCCTAGTGGTTAAAGCGTTCGCTCATCACGCCGAAGACCCGGGTTCGATTCCCGACATGGGTACAATGTGTGAAGCCCATTTCTGGTGTCCCCCGCCGTGATATTGCTGGAATATTGCTAAAAGCGGCGTAAAACCATACTCACTCACTCACTCACTCACTACAAAACAGACTAAATCACTGAGCAGTGATGAAATCCGCCATGTCACTAGTCCCAATTACATGTGCTTGAATTCTGCTGTAATGCTGACAGATGGGTATCTCTGTGTCAAGAGTTCAATCCTGCAGTGAAATAGATCTGCAGCCTGCCGAGCCATCTGCTCGATATAGGATGTTTCGCAGGACAAATCAGTTCACACTATTTTCGATGTAACATATATCATTCACGAGAAATAATTCAGTGGTCTCTATCTATTTCACGGGCTTGTATGCAGGACCGGTTGTTGTAGAGTTGATGTTTTATTCATACGCGCTTCGCTTTGCTGTCAATTGTCAGAGTGTAATACCAACGAGAACTGAAAATAATTGCCCATAAATGTCTATTGCTGACGGTAAACATGACATTGCCGAGTTTGTACTGTTGAAAGAACTATTTAGTTAGAACCAGTGTACTGCATTCAGTACACAGCGACTGAGATCAGGGGTAGAATAGGTCTTCAGTAACCCATGCTTGCCGTAAAAGGCGACTATGCTTGTCGTAAGAGGCGACTAACAGGAATAGGTGGTCAGGCTCCATGACTTGGTTGATGCATGTCATCGTATCCCAATTGCATGGATCGATGCTCATGATGTCAATCACTGGATTGTCTGGTCCAGACTCGATTATTTTACAGACCGCTGTCATATAGCTGGAATATTGCTGAGTGCGGCGTTAAACAACAAACAAACAAACAAACAAACATTACGAAGATACTGTTTTGAATCAGTGTCCGTTTTACATCTGGGGAGCACCTGAAACAGAGTGAAACTAAAACATACATTTAAAAAGGGAGGTGATCGGATTCACTTCTGGGGTCTACAACTAAATCCAATACGGATTCAAACAAACTGGAAGATACAATGACATAATCTATTAAACTTGTTCCGTTACAAGTAATACATATGAAAGCTTCAGGTGAATCTCCAGATTTACTACCATTGAGAGTGTGAATTCCCCATACTCAACTCAAGTCCAACAGACACACGCCAAATCGATTGTTTCACGGTCCTGTGTTGCACGAAGTTCACGAAACGTGTCAGCTTCATTAATGTCACCGAGCTGAAGTAGGTCAACATCCGACTCATCATCAACAATAACATCCTCGTTGACTCCAGTGCATGAAATAAAATCACCTAAAACATCATTTCAATTCCACGTTCACTTTTGTTTGTAGCTGTATAAGTGTCAACTTCCTCAAAACCGTTATTTTCATCCATGCTGTATAACGGGGAAATTCCGGGCAGAATGTTTTTAAATCCCATCAGAATAGTTGTCCTGTTTGTCGAAGATAAAACACGAAAAATACGAGTTCACCCACTCGTCCTGAATCCTAATTCAAATCGAACGTGCCTTAAATCGAGAAATGTAGTAAAACCTATAATCCTCAAGTTCAGGACAAAATCACTGTGCTGGAAGCTGCAAAAGAGACACTGACAGGTTAAGAGGGACTGTGACAGACAGACAGACAATAATTTATTTGCGTCTCACCCATAAGGTACATTGTACAGTATACATATAAATCAAAACATGCTTAAAACTTACGACCAGTCGTAAAACGACTTATGAGAGACGATATGATCATAAAACCAACTTATATACTAAAATGAATATACAAAATGTCATACAATATATACATCATGAATATAAAATAGATCGGCGCTTCAATAAAATATCATAGCAGGTTTTGGTCACGTAAATGGTGAGATCGGAGCTGGATAGAAGTAGTATAAATTGCTCACAGTAGGAATAGCCTTTGAAATACGGATCAGTAAAAGTACATCGTTTAAGAAGATCTGTTCTCACATCATTATATAGTGGGCATAAAAGTAAGACGTGAATCTCGTCCTCCACACAGTCTCTACAGTTAAAACAAAATCGCTCTTCTGCTGGAATATTAGAATAGCGGCCAGTTTCTAACTTTAATGGGGCTACCCCGCATCTAAATTTAGCGAGCGCACTTCTGTGGCAACGACTCGGTGGTTTCTTAACGTAATCTTCCGTATCGTAATGGTGTTTGAAACGCCAGTGTAGGTAACACTGTGTGTTAGTCTTGACAATACACAGAGAGTGCGTAACACAAGAAGTGTGCTTATACCACCCATGGTCAAGGCGAGGAAGGAGGGTAAGGCGGCGTACTTATCTTATGACAAGTTTGTTATCGAGGACAAGATACATGCAGGGAAAGACAATGACATTACAGAAATAGGAAGAAATAGAAAACACGATTCCAACAGGAGGGATTTTTAGATAAGGACTTCGACCAGGGTAAGTACGGTGACCAGACACGTAAGGGACGTGGCCATGGCTCTAATGAAAACATCACAGTGAACGACACAGGAGACAATAACTACTCGGTCAGTGTAGTCAGGACCCTTGCAGTTCCGGGGTAGGATAGGTCTTCAGCTTGTTTTAAGGGGTGACTTAGGGTATCGGGTGGTCAGGCTCGCTGACTTGGTTGATGTATGTTATCGTATCCCAATTGTGGATCGATGCTCATGATGTCCATCACTGGATTGTCTGGTCCAGACTCGATTATTTTACAGGCCGCCGTCATATAGCTGGAATATTGCTGAGTGCGGTGTTAAACAAACAAACAAACAAACAAACAAACAAACAGACTTATCAGCCTTACAGTAGTGTGAATACCTGCAGTTGGAACATTCAGATAATTCACTTGGTGCTTAACGACCACCTGCCTGTTCAGTCAGGAATTACATGGTTTTGATATCATAAATCATCACTGATTATCTTTTGAAATGAAAATGTTAAGAGAAAAATGGGCTACCCCGATGAATGAGAACCGTGCAACATAGGTTACATGAAGATCTAGATCTGCTGTGTATATGTCCATAGTGCGTTGTCTTTGATATGAATACGAATTCACACAAAGCGAATATGACACACTATGACGAGTAGGTCCTGTCAATCATACGTAGGGACCGACCATTTGATATTCCGGGGGTGGGCACGGGGATTTTATCGAAAATAAATTGTACCTGATAAAACTTAAAAACATAATTACATCTTTGTTTCATTAATATCTGCCAATGCGGATAACCTATATTTACTAAACATTCAATCTATGATTGGCTGCACACGCCCACTGAGTAGACAGTGTCAGTCAGTCTATTTAACACTGGGTTACACCCAACTGATTTTGAAAGTATGTACTGAACCGATTTTAAGGTAATTGGGATCAACCAGGGCCCATATGAGGGAGGGGACTGGATCACTTTTGCAAAAAATAATGTTCCCTAAAATCCTTGAATTTTTCCACTCATCCTTTCACAAACCACCCCACCCCCCACGACCACCACCACCCCCCACCCCGAAACAACATAACTCGTACACTGCTGGTTGTCCTGAACAATAATTGGTTGTCGTTTGAGAAGTTGTTTGTGTGTCTCGAGAAAGTAAACTGTTTCAAACAAACTATCCCACCCTACCAAGGAATCAGTTTTACAGTAACACCAATGTGTTAAAGTGACTAATTTTCTATTCTTAATGGAATATGTGAAACCAGAATGAACTGAGTTAAGCACCGCCTACTACATATTTGCTAACAGGAAAGCCAATAAAATCCATGCTGTAGTTATTTTCTGACGACACACGTTTCTTGGTTCACCAAGTTACATATTCATATTAAAACCCTGAAGCAGAAATCGATTATCATTATTGTAAGTTTCCGATTAGTTCTGACGACAATCTGGGAGAAACATACATTTCTCTTGCACAGCTGTTTACGGCGGGTATCGATACTTTTTTATACATTTATCAAAATGTCTATGTTGATATTTCTAAAACAGACGTGTATGTTCTGGACGTATTGATTGATGCGCCTTTTCTAAAAAGAAGGGATGGTCCTAACCTTTGTCAATGTCAATTAGCACTCTCAGTATACACCACAAGCTGATCTTATATAATTGCACTTGATCATGCTGCATCAAATACTGGAATCCATACAAAAAACAGACTTTGTGCGACCCGTTCCTCATTGCTAACAAGCTTAACTATGAGCCTGAATAATTTCTAAAAGAAAAACACCTCACAACAATAATTTTTATTGTAGACAATTTCCATTTTTTAACAGACTGAAGCACAATTATTTATTTTCATGAATTCTCTGCGTCACTTTATTTTTTGGATTAAATCCTAGTCTCCCCTCCCCTAAATATCAAATGGTCGGTCCCTTTCAAGGTTTTAACCAATATACACATTCCTTAATGTCGGGTGAAAATACATATGATTGAATATCTATCTATAAATCGAAACGCTGATGACGTGTTTCAAATTTATAAGAGCTTAATACTTTAGCAAAATGTGTCTCAAATATATACTATATATACACTAATGTTTAATGGAATAACCTGTAATGTTTATGTATTGTATTTAATTGTATTATAAAATGCCCGGGAAAAGAAAGTATATACGTATGTGTGGCTGATAATGAAACAAACAATAAATGGTTATTCGATGGTGATGTATTTGATATGTGTATCGTAGTTGTGTTTTGGACCTTTTGCAGTGTTTCGGCGACAGTTTTCAACCTGGTAACGATTTCATAACGTTTGTAATGTTTTGGTCAAACCGTATCTTCATGTGTATATGTTCTTTTGATCAATAACTCTTTTACCACCGTCCGTGTACCACACATCCAAAATGCCAATCTGGCTTGTAGATAGCAATGACCCGAATGTGTTCATCAGATTCAAGCAGAACAGAATCCATGCACACACGAACATATTTGTTTGTTTGTTGTTTAACGCCGCACTCAGCATTGTTCCAACTATATGACGGCGGTCTGTAAATAATCGAATCTGACCAGACAATCCAGTGATTGTCATTATGAGCATCGATCCATGCAAATGGGATACGATGATATGAAGAAGAAGAAGAAAGAAGAAAATTGTTTTATTAGAGTGTCACATGCTGCAGTACAAAATATATGGACATATAAACATTTCATTAAAAAACAGCACCCGGCCAGTTGGCCTCCGAGACACTAATTACATAATGGTACATTTAAAATATTGAAAAAAAAAGAAAAGAAAAAATAGTTGTAACTTTGTATATTACTACACCCACACCCACACCCACACCCACACCCGCACTCACACACCCACATACACATCCGCATTAAAATCCCGCTCAAAGTATACAAACAGGTAAGCATACAGACAGGTAAGCATACAGGACGCTCACAGCAATCTCATGCAGAATTATCCACAGCAGTCTCATACAAAACACTCACAACAATCTCATACAGAACCCTCGCAGCAATCTCATACAAAACACTCACGGCAATCTCATACATGTCATACATCTATACACATATGCGTCCATATACACACAACTTAATTCATCAATCGTGTATACTAGCCTATATGTATAACCAGCATACATACCAACATACCAACCTACATACATACCTATATCCATCAAACCTAAATCAATCCGTATTATACATACACACATACAACCATACCTATATCCATCCATTCACACCTCAGTCCATATATACATACACACATACAACCATACAAGAGTCGTACTGAATACAATATGAACATACATTAAATACAACAGATAATATAAATGAGAGGCACTGTATACTTACGTACATAAACACACCCGCCTACACACCTACGTGCATATATTAGACAATGCATAACATTATGGATGGGATAAAAAGTAATTAAAATAAAAGCTAACAGTTTATATAAAGTTTACGGAGCCTGTACATTCTGTAGACAATATGCATCAACCAAGTCAGCGAGCCTGACCACCCGATCCCGTTAGTCGCCTCTTACCACAAGCATGGGTTGCTGAAGAGCTATTCTACCCCGGATCTATCCATACAGAACAAATCGCACGTGTATCGCATCGCCGATTCAGGTTCAATCACACTGTGTTATACACACCGATAATTCTATTAATTTAGTGTGTATTTATATATGTTTATATTTCGTTTCAGATTTGGACATCAGTTTGAAGTTTGAAACCTAAAACCAACTCAGCTAGTGATGGCGAACGGCAAGGGGGCAGATGGTGCCCCGAAAATGGAGATGAAGAGAAACATTGGACTCTTGTCGGGGATTGGACTCATCGTTGGTACCATGATAGGTAAAAAACACTCGATAGGCATCACTGACTTATCACAATCTGATTTTAAATGGAGACAAACAACTTGATGAAACCATGTCTAATACCGACGTTCAATCTCCACAGGGTCCGGCATCTTCATCAGCCCTAAAGGAGTCCTGGAGGGGTGTGGGTCGGTGGGGCTCAGCCTCATCATCTGGACCATGTGTGGAGTACTGGCTACTATGGGTATGGAGAGAGTGAGTGAGTGAGTGAGTATGGTTTTACGCCGCTTTTAGCAATATTCCAGCAATATCACGGCGGGGGACACCAGAAATGGGCTTCACACATTGTAACCATGTCGGGAATCAAACCTGGGTTTTCGGCGTGACGAGCGAACGCTTTAACCACTAGGCTACCCGACCGCCCCGCATGGAGAGAGAGTGAGCGAGGTGTGTTTTACGCCGCTATTAACAATATTTCAGTTATCTCACGGCGTGTTAGCTAACTGAGGGAGAAAAGCTTGAGGTGACACGTCTCAGACGTTGACCACTATGGTGAAAGCCACGAGCATACGTATTGTGCCTACAAACCAAGGATCATAATCAGATTGAATATGGGGTTTGAACCAACCCTAATCGGATCCTTGCTGTGCAAGTCCATTTCGGCGCCTCAGACCTTTAACGTTGGTAATCGCGTTTGTGAATGGCTTGCTACAAGTAGGTATGTTATTTGATAACGTCGGCATATGAATGAATGGATATTGGACGGCGGATACTGTCTGGTCGTAGATCGTCGTCGATGTTTGCGGTAGATTCAGGAATAATCCTAACGAAACCACGTTTTTTATATTCTTTCTATTCAAAGTACATTTTCAATATTTGCTTTTCCGATTTGTTAGAAATAGCGACGCATGGCTTAACAATGAACAGTTATAGTGTTCCAGTGTGTGTCGTCCTCCCTTTTAGGTCAGTGCGGCTTTGTCTGTTTCAGATACACGGAGACTGGGTGTGGTTAGGTTAGGTGAAATGGGGTTTAACGTCACGCTATAGATTATTGCCCCTTGGCGATTTCACGTGTGCGTATTTTCTGTGCCTGTTATAGAAATCAAATCTTGACCTGTGATAAAGTATTCCAACACTAGTCGATGAACTGCTACTGACACGACAGGGGGACTTTTTATTTACTTCAAACATTTGAATAATAGAAAGTTCAATTTTGAAAAGATTAAGATAAGCTATGCTGCGTGTTAATTTTTTAACAGGGCAAACAGCTCAATTCAGCTTATGCGGTCCACGTAGTGACGTGTAAGCACTGAACCCAGTAATCAAAGTGAGTGAGTTGGGTTTTACGCCGCTTTTAACAGTATTCCAGTTATATCGCGACGTGTCAGCTTAATGTGGGAGGAAAGCCCGAAGTGATGCAGGTCTCAGACGTTTACCCCTTTGGTGAAACCCACGAGCACGGGTATGGTGCTGACAAACCTAGAAACATAATCGGGGCGAACCGGGATTCATACCAACAATCATAGATATCTGGCGTGCCCAAGGGACGCAACTCTGCACAGCGAATCGCGGCGCCTTAGACGACTGGGCTACCCGTGCCCCCCAGTAATCAAAGATCAGCTTTAGTGAGTGAGTGAGTCTACGCGGCATTTAGCAATATCCCGGAAACCTGCTCATTAACATTGGGAGGTGGTTGGTTGGTTGTGTTGTTCAAAGCCGCACTCAGCAATATTCCAGCTATATGACGGCGGTCTGTAAATAATCGAGTCTGGGCCAGACAATCCAGTGATTGACACAATGAACATCGATCAACGCAATTGGGATACGACGACATCCATCAACCAAGTCAGCGAGCCTGACCACCCGTTACCGTTAGTCGCCTCTTACGACAAGCATAGTCGTCCTTTTACCGCAAAAATTGGTTTCTGAAGCCTTATTCTACCCCGGATCTTCACGGGTTCATTGGAAGGTGGAGCGAAAGGGGGTTTAACGCAGCGTTCAGTACTATTGCAGTCTTCTAGCGACGTGCATTTACATACTTGTCGCGTGAAGGAATGAAATAAGATCAACTCGGGTACGTAGTTCATTGGCCCAGATTCGATTATTTACGAGATTGTCATGAATATTGTTGAGTGCGGACAGAAACAGAAAAGCAAAAAAACCAACCCCCCCCAAAAAAAACCCCACCAAAACAACAACCCATAACAAACTGATGAAAAAATAATAGCACCGAGCCGGATCACCCGATTCAGTCGCACCTTTCGACAAACAAAGAGTGCAGGGATCCTAATCTAACCCTGCATGTCAGAAACCCCGACAATCATGTCAGTTTAATATAAACACGGGTTTAGAAGTCAGACAACAAAACAATGAAATCTTCTTTCAGGTGCCTTAGTCTACGCCGAGCTCGGAACGGCCGTACCTCGATCTGGTGGGGAGCATGCGTACTTGATGTATACGTACAAGGGAGATAAAAGCAGAATCGGGAAACTTCCAGCCTTTTTGTTTGACTGGACTGGTCTGTTCATTATTCGCCCAACAATGGTGGCCGTCATCAGCCTCGCTATGGGAACGTACATTGTCAAGCCTTTCTACCCCGGATGTGATCCCCCGACTTCCGTCATCAAGTTGGTGACTGCTGTCGGAATGCGTAAGAACAAAACGTATTTTGAGTTTTTTATACGCTCACCTTTTCGCGAACACCCGGTATCCTAACTATTTTATAGTGATTCATAAACACATGCTTATGATATAGTCGGCATCGTATATAGTGGACTGTTATGATTATGGAAAGGGTTGAGTCGGTTGTAATAAATCTTTTAGAGTCTGTATAATTTTGCATAATACTTATAGTAAAACCATAAGTGTAAATGTTTGTTTAAAAATACGCAGTATCCACATTTTAAATCTTGTTTTTTATATGTTTTATTTTGTCGTGCAGGATCCGCTGATCTTGGGCTCTGATCAGTGCTCGTAGCGAGACTTGCCTTGGAACGAGGCTGATAAATATCTGTGTCACATTCCAGATACATGACAGTTACTTTCCAAAGGATTTTCAGTTTCATTCTATTAAGATTCCAGATACATTCAAGTTATATTCCAGATACATTCTAGCTTTATTTGGTAACGATCCAGATCCAGTTAGTAATGCCAGGTGTCTTGTTCCAGTGCTGATCACGTTTATCAACTGCTACAGCGTCCGACTCGCCACAATAATACAGAACACCATGACTGTCCTCAAACTGATCGCTATAGCCGTCATCACTGTAGGAGGCCTATACAAATTAGCAGCAGGTGAGTATTTCTAGTTGTAGTAATGGAGACATATGTAAACTTTCAGATTTACTCCTGCCAAAGTCTTTGCTCTGAGGCGTTGGCTATCTGTCACCAGTCCCTGTGACGTCGGTTACCACTATTTACACCGATCTCTGTGACGTCAGCTTCCACACTTACACCCATCTCTGTGATGTCAACATCCTCTACTTACACTGGCCTCTGTGATGTCAAAATCCACTATTTATACCGGCCTCTGTGACGTCCGCACCTACTATTTGGTCTCTGTGACGTCAGCTCCCACGCTTTACAACGGCCTCTGTGATGTCAACATCCTCTACAAACACTGGCCTCTGTAACGTCGACATCCTGTCTTTACACCTGCCTCTGTGACGTCAACATCCAATATCTACGCTGGCCTCTGAGATGTCGACGCTCGCTCTTTACACTGGCCTCTGTGACGTCGGCACTCGCTCTTTACACTGGCCTCTGTGACGTCGACACTCGCTCTTTACAGTGGCCTCTGTGACGTCGACACTCGCACTTTACACTGGCCTCTGTGACGTCGACACTCGCACTTTACACTGGCCTCTGTGACGTCGACGCTCGCTCTGTACACTGGCCTCTGTGACGTCGACACTCGCTCTTTACACTGGCCTCTGTGACGTCGGCACTCGCTCTTTACACTGGCCTCTGTGACGTCGGCACTCGCACTTTACATTGGCCTCTGTGACGTCGACACTCGCACTTTACACTGGCCTCTGTCACGTCGACACTCGCACTTTACCCTGGCCTCTGTGACGTCGACACTCGCACTTTACACTGGCCCCTGTGACGTCGACACTCGCTCTTTTCACTGGCCTCTGTGACGTCGACACTCGCACTTTACACTGGCCTCTGTGACGTCGACACTCGCACTTTACCCTGGCCTCTGTGACGTCGACACTCGCACTTTACACTGGCCTCTGTGACGTCGACACACTCTCTTCGCCGGACATTAACATGTGTAGCTTCGTGTATTTGTTAATAACAGGTAAACATACAGCATATATTTTCTAGTGGTTTAGAACAAGTAACGCAGAATATGTATCTTCGTGTCGTTGTTTATAACAGGTAACACAGAGTATATATCTGAGGGATTTGAAGGAACTTCGCAGAATCCATCAACTGTTATATTTGCTTTCTATAACGGCTTGTGGGCATTCGATGGTTGGTAAGGATACAATTTCATCATGTGCATCTCTTTAAGGAAATCAAATACTAGTTTATGTGTTTTTTTTGTTTTTTTTTGTTTAACGCCGCACTTAGCAATATTCCAGCTATATGACGGCGGTCTGTAAGTAATCCAGTGATTGATGTCATGAGCATCGATCCATGTATTTGGGATCGATGACATGCATCAACCAAGTCAGTGAGCCTGACCACCCGATCCCGTTAGTCGCCTCCTACGATAAGCATAGTCGCCTTTTACGGCAACCATGGGTTGCTGAAGACCTATTCTACCCCGGATCTTCACGGGACAAACCAGATACTAAATCAACAGTTTACAAATTTGCATGCAATTACAGATAAATTGATGAATAATTTTGTTTTATTCCCTAAGATTTTGCGATTATCATTTCATTATAAAATGTTATAGTTACGTTTTAGTCTAAACTTGTAAAAGTCTATATATTTTAATATTTTGATTATCTGGCTTAAAATGACTTACACTCTTTCAGGAATAGTTTAAATTTTGTCACGGAGGAGTTGGAGAACCCAAGCAGGTGAGTTATGACGTAGAGTTCAATACAAGCAGGTTTCTTATTCTGGACACATGTGACTCCATGTTTCAAAGTTCCTCTGCTGGCAGCGCAGAGTTGCGTCACGAAGCTCCAGGATCCGCTACTTTTAAGTTCGAATCCAAGATTCAGCTCGATGTTGATGCTTGCTCAATCGACATGAGTATCGTTCTCTTTGGTTTCAAAATGTGCAATATGTGTACGGCATTTTCCTCCACAAACCGAAATACTAAAATATATGGAGTAGTGAACTTCAGCGTAATGACAACAGAGTTACACAATAGGCTAATGGTGTCGGCCCTGGAGCGCCAAATTTGATATTCAGGAAGAAAATTCCTCTTGGCGTTCCCGGGACCAGTAAGGGCTGACACGGTTCATTGACACGGGATTTGGCGCTCCCGGTACCAGGCAAATGAAACGATTATAAAGGAGTACCGCTCATCAATTTCATTACCTTATTTATGCATTAAAGTTAATGACTGTTTAAAATGTACATATTCATAACAATGTTCGGTCCAGGTTAAGTTCCGAGAAGTTAATGTTTAATAAATGCATTTAAGTTAAAATGTTTAACATGTTTAAAATGCTAAAAATGTACATAGTCATATGACGTAGGATGGTCTGGTGGCGCTGTTTGTAAAGTATAGTCTTCTTGGAATTGAAGGTTGGAATCTCTCTCAGCAACTTCATGGTGACATCTTAGTGTGGATATTTCATCTCCATAGATGTTCGAGATCGGCGTCATAGTACAGTTCCGCTTTTTACACTCTCTACTTAAGTCATTCTCACTTGCGCATTTGCCATTTGGGTGGTATTATTGTGGAAAACGAGACTTACATAGCATGCATTTTAACTTAAGTGTCCTATCGATGAGTTCGGCTTTTCCGGGACTTTTTTCAGCTTTTTCTGATCTTCAAATTTGGCGTTCCCGGCCCATAACCGGGAGAAGGGTCCCGTTCAACGAAGCGACCATGGCGATAAGTTGATCGTAACTCCTATACTTAATACAGACTTACGACAGTCGTAACACTAGAATAAGGAACACAAACAGTTCATCCACTATATGGTAGATGAACATAACTTAAAAAAGTGCGGTTTAACTAGAGTCTTTGCCCTCGTCGACATCATGTTGTGAAATACACTTTTAAATTATTTTCGTAACTATTTATTAAAAAGTGAGTCAGTTGAAGCTGGGTCGATTGTGTTCGCCAAGAGGGTAAACCTTTGGCTGATCACGCCGTCCATGAGTTGGTGAGATCCGTCGTTATAGTCCTGAAATATTGCTGAAAGTGGGGCAAACCATAATCTTTCACTGTCTCACCCACCTTTCAAAAGTGGAAAAGGTGCTCGCCAATGTATTCCTGCATCCAGACCTGTCCTCGTGTGTGTGGGCCGGCTGGGTTCAGGGATTCCAAGGCCAGCGCTAGGTTGTCTTCAGCGTTTGTATTCCTGAAGAAATATGTATGTATCTCTGCAGGAATCTCCCTGTTGCTATCATGGTAGGCATACCAGTGACGACACTCTGCTACGTCCTCGCCAACATCGGCTACTTCAGCGTCATGTCTAAGGAGGAGATAATCCTGTCACACGCCGTGGCTGTGGTGAGTAGAGTGAAATACAGAACTGTTCAAATGTGTCTCACCAATTCCGTCTTATCTGTACATCTTTCTATTTATTATAAGAAATTCATTCCCGATCGTATTATAGGAAATTTCACAGCCCCTACATTCTGTTTCATATTCATTTCAGATGTAAGGCGGTCGAGCTTTACATTGAGACACAATTTTGTTCTTTTGATGTCACTCATAGCTGGCAGTGACTTTCATTAATGAGTTTCCTTCATGCTCTCATCTTGTTGTTGGTAGACATGGGGTGACCGAGTCTTGGGCGTCATGTCCTGGTGCATTCCGATGTTCGTGGCCTTGTCAACATTTGGCTCCGTCAACGGGAGCCTGTTTTCGTCAGGAAGGTAAAGTCTTTGTTCAACACATACATATATACATATGTTATTTCAACACTAAACTCCATTTTAAGACGAAGGTACACACCTCGTATAAATTCTTGTTTTACACTTGATGCAAATGTCACAAAGGAACCAAGTTTGTTTGTTTGTTGTCTGACGTCGCACTCAGCAATACTCCAGCTATAAGACGGCGGTCTGTAAATAATCGAGTCTTGACCAGACAATCCAGTGATTGACATCATGAGCATCATCCACGCAATTGGGATACGATGACATGCATCAACCAAGTAAGCGAGCCTGGCCACCCGATCCTGTTAGTCGCCTCTAACGACAAGCGTAGACTCCTTTTACGGCAAGCATGGGTTGCTAAAGACCTATTCTACCCCGGGTCTTCACGGGTCAGGAACCAAGTACAGCGATGACATAAGATGATGTCTCAACAATCTCCAGAGAGGTCATGAAGGTTAGGCTTATGCCAGGAACCTTCACGTCTAATATGGCAGTTCCAACCCTGGCTTCTCGTAAACACTATGGAAATGGGTATCGGGTTATCACTGTGTCTGCTGTTACCAATGTTGGTGTGATGTGGTGCATTACTGCAGAACCCAAGATAATTTATTCTATTCTATTGAGTTCACCATTGTTTCCAGATTGTGTTCACTTTTGTTTCCAGATTGTGTTCACTTTATTTCCAGATTGTGTTCACCCTATTTCCAGATTGTGTTCACCTATTTCCAGATTGTATTCACTCTATTTCCAGATTGTGTTATGTAGCAGGTAGAGACAGCCATTTCCCCAAGATGCTGTCATTTATTCATCATGAACGACTAACGCCTATTCCCGCGATGTTGTTTACGGTTAGTACAAGAGAATCAACACATATGACCACATATGGTCACAAACCTTAAGCTCGAGACGGTGTACATTGGTAGATCTGAAATACCCCTTGATTCATGCTCTCCGGCATTGAAAGCAGCAGTAGTCGATTTATGGACGAATGATGCAAACGAATATGTATTTGTATCTAACACAATCCTATCTTAGAACTGCAGATATCTCAAGGGAGAGAACACAAGTGGCCCAGGCGTCCAAGAGTTGTGTCCCTTAAACGTGTTTTATAGTGTTTCTATGTTTGTCAGCACCTCATCCTACCGTTGGGTTTCACCGAAGTGGTAAACGCCTGAGACCTGTATCTCATCAGTTTTTCCTCCCTAGCCAAACTGACACGCCGTAACATAACTGAAATACTGTTTAAAGCGACGTTAAACAAAACTCACTCACTATATGAAGCAAACGTGAAAACAATACGTCAATCCACTATTGGAGGCGATCGTAGTTACAGATAGTATACATATTGGTATGCTGATCCTGTTTGGAGCTTAGCAACCTAAAGTTATTGTACAAATTGATTATCTGATATTAATTTGCTGATATGCACATCGACCTGTCAAATATTTATTGACGTTGACTCTCTATATAGCAAACATATAAATCAGTGTCTAAATCTACATTTTTACACATGAGTAATGCTATACACCACAGTCAGCAAAACTGTAACCTTGTCACAGCAGCCTGTAAATAATCGAGTCTGTCCACCCAAACCAGTGATTGATATCATGAGCAACCAATCATGCCGTCGGGGTCGATGACATCCAACAAACCAAGACACCAAGTCAGGCCAACCCATCAGACCTAGTCGCTTGTTACAAGTCAAAAGGTGCTGGGGACCTATTCTAGTTCGGGATTCCTTTTTGTCAGGTGACATCATGCACGACTATTGAACTGTGTGTTTATTCCAGCTGACGATATCTATTCTCCTCCTCATCCCCGGAGACATCTCCACCCTCATCGACTGCTTCAGCTTCGCCTCCTGGTTGGTGTACGGCGTCACTTCATTGTCCCTCATCGTCCTCCGCTTCACGGAGAAGGATCTACATAGGCCCTACAAGGTAGGCAACCAAAGCCTATCCAGTCCCAGAATTCTGCGATTCCGCGATCGCGGAAATATTTGCAGTAAATGTAACTTATCGCAGAATTTAAGAAAAACGCGGAATTTGCCCTTTTTTTTGTCAATCAATGCACTAATTTCAATATTCAAAGCTTTTCTTCCTTCAAACACACAAAATATGAATCCTTCACCAAAACAAAATTTGAAATAAATAATTCTCACTTGTAAACGTTCTTGTGGTATTATGACTACATAAGCTATGTCTAACATGTAACCATCAATACATATGGGAGCGGTCGGGTATCCTAGTGGTTAAAGCGTTCGCTCCTCACGCCGAAGGGTTCGATTCCCGACATAGGTACAATGTGTGAAGCCCATTTCTGGTGTCCCCCGCCATGATATTGCTGGAATATTGCTAAAAGAGGCGTAAAACCACACTCACTCACTCACATATCAGTGACATTAATATGCATACGAGTTTGTATTAAGTTATTAATTTAGTAATTTTAGCTGCAGAACTTTGGTAATTTTACCGCAGAATTCGCCTAGGACTGCATGCACTATTGAACATTGAGGGTAGAATAATTAACACAGTCACTTCCATACTTTCACGAACGAAACTGGTGGTGAATTGGTCAATATGAAGGGTACTCCGGATGGATACACATCCTTTTCCTTTTGATGTGATGTAACTTTTCCATGATGTCTGAAGTAACGCCAGTCAAATATTCTTAATAATACACCCAGGACACAAAGTAAAGTTTCCAACTGTTCGTTTAAATCCCGACGATTCTCTTGACTCTGACTTCTCAAGGGTTGTGATAATTTTGGTGGACCTCGTATTGGAGGGGCTCACATGAGCGGTGATCATAACGGTGGTGATCATATGGGCTGGGGTCACATGCGAGGGGGTGATATGGGTTGGGTGATATCGGTGGTGATCATATGGGCTGGGGTCTCATGCGAGGGGGTGATATGGGTTGGCTGATATCGCTGGTGATCATATGGGCTGGGGTCTCATGCGAGAGGGTGATATGGATTGGGTTATATCGGTGATGATCATATGGGCTGGGGTCACATGCGTAGGGGTGATATGGGTTGGGTGATATCGGTGATGATCATATGGGCTGGGGTCACATGCGTAGGGGTGATATGGGTTGGGTTATATCGGTGATGATCATATGGGCTGGGGTCACATGCGTAGGGGTGATATGGGTTGGGTTATATCGGTGATGATCATATGGGCTGGGGTCACATGCGTAGGGGTGATATGGGTTGGGTGATATCGGTGGTGGTCACGTGGGCGGGGATTAATGGGTTTTTAATATGGGTCTTCATCCACTCATATTGCTGGTGATCGTGTCATATGGATGGGACTCACCTCCGATCACATCTTAGTCACATCGTACGGTAGGCTCATATACTACATAAAGGAACATCAATCATATACTAGTATTGATAAAAACTGTTTTTTCGCCTTGTATTTCAGGTACCCATAATTGTACCCGTGATAGTGTTTCTAGCTTCATGCTACTTGGTGCTGGCCCCGATTCTACAGAACCCTGGTATGCAATTCCTCTACGCTATCATCTTTATAGGCAGTGGTGTGTTCATCTTCGTGCCCTTTGTGTACATGAGGATACATTTCCGTTTTATGGGTGAGTATTATTGATGTGTGTATTGTATTGTCTTGTATTGTGAGGGGATGAGGATAACGCTGCTCCAGTAATATTCGACGCGGGACACAAGCATGGGCTTGGTATCCCACATGGGGATTCGAACCCGGGACTTCAAATGCTATTTATTTTCATTTTGTGATTTTGAACATAAACCGTTAGGCACTGATAGGATGAAATCGGATTTCGGAACAAATCTAGTAGGTCTGGGACTGGTAACTCGGGTACTCGGGTCGGGTGGGACCCGGGTACCCACAGGACTACCCGGACCCGTGGGTAGTCACGTGATATATTGTTTAATCACAAAAACTCACTATAGCTCATTGGTTACTCTACAAGTCGCTAATGTTCGCATTTCTTTCTGACGATGCACCCATTCCTTTTGACTTGTATATGTTTGAGTGAAGATAAAGCTTCAGTCAACTTCAGTGAACGCACGATCTGATTGTTTGATACATGTAGTTTTAGCCAGGGCTGCGGTAAAATACTTACCAATCAGACATTTTGTTCCCAACTCTTGAAACTTGCAGTGGGTACCTGGGTAGGGTCGGGTAATAGGGGGTCGGGTACCCGGGTAGTAAATTTGGACTCGTCCCAGTCCTAAAATCCAGTTTGTTCAGTCATACCTCTAAGGTGTGCGTGTGTGCGTGCGTGCGTGCGTGCGTGCGTGCGTGCGTTTGCGTTACTTTCGCAAGACATGACAACACCATAGGGATACATGAAACATAAAAGCAATATGTCATCACATTACAGACTTGTTTATTACTTGGTTCAAGGATCTACTGACTTAAAATTTCACAAATTTGGGATATAGTTAACAAAATAAAAGCATTTCTCTTCCCTTCGAATCTTTTAATTTCTGTGATGATAAAAACAAATTCGAACTATATAACTATATAACTGACCAATTGGGGCCTATCATGTCTCCCCTCAGCACGAGGCTGTTCCCCAGGGAACGCTTTAGAACATTTAATTGTTATATTTTATTAAGACCTTCTACCATATATGCAATGTGAGTAAACTAAATAAAAGGGTCTGTTAGCAATCTGTTTGTTGGTCTGTTTTCCCTGCGTCAAGCTGAAGTGAAACGATTTGTATTTTTCCAGATCGGTTGACAGAACTGTGCCAGAAGGTGCTGTTGTTACTACCAACCACACGGGAACAGGCCACGCAATGACGCATGTGTAGAATTAGTAATCGTATCATCGTGTATGTGATTTTGAATTCAACTAATAAAATTACCGTGTATCATGTATTTGTTGTATGGTTGGGATCGGCAGAGATCGGTACAGGATGGATAAGCGAGAGGTTGTGGAATTTTGTGGAATGATTTTAGGAAATTACCGTATTCGACGTAATAAGCGCGGCTATATTTGCTAATATATTGGCTAGTGAACAATCCCAATTAGCACCCCTTCCGATTGATTAATGTACACAAGACTGGCGTATAATACGCACTAGTGTGTTATGTGCACCCTTAATTATGGGCAATTAAATTCTGGAAAAATATACCTGTCGTATATAAAAAAATACTTTGTAGTAACTCAAAATGGGTATTACTTTCATTGAATTCTATCCCAAACATTAACAGATTATGGGTGGGAGATGCTAAATATGTCACTGATAAAATTATTCCTGCTGCAGACAACTACTTTTGGAAAGATGTATTACAAGCCTGGAGCAATTATTTATCAAGGAGTAATATTAGTGGTAGTATTGACTTTGTAAACCAGGCTTTATGGTTTAATAACAACATTCAGATAGGAAGAAAGTCCATCTTTTATCCGACTTGGTATTGTAAAGGAGTTACATTTGTTGGTGATCTTTTTGATGGAACGGGTGAAATATATTCTTATGAATCTTTTATTGATAGATATGGAATAATAACAGATATCCTAACATATCAGGGTATAGTTCAATCAATAATGCAACTTGCCAGAAAAAACAATTGTAACTTTAAGAGTATGCCTAGAGTCTCTTTTCAACCTATTTTGCCATACAATGTTTCACTACTCACAAGTAGTAAACTCTTCTATAACACACTCTTACAGACAGCTTTCATAAAATGTCAGGGAATGCTTAAGTGGGAAGAAACTTTACAGAAAGTATTTACCGATGAACAGTGGGTGGGATTTAATTTGATGGCAACAAAGTGTACCCAGAGTGCAGAACTGAGATGGTTTCAGTTTAGGATTATCCACCACATATCACCTTTAAATAATTACTTACATAGTATTGGTTATAAAGATTCACCAAGTTGCAACTTCTGTGGTATATATAGTGAAACTATTGTACATGCATGTTATGATTGTGAATATGTTGCTCACATGTGGGAGCTTGTTCTCAACTGGTTAACGACATCTGTGGAAGGAAGACTTGACTTCTGTAAAGAGAATATTTTATTTGGATCTAAGGGGAAGAATAACAACTCTCTCAATGTAGTCATATTACTTATCAAATTTATTGTGTTTAAACAATCACGAAAGGGTTTTCAGCTAAAGTTGAAACATATTCAACGTGAAGTTTTTAGATACTACAATATGACCAAGTTAATTGCATTCTCAAATTGCAATTATACAGCTTTCTTTCAGTTCTGGTCTTCTTCAACAGACTCTTCAATCCTAGCAAAGAATACTAGTACGATATCATATATTATGATTGTCTATATTTGCAATATGTTTTGAAAGTTTGATCTAAAGGGATTGTTTTTAATAATGTATAATTAATGAAATGTTACACGTTGTATTTTATTTGAAATATGAATAAAGATTTAAAAAAAGAAAGAATATGAACATTTCAGGCTGGCAGCATAAACCCCGAAATTTATCCTTTAACTCTGTTTTTTCCCACCAAAATAATCGATTCCGGGGTAGAATAGGTCTTCAGAAACCCATGCTTGCCGTAAAAGACGACTATGCTTGTCGTAAAAGGCGACTAACGGGATCGGGTGGTCAGGGCCGCTGACTTGGTTGATACATGTCATCGATCCCAATTGCGTGGATAGATGCTCGTGATATTAATCACTGGATTGTCTGGTCCAGACTCGATTACTTACAGACCGCCGTCATATAGCTGGAATATTGCTGAGTGCGGCGTTAAACAACCAACCAACCAACCAACCAAAATATATTCTAATAAGAGCCCCTTATTTCTAATTTTGAGAGCGCCCTGGGCGCATATTACTTCGAATACGTCAAATGTCAAAACCGGAACACCCAAGAGAGGCTTCAGAAACTGTATTCACATGGGGATTGAAACCCGGATTGTCTGATGAACGCTTTACCCTCTCTCCCAGTACACTGGATGGAGTGTGTGAGCAATATTCCAGCAATATCACGGTGGGGCACACCAGAAATGGACTTTACACATTGTACCCATGTAGGGAATCGAACCCGGGTCTTCGGCTTGACGAGCTAACTTTTTAACCACTAGGCTTCTGGTACAGGATGGAAGCAGGAAAGAAACACTTGATTTATGGTAGAAAATCACAGTAATACCTCCGGTGGTTAAAATAAATAGTACTTGTCTTCTAACTGCTTTTTTAAAACGAATTGTCGACAAGATGAAAATAAAACAACCAAGGATTTGTTTGAATGACAAGTGAATAGGTTCAGCGTGAAACAAAACTGACTCTTCAGCGTCTTATTTATATTTTAATCCAATGTTATAAGTATGCTTTCTGACAGCATGGATCATAACACAAAGGCAAATGTGACATATAAAAATACCAAGGAGAATCGTCAAAACAATGCCGTGGATGAGATTATATCACGTGGAAAGAACTTTGTCTGAAGGTACGGTTACTAGCAACAGTCCATAAAAAGAGCGCTCTTGTCGTATGCAAACGAGTCATGTCACGGGATGGAGTTCAGAGGCACGCTCTGTGTCCATTTTGAGTAGTAATGCGGGCCTGGCATTTTCGCCCCATTGAGGCCACTAAGGTTGACGAAAGGCTTGGGGAATGGCATTCTACACCTGAAGTGGAATCCTGCAACGTTGTTGGAGATTGTGGAAGACGTTGTAAAGACGTCGCTAACACGTCTGAAGACACGCCTATGTCCTGCCATCATATCAGTGAAGAAGGAAACGTGACACATCAGTGAAATGGACTGGACCTTCTCCCAGACGTGCCGTCGACCTCAAGAGTTGTCTGCACCACTAGAGAGTCACCACTAGTTTCTAAGTGTGGAGTTATGTTTGTTTGTTGTGTGTCGCTGCAGTATTCCAGCAATGTGACGGCTACCGGTAAATAATCAAGTCTGGGGGAGACAATCCAGTGATTGATATTATGTGCAACGACACATGCCACCAAAATACGATGACAAGCAATGGCCGAGCCTGATCCCCGATCCATTATGTCGCCTCTTACGCCCAATTCATTTTCCATTGTGAATAATATATGTTGTATTGAAATCCCATCATGTTTTTTAATGTGGGTTCGCTCGGCTCAATCTCTATGTTAATTACTGTCATGATTGGGAGAAATTAATCAAATTGTATTCACCTGTTTCACTAGGTCTGTCACATAACATGACAATTGACTTACATATGCATGTGTCTGTGATGGGTGCGACCGGTGGGACAGGATACGCTCACCATTTTTCGAACACCTGGGATCATCACTGGTTGTGATTTATACACACGATAATGATATAGTTAGGATTAAGGCGATGGCTTTTGTCGAAATTATTTCTGACACATCTCCATAACTGAGTGAACCTGAATTGGTAAAAAATCCACTTTGTTATTAGAAATAGAATAATAGAGAGTGATGTCCTCCCCCAGTAAGATAACCATCATAGACGTGAATAAAACCTGGAATGAGTGAGTTTGATTTTACGCCGCTTTTAGCAATATTCCAGCAATATCACAGCGGGGGAGACCAGAAATTGGCTTCACACATTGTACCCATGTGGGGAATCGAGCCCGGGTTTTCGTCGTGACGAGCGAACGCTTCAACCACTAGGCCACCCGACCACCCCGAATAATACCTGGACTATGGATATCTATTCTCATACCAAGATGAAGAAAGAGTTATGTAAAAGTGAGAAGTTATCTACCCTGTTTCAGTGGAAAACACATTTTTCAGGATATCCGGCTTGTACAGTAAATGATATGTATTTGTTTTGGTGATTTCTGAAATTTCAAGTTCCTCTTTTGAAACATCTAATGAAGAACTTTTGATATACAAGAGAAAATGCTTCGTGCAGATGTCTAAAGCGTTGTTATCTGTCAGGAATTCAAACATAACGTTCCATATGTTTCCATGTTTTTTTCAGGTGAACAATTGACTTGCCTTTGGAAGTGTTTGTGATGAGTGCCAATTGTGGGGCAGGATACACTCATCTTTTCGCGAACACTTGGTGTCATCACGAACTGATACTGATTCATAAACGCATGCTTATGACATAGCCGTGATCGTACAATGAATTTCTTATGAATATGGAAAAATATTGTCGTTAATATTCACATAACTCTTGGCAGTAATGTGTGAAAATAAAAAATGACAAAATATAGTTCTTACATGAAACTGGGCAATACAGGAGACATTCGATCCAAAATCACAATTTATTTATGAAATACACAGTACATATTCTTGAGGAAATGAAAGCATTTCCAAATGATTTCCAAAGTACATCGACACACTGATACCACACGTTTTCAAATCATCTTCATGTATTCATAAGTGAGTGAGTGAATGAATGTGTATCGTGAAAGTAACTTATCGAGCTTCAACCAGATAACATGTAGTTTGCAACACTTTAGACACACATTAGGCAGGCAAGGGTAGGCAAGGTCACATATAATAACCAATCGCTTCCCACTTCAGTCGGTCGTATGATGTACTGGGTACCTCTTGACTCGTTCAGAATCTCTTACAGAACTACACTATGTGACTTCAGATATATGGTGAATATCACATAACTGCCTCATACGATGGGCAACTGCTTTAAAGATTACACATCTGGACCAAAGTACAGTAGGATTCCGTAGGTAGGCATATGCGCATGTTTGTCCCATCTATAGACTATAGTTAATTATCATATATGTAGATGTACCATACAAAATATAGAAGTTTTGTTTTGCAAATATTAAAATATTTGTACCATGTAGGATTTTGTTCTATCTCACGCAATTACACTTGTTCCTATACAACTGAATTATTGACGAGTCGGCGTTAGCATGTTACTAACGCATTGACTTATGAAGACCCATATAAAAACATATTTACCTTGCTGACATATGATCTCGTGCCTCGTATATGATTAAATTGTAGACAAATAAAGTGTGTTTGTTTATGTGGTTAATGTAGTGGTCGCGTTAAATTAGGTCGGAATGTCGACCGGTAGTAAATGAATAATACTTTTGCAAATGGTTTGACAAATCAGGCACGAAGCTATGTTCGTTCGAATTCGGACCAGTTGAAACGAAAAAAAACCCCAGTTTAATCCAAATGTTGCCAGTGGTAAAAATAAGCAAAGGCAAACCGTCAATAGAAACTAAATGCTCCAAACGTCGCCCATACAGGGATTTCTCACTGACGTAGAATTGTGTTTGATAGCAGATGCGATAGACTGTTGTTTATCTCACATAGTGGCGTCTTGTCTTCTGATGGTCACTCACTATACTAAAAGATCGGTCTTTTATCATACACTTCCTCACATTATTAATAACTGTTTCTCGTTTGGCTTCAGTGTAGTTCAAGGTCTTCATGGGTTGTCTTGGAGATCTGAGTTTTCTTCCAGTTTGAGCTTGAAGAGAGTCATGTGGTAAATCAGTCACCATATTCCTCTCTTTTCCTGTTCCAAACCCTCTGTCTAGATCTTTCTCCGTCAACCCCTGCTGATTTGTAACCTTCCTCCTCGGAAGCTTGGAGTCTGCATATTTATTTCGATTCTTCAAAAGAGTTTCAAGACCACGGGCCCTTTCCTGCATCTGCTCTCTAGCAGTTTGTTGTTGGTCAGTATATCCAGGATCGTTCCCGTTCTTTCTATCACACTCATTATTTTTAAAATTTACTTGCTCTCTTTCACTTCCCGAACAAGTCTGATAAAACCTCTCGTTCACATTCCTTGTAAGTCCTTCAATGATCTGCTGATTCAGTTTGTCGTTTCCCAGACCGCCTGTTACTGCTTGTTTCCTTGGTAGTTGGGTCTTCTTCTTATGTTTCGTTGGCGTCCCAGTTCGCCTTGGGGAGGTCTGTTCGGCAGTCGGATCTGAAGCACATGGCTCTTGTTGATCTTCCTTTACATCTACTTCAGTGTTCCGGTCTTTTCCCTCTACCACTGTGTTCCGGTCTTTTCCCTCTACCACATTCTGTCGAAACGTGTCAATCGTTTCCGTAAGCTTCTTTTCGAAAAGGCGGCTTGAGTCTTTAATGTCATCGGATACAACACTAAGCCGTTCTGTCTTTTCTGCAGCTACTGAATGCGCATGGACATCCTCACTTCCGGTCAATCCTATCTTACCACATGTTTCTGATTCTCCAAGCATTTCTCTCAACCTTTGCTGGAACATATCACTGTCGTTTGTCCCGACAATTTTCTCACTTAGTACTGCAGATTTGCCAGTCCGAGCGGCTAATCTAGGAGTATTAGCTGTAGAGCTAGGACTTCTATCACCATCTTGTATCCAAGCGTCCCCCATTTCACTGTGTACAACAGATAGTCCATCCTGAGGTGTTGTTCGGGGAGTATTATACGCTGATCTTGCCCTTATAGTATCATCTTGTCCGCCAGTTCGGTAGTAATATTCAGCATTGCCCCCAAGCTGACTTAAATGTGTTTCTGTAGGTATATGGTAATCCTTATTATACTGAAACTCTGAATTTCTGGCATGGTCGCTCTGAAACCACGGTTTGTCGTACAGTTGATACCGTCCATTCTGGGTCCAGGCGTGATGCGGCAACGCGGACTTGGTTCTGTGCAGCAGATATCTAGTTTCTGCCTTCATGCGTCGTATACGATCCTCCAACTGAGCAAATCTGGAGCCTAGCCTGTACCTGTGTTCGTACTGATCTTCATACAATCTGTAGTGGTCGAGCATCTCCTCCTCAAGACGACGGATCCGCTCACACCGGTTTGTCAGCCGGGAGTGTTCATTACACACCGCAGCCACGTCCATGAGAAACATGCCTGAAACAAGTATAAGACGGTCACATGCAAAATTGCGCAGGCTTATCTATAGCCCTGTGTGGAAATTGGTCGGGCGATGGTTCATATGTTAACTTCACAATGTTTACTATTATTGGTTTGGATGGGTTTTTTTAATAAATGTGTGTGTGGTGGGTCGACAATGAACGTACGGAGAGTCGACAATGAAGGTACGGTTAGTTGGCAATGAAGATACGGTGAGTTGGCAATGAAGGTACGGAAGGTTGACAATAAAGGTACGGAGGGTCGACAATGAAGGTACGGAGAGTCGGCAATAAAGGTATGGAAGGTTGGCAATGAAGGTACGGAGGGTCTACAATGAAGGTACGGAGAGTCGGCAATAAACGTACGGAAGGTTGACAATGAAGGTACGGAGGGTCTACAATGAAGGTACGGAGAGTCGGCAATAAAGGTACGGAAGGTTGGCAATGAAGGTACGGAGGGTCTACAATGAAGGTACGGAGAGTCGGCAATGAAAGTACGGAGGGTCTACAATGAAGGTACGGAGGGTCGGCAATGAAGGTACGGAGGGTCAACAATGAAGGTACGGAGAGTCGGCAATAAAGGTACGGAAGGTTGGCAATGAAGGTACGGAGGGTCTACAATGAAGGTACGGAGAGTCGGCAATAAAGGTACGGAAGGTTGGCAATGAAGGTACGGAGGGTCTACAATGAAGGTACGGAGAGTCGGCAATGAAAGTACGGAGGGTCTACAATGAAGGTACGGAGGGTCGGCAATGAAGGTACGGAGGGTCAACAATGAAGGTACGGAGAGTTGGCAATAAAGGTACGGAAGGTTGGCAATGAAGGTACGGAGGGTCGACAATGAAGGTACGGAGGGTCTACAATGAAGGTACGGAGGGTCTACAATGAAAGTACGGAGGGTCTACAATGAAGGTACGGATGGTCTACAATGAAAGTACGGCGGGTCTTCAATGATGGTACGGAGAGTCGGCAATGAAAATGCGGAGGGTCGACAATGAAGGTACAGGGGGGTGGGGGTGGGGGGGGGGGGGGGGGGGGGGGGGTCGGCAATGAAAGTACGGAGGGTCTACAATGAAAGTACGGAGGGTCTTCAATGAAAGTACGGATGGTACGGCAATGAAAGTGCGGTAGTTGGTAATGAACGTACATGCGGTGAGTCGGCAATGAAGGTACGGAAGGTTGGCAATGAGGATACGATCGGTCATGAGGCATGATGCGTTCTGTTCTTTCATGAAGTGACAAATAGTACTAGTAAGGGCAATGTGTCTACATGTCTACGTGAGAATGGCGTCGGTATACATGTCCACAATGTAACCGTGGGTATCCACCACAAGACATGCTGTACAGTACAATATGGCTCAGTCAGAATTGAAACCGCTTACAGTTGAACAAGGGATAAGTTCAGACTAATGGATCTGTGAAGGGGTGAGCTTTGAAAGTTGGGTGAAGGTTATATTAAATATATACTCTGAGGTATATAAAAGAGTAACTATTCCTAAGATTGCTTGTACTCAGATTTGCGTTATAACGGGGATTAAGCCTTGGGCAGCGTGTTGGCTTGCTCCAGGCCCGTTCTTATCTACATGTTAACCAAATTAAATTTCAAATGATAAATATACCGGTATATAAACACCACTTTTGTTTGTTCATTCATTCTCTGATCCGGTGGTTATTTTCTTAATTCAAATAAAACTTATCATGACTGTAAATTCCTCGAATTCATGTCGAGTGATCATTAGTTCGAGACAAACGGAGTTGTTATATTAGATCATAGCGCCCATGAGGATTATCCGCAACGACGCCGTAATTCGCTGCGTAGAGCTGCGTCTCTTTGGCGTGCCCAAGATCATGGGTTCGACTCCTAGATTAGTCTTGATTATGATCCTTGACTACCACAGTTAACTAAAACACTGTAGGCAGGTCTGTCCTAGTTGACTTAAACACTGTAGGCAGGTCTACCATAGTTAACTAAAACACTGTAGGCAGAACACTGTAGGCAGGTCTGTCCTAGTTAACTTTAACACTGTAGGCAGGTCCACCATAGTTAACTAAAACACTGTAGGCAGGTATGCCATATTTAACTGAAACACTATATGCAGAACTGCCATAGTTAACCGAAACACTGTATGCAGAACTGCCATAGTTAATTGAAACACTGTAGGCAGGACACCATAGTTAACTGAAACACTGTAGGCAGGTCTTCCTTAGTTAACTAAAACACTGTAGGAAGGCCTGTCCTAGTTAACTAAAACATTGTAGGCAGGCCTGTCCTTGTTAACTGAAACATTGTAGGCAGGCCTGTCCTTGTTAACTGAAACATTGTAGGCAGGCATGTCCTTGTTAACTAATACACTGTAGGAAGATCTGCCAAAATTAACTAAAACACTGTAGGCAGGTCTGTCCTTGTTAACTAAAACACTGTAGGAAGATCTGCCATAGTTAACTAAAACACTGTAGGCAGAACTGCCATAGTTAACTGAAACATTATAGGCAGGTCAGTCCCAGTTAACTGAAACACTGTAGACAGGTCTGCCATAGTGGACTAAAACATGGTTGGTACTGGGCTACGTTACCTGTGTGTCTGCGGGAGTAATCGTCCAGGTAGAGATCACCGTCCAGGTAGTCGCTGCAGCTGCTCCAGTAGATGCCCTCGTCCCAAATATCCATGGCGTAAAACCGGGAAAGCTCACAAATTAGACACGATCTTTCTCTGAGATCCCCAAATGACCTCCACATGTGTTTGACACAGTCACTTGTCGTTTCTCTCAGAATCAAGGTGCGTTACATACACCAGGCCGATATGAGCCGTGGTTCAGAGAGATTTAACTCATGCTGTCTTTCACCGCTATGTTGTCCCTGTGCAGATGCGGCTTTCGTTGCAGTTAACCCAAACAGGTAACCTCTTTTTCCTTTTATATCATGTGTTTACATCTTCTGTCATCCAGCTGTCGAAACCTATGATGATGTTTCAATCAATAGGACTTGATGTCTCTTCAATATCGCCACCAAAAACGTTGCACGATCTTTTCGCTTACTTACTGCTTTTGCTGACTCGAAATACTTTTTCCAGCGTAAAGCTTAAGGGTGTTATTAATTAATGGCTGGAGGGAGCACATATTCCTGGGGAGGTACGCCAGTGGGTGACCCAAACTTAATGTGACAGCCTCGTTCTCACTGAATGTGTAGCTGCAAGCGGGCACAATCTGATAAGCTCCATAGAACTTAATACGCCATGACGGATTAGCCTGCTATGATTAAGAAGACTGACCGATTAGTCTTAATCTGTGTTAGATCTCACGTCCTATATACGTATTTTGATACTCTGGTGCTACTGGCCATGAAGTTTATCATTCATTAACATGCAAACCGTATCCAATTTACTGTAAAACCATTTCACTTTAGAGGCTCTGTGTGTGGCTTGATTTGGATACATACGTATGAAGACACTGCTATGGTCTTACCAATATACATCTAAATCTGATATATGGGACAGTGAGAGAGTTGGGTTCTACGCCGCTATTAGAAATATTCCAGCAATATTACAGAAGGGGAAACCAGAAATAGACTTCACACATTGTACCCATGTTGGGAACCCGGGTCTTCGGCGTGATGAGCAAACGCTTTACGAACGGCTACCCCTACACCGGAATAAGAATTTTCCCAGCTATATCACGAAGGCTTGTGAATCATCGAGCCTGGACCAGAGCAACCGTTGACTGATATTATAAACAACGCCCTACGTCGCAAAGGGACAGTCAGATATTTGGCAGCTGTATTCTACGTTTTCGGTTCTAAAAGAGTGAGAGAATGAAAATGGTTCCTGCATTTTCCTGGGCTTTATGGCCAATGTTTAAAGCAGGTACCACTGATTGATGTGAAATAGTGTCAATGAATAAAGACTAAAATGTGGCTTATATACGCACAAGAAACAACGTCCAGGCAAGGGTCCTAAACATTTCTGCAATCAGCTTTGACTTCGACCATGTGTATATTACGCCCACGATCTGGTATCTTAATGGTTTGGCTTGTAGTATTGAAATTTCAATTTATCAGCCGCTCAAGCATTACTTGTCGCTTGTTCAAATGCCCATACGATGTGCCTGTATAGCATTTTTGAAATGACGCGACACAGGAGAAGGCAGTCAGCGCCAATGTACTGCTTGTTATCAGGGCTCTAACAGATGAGTTGTTAATTATTCTTTAATTCTACAAAGATTAAACATGTTCAATGTTTTTCCTGATATCTTGAACAGTCTTGCATATGCGATGTGGTATACAGGTAGGCGAGTTTCCAAATAGAGCGAACCACGTTAACTCCGTTCTTGTCGAACTACGGATTATGCGATTTTGCTAAGATCCAAATGTGAAAGTTAGAGCAGGTGTTACAGCAGGCGTTATGCTAGCATCCCTACGTGAAAGTGAGAGCGGGTGTTACGACAGGCGTTGTGCTAAGACCCCCAGTGAAAGTGAGGGCAGGTGTTACGAGAGGCGTTGTGCTAAGATCCCTACGTGAAAGTGAGGGCAGGTGTTAGGACAGGCGTTGTGCTAAGACCCCTATATGAAAGTGAGGACAGGTGTTACGACAGGCGTTGTGCTAAGATCCCTACGTGAAAGTGAGGGCAGGTGTTAGGACAGGCGTTGTGCTAAGATCCCTACGTGAAAGTGAGGGCAGGTGTTAGGACAGGCGTTGTGCTAAGATCCCTATATGAAAGTGAGGGAAGGTGTTACGACAGGCGTTGTGCTAAGATCCCTACGTGAAAGTGAGGGCAGGTGTTAGGACAGGCGTTGTGCTAAGATCCCTACGTGAAAGTGAGGGCAGGTGTTAGGACAGGCGTTGTGCTAAGACCCCTATATGAAAGTGAGGACAGGTGTTACGACAGGCGTTGTGCTAAGATCCCTACGTGAAAGTGAGGGCAGGTGTTAGGACAGGCGTTGTGCTAAGATCCCTACGTGAAAGTGAGGGCAGGTGTTAGGACAGGCGTTGTGCTAAGATCCCTATATGAAAGTGAGGGAAGGTGTTACGACAGGCGTTGTGCTAAGACCCCTATATGAAAGTGAGGACAGGTGTTGCGACAGGCGTTGTGCTAAGACCCCTATATGAAAGTGAGGGCAGGTGTTACGATAGTTGTTGTGCTAAGATCCCTATATGAAAGTGAGGGCAGGTGTTACGACAGGCGTTGTGCTAAGATCCCTACGTGAAAGTGAGGGCAGGTGTTACGACAGGCGTTGTGCTAAGACCCCTATATGAAAGTGAGGGCAGGTGTTACGATAATTGTTGTGCTAAGATCCCTATATGAAAGTGAGGGCAGGTGTTACGACAGGCGTTGTGCTAAGATCCCTACGTGAAAGTGATAGCAGGTGTTACGACGGGCGTTGTGCTAAGACCCCTATATGAAAGTGAGGGCAGGTGTTACGATAGTTGTTGTGCTGAGATTGGTCTATGCGAGTTTTCACAGGTTCTACCTCAGGCGCTCTGTAGAAAAGATCATGTTTCTGCAGGAACATTGTTCGTGGGGTTAGCTGATCTACAGAACTGTAGCATATGAGTCAAGTCACGATGTAACGATAATGATGAACTGGAAACGATTTAGACAAGTGAGAATGATACAGCACTGCATGTCATATTGAACAATACATCATCCCATTATCTTAGATTTCAATTATACATAATAATATATAAATTCAGCATTATTATAGGTCATTGTTATTTTCAAATGCCTAGAATGCGGCGCAACTGTGTATATATTCTGATAGGTCATTAGGTCAGGTTCATCGGCTTATGACAATAGGTACGTGTCAAATTAGTCACAGAATGTGACCGACAACTCAATCGGAAGAATGCCAGTATTAGTAAGCTAAACTGTATTTAAGTTATGTAGTGTTCTTTATGTAAAGTGTGGATATGGCGAGTCAGGTGTGGTTTGTAACACTTAAACACTGTTTTAGTTACATAGCGGCCCTGGGGTTTGGGTGGGGATGTTCACCACTTCGCTGGAAACCCAGGGACACGTATATGGTACTGATAAACCAAGAGTCGAAATCTCGACACATTACCATTCGAACCACGACTAGTGCATCCTGGTTAAAAAAACTCAGTGCTATGAATGCCGTAAGTCTATGTTAAAATATTGGACCAGTCTGCCAAACAGACCTACAGAGACTAGATGTTAGTCTAGTTTGGGAGTTACGATAGACTACGGCTAAGATCGGTTCGTGGAACTGGCCCGATTAGATCAATCAATGCAGCGACTATAATACAGGTAGAAGCATGCCTCGTCACCTCATTAGTGGCCATTATGGCCAAAGACTAATCTCCACAGCAGCTGTGTTTGTAAACCTGTGTTTGTATTGAGATATAAGCATTGGTAGTCATCCTTGACAAATGCAATGGGTGTGCTGACTCGTTTTTTTCATTGGCTTGCTTGATCCGATAATCCAAGTGGCTGTGTTAAACGCATCTCTGCATCAGATTAAATTCATCTGAAGAAATTAACAACGCGTGTGGTCTGACGTTGATTAATGAATAATTTGCATACTCGTATATGCAAGGGGTGTGGTTCCTGTAGGAAGTGACAACTTGGAGACGATGGCTTGCGGTATATACAGTTTTACTTTATTCATGTAGATATATACATACAAAAGACACTATGTGCCAGGTCAGCACGTAGTGGTAGTGGTTGTTGTCTAGGTGCCCCGGAGCACCCAGCCTAACCCTAGCTAGGCTAAGGGTAAGACCTTTCCTTCTCTTTTTCAATCTCTCTGGACCAAGGCTTGTATAGCCAAGGTCACCTGACATTTAGTAAGTAATAAATATAAATGTAAACAGTAAATCATCAGTGACATACTTGCACATCTCGTTCAGGATGGCAGACGGTCGATGTACACAAAAATGGGGATTAACAAATAGGATTAGCATCTTATAAATAACAGCAATTAAGTGTTTCAAGGCATATAGATGTCATGGCTCCAGGGTAATGAGCCTTTGCAATTAAATGTTCTTCAGACAATGGGTGTCGTAAATCAGTCGCTATGACAATCTGAAGAACCCTATTAGGTTGGAACGTGGAGGGGTGGCTCAGACACATACCCCCTGACCCCCTCATTCTGGCTTGTAAACCGGATTTATCTTTATATGTTCATTTTGAATCAAACGCATTTGGTACGGAGAGTTATAAATAAATATATAAAGTAATAAGTTTTTAGAAAACATGGCATCTATGTTTAGCCGACTTACATACAAGTACATTTTAATTCTTCTGTGAAAAAATATTTCTAAGATATTGCTTTAACTAAACTTCACAACGTGACACATTAGAACATAAACTGCAAGGGTGTCATTCCACAATTCACCAAACTGATTACTTCTGATAGGTTGAATCACGTTTTGTTTGTTTGTTGTTTAACGCCGCACTCAGCAATATTCCAGCTATGTGATGGCGGTCTGTAAATAATCGAGTCTGGACCAGACAATCCAGTGATGGACATCATGAACATCGATCCACGCAATTTTGATACGATGACATGCATCAACCATGTCAGCGAGCCTGACCACCCGATCCCGTTAGTCGCCTCTTACGACAAGCATAGTCGCCTTTTTCGGAAAGCATGGGTTGCTGAAGACCTATTCTATCCCGGATCTTCAAAAGTTGTTGAATCACGGAGACACTATGCTGTATGTCAGCGTATATTATTTTTCATGGTCAGGTCATGACCCGGAAAGGACTACATTTAAAAACTGACCTTTGTTTTCAGACTGATGGAGTTTTAAACGTGAAAACATGAACGCAATAAAACATATTCTCATCTCCCTCATGCGCTAGGAGGTCCACAGTCACAATCTCTCCCTACCGGGTACCCATTCACTTCTAGGTGAACAGAGGCATTCTTCAAGCAAAATCACTTGCCTAAGGATGGGCAGGTAAATTCAAAACGTCAACGCCAGAGAATAATCAGCCTCGATTATCTGCCGAAACAGAGATCCATTGTGCAACACTCAGATTTGCCGAACATGGTCACCCATTCAACTACTCTCCGCAGCCAACGTTGCTTAATCTCGCCTTTTGTGTGCGCTGTACAAGTGCCACAACGATTTCATTTTGATGGTCCCGAGGACCCGGAGTTAGTGAGACTTGACTGTACAGCTAGTTCCCTCGTGTAATGTCGGATTTTGGTGTGCCCATGTTGCTTACGTAATTGCTAATTAATTGTAGCAATACAGTGCCAGTGAGTAAAATAACTATATTCCTTTTGCTTCTGGAAACTCCTCTTTTGCTTGTAGTTTCTTAATATCATACTAAGTGCAACATTTAAATCCTCATATAATGAACGCTGAAAGTTAAAAGAAGATAATACTATATTTCAAATATAAACTGCAATCAAACTATCACATACTGATATTTCTGATATTATTTGACAATAATTACTTTTTTATATTTTTGTTAATAAGGCAATAATCGTATTATTTGAATGTTAATAACTTCAAACCCCAAATGTGGGAATTATATGGCATCTTATAACACAACATTTCTATGCAATCCACGCAGGCAACAAAGCCGTCAGCGCTGATACTGCTATCGTGGGTCGAACATAACAGAGTTGGGTTGTACATCTTTAATGGTTCCTGTCAAAACACAAGCCACGGTGCGTGATGGCCCGGAATCCCTCCTGTTTCTGATGCTATTGTTATCAAACATTCTTGATTGTGTGCGTGCCAATAACATATTTGTAACAGATTGATGAACCGCATTCCATACAAATGATAGAACCGATATCGTAGGTTGACAAGGAGAATTGTATGTCACAGTTATGTCAACAAACTGTGTATTGTATTGTTCATGAGCAACTACCTTGTAATCGTAAAATAATCAAATCAAGTCTGACATTGAACGTGAACATAATACAAGCCATAGATCAAGTAGTATTAAGCTCTATGAGATATCCTATAGAAAGACAACATCTTCTGAGGATCTCTAGTCATCGATCTCTGGAAGATATCCCAGGTAGCTTCCTCGGAACGATACCCCATGCAACCTCATATACTAGTATACTATATCCCAGGTAGCCTCCTCAGAACGATATTCCATGCAACGTCATATATACGATATCCCAGGTAGCCTCCTCTGAACGATATCCCATGGAACGTCATATATACGATATCCCAGGTAGCTTCCTCTGAACGATATCTCATGCAACGTCATATATACGATAACCCAGGTAGCTTCATCTGAACGATATTCCATGCAACGTCATATATACGATATCACAGGCAAGACCCTCTGAACGATATCCCATGGAACGTCATATATACGATAACCAAGGTAGCTTCCTCTGAACGATATCCCATGCAACGTCATATATACGATAGCCCAGGTAGCTTCTTCTGAACGACATCCAAGGCAGCTTCCTCTGAACGATATCCCATGCAACGTCATATATACGATATCCCAGGTAGCTTCCTCTGAACGATATCCCATGGAACGTCATATATACGATAACCCAGGTAGCTTCCTCTGAACGATATCTCATGCAACGTCATATGTATGATATCCCAGGTAGCTTCCTCTGAACGATATCTCATGCAACGTCATATATATGATATCCTAGGTAGCTTCTTCTGAACGATATCTCATGGAACGTCATATATACGATATCCCAGGTAGCTTCTTTTGAACGGTATCCCATGGATCGTCATATATACGATATCATAGGTAGTTTCACCTGAACAGTATCCCTTTGAACGTCATATATACGATATCCCAGGTAGCTTCTTCTGAACGGTATCCCATTCAACGTCATATATACGATATCCCAGGTAGCTTCCTCTGAAAGATACCCCATGCAACGTCATATATACGATATCCCAGGTAGCTTCCTCTGAACGGTATCCCTTGGAACGTCATATATACGATATCCCAGGTAGCTTCTTCTGAACGGTATGCCATTCAACGTCATATATACGATATCCCAGGCAGCACCCTCAGAACGATATCCCATGCAGCGCCATATATACGATATCCCAGGTAGCCTCCTCTGAACGATACCCCATGGAACGTCATATATACGATATCCCAGGTAGCTTCCTCTGAACGATATCCCATGCAACGTCATATATACGATATCCCAGGCAGCTTCCTCTGAACGATTCCCCCTGGAACGTCATATATACGATATCCCAGGTAGCTTCCTCTGAACACTATGCAACGTCATATATACGATATCCCAGGCAGCTTCCTCTGAATGATACCCCATGGAACGTCATATATATGATAACCCAGGTAGCTTCCTCTGAACGATATCCCATGCAACGTCATATATACGATATCCCAGGTAGCTTCCTCTGAACGATATCCAATGCAACGTCATATATACGATATCCCAGGTAGCTTCCTCTGAACGATACCCCCTGGAACGTCATATATACGATATCCCAGGTAGCTTCATCTGAACGATATCCCATGCAACGTCATATATACGATAACCCAGGTAGCTTCCTCTGAACGATACCGCATGGAACGTCATATATACGATATCCCAGGTAGCTTCCTCCGAACGATATCCCATGGAACGTCATATAAACGATATCCCAGGTAGCTTTCTCTGAATGATACCCCATGCAACGTCATATATACGATATCCCAGGCAGCTTCCTTTGAACGATTCCCCCTGGAACGTCATATATACGATATCCCAGGTAGCTTCCTCTGAACACCATGCAACGTCATATATACGATATCCCAGGCAGCTTCCTCTGAATGATACCCCATGGAACGTCATATATATGATAACCCAGGTAGCTTCCTCTGAACGATATCCCATGCAACGTCATATATACAATATCCCAGGTAGCTTCCTCTGAATGATATCCCATGCAACGTCATATATACAATATCCCAGGTAGCCTCCTCTGAACGATATTCCATGCAACGTCATATATACGATAACCCAGGTAGCTTCCTTTGAACAATATCCCATGGAACGTCATATATACGATAGCCCAGGTAGCTTCCTCTGAATGATATCCTATGCAACGTCATATATACGATATCCCAGGCAGTTTCCTCTGAACTATATCCCACGGAACATCATATATACGATATCCCAGCTAGCTTCCTCCGAACGATATCCTATGCAACGTCCTATTATTCACATACGATATTGCACGTAGAGATGATAGACCACAGAGAAGAGCTAAGTCGATGACCCCTCGATGGGATTATAGAAAAAAATAAATTGTGCCAGAAAATACTTGAAAAAAATAATTATTCTTCATATTGTTAAAAGGAAACTATCTGCCACAAATAATGCATTGTTGCAATGTGTTTTCTGGAAACATATTTTGGTTCATAGTTTCATAATAAAAAAATATATCTGGTTTTGCAGTTGTGGCTTTGTACCTATGACAGTGAGTTCGAATCTGTTCGTCAAGATAATATTTCTAGTATTGCTGCCACCAGTCAAAACTCCCCACTGTGATAGGTGGCCCCAACCATGCTTGGAGTTGAACTCGCAACAGTTTACAAACATGTGACGACTGTCGTGACGCCGAATACACTTACCGCTGTAAGCGATGTTACCGAGAGTGTAACGAAGGTGTCACGCTTGGGATTGACAATTTCAGGGGAGGTTACTCTAGTATGGTAATAGTTCCGTCAAAGTGTTTATATATACTACAGTGAAATATCAAGTGTTATGTTCACTGCAATGAAAATATCACTTTTCTCAACTTCAGAAAACTCAGACTAGTGTGTAGGTGATGTTTGTGAGAGATGGGAATAGATTTTTCGAGTACAGAGTACAGAAGAATGACATTATATGATAAAGAGGTTTTCGCGCTTCTGTGTGTGGGGATGGTAAATATATGGTATTAGGAACAAACACTATGTATTTCGCTCTCCAGGGCTCGCTTAATAAAATGTTTATTCCTAATACAAGATATGTACTATCCCCAAACACACCAGCGTGATAACCTTTATGTTGCTGCAGTCTCATCCAATCCCGGGTTGTTTCAATTTCAGAGGTCAATAGCGAAAGCTCGCATAGACAATGGGGGGGGCACGGTCGACTTGAGTGTGTTTTATAATGTCCCTGGTGATGCGTCGAGCCTAAGCTATGTGTTATAAACGATGTTGCTATGAAGGCATTAATGGTGAGTAAAATGTAATCAGGGAGTCTAATCGGGGGTGGAAAGTACTGGAAACTTACCTTTGCCGTACCACCGCAGGTGGCGTATAAGGGTGATCTGCACGTGCATGTCGACCTTTTTTAGCGCATGTCAAAAGACATCGAATCGGTACAAACAAAAGAATCGGTACAGGTTTTGGAAAACAAGATGGCGGGCCCCTCGAAATCACCACCGGTTTCTGTTTTCGATCTGGAATTCAAAATTCACTTGCTCAGTTTCTGCATATGTTGTCGCATTTTTAATATGAAGGTTTCCTGCGTTTGTGAATATAGTCCACGTGTTTGACGACGTATTAATAATGAAAATATGTGTCCATGTGTGGTCTGCGAGTGTGTTTTATGACGTTCTTTCCTAAATCCACCACCTTGGGATACCATTAATAATCTGACAGCTTCCGTGGTCTAGTGATTAGATCGTCTGTCCGGAGAGCGGTGGTTCGAGCCCCTGGCCGCGTCATACCAAAGACGTTAAAATATGGTACTTGTTGATACTTTGCCTGGCGCTTTAACGGATAATACAAAGACTGGTCGGCTCGGGTCAATATACTGTGTGAGTAGGGTATCCATGTTAAACTGCGGCATAGCATCTCAGTGGGCTGGCACTATAAAACCGGATTTAGTCCGGACTAATACAAGCAGGCGCACACGCGTGGTATATTATTAATTATTATTATTAATACAATTGTGCTCTATGAAAATATGTAATCCTAAAGCTCACGGTTAGCTTATACAACAAAGAACGGTTCGTTTAAGATACCCCCAAAATTGGTTAAATCTCTTACAATACGTGAAAACTTGCCGTGACCATCTTCCCGAGGCAAGGCGTCCACTAGCCTTTTTATCAAAGTTTTGTCTCCACACTTGCCACATCAAGGCCACTTTCCTGTGGTAAATATGATTGGACTATCGCACATATCGATAGTCCAATCAGAGAACGTTTCACAAAATCAACACCTACGACTGGTACATATTCGTACGTGAGTGATTTACTGTTAGTTGTCTTTGTTGACATGAATATTTCTTTTTCATCTCAGCGATAGCCTGTGTTTGTTTGTTTGTTTGTTCTATACTGATTTCTGAAAAAGCGCGTTTGTTTAGAAACAAGCGAAAAGTCCGGTCACGTGATATGCAATTTAGCCTGTGGCAGTGGTGTTATGCTGAGTCACCACTGAGACGGAGCTCGAGTGTGTGCTGGCCTGTGGCAGAGGTACTCACGGCCTAGATTTTGGAAACGATCGTAAATTTATCGTAAGGAAATCGTAGGCTATCGTAGCCTATTTTCGAAACTATCGTAGCCCTGAAATATCTTAAGTTTGTCGTAAATCTAAGATAGCCACATATCTGTCGTAAGTTTATTTTATCTTCATCCAAGATGGCGGCATACTTTGCCATAGATATTTTGCCGAACAATTAGTCTGCTATACGTTCAAACATTGACATTTCATTTTGTTAAACTGTGTGATTCAAATTGACACTTCGAAAACACGAAGAACGCATCAATGATTCCACGTCAGAAATGTTCTTAATAGCGACAGCGATACCACATAACTATGGAGTCGATAGCTTAAAATATATTTCTATCCAAGTCCATGCTAAAGAAGTGTGAAACACCGTACCTTTTCGATAATTTTGGAAGGATAAAAATGGAAGGTGTCGGCAGGCTATAGTAATGACCGTGACCTTATTGATAACTCAAGGGGAGCTAGTCTTAGTTCATGATCTAGTTGAGAGTGGTTTCCCTTTGTATTCGCCCGGGACACCTTGCTCAATGTTACAGTTTTCATAAAGCGCAGAGTTCCGCTGTTATATTTTCTGGATCGCATTTGTGTCAATGCTTTAATCTTTAATTTCGCATTTTATAAAATGAAATACCACCTACATATGTAAAAAAAACCGTAAAGGTTTCGCATAAGTTTTTACATCTAAAATCGTGTGGGACGGGTGGTTTTAATAATTGAATTTTAACTACACAGTGTAGTATTTATTGACTTAACAAGGAAATACATGTGATCAAATATTTGTATACAATATATAATATTTTTCTTGCAAAAGTAATTGTAATTTGTTTCGTTTTAAATTCAATACTTATATATCTATATCCTATTGAAAGACAAATATTTGATAACAAGTGATTAAAAACTGTCTGTTGAACCATTGCATTCTTTAAAAACAGGTGATTAACGGCATAAAGATGTATTCCATTAAATATAACAATTTAATGAAATTTTGACAGCAAAAGTTAGGCACAGATTTTGGGTTCCCATGCTCGTTTGGGTTCTCGTCAAAATGTAGCATAGTTTGCAAATTGTCCAAAATGCACTTTCCAATTATGAATATATGTTAAAAAACGTTTATTGAAAGAAATTTACTGATTAATTTAAAATACACATTTTCAACACACTAATCTTTGCATTCAATAAACCGGTTTTAAAATATTTTGGTGTTTTTAGAATTTAAGTCTACATCTTCCCGTTTTATATCTAAAAAAATATAGATAAACTTGAGACCATTCAGACAATAAAATCGTTGTCACGTTAAGAATACTAGTAAATGATCGTCAGCAATTCTGTCAGACAAAGTATTTCGCTCCTCAGCCAGATTTAAATGAAATCAGACAAATCAGTTTATTAGCTCTACCTAATTTAAAAGGATAGAAATGACAACATTATATGTTTGTTCACGTTAACTTGTGGTGTGTTCCATGAGACAACATAACTTGACAATTCCGAAATTATCTCTCTTTGCGAACGAAACTTAGTGTAACTTTAAAATTTTGAAAAGAATTATGGATCTAGATAGATAAAAAAATAATTTCATCATCTCAATACTAAAAGCTTGATATTGTATTTAAGTCCTTGGTTAATTCGTGAAATATATTGGATACATAAATGTCAAAACAATTTTTTAAACAAGCAATTAGATTGTCATAAAAACTTGCTTGTGGGTGCTGCTTCCTGAACAATTTTTGTTTTGAGTGTTTCCACGTATAACGTTGGTGTTTACACTAATATAAACTTGACTTTTGACATAAACACAAACATATACAGTATACATCACTTAACATCAGACTTGAACACGCATGTTAAATGCTGAACGCATATGCTGTTCGATCAAAGGTCTACAGGTAAATCTACAGGTAGCCTAGCTCTACATTGAAAACACAGTATGTTTATCTCCTAATTGGCTTTGAAAAATGCAATTGCATGGCACACGAATGCTTTTTGTGTTCGGTTAGTCATATATTAAGAACAACATGTCTATATGTAGGACATATGTAGGATTGTACAGAGTTTCACTCAAAAATGTGCGTGTTAAACATTGTGACCTGACAATGTGATCATGAATTCCGTGTCACTTATCTATGTTGTTGTTTTGTCAGCAGCTGGGAAATCCCCGTGACGTCATTGGGAAACACCCGCTTTTTCGCATGGAACTGTTGTGAAAACGATGTCTCGGTTTCACAAACCTTGTTTTCTACTCACGTACAGGGGCTGTCAGTTCGTCAAGTCAGTATATAAGTCAATACTGCATTGAGCTGGGTACTCGACCTGGTTTACTTACAACGATGGCTGACAACACACTAAAACTCGGGTTCTCCCGTGGTCAGCCACGGAACGACCAACTCGAACCTTTCCGGAAACCTACGATCACTACAGAACTCTGGGTAGGAGAGTGAGGGGTGGGCGGGAACGGTAACGAAACAAAGGTAAACATTGACATTTAATCTGTAGGAAGCTGACCTTACTCTTACAGAACCACGTGTAGTAGTTCATTTTATTTAAATGTCACCATCTGTGATACAGAGCGATAGAGTGATAAGCTATCTTCCGTTACAACCAGCTGAGCCATACATGGACGTGACTGGATACTCGTGGGCTAAACTATGCTTATAACTCACCTCAGACAATCATACATACAAAATGAGTATAAGCTTTGGCCTCTGTTGATTACAACTTGAAGTTCCAAACAATAATCTTGATTCTTTATTCTTTTCTTATTCTTGTGTTTCATGTACAAACATTAGATTGACTGTAACAGATAGAAAGGATTTCATTGAGTATATGGCTTTTGAATTTCCTTAATTTACACATTAATTTCATAATACAGCAGTAATACCAGGTAGGGCTTGTTTACTTTACAATGGCATGAACATTTAACAATAAGGTAAATTACAACACAAACCTGGAAATTTCACAAAGTACATGATAGTCCAATAAAATGTACAGAAACAATGCCTTAAAGGGGCACTGATCTAAAGCAATTCCCTGGGACTGGTTGATGCCTTTGTTATTGTTTTTCCCCGGGAGTACCCGGATGATACAGCAGAAACCTAGACTAGTTCGCAACATATGCTGCGCAATTCGTAAGCGCACTTGTCACTTTTATTGATAGCATATGGGCGTATGGTCACATTGATCAACAAAATGAAATACGGTTTTGGAACATGTGGAAATAATAAGGAAATGTAGGTATCTTTGTGGGTAGCATCGGTAATGGTGACAAAGTTTTGATAAGTCACTTGCTTGGTAATTGTGCGATTTTCGTTTACACACTTTTGACTTGCAACACAAAGTAAATATTTCTCCTGAGCATTGCTTATTTTATAGTGTTTATATTTTTACAGTCAAAATGTGCAAAATTTTCACTTAGGAAATTTATTAAACGCCTGAATATTCAGTTATTTTACAAATTGACAGAAAAATATGTCGATCTGTATTATTATGACAACGAATTCCAACCATTTTTATGTTTAATATCATCCCGAAGAGACTGAAAATGTTACGATGAAAAGTACATTTCTATATTGTTTGGCTTCTAATCCTACATAATAATCTATTGTGATGTTTTTAGGCCCTATTGATCATCTTAATCAATTTTGGTCAATCTGTTAAAGAAATGGACAGATTTTTCAGTCAAAATGACTGAAATATTTACACATTTTATAAAGATCTTTCTTAAAGCATATTATGGTATTATTCAATGCTATCCTTAAACATGAATATATACCCAAAATGTATCATATTGATGAAATCTTACCAGTACATAAGGGTCGAGGAAAAAGTAAACTAATAACACAAATAATCAATATGATACATATGTATATGAACTACTTCTGATATATATGTAATATACATATATATATGTGTGTGTGTGCACATTTATACTATAGATGTTGTCCTTTCACTGTATACCTTGTACTCTTCATGAAATGGGGGAAATAAAGAAGATCTATCTATCTGTTAAAGAAATGGACCGATTTTTCAGTCAAAATTAGTGAAATATTTACACATTTTATGAATTGCCTGAGAGAATCACATTTTACAAATTGACTAATATACAAAGGAAAAGACTTGTGAAAACAACGTCTATCGCGCATCGAAGAATTTCCCAACCAAGATGTAGAGGAACAAGAATGAATCTGTCCAATGCTACTGCAAATGAAGGAAAACAAAATGCGAATATCATAATTACAACCTACCAAATTTATGTGTATAATTTTTGGCAGCTTCCTTGTTCGAGGAATGTATCTGTGAATATCCACACAAAGGAACAATATCCCAAACGTCTCCAGCAGTACAAAGAAACGTATTCGATGTCGCGTGTCTCTGTAACAATCAAATATATATATTAAACAAGTTTATTTGCTGTCCTTGCAGACGGTAGCCCAGTCTCTTGTCATGCTCAGTTGCGTTGCGTATCATCCGGGTACTCACAGTGAAAAAACAATAACAAAGGCAACAACCAGTCATGGGGAATTGCTTTAGGTCAGTGCCCCTTTAACTGCACTAAATAAACAGGAAGCTTAATATTTCATATACCTATCATAACTTTGGGCCATGAGAATATTTATGAACAAAGTTGAAGTCTAGGGTGTATTTCCATGAGCCAAGTCTAAATCAGCCACAAACCCTCAATTATGAAGAATTAAGTTTCTGTGTATGGTAGAAATTAAGAAGATGTATTTATAAACAAATTCCTATTTATGAATTTTCAAATGAGTGAATAAATGTGCCTTACCATTACTTAAGACCCCACTGGCACCTAGCATGACTTCCTCATGCATGCTGCTTAAAGCACATGGTGACATGACCACACCAATCTGTGCTTATCTCCCTTCTTATTAAGGCTGATGTAAAATTGGCACATGATCAAAAAATGCAACATAACATTCAAACCCAGGAAATTAAATAAACATCCTAACCATAAGAATTATTTAATATTGTATACAGCTGTTGTTATATGTAATACATAATTTGTGGAAATTCTAAAAAAACAGATTTCATACCTCCTTAACCAATTAAGCTATCATAATTGATAGAAAATAGAAATAAACATTTTGACCTTTACAGCCTCCCTTTAGAGTTCAGTACCATAAATGTTACAAACATGTCACAATACCCTCCACATATACAATGTAATATATATACTATGGCACTGTGGGCTTTCAGTATTGAGAATAACAGACTATAATGATACACCATTATATACTATGGAAAACCACCCCTCTGGATCCATGCATGAGACACTGGATACTCGTGGCCTAGCCCATGCAAATAACTCACCTCAGGCAGGCAATCAGACATACAAAATGAAGAGAAGTATTACCCAATGAGCACTTACTGAGTGTTAATTTAGTATATTTGACCCCCACGTTTTTGTTTTTAGTAGTGTTCCATTCACAAAAAGTATAGCTGTACACAAATAATTATATATTTGTTTATGACCCATGTATGGCATGAACTTCTAATTCTAAAAACCCTGCCATAGATTGTACCTTCCTTCATGGTATGTTCCTGGAAACCCTCACACACCCTTTTGCAGTTAATGTTAGTTTAAGTGCAACATATCAATAATTATGTAAGTAACATATTCCTCAAGTTTCAAATTTGGATAACAAACAAACCACCACTTTCTAATCAGACTGGTATCATTTGTTGACCAATTTATTGTTATTCTATTCAATATGTTCAAAGAAGGGGTTACTTGAAATGCATATACAGGTAAGTAAGTATTGAGTAAGCCAAAATTAAAGTTTACATCTCACAATTAAATATTGTATATAAGCCAGATTTTGAGGACCAGATAAACGACTGTAGAAAGGAGTTGGTCTATGTTAAAGTGACACATTCATCAAACTATTATTGTGCTGGTTAAAAACTACATCGTATTGCTTCAGGTGAATGAAAAACATGTACAATTTTGTCAATGAAGATGTGAAATTTGCGATAAAACATCACTAGACATGTTTTCAAGGATCAAATTAATACCCCAGCTTATCTATGAGATCATCTATGGTCATATGCTGTACACTTACTCTATAGTTTTATTTTGTCCACTCTTAAATTCTCATTGAACACATTTCATTTGCAAAGCATTTAGGCAGGCAAAATAAACTTCATCAATAATAGTATGACATCATCATAATGGTTTAGTCATTAACACTTGCTGTAGTTGAAAGGACATTGATCAGTTGATGAGTTAATGCATACTTATCCCTTCTAATTAGCTGCTAGTTGAACTGACTTAATATGGCATTTGACCAATGTTTAATGCCAGCTGGGGTATTAATGTAATGTTCCACTCCTGTTGTGAAATGGATCTAATTTGACTAATTAGGTATTCAGTGCAGCACCTGGCAAGAGGGATGTAGTTAGTGAATTCCTTGTGTTTGCTGATAGCACACTAGTTTGATCTGAGGGTAAGTTGAAATTGGCAGGAATATCCTAATTGTGGCATGTGTGGAAGTTACCATTAGCTGCTTTATCTCACTAGACATGTGTCACTACTACACCACAACCATGAACAGATCTGTCTGAGGTACAGGGGGACTCACAGCTTCCATGTTGATTCAGATCAATCACATTCCTGTTGTTTGTCAGTTTCTATCACTGAAATACATTAACAGTTTTTGTCCACTAGTCCTTATAATGATAACATATATTAAAACCCTTGAAAAGGACACATTTCTACTAGTCCTTTTTGATACCTTAACTATTGGGCAGTTTGGTAAGGACTACAGGACTCGTGCCAATTTCTAATGCTGTATTTGTTGTGTTTAGCTTTTTCTGAAAATTTTACTTGCATAACTTGTACCAGTGAAAACAAATAATTTTCATTAAATTTTAGTGTAATATGTGAACTATTTGAGTTGAGCAAAATGACCAAACAAACATTTACAAGACTATTTGGATTAGTGGTGGTGACTCTAAGGTAAGTATTTGTAATAGATACTGGGTTGCAAAGTCAGTACTATGGTAATGACTCTACTTGACACATACACAAGTATTGTTTTCCTACTTCATTGTGTTATTCGCTCCCACATCAAGCTGACATGCTGTGACATAACTGAAATACTGTTCAAATATTTTCAGTGCTCCGATGTCAGCTAACCCGTTGTCCTGATACCTCAACACTGTTAGAGTAATAACACAGAATCAGGTCCTGTCTTCCTACCACCATACCAAAACAACCACTACAACCATAATGAATAGACTTCCTGATGCTGGCTCCACGCCTCCAGCCAAGAAACATAGAAAGACTTTAGGGGATGGTGAGCTGACTTTCTCCCAGGACTCCGTGTGCCAAGAGGATGCTCACTCCTGGCAGTTCTGGTCCGTGGAGGAACTTGCAGAACAACTCACCCTTAGAGGTTTACAGGAGTTGGCTGAAAAGTTCCAAGGTATTTGAAACAGCTGCATTTATGGTTATTGTCAGTCTTAATTTTTTCCCAATTGTTTACGTTTTGATTTTGTACTGTGTTGTGCTTAGACACCTCAGGGATATCGGGATATTGGGCTATCGGGCGGGATATTGTATCAAATACACATCTCCTTTTTAGCTCTGGGTAATTATTTTGAGACCTTGATCTGTTACGTAAAGGGTCTAGGTCATCCTCAAGGTCATAGCCTGTCAATGAAACTTTCAAACATAGCAATAACCTGCTTCCAGTGAGTAAGTAGCTTAGAGTTGACACATATTTCATTTACAGCATCACAAACATAGAGGATAAATGATCAGTTTGTCAAAATACCTCAGAATTTAACATCTTCAAGATAATAAGAATTGTGACAAAAATATCAGTGTTTAATATTGTTTACTATAGCAGGAACACAGTGGTACATATCTTTCGTTGGGTGACCATTTCAATTTGTAACTTACAGGGGAAGAAATTGCAGGGAAACATCTGCGCTTTGTCACGGATGAAAAGTTAAAACAAATGGGTATCAGGTAAGCAAACTATGATATGACGTAGTTGCAGGAGATATTATGTACATGTATATCGCATAGCTTATGGAATAATTGTTTGATAGGCATTACTTAGAAGTTAATGGATGACAAAGTAGACTCAATTTAGTGATAACAACTTCTTTTTTTACTGTAACATGGTAAAGATGACACTTCTGTATAGATCCACAACCGTTGTCAAGCATATTACATAAATACCACTAACTCCAAGTACCTAATCCTTTTATGCTACTATTAATACTAAACTAATACTAAACTAATACTTACTAAACTATTGCTAAACCAATACTAAACTAATACTATATGAATACTAATGCTACTATTACACTACTACTAAAATACTAAACACTTAATACTACTACTTACACTCCACTACTAACTAATACTAAGACTATCTACTAAACTACACACTAACCTCTGCTCAAAGAGTAATGCTACAAATTACATATTACATATCTACACATATAAATTCTAGTACAATACATATACAAGTTCAGGTATCACACAATAATCTGTTTTTTCAGATCACAATTCAACTGATGATATTTTACATATACATATAGAAGGTATTTTGTCTAAAAACAAATTGTATGGTTGCTCTATAATATCAACATAGTCAGGTTCATGACAATATGCAGTCATTCATGAATTGTTGTTTATAGTCATAGTTAGTACAATTGTCCTACATAAGGCTAAAAAAGATAATAGTCTTGGTTCTCATCATAAAGTTTCCCGCACGTTTCTTTTTTATTTTCATTTTATAAAAACCCAAAACAATCCTTACAATTTCAAGTCCAACAGTTGTCAAATACTGCATTCCTGTATTTTACTCATCAAGAAATACATTTATGTAGGGAGGCCCTTTTCCACGACTGTTTATTTGGTTAAATACTAGTTTGAACACCGAAAAATAAAAAATACAAACCCCACCCACCCGCACTATATTTTTAAAGCCATTGTCTGAGAACAAATTATTTTATTTTTTTAAGACTAACAAAAGAGTTCATAGACTTAGGTAGATTATTTACATACTGCCGTCATATAGCTGGAATGTTGCTGAGTGTGGCATTAAACAACAAACCAATCCTCAGTACATCTGGGTGGTTACCCTTATATACCCAGGGTGAGTCACACAGTCAATGTTCAATGACTTACTGTAAGGTCAGGGCGTCACATCTAATCCAACTACTACTCCACTATACATAGAGCATGTCTAAATGGGTGATATATACAGCTGTGTATTTGTATAGGTTACACACAACCAAATGTTTTCCCATAGACTTCTATAGTAACGTTATGATTTTTTTTTAAATAACTAAGCATTCAACAGCTATTACCTGTACGTGTGTGCACAGTTTGGCCTTAGAGCAGCAATAAAAAAAATAAAAATGACTAGCTTACCCAGCTCCTTTTCCGAGTACCGGAAGCTAAACACACCACCCCCAGTTTCGCACCAAATGTCACCTACTTGAAAATAGCTGTGGTCACATTCAGCATAAGTCATCATGTTGAAAAAGACAGTACTAAATATAGAAGAACATGGTCAGTTTTAATAACTGGATGGATGTACATTTGAAAGACATAAAAATCTGACAGAATATCCTCCAATCACAGCCTGCAGATATCTCTCGATCTGCACTGAAGGCTCCCTACGAAAACCGCACTCTCCAAACTGGTACTGATTTGGTGTAGTAGAACCTGTAGACAAATCAGAATATATTTGCACTTGTCAAATCTGTGATTTATATATTGTATATATATGTAGCTTCTCAGAAAAAAAATGGAAATTGGATTAAACTTCACTACTTGTTCCTATCCAGCATGTCTATATGGCACCAGAATACATAGTTTTGATGCACAGAAAGAGTTGTGAGAGTTTAATGGTGTACACTTTATCAATGTTTTACAAAAGGTATTTCTGTATTAATAAAGAAGTTTTTACCTTCATGCACTGACCATGGAAGTTCATTTATATTTCATAAAAGATGGTGGTCAGGGGTCAATTCTATAAATGATTGAGGCTGCATAGATCATATCACCCTAAAATATTTTTTCGACTAAAAAAATTGAACAAATCTTTAAACCTCAAAACCAGTTACAATACATATTTAAAATTGAGTAGTGGTCTGTTGTTTGCCTTCCTTTGCTGACATCATCAGAACATAGCAGAGTCTGCTACATTCATGGAATATGGTTTTGACACTCATGACATGATGCGATTGATATTGTTTGAGATTGCTCGAACTTACACCATCCATTGTTTATATAATTAAACACTCAAATGGCTGTCAGCATTTGGTAAATCATCTATGGAGGGGCTATCACAAATGTTTGTGCTTTCATATACTCCAAAAATCAAAAGTATAATCCTCTATGATATAGGCTGATGACATAAGTACACATGGAAAGGAATCAGAAAAAAATCTCAAAATTGGACAGAGAGCATGGAATTCAGGCCAACAATAAGCAAGGGACACATTAAGCAGCTTTAAAGTCATCATATATGTAAGCCTGGATAATGAACTTTACCAGAAAATAGGAAGTAAAGGGGTGCATTGTTAACAGCAATCTCAAATGCTGACCAGTGAACCATACCGCCTATTAAAGCCGAGAAATTGAAATGGACCCTCAAGTAGAAAAAAGCTTTTTGAAACCACAACATGGAAGGAAATTACACTTAACTCTATTGATTTATTTAGTTAAGACTTTAAAATACTCACAGGACATCAAACATTCTTACTGTTTAATGTTTCAAGGTGGCTAAACTTGCTTATTTCAGTTATTTGCCAGTTTCAATGAAACAAAGTTAAAATTCCATATAATTATGAAAATGTACAGCTTATCCTGACATAAATGTAATTCTTTTTATTCACAATTAACAGTGTCATGCAATACCAGCTTAAAATAGTGTTTCTCTCCAATAATTTATGGGTTTATAGGGGAATGAAAGATACAATGCATTTTACTAAACAGGGGAGATAATTTAGTTTTGTCGAACACTATCACATTCTTTACAGATGATTTCAGAACCATAATGTTACATTCCAAAAGAGCCAGTGGATATTATTTTCATCTAAGCAGGTTCTGGGACTGGTGTATAGCCCTTACTTCATGTTTGCAAACTAAAAAACTGCACAGTGAGGCATTAAGGGAGCACTGTCAGAAATGTCTAGTGCATGAGGGGGATCTTATTATGGCACTTGATAGTGAGCAACAGAGGGGCCTCAAGTGGACTGGGGTTCTTAAATGTACTTACTGTACCTACATGTCCAAGTTCCACAACTTCTACAAGGTAATGAAGCGCAGCGAGGCAAAACAAGGGTTGTCGATCACACACTGCCAACACCGGACTTCGGATCAGCTTCTCCAAATGCCAAATTCGATGTCGAAACTCCTACTTCTTCTGCATGAGTGCACATATACCTCCCCAGTCAACATCAGGCATGTGAAAAGCTGAAAAAAGTGTTCAGACAATATCAAATGGCAAACCAGTTTGGATATAACAGCCAGGAGTCAGTTCTTGAGGGGACAAAATAATTATTTGAAAGTTATATGAGTGAAAAATAAGTCTGTTTTAAGAAACTTAATAGAAAAATAGCATCATTCATTCACACAAGAGCACCTAACAGAAAGACATATTGGTATGCTACATTGTTTACTATAAATAAGGGGATGTTTGACATATTCTGCTGTCAGCAGTGTACATGCTTCATATTCAAGATAACGGCATCGCGTAACTTGACTGGCAAGCGATTGACACAAGGCAGAAATTGTTGTGGCAGTGGTGACTTTATCCTAATTTGTTGTCAAATTCATCAGTTTCAACAAATTCAGAAGGCAGGAGGAGGGCTTGTTGGACAGAGGTACCCTGGGGGGTTCGTGCTGAGTTCGACCACAATACGAAGCAACATTCATTTCCAGCCCATCCAAATGCTCCATTCAACCCAAAATGTCCCCAACTTCACTGTCATTATTTTTAAATTTGCCTCCATGGTGTATCCATGGTGAAATATAAACAGAAAAGCATGTAAAGTATGAATTACTGAAATGTGCACTCACCCTACAGGTTACACACAACCAAATGTTTTCCCATAGACTTCTATAGTAACGTTATGATTTTTTTAAAAATAACTAAGCATTCAACAGCTATTACCTGTACGTGTGTGCACAGTTTGGCCTTAGAGCAGCAATAAAAAAAATAAAAATGACTAGCTTACCCAGCTCCTTTTCCGAGTACCGGAAGCTAAACACACCACCCCCAGTTTCGCACCAAATGTCACCTACTTGAAAATAGCTGTGGTCACATTCAGCATAAGTCATCATGTTGAAAAAGACAGTACTAAATATAGAAGAACATGGTCAGTTTTAATAACTGGATGGATGTACATTTGAAAGACATAAAAATCTTACAGAATATCCTCCAATCACAGCCTGCAGATATCTCTCGATCTGCACTGAAGGCTCCCTACGAAAACCGCACTCTCCAAACTGGTACTGATTTGGTGTAGTAGAACCTGTAGATGCATAAATAAAACTGATCAAAACTGATAAATATAAAAACAGTTTGTTACAATTTTACTCCACAGTTGTCTTTACAATGCTCGTTATACTAAACAGCACAATTTCATTATTCAATATGTATTCAATATATTAATAAACTACATAATTTTACAATACTTGAATATGATAAAATTTGAAGTACTTACGCATGATCTTTTCCAAACATGTGATGGTGGTCAGACGTTCTCATGCCCAACTGCTCGACCCACACTGACCTGAGGTGTGTACTCCTTGTATACTGTAAATCTTGAAATTAACACAAGCGTGAATTAAATGCGAAAAATGTGAGTGGTCTTTGCTTGCATTATTAAACATCGCATTTATAACAACAATAAGACATTTCGGATAGCAGAAATACCAACTTAGTCATACGCTGAAAACAAACAACTATGTATTCCACACCACTGTTTATTGAGCAGCACTTGTAACAAGTATATAAACGATGTCATTCAAACACTAATTACATCCTGTAAATAAATCCACTGATGCTTGAGAGGAGGGAGGTGTCGCATTCATATTGAGTTGCATTTTTGTCTGGGGGCCAGTGGTCGCATTCATTTGGAGACGCATTAATTTCACTATTTACAGTACCCTTGCACGCGCACGGACTATCTGCCTCACAATCGCACGAGCAACACGGGTTAAGCCAGTGTGCAATGTATCTGCTTGCTCTCACCTTCCATTCTTGCATTCAAACTTAAGTACCCGGTATGCCTTTCACACTTGGCCTTCACACTCTATCTAACATAACAAAAAGTATTTAAGGAATAGTTACTGTGAGTGAGTATTTCAGTTATATAAAGGCATTTTGAGTCATCGTGAGTATGTAGATCTCTTGACATAATTGTTTTTATAGATGAATGATTGATATATCTTTGATTTATTGCATCTTGATAACTAGTTCTGGAGTTATGTGTTTTTTGTGTATTGATGTTGTATGGTTGCTACATTATCTTGTTTTTGACACACAACTTCAAATTGTTCCTTGACATTCCGACACCATTTGATGTCTAGTGCGGTGGTGTGGAAATTGAAGTGAAACTGTCAACTGTCTTGGTTTATGTTTTTAGGAAAATGGGTAAAATCCTTGATTTTGAGAAGTTCTTACATGATGTTGGATGTAAGGCCAATAAATGGAGTACCTATCATCCCAATACAAAGGTAAGTGCAGGACAGATTAATGTTGATTGATGCTCATAATATTCACTGGTTTGTCTGGTCCATACCCCCATTATTAACAGGCTGCCATCATATAGCTTGAATGTTTCTCTAAGTGCTGCATTACAGCAAAGTTGATCCCGATATGAGATCCTGTTAATCATTTTTCTGCATTTAACATTGTTTGCTGTCAGCCATCCTAAACATGTTATATATCCATGTTAATATTCATGTTAATATTCATTTGTAGATATATTTATGTTAATGGTTTAGTCATGGTCATAGAGTTAGTTGGACTGATAGACTGACTGACTGACTGACTGAATATGGTTTTACACCGCTTTTAGCAATATTCCAGCAACATCACGGCGGGGGACACTAGAAATGGGCTTCACACATAGTACCCATGTCGGAAATCGAACCTGGGTCTTCAGGGTGACGAGCGACCGCTTTAACCACTAGGCTACCCGACCGCCCCTGGACTGATAGAGAGTCAGCCAGTGAGAGGTCTGGTCTCGGGTTCTCCTGGGCACCAACACTATGACTATGATATGCTGCCCCAGCACATTGTTGTGATTGTTGTACATAGTAGGCATGGGCATTGGAGGTTTAAAGTGTATCACAACATTGTACAATGCAAAGGCTGTATTGCGATACGTATCACAGTATATTGTATAATTCAAAATTTTGAATTCTGAAGCAATTAGCAACATCAATTGCAGGGATTGAAGTTCATAAATGGAACAAAACAAGATGCTGGAACATGATATTGTTCACTCATTCAATGCATACGCGTGGATACATGAACCGGGAAAGGGATAATTTGGTGCTACACCACTGCCACAAAAGAACTCCAGAATGCGAACTTGCATTTTGGAATTACGGAAACATTTATAATGTACATGTTTTTGGCAAGTGTATAGCAATAAAACATGATAAAAATTGCTATTTGAAATTACCCGATATACAGAGCATTAAAACATGATATTATGTTATCATTGAAAGAAAGAACCTCAATTTACCAATATACCAGTAATACTGCACACCCTTTGTACATTGCAGTCTGTGCCAAAACCTTTTGTGTCTACTAGCCTGACCCTGTCTCTTGACATCGTTTTCAGTAGATCTTAGTGTTAACATGGTAAATGCATGATAAAGCTAAGCTTACAAGACCAAATGAAATGTTACTACACATGGGCTATAGAAAAGTTGCTAAAGTCACATACTATGTAATTGTTTTACATATGATTTTAGGTAATGTTTTATTTGAACAAAGTATTGGGTAAGGTTTGATTTGAGCATAGTGTAGGGTAAGGTTTGATTTGAGCATAGTGTAGAGTAAGGTTTGATTTGAACATAGTGTAGGGTAAGGTTTTATTTGAACATAGCATAGGGTAAGGTTTGATTTGAACATAGCATAGGGTAAGGTTTGATTTGAACATAGCATAGGGTAAGGTTTGATTTGAACATAGCATAGGGTAAGGTTTTATTTGAACATAGCATAGGGTAAGGTTTTATTTGAACATAGCATAGGGTAAGGTTTGATTTGAACATAGCATAGGGTAAGGTTTGATTTGAACATAGCATAGGGTAAGGTTTTATTTGAATACAGCATAGGGTAAGGTTTGACTTGAACAGAGTAACATTTGATTTGAACATAGCAAGGTTTGATTTTAACATTGTGCAATGGACTTTTTGCAACCCTTAATTGACCACCCTTGTTATACATGTCATAGTTACTCTTAGGTGTATATTCTGCTTTATTGCTCTTCTATTATTTATGCTGTGCACATGTACACAACTTAAAGTGAGAACAAGATGAGACATCTCAATCTCTCTTTCAAAGGTGGAGCATTATATTTGAAGATGGACAAGTATGATGTATTTCTATAGATCAGTTTAATACTTTCCTTAACTGATCTCTGGAATGAATGTCATTCCAGATATTCAATGACCCAATCCATGGCCATGTGGAGTTGCACCCGCTGTGTGTGAAGATCATTGACACACCGCAGTTCCAGAGACTCCGATTCATCAAACAACTTGGAGCTTGTTATTTTGTCTTCCCCGGAGCAGCACACAACAGATTTGAACACAGTATTGGGTAAGGTTTGATTTGAACATATTATGGAGTTACGTTTGATTTGAACATAATATAGGGTAATGTTTGATTTGAACATTGCATAGGGTAATGTTTGATTTGAACATAGCGTAAGGTAGGGTCAGGATGATGATAATGATAGGCTTGATTTGTATTAATTTCATCTCTATTTAAGTATTTTAACATGTATCCCTTGTCAATATGTTTCAATGTTTTTCAGCTGGGTAACATGTTTCTGTATTTCCTCCTGGGTAACATGTTTCCGTATTTCCTCCTGGGTAACATGTTTCCGTATTTCCTCCTTGGTAACATGTTTCTGTATTTCCTCCTTGGTAACATGTTTCAGTATTTCCTCCTTGGTAACATGTTTCAGTATTTCCTCCTTGGTAACATGTTTCAGTATTTCTTCCTGGGTAACATGTTTCAGTATTTCTACTAAAATTAAGCAGTTATGTTTGTCCTATCCCCAATTTAATGATTATGGTCATTTTTTTCCACGTATTATTCACACGCATAAAATATCACGAAGAGCAAATTCTAAATGCACCGGTGACATTAAGCATTCTACAGCGAGACCGAACTGACCAATGAGAGCCCTACTTTCAATTCATTTCGTGTGAAAAAATCCATTACTCAGTGATACAAGGTCTCTGATTGGTTGTTATGTTAAAACACACTCAAGTCATTTTATCTATCGACCATTGCAGGTTCAGACAGGGATCTAATTGCATGTACATATTACTTCAGAGCTCCAAACACCACATTGTCTTCCTTAAAAATATGAATTAGTGTCATATGATATATTTTATGACGTGTGGACCACATGTTTCACTAAGGCCTAACATATATGTAAAAAGAAAAACTTGCATCATGAAACTGTTGCCATCCATCTTTTTCACATGAAATTACACTTTTTAACCCACTGCTTACTCCAAAGCTTCATCAAGGGTTGGCATCTCTGCACCTGTGTAACATGTTTCAGTGTTTGCCACCTGGCTGGGCAGCTGACACGGACACTGCAGCGACGACAGCCTGAACTGATGATCAGCGATGAAGATATTTTGTGTGTGGAGATCGCAGGGCTGTGTCATGATCTTGGTATGCTATGTGATGCAAGGCATGATTGATAACTTCTGAGCCTGACATGGAAAGTATTGGGGAATAGTGAAATCTTTTGTTGTGGACTTTACATGGTGTCCTAGAGGTATATCCACAAAAACAAATTGTTTGCTGTGACAAGTCATTGAGAAAGCAGGATCTGTAACCTTGGGAAAACGGACACACTTGAGGAACTTGCAGTGATTAAGCACTTGCAGAAAAACACCAAAAGCTATCCAAGATATGAGTGCAACACTAGGAAAGGATGCCCCTTCCTATGCTATTGTCAAGAGGTGGGCAGCAGAGTTTAAGTATGGCAGGGAGAGCCTTGAAGGTGAACCCCATCCCGGAAGGCCTTTGACTTCATGTAGAGAATCTGACTGGCGAAATGACTGAACATTTCCCAGTAGAAAGTTTTTCATCACAGAAACTTTGGCAATGAAGAAAGTATGCACCAGGCACAACATGTCTTGTGATAGTTTAGCTCTGCTTGAAGCTGATCCAGAAAGGTTCTTGCAGCGATTTATGACTATGGATTAATCCTGGGTGCACCATTTCTAGCCAGAGTTTAAACAACAATCAAAACAGGGGCTGCATTTGCTGTCACCACCACCAAAGAAGCCAAAGACTGTCCATTGCTGGAAAGGTTATCATGGGTATTGTCTCTGTGTTCTGGGATTCTGAGGGTGTCATTTGTGTTGGCCCAGGAGAGCCTTATTGGGTTTTTAGGTGGAAAACTCATTATGGCTCTCCCGGGACACAAGTCATTGTCACAGGAATTGGCGCTCCCAGTACCAGGCAAATAAAACTAAAACAAAGGAGTACCACTCTTCAATTTCATTTCCATAGTTAATATTTAATTAATGCATGCTATGTTAAAATGTTTAACATATTAAAATGTACATATTGATATCAATGTTGAGTCCAAGTGAAGTAGTTCTGACTCTGCTGAAATCAATATTAAAACATCATGATATGATAAGAGGCAAATTATGATTGCATTTTTCCTGGGATTATCTGATATTCAAATGTGGCGTTCCCGGCTCATAACCTTGCCATCATGGTGGACGATCTTCCTATAGGCCAGATAATTAATGGAGCCTGTTATGTGACACCTTTAAGGCAACTATATCATGAAATTAAGATTAAGAGATAAATTGAGAAAAGGTGTGCTCTTGCATCAGAACAAATCAGTCACTCTCATGGTTACAATCCATGAGCGTGGCTTTGAATTCCTTTTGCACCCACCTTATTCTCCCGATCTGGCTCCATCAGACTTCCATCTGTTCCTAAACATGAAGAAAGCTCTACCTGGGACACGTTTTGACTCAAATGATGACGTCATAGCAGATGTGGAGAACGTTTTGGACAGACAAGAGAGGCTATGAAACTGAAAATTCCTCCAACAAAAGCGTATCACTGTGGAAGGGGATTATGTTACTTTAATTTCTTTAAGTCATGTCATTCCATGTGAGGCTCAGAACGTATCAATCACTTCTCTTAAAGCTGGAGTTATATCTGAGATAGTTTCCGTATGCCAAGTTTGACAGTTATTGTCGTTTGTTTTGAGGACTGAATGTTCATGAAGGTGCAGTCACAGGAATCTATTCTTTACTCTGTAACAAATGGTTTCAGGATAAAGCAAGGCTCTGTGTCAGTAGACAGACCTGCATGAGTATTCATGATTATTTGAGAGTGGCTTCACATGTGGGTCAGCTATATTATGTGTATGGGTACATCATGTTTTTCAGATATATTAATGATGTTATTTAATTTCACTAATGAAAGAGATTTGTTTTGCCATTTCTTACAGGACATGGTCCCTTCTCACACCTGTTTGATGGGGAGTTTATTCCACTCACTTCAGGGGCAAAGTGGAAGGTAAGTAATAGATAAGTCACCGTGTGACTCACTCCCAACCTTAAACACCCTGTACTGATGGCATACTGTTGTCAGAAGTGCAGAGTTGTGTCCCTTTGCTATGGTAAGCTCTCTTATTGTGAGTTTGAACAACCCCAGCTATTATCCTGTGACAGAACACATCATTGGTAGGTGTCATCAAAGTAGTAAACATCTACTCCCTTTGGGCTTTTCACACACATTAAGTTGACATACTGTGACATTTACCAAACTCATTTTCTCTCAACTACACTTTTTGTTGTTTCAACGCCACAATAAGCAATTTTCCAGCTTCATTACATTGCTCAGTAAAAATCAAGTTGATGCCTGACAATCCAGTGATTGACATCAAGAGCATCGATCCATGCTGTGAGATGTTACTGAGTGAGATGTTACTGAGGTGTTACCGAGTGAGATGTTACCGAGTGAGATGTTACCGAGTGAGATGTTACTGGATGAGATGTTACAGAGTGAGATGTTACCAGGTGAGATGTTACTGGGTGAAATGTAACTGTGTGAGATGTTACCGGGTGAGATGTTACTGGGCGAGATGTTACAGAGTGAGATGTTACTGGGCGAGATGTTACAGAGTGAGATGTTACTGGGCAAGATGTTACTGGATGAGATGTTACAGAGTGAGATGTTACCAGGTGAGATGTTACTGGGTGAGATGTTACCGGGTGAGATGTTACTGGGGGAGATGTTACAGAGTGAGATGTTACTGGGTGAGAAGTAACTGGGTGAGATGTTACCGGGTGAGATGTTACTGGGCGAGATGTTACAGAGTGAGATGTTACTGGGCAAGATGTTACTGGATGAGATGTTACAGAGTGAGATGTTACCAGGTGAGATGTTACTGGGTGAGATGTAACTGTGTGAGATGTTGCCAGGTGAGATGTTATTGGGCGAGATGTTGCTTGGTGAGATGTTACTGGGTGAGATGTTGCCAGGTGAGATGTTACTGGGTGAGATGTTGCCAGGTGAGATGTTACTGGGTGAGATGTTGCCAGGTGAGATATTACCATAGTGTCTTAAAAAAAAATGTACTCATGAATACCATTGAAGCAGTGACATTTTGAAATTGATAAGTTATTGTATTCTGAATGAGAATGTTGTTTCTGCTGTAGCATGAAGACGCATCTGTGAAAATGTTTGATCATCTGGTTCAGGAGAACAACCTGGAAGCTGTATTTTCGGAGTTTGGCTTGACTGACACTGACCGCATCTTTATCAAGGAACAGATCAAGGGTCCCCCGAGAGAGAGGCTCACGCAAACAGTTGAGTTTGAAAGAATAGAATACAGTATTTGAACAAACAAAATTCACTTAGAAAATGGAAACATATTATCTCATGGGTGCTGCAACTCACTGTGCAGATTGTACCTTGGTTTAGTAATGGGTTTGACTCCGAGGTGAGATCTGATTATGATCGTTGGTTTGTTTCATACCATGCACACTTTTCACCATAGTGGTAAGATCTACACCTTGCATCACTTTGGGCTTTCCTCTTGCATGAAGTTGACTGCACAATGTAAGTGGAAACTATTCAAAGCAGTGTAAAATGTAAACACAATATGCAATGTTATACTAACAGCAGAAAGAATATGTTGTTATTCTGTAGCATGTATGGACAAATATTTGTTGTCAGGGTGATACTCTTACCTAGTAAATACTGCTGTGAACAGCAAATAAGATATGAATTTATTTCTATTGAAAATCATTCTTAACCGATACAGGCATGTGCATCTAGTCATAGTACCTCCAGTATAGGGGTGTGTCCTGGGTGGCCCAGTCGTCTAAGGTGCCACAATCCACTGTGCAGAGTTGTGTCTCCTGGGCGTGCCAGAAATCTGTGACTGTAGGTTTGAATCCTGGTTTGCCCTGATTATGTTTCCAGGTTTGAGAGCACCATACCTGTGCTCATGAGTTTTCCGAAGTAGTAATTGTGTGAGACATGCATCACTTTGTGCTTTCCTCCCACATTATGCTGACACGCAGTGATATCCCTGGAATATACTTTTCAAAGCAGCCTTAAGCCCAACTCACTCACTCGATTAAAGACATGACACTTTATTTTTATTACAGTAATGCTGTCTGCATTGTAAACTAACTGAGAAAGTAACTTGTATCATTTTGCAATATTTCAGGATTATCCTTACCAAGGAAGAAGCAAAGAAAAAAGGTTCTTGTATGAAGTAAGTAAATCTTTCGTCCATCATATCCATAGCTTCATGGAGTAGCCTACTGGTTAAAACATTCACTTGTCATGCCGAACATCAACATTAGCATGGCTCTTTGGCAGTCTTGGAATGGTGTGGCTTCTATGTCTGTAGAGGGCGCTGTCAAGGGATGAATATGATGGAAGTGAAGGTGGGTCCTGTGGAGGGTTGGCATGGGCAGGGCCGGTTCTCCTCGGGCTCATTTCCTCATTGTGTTGATGAACTTGGCACGTATTGTGTCTGCTGGCGGATGGCAGTGTTCACTGTGACTCCTCACAATGTCCCTGTACATGTCTTAATTGCGCATCTCCAGTGAACACATAATGTCCTTATATTGTTCTTGCTGTGGAGGTGTTGTTGAAATAGTACTTTTGGCGTACCACTCTGCGAGGTCTTTATTTACATGATCTTTATTCTAGAGAGGATAATGTCTATTAGGACTAGTCCATTAGCACAACAGGTAAATCCCATATGTTTTGACAAGCCATCTCTATCCCACAGTCTAACAACTAGGGTGCCTGACAACTGGGGTGACTGACAACTGGGGTGACTGACAACTGACAACTGGGGTGACTGACGACTGGGGTGACTGACAACTGACAACTGGAGTGACTGACAACTGCGGTGACTGACAACTGACGACTGGGGTGACTGACAACTGACAACTGGGGTGACTGACAACTGGGGTGACTGACAACTGGGGTGTCTGACAACTGGGGTGACTGACAACTGGGGTGACTGACAACTGACAACTGGGGTGACTGACAACTGACAACTGGGGTGACTGACGACTGGGGTGACTGACAACTGACAACTGGGGTGACTGACAACTGACAACTGGGGTGACTGACAACTGACAACTGGGGTGACTGACAACTGGGGTGACTGACAACTGACAACTGGGGTGACTGACAACTGGGGTGACTGACAACTGGGGTGACTGACGACTGGGGTGACTGACAACTGACAACTGGGGTGACTGACAACTGGGGTGACTGACAACTGGGGTGACTGACGACTGGGGTGACTGACAACTGACAACTGGGGTGACTGACGACTGGGGTGTCTGACAACTGACAACTGGGGTGTCTGACGACTGGGATGACTGACAACTGGGGTGACTGACAACTGACAACTGGGGTGTCTGACAACTGGGGTGACTGACAACTGGGGTGACTGACAACTGACAACTGGGGTGTCTGACAACTGACAACTGGGGTGTCTGACAACTGGGATGACTGACAACTGGGGTGACTGACAACTGACAACTGGGGTGTCTGACAACTGACAACTGGGGTGACTGACAACTGACAACTGGGGTGACTGACAACTGACAACTGGGGTGTCTGACAACTGGGATGACTGACAACTGGGGTGACTGACAACTGACAACTGGGGTGACTGACAACTGGGGTGACTGACAACTGACAACTGGGGTGTCTGACAACTGACAACTGGGGTGACTGACAACTGACAACTGGGGTGTCTGACAACTGAGAACTGGGGTGACTGACAACTGACAACTGGGGTGTCTGACAACTGGGATGACTGACAACTGGGGTGACTGACAACTGGGATGACTGACAACTGGGGTGACTGACAACTGACAACTGGGGTGTCTGACGACTGGGGTGTCTGACAACTGGGGTGTCTGACAACTGACAACTGGGGTGTCTGACAACTGGGGTGTCTGACAACTGACAACTGGGGTGTCTGACGACTGGGATGACTGACAACTGGGGTGACTGACAACTGACAACTGGGGTGTCTGACAACTGGGGTGACTGACAACTGACAACTGGGGTGACTGACAACTGACAACTGGGGTGACTGACAACTGACAACTGGGGTGACTGACAACTGACAACTGGGGTGACTGACAACTGGGATGACTGACAACTGACGACTGGGGTGACTGACAACTGACAACTGGGGTGACTGACAACTGACAACTGGGGTGACTGACAACTGGGGTGACTGACAACTGGGGTGACTGACAACTGGGGTGACTGACAACTGACAACTGGGGTGACTGACAACTGGGGTGACTGACAACTGGGGTGACTGACAACTGACAACTGGGGTTACTGACAACTGGGGAGACTGACAACTGACAACTGGGGTGACTGACAACTGGGGTGACTGACAACTGACAACTGGGGTGACTGACAACTGACAACTGGGATGACTGACAACTGACAACTGGGGTTACCGACAACTGGGGTGACTGACAACTGGGGTGACTGACAACTGACAACTGGGGTGACTGACAACTGACAACTGGGGTGACTGACAACTGACAACTGGGGTTACTGACAACTGGGGTGACTGACAACTGACAACTGGGGTGACTGACAACTGGGGTGACTGACAACTGACAACTGGGGTGACTGACAACTGACAACTGGGGTGTCTGACAACTGACAACTGGGGTGTCTGACAACTGACAACTGGGGTGACTGACAACTGACAACTGACAACTGGGGTGACTGACAACTGACAACTGGGGTGACTGACAACTGACAACTGGGGTGACTGACAACTGGGGTGACTGACAACTGACAACTGGGGTGACTGACAACTGACAACTGGGGTGTCTGACAACTGACAACTGGGGTGTCTGACAACTGACAACTGGGGTGACTGACAACTGACAACTGGGGTGACTGACAACTGACAACTGGGGTGTCTGACAACTGGGGTGACTGACAACTGACAACTGGGGTGACTGACAACTGACAACTGGGGTGACTGACAACTGACAACTGGGGTGACTGACAACTGACAACTGGGGTGACTGACAACTGGGGTGACTGACAACTGACGACTGGGGTGACTGACAACTGACAACTGGGGTGACTGACAACTGACAACTGGGGTGACTGACAACTGGGGTGACTGACAACTGGGGTGACTGACAACTGACAACTGGGGTGACTGACAACTGACAACTGGGGTTACTGACAACTGGGGTGACTGACAACTGACAACTGGGGTGACTGACAACTGGGGTGACTGACAACTGGGGTGACTGACAACTGACAACTGGGGTGACTGACAACTGACAACTGGGGTTACTGACAACTGGGGAGACTGACAACTGACAACTGGGGTGACTGACAACTGGGGTGACTGACAACTGGGATAACTGACAACTGACAACTGGGGTGACTGACAACTGACAACTGGGATGACTGACAACTGACAACTGGGGTTACTGACAACTGGGGAGACTGACAACTGACAACTGGGGTGACTGACAACTGGGGTTACTGACAACTGGGGAGACTGACAACTGACAACTGGGGTTACTGACAACTGGGGTTACTGACAACTGGGGAGACTGACAACTGACAACTGGGGTGACTGACAACTGGGGTTACTGACAACTGGGGAGACTGACAACTGACAACTGGGGTTACTGACAACTGGGGTTACTGACAACTGGGGAGACTGACAACTGACAACTGGGGTGACTGACAACTGGGGTTACTGACAACTGGGGAGACTGACAACTGACAACTGGGGTTACTGACAACTGGGGTTACTGACAACTGGGGTGACTGACAACTGACAACTGGGGTGACTGACAACTGGGGTGACTGACAACTGGGGTGACTGACAACTGACAACTGGGGTGACTGACAACTGACAACTGGGGTTACTGACAACTGGGGAGACTGACAACTGACAACTGGGGTGACTGACAACTGGGGTGACTGACAACTGGGGTGACTGACAACTGGGGTGACTGACAACTGACAACTGGGATGACTGACAACTGACAACTGGGGTGACTGACAACTGACAACTGGGGTGACTGACAACTGACAACTGGGGTTACTGACAACTGGGGTGACTGACAACTGGGGTGACTGACAACTGACAACTGGGGTGACTGACAACTGACAACTGGGGTGACTGACAACTGACAACTGGGGTGTCTGACAACTGACAACTGGGGTGTCTGACAACTGACAACTGGGGTGACTGACAACTGACAACTGGGGTGACTGACAACTGACAACTGGGGTGACTGACAACTGACAACTGGGGTGACTGACAACTGACAACTGGGGTGACTGACAACTGGGGTGACTGACAACTGACAACTGGGGTGACTGACAACTGACAACTGGGGTGTCTGACAACTGACAACTGGGGTGTCTGACAACTGACAACTGGGGTGACTGACAACTGACAACTGGGGTGACTGACAACTGACAACTGGGGTGTCTGACAACTGGGGTGACTGACAACTGACAACTGGGGTGACTGACAACTGACAACTGGGGTGACTGACAACTGACAACTGGGGTGACTGACAACTGACAACTGGGGTGACTGACAACTGGGGTGACTGACAACTGACGACTGGGGTGACTGACAACTGACAACTGGGGTGACTGACAACTGACAACTGGGGTGACTGACAACTGGGGTGACTGACAACTGGGGTGACTGACAACTGACAACTGGGGTGACTGACAACTGACAACTGGGGTTACTGACAACTGGGGTGACTGACAACTGACAACTGGGGTGACTGACAACTGGGGTGACTGACAACTGGGGTGACTGACAACTGACAACTGGGGTGACTGACAACTGACAACTGGGGTTACTGACAACTGGGGAGACTGACAACTGACAACTGGGGTGACTGACAACTGGGGTGACTGACAACTGGGGTGACTGACAACTGGGATAACTGACAACTGACAACTGGGGTGACTGACAACTGACAACTGGGATGACTGACAACTGACAACTGGGGTTACTGACAACTGGGGAGACTGACAACTGACAACTGGGGTGACTGACAACTGGGGTTACTGACAACTGGGGAGACTGACAACTGACAACTGGGGTTACTGACAACTGGGGTTACTGACAACTGGGGAGACTGACAACTGACAACTGGGGTGACTGACAACTGGGGTTACTGACAACTGGGGAGACTGACAACTGACAACTGGGGTTACTGACAACTGGGGTTACTGACAACTGGGGAGACTGACAACTGACAACTGGGGTGACTGACAACTGGGGTTACTGACAACTGGGGAGACTGACAACTGACAACTGGGGTTACTGACAACTGGGGTTACTGACAACTGGGGTGACTGACAACTGACAACTGGGGTGACTGACAACTGGGGTGACTGACAACTGGGGTGACTGACAACTGACAACTGGGGTGACTGACAACTGACAACTGGGGTTACTGACAACTGGGGAGACTGACAACTGACAACTGGGGTGACTGACAACTGGGGTGACTGACAACTGGGGTGACTGACAACTGGGGTGACTGACAACTGACAACTGGGATGACTGACAACTGACAACTGGGGTGACTGACAACTGACAACTGGGGTGACTGACAACTGACAACTGGGGTTACTGACAACTGGGGTGACTGACAACTGGGGTGACTGACAACTGACAACTGGGGTGACTGACAACTGACAACTGGGGTGACTGACAACTGACAACTGGGGTGACTGACAACTGACAACTGGGGTGACTGACAACTGACAACTGGGGTGACTGACAACTGACAACTGGGGTGACTGACAACTGACAACTGGGGTTACTGACAACTGGGGTGACTGACAACTGACAACTGGGGTTACTGACAACTGGGGTGACTGACAACTGACAACTGGGGTGACTGACAACTGACAACTGGGGTTACTGACAACTGGGGTGACTGACAACTGGGGTGACTGACAACTGACAACTGGGGTGACTGACAACTGACAACTGGGGTGACTGACAACTGGGGTGACTGACAACTGGGGTGACTGACAACTGACAACTGGGGTTACTGACAACTGGGGAGACTGACAACTGACAACTGGGGTGACTGACAACTGGGGTGACTGACAACTGACAACTGGGGTGACTGACAACTGACAACTGGGGTGTCTGACAACTGACAACTGGGGTGTCTGACAACTGACAACTGGGGTGACTGACAACTGACAACTGGGGTGACTGACAACTGACAACTGGGGTGTCTGACAACTGGGGTGACTGACAACTGACAACTGGGGTGACTGACAACTGACAACTGGGGTGACTGACAACTGACAACTGGGGTGTCTGACAACTGAGAACTGGGGTGACTGACAACTGGGGTGACTGACAACTGACGACTGGGGTGACTGACAACTGACAACTGGGGTGACTGACAACTGGGGTGACTGACAACTGACAACTGGGGTGACTGACAACTGGGGTGACTGACAACTGACGACTGGGGTGACTGACAACTGGGGTGACTGACAACTGACAACTGGGGTGACTGACAACTGGGGTGACTGACAACTGACGACTGGGGTGACTGACAACTGACAACTGGGGTGACTGACAACTGGGGTGACTGACAACTGGGGTGACTGACAACTGGGGTGACTGACAACTGGGGTGACTGACAACTGGGGTGACTGACAACTGGGTGACTGACAACTGACAACTGGGGTGACTGACAACTGGGGTGACTGACAACTGACAACTGGGGTGACTGACAACTGGGGTGACTGACAACTGACAACTGGGGTGACTGACAACTGACAACTGGGGTGACTGACAACTGGGGTGACTGACAACTGGGGTGACTGACAACTGACAACTGGGGTGACTGACAACTGACAACTGGGGTTACTGACAACTGGGGAGACTGACAACTGACAACTGGGGTGACTGACAACTGGGGTGACTGACAACTGGGGTGACTGACAACTGACAACTGGGGTGACTGACAACTGACAACTGGGATGACTGACAACTGACAACTGGGGTTACTGACAACTGGGGTGACTGACAACTGACAACTGGGGTGACTGACAACTGGGGTGACTGACAACTGGGGTGACTGACAACTGACAACTGGGGTGACTGACAACTGACAACTGGGGTGACTGACAACTGACAACTGGGGTGACTGACAACTGGGGTGACTGACAACTGGGGTGACTGACAACTGGGGTGACTGACAACTGGGGTGTCTGACAACTGGGGTGTCTGACAACTGACAACTGGGGTGTCTGACAACTCGGGTATGATGTTTTAGCCTGACAACCATGACTCTACCTAACCTATTGACCACTGATTAAGCTTTACATTTTTCTATAGCGAGTATCATGTCGTGGGCATCATTCCACAAAGTGATTTTAGCCCTTAGGCTACACTAATGCCCATTCTCTAACATAGACATTAAAACAGTTTAAAGGAACAGGCCTGGGTTAACTTCCTGGGATTGTAAAGCAGTCTTGATGTATAGTTTTCTGCAGTGACGTGATTGAACTGTGTTGATTGTATGTTTCATTTTCCAGATTGTGGCCAACAAGAGAAATGGCATAGATGTTGACAAGTGGGACTACTTCGCACGAGATTGCTACATGCTAGGCATTAAGAACAATTTTGATCACAACCGCTTCATGAAGTTTTCTCGGGTCATCTGTGTTGAGGGCGTGATGCAAATCTGTGCTCGGGACAAGGTTTGTAATACTGACATCAATGTATGCATACAGTCCTGTGGTGTTTAAGGCAGAATAGGTTTTCAGTACCACATGCTTGTCTCCCCAAGAGGTTTCAAGGGCAGAATAGATTTTCAGTACCACATGCTTGTCTTACGAAGAGGTTTCAAGGGCAGAATAGGTTTTCAGTACCACATGCTTGTCTTACGAAGAGGTTTCAAGGGCAGAATAGGTTTTCAGTACCACATGCTTGTCTCCCCAAGAGGTTTCAAGGTCAGAATAGATTTTCAGTACCACATGCTTGTCTTACGAAGAGGTTTCAAGGGCAGAATAGGTTTTCAGTACCACATGCTTGTCTTACGAAGAGGTTTCAAGGGCAGAATAGGTTTTCAGTACCACATGCTTGTCTCCCCAAGAGGTTTCAAGGGCAGAATAGGTTTTCAGTACCACATGCTTGTCTTACGAAGAGGTTTCAAGGGCAGAATAGGTTTTCAGTACCACATGCTTGTCTTACGAAGATGTTTCAAGGGCAGAATAGGTTTTCAGTACCACATGCTTGTCTTACGAAGATGTTTCAAGGGCAGAATAGGTTTTCAGTACCACATGCTTGTCTTACGAAGAGGTTTCAAGGGCAGAATAGGTTTTCAGTGCCCCATGCTTGTCTTACGAAGAGGTTTCAAGGGCAGAATAGGTTTTCAGTGCCACATGCTTGTCTCCCCAAGAGGTTTCAAGGGCAGAATAGATTTTCAGTACCACATGCTTGTCTTACGAAGAGGTTTCAAGGGCAGAATAGGTTTTCAGTACCACATGCTTGTCTCCCCAAGAGGTTTCAAGGGCAGAATAGATTTTCAGTACCACATGCTTGTCTTACGAAGAGGTTTCAAGGGCAGAATAGGTTTTCAGTACCACATGCTTGTCTCCCCAAGAGGTTTCAAGGGCAGAATAGATTTTCAGTACCACATGCTTGTCTTACGAAGAGGTTTCAAGGGCAGAATAGGTTTTCAGTACCACATGCTTGTCTCCCCAAGAGGTTTCAAGGGCAGAATAGGTTTTCAGTACCACATGCTTGTCTTACGAAGATGTTTCAAGGGCAGAATAGGTTTTCAGTACCACATGCTTGTCTTACGAAGAGGTTTCAAGGGCAGAATAGGTTTTCAGTGCCCCATGCTTGTCTTACGAAGAGGTTTCAAGGGCAGAATAGGTTTTCAGTGCCACATGCTTGTCTCCCCAAGAGGTTTCAAGGGCAGAATAGATTTTCAGTACCACATGCTTGTCTTACGAAGAGGTTTCAAGGGCAGAATAGGTTTTCAGTACCACATGCTTGTCTCCCCAAGAGGTTTCAAGGGCAGAATAGATTTTCAGTACCACATGCTTGTCTTACGAAGAGGTTTCAAGGTCAGAATAGATTTTCAGTACCACATGCTTGTCTTACGAAGAGGTTTCAAGGGCAGAATAGGTTTTCAGTACCACATGCTTGTCTCCCCAAGAGGTTTCAAGGGCAGAATAGGTTTTCAGTACCACATGCTTGTCTTACGAAGATGTTTCAAGGGCAGAATAGGTTTTCAGTACCACATGCTTGTCTCCCCAAGAGGTTTCAAGGGCAGAATAGGTTTTCAGTACCACATGCTTGTCTTACGAAGAGGTTTCAAGGGCAGAATAGGTTTTCAGTGCCCCATGCTTGTCTTACGAAGAGGTTTCAAGGGCAGAATAGGTTTTCAGTGCCCCATGCTTGTCTTACGAAGAGGGTTACAGGGCAAAATTGGTTTTGAGTACCCCATTCTTGTCTTCACAATAGTATTACTTGGTTGAATTGGTCTTCATTACCCAATGCTTGTCTCCCCTTGAAGATTCCGGTACAGAATTTGTCTTTAGTACCCCATTCTTGTCTCTCCATGAGGATTCTGGTACAGAATAGATCTTCCTCACCCCTTGTGGCGTATGTTGTTGCTCATGCTGTCATCCATTAATTTGCCTGCCTCAGATTTAAGTTTGCCCTTCAATTTCAGTACAGTTACAGCGTTAGAAATTGGCACTAGTCCTATAATCCTTACCAAACTGCCCAATAGTAAAGGTATCCTAAGGACTAGTAGAAATTGGCCCATTTTAAGGGGTTTGCTACATATGTTATCATTATAAGGACTTGTGGACAAAAACTGTTAGTTTCTAACCCTGCTCAGTTTATGAATTTTGGTGTAAATTCAATGTTTTTTCACCATGTACTTCCTGACCAAATCTCAATATTCTAACAGATTTATAAACTGTACTTGTTGTGACCTCCAGGAAGCGAGTTCGCTGTATGATATGTTCCATACTCGGAGCTCGCTGCATCGCCGGGCCTACCAACACCGCTGCAACAAGATCGTGGATGCCATGTGAGTACTGCATCAAAACACGTCTCCCAAAATATTCAACTGCTTAAGCATAGACTTGCCATTTTGTTAACAGAACATTAATTCAGGTTTCATGAAACGACAAAGTTTTACCCTAGTTGATCAGAGAACCCTTCCCCAATGTTAGCATTATCAAATCGTGTGTATAGTCAGTGATAACATCGTGATGACCCTCCACCCCCAAAACAATTCTGGGTTAGAATTGGTCCCCAGCAATCTATGCTGGTGTCGTAAAATGTAACCAAATGGATCGGGTGATGACTTGGTTGATTGTGTGTCATCATGCCCTTACAACGTGAATCATTGCTCACAATATTAATCACTTGGTTGTCTGGCCCAGATTTTTTACAAGACGACATCAATTAGGCTTAAAAAAATATAAAAACTGGTTCTCAGGCAATGGCTTTTAAAAATATACTGCAGGCTGGCTATTATTTTTTTAGCCTTAACTGGAATATTGTTGTTGGTGTTGGGGTGTGGATATGTTTCTGTGTGTGTGTTTTAGGGGGTAAGGTTAAAACAATCAACAAACCATATGATGTGTTAATCACTAGGGGTAACTGTGCAGCGATTCGCTGTGTAGAGTTACATCCCTTGGGCATGCCAGAATCCTATGATTGTGGGTTCAAATCCCGGTTCGCCCCGATTATGTTTCTAGGTTTGTCAGCCCCGTGCTTGTGGGTTTCAGTGAAGTGGAAACCATTTGACACCTGCATCACTTCGGGCTTTCCTCCCACATTAAGCTGATACGCCGTGATATAACTGGAATACTGTTAAAAGCGGCGTTTAAACACAACTCACTCACTCACTAGAGGTGACTTGGAGCGTCATTGCACTCATTTGCCAAGTTAACAGATTTATGTGGCTTTTTACTGCATGGTGGTTCTTCTACAGCTTGACATCTATGGTTTACAGGAATAGTTAGGAATATTCCCTCAGTTTCTAGCATTTCTCATTGCAGGTTGGTGGCAGCGATGATCAAGGCTAACGATCATATCAAGATACCGGGAGCCAATGGGTAAGGTTTTCATAATCCACTTTTGAATAAGTGACAGTACATTCAACAGAGGTAATACATTCTTTTCTGTTTCAGTAGGTCGGTGGCATTATTTATAAGATACAGAAGTTGATGTGTAAAATAAGGAAGGGTTGTGTCCGGTTAGAACAAACTAGTTGAGAAAAAGTTGATTATGATGGCTCCAACCCATTCTATTGATCATCTGCTGTCATGGGGTTGCGATATGATACGTATACCAATACCATGGTGCGGTATGATTCATATCCAGATACGACCTGTGAAGATTCCGGGGTAGAATAGGTCTTCAGCAACCCATACTTGTCGTAAAATGTGACTAACGAGATCGGGTGGTCAGGCTCGCTGACCTGGTTGATACATGTCATCGATCCCAACTGCTTGGATCGATGCTCATGATGTCAATCACTGGATTGTCTGGTCAATACTCGATTATTTTACAGACGGACGTCATATAGCTGGAATATTGCTGAGTGCGGCGTTAAACAACAAACAAACAAACATATCCAGTTACAGTACTTTGATTTAATAAGTTGATATTTTTTTGGCAGGTGAGTCACAGCCTAATTTGTTTTAAAATTTCAGAGATTAAAGATGACATATTGTAGGGTAGAAAAATATAGGCTAGAGGAGACTTTGAATGTTATGCCAACATAAGAAAGCTGAGGAATCTGCGGAAACTGGTTGTTGAACAGTTTCTTGTTCTTCTTGTCATCATGTTTTTGCACCAGTGAAACATTTTATTACGATGCAGGGCCGTGGGATACAATACTGTATTGCCATATCATTACACCACTAATAATTGAAGTCTGTTTATGTTGCAGTTCAATGCTGAAGATGTCTGAATGTATCGAGGACATGGTGGCGTACACACACCTCACTGACCATATCCTAAACCAGATCATGCTCTCCACCGAGCCCGAACTGGAGGAGTCTCGTAACATCATCAACAACATCATGTGCCGCAAGCTGTATAAGTGTGTTGGGCAGAGTCAGCCAAGCCCAGGCCAAATCATCAGTGAGGTTAGGCATACTTGTAGATTCTAATGGTAGCATCTTTACATCTCCTTTGTGTCGAATAGGACATTGTCAAGACTTCACAGGTTTGGATACACTACGTTCCTCCATCACCCTTGAATACATATGGCCGCTTTGTGATGGTGCTATCTTTGACCAACCATACATCGCCAATATTTCTCATGCAACATGAACCATAGCCATCTATGCTACCCTGCTGTAATATCAGGCAAGGGTAGGGTTCACACAGTTCAGAGAAGGACAAGTTTTAATTCAGTGAGTTGGACATGGTCTCACTTCATTATTTCACTCAAAGTATGCATGCATTACCATTATGCTGCGTAGAGGTCATACATGTGATTCACACCCGTGAAGATCTGGGGTGGAACAGGTCTTCAGCAACCTGTGCTTGCCGCAAAAGGCGTTGTTGCTTGTCATAATGGGATCGAGTGGTCAGGTCCGCTGACTTGGTTGATACATGTTATCATATCCAAATTGCGTGGATCGATGCTCATGATGTCAATCACAGGATTGTATGGTCCAGACTTGATTTTTTACACACCGCCGTCATATAGCTTGAAAACAAACAAACAAACAAACAAACAAACAAACGTGATTCACAGGTGATGAAGGAACAAGTGTATACATACCCATGAAGTATTGATGGTGGAACTCAAAGAGCTATGGAGACTGTTGTAGTCTAGATTTATTTAAGACCTTGATGCAGTGTCCAAATGGGTGACTTACCCATGTTGTGTCTGATTTGCACCAAAGGGTTTTAATTCAATCCTTTATCTGTTCACTCATGCTCATGGGTTTCACCGAAGTTGTAAACATCTATCACTTTGGGCTTTCTCATATCTTGCTGACCATCCTACAGGGTTTTACGTGATGCAGAATTGTGTCCAGTACGCACAAATGTGTATAATTGATGCAGAAAAAAATATTTTGTGTCCCGTAACAGGGCTCAATTTAGCTATATAAAACATGTACCAGTGTTGCCTATTATGTAATGTACAACCTAATATTTATGTCTAGATGCACCAGTTGCATGTGAATGATAATGAAATTTGAGTTGGACTAACCCTTATATGCAACAATGATCTTTGAACACACTCAATATTGCTAAAGTTTGTGTACCATACTACATCTCTCATCCCTGTGTCACTTGTAATTTGTCATGGTTTCTCGGGATTGACATAATCAAACTGTGAGTATTTCAAGGTTATGTGCACATGTTCCCCAGCCATTACGTTTTACAGCAATATTGTCATTAATTTATGTAATCTCATGACACAGTCATCAGAGAGCTGAGATCTTAGTTATTTAGACTAGTTCATGCATTGATATCTCAACCTGGTTTTGTCTGGTGCAGCTCAGTTTTAATGTCAACATGCAACTGGTGCAGGTTAAATCAAGTTCCTTAAATTGATCCCTGCGTAACAATGATATTCATGGTACCAAATCCTTGATAAGATATATAAAGGTCCTGTAATAAATTTTTTATCAATTTTTAGCGATATTTGCTAATATATTGGCTAGTGAACAATCCCAATTAGAACCCTTCCGATTGATCAATGTACACAAGATTTATTTATTAGAGTATACTAAACACTTGTGTGTTATATCTTATATACACCCTTAATTATATGCAATTCAATTCTGGAAAAATATATCTGTTGTACATAAAAACTTCAGACTGTCAGCATAAACCACGAAATTTATCCTTTAACTTTGTTTTTTTTCACCAAAATAATATTTATAATAAGAGCCCCCTATTTTTGAGAGGGGGCGGTCTGGTAGCCTAGTGGTTAAAGTGTTTGCTTGTCATGCCAAAGACCCGGGTTTGATTCCTGACATGGGTACAATGTGTGAAGCCCATTTCTGGTGTCCCCCACCGTGATATTGCTTGAATATTGCTAAAAGCGGTGTAAAACCATACTTACTCACACTAATTTTGAGAGCTTATTACGTCGATTACGGTATGTACTATCACTTGACCTCTGTTACTCAGAGGATGTATAAAATGACTTTTTCTGAAATCCAGGAAGATATCCCATTAATTCAGAGTCAACTGATTGAGAGTATGACAGATGACGACAAGGAGTCTGAGGTCGCCCTTGACATTGAGGACATCGTCGTGCATGTATGTAGTCATCATTTGTTTATCAATGTATTAGCTCACCTGACTGAGAAATGGCAATACTATTACAATAGTAAAAATGTCTCCCAAAACCGCCTTGATATTACATGCTACAGATGGTGGTCCAGTGTTTTACCAGACACTGAAAATTGGATATTATACCATGTGTACACATATTAGAATATTGATAGTGGACACAAGCAATATGTGCAATGTGTGTCCCATTGTATGTAAAACATGTGGTTATTTGAATCATTAACATTTCCATTCTGATAAGAAAAAATGCAATCATAGTTAGCCCAAATTTAAAATGATTACTTGATCAAAGTCTTGTTTCAACTCAGATAGTGTATTAACGAAGGCCTCCTGATCATGAGCAGTGTTATGTGCATGTGCCACAGGTTGTCAGCCTGTAGATAATACGTTCACAGTGAAAAGACCTGTGAAGATCCGTTGTAGAATAGCAACCACTGCTTGCCGTATAAGGCGACTATGCTTGTCGTAAGAGGCGACTAACAGGATCAGGTTGTCAGTCTAGCTGACTTGGTTGATGCATGTCATTGATCCCAATTGCGTGGATCAATGCTCATAATATCAATCACTTGATTGTCTGGTCCAGACTCGATTATTTACAGACCGCCGTCATATAGCTGAAATATTGCTGAGTGCGGCGTTAAACAACAAACGACATCTACAACTTCCGCCCTCAACTACCACAACTACAAATACCTCCTCCTACTACCTCAACTAGCACCCCCAAGACAGACCGCTGTCACATAGTTGGAATATTGTTGAGTGTGGCATTGAACAACAAAAAAAACCAAACTACAACTACAACTACCACCTCCTACTACCACAACTACAACTACCACCCTCTACTACCACAACTACAACTACCACCCTCTACTACCACAACTACAACTACCACCCTCTACTACCACAACTACAACCACCCCCTACTACCTCAACTAGCACCCCCCAGACAGACCGCTGTCACATAGTTGGAATATTGTTGAGTGTGGCGTTGAACAACAAACAAACAAAGTACAACTACCACCTCCTACTACCACAACTACAACTACCACCCTCTACTACCACAACTACAACCTCCTACTACCACAACTACAACTACCACCTCCTACTATCACAACTACAACTACCACCCTCTACTACCACAACTACAACTACCACCCTCTACTACCACAACTACAACTACCACCCTCTACTACCACAACTACAACTACCACCCTCTACTACCACAACTACAACTACCACCTCCTACTACCACAACTACAACTACCACCCTCTACTACCACAACTACAACTACCACCTCCTACTACCACAACTACAACTACCACCCTCTACTACCACAACTACAACTACCACCCTCTACTACCACAACTACAACTACCACCCTCTACTACCACAACTACAACTACCACCCTCTACTACCACAACTACAACTACCACCCTCTACTACCACAACTACAACTACCACCATCTACTACCACAACTACAACTACCACCCTCTACTACCACAACTACAACTACCACCCTCTACTACCACAACTACAACTACCACCCTCTACTACCACAACTACAACTACCACCCTCTACTACCACAACTACAACTACCACCCTCTACTACCACAACTACAACTACCACCCTCTACTACCACAACTACAACTACCACCCTCTACTACCACAACTACAACCTCCTACTACCACAACTACAACTACCACCTCCTACTACCACAACAACAACTACCACCTTCTACTATCACAACTACAACTACCACCCTCTACTACCACAACTACGACTACCACCCTCTACTACCACAACTACAACCTCCTACTACCACAACTACAACTACCACCTCCTACTACCACAACTACAACTACCACCTCCTACTATCACAACTACAACTACCACCCTCTACTACCACAACTACAACTACCACCCTCTACTACCACAACTACAACTACCACCCTCTACTACCACAACTACAACTACCACCCTCTACTACCACAACTACAACTACCACCCCTTACAGACCGCTGTCATATGGCTGGAATAATACTGAGTGTGGTGTTTACAACAAACAAACAAACACACAAACAAACAAACAAACAGAACTTGCAAACTTGTTCCTTGGGATCCTTGGGAAATAGATAGGTGCCGGTAGATGCCTGTTTACCATTATGATGCATGATTTGGCTGCTGTACATTGTTGCTACATATATTTCAGCTGGTGTATCTGGATTATGGCATGAAGGACAAGAATCCAATAGAAAATGTCCGCTTCTATAACAAGTCTGACCCAAACACGGCTGTGGAGGTCAGGAAGACTCAGGTAGGATGACTGGGCTGATATTTGACACACACATTCACTGGTAATACTGTACATGGGGATCAGTAGTACTGGAGGTGGGCATGTGTAACACTATAGGTAGGTAGGCACCTGTAGCAGTGTCTGAAACTCAGCAGAGGGCCAGCACATTTAAAAAACTGTAGGCAAAGTGGAAAAACTGTAGGCCCAGTGGAAAAACTGTAGGCCCAGTGGAATTACTGTAGGCCCAGTGGAAAAACTGTAGGCCTAGTGGAAAAACTGTAGGCCTAGTGGAAAAACTGGTAGGCCCAGTGGAAAAACTATAGGCCCAGTGGAATTACTGTAGGCCCAGTGGAAAAACTGTAGACCTAGTGGAAAAACTGTAGGCCCAGTGGAAAAACTATAGGCCCAAATATTTTAGCTGTAGCAAGGAGACATACTATTGCAATATAAATTACAAAACGCAACCAGTCAACCAGAAGCTTTTACTGCTATCACACAGAGATCTCAGAGACTCTGTGGTGATAGAAGGAGCCTACATTTATCAGGAAATTATCAGCTTGTAAAACATCTTTGCTGCTACATGTCAAACACCATTTGTCAGGTCTAATCCTACTTTACTTTATTTAATCCGATATGGACCCGTTGTCGAAGCATGTGTCCCAGATTATTGTATTTTCAATCACATTGTAATAAAATAGTACATAATTGTATATCTGTTGATAAAATATGATAACTTGAAATGACTGTGAAATTGTCTGACTGTGAAAAGTGATAACAAAGGAATAATATGACAGGTAGGTTTATGAAATTATATACTATTTTGAAGTGGCTACGGTGTACTGGTACACCGGCCTGCTGTGAGGAAAGAGTTAACGAGCGGAGTACTCTGAAGCTGGACCCTGTTTCACCAAGCAGTCTCAGTGTTATGATTCATGTACCATGTTTACAGCTTAAAATAACTGCAGGGTGTAAGGGCCTGCTGAAATTTAAAACTATCAGCCCGAGAACAAATCTGTCAATCTCTGGCCTACGGGCCAGTGTCTATTTCAAACACTGACCTCTAGTACTGTATGTTGGCATCTTTAATACTGTAGGTGGGCATCTGTGATACTGTAGATGGGCCTCTTTAATACCACAGGGAGTACTTTGTAAGTAATAGGGATAATATGTTAATCCGGATGAGAAAAAGCTTTTTTCTGGACCATTGAAATTTATATTAACAGGTTTCAAATGTATATGAATCATTCTCTGATATTTTTTAGGCTGAAAAAATATAAAAAATTCTTTGTTCTCAGGCACTGCTGCATCATCATAAAGTCTGCCACATGTTTCATTTTTATTTCCATTTGAAAAAAAAAGAATAATCCTTAAATATTCCACGTCTTGAACACACACGTCCCCGACAGTGAAATGCTACAATACTTAAAAACAAAATGATCCAATATTGCGTGCAGTTACTTCCCTTTACAAGCGGACTGATCAAGCTCCTTTCCAACTTTGTTACACTTTCGGTAACATCGCTGCCACCAGTGTGGGTGCAGCCATTACAAGAATCTTGAAATTTGCCCTCTAATCCCAAATGTAGTAACGTTCATATGTTTGTTTATGTCTTTGGGAAATCCATCATAGTTGATTTTGAATAGGTTTATGACTGGCCATGTTTTCCAGATGAATTTACTTTGTTGGTATAATCAGATTGGTTTGAGATTGCAGACTAACGGAAATTCCCCCAACTTGTGTACTGTATGGCGGGTACTGTTTCATACACAGGATATAAGATTACATGTGTATTTGTCTCATAAAATATGCTGGAAATGGCGATCAGCTGTTTACACATTTTCTCCCTGATCTATGGGTGATTTAGGTTAAAAAACACTTCATGTCATGGCCAATATCATAACTGAAAAGAAAATTGATAGGATGACTGAAGACTTTGAATCTCTTACGTCTAATGTTCGTTTCAAGGCGAGTTCACGGTGAGCTGATGTGATTTGCCGATCAGAAATTAATGCAAACAAAATTGAATGAAATCTTGGAGAAAAGTTATATAATGGAATATAAAGATACACAATGAACGCCTGTATGGCCAGATTGTGTAATAGTAGGAGTAACGTACGTACTTCAGTACAGATTTGTTGACATGCTTCTTCTGATGTTGTATGCTCATGATAACGTTTTCGCATTGTGAAATAGAATCAAAGCTCATTATGGCGTGTATATGCCCTTACAGGTAGTCCAACGGTAGTTAAATATTGTATTCCAGTATTATTTTACTTATCAAGGAATACATTTATGTAGGGAGGCCCCTTCCCAGGTTGCTTGTACACAACTGTTTATTTGGTTGCATACTAGTTTAAAAAGGGGGCGCCCGCCCGCACTATATTTTCAAAAGCCATTGCCTGAGAACCAATTCTTTTATTTTTTTAAGCCTAAGTAGGTGCTGAATTATTGTAATTTTCTGTTGTAGGTCTCACACATGCTTCCGGAGAAATTTGCTGAGCAAATGATATTGGTTTATTGTAAGGATCCACGGCAGAGGGCCAAACTTGGGATTGCTGCTCGGTGCTTTGAAAACTGGTGCTCTAAACACAACATGGAGACCCCTAAGGTATACCCATACTGTTTCAGGGTACCGGAGCTGCCTTCCTTGTTGACTTCATTGAGTTTGTCAGTTTCCAAACTACACGCCCCTTTGGTATTCCAAGTTAGGATAGGTCTCCAGCAGCTTATTCTTGTTGTAAAATGCGACAAGGATCACGTAGTCAGGCTTAGTGACTTAGTTGATTGAATGTCATTGTGTGTTGATCATTGATCATTGCTCATAATATTCATGACTGGATTGCCTGGTCCAGACACAATTTTTGACAGAGCGCCTACAGTATATAGCTGGAATATTGCCAATTGTGGTGACAAACAGTCATACTAGAGCAATTGCACTGTTGGTGCCTTACACTTTCTGAATAATGATTTTCCAACAGCTTTTGATTCCAATTAAGCGACACTGGTTCATATCTATTGGACACTATTTCCTCTCGGTTGACACAGTTGGACAGGAAAACTAAGGTACTGCAGCTACTGCTGTATGGAGTTGCCTCCCCTTACTTAGCCAGGAAGTAGGTTTTGATTGCAGATTCACCTCAGTTATTATCTTTCTTCTGTCAGCACCTTGATTTTGGTGCAAAGTGGAAAATGCCTACAACACATATAATTAATTAATGTTGATAATAAGACCTAAAACTCATAGCAGTGATATAACTGAAATATTGTCACAGGTGCAGTCCACAGCTAGCTCTCTCTTGTTTGTTGCAGCATTTTGGATGGGAGTTGACTCCAGTTGTGAAGCGTGGTGCCTCCCAGGGCCCTGTCTCCACTCCCCCAGACAGTTGCCACCCAGACGGAGGGAGACAGGAAACACCCCATAGTGCAGGCAAATTCAAGCAGAAATTGTCATTCTAGGGTGCTCAGTGTCCTAAGTTTCAGAAATAGTTCTCAACATAAGTGTTATGTTCTACTTTAGTATAACATTGTTCATAATACCAGGGAGGGAATAGATTATTTTAAAAAATAAAATCATGGCCATAGGTCCTTCACTAAATTTTACCTAAGAACACAAATACTGTCAAATTATGGAATTTGCACTTTAAACTTTAACCACAAGCAGTGAATAGTCAAAGGCCTAGTATGCTTAGTGAAGGATCCAAGTCTTGAAAATGAAGACTGATCAAACAGGACATATCTTGAGTAATAGTCCAATATTTCATTGGCATCTAAACCACAGCATAATAGTAATGATTAAAAATATACAATATTTTTCTTTCATCTTAATTTTGTTAGTCAATTTTCCACACCTGACCCTCCCTAGGGATGAAGAAAACTATTGATCTCTGAAGACATTTCAACAATCGTAGCATAATCCTTTCCTATTTTACTCCTCAGTCTATGATCGGTGGACCCAGTTATCTGAAAGGTGATCAGATGATCTCAATGGCTGTTAAATATGGATTAGTGACTACGATGATAACAAAATGCATGTGACCTGACTAATAATGTACTGGTCCGTCACATTGCAGGCTGGGGTTACATTGTTGCAAAGTTTAATATGGATTAAGCATGTCTGATGGTCTGTTTGAAGAGTATTTAATATTATGAGTTGGTATTTTTAAATCTAAAATGAAAAGGTTGGGCCACTGCATTCCATTGCACCACGCACAGTTTGTTAACTGCTTTGCCAAATTCAAACTTTGCTGTAGGAGCATATTATTTCCTCACCTTTATAAGGTTTGTATAAACCTATCATTTATAGTGGATTTAACTGTTTTAACCACATAAAGATGAAATGTTTTGCTCTTAGAGCACATTATAATGTCTACATGTTGGTGCACAAATGTAGATGCACAATTACATTGTCCCTCAATTTCAAATGTGCAGAGACATCCACAGATAGCACTATACAGCAATGATACAGTCCTTTAACATCATGCAAGGAAATAACAATACAGTGACGTCATTGTTTAATGAACATTGCAGCGTTGCTTCCATTAACTTTCGCAATATGGGTTTAATTCACTTTTTGTTTAATATATAAAGCCCAGATCTGACTTTAGATTCTTAGCAGAACTGCTTCATGTAGATGATACATGTAGTTTGAAATAATTTTGTCTCTAAAGCAGTCCCATTCTTCACAGTTTGAGTTCTGCAGTAAAATTCATACCAGCAGACATCATTAAGGCACGGTCATTTAAAAAAATATTGATTTTTTTTTACTTATCCTGTGTGTGGTGCTTATTTGAAGTGTTGTGGTGCTTAGACAATGATGAAGAATATGTGTCCATCTTATATATTCTTTTACCTCTTGGACAAGAACATATTCTAAACATATATTTTATTAGAAATACTCCACATGTTTGCATGCACAGGGCTTTAAGAGTGCTTGACGATGTATTTTCCTGTATTTGCGAATGTTTACAGCATTGAATATATGCCCATGGCCATGTAGTCCCAGCTTACTGCCTTCCACTGTCTCCTGTAGGTTGGACTGTTCTCCACACCCATGTGTTTTACATGTGCTTGTTATTGTATACAGTGGTTTCATCCACTCTTTTAAGCCATCCTGTTACTATTGCTATTTATTACTTCTATTGTTGCAAGGGTTAAGTTATTAGTGGACACACGTTTGTGTTGGTTAATCTTGGTTTGGAGACAGTTATATGTGATACTGTCTCATTGTGTTTGTTGTTCTTGTGACTGTATTCCACCCTGGCTCTGATTGAGGTGGGGGCACGGGTGGCCCAGTAACCTAAGGCACTGCAGATTACTGTGGAGAGTTGCACCCCATAGTCATACCAGGAACTGCTGATTGGGGAGTTGCCTTGATTATGTTTCTAGGTTTGTCAGCACCATACCCATGTTAATGGCTTTCACTAAAGTGGTTAAACTATTACCCAAATTGAAAAGGCTCTCAACACCGTATTGACCTAGATCTGGCAGTTGTTTCCACATATACCACACTACTATGAGTGGCGTCAAAATCTGAATGAACTTGTACCATCATCCTCTGTGCCCACATAATAGTAGACCTGTGAAGATCCGGGGTAGAATAGCTCTTCAGCAACCCATGCTTGCCGTATAAGGCGACAATGCTTTTCATAAGAGGCAATTAATGGGATCGGGTGGTCAGGCTTGCTGACTTGGTTGATGCATGTCTTTGATCCCAATTACGTGGATCGAATGATGTCAATCAGTGGATTGTCTGGTCCAGACTTGATTATTTACAGACAGCCGTCATATGACTGGAATATTGCTGAGTGCTGCATTAAACTACAAAAAACAAACCAAAAAACAGTAACTGTATGTGATATCTGTATTATCACAATCCCTGACAACTGCTTCTTATTAGCTGGCTTCTACTGCTGTTGTCACTGAGAATTCCAGTACCAGACACATCTTGGACTTCAAGTTTCTTTTTGTCATATTTACCTGGCAGTAGACTGGGGTAGTTGATGGATTGTTTACCCTCAATACAGGGGCCTTGGCTTCCTGTCACGTGATGAAATGTGTAAATCGAATATTGTTACATTACATTTTGTTCGTGTCTCCAATGTGATTTTGTGAACATTGTAAGGGGCGAGTTATTGAGTATCATTTTCATGTCATGTACATGTTTTTTTGTCATAATAGATGTTGGTTAACCAGTGTCAGTCACACCAAATAAGAAAAAAGTAACAAAATAAGGGATTTCATTTTTCTACACAAATTTATTTTCATTATGAGTGACCCTGGTTTTTATTTTGTAACTGATAAGATCAGCAGTGTGTTTCCAGCTTGACTGTAATGATGTGTAGACTGTAAACCACTACTCACACATATCAAGAGGATTTCAGTGTCTTTGTCATGCTCATTGTCGTACAGGGTCATTGATAGGCTTCCATGACTATGGAATATACATGGTGCAAATGGCTGGTTGTATCCTCTCCGACCAGTGAAGGTGTCATCATGTGTTGAAGCTCATCGTCAGTAAGGTTTGTACGTTCCTCCATCATGCGAGAACACAAATGGCAGCTTTGCAGTGTAGCTTCACAGACCGATTCCAGCAAGAGGGAGACAAGTGAGTGAACAGATCAGTGGGCGATAAGATTCATCGGAAATATTTCTCATGCAGCATGTGCAATAGGCTTGTTCCCTTATCATGTTTCTAGGTTCATCAGCACCATACCCGTGCTCATGGGTTTCACCGAAGTGGTAAACATCTGAGACCAGCATGACTTCTGGCTTTCCTCCCACATTAAGCTGACACGCTGTGATATAACTGGAATACTGTTAAAAGCAGCGTTAAACCCAACTCACTCACTCACTCACTCACTAGGCTTGTAGACATCAACTCATTGCATCATAAAGTTCATGAGTGGAGTAGGGCTCATTTGATTTGTGTGTGTAATATTCGTCCACATTTTATTACCTGTCTACAAATATATATGTGTTACTATTATTATGCATAGCTGCCATACATAATAGGGGTGAATGAGGAATATAGTGTACTAATACCCGTGGAGTATTGACTTTGGATGAAGCTAGGTGATATTGCAGTATATTGCCATACACATCAGCTTCAGTTTGATAACATATATACTTACAATGGACTTCATTCTAAGTGAAAGAGGCTAAACTGTTTAAGTACACATCCATGTTTGATGGTGGCTAAAACAAAACAAACAAGAAATGATTATTCAATGGTGATGTATTTGATATGGATATCATAGTGTTTTAGACCTAAAGTTTGAAATGTGAAGGGCGACTGATTTCAGCCGGGGAACATTTTGATAAAGTTTGTACTTTTGTTTGTCAAATCCAATTTTCATGTGTGTGCTTTCTTTTGCCCGGCAGTATAACTTTGATCATATTAGTTTGGTTGAAAGACCTGGAGCAGATGTGTTTGAAATTTTACTGATTTTACCTGGTACATACTTTGTGTTGCTTATTTTGTTTATGCTACTGTTGTATTCCATTCTTATTGAGACATGCAATTTTTTAGAAATATGTTTCAGCAATATTATGAACATGTTTAAGGTGTCTCCTGCATATATATATATATATCATTAAATGCTTTTTCTCAGGACATGTGGAAATTAAGCTGCAGAGGTTATCCCAGTTATTCATGATGTAACAATGATGTGACAATTATTGCTATGTAAAATCTGACAGTAGTTCAGATCTGACCATTATTATTTGCATATTTACCTGTAAATATAAACCTTTTTATCTATTGTTTTATCCTGCCAAGAAATCCACCCATTATATGATAAACAGCCATACTGTCCACATGTACAATGCATAAGAATCAAATATATTTCTCTGTAGTGCAGAAGCCTGGCCTGTTTTTTATGTAACACGTTATATTTGGGATAACACTTTCCGAGTAAAGTACAGATTCTTGTCCTTTTTTGGGCTGAGTCAGCTTTCGGACATGGAAGCTGTGCCAATTTACACTGTCGGAGGGGTACACAAAGTATGCGATCTAGACTACCAGTTGTCGGACTTGCATTTGTGTGGAAGCCTCTGGCTGAGTGGGTTAGATCGCTGACTTTGTGTGCTGGCGATTAGGTGCCTCACTCTGGCAGTGTGGGTTTGAATCCCGGATGGGACTCAACCCCCAGAAAAATATGAGAATCTGTACTTTACAGAGAAACTGTTATCCCAAATATGACGTGTTACATTTGACCACTTTCTAAATGGCATTGTGTGTTCATATTTTTATATACTACTCAAAAAAAGTTAAAGAACCCTGATTCTTTCATATTATGATAGTTAATCTGTCATGCCATGACATTGTGCCTAATGCATGTCTCAACATGCCAGGACAGATCAATTATAGTACAATGAAAGAATCGGGGGCTCTTTAACTTCTTTGAGTAGTATACCGCATCAGTCTCTTTTATTTACCTGCACTTAGGCCCAAAGAATATATGTGTGTTTCACCACTGACAATCTAGAGTCTATGACCCTAAACCATTTTTCTTGAGTTGCTCAATAGCATTTACCACCATCCCAGTATTGTCCATGTTTTATGCTACAAGTGTAAATTTGTTGAACTTCACTATTAACCATGCATTATCTTCATTTGAAAGCAACCGCATGGGGATTCCGAGTTAGAATTGGGCCCCAGCAACCTGGTTATGGTTCAGTGACTTGCTTAAAATTGCATGTCATTGCTCCATGAGGGCATGGATTGTTGCTCACAATATCAATCACTGCGGTACAGTGTTTAATGATGAACAAAAAACACATTTCTGACATATTACAAGTTATTGATTTTACAAGGGAAAAAAAGCACACAAAGAAAACCTTAAACCTTGCTACCTGACCTATTTTGGAATAGGAAGCATAGTTTTTTCTTGACCTTGTTTGTGTTCTGTTCAATGTGTCTGATCTCTGCAGCAGTGCCTTCTTGGTATGTGCTACTCTTGTATCCAGTGTCTGTCCTATGTACCGGTATGTTATAACTCCATTTATCTAGAAACAATTTACTACTTCACTTTTGATAGGGAAAATTCTGTCTTTCCGTGATGCACAAGACTGATTCTCATAATAATCAAATACAGCCCATGCAAGTCTATAATGTTTGGCAAGTCTTGATTACTGCAGGGGCGGTCGGGTAGCCTAGTGGTTAAGCGTTCGCTCGTCACGCCGAAGACCCGGGTTCGATTCCCGACATGGGTACAATGTGTGAAGCCCATTTCTGGTGTCGCCCGCCGTGATATTGCTGGAATATTGCTAAAAGCGGCGTAAAACCATACTCACTCACTCATAATATGTCAAGTGTATATTTAAATAGAATGACATGCCTGATTCTCCCTATCAAAAGTTGAGCAGTATATGTTCAGGACCATTGTCACCAATTGTTCATTATACAATTATGTGTTAGGTGTGTAGAACAGCAGGGATGACAGTGTCTATGTATAGTCTGAACTGTACTCGGTAGTTTGTGCACAGGATGAATACTAATATAACCATGTACCACAGCTGATAGTTTTCTGCAAGCTCGCTGATTTAACTAAACATTACACTCATGCATAACCAACAATCAAATCTGACGCATTTTCTTGTGCCTGTTTTGTTTGATTATTTTGTAGTGATGTTCTTTTAGGTTTTACACAATATCAAAATAATGTTTTCACGTCATGGAAGTTAGAGTATTATGTAAGTGTGATGGCTTGACATCCACTTCAAATTTTTAGCGTTTTTTTAAAATAATTTTCATGTCCATGTTTTTTAAATGTTTTTTGACACATCTATCCCGTTTCAGTTGGGTTTATGTAATTTTTATTCATTATTTGTTATTCAAAAACCTTATTTCTCAATTTCTTTGTTTTGAAATACATCAACGGTTTTTATTTAGATTAATTTTCTGAGTAAATTATACACTATTCTAAGACAGAAATTGAAAAGTACTGTTGTTAGTAGGCATAATCTTTGTATGTAAAACCGCTGAAAGATTAGGCACTGAAATGTTCAAACTTTACATTCAGTGTGAGGTTGAACTAATATTCTGTGAAGTTGCATTCAATCTGTTTCATCTGTTTTTGAAACAATAAGTTTCAGTTGTATTAATTGGCCCAATCAATTCTGCTCATTTCATTTCAGTTACATTTATATCAATATTCTGATACCAAGCTGATGATTAAAATATCTTTAAAATATTGCCTATTTTTAAAATGTTAATCAAATTGTTTTGATATTTCTTTTTGTGATAACTGATTTAGTAATTTACTTGACTCTCAGATTTTAATGTCAATGTGCCAATTTTGTTGATCCTAGTTTTAGCTGATTTGGTTCTCTGAAATCCAATCTTATATGAAATCTGTTGTAGATATTGAAAGCATATATGTTGTTGATATATAGAGATTCCCACCATTCGTGTCTTTTGATATCAAATATATCAACAGTCATTGATAAAAGTGGGTAATAGTTTATGGCAAGTGGTTAAGTGACTTGGTTGATTGCCTGTCACATTACCACGTGGATTGTTGTTCGACAATATTGATCACTGGAATGTTTGGTCCAGACGGCCGTCATAAAGCTAGATTATTGCTGTGTGCAGCATTAAACACAAACACACATTTACGCCCAGCCTCCAACTGTTTAAAATAAATACTGGGATGTCATCACGGGAGTTGATTAGTCAGCTTACTGTTGGTGAAAAGCCCAACAACAAACAAACAATATTGACATTTCTTGTCTCTACTTGAGTTTATGAGAGGATAATATGATCAGTCTATGTAGTCTATAAATTTAATGTTTGGCATGGCAAATCGTTGCTTAGTTGTATTTATACCTCTTGTAAGACTTCATATACGCCGGGCTTACTGATTCTTCTTATAAAAATCTTTACATATCTTGTTTTCCATTTTGAAGTTTTTATTTGAATCATTTGGTGTTTTGCATCACATTTTAAGCAATAAACTATTTTAGTGTTTGCTTGTGTTGTTTCATAAGTGTTGCTTTGTTAATAGTCTAGCTTGAAGGCCCCAACACCTGTGCACTGCCTCCGTGTAATGTGGGTTTCCGGAATTCCAAAGGAATCCGACTGGCGGAGCACCTACCGAAAGGTCAGACCATTAATGACCAATATCATGCTAATCTGATTAGGCAACTGCGTGAGAATATCAAGGCTAAACGTCGTGGAACACTCACTAAAGGTGTGTTGATAGATCAGGACAATACACCTGTGCACAAGTTTGTTCTCACCATGGTCGCAATGCATGACTGGAGCTTTGAACGAACTGATCATTCTCCATATGCAACAGATTTGGTACCGTCAGAGTTCCACGTCTTTTTACACTATCAGGTGGAAATCTTCAATCCAGGTACTCCAGAATCATTGCCAGAACCGTGTGTACCTCGGAGGGAATGATGTAATATTATTTGCAACCAACTCCATGAACGCAGTCCATCAAAGATTAGACTCAGAATGTTTCATCCACCAGTCGTATATCCTAAATATTTTGCTTTGAATCTAGTGTGGAGGTGCAGAGGTTATTAAGGGTAATGTAGAAATCCCTGAAATGGGCCCTGTAAGCATAATTGTTGGCACAAAACGCCCAATTAACCCATGCAGAGGTCGTACATCGCGGTGCCTCGTGGCTCTAGAATTACCTGCACCTCATTTTAACATGATACTTTCTCACTTTAAATATGCATTGATGCATAACGTTGTTTCTCCTACTTCTCCCCCTTAAAACAACAAAATACACAACTACAACATATTTGGATACTGTACGGTGCACTGACTGACCGCAGTTTATTCTTCGACAAGTATTCACATTATCATGAACATCGTCCGCATCAGGAACATCACCAGCATCATGACCATCAACCAACCGTAATTTACATGAATATAGATTCGATGCTTCATATTTCCAACGTATACGTATACACAGGCATCGACGCCTTATCACGTATTCTAATGGCTCGTCAGCGCATACTCATCAGAGTATATCCCAAATCCATACTCTCACAACTGGAGTGTTCGAGATTTCAACTATTGATACCGATCCATCTCACGACGTATTATCATGGCTCGCCAGCACCACTTGCAAGCAACGCATAACATCCTGATCATCATATGGACAGCCGCAGGTACTACACACATAAATAATAAAAAATATAGATTCAACCGACGCGTACTCCAATCGGCATCATACATAACTGAACATGTTTAATATAGCCAGCCCTACTGCACCGCACCTGAGAATGAAGTTTCAACTTCCCGCCTTTACTTATATATCCATTACAAAACCAGGTTAACTCCCTTTGTTGTGCTTTCCGAGGTTAGGAGAAAATAATTTCGTTCTAATTCGTCCCTCAAACGAAAGAAATTAGATAAACATTGGCCTTAAATATCATTAACTCTTTATATTTAAAAACAAGTTGACTCAAAATCGGCCTTTTATATGAATTGTCACAATTTAAATCGATACAGCTGCTACATTTTCATTGTTTTCAGAAAATATATATCACCAGATATAGAGTATGTCGAATTGTTGCCAAATCCAAGCCACAAATTTAACCCAGATTTCTAAAATACACTATGTGGAACCTTATACTACTCAAAACACATTTAAGATCAAAGGATGAGTTTCGTCAGAAAATGTATCCTACCCAGGAACAAATATAATTGTGATAAAACTCAAGTGGGGGAAATATCTATGTATAAAAAAACTCAACTGGTCGACTGGTACCACAACTAGTGACGAAACAACACTCAAACTCAAAATCAGATGTCAATAAGTTAATTGCAAGGGACGAAGCACATGATGTGCTAAGTTAGGCATATTTTCACTTGCATTATGTGATAAATCGGCCACTATGTGCTCATTTTAAAGACTGACCTCGGACCTTTGTCAGATTGTCATTGGGAATCGGGGTAGGGCTACATTGCGTCTTCAATATGACCTTACGTACAGAAATGTGTCTTTGAGACTTAATGTTAGTGTGTCATTGGCATGTTTTGGCAACGTTACCAAATGACCAATTCTGTTAAAATCGACCCCGTTCTGGTAGACGTAGGACAACTACAAATCCCTTGACCCTTAACTTTCTTGAGAAGTATATTTTATCTTACCTTCGAATGTTTAACACTGCAACAAGACCCCATTGTAGTTAGTTACTTGAATCAAACACTCGCCAAACATACGAGTACTCCTAGAGCACACACAATGGACAATAGTCAGAAATGTAGCTTGTTCAGTCATCATTGGTTCCTACCGTGGTTACAACAGACTGGCAGAACATGATTTATACATGCAAAATGTGTTTGGTATTTTAATTTTATATTTTAGTACAGACAATGCTATACCTGACTACGAATTTGACTTTTAAATCAGATTTATGCACACTAAAACATACGTTGACATAACGGGACACACCTTTGTGGTACATCCAGGAGCCAGGAACTTGTATGAAATGTTATAAAGCTTGACTGCCTCCCAACTCTGTTCACTTCAGTTGCCCAACAGACGCTTTGGCAGAGTAACCATATAACGTATCTGGTTCAACCTGACTGGGACGATATTCAAAGTTTGTATGCGCTTACATGTATTATATTCTAATGTTTTAATATTACTGTTTTACTTAACTGTTTTCTAATCTGTTAACATAGGCCAAAACCTCGAGGTGAGGAACATTCTAAGTATCGTTGTTATATGTTGACCAAGTCTTAAAAAGGCATTCAGACGTTGGAAGAACACGAAAACATGTCACGTTTTGTGGATAATAACTTATTTATTGTTTGTAAAGGCGTTTCATGGCTACGTCTTTATCCTTCGTTCACCGGATGAAGGTGAAATTCCAACGAAACATCAGTACAAAATATAATGAAGTTATTGTCTAACTTTCTTGTCTTCATGATACAGTTTGAAATTGACTACGAACTATTACCTGCTTGCCATAAACTGTTACCCACTTGCCATGAACTATTACCCACTTGCAATAACCTATTGCTCACTTGCCATAAACTATTACCCACTGGCTATGAACTATTACCCACTTGTTATGAGCTATTACCCACTTGCTTTGAACTATTATCCACTTGCCATAAACTATTTCTCACTTGCCCTAAACTATTACCCACGTGCTCTGAGCTGTTACCCACTTGCTTTGAACTATTACTCATTTGACATAAACTATTACCTACTGGCTATGAACTATTACCCACTTTGTCATAAACTATTACCCACTTGCCATAAACTATTACCCACTTGCCATGATCTATTACTCACTGGCTATGAACTATTACCCACTTTGTCATAAACTATTACCCACTGGCTATGAACTATTACCCACTTTGTCATAAACTATTACCCACTGGCTATGAACTATTACCCACTGGCTATGAACTATTACCCACTTTGTCATAAACTATTACCCACTGGCTATGAACTATTACCCACTTGCCATGAACTATTACCCACTGGCTATGAACTATTACCCACTTTGTTATAAACTATTACCCACTTGCTATGAACTATTACCCACTTTGTCATAAACTATTACCTGCTGGCTATGAACTATTACCCACTTGCTATGAACTATTACCCACTGGCTATGATCTATTACCCACTTTGTCATAAACTATTACCCACTTGCCATAAACTATTACCCACTTGCCATGATCTATTACCCACTGGCTATGAACTATTACCCACTTTGTCATAAACTATTACCCACTGGCTATGAACTATTACCCACTTTGTCATAAACTATTACCCACTGGCTATGAACTATTACCCACTTTGTCATAAACTATTACCCACTGGCTATGAACTATTACCCACTTAGTCATAAACTATTACCTACTGGCTATGAACTATTACCCACTTGCCATAAACTATTACCCACTTGCCATGATCTATTACCCACTTGCTATGAACTATTACCCACTGGCTATGATCTATTACCCACTTTGTCATAAACTATTACCCACTTTGTCATAAACTATTACCCACTAGCTATGAACTATTACCCACTTGCCGTGAACTATTACCCACTGGCTATGAACTATTACCCACTTTGTCATAAACTATTACCTACTGGCTATGAACTATTACCCACTTGCTATGATCTATTACCCACTTTGTCATAAACTATTACCCACTTGCCATGATCTATAACCCACTTGCTATGAACTATTACCCACTGGCTATGATCTATTACCCACTTTGTCATAAACTATTACCCACTGGCTATGAACTATTACCCACTTGCCATGAACTATTACCCACTGGCTATGAACTATTACCCACTTTGTCATAAACTATTACCCACTGGCTATGAACTATTACCCACTTTGTCATAAACTATTACCCACTGGCTATGAACTATTACCCACTTGCTATGAACTATTACCCACTGGCTATGAACTATTACCCACTTTGTCATAAACTATTACCCACTAGCTATGAACTATTACCCACTTGCCATGAACTATTACCCACTGGCTATGAACTATTACCCACTTTGTCATAAACTATCACCCACTGGCTATGATCTATTACCCACTTAGTCATAAACTATTACCCACTTGTTATGAACTATAACCTGCTTGCCATGAACTATAACCTGCTTGCCATGAACGATTATCTGCTTGCCGTGTATATTTCTTGTAGTTTAATTATTCAAGCACGTTTTCTGCCAACGATAGTAGTGAACTGATGACGCTGATACACTGAAGGTTCATCACCATGTTTTTTTAATATATAAACATCAACTGAACCACATTTAATCGACGAGGCAAATACGGATTAATGAATAGATGGTGATAGTCTCATATAAAATAACCCAACATCATTTATAAATGATAATTACATTGTACATAGAGATACATTTATTCCCAGCCCTATGAAGCAAACATCCCGTTAAACCTCTAATGGAAAATAAATCATTCAACAAGGTAATCACGCGTCTTTTGATAGGAACACTTTTAGCACAGAGCATATGCTGCTTTGAGGCAGTTTAACAAACTTAACTGGAATAATTCGGTTTGTTATATTACAAGCAAACGTAGAATCTAGTGTTGATACTACAGGATACATTAATGGTTTGAAGTAGCTGGAGGTTTGTCATTGGCATTGCGCGTGAAAAAAGGAAATTTCGGTCATTAAGTTTTCATACTTATATTACTTTTGGATATGACATACATGTTTTTGTTTCATAATATCCGTGCTAAATGCTTTCATTAATTGATAAAACATGTTATTTCTTTTAGCTTGTTCCCAATAAATATATTATAAATGTTGTAATATTCTTTTTGTGATAGCGACTATAGAATATTTCTATACACTTGTGGTATGTGCTGGAAAACAAGGATCACCACGTGCACATGGACACAGAACAATAGTATTGCTTTTTACAAATGTGACGTAAAAGATGCCAAATAGGTGATATGATGTATTATGCTCACATATGTTAGAATTACCTATACAGCTGTTATTTCTGTTTCTGTTCATATAAAGGGCAAATAAGACGGATTTCTCAATAATGGGCAACGTGGTTCCCAGTTCCGTGGATACCGAGGATGTCAAGGCGACTCATGATAGAATAACAGCCCTGGAGAGCGATGTGAATTGGTATAGACGTCAAACTTACCCTTTTCGCGAACACTTGGTGCCATCACTGATTTTCAGTGATCCATCTCGTTATATAATCGAGACTGGTTATTGTCTGGCGTTGGTGTTGTATATATTTAAAACACGTTATGAAAACGGACTCAATCTTTTTTTAAAACAATTCGAAACACTTTGATGTGTATGTTTGTCTGTAACACAACACTCAATTGTTTCCCTTTTCAAGTGTACAGTATCTGTACGTATGATCGGCCAGAATAAAGCAATTATTTGATTAAAATGACAAGTATATTTGGTGTAATAGAACGGACTGTTATAATTGTAAATATTATAAGTTGATATCAATATCACGGCTCACAAACAAGAAAATAATTATTTAAAAATATATATTAAATCAGACCACATATGTTTATGGTTGACTTACAGGGCTGTGTTCAAGTTCGACAAGGGTAAAGTCAAAACCAGTTCAACGGGGAAAGATTTTAAAACATTTGTAGCTCAATTTTCAGGTAAGATTTATTTTTATTTAGTTGAATGAGAGAGTATATCGTTGCGTTTACTACAATGGCACCAATGAACGGCTTCATACATTGCATAATTTGGGGGTTCTAACCGGGATCGAACGCTTTAACTCCTTGACGATCCACGTTATATATGTTGAGTGTATGTTTATTTATTAATATTGACACTGTAGTGAAACGGAGTTGATCACATCATTATATTTGCCTGATGTTGAATGTTACATCCGTACTCTTCCAAATAAAGGAAACGCAAAGCCAGATTTGTGTGAGATAGGAAAGTACATTTATACGAGGAATCGAACAAGGTATTGAGCAAAAAAGTTGTGGAGAGATCACTTGGTGATTGTCATCATCACAGTTATCGGTGCATAGGAAAAGTCAAAGGTGAAGTTCAGCTACCATCAATAACGCGTATGTCCCCCGTTGGAATCAATAGCGGCCTGACATCTCCTGCCGAAGGAAGAGACGAGTATTCGAATCACATCCTGGGGAATGGTAGCCCACTCGGCCTGCAACGCAAAAGTCAACTGCTGCAACGTCTGGAGTTGTTGTTGACGTTGACGTCGGCGTAGCCGACTATCCAATTCATCCAAATCGGGTTCAAATTCGGGGATCTTGAGGGCCAGGGGAAAAAATCAAGATTGTGTTGGTGTGTAGGCAGGCTGTATGCGGTCGAGCGTTGTCCTACTGGAATACACCGTTGCCGTTGGCTGCAATTGGGAGGACGTGAGGTAGGAGAATTTCGTTGATGTATCGTTGAGCCGTAAGATTGCCCATATATGGACCAAACATGTCCTGCCATGATAAGAGATAACCGCCCACATCATAACGCTACCCCCACCATACCTGTCCACTTCCTGTACGCAGTTTCCGACGTAACGTTCTCCCCGACGTGCTCTTCCATCCCCTCGACGGAGGAGAAATCTTGATTCGTCGCGGATCCAGACATCTCTCCATCGCAGTTGAGGCCATACCCTGTGTTGACGACACCAATGCAGAAGTTGTTGACGATGGTGTCGACTCAATATGACGCATCGAACAGGGCATCTTGCTCGTAGACCTGCTGCTCTTAAACGGTTTCGTACGGTCTGGTCGGAGATTTTGCGCAGTCCGGGTATTTGGATGGCGGGTGAGGTGGCTATGGCCGTGCTTTCCGTAGGTGGCGCCGTCGGATGTAGCGATCTTGGGCGGGGGTGGTTACCCTTGGTCGTCCCGACCTTGGCCGATCACGTGTTGACCCATGCTGTTGAAACCGATCCCATAGCCTTGTGATGGTGCTGGACACTCCATTGAAAACCATGGCTTCAGCTGATCAGGATTTCCTGTCTGCAAGCGGCCTATGACGTTCTTTCTTTGCACTTCTGTTAACCTTGGCATGTTGTTGAACTGTCACTGTTCGATTGACGCAAATGACGCTTTATTACGTGCAGTGCGTGCAGCTCCATTGCTCTTTTGTTGATGCACTGGGTGCGTTTTTCTGAATCGTACGTGTTTCCCGACTAATGGTTTGCATGTCCTTGTTGTTATCATTTTGATCCGAGGAATTTGTAACTGACAATATAACACATTAAACCTCTTCATTTTGCACCTCTTGGTCCGCTAATTTTGCTTTTATGGCCAAAAATATCCGTTTTGTGTTTCCCTTTTTGAAGAGTATATTATATACCCGTGAAGATCCGGGGTAGAATAGGTCTTCAGCAACCCATGCTTGCCGTAAAAGGCAATTATGCTTGTCGTAAGAGGCGACTAACAGGATCGGGTGGTCAGGCTCGCTGACTTGGTATCTCAAATGCTTGGATTAATGCTAAGATTCGATTATTTACAGGCCGCCATCATATAGCTGGAATATTGCGGCGTTAAACAACAAACAAACAAACATCTATTTCAAGTCATGTTTGGTATGCGATTTCGGAATGCAGGCATCATCAATGAAGGCATTTGTTTCCTTTGCAGATGACGAGGTAGCATTTGCTTACTATCGCCTTGAATTCGGCGTGTACATCCTCATGGTGTGGCTTGGGGAAAAGTCATCTGCAACAGACAAGTTAGCCGTGACTACAGCAACACCGTTTGTTCTGGCCATATTAAAGGCATGTGTTCTACAGAAATTAGTCCCAGTGAACCCTCGTTAGCTCGTACTTTATTAACGCGGTTATGCCCGGAGGACGGAAGGTGGATGGTTTCATGAACGGGCCGCGTCATTCCAAAAGACGTTAAAAGATAGTACTTGTTGTTGATAGTAGTTGTTGCCTGGCATTTTGCTTTAGGGGCCGACCATTTGATATTCTGGGATTTTGTATGAAGACTAAAAGCAGATATTTTGTTAATTAAACTATGTAAACTTTTGTTCTTGTGGCAGACAATTTCTTCTTCTTTTTTTCAACAATCTGAAACATAATGGTCGGTCCCTTAGGGGATAAAACTGGTCGGCTCGGATTCAGAATATTGTGTCTGAGTGGGGTATCGATGTTTTACTGCATACTTACTCCCTGAGGTAACACTTTTACATGCGCACAGTCACGTGCATTCGCGTCGCAACATGAATGAATTTTTTATTATTATTTTTAAATGCGACGTTAAGCCCAATTTTACCTCATCCTAGTAACGCGAATTTTAAGACGGAGTATATATTTGGTCCGGGCGAATACACAAGAAGTACTTCAAATCGTACTATTTGCAGTTTGGAATAGATTATGCATTTTTAAACATTCTAGATATTACAAGATTAAATCCATTAAACATTTCAGTTCAAAAACCTTCCTTACAAGATGTCGGTGTTACTCAACAATTTGGTATATTCTGATTAGACCGGGGCGGTCGGGTAGCCTAGTGGTTAAAGCGTTCGCTCGTCACGCCGAAGACCCGGGTTCGATTCCCGACATGGGTACAATGTGTGAAGCCCATTTCTGGTGTCCCCCGCCGTGATATTGCTGGAATATTGCTAAAAGCGGCGTAAAACCATACTCACTCACTCACTCACTGATTAGACCGCCTCCGTGATCTATTGGTAGAGCGTCCGCCCGGAGAGCGACAGGTCCGGGGTTCGATCCCCGGCCGTTAAAAGATGGTACTTGTTGTTACCCTGTCTGGCGCTCGGCATTAAGGGGCTAAAACAAGGACTGGTCGGCTCGGATTAAGTATACTGTGTCTGAGTGGGGTATTCATGTTAAACTGCGGCGTGGTATCTCAGTGGGCTAGCTAGCAGTACTAGTACAAACAGCTACATACACACATGCAGACCGCTATGTAAGTGAAATAATCATGGACGCAACGTAAAACCCCATTTCACCTCACCTCACCTATATTCTGATTACAATTGTGCATCGTACTGTATTTGTATTTTAATGAAAATATCTTTGAGAATGTCAACTCTTCAGAATGTTATTTTAGTGTGCGTTTGTGATTATGCGTGCGTGCGTGCGTGCGCGCGTGCCTCAATACTTTAGGAATTGTTCCTTATCTGACATGGCTTCCTAGTTATAAGAAAGGAAAAGTATGGCAAGTCACTGAATACCAAACCAGACAACCTCGATGACTCACTGTCCCATATGTTTGCTTTTTTGTTTTCAGACGTTTGTGTACCAGTTTATCACCAGCAAATTAGCTGACGTCGATCTAGACCGCATCACTAAACTCGTGGACAAGGCCAAGGGAGTTGCAGGACTCCATTGAATCCAATACACGTGGGTTTCTGAGAAAAGGGTTCTCTTGATTCCTACTATATCTAATAAAACAAGCCAAAAGCATGTAGCATTTAGAAATAAATCATGAATACTTCATGTGTGTTTTCAATATTTGATGTCATGTGTGTTGGTTCTGTGACAATACGCGAACTAATGTCTCGATTTTGTTGTCCATCCAGAGGCGGTCGGGTAGCCTAGTGGTTAAAGCGTTCGCGCGTCACGCCGAAGACCCGGGTTCGATTCCCGACATGTGTACAATGTGTGAAGCCCATTTCTGGTGATTATTTACAGACCGCCGTCATATAGCTGGAATATTGCTGGGTGCGGCGTTAAACAACAAACAAAACAAACAATCAAACATAATGTTACACCACACAGCGGCCATGTGTATTCACAGGTAATTGAAGAACATGGTTAAATACAGATCTAGGAAGGTTTGACGATGTTCCCGTCAGATTCACCTCGTCGTCATTTGGGGTCATAGTTTTCTGGCTATTTGTCATCGGTGTCTTTCAACGCCATACTCGCTTTCCATGGTTGTGTAACGTTTGAAACCTGCGTCATGCACGGATGAAAATTAGGTCGTAGAAGGAAGGCCTCGAATCGATCTCATTTCGCATTTATATAGGCACAGCCACCCTTCCAGGAGATACTACCCTGAAGCGCAGAGAGGAACTGAGTAAAAGTTGTATGACGCTCTTTGAAATCCTCGTAGAAAGAGCATGCTTAATTGTACCTCAAAAGTTGTGACATCAAGATGTGGATCTGCACGCCCATTGATCGTCATATAGGGAGAGTGGAAGCCATCCTTATTGCAATACCGTGTTGTAGATAGTTTTCATTTGTAACTCTGAGTCTTTATGCACAGATCTAATTATGAAACAGGTAAGGAATATGAAACACATGAACCAGCGGAAGGGAATGGCTATTTGATCATTACCTAGCAATATCACATCGATGAACCTGGGCCTTATGTTAAAATTCTTTCCTAAAACACTGCAAACATCAATACACCATATCCAGATCCATTTTGCACGTACTCCCTGTTCATTATTCTTAACTGCTTTTGTTATTACTAACCACGACATTTCAGATAAACCCATCAGTGGAATTTTCCACTGGGGAATTTCGTTCGGCTCTACTGTTCACGTTAACTGTGCAGGCTCCCGTCACTCAAACTCGCTTCCCTGTTAGGCTCAACAACTTTAACCGAGTTGTCTTATATCATTAACAATAGAGAAACAAGCCGACGAAAACGTGAGGTAGAGGTACGTGCCACTTAATAGATTAGTAATCACTTTTCTAGTTTCATGATTTCATAATTCAACATATTGTAATATTTATTTCCAGTAAACATTAATTTGATTGAAAAAAAATCGTTATGCATCATGCAAAGGAAGTCCTTTGCCTGAAAAGGAAATATATGACAATTATGAATTATTTGTACGTTCGTTGACTTTCTATGAAATCAGCAAAATATACCCATTCATCTTTATTTGGGATTTCTAAACTTCAAACGAATAGATATAAGGGGCGATACACTGCAGGGCCCAGAGGAAATACCACAAATACTTTTTTACTCACACCTATTCTGACATCAATCAAGAAAAAGTACAAATCAATTGCCGAGAATATATGAGTGGAGTTAATCACAAAGATTCACAATCTCAGACCAGAACAAAAGTGTCAAGATTACAAAAAATAACGTTTGATCTTCCACTCTTTACGCAACTATTTACATTCTCTAGGAATGTTTAATGAAATGTGTTCTTAAAAATTCCTTTTCCCTGTCACGAGATGAGACAAATATGATATTTCACGAGACACGTACACTATCCTATTTATTATTTATTTTATTAAGTAGATGTGTACCGGAAAATTACAAACCTTGAAAGGTAAATTCTCCCTACTTAACACGCAGGGACGTTTCACCTCCCCTGTAACTGCGACTTAAAAAGTAGTTCTCTGGTATCGATACACACTGGTCACATACCAAACGTGGCGCTTTGTGAAACGAACAGTCTCGATTTACAAGTTATATGAGACATTTTTGCAGTTTATAATGAAACGTTTTCAAGAGAATAACAAATTACAAGAAGCGATATCAACTCCATAAATGACCATCTGTCATTATGTTGCCTTGTCAATGTGGATAACGTAAAAAGGAAGTAAACAGCGTGTAGACGGGCAAGAAACTATCGATAAAGGGGAGATAATTTGCGGGTGTGGGGTTGGTGGGACAACTCTTATGAGACTTACAACTCAATAGTACCGTCTAAGTATTATGTTATGTAATGAAAATACACTGAAGTATATTAGAATTATTACTCTCACTGTATACGTGTCAAATATAGCACCACTTAGAAATTATGTTTTCTGAAAAAATAATTATTCAGCCCAGCAGAATAGCCTCTGTATATAACCGTTAATCTGTTTGCTTCTATTTCAATGTAACATTTGTTGATGTATCTTTTGGTGTATTTGGATTAAATAAAACCATCTCTTTGTTCATTAATTCATTCTTAGCCAATATTGTTTTTATTTTCCGCCTCCGTGAAGATCCGGGTTAGTTGTCTACAGAAACCCTTCCTTCTGGTAAGAGGCGACTAACAGAATCCGGTGGTAAGGTTCGCTGTCTTGGTTGACAGATGCTCATGATATCTACAACTGGATTGTCTCGTCCAGGCCCGGATATTTCCAGATTTCGTCATACAGCTGGTGAAGGTTGGTTCTATCTGAGAGTGACTTGTGTATGTAAGGTTGTTTTGAGCAGTACTGTATTCACACACAGTGTTGTGGAAGTAAGCAAGAATACACTGAGTGGAGTGGTGCACGAGTTGGTTCTCACAAACCATGTCGCGGTCTCGCATCCATTCATCACTGCAAAGCAAATCGTTGCGCCCATGATGACGGCCCCCATCTCCCCCTGTTTTAGGGAGATGTGTTTGAAAAGCATTTAATCTTTTTCATTGCTTCCAGGGTACCTCAGTTAGTAGATGTTTTCCATATTGATAAAATCCTAGCCACAATCATAAGAGCACAGTCCATTGTACGATCCCAATTATATCAGGACCATGTGTTTATGAATCACTATCAAATAGTGATGACACCAGGTGTTCGCGTATCCTGCCCCACTGGTGGCACCCGTTATAATGAGCCTGGTTCTGTTGTTGACAGGCCTCCGACAGCCTGGACGAACCTGGAAGCGTTTGGCGGACCCTGGCATGGTGAAAGGACACAACTCAAATAACATTCAAATATCTGAGCTGATTCCGCCCTTAATGAGTTTTAACATTTGGCTAAACAACGACAGAAAGTGTTGATGCCACAGTGTTTTGGTGCAATGAACTGTCATTTTAACACCTGAGTTCACCTTAAAATATAGTTACACTCACATTGTACATACCTCAATTGTATCTTTCGGATTGACAGATTTCAAAGACAATCTTTCAAAATATTCAGTTAGTGATGATACGTGTTTGTGAACAGGTAGAATGAAAAGGTTTTCACGGAAAACTCCCATGAACGGATTACGCGAAATGGTCTTGATGGATTACCTGGATGTGTTCGTCCTTTGTATGAGTTGACCTAAGTAATTCGACCTATTATCACATGTGATATAAATATTAAATAACTATTGAAGCAAAATATGCACACTGAAAACACTGATTAATTGTTCTCAGGAAGATAAATTCGTTGCTCCGTTAAACAGTCTTGCATAATGTATTGATGAACGGTGCATTTGAACACTCATCTATCTCTTGCAAATATTATCTTCAGACGCTTCGTAAATGGGAAACGAAAATAATAACTAGACTCTCAGTTTTTTAAGTAAATGAGCCTTTTACACATTATCAGGATCTATTCAGGGTACAATCTATATATATCTGTGTTAAAAGAATTGATCCAACATCTACATGTCATTCTAACTAAAATATCAAAATCAAGTGATATAGAAAGATATATTTAACACACGAAGAAAATGCTTTTAGAATATGTCAACTATTATGTGGCATAACTTAATTTATTAAATTAAGGTTTATTTCTAATGATTATTGTAGCAGTAAATGAGGCCCTTGTAAAGTATTGAGCTTATTGTTGCTGGTTTTATTCTTTTCTTTTCACAGTCCACAGCTCGTGACACAGAGAACCTCCCTTGGTGTTAATGTCCCAAACTCAATGTCCCAAATGCTTTACACATATGTTGGCCTACCAGAGCTCCGACGGGTTGTCTTACAGCCTCGTCTGCAGTTGTTGAAGGACGACATTTTCTTCCAGTCACTTCTAGGCAGACTTGTGGTCAAGGGAAAACAAATACATTGTCCTGCATTTACAGCATTAATTAAACAGTGTTTTTCCGCTGAACCTTTTATAGATTCCACTGTACATCAAAATACCCGGCAAGATCCCAGGATTTCCCGTCTAAATACTTCGCGTCAAGACATTCGAGTAACCTCCCTTGTGTCATTTCCTGTCCTCGCGAGCACACGACTGCAAACCCAAATGGCGGCAAAGATGTGGTTGCTTTTCGTCGATAGAACGAAAGATTCGAGGTAATTTCACAGCGTATCGAATGATGGAACTGTTGGAGATGTCATAAGCATGATTCAAAGAAAACAGCATTGTCAGTAGTGTAAAGGTTTCTGAAACTCTATCCGAGAATGTGGAAACGGTGTTTTGACAGACATGGGAACGCCAAGAGAAATTTCCCAATCATATAATGTAATTAATCAACCTTTCTGTGTAATGTACATACGTCTTACTGAAACTGCATCTACTTTAGTACTTTTACTCAAACATTGCTTCCTCACATTTGAGTAATTTAGGAGCTTTAGTTGCTTTCTATTAAAAGTGAGATTGGTCAGGTTGACTTTTCTCCTATGCCCAGTGTAAATGTTTTCTGGTAATGCCTGTCTCGTTATTACTTATCAATCCCTCTGTCTTCCCTATCATTCTTACATATATCAGCCCTCACTCGTTTATGCTATTGCTGCAGGTTCCACATCAAACACAAGTGATGTATGACATAAGTCTTCTTATCATGTGTGCTTGATTCATGAGAACAGCTTCATAGGTCTGGATTCGGAAAGTCAGACAGTGGTGTGCTAATGTTCAATGTAGTAGTTTTAATGTGACTTTTTTTAATTGTGTAAGTGTACTCACTTGATCTTGTTTTGTTTTATAGATCATTGATATATCTTCAAAACTTTTAGACGACCACCAACCGTGAAAAATGGATTGTTAATAAGGTCTTCAAATTGCTCCTGTGGTACCTAGACGCCCATTTACTTACAGATGACCAGCAGATGTATCATTCCGCCACTGTTCAGAAGCCTTGCGGGGCATTATGACCTGTACGCTTAAATTAAACAATCACCTTATTCATGTCACACACACAGTATGTATTCCCATGCACGCCAAGAATGTTTATCGGTCTCGTCATTTTTTGCCTGCTTTTATTTATAGAATTGTTTTTAATCAATCTATTGTAGATAAAACATGTTGTCGAAATTAATTATAAGGATTGACTGTCGAATTCACGACGTTTGCACATCGGCTTTTCGATTCATACCTCAATGAACCGAAAAGAATACAGTCAGTCCTTAATTATGTCGAGTTTCACTAACACCGGATACCGTTACTGTAAGTACAATCATTGGTGAAATACTTGTCTACGTTACCATTGAGTGTGTAAGGCTGCAGTTCCGTTTCTTCACACACAACACATACACACGCACACACACGCACGCACGCACGCACGCACACACACACACACCCCCACACACACTTATTCTGAAGTGTTTGGTACTATGTTGGATTTTTGGTTAAGTGTCCATCTAACATTCCTAAAATTAATGTCGCTATCTTAAACTACATACAAATGACAAGACAGCAGAGTACAGAAAACTAACAACAATGAATGAATTATATGTCCAGAGAAAAGAGATAAGAATAAACAATAAATATATTAACTCTTGATATGAAAGAATTGTGTAGCTACGTCACTTCTATGCATGATAATCTCAATCCCTTCACAAACATGTAACAATAGGATACGCCCACTATCCACGGACTACCCATTCCTGATTGAGTGATAGAAGAGTGGGTGGAACCCGAGTTGCTGTATTGTGTTGAACGTCGTCACTTTTTACATATCGTTGTCTATAGGTTTTTGTGATTAGTTTTTAGTTATTATCATTATTGGTGTATGCATTTGATTCGATATATTTTTAAGTTTGACGGTATAAACGCACACTGTGTCAATCCGCATAGTACTCTGATATGAATAATTCTACCATGAATTTGGCAAATACTTGATTCTGATTGGTAAATTAGAGGCTATTAAATCACAATAAACCCCCTCTGATTGAAACAGGTGGTTTAACGGCCTCTTTACCGCGTAAGGATATGCATGTGCACTTTGTGCTTGCACATAAAGATGGCGGAGCTCACGAATTCTGTATCAGTGGGAACTTTTGATATAGGAAGTTTTGCTGAAGTCTATCATGACCCTGCAAATGAATGGAGTGGCGATGATTTTGACATTATACTCTCCAATCTGGACGATTCTGGTGACAATAATAATACAAACATCTTCAGAAATATGTTTTGAAAAAATCAGTTGAACAAACACCAAAACGACATTTGTCGTCTGCTGCTCAGGCTATCATATTATTATGTAAACACATACCCTCCAAAAAGAATTTAAGATGAAATTGTGAAAGATAGCATTGTCTGTATTGATAGACGTGAAGGACACGCCGCCTGAAAGGCAAAAACTTGCCGCCGAGCGCCCCCTAATGAAGAAGTACCTGAATGCTCAGACAAAAATCAGTCTGGATCTGGGTAATATTTAATTTGTCAAAATAAAAAGACATTTAAATACATTTTGGGGAAGATGCTGTGAACTAAAATCGGTATGCTAGACATACATATTTTTTATGTGAATTATTAACAACAGATGCTCAGGTAGCGAGGCGTAGTGGTGTCGACAAGACAAGTTGCAGAGTCTGATCTTGACAACATATTCCTAGACGGAAGAGCTAAAAAAGTACCCTAAGGGCCACAAACTGGGGAAAAAATATTTTCAAACGTAAGATAGCCCAACAATAACAAATTTACATCAAAATTGATAAAAGCGTTTAAAAAACCCCTGAACATACCAGACAGACCTCTTAAAGTACCAACAACATCGTAATATATACACATGCACAAAAGTTAAGCGCCACCATATTCATAGTCTCTTGATTTCACGTGTGGGAATCAGAAATGCGAAATATGATGATGTATGACTGAATTAGGCTTCCATAGTTTCATGAACCCAAACTTGTACAGATACCACAAGGAAAGCGTACTTTACGTGTTGCTGCAGTTCCCCTACCCTATAAATAGTGAAATTCAAGTTTCAGACCCGTGGTTGCATTTTGCTCCTGTGTGAGATTCCCCTTCCAATAGAGGTTGAAAATATAGGCATAGGTCTGGTAGGCCAGGAAAGACCTCTAACAGAGAGGATAGACGTCTTTTCAGGATAGTCAGACGAAATCCATTTACCACTTCAACAGATTTAAGACTGCAGTGGATTACCCATCAGAGACTCTCGACGATGACCGTAAGGCGTCGCCCCAGAGAGCGGCTGGTTATAACGTCAGAAGACCAGTAAAACGTCCTCAACTGACTGAGAGGCCGTGCGGAATCGTCTGATATGGTGTCGTGCCCGTAATCGATGGAACTTGACCAACTGGAGAAGGATCCATTGGTCTGACGAGTGCCGAATGCTGCTACGAACTGTTGATGGCCGAATACGTGTTTAGAGGCAACGTAACACTCGTTCTGGAACATCCAGAAGACCTTAGCATGTGGCGGGGGGTCTGTCATGATATGGGGTTGTGTTTCCTTCGGCTGCAAACTTCCGCGGGTGACAATTCGTGGAAACCTGAATGGCCAACAATACCAAGATGCCGTTCTTCGTCCAGTGGTAGTCCCTCATTTTGACAACCATCCTCTTCAGACAAGACCTGTTTACATGGACGACAATGCTAGACCACACAGATCTCGGGCAGTTTTGGCTTATTTGCGTCAAGAAGCTATTGCCACTCCTCATTGGCCGGCCTGTAGTCTGGATCTTAATCCGATTGAGCATCTGTGGGACATTCTTGGCCGGAAAATCAGACATCGTGATCCCCCAGTTCAAAATCTCGCTGGACTTGAAGCCGCACTTCATGAAGAATGGATCCGTTTGCCTCAGAGAAGCATTCAACGACTTGTAATGAGTATGAGGCGTAGGGTTGAAGCTGTGGTCAATGTCCGTGGATCATACACACGTTACTGACGTTTCTGTCTTGCAATAGACTCTGCACTCCCTGGGGTGTCTATGTGACACCTGATATGGTCTGCTGATATCATGACAGTTACACGACAAAAAAAGGTTTTTCAATGTTTTCTAATCCTTCAATTTCTGGTCTTCGGTAAAATTCATTTCTGCTCATATTCTTTTGAAACACAAGATACACTTGCTTCATTAAGTGCCAAAAGTAACAGCTCACAAATATGGTGGTTGGCGCTTAACTTTTGTGCATGTGTATAGATAGTTTGCAATCTTAAAATGTATGCCTTACCTGTTTAAAAATTGCTTACTTGATCACATGAGTATTACCAGTATTTCCATTGTATTCAGAATGGCTTACACAACATGGTAAATCCGTGGAATTTGAGGGACTTCCAGCTGAGTAACTGTGCAAACTTTTAAAGCACTTTTATGCGGAGATTCGCAATGCGGATGACAAATATTATTCCAAGTCATCCTTCATAGGCAATTTACCGTCATATTCGCGCTCCTCCACATAATCGGAACATCAACATATTGCGGGAAAATGAATATCACTGCGAATAACCTGTTTCTCGGCATATTGCGTAAACTTAAAAAACTTGGCCTAGATAATGCTACGCACCACGATGCCATATCCCCAGGGGATTTCTCCAAGATTCGCGATTTTCAGTCAGTAGACAATCCTGAGAGTCTTCAGCAAGAAGTATGGTTTGACCTCACCCTAGGTTTCGGTCGAAGGGGTTGTGAAAACCAGAGGAAGTTGTCTGTCCATCGCTTAGCAGTTGAAACAGATGATGTAGGGGTAGAATATATAACCATGTCCCATTCAGAGGCCTACAAAAAACCCATCCAAGGGGGTTGCAGGATAAAGTGCAGGGAAAACCAGGATTTTATGCAACAGGGACCCAATCATGTCTGTTGGCAGCTTTCAAAAAATACCGTTCCAAACTAAATCCAAGTAACATGAAACCGATGGTACATGGTATATACTAAAACCCCTTGGTCAAAACACAATCACTCAGATGATGAAAGTAATTTCCACACTATCCAGCTTGAGCAAGGTGCATACGAACCACTGCGTCAGAGTCACAGCTGCCACTCTCCTCTCGCATGCCGGTGTTGAGGCGCGCGAAATTGTAAAATTAACAGGTCACAAAAATCAGCAGTCGTTGATGTCTTACAACACAGACCTCCTTCAGCCAAAAGCGGCAATACACGGGTATTTTCCAGGGTATCAGCGTGAACAATAATTCGAATAATCAGGTAAACATGTCACAACTGGAATGTCTGGTCCGTACCAACTCTCCAACTGCCATGTTACTATAAATAACTAATTCCGGGTGTGGTGCTTGATCGAGTGCTTTATGGCTGTAGAGTGAATGGGTGTATTCGAATTTTGTTTGAAGTTTTCAGTGAATTTTTTCAATGAGATAGTATTTGAAATATAAACATAAGATATGGTAATTTTAATAAATTAAAGCATTCTTCTATGTAATTGTCTTCTGTTATTTAAGTTGCTATTATAAGGAGCCTTCCACTCCTTTGGGAAAGTGAACCCATCTTCTTATATATGGAGTGTCCTGCTCACTCAACAAAACGTTGCACCTCAAAGAGTTCCAACTTAAACCGGTCATGGTAGAATGGCTACGCGTTCGGTTTCAAATTCAATTCAGTGCGATTAAGTCAACAGGTAACCTAGCTCTAAATTGAATACACAGTAGGTTTATCTCCTAATTAACTCATTATGTATATTTATATACTGAACAGTTTACTGGTATTAGCAGAAGTGAGAGTAGCTGTAACAGCTTTGCGATCACGACTTTGCTGGACGGACCAAATGTACTGACGTCTTTTTCCCCATTTCATTGTGCGATATCTTAACGGTAGAATTGCTATTTTAGTATTGCTTATACTATTTGACACGATTGTCAGATACGAAGCAATGAATGTAACATCGCTATCAACATGGTTGTGTAACTTGAACATATGTATTTATTATCACGACAATTTCCACAGGGTTAGTTTTGGTTGTTCTCTTTCTTCATGGCCCCGAGGGGACCCGGGGTAGAGTGTGTTCCCAGCACTCCAATGCTGCTCGTAAAAGGCGACCGAATTGGGCAAGCTATTTGCCACGGGTTTCGTCCCTGTGTCGGCAGAGGAAGGGGGTCTGGAGGGAGAGGACACCGGAACCGACAATAGTGTTCCTCAGTCCAACAAACCACTTTGGCCCTTACTTTGCCTTGGCTGGTGGTAGGATATGCCCGGTCTGATCAATCGGCTGGCCATGCCAAACCCCTTTGTTATTATTGTCTTACACAAGTTTGTCAAAATGTTGAAGTAATATATTTGGTCTTGGCCAAATGATGTTTTCTTAAATTCCAAAGGTGGAGGCTCATGAGCCAGTCTGGTGGATTCTAAACAAAAAAAACAACGGCAACTATCAGAATCTGATTCTGAACTTGATTCATATGATGATGAAACTGTGACAAGGTTATTGCATTCCGAAAGGGATACTTGGCCTCGGTTCCTTGTCATTGAAGCTAAGGGTGAGCGTACTCTAGCTACATATTCGCCATTTCTTTTGGAAAAGGTAAAGCTGGTGAGTTGAGGTGGGGTGAGGTGAGGTGAAATGGGGTTTAACGTCGCGTCCAAGATTATTGCACTTACACTACTGCCTAGAAGTTCATTCCCCTTACACGCATGGGCAACGCGTTACGCAACCCGTGTGCACCCCGTTGGTCACTCGTGTGGAACCCGTCCGCCACGCGTGTAACACCCGTGTGCACCCCGTTGGTCACTCGTGTGGAACCCGTCCGCCACGCGTGTAACACCCGTGTGCAACACGTTCGTCACTCGTGTGCAACGCGTGACACACTCATTACAGGGGGAACAAACTTTTGACCAAAGGAGGACCCGTGTTTAGCTGAACTTGGAGATGGTAACAAGGATATATTTTTTTTATTTCCTGACGAAAAATGTTGATACACATTTTATTATATGTACTTGCTGATGTCTCATTTTAAGATGTGATATGAGTACTGTTGTGGCTTCTACATGATGTTTTGCGATGGTGTTATGAGAAAAAATGATCCTGTTAAATGTAATCTCTATTCAAATGTTTTTTTGTGATTTGATATTAGTTCGACTTTCAGTGATAATGTTTATGAGGTTTGGCGGAGCATTGTTTTTATTGGACCATAATTGCTTTATGATGGTTTGGTCCCTTTGTCTCAGCTCCATAGCCGTGACGCTGGGAAAGGGCAGCATTTAATGAATGAGAGAAGGTTATATCATGGAGTATACACTTGAGGGAGAGGGTGCTACTAATTACCATAACACAGTAAGAGACCTGTAGACGTGAGCGCGGGGTTGTGTATAAGATGGCTGTGCATAATGGCCGCCAGGCGAGGTAAACATTGAGTGTTTTTATCACGGGCTTGTTGAATAAAATCTCAGAGCTACTGTCAATATATCTTCTACTTGATCCTACATACATCATTTTGGCATTTACAATATATATTTTTTCAACGTACATTAATGGTTTACTAGCCATATCTTTTAGAGTATTTGTCAATTGTGTTGAGCTTACAAGCAATAATTGTAATTTGTGGTGACATGTCAAATTAAAACATGAAGTCTCATTTAAAACATGAAGTAAGTACGATAGTAAATAATAATATTCAAATCGCATTAAAATACAATCATACATATGTAACCATAAAGCCTGTGTTCCACATTCAGAGCCAGGAGGAAAAATGATTAAACAAAGGGAAGAAACTTGCCCTTACTTATATGTAGAGACATCATCTGAATGTGACTATGTATGTAAATGTTACGATACTGTACTTATCTTCACGAATTATTAAAAAATGGGCATTAGGTTCACAGAGACGAAGGCTCTAGATACAATACAATATTAAATTTTTTGTGTGACAAAAATTATTTGATAATAAATTCAGTTATTGATATCTAAAAACTGATTTGCTATATTAATAAACATTTCATGATAAAAATCAAATCCAATTTGTGATATAAATTCATTCTTTGGTATCCATAAATGAATTATTGATATCATATAATGAATAAATAGTAATTATTTGATAATAAATTCAGTTATTGATATCTAAAAACCGATTTGCTTAATTTGTAATGTAAATTAATTCTTTTGTATCCATAAATTAATTATTGATATTACATAATGAATAAATAGTAATTATTTGATAAAAAATTCAGTTATTGTTATCTAAAAATGAATGAATAAATAGTAAAAAGGCAAATAGGGATAGTTAGTAACAAAAATAAACGATATACAACGAATATTTGCACAACTATCACAAAACCATTCGACACTGACACCGCATCAACCCCCGCGGTAGACTGGACACAGTTATGGGTGTTCCGTCGTTGATTATATGGTCACGGCACATGAAGATTTATATCGTTTTTCTAATTTCAATGTCTTGAAAATGTCATCTTGTGTGAATGGAAGTAGTGCCCCTGATGTTATTCCGGACCACTCTGTCTTATTGTGTGATTTTTCGATTCCTTATAACCGTGATGATACAAACGAAACTCATTCACATAATTCACCACCTGCTTTTAAACGATATAATTTGAAGAATTTCCCCAATGACTTTTTGGCAAGCGAAGATGTCCTGACAAGTATTAATAATACTATTACGAATATCGAGTTTCATCTTTCTTCCCAAAATGACATAAATGCTGCTTATAATGAATTTTTGACATGTTTATATACTTAACTAGATAATAAGGTTGGTACCTTAAAAGACAAAAAAACAACCACAAGAGGTAAATCATTATAAACCATACTGGAATGACGAACTACAGTCATTGTGGCATATTGTTAAAGACTGTGAGCGTAAGTGGTTAAAATGCAGATCTCCTGTTCTAAAGAAATCGTCGAAACATAAGCATCGTAATGAAAGGAAATCCTTTGATAAGCTGTTGAGAAAATCAAAACGGTTATTTAAGTTGCAGGAACAACAGCGGCTGATGGATAAGTACCAGCATAAGGATTCCCGCGAGTTTTGGAAATCCATTGGTAAACTCGGTATTGCAAACGATAGGCGTGGCTCAATACTCTGGGAGGTAACTCTAAATTGGTTTGTTGCTACGGATAGAAAAGTTGTTCTGGAGAAATGGAAAACTGATTATTGCTCATTGTTTAATGCAGATCCTACTGACTCGTTTGATGAATTATTTTATGAAAATATTTTATATGATGTAAATAGCACCTCTACTGACCCACAGCAATATGACGTTAGCAGTCTGAATGCATCTGTAACACGGGAGGAGGTAGGTAATGTTATTAACCGTACTAAGCTTGGTAAGTCCCCTGGTATTGATCAAATCCCAGCTGAAGCATTGAAAAATAACACATGTGTTGCTCTATTGTTTATCTGTTGTATGTATATGTGGGCAGTGAATGTTTGGTTTATGTTGTGTGTATACGTTGGTAATGAATGTATGGTTTATGTTGTGTGTATACGTGGGTAGTGAATGTATGGTTTATGTTGTGTGTATACGTGGGTAGTGAATGTTTGGTTTATGTTGTGTGTATACGTGGGTAGTGAATGTTTGGTTTATGTTGTGTGAATACGTTGGTAATGAATGTATGGTTTATGTTGTGTGTATACGTGGGTAGTGAATGTATGGTTTATGTTGTGTGTATACGTGGGTAGTGAATGTTTGGTTTATGTTGTGTGTATACGTTGGTAGTGAATGTATGGTTTATGTTGTGTGTATACGTAGGCAGTGAATGTATGGTTTATGTTGTGTGTATGTGTGGGTAGTAAATGTATGGTCTATGTTGTGTGTATGTGGGTAGTGAATGTATGGTTTATGTTGTGTGCATATGTAGGCAGTGAATGTATGGTTTATGTTGTGTGTATGTGTGGGTAGTAAATGTATTGTCTATGTTGTGTGTATGTGGGTAGTGAATGTATGGTCTATGTTGTGTGTATGTGGGTAGTGAATGTATGGTTTATGTTGTGTATATGTATGGGTAGTGAATGTATGGTTTATGTTGTGTGTATGTGTGGGTAGTAAATGTATGGTCTATGTTGTGTGTATGTGGGTAGTGAATGTATGGTTTATGTTGTGTATATGTATGGGTAGTGAATGTATGGTTTATGTTGTGTGTATGCGTGGGTAGGGAATGTATGATTTATGCAGTTTTTATGGATCCTTGTGTTGCATGTTGTTTGTATATTATACTTATGCAATTATGTTTTTAAAATGGACGTGTCTCGTAGGCGAACTTGGCAGGATGTTGTTTTTTTAAATAAATTTATTTAACCAATACGTCTCAACTTCTGCAAAATAGTGTTTAAAAAGGAACACGAAAATGACCTATCCCCGTTAGCTGTTTACTTTGTGCTCTCTGTATATCCCACCTCCGTCTGCTCTTTGACAGTCTGACCTTCAGAATCTATATATCAGCTTCCTAAGCTCTGCAACATCATGGGTGATGTAAATGGGCATAGCCCTCTATAGGGAAGTACAAGAACCAACAATAAGGGGAAAGTCATTGAAGATTTTATTTCTGATGATAATTTATGTGTATTTACACCCTGCCACTGGAACTTAATCTGTCCTTGATCTGTCCCTCACAGATTCAGATGTTTACAAAGAATTCGAATGGTCTGTGCATGATGACCTTTGTTGCAGGTCTACTGTCCTAGAAGCTGTAAAACCGGACGATGATCCACCTTCTTCACGGTGGAATTTTACAAAGGCCAATGGGTCTTGTATGAAATATTTTGTGTTTAAAAGACGTGACAATTTCAAAAATGTACCAGATCCCATCTAAATGAAATTGCTGATCAAACAATTCCCAAGTCCTCTACAAATCCTCATATTCGTAAACCATGGTTTGACAATGAATGCAGTCAATCAAGAAAGTGTAGAAAAGAAAGCGGAAACCTACAGTTCATAACCTGAATAATGTTAAAATTACTAGTGCCAAGGCACGACGTGCTCAGCAAAATAAGCGGCAGTCATGGAGGAACTATGTCTCCACAATTAATTCAAACACTCCTATATATAATGTGTGGAACTTGGTAACAATATTAAAGGCAAAGGTTCAAACTCTTCTATACACCAACGTAAAGATGGTGACAGACTGTTAAATCTGACATCGCAAATAAACTTGGTGACACTCTTGCCAAACATTCTTCATCATAATGTTCCTGTGTTTCAAAGATATCAGAAACAACAGGGAAAAAAAAGTAACGTTTGCATCTAATAACGATGAAGATTATATTGAAGTATTTTCATTGTATGAGCTATATATACCGGTCTTGAGAAAGCTCATAATACTGCATCAGGTTATGATGTATTGAAGCATTTGCCTGAATCATTATCTTAAGTCTTTAAGTATATTTGACCACATATGGACTTGAGGGAATTTTCCTCCTTTGTGGCAAAATGCCATTGTAGTCCCAATACCCAAACCTGGCCAGGATCATACAGATTCCACAAATTACCGCCATGGAACGAATGGTGAATAATAGACAAGTTTGTTATTTGGAAACCAATAATCTTATTACATATATTCAATGTTGTTTCCGTAAAAATAGAAGTACTATTGATCATTTAGTACGATAAGAATCCTTTGTGAAAATGCTTTTGTCATCAAACAACACTTAGTGTAAAAAAAATTCGACTTTGAGAAAGCCTAAGATACTACCTGAAAGCATGGCTTTTTCCTGGATTCACATGATTTTGGTTTTAGGCGTCGTTTACCTCTTTTTATATCACAGTTTTTAGCAGACAGACAATTTCAAGCCTGAGTGGGTTCCACCCTGTCTGACCATTATAATCAGGATGAGGGTGTCCAATAGGGCAGTATTGTATATTCACATTATTCAATATTAACATCAATAGTATGTCAAAGGTTTTAAGTGATTATGTAGATGGATCACTTTTCGTGGATGATTGTAATACTTTTTGTTGTGGTAAAAATATGCATGGAACAGCGAGGCAGTTACAAATCTTCTTCAGGTTTAGACTTATTGAATCAAAAACCAGTTGTACACATTTCTGTTCTTTGGACTTATCTGTGATAGCCGTTTTACCTTCTTACCGCATTTTGAATACCTCAAAGCCAAATACCTGAAGGCTCTTGATCAGTTGAAGATCGTTTCTTATTCAAAGTAGGGAGGGGATCAGGCAATCCTCTTGCACTTGTACAGGTCACTGATCCGCTGTATATTTGATTACGTCTCCATTGTCTATGATGGAGCATAGATACTATTCATCATGAGTGAGTGAGTTGGGTTTAACGCCGCTTGTAACAGTATTCCAGTGATATCGCGGCGTGTCAGCTTAATGTGGAAGGAAAGCCCGAAGTGATGCAGGTTTCAGATGTTTACCACTTCGGTGAAACCCACGAGCACGGATATGGTGCTGACAAACCTAGAAACATAATCGGGGCGAACCGGGATTCGAACCCACAATCATAGGTTTCTAGCGTGCCCAGTGGACGCAACTCTGCACAGCGAATCGCAGCGCCTTAGGCCACTGGGCCACCCGTGGCCCCTATTCATCATGAAGGCCTGATACTTTGCACTGGAGCCTTTGGGACTTCTCCTATTCATATTCTGTACGTGGAGGCGGATGAGCCATCCCTGAAACAACACCGTCTGAAAGTATCCATACAAGACATCACCAAATGATATTCTACTAAGTCAAATCTAGCTTTTTATCCTCTCTGCGAAGATATTTACAAGAAGGAATCATTTCTTGTTCCACCACTCGGAATCAGAATAAAATCGGTCATTTCTGCTTCTAATATCAAACTTCAAGATATAACTCTCAATCGACTTTTTCCATCGTCCCCTTGGCAAATTGTAATGCCTGGGATAGACCTACTACTAACAAACCTGAAGAAATCAGATACCAACGAACTAATTCAACAACGAGAATACAATCAGTGACACTTATGAATCTATGTTTACAGATGGATCCAAGGATGGTGGCGCAGCTGCAAGTGCCACTATCATTGGATCCAGAACAATATCTTCAAGATTACCAGATAAGAGTTTCATATTCTCTGCAGAAGCAAATGTCATTTAAACAGGTCTACAATATATGAGGGGCGGTCGGGTAGCCTAGTGGTTAAAGCGTTCGCTCGTCACGCCGAAGACCCGGGTTCGAATCCCGACATGGGTACAATGCGTGAAGCCAATTTCTGGTGTCCCCCGCCGTGATATTGCTGGAATATTTCTAAAAGCGCCGTAAAACCATACTCGCTCACTCACTACAATATATGAATAGCCACTCTAAACATAAACAGTTAATATTTTTTTCAGATTCTCTTTCGTGCCTCCAGGCTATTAAAAACATGTGTTTGCACACATTCACTTTTAATCGAAATTGTTTAATGAGCCTGCTCCAATACGACATCGGTTTTCGTTGATTACCGAGCCATGTTGAAATCAATGACTGATAATGCAGCTAAAGCTGCACTCAACAAATGTGTGACACCACTCCTGTCCTATACAGTGAGAATATACCTGTGATCAGATGTCAAGGATCTTGTGCAAAAGATTACATCAAATTAAAACATCTATCGGTTACGCTATTGGTCACGGTAAATATGGTCTTGAATATTTATTGAAAGGTGGGGAACCTCCGTTTGTATTCTTTGTAAGGAAAGAAACACAGTCAAGCATGTCCTGCTTGACGGTATTCATTTTTCCATCACATGGGATAAATGTTTCCTGAGCCCTAAATGTAGGCAACAATACCTGTCTAAACAGGGTATTTGAAAATGGTCATTAAGTACAAAGTGCTGTCTTCCGTGAAAGCAATCAGCATATAAGGATTATTACTATCCTATACGTGCAGCAACCTGATCTCTCATTACAGTATATATGAATACCCTAAACATGTTCCTACCTGATCTCATTGCTGTTATACTATATTTTATTATTTTTTGTATATGGGGCACTGGCCGCCAATACAGAAAAAAAAGAATTGAATTAAATAATTCGATTCGACAAAGAAGATGTACATATGTCTAGATTACTTTTTGTCACACGTGATTAAGTCCAATCTTAGCTTTCATCTAGGGGGGGGACATGGCTATTAATCCTCATGTGCGTCAACTTGTGTCCGTCACAACTGTATACAAACCAAGTGAATTACGAGTGCTGGTCAAAAGTTTCTAAGCCTCACCAACGTTCAATTATCGGCCATACCAAAGTGAACTAGTCAATGAAGTACATTGATTGAGTAGTTCATTGTAAGTGTATTTGGTCTGTTGAGGCCGTTTGTATATTAGTGACTGCCAGTTTAACGGGATAGGGGTCCAAATGGACACAAAAATGGAAAAGAACGAGTAGAGAGCAGTCGTCAAGTTTTTGACTTCAGAGAAAAGTACTCACCAAGAAATTCCTAACCGCATGTCACAAGTGTGTGGGGGTGGTTGGGTGGCCTAGTGGTAAAAGCATTCGTTCGTCACGCCGAAGACCTGGGTTCGATTCCTCACATGGGTACAATGTGTGAAGCCCATTTCTGGTGTCCGCCACCGTGATATTGCTGAAATATTGCTAAAAGCAATTCTCACTCGCTCACTTACAAGTGTATGGGGAAAGTGCCCTAGCTGTTCCGATGTTAAATGTAAGGCAGATACATGTATGTTTAAGGCTGGGAGAACAAGCCCTGATGATGACCCTAGGTCTGGACGTCCCTCAACTTCCATCAACTACCCCCACTCAGACACATAGAAACTGATATCTCAGAGAAAAAAAATAATTAAACTTGTTCATTTATATTTTATTCAATTCACATTGATAGGATCAGTCGACATGCATGCGGGAAACGATCGCACGATGCTGGAAATAGAATAATTACCAAATAGACAAATAGCATATGTCTGCAACAGACTGACGTGTTTTTCAAATAATTATACATAAATATATATTATACACCAGTCTGCAACAGACTGACGTGTTTTTTCAAATAATTCTTAAGCATTTACATTTACATAATTTTAATTGCAAACTTACCATAACATTTGAAACTGAATGTTTGTTTATTAACGGATTGTGCATGACCGTGGTTTATTAAAATAACAATACAAAATTCTTTTTGTATTCATGATTGTTTCATTATACGTTATATTTATATGGTATATTGTATAATCATATTTACTCATAGAATACCGTAGTATCCCCCAAAACACTAAAGTAAAGGAAATTAAATATATGGCTTACACATTTGGAGCACTGAATATTAGTCCCTCTGTCTGAAGCCAATTCATTCAAATAACGCCCATAACATTTGGATGAGACCCATCATATAACGGTACATGTCAAGATAACCTGGCAAACTGGTCATTGTAAGTGAGAGTATAATCACAATATAAGCACTTTTAAGGTTATTGATGAACCCCTCACTGTAATGTTTGAATCCATTGTTCAACTCCCCGCGCTCTTGGAGTTACTTTGAACAAAATCCTCGATGAAGGCGAACGAGATATGCAGGACGAAACGTTTGCTGAGTTCAAGCCCGTGTAGCGCCGTAATTTCCGGCCACCTTCTTCTTGTTTAACTCAGCGGCGAAGCTGACAGGTGTCACTTGATGGTTGTTTTAAAATAAATAGGAGGTATTAGATGAACACGATTGTGTAGTCTATGGTTTGTTTAGCAAGAGCCAATAGGTTGAAATAAGTGACATTCATATTTCATGCGATATCGAGCTGTGATTCGAACCGAGTGCAAAATTTTGAATAAGGACCAAGATGGCGGGTGTCACTCCTTGTCTATATGTATATAGAGGAGTGTGATTTTTTTCTATACGAAGACATTATGCTATACAGGCTATCGTCGAGTTCCTGTGGTTATACTGTTTTTGAGCAGACTACTGCTTGTTTTATCCCCTTAAAGCCGGACGCCAGGCTGTGTAACAAGTACCATATATTCACTTATTTTGATAGAACGCGACCGGGGATGGCACCAGTCCGCAGTTATAATGACAAATTTAGAAAAAAATGTTGTTGTTTTTATGATGAGGGAAGCAAGAATATAAGATAATAATATCTACATGCGACAGGAAATTAAATTTTAACGTAAACCACATTGAAGAAATGAAACGCAATACACTTTTCTACCTCCAAGCCACTCCTAAAACTGATAGCAATTAAATGTTATGCCTCAATAAAGTGTGGGGTGACAAATATCCACCCTACACAGAAAACACAACCACATGTGGTATTGGTCGATGCACTGACATATGTTATTTAAGACCTCATCTCGTGAGTTTATACCATATTAATTTTAAATATAATAATTGCAATCTTCCAATCCTACTTATGTCAATGCATTTTAGGAGCGAATAACTATTACTGCACGCTGTATAACAAAAACATGAAACGAATTATCTTATTTACACACTTTCGTAATTTATGAGTGAGTGAGTTTGGTTTTACGCCGCTTTTAACAGTATTCCAGTGATATCGCGGCGTGTCAGCTTAATGTGGGAGGAAAGCCCCAAGTGATGCAGGTCTCAGACGTTTACCACTTCGGTGAAACCCACGAGCACGGGTATGGTGCTGACAAACCTAGAAACATAATCGGGGCGAACCGGGATTCGAACCCACAATCATAGGCTTCTGGCGTGCCCAAGTGACGCAACTCTGCACAGCGAATCGCGGCGCCTTAGACGACTGGGCCACCCGTACCCCCTTTCGTAATATATGTGCATTGCTACTTGAATTGTGGTTTAATTTGAAACCCGTGTAAATGTGTGTATACTTGGCGGTCACATTATACATATATTTCAAGCTTTGTCTTATGGACCTCAGATTACACAAGAGAGATACACAACTTAGTTAAAACAATGACTGAGACATCACATCACTTGCTTGATAACTGTGTTGGTATCTACGTCGCAGTCATTGTAAAAAAGAAGTTACATATCCATGGAACTAAATCCCCTGTTCTTCATTGCAGCCTCTAAATGTCACAAAAATAAGTTACTCAGATTACACGTTCAATACCAGGCATTATTACTTTGGGAAAATACCGTTCCTTCGTGCGACATCTGACACCCGCGGCTCGAATGACACATAGAATATGTATACCGGCTGGTAATAATTATGCACAAGCTGTGTTGCAGCTTGATCGTTATGAAATAGACATGGATTTTGATTTGACATTTGTCTCCAAAAGTTGTTGGAAACTATCCTGCAAATGCGAAAGTTGTCAGTTTTGTAATATTATGTACAGCCTTTCAAAACTTGCCCTCTAAGTCTTTTTCAAGTTGTTCATGGTTCAGGTTGATCAATAGCAATATCACAATGGCCTCATTGTGAACGCATGGTTAGCAAGGCAGTCATGTTGAAACGGGGAACATTTGCTGGCAAGGTAAGAATGAATTGAACAGTGGAATACTAATTTGTGTTTGATCTTTATGAAGATTTTTTTCAAGTTTCAGTTTGTTTGTCGTGTGCAACAGAGAGGGGAGGTAATTCACACCTGACGTATTCACTTTGGTTTTACAACTGGCGATAGAAGTCGAGTGTTCGGGATCTACAAACTGGGTATGTGGGTTTCCTTTCCTCCCAGGGGGTGTATTTAAGAATGTGTAACTTACATGGGTTATTGTCTTACTACAGTAAACTACGGTTATAACGAACTCAAAGGGACCACTAAATTTAGTTCGTTATAACCGTAGTTTGTTAAAAGCATATTGACAGCATATATACAGAAAAAGGAAGGGACCAAAAACAATTTGTTATATCCATCAGTTCGTTATAAGCATGTTCGTTATAAACGTAGTTTACTGTATAAATAATCTTTGAATCCATGTAGCATAAATTCAACCATCTGTAGATTTCCCTAGGTTCATAAAATATTGAAATAGTTGGTGTCAGGACTGTATCTAGTCATATGAATTCTGCTGAGCTCCGTTGGTTTGCATGTATACTGATACGGACAATCAATAGTGCATCCTATTTCAATCTTGTGAATAGTGCAAACTGCACATACACAATCTACCTATTCTACCCATGGACTCAATGAATACACAGTTAATTTTGCATTGTCATATTGTGGGTGTGTTTCAGCTAACTGTTTTAAATGAACAAAAATACCTTTACTGGTTGTGTTTCCAAAATATATTCCAGAAAGGGAATGTATTGATTCAGGACATCTATTCAGTACCTTCGCCGAGATACTGAACACTGAACATTACATTATAATTTATATATATATATATATATATATATATATATTTATCATATTACTCACAAACGCCAATATACAAAAGCAAATTTATGTTTCACCAACCATGTTTTGCCTACTGAGATAAGTATTAAGTATTGTGATGTCCGTCTTTGTCTGTAGATAACCCCTTCGCAAGAGGTATGGACATTGAAACGGAAGAGACGTGTTTGTCCACCGTTGTCTACAGTGACACAGTAAGATGCTACTTACTTTCCGCAGTGCAGATCATTGATATTGTTGCATACTTTGTATAACGTGGTCACGTTTGTCGTTCGTGGTTCTATAGATATATAGACAGGGGCACAAGAGAATATGCCCAGGTTTTTTTTTATGTCATTGGAAATTGAAAGAACTGTTGTTAAATTTGATTATGTAAAAAGTAATCTGTGGTAATATTGTGTAAAAATAAATTGGCCCAATGAACCACTGTGGTAGGACATGAAGTTGAAACCACATGACCTCGGTCATGTTTGAAATGTACATTTGTGCTGAAATAAGCACAGATTAGTTCTGTTTAAAGATAAGATATCTAGGATACACATCAGCAGTTGTGTATTATGCGAAATTATTATCTTTTTAAATTCTGAAAGTTTTAAATCAAATTATATTTTGAAAGATGAAAAGTATAGTTGAGTACTGACTAAGCGCCAGTACAGTTCATTGTTTTAATACTCAAGGTATTTTCAATTGAAAATGAAACATATGATGAAATTAACTGCGAGGTATAGCATCATGTTCAACATACCACGTTTGGTACAAGATATTAAAAACCTTTTCCAATGTGAAATAGTCTAGCTGTACACACAGACCCGTCTCTGATCAAGCGTTTGCTCGTCATGAGGATAGCCCGAGTTCGATTCCTTACATGAGGTAATAGCTACATTTTAGGTGTCCCCGTTGAGATGTGGCTAGACTATTGTTAAAAGCAGCTAAAACCATACTTACTCTGACAAACTTCAGTAAGATGTCCCAATGCAATATCTTTACAGGCAGAAAACACAAATCCAAATCTCGAAAACGGGAATGTGACGAAACCTCAATGGTCAAACAGATTCCAGTCGATCATTGCTGTTCTTGGCTTCTCAGTGGGACTTGGCAACCTGTTGAGGTTCCCGTATGTTTGTCAAAAGAATGGAGGTGGTAGGTATCAGGTCATCATTTGGATTGTTCCTTTTAAGTGATGGCTGCATCATATGCAGTTTCCCATTTGCGCTACATAAGTTTATCATAAAGCTACCACTAGTTCAGATTTCTTTTGTCCCTTCGTTGTAGTGCTGGAGGCATGCTTAAATGGCGTAAAAACCTACTCGTTCGATCATAAACATCATGATAGCCATACCATAAGCATTCCATGTTTGTATTCCATCTGAATGTAATATGTAGAATGCAAGCTATCGTAACATGAGACTCACTTAATATTTAACCAGCTGTTGTATCACAGCTTTTAACATGGATATGTTCGTGATGCTTCTCTCACTTCAATTACAAATGAAATATGGCAATTTATTAAATTTTTGTAAGCTTTTGTATCCCTATTTCTACACAGGAGCGTTCCTGATTCCTTATGTCATCTCTACTACACTGATAGCTATCCCTCTCTTCATCCTGGAGGTTGCCATTGGTCAGTTTTCTGGCAAAGGCCCCATCAAGGTTTGGGCAATATGTCCGCTCATGAAAGGTAATGACACTCCTACATCTTGGATAAGGCTTTTGTGACTACTAATGTAAGATCTGGCCCAAGAACGGAAATATATTACAACTTGTTTATGACCCACAAACATGGTGCTAAGAAACCTAGAAACATAATCAGAGTGAATCTGCGATTCGAACCCACGATCATAGGTTTCTGGCGCATCTAAGGGACGCAACTCTTCACACTGAATTGCTGCAACCGTGCATTCATGTCAGAACGGCCTAGGTATATGGCGGTATTACACTTTCTGTTTCATATGTTCATTTTCATAATGTTATGCTTTATGGGATATAGCGGTAACCACAAGAAACACATTTAGAAATATTTCTGACACAAGAACGTGATACATAATATTCATAATTTATGTAGCTACTGAACGGTATGAAAAGAGTATGTATTTGATGTATTATTCGCCGAAATGTAACTATGTATACAAAACTGATGAAATTACAGTCTAGAGCATATGAATACATAGGAGTCAATTGTTTGCATCATGTCAGTCTGAAAGTTGTAAGCGTGGGTCACGTATCAGTTCGCTGGACGATTTGTCTTCTTCTTTGACAATGTTTAACCTATTTATAAAGCGCCAATAATTCAGGACAAAATGAAACGTTGAATATCATCAAGAAGTATGCCGTTGTGGTCATTTTAGTCCAAGGGCGGGTGCTCTTATTTAAAACGTGAAGGACAAGGTCGGAAACATTAACTTCCTGATTTGCCTAATTTTTGTAATATGTTGAGAATAAATCATTGATGTTCTCAAAAATTGCATTATTCAGGGAAATCATCTGGGCAATTTCTGAACCAAGGTATCAATGGACAAGAAGTCTTTGATAGCTAGTTGGAAGCTAGAAGTTGGAAGAACATGAATACATGACACCTTTCGTGGATAACAACTTCTTGTATTCCTTGTAACGATGTTTAATGGTTATTTCCTGATGGAGGGGCAAGAAGTAGCACTGAAACGTCGTAACAAAGTTGTTATCCATAAGAAGTGTCATGCATCATGGGACAGTATATCACTGATTAACTCAACAATCCGTCTGTGATATTTTACGTTACAGTTTCACATTCCACATTTCTAGGTATTGGCGCCTGCATCCTGTCAATTTCGTGTATGGTCATCCCCTGCTACGGCGTGGTGTTTGCCTGGACCCTCTACTACATCTACAACTCCTTCTCCACCGTCCTGCCCTGGACAACCTGTGGCAACTCATGGAACACACCGCGATGTATTGCTGTAGGCGACACACGACGAAACAGCTCCATGTATGCACAGTTAAAACCTGTTCAAGCCATCAACACTACAGAATATCGACATGACGGAATTGGTTATAAGAATATTAACACAACCGAAAGGGTATCAAATGCGTTCGATCATACCTCAACTGAACAGTTTTTTCAGTGAGTATATTAACAATATTATGTACATTCAGGCAGGGCATGAGTCCGTGTTCATGCAATGCTTGCCCTTTATTATGATACACACATTCAGGCAGAAAAAGAGCTAATACTCACTAAATACTGACAATGTTTTCAGTTAGTGATTCATCAACTCATGCTTATGATTTAGTCTGAATACAATGGAGCGCGGACCAGGGCCCACTTGCACAAAGCAATCTTAGCGCTAGGACTATCGTAAGCCTATGTTAAAGTATGGGAGTTAGCGCTAAGATCGCTTTGTGCAAGAGGGCCCAGGTAACAAAATATGCTGACTGCATGAGCATGTCTCCATGCAGTCGGGATACAATAATATACAATCTGGCTTGAAACACTTGTTACCAACCGATTCTCAGTAGGCAGCATTTACATCATCATGAATGCACCCAGAATGAAAACAGGATCATTTAGACTGGTATGCAGTAGACCAATATGAACATATCTTTCTGGGATTGCACTTAATCCTTCATCAGTTGAAAGTCTTCGACCTTTACTCTGAATGAATAAGAACATACCCTGGGGCGTCATGCGTTTTCACAAAAAAGGCGTCGACATCACTCAAATCAGGACTGGACAGCACAGTGGTCTAAGGCGACGTGTTTTAAGTCCACCTGCTGATCTCACTAATCCTGTATACGAATACACCTTATCCCCCATATCTGTGCTCGTGGTTGTCAAAACTGGTAACATCTACAGCTGTGCAACTTTAGGCTTTCTTTTACATTACTTGAAATTCAGTCACTAAAGGTTGGTCTTTTGATCTAATAAAGTAGAAATTGCAATATTCAAAGTTTTAACTTACAGTACAGTAATGCATTCATTAGATTTATTGTGACCATGTGCATCCACGAATCTGCATTAATAGAGTTTGACAGACTCTATGGTTGTTGTGAAATGCTTTGTTCAGCTTTTGTTTAATTTTGGGTCAGCAGAATCAGTCTGTAATTGTGGGAAACAACTTGTGTCATCACCTTTTCCTTTTATGTATGTGTGGAGGTGGAATTATTTATGCAGCACATCTTGTGTATTCTTGATATTCTTTGTTTGGTGTGTTTGTTCTTCTGAATCAGTATCATTCTGTTATACGTTATTCATATTGTTGTAATTCCTTTCCAATTTGACGTTTGAATATTCAACGATAAAGCATTTCAAGAGCACAGTTATCCAGACACTGATTTATGTGTCGTTACTCTCCAGGTATAAAGCTCTAGGTGTTTCGTCAGGGATAGAAGACCTCGGCTCCATGCAAGCTCATCTCGTCATCTGCTGGTTCATCACGTGTGTTGCCATATTCCTTTGTATCGTAAAGGGAATCAAATCGTTCGGGAAGGTAACAACACATGTTGTACAGTTTGTGATTGTCTTTTGTGTCATACACATTGACTATTATTTTTCAAAACAAAATCCAATTAATTTGGAAACAAATGTTTTAATTGGTCTTCCTTGTAACCAGATTGTCAGCAGCATCTTTGTAAACGTCTGCTCTCTAAATGCATAAATATTCTAGAAATTCAGTCCTTTTTCAGCAGTGATGACGATCCAACCATGAATAGGACCATGTCTGTTGTATTGGGTAAACAATTTGCTCGAATAAGGCAGATATTTTATTCAAGTGAAATGTGGTATACGAGGCTCGACAGATATGCCCCTTTATCTTGTATGTTACATTTTAACGGTGAACATGCTCACTCTGCCAGTTTGTGATCATTAGTCTTCCATCTTTGAAGAACAATTATCTGGTATTTGGGCACAGTGTATACCGGCTTAACATTAATCTTGATGACAGCACATGGTAACAGCTTGAAGTTTTAGTTTGATTTGGATTTACTGTCTATTTGGATATTCCGAACAACAAAAGTCAGGGATCATGAATATGTTTTGGGACATTTTTGTAATGAAATTTTGTGCTCTTCACTTTAAAAAACGTATTCCTCCAAATACTGATGACCAATACCTTTTTCGTTAAGTAAATGTGACTTTGGAACATTAATATGTACAGTGAAATGTAGAATCGACTGCATCTTTCCTTGCATCACTCATGTATGTTAATTTTTTATCAACCGTCTTTACCAATGTCACTGTCTAAATCTTTGTAGTTCAGGTATGCAGCTTATCAGTCATTTGTCCGATCAAGCACTCATCATGATATGTCTTTATTTGTAACTGCCAACAGGTGTTGTATGTAACAGCGTTGATGCCGTACGTCCTACTGCTGGTGTTGCTGGTGAGGTCGTGCACGATGCCGGGTGCTGTGGATGGGATTCTCTTCTATCTCACTCCAGATTTCACCCTCCTTCAGCATCCTCAGGTGTGCGGAGGTCACGATTCTACGATGCATGCTTTCATTTGTTTCATGAAATGTTAGATCAATGTTTCAATTTAAATATTTGAAAGCATTTGTTTTACTATTTCTCTTACAGATATACAGCAAGTGCATGCTAAAGTGAAGTAAATAACATCGAATGAGGTCAATAGTCATGTGGAATTTCCTGGTATAAATTAATGCTTAACCACTGTTTAGTTTGGTTGAGGCATTTTAGATATAATCTGTTTGTGGAAATGGTTGAAAACATTCACTATTAACAGGCAATCACGGATACTTGGAAGTAGAATGTGGACAAGGCTTCCGACGTCGGATCAGAAAGTCCGTTTTTCGAACCCCATCACCGGAAGTTTATGGCCACGTCAAAATAACGTCTCAGTGCCCAACTATGCGGCCTTCTTTTGACGGGAAAGTATGTAGCAGGGCGTGGGGTCATCCCACAGATGACCCACTTGTACCTTGTCAGCTTGATAACGGGGTTAACCTCTTTGGTCATGTGGACAAGGCGTCCGACCTCGGATCAGAAGGTCCGTGGTTCGAATCCAATCATAAAATTTTATGGTCTCTACATTATGGTTAGGGATTAGGCCATTTAAGACCCACAAACGTATACGTCAGTTCTTATTCTACTTTCTTTCTGTTTCTTCAGGTGTGGCTTGAAGCTCTGGTTCAAGTGTTCTTCTCAGTTGGTACAACCTGGGGTGTCATTATTGCCATGGCAGGACACAATTGTTTTCATGCAAATGTTATCAGGTAAATTTCCTTCTCACTTTGTATGATGCAGGACATGTGAGATGAAACGTACAGGCACATAGTTACCAACGAAGTGAAACACACGAGCAAAGTTGTAGAACAAATATGGAATTTGGAACTCATGTCATGGTTAAAGGACGCAAGCCTTCACAATAAATTGCTCCACTTCAGACGATTAGGCCACCCGTGCCCCAGATTTCAGTGAAGGAGAATTTATTAAAATAATCATCAGTATGACAAAGGATCATGGCATTTAACATCACACTGTTACACATCACAAATTTTGAGCTCATGGTACGTTGTAAAAAAAACCCAAAAGTGACCTTTCCTTTTTTCACAAAGATAAAGATTCAATGATCATTGTTTTGTCATCAGCCACAATTGGCCAACAAATCTTATACAAATTTTGATCAAATATTTGGTTGTCACCATGAGCAACGATCGTCCTTCAAAGTATGATGCCATACATTCAGCCAGGTCACACAGTTAAACCATCAAACCATTCTTTGCCACTTTTAGTTACAGCCATGGGGTATTGCCGACCATTGCTGCTATGGAATCCTAACCTTGGTCACTCAAGATCATCAAGTGTTCCCTTCACTGGGGGCATACCATCATTATAGATGTAATGCATGTCGTGATAAAACATGCAACGAAATTAAGAAAGTTTTCAAAATACAGGGACCCTATCATCGTGACGGTGATTGGCGAATTGACGAGTGTATTTGCTGGCTTTGTGGTCTTCGCGACAGTTGGTTTCCTGGCTCATGATCTACAACTACCTGTAGCTGACGTCATCACTCCAGGTGAATAAGCCTGGTATATTGACAAAATCGTAATACTCTGAATAAAAGCTTTGAATAATGTTACTCACAGTGTACGAAACAGGTCATGACATTGATTCATCATGAAGCTATCAGCTCTTTGAAAGGCATTTAGACGTGATTCACATAAGGAAGAGAAAATATGGATGTCAACTTCTTTTTTATGAGGAACACAACGTTTCGGAGTATATGCTTACTCCTTCATCACCTGATATATACTCCGAAACGTTGTGTTCTTCATAATAAAGAAGTTGACATCCATATATTCTCTTCCTCATCATGAGGGTAGTTGAGACATGATTGTGAAGACTACCAATCACATTTAGGGTTGAATACAATATCTTACTGATGCCTTGACGGAACTGTTCCAACAAGCACCAGCTCAACAAACCTGGTTAAAGAATACATTCCATCAGGATCAAAATGTCATAACAGGGATTTAATCATAATCATGTTTAGAGACGTGTTCGTGAAGGTTTCCCTGTTGTTTTCATTCGCGGTTTGTGTTGTAGTTTGAATGTCCAGTATACCGCTTACATGTCTTTGGCATTACGTATGCTGTTCATGCAGGTCCTGGCATTGCCTTCATCATCTACCCAGAAGCAGTTGCACTACTGCCACTACCTCAGCTGTGGTCTGTCCTGTTCTTCACTACAATGCTGATGATGTCTGTCGACTCAGTGGTAACAAACCACAGTAATACATGATAGGCTAACTCTGATCAAGCAATACATGGTCATTTCCCTCTTTAGCTTCATTGGTTCCCACTACCTCTGGCCTGTCGTAGGAACCGACTAAGTGAGTGGTCAGGCTATGTGGTTGCTCTCGTGCCTTGATGATGTGGGTCGATAGTTATGCCCTCAGTCCCTGGTTAACTGGGAGGAGGCTCGGTCATTTACTTGATGTTGCTGTTGTGGCTGGAATATTGCTGAGATTTGCGTTAACATTATTCACAATTCACTCACATATTCATATCTCTGTAAAAAAGCAAGGATATGTTTTGTTTTAAACTAAATGAACACACGTTTCATTGCTAAGTTGAATACAGTTAATTTGAACTCCCCAATGCGTTATTATTGCTTGCACTGAACCTAAGGAGATGTGTCTTTCAACAGGCTGGAAACGTCGAAACAGCTATTGATTGCATAGAAGACATTCTGCCACGGCGGTATCACATCAGACCTGTCATCGCTGCTGTCTTCATGGGGGCCATGTTCCTTGCTGGCCTTGTTTTTACCACCAATGTAAGCTTTCTCTTATCAAACAGTAACAGTGCATACATTGGGCATTTATATAGACAAAACGTCCGCTTTGTTCTGGAGTTAAATGGCTAAATTTACATTGAATATCTTGAAACGAAATATTCATATTCCTATTTATGTTTCTATAATGGAAACAGGTTAGTTTTTTATAACAGTTCCTGAAATTGCCCATAAGCAAAACTGTATTGAACAATAGTCCATCTGGTAGCTTTCAGAAAATTCGAGTTATATATAAATGCATGATTTTTGGAAAACTTTGGCGTGATGATATGTGTATGTATTTAATAATACTGTCGCCCAAAAATAAAGGGAAGTTTAGATGACTTTGCACATATTCCAGGGTGGAGTCTACGTGTTCCAGCTGGTCGACTGGTACATGGGAACAGTGGCCTGTTTCGTCATGGCCATTCTTGAATGTGTGATTGTTGGCTGGTGTTACGGTATTTTAAAATCAAATTATTTACACAACCTTTGTCATGTATCTTTACTCGTCAAGCTCGATGTTAAGCTGTTTAGTGCAAGATATGATCTGCTGCCACTGTGACGCTGGCACTTCAAAATGCATCAGTTGGTTTCCAGGAAGTTGCGTGTGGGCCTATTGTGAGAGGAATGCCCGAAGTCATGCAGGTCTCAGACGTTTACCACTTCGGTGAAACCCACGAGCACGGATATGGCGCTGACAAACCTAGAAACATAATCGGGGCGAACCGGGATTCGAACCCACAATCATAGGTTTCTTGCGTGCCCAAGGGACGCAACACTGAACAGCGGATCGCGGCGTCTTAGACGACTGGGCCAGCTGTGCCTTACCACTAATAGGGGTAGTGGTAGTAGTAGCAGTAGTAGTAGTAGTATAAGCAGCATCAGTAGCAGCAGCAGTAGTAGTAGCAGTATTATTATTATTTGTATTATTATTATTATTAGTAGTAGTAGTAGTAGTTGTAGTGGTATGGTACTGGCACGTGCATTGCCTCGTCCTGATTATACATCGTCTGGAGCGTGTTACTAATTCATAAATTTTCTTATTTTCAAAGCATGATAAATGAACATAGATACATTTCTCATAGTTCCTGTATTATTATTATTATCATATGTTATTGACGCTTTATCCCTGTGCATGTTGACAGGTGCTGAACGTTTCTCATCTGACGTGGAGGCCATGATCGGGAAACGCCTGCCTGTAATCTACAAGATAGTGTGTTTCACCATCCTCCCAGTTGTGTTAACTGTAGGTGTTGGTGGTCATTAATGTCTGAATAGCAACTGTAGGCAAGGGATGTACACATTCCTCTTCCAAAGGGTGGATTTGTCATCTAGACACACTAATATACTGAATCAGAATAAACTGAAGGTTTTGAGCTAATTTGGCTCATGTCTAATATGCAAAGGTTTTTGACACTAGAGGAACCTTTATGGTTTTTATGAACTAGGGTGTTTTCTTTCCGCACTTCGTGACATAAGAAAGTCAAAGCTCTTCGCCACTCACTGAAGACAATAAAAATATTAAAACTGTATCATGTATTGCCAGTTACTTTTGCACATTTACCGGTACAATCCTTAGATTTGTTTTTTGTCATACGACTCTTGCATGGAAGTTGTCCGATCAAGGTTACACCATTCAAGGCCTCAGTAACGGTTTCAAAACGTTTTATGGTAGACAAATGTGACGCATAAGTGACGTGCTCACGATATAGTCGGTATCGTATTCATCAGATGTTTGTGATGAATATGGAAAGGGTTTTGTAGCTCTTATTTGCAGGTTGGTTAAGATGTTGAATGGAGGTGTTGGCGAAGGGGCTGCTTCTGTATTCGACAGTACTTGCAGACACATGTTGTCATCATGAACTGACCAAATCCTTCCAGGGCCCGTGATGATCCGGGGTAGAATTGGTCTTCAGCAAGCCATGCTTGCCGTAAAAGGCGACTGTCGTTGTCGTAAGAGGCGACTTATGGGATCGAGTGGTCAGGCTCGCTGACTTGGTTGATGCATGTCATCGTATCCCAAATGCGTGGATCGATGCTCATGATGTCAATCACTGGATTGTCTGGTCCAGACACGATTATTCACAGACCGCCGTCATATAGGTGAAATATTGTTGAGTGCGGCGTTAAACAATATACAAAAAAAACATCCTTACAGGTTGCTTTGGTTTCGACTCTGGCTTCCTACAAGCCGCCATCATATGGCGAGTACGACTACCCCAAGGCCGCTGTTGTCGTCGGCTGGTTTATTGCTCTGGTGACCATCGTTCCTATCCCAGTTACCATGGTGATACAAGTACTCAAGAAGGAAGGATCCCTGGGTCAGGTATGTGTCAACCCTTGACACACTCGGAAGTTAAGATGTTGAATGAAAATTGTCACAAAGTTTAAACCAGCAAACAGTGGGCATTTCGTGATTTGCTCAGTTGATTAATTCCACCTCTAGAGTCAAACTCTTCGTACTTAATGCAAACAGTCAAATTAGATTCGCATTGATGATCTCTTAGGGATCACCCCAAGAGGCCAACAATTTGATAATTTAGCTGGGGCAACCGGGTGGGCAAACGGGTAAGTATTGGTTAAAAGCGACTAACGGGATCGGGTAGTCTTGGCGAAGACGATAAAGCATGTCATCGTACCCCAATTGACTAGATCGATGCTCATGATATCAATCATTATAGTGTCTGGTCCAGACTCGATTATTTACAGACCACGTTGCTGTGGATATTGTGGAGTTAAACAACAAAAGGATGTATGGTATAAAAAAGGATGTTTGTTCAAGACAGAATATGGTATCAGGTTGAAATGAACCACAGAAATCGGTGTTTTATCCCTGGCAAGGAAAGCCAAACCAGTTTGGGATCCCACAACTCATTGTTTTTCAAAGCATCCAGCATGACCAGGGACGGATTAATTTTGTATGGTTCAGTCACGGGACGAATTATTGTTTTAAAGAATTTTCACTAACATCATGAATTTCTTTTTTTCAAACGTCTCACTTGAAAATTACGCTTGGTCGCTTGAGTATCAGTGTTGTCATTTCAGTAATTTGAATATCAACTGGTTCATAAAGAAATATGTAAAATATATAAACCGCTCTTGGACTGACAGTTTGTCATTATGATGAACGTTATCTTCTTACATATATAAGTAATGGTTCTACGAGTTTCAGAGCCAAGGGGGCAGTCGGGTAGCCTAGTGGTTAAAGCGTTTGCTCGTCACACCGAAGATTTCATTTTTGGTGTCCCACAGCCGTGATGTTACTGGAATATTGCCAAAAGCGGCGTAAAACAATACTCCCCAACTCACTTTAGAGCCAAGGAAGCATATGGAATTTACATTACAAGCCGCCGGTCAGGCTGGATACGCTCTGGTCACCTTTTCACGAACATCTGATATCAACACTAGTTTAAAGGTTTCCATAAATACATGCGTAGGATAGTCACTTTTCCTGATTTTTCTCAATTTCATATATTGCACTATAATCCCATTTCATCCTTCAATGTTTCATTATCTCTTACCTGCTGCAAATGTGTTTCAGCGTGTGAAATCAGCCATGAAGCCAAGCTCTAGTTGGCCAGGCACCAGAGTGCGACATGGGAGGAGGAAGACGATGGAGGCGATGAAGGACAACTTCCTGTTTATTATCGGACTAAAAAAATAACACAGTAGACACCCATATGTATGGATACACGTCGATGTTCCATTTCAACACAGGGCACTATTTCGCTGAGTAAAAAAGTGTACAAAATCACATAAACATATCTCAGTTCTAACCTCTGGTATCAAATGCCTCATTCCTTTCGCATTACGTTGTAGTCATGTATACTTCGGAGTCTGCAGGACTCTCGGTTTAAAACTGTATCCACGTTGAACCATCAGTCCACAATATCAAACGACATACGTTTTATAAACGCTACCTTTTTTCCCCCTGTTGCTGGTGTAGACACGAAATGTCAAAGGTCAAGGTCATTTGCAGTCGGTACGTTTGGTGCCCACCTTCTGACTGCCACACATAGTCTGCCCATGGAAGCAATGAGGGTATGAATGAGACCAGCGGGAACGATTGCCCAATCAGCCTATGGGGGCAGTGAACGATGTCGCAGTGTTTGCGGTTGTCGTTAACACTGTCTCACCTGCCTTTCCGACTTATTCTATAAATGTTCGATAACGTTCAAATCTGGACCAATAATGTTGTTGGTTTGTACTTGTGCCATTGTGAGTCTTGATGTGTGCGGTCTTTCATTAACTTTCTGGGGGCATTGGCCTTCTGTAAAGTGGGAGCCACATCTGGCTGCAGAATTTCACATGGTACCTTTGTGCAGTTGACCCGAACCATGAATGACCTGCTCTCGCAAGCGAAATTTGTCACTTATCTGTTTTATATTGATTATGATGTATGTCACTAACCTTCCCCCACACTTACCTAGCAAGTTATCGTATGTTGGTTTGCACATTCCACCTCACCTGTGGTCTGGGGGAACACCCTGGGCTCTGCCGCTGCAACCCCTGCAATTGCTGAAGAGGCAGGTCAAGTCCTTTATACACACTACATGTGCATGGGACCGAGGACATACCTTTTCGGAGAAATACCAGTATGGCATTCAAATTGTTGTATTCAACAGGTGTGTCGAGATAATAAAAATTACATATCTTGAAGCACACGACTTTGGTTGTTCCAGCGACACTGCAATTGAGTCAGATGACACGTAGCACCGCAGGCGGTTCACCGTTTAGGCTGAAGTCCAACACAAACTTGGTATGACGGATGCTCTGGTCCTGGGCTTTGGTGGTCACATTTGGATGCCATGATGCCATATAGAACCAAACCACAATAACATCATTTTGAGATATGATCCACTTAAAAAACATATCTGGTGTTTAATGTGAACAGCACACAATGATTGTTCAGCTATCATGTGCTAAAAAACACTTTTGTTCAACTATAAATAACGCTTACGCGTTGCCACTGCTTTCTGAGAATAAACGCCTTCGCGCCGTGGGTTACTTCGAACAGGAACGGCCCAACATTCTAATGTTCATCGAAACACACAATATAATGTTTCTACAGCAGGGCAACACTCATGACGTGCCACGGGCCGGAGGTCCACCAGTTACCTCACGTCAACAAGACAACTGTATACGGTGGGTGCATCTACGGAACCGATACCAAAGAGTTACATTAACAGCTCGGACAATTCCGGGCTTTTGTCCAATTAATTGCAGAACCGTACGCAACCAGTTAACCCAGCGTTACGCACACTTTTGTTTCCACGTCACTGTCAGACACGCCTGGCTTGGTGTAGGCAGCATCTAAGATTTAGACAAGACTGGGACAGTATGCTATTCACAGATCCAAGTTTTATCTGGACAGCCTTTATTGTCGTGCGAAGGTCTACAGGCGTCCAGAAGAACGTATTTTTAGCAACGCTTGGGTGTGTAATGGTACTGGATGGCATCACAACTCACGGAAGAACACATCCCATCATTGTTAATGGCATTTGCAATTTCCCCCAAAGAACATGTCTGAGGGAAATGGAACGATGCATACGACCGAACCAGATCCATCCGGTGACGCCAGCTCAGTTGAATCAATCTTTGGTTGACATTTGGAACAACATTCTCCAGGCTGTTTTCAATCATCCGGTATCTTCAATGTGCCACCGCTGCCACGCCTGCTGCTACGCAAATGGTGATTACCACCAATATCTACATTGCTAATTGAGTTGTTACACCTCCTGTTACCATTGGCGAATTATGCAAACATAACAATAAGGTGCATTTTGTATGAATACAAACATCGTAATATGATATCAATGCACAAAGTGTGTTCATCTGTATCAACAACTATTATAATAATATACTATTATAATAACACATACGTCATTGATAAAAAAGAGAAAAGTTCGGTCCACAGATTATTGATTCTTATTGATGATTGTTTTACACGTCTTAATGGTATACGAAAGTAGTATAAGAGTATACAAGAGTATTTGATATATCGTTCGACAAGTAAGAGTCTGGAGATCCATGGAGTATTCATCTCCTCGAGGCAAGAGAGTTAACTGACTATAAAAGTCTTGTTTCCACCCTTGCCGAACTTGGCTGGAATACTTGGGCTCGATCGTAGCGCCACCAGTGGTTATTGCGAGTTACGTCCCTTCTGAGACTTTCCTATGGACCAATCAGATTCCATCACTTGCATTTGTTTCAAACAAAATGACGGCGCCCGGTCAAGACGAACTGATTGATAATCAAGATCTATGTTGTGATAAAACGGATCTTACATGGCGAAGTGCATCAAATCACGCGAGCACCTTGATTATAGGTTTGGAAAATATATGTTGACAACGAGTTGGCGGTGCACATGTTTTGCAAATCCTGCAATCGATCGAAATCTGCACTTACAGTTTATGAACCAGATTTCGATTTCGTTGCGCGATTTTGATTGGACTATGCATAGACTCGTTAGTCCAGCCAAAACGTAACTCCATAATACCAGCCTAGTTCGGCAAGGGTGGAAACTGGACTTTTAAAGTCAGTTAACTCCCTTGCCTCGGGGAGATGTTGAGTATTATGTATGACACCACACCACATAGAGCTTTATAGCTCTGAATTTACTGTTTCAACACCATGGGCCGATGTGCATTTTAAGACATCGTACCCCAATGGAACGTTGATGTGAGTGTGTGTGTCAATCACCGGTTTATATGGTAAACAAGCGATTATTTTCAGATTGCCGTTATATAGCTGGCAGTACTAAGTGCGAGTAGTGGCCCGACCCTCAAACTGCCGACATACCCTTCCCCATAGTATTAAGTATTATTATTATTGTTTATTCACAAAAAGGGTTAGGCCGTAGACCTATTACACAGAAGTATTTACAGAGAGAGGGAGAAAAAAGAATTACCACTAGTTTACATATACATCCATATTCATACACATTCATACACATTTATACACAAATAAATATTTAGACTGTATGTAATGAACGAAGTCGAAAAGCTTTGTAAACGTAGACTGCTAGATTTCGTATGATTTTAGAGTTAGTGGATGACATAAGAGCATTAAATTTATTTTTAGAAGGGGTTGTAAAATATTTAGGAGGAATGTATTCAGCTCTTAAATCATAATAAGCATTGCATACAAGCACAAAAATGATATTCGTCCTCAATAAAATTCTGGTTACACATCAAACACAGTCTCTGTTCTCTAATTTCCTTAATATATCGACCGGTCTCAATTCGCAGCCGATGGGAGGAGCATCTCAACTGAGCAAGAGCAGCTCTGAAGTTTGAAACATTTACTACCTTGATATAGCTTTCTAAGCCAAATGAAATTTTGTAAAGAGAGTAACTTTGGGATTTAGTGCTAGATGAAACAACTGCATGCCAATCTTGCTCAGACGAGGCTTTTAAACGGTTTACAAATTCCAAGATAAAACTTCTACTATTATTACTAAATTGCATCTCCCATATGTAGCCAAAACCAAACGAACAGAGAATGTGTTTGATTTTAGAGACCCAGTTGATCTTACCATTATTAACATCAAGTAATGATAATCTATAACATTTCTTAACTAATCTATTTTCAGGCAAATGTAAAATTCTGTACCAATAAGTAACTACACGCTTATAAGCACATATGTACATAGGATACCTTCCGCATTCCCCCCGAACCACATGATTTGATGAAGATTGTTTAACCCCAAGAAAGCGTTTACATGCTAGTATCTGGATTTGCTCTAATTCTTTGTAGGTATCTACACCCCAAATCTCGGCACCGTATAAAAGAATTGGAGATATTTTAGAATCAAAAATTTTGAAAAACAAGTCACAAGGAAGAGGTTGAAGCATTTTTAGAGATTTAATGACACCAAATAGGACCTTTTTAGCTTGTAAAGCAGCACTATTAACATGCAAAGACCAGGAGAGAGTTTTTGAAAGAATGGTACCGAGATATTTATAAGAACTTACACACTGAAGTTTTTGACCCTTGAAATACCACTTTTCATATTTTGATAAAATACACCCATTTTTAAAATACCACTAGCTTAGTTTTATCCAAGTTGACTGTTAGATGATAGTTACTACAAAAACTTTCCAGAGCTTTTATGCGTTTTTGAAGGCCATACACAGTATCAGCAATAAGTGCAACATCATCAGCAAACAACAATAGAAAAATCTGTACAGTGTCAGGGTGTAGCTGTACACCTGGAGTGCATGTTGATTCTATATACAAAGCTAAGTCGTTTATAAAAATAGAAAATAAGAATGGACTCATTACGCAGCCTTGCCGAAGTCCTAGAGGGCAATCAAAACATTCTGTAAAACAATTTCTGATCTTACCACAGCTTTTAACACAGGAATAGATGGATGCTAATGCATTTAACATTTTTGGGGACACACCTCTGGATTTAAGAACTAGCCAAAGTTTAGATCTATTTACAAAATCGAAAGCCTTTTTAAAGTCAACAAAAAGAACATATAATTTACCACGCTTCTTAGACAGATAATGCTGGATTACAGACTGCAGAATAAATATATTATCAATAGTGCTATAACCTTTCCTAAAACCAGCTTGAGAGTCACAAATTGTATCATACGCATCAGACCAGAACGTAAGTCTTGAATTAAGTACAGATACATAAAGTTTACAAAAAGTGCTGAGCAAGGAGATACCACGACTCGGGAAACGAACCATTTTCAAATAAAATGTTAAACAAGGTTGTTAGGTATGGTACTATTAAATCACTTGATGCTTTGAAAAATTCAGAAATAAGAGAATCATTTCCTGGCGACTTACAGTTTTTTAATTGATTGATAGCTTGCAACACCTCGTCTTCAGTTATACGGCTGTCAAGGATAGAACATGTGACATCATCAAAAGGATAATCTACACCATCTTTCGTAGTATCACGAGAGAAAACGGTATGCATATCTTGGAATAAATTTTAAAATGCGAAAACCAGTCACTAATGGGGATAGACGATTCCCTTTCTTCAACACCATAGTAGAACAAAGCAAACTTATATTTTTCTTTATGCCGTCGTATCCAGACTAGAATATTATAGCTATGGTCAAATGTTGTGGTGGCAGATACTGTTTTTGCGTCAAAATGCACATGTCTGTTGTAAAAGTAGAGAAAATCAATTAAAGTCCCTTAAAATGGTAGTGTAAGCATTGAGTCTTAATATCATTTTTTTAAATTATAGCCTCCCGCAAATTGAGTTATAAGTAAAAATAAGCTCCAAATGGTAGATTTGGCTCTGTTTTCATTTTCTAATGATTGGAACATGAATTGCTATGCCTTAATATCTCAAAATGAGCCAACAAGTCTTATGGTGGGATGGCAGTGTTCATATTCCACATAACTTTTATGATTTAAAAAAATGGTAATGTGATATCCAAACCCCCATTTGGTCAAAATGTGCATTTCTATTCTTTGTTAATTTAATTAATAATAGCTCAATACAACACATACATATCACCGTTTGTAAATACCTTTTCCATATAGGATATTTATATAAGGTTTGCTTAAAATCAATGATTTTTTTTAAACCACCGAATCGGTAAATTTGAAGGTCAATGTCATTTTGAAGGTCAAGTTCTTCAGTAATACAAAAACAGTATAAACAACTCTACAAATGCACATACAACTATCATTACTGGTTATGGGTATGCTTTGTAAGCCCAATAAAATATACGAAGAAACAAACAAAATATGTGCACATCAAAATCTAAATAACTACTCTCTCTAACAAATGGACAAGCAGATGATACTGTGGAATCAATCTCCAGACACATTAATGTATAAGGAAGCGAAGTTATGGATGTCAACTTCTTTATTATGAGGATCACAACGTTTCAGAGTATACAATTAACTGTTGGCTTCCTTTGTTAAGTTTCCATCAGCAGTAATTCACCTGATGAAGGAATTTATAAGTATATACTCCGAAACGTTGTGTTCCTCATAATAAAGAGTTGGCATCCATAACGTCTCTTCCTTATGTGTATCACTTTTAAATGTCATACAAAACTACATAAAGGTATGTTAACCTCAGAATCTGACATCTAAATCGTAATATCTATTAATACACTTTTGCTCTCAATACCCAGGGAGTGCACTGTTATGATTATATTTGTAATTACATACATGAAAAGGTTACTTAAAACCACAAAACGCGGAGAGTTCGGGATGACTAAACAACACATGAATATGACCGAGATATAACCGAGAAATATCTTGGCCATGCTGCGTCCAAAACACACGTCTGCACTTGTACACAGCAGCAGTAATTCAAAATTAACTTATCGCTTTTTAGTTTCCACAAAAACATTAAATGCGGTATCGTGTCACTGGAGTTTCCATCTAATCCATTACTTGATTACTTCTCTGGTTTGTTTAAGACAACCGTCGCATGGAAGGCAACATACCAACACTTACTTTTTGTGTGACTGGCAGGTGTTTCTGGGTGACAGGACATGCTTACCTCTTTCTCTGATTTTCAGTGATCTTTTCATATAATTTTCACCGCTATTTCGTTGTTAAGCCCAATGGAGAATCTGAATTGGCAGATAATCGAGGCTGGTTGTTCTCTATGGTGTTGACGTTTTATAACTTTTTATTTAATATTTTGTTCTGCTGAAATACTGAATTTTCAGGGTCGTGTCATAGGTTGTCACCACATTTATAGACTGTAAAAATGTGGCATGAAACAGGTTTAAAACATTCTTACCTCTAAGTGTGCTTGGATTTTACGTCTCTACAAGGAACAAGTCTTTGTGTGTTTTACCTCAACACGATAATGACATGTAACACATGTCAGGGGCTCAATATCCCAAAATAACAACATCTTGATAAACACAACAGCAAGCAAGAGTCGAGCAAGGCTTGTAGAAATGTACATAATTGATCAGACATATTCAAGCTCTTGCTTAGTGTTGATGTAGTAGTGTAAGCATCGCAGAGCAAGTTACACCAAGTACGTTTAAACGGCTTAGAGGGTTAACGAAAAGAGTGGGTGGGTCGGTGGAGAGAGCCCACTTCTAATATGAAGACAGAGATCATATTAGATGACTAGATATTAGCTGCAAAAATGACAATGATAAAATCTTATGAAAATTGTGTGAACTCACATTCTTGTATAACTTAACGATACACTGCTTGGGTCTTAAGCTTCAATAGCGCATTTGTACTGAGCTGAGCCAATCGAGACTGGGTATTCTCTGTTATTTATTTGAAAGTGAATAGGGGAAGGCAGTTGGACACTGGTAATTGTGATCTAGATGAACATTGTACATAACATCGGCGGCAATTATCTTTTATATGGCAATAACACGATAGATGGAATTCCTGGTCGAGGCCTAAATTTTGACATTTAAAGTTTTCACACATTCAGACGTAAAGACGAAATATTATCATTTTCCTGTTTTGGCGGCCATATCGGAGGCCATTTTGTCCGCCAGTTTGGATAAATCAGATTTCTCAAGCTCATATGTGTAAGATACATAATAGAATACTGTTTTCAAATGAATCAATTTGGTGTACAGGAAAGTTAGTGTTGTCATAGTAAATCTTTTAATATGTAATTATATATTTCTTTTTTGTGTGTAACAGGATAGGGTTGGGATAACGAGTGGTCATCAGTTTGGTGCAGTTGATGGAAATGAAAAGCAAGCCATTAACTATCTAATACTTAGTTCTTATCTTAAAGTATGAATTAAGTTTTAAGTTATTACATCAGTGCAAATCTACCAGAACGTAAGATGTACTTATGGACCGAATTCAAAATATCTAAACAGATCTCAGTTCTAACCTCTCAAATGCCACATTCCTTATGGTGCATGTGCTCACATCACTATCTGTATTTTGCATTATTTTGTAGTGTATACCTCGGAGTCTGTAGGATTCTCGTTTTAAAACTGTATGCACGTTGAATCATCAGTCTACAATATCAAACGACAAACGTTTTATAAACGTTAGCAAAAATGAGGACTCAATTTATTTCAGGGCTCACATATACTGTACATACAGACGATTCTCAACTTTGAGTCCGGTTTATTAAGGACGTCTCAAAAATGAGGCTGCCAGGCTGCATTTTGGTAAGTGGGATTTGGGGGTCTATTTAGAGTCAGTGTATTCGGTACTCATAGAAGATCGTATTTGGTATGCAGGTTCAACATTTATTCAAAGCAATAGGTGTACGCAAAAGTTTTCTCCACATATTTCTTTTTTTCGATATTTTTTCAGTAATTTTACTGGGTATAGTATTCTGGTTTCAGGAATAAGAAAATGAGACTGAAAAAGATATTCGGGACTCAGAAGAGAATGGGGTTGGCACCCTAAAAATGTAGACAGGTTCATCCACGTAACGGTGTCTGGCCCAGAAAGATTAGTGACCTGGAATCCCCACGGAATATGTTGATATACTTCTACCGTGTTCATGAAAACCCAGTCTTGGCAGAGCTGTATTAGGCGTTGAACAGAGAGACAAATTTCCATGTTCTTGTTTCAATACCGAAAATACTTAAAAGTAGTTTCTGAACACATCCTTAATAAACGTGGGATGCTGTTCTTACTATCAATCATTGGTTTGTCTGGTTGAAGTTGGAATGTTGCGGAGTGCGGCAGAAAACAACAAGCAGCCTATTGACGGTCTTCCCATGGTGATTCCTGATTAGTATAGATCCTCAGCAACCTGTGCTTGTCGTTCGAGGCGACCAAATGGATGCGATGTCCTGGCTCCACCACTTTGTTGATTGTGTCATCGTGACCAAACGACTTTGGATGTTGCTCGTGATGTCAATCACTGGTTTCTTTCGTCCATACTCGATTATTTACCGTCATATACATGTAGCTTGAATATTGCAGCGTTGACCAACGTAGAATTACAGTGGATTCGTCTATTTGTTACACACATGAACGGTACACTCGGTGGTGGATGTTCACATCTTCAAGTGCATTCGTTCAGTGCATTTTATGGCGCTTCAGAAAACCATTGCATCACGATTTATCTCCCTTAGACCGATCAACGGCCAAGTGAATGTAACACGTCCTCAGTGCAGGGACAGGAGAGCAATCGGTTCTGTGTTTCATAACGCGAAACAGTTCAGTAAAGCTACCAAAACAAATAGTACATTTAATGTATATATGTACAATAGTAGTTTCAGGTGATTATGTTGAACACTGATGCTCATATTTTACTTATATCCATCCGTTCTGCTTATTGTCCTCAGCATAGCAAGCAAGGATTGGTGTCATGTAAATATCCACCCTACACAGACACAGCTCACACCACCTCTAGTTATAACACAGAAGGATTAGCTCCGTGTTGCACTCGCGTTATGATTACAAACATGAAAAACACATCATACGGACGATCTGGTAATCGGAAATAATTGATCCACTTTTATTCGGAGTTCATAATACATTAAATTAGACAATGCTCAGAATAGATCTCAATAATACGATCAGTACACGAAGAGCCATGTCTAGCTACTCACATAAATCCCCCAACAAAGACGTGACTATAGTTAATTGAAAGGAGACTTGTGACATGTTCACTCACTTACATGTAAATACCTTCACCGAATCTGGTCTACACACGTACATACGGCCACGCCCACCAACACACACTCCACGTGGATACTGGACACCATCCTGTGATGTCAGTATGTTTTTAACAAATTGTCCTGACTCGGTCAGATGGAGGACTCTGTGTAGATGGTAGTCTGTCACCAGAATGTCGCCTGTGCTGGTGCTTGTGATACCATGTGGATCTTTCAGTGCTGTGTCTCCTGTAGGGCTATAGGTGAACACCTCATCTCCCTCGGGAGTCAGACACACGACACACGTGGATCCCCAGTCAGACACCAGGATGTTTCCTGTCCTCGTGGTACAGAGGTAGAGGGGATTCTTCAACATGTATCTACTAGGTTGGCCTGGACAAACTGACTTCAGCACGTGTCCCGTCATATCCAGGATATCAACACAGGGAGGGGAGTGGGAACCTGCTGCTAGTGTTGATGGTGTCAGAGACGTTATACCGTAGTACCGTTTGCTGGTTGTGATGGTTGACAACAGCACCAGGTCAGGGTTGACTTGTACTGTTACAATCTGTCTGGAACCCGGCACAGTGACAGCCACCTGGTTGTCCTTCAACTTTGTTATACCATACGGATAACCACCACTTAGACTGAGCCTGCTGTGACTTTGCTTCTTATTCCTGGTGTAGAACGACTTCATACTGTGGTTGTTGTTTTCTGTGACTACCACTATGTCTGTACCATTTACCACTAACACCGTCACGTCAGTGGGGTATGTCCCAGATGTATCTCCTGCTACTCTGACGTTAATGGTGTCCTGTAACACAGGAGTAGCCTTCAGGTCCAGCACGTTAATGGTGTCTTGTAACATAGGAGCAGCCTTCAGGTCCAGCATACCCTCATACAGGACGTCTATCCCACCCAGCTGTAGATCGTCCACCTTTCTCTTGACCCTAACCTTTGTCTCTCCAGACAGGTCAACTACGTGATGGTGACGGGAAGATGGAATTCGTCTGTGTACTCGAATACATAGTTCACAGAGTGCATCGTCACAAACAGAGCACCAAGATGTAGCTGGAGTTGTCTCCCCTTCCTCCTTGCAATAACTACAGTGAGTCGTATCTGAAATAGGAATGTAATCATGTAGAGATATTAACATTTCTATATCACTACCTACTACAGAACTTCATGTAGCATATCACTCACACGGGTGAGACAACATGCATCAATAACATCCCAATACGACGTAATGTGAAATATTATGTAAATAACATTGGATTTGTCTCACTGATAGAAATCGTGAAATAGATTTCAGAAAAAAAGCAGCGATTGTGTCTGAGACAGACCTTAGGCCACCTCTCTTTCGAATCACGTCAGGATAATCGTTGTTACTTGTTAAAACAGTGTACATGATACGAATTCATAGTCTACATATAGTCTGCAAACAACTTAATAAATGACTTTCGATATATTTTGAAACCACACAAAATATTTTCTCACTGAACACGCATTCCTATAATCCAGTCAGGTGTGGAGTTACCTGCTTAGAAATAACATTTATATTCATACAAACCACAAACTCTCACCTTTAGATCCGGGGCCAAACGAGTCCAAGAGTCCCTGGATGACAAAGCTAGGCTTGACGTCATCCGCCCACTCCTCCACTGGTCTCTCAGGGGCAGACACTTTCGTCATCTTGCTGCAGAATGGACACAGGAGAGACTTGGCACTGATGGCTTCCGGTCTGGTTTTGGTGTAGTTGACGACACATTTCCGACAGAAGGTGTGATTACATACAAGTGTACAGGGCTTGTCAAACACCTCTGTACATATCGTGCATGTTAGGAAGTGTTCTGTTAGCTTCTGGGATGTCGCCATCTTACCTGGAAAAATACAAACCAGTCGAGTATTGCCTGTGTACAAAACATGCACGTCTTATCCACAACCCGAGCTTAACACTCTTAAACACTACGGCCGACCTCAGTTGTGATAATTTACTCTCCCTATCACAAATGTTAAAAAACGATTGTGTATCCACCTATTCCCCAAACTGGAATCATCAAGATCTTGAAAACATAACCCAATATCCCGTTTAATAAAAACATCATCGCAGACATTTTTAGACGAGTATCACTTTTGCTTACTGTACCTGTGCGTGTGGTTTGTTGTTGACGTGTGTGTGTGTGTGTGTGTGTGTGTGTGTGTGTGTGCGCGCGCGCACGCGCGTTTCTCATCTCTATAGCCACCCGTTCACCAGTCTGTATATATACATATATATATATATATCATCTCACTATGGAAATAAATCAACATACATATTTTCCGTTTCATTAAAACCAATCTTCCCGATATTTTATCTGCAGGGTATTCGAAGAAAAGACACGTCTTTAGTTTCGATTCTACACATTTTGTAAGCCCCCCGCCTTTCACGACTTTAGCATGGATACAGGAAGTATTGAACTACTCATATAACACATTAACAATGTCGTCAGTTTATCAGGACATGTACTTCTCGAAATTCATAACCAGTTTTGAACACATGAGGTGATACCTAAGTAGTTTTGTTTGGTTGTTTGGTTGGTTTTAGTCCGCTTGCTGAAGTTGGAAAATAAGTAAAACATTTAATGGCCTGACAGTACGCGTTTGTTATCCAATGCATGTCATGGTGACACCGAGAACCCAGAAACAGTGGCCTCACAATGGCAGCTCGTGGGTGGTGCTTGTCAAATCATTGTCACAGGCTGGCTTTACAACATGAAGTGTGTGCACTTGTGAACCGTGTGCAGTGTATCGATCACGTGACAAAGTTATGGGGTGACACGAACTTTTTACCATATCGAAAGTAGGAGAAATTATTACAGTTCACATACTACCGTATCAGATGTGAAATAATATAGTTATGTTGAAGTATTTTCCCGTATGGTTTACTGAAGCATTTGTCTGGGATCATGTCAGTAACAACTGTAACAGACACACGTGATATATACATACAGATATGTCGGGATCAGTCTCAGTATTGAAGTCAAGTGGCCGATCAGAGTATTTAATGACAGTGGATCTTTAAAGTATTCCGATTAGCCTACATGTTACATTTAATTAGGTGCCCGGTCATGAGAATCTGCCTGGAGATGACTGTATAGTTAGATGAACCCTTGTTGTGTTACCAGTACACAGTAGGACAGGTGTGAAGCGTTATAACTGAAGTAGACGCAAGCCTTGTGACAACACACTTACCTGAGACAAGCAGATAACCGCTGTGGAGGGAAATTGAGCTACCGTCAGTTTCGTTACCAACTCGTTTCATAGTAGGACAAGCTGCTTGCAGGTCACAGAAATAGGGGCGAATGGAGGCGAATGGGCGTTTTGTATTTGTTCTAAATACACTGGGTCTAGATTCGATTATTTAAAAGCCGCTTTCATGGAGCTGGAATAATCCTGAGTGCCGTGACAACAACAAACAAACTTACAGACTGATATGAGACAGCTGTAATATTGATGACAGGAAAACTACAATTATTTGCTCGAGAATAAGTTACGATACTCACTTCTTCCGGGTTTCCTTCACCTGTATAACATAATTATTTACCAACATACAGTGGCTAATATGTCTGTAAGCTGCTCTCAAACTAATTGTTTCAAGCTCACTTGGTGGGTACAATGTACAATAAGCACAAAGTCGTAAATGCTGTATGTTTCTGTACTTTGCATCAAGCATCGATAGCATAACAGTGATTACATGTTTGTGTTATCACACGCAAACGTATATGTACATTGGATTAATTATTGTGGAACATATATCGACAGCAGGAACAGTGATGTCCATGTTTTCACATACAACATTCATCTTTGAAGCATGTATACTGGACCAAATTAAAAACTTCACAATCCTAAAATTTTAACATTTTGACCAGTTATCATTGTGGGCCCTTATTGTGTATTTAAACAGTAACGGCCACGTATTGTCTTCAGGTAACACTCGTTTCTGTGCAGGTGAATCGATCAAAATCATGTGCACAGCACAATAGTGGCAAAAGTGTTTTTTCACGGGCAACTGGTGACGAGGCCATAACACCGCACGTATTTTCAGCCATACGTGCTAGCAGTCATTAACAAAAAAAGAAAAACACAAGAAAACAAAAGTCTTTACGGCCATTTGTCATGCCACGCCTTTCAAATGTGCAACGTGAACGTGCCTACGGCATGTTGCAGACGGGAACGTCCGTAGCTGAAGTCGCAAGGACGATGGGTTGTAGTCCTGTTTATGATTTACAGACGCGTCTACAGCAAACGGGTACGACCGCTGATCGAACTGGGCCAGGTCGACCACGTGTGACGTCACATGCAGAGGATCGTCAGATTGTCTTACGTCACCTCTGTAACCGATTTTTGACGGCTACATCAACAAGAAACGAACTGTTTAGGGGTAGACTGAGTGCGCAAACTGAAACTGTTCGAAACCGTCTGAGAACTGCTCATCTTCAAGCACGACGGCCATACTGTGGGCCGATTCTGACTCAATTACACAGACGTCAACGTCAATTGTTGGCACAGTGACACTTACGATGGACTCTGAGGAATTGGAATCAAGTCGTCTTCAGTAATGAATCCCGATTTAATCTTCGATTTGCTGATGGTAGGGTGAGGGTGTGGAGGCGCCGTCATGAACGTTACGCCCAGTGTTGTGTACAGGAAGTTGACAGTTTTCGAGGCGGAAGTGTTATGGTGTGGGGTGCTTTCTGTGGCAATGCACGTTCCAGGTTTCTTGTCATCCGTGGCAACCTCATCGCTGCTGCTTGCCGCGACCGGGTACTAGCACCAGAACTTCTGCCTTTAATGGCAGCACATGGACCCGGTTTGATCTTCCAACACGACAATGCCAGACCCCACACAGCACTTTTGACAAGGAATTTCCTTCAGAATCCGGGAGTCAACGTCATGGACTGGCCGTCAAGGTCTCCCGACCTCAATCACATCGAACACGTCTGGGATGCTCTTGGCAGAAGTCTGCGCACTCTCCAGAACCAACCACAGAATTTGAGAGATCTTGGCACCATTTTGCAGCAACAATGGCGTCGTCTTCCCAATCATGTGTTCACAAGCATCACAAGGTCCATGCGGAGGCGTTGTGTGGCAGTTGTCAACGCACATGGTGGCCATACACGCTACTGAACTTGTGTGCCAACAGATTCTCGTGCTTGGGACTTATGATTTAAACTGTTGATGTTATTACCAAATACCGTGGGTGCTTGGAACAAATTATGGTTACCTTCGTTAATTAAAATCCTTCTTTTGACATTAATGATTAAAAATTACCTTCTCTGATACATTTGTCCGTTGTATATTATATATGGGATTACTTTTAAAAATGTCTTAGTTTTTAATTTAACTGGCTTCACAAAACATCGCATCACCATATATTACCCTTAGACCACTCAGTCCTAGAGTGCATGTGGCAATTCCTCCCATCAATGAGAGAGCTATTGGTTCTGTGCTTCACAACACGTCACAGTTTAGTAAATTTAGCAAAAGAATTACTGTAACTAATGCTTAGCAGCCGTTGGGACCATCTGATCACCAATTTAGTCACCTTCTATGACGTACAGAAAATCAGGCGACGAATATAAGTAACATTCTAGAGTCGTTTGGCTGTTTTCGTGCTCCACGTCATATGATCCGCCTATCTAACTCTGACTTGACTCTCCTGGACCTGATTGCCCGGCAGGACACGTGGCAGAACAGTGGAACATCCATCTGCATCAGTGTCGTCGGAAAAACGTCTTTGAAGCTGTAACAAAACAGTGTTGCTCATTTGTGTTTTCCAGTGTGACGAGCAAGGATTAGTGTCTTGTAAAAATATTCATCATACACATACATATCTCACAACATCACCAGGATACAGAGTGGAAATAGCTCCATAACAACTGAAATTATGATTACAAACATGTAACAGGAATTTATTTTCAGATATAATTCCATATAATATAAACATATATTTTATAGATTCCACATACGTTCAAAATAAGTACGGTCAAAATTTAAAATAACATCAAAATTCCATATAAAATTCAGATATGTTCTACTGTTGCTGGACAGGTGTTCAGTTCTTAAGAAAAGCAAGTCATTAACTATTTAATGCTTAGTACTTATCTTAAAGTATGAATTCAGTCTTAAATTTTTACATCGGTGCAATCCAGCAGAACGTATGATGTACTTATGGACCGAATTCAAAATATCTAAACAGATCTCAGTTCTAACCTCTCGTATCAAATGCGTATCTGTAGGACTCTCGTTTTAAAACTTTATGTACGTTTAACCATCATTCTACATTATCAAACGACTAACGTTTTATAAACGCTAGCAAAAAATGTATATTCTTTTCTTAAAATGAGGACTCAATTAATTTCAGGGCTTACAGATACTGTGCATACAGAAGATTCTCAACATTCAGTCCGGTTTATTAAGGACGTCCCAAGAACGAGGCTGCCAACCCCCATTTTGGTAAGTGGGATTTAGGGGTCTATTTAGAGTGTATTCGGTACTCAGCGATGTGGACTCATAGAAGATCGTATTTGGTATGCAGGTTCAACATTTATTCAAAAAATGGTGTACGCAAAGGTTTTCTTCATATATTTCTTTTTTTCTGTAATTTGACTTGAAATCGCACCCTTTTCCCAATGCTTTTGAGATTTGTGACGAGTAGTATTCTGGTTTCAGGAATAAGAAAATGAGACTGTAAACGGTATTCGGGACTCAGAAGAGGATGGGAATGGCACCCTAAAATTGTAGAAAGGTTCATCCACGTAACGGTGTCTGACCCAGAAAGATTAGTGACCTGGAATCCCCACGAGTAGTATAGGTAATAGGGGTTCTGGACCACTTCCACTGAAGCAGGATTTGTATACCTATACTGCTACTACAGGAGGAATTTTTTATGCCAAAATGATGATGCGATTTAATGATAGTCATGAGATTAAGTTAAATTGGCTCTAGCTCACCAATACCTGGGGCCAATCATTGCTTCTATTTGTATAAAAATGATGATGTGATTCAACGAAAGTCGTTTTAAAAGAAATATCAATATTAATTAATAATGGATAAAATTTACTATAGCCCACGAGGATATTGGAAAGGTGTAGGAGCAATAAAAAAATTAGCCACCGCGGCTAAGGTATCTAAAGATGTGGCCAAGGATTGGTTAAAGAAACAAGCGATGTGGCAGATATATTTACCGGCACCGCGTTATATACCGAGGAAGAAGTTTGATATTTTTACGACGAATCAAGTTCATCAGGCTGACCTCTTGTTTCTTCCCCATGATAAGGTAAAACGCAAAACGTATAAATACACTTTAACGGTAGTGGATGTGGCTAGTCGATACAAAGAGGCTGAGCCATTAACATCGAAAGAATCAACAGAGGTAGCTAATGCACTGAGTCGAATATATAAACGCGGACCGCTAAAATGGCCTAAGCTATTTCAAGTAGATCCCGGTCGCGAGTTTATGGGATCGGTAACTAAACTGTTAACAAAGAACGATGTCAAAATCGTCCGTGGTGAAAGAGAGGCCCACCGCAGTCAAGCTATCGTCGAAAGATTTAACAGGACATTAGCGGAACGTTTGTTTGGCTATCAGTATGGGATCGAAATGAAATCGGAGCGATTGAGATCAACCGAATGGGTGACACGATTATCAGCCGTTGTATCAGCGCTGAATAATGAAGTAACGAGATTAATAGGGAAGAAACCATCCCATGCTATTAAAATGATATCCGTGACTTCCGAATCTTCAGCACCGAGGAGAGGCAAAGAACGAAAACTTCCGGATAGAGTAAGGGTAAGATATTTATACCAGGCCGGTGAACTCGAAGGAGGCCTACGTCGCGCAACCGATCCCATATGGTCCCTTAAGACGTATAACATTAGTCGATTGGTTACGAAAGAAGGAGAGCCTATTCTTTATTATCTTCAAGATGGACCGGGTAGGGCATTTGTACGAGAAGAGTTGTTCATAGTTCCCGACGGTACGGTATTACCACCATAACCATAAGCATAGGTATTTACACCATCATTATCAATCCATCTCTTTGTATCTAAGGGGGATAATGATGTCTTGTTCATTCTTAATCCATATATCCTATGATCGTAACTTCTTAAAGAGTTCATCTCGTGTTTGAACGTTCTACTCTGGAATAATGATTCTTTATACTGTTCGTGTTTGATATGCTTTTTTACAACATACTTCTTAACACCCTTAGCTTTTCTTATCTCTCCATTATCGGACTTCTTTATAGTATACATCTTAGGTCTTAATCCCACATACTCCGCTATAGGGGTCCCAGCACATTCATCCTTCATCTTACCTAACACCTTTTTATTTACAACGCTGTGCAGTGGATTATCTTTAGGGTAATCGCTCGTGTCGTACATATCTATTTTTTCTGCCATATCTTTATACACATCCTCGGTTTGTATTTCCATCAACAAAGAATCTGTGTCGGTATATAACACCTCGCATCTATCGCCGTATTGCTTCTTAAGTTCGTTGTAATAAAAGTCATACATTAAGTGTTTTGACAAGTCGAGAATACTCATACCGACGTACACCGGTCTGTTGAATTTTATATTACTCTTCTGCATATGCAACGCGGCTAAGTCGTTATCAAATATCTTGCTTCTGTTAAAAGCCGGACTGGCTATAAGTTTCCTGAGTCTTTCTTCCTCATTAGATCTGACTAATTTAACATCAACACGCTTCCTTAGATTCTCCATAGTTTTACCAAATACCGAGTTATTCATGAGCTTATACAGATTCTTTTCGAAATCGCTGGTAGCTATCTTTCTTAAATCTGTGTTCAACCTTATATAGGGCTCCATCCAAGGGCTTTGATCAAACTTTAGAACTCTGTGTATTTTCTTAAGTTTCATACCTAACGATAGATACAACTGGAGATTTCTGTAGTGAACTATATATTTTGTTTTATCCATCAAATTTGGTACGAGTTTTTCTACGTTAGCTAACCTACTATTACCCATCAAGGAGCGTTGATATTCCGACATCCAGTCTTTATTAACCATTAATCTTTCGGGAGCTAGCGGATAACTGTTATGGTCTTTATGTAACGAACTTGGATATTCCAAGTCAACTTCTAGTATGTACCCTTTATTCACTTCGATATTATGGATATCATTCTCATCGACCCATTCAAAACCACCCGTGGGTAAAGGTTGACTCATAGCCCATCCGTACAAATTGTTAGCGTTGAGATATAATATATGCGTGTCGGGTTTACTGGGATCGTATCCTTCCACTAATTTATTATTAGCCTTAGAATACCTTTTAGCTGCCATCGATATACCACCTCTTAATCCTTTCTCAATAAACAAGTGCATATCGTAATCTGTGAGTAGTTTTAGTTCTACGCCGGTCTTCTTCAACAATGCATCCCACGATAGTCCGGGACTGGAATAGTACCATGCCGGGTCCAAGCCGTATTGTTTGAAACATGTCTTTCTAAATATCTCGAATATATCGGCGAGTAACAGTACATCGGTTTTTAAGTACAGATCGTGATAATCGCCTAAATTCTTACAACCTAATTTATCCCAGACCGTCAGAGCGTGTTCATAATCGGCATCTGTTATTCTAGATTCTGTTAAGTTACTATAGAATGATTCGAGGGGTGGTAATTCAGTTTCTTCGAATCTAGACCAATCATCCATATATTCGTAAGGATATACACCTTTTCTCAGCAACAAATGACGAGTTATCTTATCGGTATATTTATTTGTTATCGCGAAGTCATCGGGATTGTTCGCATTAGCTAAATTGTCCAGGGAAGATAACAGAAACTGTACGGAGTCTATGAATCTAAGCCCATTACTTTGCTTTGTTCTAGATTTCCCATCCTTGTCCCTATAATGTATAGGTTTAGTCAACGAGAACGATATGTATTTTTCCATATTGTTAGGAATGCACGTTAAACCGCCGTCGGTCTTCGAGATAGCTTGCATAATGAGATGTGAATCGTATCCCCTAAGGTTATGAAACACAACGGGGATGGGTATTGTTTGAGAATTCATTTTTAGTTTCAAGTTACACTCGTTATGAGCTGCTCCCCGATAATTACCCGTGACGTGACAATGATCTCTTACGGAATCCCCATCCAGGGGTTTATTACAAACGTGACAACTCGTTGACTTCTTATAGGCACTCCAATTATCCCTCGTCATACGCATGGGTATCTTACACGATAATTTTTCCCTGATTATTCTCTCTTCATTTTGTAGATATTCTAGGAACTTTCCCGCTGCATCGGGACCTCTGTAAATCACGGGAGTTTTTGTTTTCCCATCATACCTTACAACTATATATCCAAACCCACAAGGAATATGTTCTTGAGTTTTGTACGTAAAACTATTATCAGTATTATTGTGTTCAGTATTTTCTATGGGTTTGATAAGCGCTTCGAAGTCGGCGTAAATTACGTACGGTACTGGCATTTGATTACAATAATGTTCAAATTTTAATATATTTTTTCCCTCTTTAGGCATATCAATCCTAATAGCATTCTGTCCAACACCTCTACAGTCTTCTTTATGCGCTTCTAATAGATCTTGTCTGCTGTACCCATGCAGGCATCTTTCACAGAAATATTTCTTTCCCTTATATTTAGTTTGATCGTATAATAGCTTGTTTAAACTCTTTATCCACGTATAATGATATTTACCATCTTTTTCGATCAGAAATGAATTGATTCTGGGAATATGTTCTGGGGCGGAGCTTATCCTGTGTACAACAATTCCTTTAGAATGTCCGAAAACATTTATAGCTAAATTATTTTGCTTTTCCACCTTATCAATTTGTGATATTGGTGTAGGTTCGTCTATACCATCGAAGTTGAGTCCATCGTTTTGGGGATAGCTAGAAGGTCTATCTGGATGCTTGTCTACGGGGAACAATGCAGATCTTATCATCATTCTTAAACAGTCATCGGATTTATTTTTTACGTTAATTATGGCTTTTTTCTTCTTATAATACGGAGGTAAATCTATATAAGATCCACCTTTGAAGGGCATATAATTCGCTATATCTAAATATAAACTATCGATTTTATCAACACCCCAACCGGAACCTCTATTAGTCCAGCGTTCTAAAGTTTCCTGTATTCTCTGAATTGATGTATCTAATGATGAGTTTATAGTATCGGATTCGGTTATAACTTCTTGATTGCTACGGAAATATGGTTCGGTATATTCGGTGCTATCGTCTGTGTTACTTTTACTCAATGTCATTTTAATCGTCAGCTGGTATTTTATACTATGTAAATCATCTAATTCCTCGTTAATTTTACTCGATATGATGGGCTTAATATCGTTAACATCCATGTTGGAATTAATATCCATCTTCCAACCTCTTAGATATTTACCAACGCCGGCGGATGTGGGTACAAATATTAATTCTTGTTGTTGATTATCATCATTATTAGGTTGATTCTCAACATCATTATCATTATCAACATTATCAATAGGTTGATTATTATCTAGTAAAGCGATCAATTCAGCTCTTCTCATTCGAGAATAACCTCTCAGCCCACCGTTTCTCGCTCGAACTTTGAGTTCTCTAACAGTCTGGGGTCTGTTGTATTCCAAACCGAGTAAATCCATCAATTCAGCTTTTCTCATACGAGAATATCCACGCAGTCCACTTTGCTTTGCCATAGCTTTTAATTCTCTGACAAAAACCATTGTGGTTGAATGGTATATGCAAAATGAGACAAATGTCTAATTGGTTGTTTTCATATATCTAAATACATATTCTCCCCAACCTATTCCTCTCATTGATGTAATCTCTCTTCCTAGCATAAATAATCTGGTTCCTGACCCTATCAGCACCGTGTTCCTTACATAAACAATAACGACCTTTGACCCCTATCCCGCATACAGAACACGTATAGTTGATGTTTCCGCGCCTGATGTAATAGTTGTGTATCCCGCAGTAAAAAAAATCAACACAGCGTCGGTTACAAAGGGTAGTCTTTCCCATGAGTGTAAACTTGCAGTTATTCATGGTATATACATCTATCATATCATTTGTCTAAATGCAAATCACAGCTACACTGCGAGATATTGATTATGCTATTTATAGATCGCTCTAAACTAGGTCATGGCTTATACATATCCACAGCTGTCACTCCGACTTATGCATGGTATAGCTGAAAATCAATACAGAAGTCAATCCCAACATGATAAATGTGATCTCTTGGTTCTTTTGTTCCTCTGACGGTGTATAAAACTGACTCATTGTTGGTCTTGGTATTGGGTCTAGTTTTTTCCCATAAACGAGGAAGTATTCGTGCATGGCAGATTCAACATCCTTAAACGTTTGAATTGAATGTCCTTCCTTAATCAGTTGTTCATGAATAAAGTCCAATCTCTTCATTCTCTGCTGTGTATATTGTAACTGGGCTGCTTGGTATTGTTCTAAAGCTTTATTATGTCTTTTCTGCTCCGAACCTCTCATACTAGAAAATAAAAAATTACTCCCCGAAAAAGCTAGAGCATTAACAACAGCTCCACCGACCATCATCGCAATTGATGCCATATGTATAATAATATAAAATATTCAAATGTTTATATGAATATAAATATTCAAATGTTTAATTACTTCATTATGTCTTCCGGGATAAGTCCTTGTTTGATGAGCATATCCTTCGTTGCCATAGCTAATCCAATATCCAGAACCATCATTGGTATGTCATATCCATTAAAATCTAGCTTGGGAGGTGTGGCTTTAGTAATCATTTTAGCCATACGGGCATAGCCAATGGCCAAGCCGGTGACCACCGCTGAATGATACGTCGCGTTTACCAACATTTTACCGTCTGTAGCTGGAGTAGTCATGCTTCTTATAGCATTATATGGGGACTAACCTCTAATTGAACTTGTTGTTGCGGCGGGGGTGACGTTTTCTCTTCTCCGGACTTATAAAAGAACCATACAGCTGCTATACCACCAACTCCTACTAGTGCCCATGTTTTAATCGGATTAATATTTGAATTATTTATTAATTTCGCTTTTCGCGCCAGCCCTCCCTTTCTTCCTGCGGCTATTTTCAAAGGATTCTTTGTCACTCTGGGTTGTTTTTTTGTTTCCTTATTCACATCCTCATTCACTTGTTGTTCCGCAATCTGTTGTTGCGTTTCCACAATCTGTGGTTCCTCGTTCACAATCTGTGGTGTCACCTGTTGTGATTGTGTTTCCGCAATCTGTTGTGTCTCCATTTATATTATTAAGTGGGCACGTATGTTTAAATTGACAATACCTAGCCGTTATTAAAGCTGTGGTGAACGGAGCTAAGAACATTCCGTATCTATGATAAAACTCACAGCTCACTGCGCTTATAGCGTGTTCGATGAATGGGTCTTTCTCGAGAGATTCGCATAAATACAGGCGATGTTCTGCCGGGATGGGGAGAAACGTACTAGCTACGGCTGTGTATAGTTGTAATATAGAAGACCCTATCGTTTTAGTCATGGTAGCTCCCAGTCTAGACTCGTAACGCGCGTACAGTTTTTTAATCTCTTCGTCGGTCATGTTATCAATTTTTTTGATGGTATAATTTTCTCCCAAATATTGGGAACATTTTCCACCGGCTACCAAAGCGGCAAGTCTTTCTCTATGTTTATCTAAAGATTTATCTGTAACATTTTGATCTGCATCAGATTCTTTGAGCATTTGTTCGATGAGTTCGTCGCATTCCATAATGTAATACCTAAGGAGATATTTAAGTCTAACATAATATAATATGACATATCCAATACATCCCGTAATAATGAACTGTTGCGAAAGAAAGAGGATTTCGAACCACATTTTATGTAATATTAACCGCTAATGTTCAATTTGCTACATTTTGCTATAATTTGCTACATTTTTGCTATAATTTTGCTACATTTTGCTAAGCAATTGCATAAGCAGCTGGTTGATCGGTTTTTAATACGAGTTTACAGTGCTTCGTTGCCGCTAACACTTTTCTGACTTTATCTCGTTCGCCCTTGGTATAAATGACATCATTTTCGCGTAAACATTCCTCGAATGAATCTCGGTCTTTGCAATGAAACAGTGCTACCCATTTGGTCTGCTCTCAGATCTTTCAGGACAGAGTTGTATTTTTGAGTAAGTACCCAAACGCTATGTTGAGTATGCCGTCCGGAGAATGCTAAATACGAAAGCATATCTTTCTTTTTTGTTAGTTCTTTACTCGCGCTGCAGTCGTCTATTACGAAAAGGGTCGATTCTCCTTTGTATTTTTCGTGACATACTCGGAGGCAGTATTGTAAACCATCGCCCAGATCGACTCTGTGTACCCCGTCGTCATTCATTACCCAATCTCTCGATAAGTATGTTTTATTAACGCTTATAGTCGGGCACAGAATAATGATATGATCGAAAACGTCCCGATAATGACTTTCTAAAATATCTAGAATAAAGGCTGTTTTTCCACAGCCCGTTTGCCCGCATATGATAGCGCAGTGCGGATCTTTAGGTAAAAGATTATCAATAGATTGCTTGCACGAATCTCCCATTCTGTATATTAAGTTGCGCATCCATAATCACGTACAAATATATGTTTAATTTACCAGCTGCTTCCTGGAGCTTCGTTATCTGTATGGTGGCACCCTCGCTAGCATTTTCTATTCTCCTCCCACTGCCGTGTAGTTGGTCATCGTCCGTTGTTCGCATGTCGAGCCATAGCGCGTACTTCGTGGTGAGGTATTCACCCATCGATACACTCCCGAGAGACAGATCTTTCACGACCGCGTTAACTTCCGGAGAACGTTTTATAGAAGGAAGTTTTTTAATCTCATCCCACTGGTGATACGCTAGCATTCCTTGGCTATATAGTTGATTAGGAACGCCCTCGATAGTCAATTCTACTTTTGTAATCTTGGGATTGTAAAACTTCTCGGTATTTCTTTTAAAGGCATCGGAGGGGTCCTCGAACAACATTAAAATACCCTTCAGCGACCTCGTGGGGACGTTTAGATTGATATTCCACATCGTATCTTTTTTGTCCCTCGTGATCTTTCGGTGTCGCAGCACGCGATCGTACAAAATGGCTAAACTTCCCGAATACTGGTTATGAATTTGTCTGGCTAATTCGGGATCCGTTATCATATCGTACTCCAGCGATATATTGTCAATAGAATAGCTAGCATCATCATTAGCAGATCTGATTACTCTACCGTAGTCATTAAAAGTGAGTTCGTATTCTAACCTATCGCCTAGGGATGCTTGATAAAAGGGCATGTGGGAATCTAGTAATTCAAAGTCTAAGGGAACATAGAATCTGTTACCTAATGCGTCGGCAACGGCCTTATCTTTTTCGTTGGTATCAACACCATTTTCAGCACCCACGCGCAGTCTCAATGTGTTCTTATTACAAATACCTTGGTACTGTAAGTTTTCCCGCTCTTTATCTGTTCTCCAGAGATCCATGTAGCAATAGTATACATCGCTATCGTCGATACTCAAAACCTCATTACCGCTAATTTTGTTTAATGTTTAATATAAAAATGGCTAATTTTGATCATAATGAATTAGATCTAAGTACATTTGATGACTTTGATAACCCAAACGAAGAGGGTACTGATGAAACCAACTTTGGTGGCACGAATCTTAACGATGAAATTTTACAATCAACCGTCAATGATTATTACGATGCCTTAAAAGATGATAAAAATTATGTTATCCCAATAGGTCGTGAGTATTCAAAGTTTATGCTAGATAGTAAAGGAATATTGCGACTGCGTGACTCTCCGCATATTTATCTTATGCATTATAGTACTCGTAAGCCCCTAGCCTTGTCTACTATAGCTGGTAAACATAGTCGCGAGTTTGTTCGTGATAAATTAGGTTTTGTAGAATACGGACGAGCAAAACTTCCCGCGAAGACTACTAAGGTTCTTCGAACCGTGCGGGAAGAACTCGGTAATACAGATGATTTGGAAGCAGCCTCTAACGTGGCCACGAACGGACTCGGAGAAATCTTAGATACCTATTACGATAATTCCACGGTACAGGTATCACCATATTCGGAGTTTAGTATTAGGGAATTACGAGGTCTTGACAAGGCAATGCGAACAATGCGGGGAGAACTCATCAATAATACAGCCAAGATATCCGAAATCGACAAGCATATAGCTCAAGAGAAAACAAAACTCGAACAGGCGGGCGATGAGTTCAGTAGACGCCGCGTAGCGGAAAGATTACGTAACTTAGAAGACGAAAGATCGGCCCGCCTCGAAGCAGCTTCCAGTAATAGAAAGGCACTTCGTTCGCAAATCAGTCGTATTCGAGAAACTATCGATCAAGTCCTCAACGATGACACTACACTGGCCGATAAAATTAAAACATTGTTCAGAGAACAGGGAATAACCATTGCCAGTATTTTAACCGCGTTGGGATTTATTATATCGACTTTGACTCTCTCGTTAACAGGTGGTAGTACAGGTGGAGGTTCACCTCCTAGCGATAAAAATGGTATTAAAGAGTGGATAAAAAAGCATTTAAAAGCATTAGGTTCAGCACTGGGAAAGCTCGCTGAGAAAGCCGCAGCCGCACTTCCCGGTATAATAGGGAGTGTTGTTTCCTGGCTATTGAATTTATTAGCTAAGACCACCACTTGGCTTAGTCAAAACTTGTGGGGGTTGATCGTAGCAATTGCAGGGCTGTTGTACGTGTTCGCTAAGAACTATTTAACCAAATCATGTGTAAGCCAACCGAGACTCCACCCACTACGAGCGCTGTTTTTTCATCGATATGTTGTTGATTTTTAGCCTCAATATGCGGTGGTACTTGTGCATTAGTAGATGGTTGAGCGATAGTTGGTGTTTGTGGCTTGACTATTCCCTTTTCGCCCGTGATCGTTTGCGTTATTAATTCGACGTTAATATCTGAATTTATACCTGGTTTTTGTTGATCGGTAGCGATAACAATTTTATTATTATAACCTATCACTTGACCGATCTTAAGTTCCATATTACTCGGAGACATGTATAGTCCCGGCGCATAAACGAAGTCCACTTTTGATTGAGCGTACTGTAATGCATCTTGAAAACGCTTTATAGACGATGGTATGTCAACTGGTGAATTAATGGCGTCCTCCACGTTTGCGACAAACTGTTTTTGTGCATCGAGCGCCGTCCCAGTACCGATAATGGATGTTCGTGTTTGTGATTGTGCACCGAGAATTGCCCATACATAAGTTCTTATCGATTCATTAAATCTTACAAATCCTGGGTTAGTAAAATTATTTTCCGTTTTATCATTAAGAAATTCATTCCAAGCGTTTGCGGTCATTTGTATAAATTTTGTAACAATATAAGCCAAACCACCCTTAAAACTCATAAGGGAACCTCTCCAATCGTTACTCGAAAGTTCCCAGCCATGATTAAGATTATGCAATCTTACAAAAAGATTGTCTTTCTGTAAGAATTTAAATGGATCGAATGGTTGATTTTTTAACTAAATCATCGCTGACTTCTTTCACAGTTCTTTGTCCGCTGTACGGAACACCTAGACCATGGTTTGCTCCTTTAATACGCCAATCTTTACTCGTAGAAACATTAAATTCATTACAAATACGCTCATACGCGGACCTATCATAATTATTATTTGTGGAATTCCACGCTCGATCCTGCAGTAATGGAGCACTAATTTCTTTAAGTATACGTCTAATCTGATAATACACGTGAAATAATAAAACAGACTTATTTAGCATAAATCCTGGGGCATTAACAGATACGCCACATCCCGTTGTGGCACACCATATGGCAAAGTTTAACTGATTCTGCCAAAATTGCATAGGATTGTGAAACCAATCGTGCACCATTTTATCGCTAGTTGCCGTGACCCTGTAATTTTCAAAGATATCTGGGAATTTAACGAAAAATTCAGCACCAGAGGCAGTTACTATAATCGATTGATTAGTAATGTATCTCGATTTCATATTTAAGTTATGATATAGTATCATTGTATATTTAATATGTATGTTACACTCCCGGGAATAACAAATGGTCAGTCTATTGAACTGCTTCATACTATCGATAACTCGGATGGACAGCTCGAAGTAGCTCTATGCGATGTAACGTATTACCCACGGTGGACCAATATAAGTGCTGCAAAAAGAAATAATAAGATGATTATACCAGGTGAAAACAGGGGTAGGGAAAAACTCATTATTATACCTGATGGGTATTACAGCGTATGCTCACTCAATGATGAAAATTTTAAGTCTAATGGAATGAGTATCACACAAAATGAGTCGAATGGGACAGTGAAAATATACACTGGAAAAACAGGTATAATTATTGACGAGAACTTAGCAATTACACTTGGATTTGGACAGTCAGTAGTATTACCACCTAAAAAAACAGTGACTGTATATGCATTACCCGATTTAGTTCCCTATAAAGAGTTGTGCATCCATCTTGATCAGATCAGTACAACGGATAATATTCAACAAGAAAGTCCTTCAACTCTACTCAGATGTGTTCCAGTTAAAGATGAAAAATATAATAGTGGTAGAACGGAATCTTTCTCAACATTACAATATAAAAAATTAAAGCGTGGTATTATTTCAGACCTCAAAATTTCTGTATTAGATGTAAAACATCAACCTGTACATATAGGATACTTAAGTGTAACGCTCCATATTATAAATAATGGTTGATTCCATATTTAAGTTATGATATAGTATCATTGTATATTTGATATGTATGTTACACTCCTGGGAATAACAAATGGTCAGTCTATTCAACTGCTTCGTACTATCGATAACTCGGATGGACAACTCGAAGTTGCACTATGCGATGTAACGTATTACCCGAGATGGACCAATATAAATGCTATAAAAAATAATAATAGGATAAATATATTATCCGTACTTGACACTGTCAAAGACATTACTATACCTGATGGGTATTAAAGCGTAAGCTCACTCAATGATGAAATTTTTAAGCCTAATAAAATTAGTCTCACACAAAATGAGGCGACTGGGACAGTGAAATACAACCATTCAGATGATATAATTGTATTGGGCCAACCAGGTAGAGAGGAATTTAGTCGCTTAGATGACACACATCCTTATATTAAATTACCCGATTTAGTTCCCTATAAAGAGTTGTTCATCCATCTTGATCAAATAAGCACGACGGATAATATTCAACTAGAAAGTCCTTCAACTCTGCTCAGAAGTGTTCCAGTGAAAAATGAAAAATATAATAGCGGTAGAACGGAATCTTTATCGTCATTACAATATAAAAAATTGAAGAGTGGTATTATTTCAGACCTCAAAATTTCTGTATTAGATGTAAAACATCAACCTGTACATATAGGATACTTAAGTGTAACACTCCATATTAAAAATAATGGTTGATGCATCAGGCCCTGGAACAGTAAGACAATGTAATACAATTGCGCTTTCTGATCTCGGAGACACAGAAGGATTTGATAAACCCGGTTACAATGGTAAGTTATACGCTTTACACTTACACGATAATGTATACAAGCGGAAAGAAGTCACATTCACGGGTAATCTAGGAGATTTAAGCGATGTCGATGTTAGTAGACTCCTTAAAAACACTTCGTACAATATTACTCGCAACGACGATAATAAATGGACTATGGTTGAAGCAAACATCGAGTGGCTACTGAATATCGTCATTACCCCACCTTATGTGATGATGGGTAAGGGACATAATTTAATTAAGATAATAAATAGTGGCATCGTACTCGCGGCTTATATCCCATCAAAACGAAAAAGTGTGTTGGTCACTCCCCTGCCAGAAAACCCAGGTCATATGTTATATAGTCGTCCGTCCTTAAAAAACATTAGTTTAAATTTGGTTACTGAATTCGAAGATATTAAAGTTAACCTGAGTGCAATACCTAATATTTCTACGCTTATTATTGAAGTCTTGTTCGGAGATGTACCGGTAGATGCCTTCGAAATATTACCAGGTCTATCGATTAAATGGTTCAAGAATCACGAGCGTCAACGTTGCAGTATTATTCATATCGGAGCATCGCCCGTTGCAACCCTCGAGGGGGTCCAAATTATTAAGAGTGGTAGTATTTCTCTTTCTAAGATATTCTTGCCGTATAATATACATTTAATAAGGTTGATGTATAGTCTCAAAACATTTAAGCAAGACCAATTAAAGACTATTATATGATCGTTATATACACTATGAGTTTATATCCGGCGCTCGATGAAGCATTTGAAAAGATGGAAACTGTTGATGGATTTCGATTACATCAAATAAGCGACATAAAACATCGAATAGAGAAGGATAGGGAGTTGAGACTTGGATTGTATAAAAGGTATCGCAGAGCCGTGAATGCTCTGGACGGAGTTCACACCGCTCTTATAGTATCAAGCATGGGACTCGGTGTAGCGGGTATCGGTTTACTATCAACTATAATCGCCGCGCCTATCGTGCTCGGTATGGAAATAACTGCTGGAGTATCGGGACTGGCAGGAATAGCGATAAAATTCATTTCTCGTAGGTTACAAAAGAAAGCATTAAAACACGATAGTATTCGGATACTCGCCGAAGCAAAGTTGAACAGCATTGAGGATCATATTTCGACAGCATTGGCCGATAGTAAGATATCCGAGGATGAGTTTCGTTTAGTGCTGTCGGAGCTTAACAAATACAACGAAATGAAGCAGGAGATTCGATCAAAATCTCGTAAGACCAGTGGTATTAGCGAAGACGAGAAAAAAAAGTTCATAGAAGAGGGGGGGCAACAAGCTCGTCAATTATTCCGTGCCAAAACCAAAGAACTGGTTGGAGATTAAAAATAGATTGCTTACTATCGTGTGATTACATTTAGACAAATGCTAACATAAATATATAATAATGGAGAAAGCTATTCAATGGAAAGAATTACCACAAGGTTTTTATTATATCAGTGATGTCAAACCAACCAAATACGGTTATCAATTGTTTCTTATCAATTTACAAAAAGAGTGTAGTTATATAGTCTGGTCTCCTAGTAAAATGAACGAAGAACTTAATAAAAATGTTGAATATCGCTTTATCGATAAAAATAATGAAGAATATTTTTATTACCATTTAGGCTCATCTAAAGCAATGATTGGCCCCAGGTATTGGTGAGCTAGAGCCAATTTAACTTAATCTCATGACTATCATTAAATCGCATCATCATTTTGGCATAAAAAATTCCTCCTGTAGTAGCAGTATAGGTATACAAATCCTGCTTCAGTGGAAGTGGTCCAGAACCCCTATTACCTATACTACTCCACGGAATATCTTGATATACTTCCAGCTTGTTCAGGTAAACCCAGTCTTGGCAGAGCTGTATTCGGCGTTGAACAAAGTAGCAAATGTCCATGTTCTAGTTTCAGTACCCAAAATACTTAAAACTAGTTTCTAAAAACATCCTCAATAAACGTGGGACGCTGTTCTTACTATCAATCATAGGTTTGTCTGGTCATAGCTGGAATGTTGTGGAGTGCGGCGGAAAACAACAAGCAGCCTATTGAATCTCTTCCCGTGGTGATTCCGGGTTAGTATAGGTATTAGTATAGTCAAGGGGACCAAATGGATGCGATGTCCTGGCTCAACCACTTTGTTGATTCAGTGTCATCGTGACCCAACGACTTTGGATGTTGCTCGTGATGTCAATCACTGGTTTCTTGCGTCCATACTCGATTATTTACCGTCATATCCATGTAGCTTGAATATCGCGGTGTTGGCCAACATAAAATTACAGTGGAATCATTTATTTGTAACACACATGAACGGCACACTCTGTGGTAGAATGTTCATGGCTACAAGTGCATTCGTTCAGTGCATTTTTTAGCGCTTCAAAAAACATTGCATCACGATTTATCTCCCTTAGACCGATCAACGGCCAAGTGATTTTAACACGTCCTCACTGCAGGAACGGGAGAGCAATCGGTTCTGTGTTTCATAACGCGAAACAGTTCACTAAAGCTACCTAAACAATCAGTACATTTAATGTATATATGTACAATAAAAGTTTCAGGTGATTCTGTTGAACACTGAGGTTCATATTTTACTTATATTCGTCCCATCTTCTGCTTATTGTCCTCGGCATAGCAAACGAGGATTACGGTCTTATAAATATTTATCCTACACCGCCATAGCTCACACCACCTCAAGCTATAACACAGTAGAAATTAGCTCCGTGTTACACTCGCGTTATGATTACAAACATGAAAAACACATCATACCGACGATCTGGTATTCGGAAATAATGAAACCACTTTTATTCGAAGTTCATAATATATTAAATTAGACAATGCTCAGAATAGATCTAAATAATACGAGCAGTACACGAAGAGCCATGTCTTGCTACTCAGATAACACATAAAATGTGTACACAAGTTAAATCCTCATTCATCACATTCAAATAGTAAGGCTAAGATGATAGCTTCAACACAAATGTAGAATGTGATTTTACCAAATACAGTGACAGGTGCTTACAGGCAAATACAAAATGACACATATCACTACACTTAAATCCCCCAACAAAGACGTGACTATAGTTTATTGAAAGGAGAATTGTGACATGTTCACTCACATGTAAATACCTTCACTTTATCTGACATACACACGTACATACGACCACGCCCACCAACACACACTCCACGTGGATTCCAGACACCATCCTGTGATGTCAGTATGTTTCTAACAAATTGTCCTGACTCAGTCAGATGGAGGACTCTGTGTAGAAGGTGGTCCGTAGGGTATGCTTCAACATGTATCTACTGGGTTGGCCTGGACAAATTGACTTCAGCACGTGTCCCGCCATATCCAGGATATCAACACAGGCAGGGGACTTGGAACTTGCTGCTAGTGTTGATGGTGTCAGAGACGTTATACCGCCGTACTGTTTGCTGGTTGTGATGGTTGACAGCAGCACCAGGTCAGGGTTGACTTGTACAGTTACAATCTGACTGGTATGGAGCACAGTGACAGCCACCTGGTTGTGTTTCAACTTTGTTATACCCCGCGGACCACCACCCAGGCTGAGCCCACTGTGACCTCGCTGCTTGTTCCTGGTGTAGAAGGACTTCACACTGTTGTTGCTATAGTCTGTGACTACCACTGTGTCTGTACCATTCACCACTAACACCGTCACGTCAATGAGGCTTGCTCCTGCTACGCTGACGTTAATGGTGTCCTGTAACACAGGAGGAGCCTTCAGGTCCAGCACACTCTCACCAAGCTGTAGATCGTCCAGTGCTCTACTCAGCTTGTCCGTGTCCTGTCTGAACATGATCCTGGCTATTCTTCCCTTCTCCTTCACGTCTGCGACTCCGACAGCCTCCACATCACCGGCCTCACATCCCTGGTACATATCATACACACCCATGTCACACTCAGATTGTAGAGTCTGGTCTATCAGCTCAGCCTGTTGTTGGTACATCTGTACTGACATCTCACCTGACTTTATGTCTGCCTTCAGTTCTCCAATGTGTTTGTCAGACATTTCTTTCAGTTCAGCCAAAAGTTTCCGTTCCTGACTTTGATCACCTCTGTTGCTTTGAGACTTGCAGACTTGATATTCGATTCTATTTGTAAGTAATGCGTTAATGCGTCATCGACTTTGGAGGTTTGTTTACCAATAAGTGTTTTTATCTCATCGTGTTTCTTCAACAAATTCCTCTTTATTCCTTCTTAACTCGGTTTTCATGGAAGGAATCTCTGACTCAATTTCAACAACCAAGTGCAGCATGTTTGACAAACAGCTGTTTTAGAATCTTTACAAATATATTTGATATTTTCATCTTTGTGAACTTTACAGATGACCTTTCTCTTGACCCTAACCTTTGTCTCTCTAGACAGGTCAACTACGTGATGGTGACGAGAAGATGGGATTCGTCTGTGTACTCGAATACATCGTTCACAGAGTGCGTCGTCACAAACAGAGCACCAAGATGTAGCTGGAGTTGTCTCCCCTTCCTCCTTGCAATAACTGCAGAGGACCGTATCTGAAATACGAATCTATTCATGTAGAGATATTAACAATGCGATATCACTATGTATCACAGAACTTCATGTGGCATATCATGTACATCACTCACGTGGGTGAGACAACATGCATCAATAACATCCCAGACAATCCAGTTACTGACATTATGAGCATCGGTCCACGCAATTGGGATACGATGTTGCATGACACAAATTTGTATATATCGCCCACGATTCTCTTCATGTTTGTATTCATGAGATTCTATGCCTTTGTATGGTCGGAAAACGCCCCTTTGAAAAATGGTCCTTTGAAGTTCACTTTCTCTATGTGGCTCAGGAGTTTGAAAATAAACCATAAATACTTGTATCAACCTCTGTCATGTATCATTGCTGTGTCAAAGGTCAGTGTTATTTTATCAAATTGCAGCTTATTTATACTGTGGTATGAAGACTAATATTTGTAACTCTTTCCAGGTTTATAGATAGAAATGTGATTGGGGTCTATTGTTTTAGCCAAGATCACACCCTGAATATCACACGTTTGCAATAAGTTTCAATCACTGAGTTTTTATCTCGGGTAGGTGACAGGGTATTTAGTCTCGTTAGATTTTGAGTGGCCTCGACTGGAGATCAAGGCCATTAGAGATCACATTCTGAATCGTTTGGTAGATTCGTAAGAAAACAAACTTTTTCTCGATCAGTTACTACTTAGATCAGCATGCTAGCTATATCAAGGTGTTTCAGATTTGTGTGGAAGGAAAGCACCTTTATGACTTTTGGAAGACCGTCGACCATGATCATGGTGACGACAGACAAAAAGATGCAATCACAAACAGAGCACATTTGAACCCATGATAATCCAATCCTGGCACTCTCAAGGGACGCAACACTAAACCCAAAAAATGTTGAGAGTAGGTAGTAATTGACACATATCTTTTCAGGTTGCTTTGGTTTTTACTCTGGTTTCCAACAAGCCGCCACCATATGGCGAGTACTACTACCCTGGATCTGCTGTCGTCTTCGGCTGGTTTATTGCTCGCGTGTTCGGTGTTCCTATTCCAGTAACCATTGACACATATCACTGTTTCCAACATTTATACGACTCGTAATAACATTTCTAAAACATGCCGGATTAAGTACAAATTGTTTCTATACTTGCTGGCGTGTGAGGTGAGGTGAAAAGGGGTTTAACGTCGCGTCCAAGATTATTGCACTTACATAGCGACGTGCACGTACGTGTGTGCGTTTGTGTGGCTGCTTGTACTAGTCCGGACTGATGCCGATTTATAGTGCTAGCTCACTGAGATACCATGCCACAGTTTAACATGAATATCCCACTCAGACACAGTATACTGACTCCGAGCCGACCAGTCCTTGTTTTAGCCCCTTAATGCCGAGCGCCAGACAGGGTAACAACAAATCTTTAAACGTCTTTTGGTATGACGCGGCCGGGGATCGAACCCCGAACCTTCCGCTCTCCGGGCAGACGCTCTAACACTAGACCACGGAGGCGGTCAACAAACGACAAGAAGCGATATCAACTCAATAAATGACCATCTGTCATTATGTTGCCTTGTCAATGTGGATAACATAAAAAGGAAGTAAACAAGGTAAAGACGGACAAGAAACTATCAATAAAATGGGGGTGGGGTGGGGTTTGGATGGGGTGGGGTGGGGTGGGGTTGGGTTGGGTTGGGTTGGGTGGAGTCGGGTGGGTGTAACTCTTGTGAGTGAGTGAGTGAGTTTGGTTTAACGCCGCTTTTAACAGTATTCCAGTTATATCGCGGCGTGTCAGCTTAATGTGGGAGGAAAGCCCGAAGTGATGCAGGTCTCAGACGTTTACCACTTCGGTGAAACCCACGAGCACGGGTATGGTGCTGACAAACCTAGAAACATAATCGGGGTAACTCTTGTGAGGCAAAAGTACAGTCAAAGTATTATGTTCACTGTAATGTAATTATCACTTCTCTCAACTTCAGTCTTTCACACTAAAGTATATTAGAAATATATACTCTCACTGTATACGTGTTAAATATAGCACCGCTAAGAAATTATGTTTTCTGAAAAAATAATTATTCCGCCCAGCAGAATAGCCTCCGTATATAACCATTTGCTGTTTGCTTCTATTTCAATGTAACATTTGTTTATTATTATTCTGATTATTTGGATGAAATAACTACATCCATTTGTTCCTTAATTCATTCTTAGCCCACATTGTTTATATTTTCCGCCTCCGTGAAGATCCGGGTTAGTGGTCTGCAGAAACCCTTCCTTCGGGTAATGGGGCCTTTAAGCCCACATTAAACAGGGCTGTGACCTTTGTGCCACCTTTGAGCGACCAAAAACTCGCCAGGACGCCCAATGGTCGCCTAAACCCAGAAAATCATGTTTCTATGTAACTGCTCCAGCAGTTGTTCAGCAGTAACTGCTCGAGTTATTCAAAGTCTGCAACCACAATGAAACACTGCAGGTACAAGCCCTCTATTTATAGGCAGGCTGAGGAGGCACTACAGGTAGCGCAAAGGAGGCAGAAAAGAGGCAGAAGCATTGCCATGGTGTCTAAAGGGTTGCCGTGGTCGCCGAATTGAGGCACGGCGGTCGCCACAGTTATCGTTCAATGCACACCCAAAGGAGGCACAAGGGAGGCAGAAGCATTTGGGCGTGCAAACAGCGTTTGGCGGACCCTGGCATGGTAAGGGGACACAACTCAAATAACATTCAAATATCTGAGCTAATTCCGCCCTTAATGAGTTTTAACATTTGGCTAAAAAACGACAAAAGTGTTGATGCCACAGTGTTTTGGTGCAATGAACTGCCATTTTAACACGTGAGTTCACCTTAAAATATGGATACACTCTCATTGTACATACCTCAATTGTATCCTTCGGGGGCTACAGATTTTAAAGACAATATTTCAAAGTATCACCATGTCTTAAATGATCTCAAATATGACTTCAACGATCACAAATAATGTATGCAACACATTATTCGTTTCTGTAAAGGAAATACAACCCATTTGGTAAGCCTCCTGTTGTTACTGTCTCTTTTGGTATGCATAACAAAAACTATCAACATGACCATTTCCAAAATCTTAAGACATTTGTGTAAGATTCCGACCATATCTTAAGCGTGTGTTTATATACAACTACCGGGTTTGTTAACAGGTAGAATGTAAAGGTTTTCACAGAAAGCTCACATGAACGGATTACGCGAAATGGTCTTGATGGATCACCTGGATGTGTCGTGTTCTGTTCGTCCTTTGTATGAACACAGAGTAATTCGACCTATAATCACTAACGTGCAATAAATATTGAATAACTATCGAAGCAAAATATGCACATTGAAAACACTGATTAATTGTTCACAGAAAGATAAGTTCTTTGCTCCATGAAACAGTCTTGCGTAATGTAGTGATGAACGGTGCATTTGAACACTCATCTATCTCTGGCAAATATTGTTTTCAGATGCTTCGTAAATGGGACACGAAAATAATAAGTAGACTCTCAGTCTTATAAGTAAATTAGCTTTTTACAGATTATCAGGATCTATTCATGGTACAATCTATATATATCTGCGTTAAAAGCATTGATCCAATATCTACATATCATTCTAACTAAAATATCAAAATCAAGTGTTATATATCAGAATATATCAACTATTATGTGGCATTAATTAATTTATTAAATCAAAGTTTATTTCTTATGATTATTGCAGCAGTAAAGGAGGCTCTTGTAAAGTATTGAGCTTATTGTTGCTGGTTTTATTCTTTTCTTTTCACAGCCTACGACAGCTCGTGACACAGAGTACCTCCCTTAGTGTTAATGTCCCAAACTCAATGTCCCAATGCTTTACACATACGTTGGCCGACCAGAGCTCCCCCGGGCTTGTCTTACAGCCTCGTCTGCAGTTGTTGAAGGACGACATTTTCTTCCACTTACTTCTAGGCAGACTTGTGGTCTAAGGAAATCAAATACCTTTTTATGCATTTACAGCATTAATTAATTAATTAAAGTCTTTTCCCGCTGAACCTTTTATAGATTACACTGTACATCAAAATACCCGGCAAGATCACTTTATCTCAGTTGTTAAATCTCAGGATTTCCTGTCAAAATACTTCGCGTCAAGATATTCGAGTAACCTCCCTTGTGTCATTTCCTGCCCTAGCGCACACACGACTGCAAACCCAAATGGCGGCCAAGATGTGGTTGCTTTTCGTCGATAGAACGAAAGAATCGAGGTAATTTCAGGTGGTATCGAATGATGGAACTGTTGGAGATGTCATTAGCAGGATTCAAAGAAAACAGCATTGTGAGTAGTATAAAGGTTTCTGAAACTCTATCCGAGAATGTGGAAACGGTGTTTTGACAGACATGGGAACGCCAAGTGAAATTTCCCAATCATATAATGTAATTTATCAACCTTTCTTTGTAATGTACATTACGTTTTACTGAAACTGCATCTACTTTAGTACATTTTATTCAAACATTTCTCCCTTGAGTAATTTAGGAGCTGTAGGAGCTTTCTATTAAAAGTAGATTGGTCAGGTTGACTTTTCTCCTATGCCCAGTGTAAATGTTTTCTGGTGATTGTCATTGATTATCAAATCCTCTATCTTCCTCATCTTTCTTTTTCATATATCAGCCCTCACTCGTTTGTGCTATTGCTGCAGGTTCCCCATCAAACACAAGTGATGTATGACAGAAGTCTTCTTGTCATGTCTGCTTGATTCATGAGAACATCATAGGTCTGGATTCGGAAAGTCAGACAGTGGTGTGCTAATGTTCAGTGTCAAAGGGAAGCTACTCCAACACTAGTCTATGAGACGTCACGGCCACGTTCAGACGTTGTTGACAGTCGGCCTTTCCTGTCATAACGTTTAGAAGTGCAATCAAATGTACACACAGCAACAAACCGAAACAAGGTAACAATTCAAACATATTTCGGCCAAAGCGAACTGTTTTAATTTGTGGAAAAGGTTTCAAGCCGCAGAGGTCTACAAGCACAGATATGGCTACTGATCCCGCTTGGCTAGGCCCTTGCAAAATTGTTTCGAAATCTCCAAAGTTGCCAAAACTTATAAAATGCCTTAGCTACGTCACAGTTAGACACTGATTTTAAGTAAATTAGACTTTTCTTTTGATAATGATAGCAATTATCCCTTTAGTTTATCCAGATTCCCGATGGTTAATTCTGACTCGATTGCCGAATGACAAGGGTGACGCCATGTTTGTTTTTATAAACCTCAAGTGGCGTCATTACATTCAATGGTACCTTATCTTGACACACACTCCGGCGCAGTGGTGGCTCAGCATAACACCACTGCCACAGGCTAATTTGCATATCACGTGACCGGACTTTTCTCTTGTTAGTAAACAAACGCGCTTTTTCAAAAAATCAGTAAAGAACGGACTAATGCAAGTATTTGAGGGCGCTTTACATATTGTGCTGCATAATTATATAGATATGCTACTACAACTGCGACAGTTGCCGGCTGCCCGCCGCATGGAACTCTGGGTAGGAGTGTGATCCTGACTATTAACACTGAAAGTAGTCCCTACTTGACCTTTGATATTTGCATCTCTATCCGCATATGACTCCAACGGATATCGTTTTTATATACTGAACAGTTTACTGGTATAATAGAAGAGTAGAGTAGCTGTAACAGCTTTGCGCTCACGACTTTGTTGGACGGACCTGTTACAGAGACAAAGGTATGAACAAACCAAATGTACTGACGTCTTTTTCCATTTCATTGTGCGATATCTTAACGGTCGAATTGCTATTTTAGTATTGCTAATACTATTTGACACGATTGTCAGATACGAAGCAATGAATGTAACATCGCTATCAACATGGTTGTGTAACTTGAACATATGTACTTATTATCAAGACAATTTCCACAGGGTTAGTTTTGGTTGTTCTCTTTCTTCATGGCCCCGAGGGGACCCGGGGTAGAGTGTGTTCCCACCACTCCAATGCTGTTTGTAAAAGGCGACCAAATTTGGCAAGCTATTTGCCACGGGTTTCGTCCCTGTGTCGGCAGGGGAAGGGAGTCTGGAGGGAGAGGACACCGGAACCGGCAATAGTGTTCCTCAGTCCAACAAACCACTCTTTGGCCATTACTTTGCCTTGGCTGGTGGAAGGATGGGCCCGGTCCGATCAATCAGCTGGTCATGCCCAACTCTTGTGTTATTATTGTCTTACACAAATCTGCCAAAATGTTGAAGTAATATATTTGGTCTTGGCCAGATGATGTTTTTTTAAATTCCAAATGTATAGTTTCAATTTCTAATTTGCCTGGAGTCGTATGCCCAGAAGGCAGAGGCTCATTAGCCAGTCTGGTGGTTTCTATTGTTCTGCTGGAGTAAAACATTCCTGTATCCCTATGGTGTTAGATTGCTGGCATACCGCTCACATACTGCGCACTGTGGAATCTGGCGCTCTTTCCATAGTATATTTATACATATTTGGATGTGAATGTTTGTTATTGCGTGTGTATGAGTGGTTGTAAATTATGATAGTGTGTATGTGCAGTCAGTATATGGTATGACATTGTATTGTATGTTATGGTAATAGATTGGTAGATTAATATGTGTGCATGTGTGGAGTGGATGTTGATAGCGGATATGTAGGTTCGGTTATGATAGGTCTGTAGGTTATATCTTGAGAAGGGGGTGTGGTCAGGTGTGAAAGTGGTTGTACACTGGAGACCGGTATATATGGGTAGCTGTGTGTATATGTGGATATTGAATGTACTGTTCACGCTGTGTGTATATGTGGATATTGAATGTACTGTTCACGCTGTGTGTATACGTGGGTAGTGAATGTATGGTTTAAGTTGTGTGTAAATGTAGGCGGTGAATGTATGGTTTATGTTGTGTGTATATGAAGGCATTGAATGTATGGTTTATGTTGTGTGTATGTGTGGGTAGTGAATGTATGGTTTATGTTGTATGTATGTGTGGGTAGTGAATGTATGGTTTATGGTGTGTGTATATGTATGCGGTGAATGTATGGTCTATGTTGTGTGTATGTGTGAATAGTGAATGTATGGTCTATGTTGTGTATATGTATGGGTAGTGAATGCATGGCCTATGCAGTTTGTATGGATCCTTTGATGCAAGTTGTTTGGATGTGTAAACGTCTGGCGGTGTATTATATACCATTGTATATTATATTTATGCAATTCTGTTTTTAAAATGGACGTGTCTCGTAGGCGAACTTGGCAGGATGTTGTTTTTTATTTATTTAATCAATAAGTTTCAACTTCTGCAAAATAATGTCATGAAAAAGGAACACGAAAATAAACTTTCCCCGTTAGCTGTTTACTTTGTGCTCTCTGTATATCCCACCTCCATCTGCTCTACGACCAGAATCTATATATCAGCTTCCTAAGCTCTGCAACATCATGGGTGATGTAAATGGGCATAGCCCTCTATAGGGAAGTACACGAACCAACAATAAGGGGAAAGTCATTGAAGATTATATTTCTGATGATAATTTATGTGTATTTACACCCTGCCACTGGAACTTAATCTGTCCTTGATCTGTCCCTCACAGATTCAGATGTTTACAAAGAATTCGAATGGTCTGTGCATGATGACCTTTGTTGCAGGTCTACTGTCCTAGAAGCTGTAAACCCGGATGATGACCCAACTTCTTCACGGTGGACTTTTACGAAGGCCATTTGATCTTTTATGAAATATTATGTGCTGAAAAAGTAAGACGTTACATTTTCAGAAATGTACCAGATCCCATCTAAATGAAATTGCTGATCAAACAATTCCCAAGCCCTCTTTAAATCCTTATATTCGTAACCCATGGTTTGACAATGAATGCACTCAATCAAGAAAGTGTAGAAAAGAAAGCTGAAACCTACAGTTCGTAACTTGAATAATGTTAAAATTACTAGTGCCAAGGCACGGCGTGCTTAGCAAAATAAGCGGCAATCATGGAGGAACTATGTCTCCACAATTAATTCACGCACGCCATATCTAATGTGTGGAACTTGGTAAAAATATTAAAGGCAAAGGTTCAGACTCTTCTATACACCACCGTAAAGATGGTGACATATTGATATCCGATAAATCTGACATAGCAAATAAAATTGGTGACACTCTTGCCAAAAATTCTTCATCATAATGTCACTGTGTTTCAGAGATATCAGAATCAACAGGAAAAGACAAAAAGTAAGTTTTGCATCTAATAACGATGAAGATTATAATGAAGTTTTTTCATTGTATGAACTATATAAACCGGTCTTGAGAAAGCTCATGATACTGCATCAGGTGATGATGTATTGAAGCATTTGTCTGAATCATTATCTTTAGTCTTTAAATATATTTGTCCACATATGGACTTCAGGGAATTTTCCTCCTTTGTGGCAAAATGCCATTGTAGTCCCAATACCCAAACCTGGCCAGGATCATACAGATTCAACAAAGTACCGCCATGGAACGAATGGTGAATAATAGACAAGTTTGTTATTTGGGAACCAATAATCTTATTACATATATTTAATGTTGTTTCCATAAACATAGAAGTACTATTGATCATTTAGTACGATAAGAATCCTTTGTGAAAATGCTTTTGTCTTCAAACAACACTTAGTGTCAATATTTTTCGATCTTGGGAAAGCCTAAGATACTACCTGGAAGCATGGCTTTTTCATGGATTCACATGATTTTGGCTTTAGGGGTCGTTATATCACAGTTTTTAGCAGACAGACAATTTCAAGCCTGAGTGGGTTCCACCCTGTCTGACCATTTTAATCAGGATCAGGGTGTCCAATAGGGCAGTATTGTATATTCAACTTATTCAATATTAACATCAATAGTCTGTCAAAGGTTTCAAAGGTGCTGACAAACCTAGAAACATAATTTGGGGCGAACCGGGATTCGAACCCACAATCATAGGTTTCTTGCGTGCCCAATGGACGTAATTCTGAACAGCGAATTGCAGTGCCTTAGACCACTTGCATTTGAGCCTTTGGGACTTCTCCTATTCATATTCTGTACGTGGAGGCGGATGAGCCATCCCTGAAACAACACCGTCTGAAAGAATCCATACAATACATCACCAAATAATATTCTACTAAGTCAAATCCAGCTTTTTATCCTCTCTGCGAAGATATTTACAAGAAGGAATCATTTCTTGTTCCACCGATCGGAATCAGAATCAAATCGGCGATTTCTGCGTCTAATATTAAACTTCAAGATATAACTCCCACTCAACTATTTCCATCGTCCTATTTGGTCTGTTGAGGCAGTTTGTATATTAGTGACAGCCAGTTTAACGTGATAGGGGTCCAAATGGACACAAAAAGAAAGAAACGAACGAGTAGAAAGCAGTCATCAAGTTTTTTACTTAGAGAAAAGAACTCACCAAGAAATTACAAACCGCATGTCACAAGTGTGTGGGGCTGGTGGGGTAGCCTAGTGGTAAAAGCGTTCGGTCGTCACGCCGAAGACCAGGGTTCGATTCCACGCATGGGAACAAAGTGTGAAGGCCCATTTCTGGTGTCCGCCACCGTGATATTGCTCGACTATTGCTAAAAGCGGCGTAAAGTCATACTCACTCGCTCACTCACAAGTGTATGGGGAAAGTGCCCTTGCTGTTCCACTGTTAAATGTTAGGCAGCTATGTTTAAGGCTGGGAGAACAAGCCATGATGATGTCCCTAGGTCTGGACGTCTCTCAACTTTCATCAACTACCCCCACTCAGACACATAGAAACTGACTCCGAGCGAACCAATTCTTGATTGATCACCTCAATGTTGAGCGACTGACAGGTTGTTTGATCAGGGTAACAACATTTAAGGCCACAGAAAAGGTTTCCAAAAGATTTTATGGTGTGGACATGTAGGGAACATTTCCAAATTTGACGCTTCAGTGACAAACATTCCCTATTTTTAATTGCACCCCATGTTCCCGTGTTTTTGCAATTGAACTTGACTTGCCCTTGCATATGCTTTTGACGGGTTCCGTTTCGTTTCGTGAACACCTGGCATTATAACTATTTGATCGTTATCAATAAAGTCTATGTTTTATTCTCAGTACAAACCAAGCTGCACACCCAAAGGCCAAATTGGGATAGTCCCTCATGGTGCTGTGACATTTGTATCAAGTTTGTTTACATGTGTTATCTTTGATGTTGAGATTACAAAGTTGTCAGGTATTCTTGATCTTGTTCACCCTGGTGATAGTGTGGTGGCAGACAAAGGCTTTACTATTGCTACTACTATGCGTGAAAAGAGAGTTAGTCTCAGAAATCCCCTTCCCTGGTTACTGTGGTCAATTTTCAGATGAGGAAATAGGAGAAACACAAGCCATAGCATTCATGTTGAGAGGCTGATTGGGCGAGTAGAAACAAACTAATTTTCTGTTATGGATTCTGCCTTTTCTATTGCAGAACTTGGCAACTGTGGACAGTTGCTTGTATAGCGTTTTGATTCTAATGTGCACTCGTTAATAATTATGGACATTACTTGTCAGCTGGGTCAGACACAGAGAACATCTCAGAGAAAAAAAATAATCTTATTTGTTCATTTATATTTTATTCAGTTCACATTGATAGGATCAGTCGACATGCATGTGGGAAATGATCGCACAATGCTGGAAGTAGAATAATTACCATGTAGACAAATAGCATAGGTCTGCAACAAACTGACGTGTTTTTCAAATAATTATACAAAGATATATATGATACACCAGTCTGCAACAGACTGACGTGTTTTTTAAAAATAATTCATCAGATTTTACATTTATTTGAATTTTAATTGCAAACTTACCATAACATTTGAAACTGAATGTTTGTTTCATTAACGGATTGTGCATATCCGTGGGTTATTTAAATACCAATACGAAATTCTTTTTGTCTTCATGATTGTTTCAATATAAGTTATATTTATATGGTATATTGAATAATCATATTTAATCATAGAAAACCGTAGTGTCCACCAAAATACTAAAGTAAAGGAAATTAAATATATTGCTTACACATTTGGAGCGCTGAATATTAGACCCTCTGTCTGCCAATTCATTCATATAAGAGACCCATCATATAACGGTACATGTCAAGATAACCTGGCAAACTGGTCATTGTAAGTGAGAGTATAATCACAACATAAGCCCTTTTAAGGTTATTGATGAACCCCTCACTGTGATGTTTGAATCCTTTGTTCAACTACCCAGTTAAAGTTACTTTGAACAAAATCCTCGATGAAGGCGAACGAGATATGCAGGACGAAACGTTTGCTGAGTTCAAGCCCGTGTAGCGCCGTGATTTCCGGCCACCTTCTTCTTGTTTAACTCAGCGGCGAAGCTGACAAATAAGTGACATTCATATTTCATGCGATATCGAGCTGTTATTCGAACCGAGTGCGCAGTTATAATGAAGAATTTGGAAAAAATGTTGTTTTTCTATGATGAGGGAAGCAAGAATATTAGATAATAATATCTACATGCGACAGGAATTAAATTTTACGTAAACAACATTGAAAAAAGGAAGCGCAAAACACTTTTCTACCTCCAAGCCACTCCTAAAACTGATAGCAATTAAATGTTATGCCTCAATAAAATTCGGGTTGACAAATATCCACCGTACACAAAAGACACAACCACATGTGGTATTGGTCGATGCACTGACATGTGTTATTAAAGACCTCATCTCGTGAATGTATACTATATTAAATTTTAATATAATAATTGCAATCTTCAAATGCTACTTATGTCAATGCATTTTAGGAGCGAATAACTATTAATGCACGCTGTATAACAAAAACATGAAACGAATTATCTTATTTACATACTTTCGTAATTTATGAGTGAGTGAGTTTGGTTTAACGCAGCTTTTAACAGTATTCCAGTTATATCGCGGCGTGTCAGCTTAATGTGGGAGGAAGCCCGAAGTGATGCAGGTTTCAGACGTTTACCACTTCGGTGAAACCCACGAGCACGGGTATGGTGCTGACAAACCTAGAAACATAATCGGGGCGAACAGGGATTCGAACCCACAATCATAGGCTTCTTGCGTGCCCAAGTGACACAACCCTGCACAGCGAATCGCGGCGCCTCAGACGACCGGGCCACCCGTGCCCCCTTTCGTAATTTATATGCATGCTACTTGAATTGTGGTTTAATTTTAGACCCGTGTAAATGTGTGTATACTTGGCTGTCAAATTATACATATATTTCAAGCTTTGTCATATGGACCTCAGATTACACAAGAGAGATACACAACTTAGTTAAACAATGACTGAGACATCAAATCACTTGCTTGATAACTGTGTTGGTATCTACGTCGCAGTCATTGTAAAAAAGAAGTTACATATCCATGGAACTAAATCCCCTGTTCTTCATTGCAGCTTCTAAATGTCACAAAAAGAAGTTACTCAGATTACGCGTTCATTACCAGGCATTATTACTTTGGGAAAATACCGTTCCTTCGTGCGACGTCTGATACACGCGGCTCGAATGACAAATAGAATATGTATACCAGCTTGTAATAATTATGCACAAGCTGTGAAGCAGCTTGATCGTTATGAAATAGACATGGATTTTGATTTGACGTTTGTCTCCAAAAGTTGTTGGAAACTATTTGGCAAATGCGAAAGGTGTCAGTTGTGTAATATTATGGACAGCATTTCAAAACCTGCGTTAGTCTTTTTCAAGTTGTTCATGGTTCAAGTTGATCAATAGCAATATCACAATGGCCTCAGTGAACGCATGGTTAGCAAGGTAGTCATGTCACCTTTCCTGACAAGGTAAGAATGAATTGAACAGTGGAATACTAAATTGTGTTTGATCTTTATGAAGATTTTTTTCAAGTTTCAGTTTGTTTGTCGTGTGCAACAGAGAGGGGAGGTAATTCACACCTGACGTATTCACTTTGGTGTTTCAACTGGCGATAGAAGTCGAGTGTTCGGGTTTACAAACTGGGTATGTGGGTTTCCTTTCCTCCCAGGCGGTGTATTTAAGAATGTGTAACTTACATGGGTTATTGTCTAATGGTTACTAACTACAGTAAACTACAGTTATAACGAACTCAAAGGGACCACTAAATTTAGTTCGTTATAACCGTAGTTCGTTATAAGCATATTTACAGCATATATACAGCAAATGGAAGGGACCAAAAACAATTCGTTATATCCGTTATAAGCATGTTCGTTATAAACGTAGTTTATTGTTTCAATAATCTTTGAATCCATGTAGCATAACTCAACCATCTGTAGATTACCCAAGGTACATATAATATTGAAATAGTCGGTGTCACGACAGTATCAAGTCATATGAATTATGCTCAGCTCAGTTGGTTTGCATGTATACTGATACGGAAAATCAATAGTGCATCCTATTTCCGTCTTGCGAACAGTGCTAACTGAAAGGGAATGTATTGATTCAGGACATCTATTCAGTACCTTCGCCGAGATACTGAACATTACATAATAATTTATACATAATACTTAGGCTATCATATTACTCACAAACGCCTATAAACAAAAGCAAATTTATGTTTCACCAACCATATTTTGCCTACAGAGATAAGTATTAAGTATTATGATGTCCGTCTTTGTCTGTAGATGACCCTTTCGCAAGAGGTATGGACATTGAAACGGAAGAGACGAGTTTGTCCACCGTTGTCTACAGTGACACAGTAAGATGCTACTTACTTTCTGCAGTGCAGATCATGTTGCATACTTTGTATAACGTGGTCACGTTAGGCGTTCGTGGTTCTATAGATATATAGACTGAGGGGCACAATAGAATATGCCCAGTTTTTTTATGTCATTGGAAATTGAAAGAACTGTTGTTAAATTTGATTATGTAAAAAGTAATCTATGGTAATATTGTGTAAAAATAAATTGGCCCAATGAATCACTGTGGTAGGAAATGAAGTTGAAACCACATGACCTCTGTCATGTTTGAAATGTACATTTGTGCTGAAATAAGCACAAATTAGTTCTGTTTAAAGATAAGATATCTAGGATACCCATCAGCAGTTGTGTATTATGCGAAATTATTATCTTTTTTAATTTTGAAAGTTTTAAATTAAATTATATTTTGAAAGAAGAAAAGTATGGTTGAGTACTGACTAAGCGCCAGTACAGTTCATTGTTTTAATACTCAAGGTATTTTCAATTGAAAATGAAACATATGATAAAACTAACTGCGAGGTATAGCATCATGTTCAACATACAATGCTTGGTACAAGATATTAAAAACTTTTTCCAATGTGAAATAGTCTAGCTGTACACACAGACCCGTCTCTGATCAAGCGTTTGCTCGTCATGAGTATAGCCCGAGTTCGATTCCTTACATGAGGTAATAGCTACATTTTAGGTGTCCCCGCTGAGATGTGGCTAGAATATTGTTGAAAGCAGCTAAAACCATACTCATTCTAACAAACTTCAGTAAGATGTCCCAATGCAATATCTTTACAGGCAGAAAACACAAATCCAAATCTCGAAAACGGGAATGTGACGAAACCTCAATGGTCAAACAGATTCCAGTCGATCATTGCTGTTCTTGGCTTCTCAGTGGGACTTGGCAACCTGTTGAGGTTCCCGTATGTTTGTCAAAAGAATGGAGGTGGTAGGTATCAGGTCATCATTTGGATTGTTCCTTTCAAGTGATGGCTGCATCATATGCAGTTTCCCATGTGCGCTACATAAGTTTATCATAAAGCTACCACTAGTTCAGATTTCTTTTGTCCCTTCGCCGTGGTGCTGGAGGCATGCTTAAACGGCGTAAAAACCTACTCGTTCGATCATAAACATCATGATAGCCATATCATAAGCATTCCATGTTTGTATTCCATCTGAATGTAATATGTAGAATGCAAGCTATCGTAACATGAGACTCACTTAATATTTAACCAGCTGTTATATCACAGCTTTTAACATGGATATGTCCGTGATGCTTCTCTCACCTCAATTACAAATTAAATATGGCAATTTATTAATTTTTTGTAAGCTTTTGTATCCCTATTTCTACACAGGAGCGTTCCTGATTCCTTATGTCATCTCTACTACACTGATAGCTATCCCTCTCTTCATCCTGGAGGTTGCCATCGGTCAGTTTTCTGGCAAAGGCCCCATCAAGGTTTGGGCAATATGTCCGCTCATGAAAGGTAATGACACTCCTACATCTTGGATAAGGCTTTTGTGACTACTAATGTAAGATCTGGCCCCAGAACGGAAATATATTACAACTTGTTTATGACCCACAAACATGGTGCTAAGAAACCTAGAAACATAATCAGAGTGAATCTGCGATTCGAACCCACGATCATAGGTTTCTGGCGCATCTAAGGGACGCAACTCTTCACACTGAATTGCTGCAACCGTGCATTCAAATCCAAACGGCCTTGGTGTATGGCGGTATTACACTTTCTGTTTCATATGTACTTTTTTATAGTGTTATGATTTATGGGATATAGCGATAACCACACGCACGAAACACATTTAGAAACCTTTCTGACACGAGAACGAGAAAAGGCGATTCCGATACATAATATACAAAATTTATGTAGCTACTAAACGGTATGAAAAGAGTAATGTATTTGATGTATTATTCTCCGAAATGCAACTATGTATTCAAAGGAAACGTCGAAAACTGATGAAATCACAATCTAGAGCATATGCATACATACGAGTCAATTGTTTGCTTCTCATAAATATTCATTGAAACGAGTGAGCAGTATCCTTAGGACTATATTACGCAAAATGCACATGTTTCTCTCTACAAATCAGGCTTTTTTCATTACCCTCCCCATGTAGGAAATCTGCTGTCATCTGACAGAACAAGTGTGACAAGTGACAAGGTATCAATATTCTGGTGCTGGAGTTTTGTTTTGGGCAAATTGCGATTCAGTTACTGCTTCAAGACACAACTAAACAATCTGGAGCGGTGGGGAGACACGTTGTTTTCTTTCCGGAATTTACTGGAACAGATCCTCCAACCTCTCGCAGACTATCAAATAGTCGGCCCCTAATGTCAGTCTGAAAGTTGTAAGCGTGCGTCTGGACGATTTGTCTTCTTCTTTGACAATGTTTAACCTATTTATAAAGCGCCAATAATTCTAGGACAAAATGAAGCGTTGAATAGCATCTAGAAGAAACGACGTTGTGGTCATTTTAGTCCAAGAGCGTGTGCTCTTATTTGAAACGTGGTCAAGTTCGGAAACATTAACTTCCTGATTTACCTAATTTGTGTAATATGTTAAGAATAAATTATTGATATTCTCAAAAATTGCATTATTCAGGAAAATCATCTGGGCAACTTCTGAACCAAGGTATTAATGGACAAAGAAGTCTTTGAAAGGTAGTTGGAAGTTAGAAGTTGGAAGAACATGAATACATGACACCTTTTGTGGATAAGAAATTCTTGTATTCCTTGTAACGATGTTTAATAGTTATTTCCTGATGAAGGGCCAAGAGGTAGCACTGAAGCGTCGTAAGTTGTTATCCATAAGAAGTGTCATGCATCATGGGACAGTATATCACTGATCAACTCAACAATCCGTCTGTGATATTTTACGTTACAGTTTCACATTCCACATTTCTAGGTATTGGCGCCTGCATCCTGTCAATTTCGTGCATGGTCATCCCCTGCTACGGCGTGGTGTTTGCCTGGACCCTCTACTACATCTACAACTCCTTCTCCACAGTCCTGCCCTGGACAACCTGTGGCAACTCATGGAACACACCGCGATGTATTGCTGTAGGAGACACACGACGAAACAGCTCCATGTATGCACAGTTAAAACCTGTTCAAGCCATCAACACTACAGAATATCGACATGACGGAATTGGTTATAAGAATATTAACACAACCGAAAGGGTATCAAATGCGTTTGATCATACCTCAACTGAACAGTTTTTTCAGTGAGTATATTTACAATATTATGTACATTCAGGCAGGACATGAATCCATGTTCATGCAATGCTTGCCCTATATTATAATACACACATTCAGGCAGAAAGGGAGCTGATACTCACTAAATACTGACCATGTTTTAAGTTAGTGATTCGTCAAATCAGGCTTATGATTTAGTCGGAATCGTACAATGGAGCGCAAATATTCCTTTTTGTACTGAAATGATTAAAGCGTTAAGAAACGAGTGAGTGAAATAATGTTTGTTTAATGCCGCGCATAGAAATATTGCAGCTATATCACATAAGGTATCGAGTCTGGACCAGGGCCCACTTGCACAAAGCAATCATAGCGCTAAGACTACCGTAAACCTATGTTAAAGTTTGGACGTTACAATCATCTTAGGGCCCAGGTTACAAAATATGCTGACTGCATGAGCATGTGTCCAGGCAGTCGGGATACCATAATATACAACCTGCCTTGTAACACATTGTTACCAACCGATTCTCAGTAGGTAGCGTTTACAGCATCATGAATGCGACCAGAATGCAAACAGGATAATTAGACTATGAACACATCTTTCTGGGAATGCACTTAATCCTCCATCAGTTGAAAGTCTTCGACAATTAATCTGAATGAATAAGAACATGAATAAGAACATCATGCGTTTTTACAAAAAAGGCGTTGACATCACTCAAATCAGGACTGGACAGCACAGTGGTCGAAGGCGACGTGTTTCGCTGTGCTAAGCTGCGTCCACCGGTTGATCCACTGAATAATATATACGAATACACCTTATCCCCAATATCTGTGCTCGTGGTTGTCAAAACTGGTAACGTCTACAGCTGTGCTTTCTTTCACATTACTTGAAATACAGTCACTTAAGGTTGGTCTTTTGATCTAATAAAGTAGAAATGGCAATATTCAAAGTTGTAACTTACAGTACAGTAATGCATTCATTTAAGTTATTGTGACAGCGTGCATCCACGAATCTGCATTAATAGAGTTTGACAGACTCTATGGTTGTTGTGAAATGCTTTGTTCAGCTTTTGTTTAATTTTGGGTCGGCAGAATCAGTCTGTAATTGTGGGAAACAACTTATGTCATCACCTTTTCCTTTTATGTATGTGTGGAGGTGGAATTATTTATCCAGCACATCTTTTGAATTCTTGATATATTTTATTTGTTGTGTTTGTTCTTCTGAATTAGTATAATTCTGTTATACGTCATTCATATTGTTGTAATTCCTTTCCAATTTGACGTTTGAATATTCAATGATAAAGCATTTCAACAGCACAGTTATCCAGACAATGATGTATGTGTCATTATTCTCCAGGTATAAAGCTCTAGGTGTTTCGTCAGGGATAGAAGACCTCGGCTCCATGCAAGCTCATCTCGTCATCTGCTGGTTAATCACGTGTGTTGCCATATTCCTTTGTATCGTAAAGGGAATCAAATCGTTCGGGAAGGTAACAACACATGTTGTACAGTTTGTGATTGTCTTTTGTGTCATACGCATGGACTATTATTTTCAAAACAAAATCCAATTAATTTGGAAACAAATGTTTTAACTGGTCTTCCTTGTTACCAGATTGTCAGCAGCATCTTTGTAAACGTCTGCTCTCTAAATGCATAAATATTCTAGAAATTCAGTCCTTTTTCAGCAGTGATGACGATCCAACCATGAATAGGACCATGTCTGTTGTATTGGGTAAACAATTTGCTCGAATAAGGCAGATATTTTATTCAAGTGAAATGTGGTATACGAGGCTCGACAGATATGCCCCTTTATCTTGTATGTTACATTTTAACGGTGAACATACTCACTCTGCCAGTTTGTGATCATTAGTCTTCCATCTTTGAAGAACCATTATCTGGTATTTGGGCACAGTGTATACCGGCTTAACATTAATCTTGATGACAGCACATGGTAACAGCTTGAAGTTTTAGTTTGATTTGGATTTACTGTCTATTTGGATATTCTGAACAACAAAAGTCAGGGATCATGAATATGTTTTGGGACATTTTTGTAATGAAATTTTGTGCTCTTCACTTTAAAAAACGTATTCCTCCAAATACTGATGACCCCTACCTTTTTCGTGAAGTAAATGTGACTTTGGAACATAAATATGTATAGTGAAATGTAGAATCGACTGCATCTTTCCTTGCATCACTCATGTATGTTAATTTTTTATCAACCGTCTTTACCAATGTCACTGTCTAAATCTTTGTAGTTCAGGTATGCAGCTTATCAGTCATTTGTCCGATCAAGCACTCATCATGATATGTCTTTATTTGTAACTGCCAACAGGTGTTGTATGTAACAGCGTTGATGCCATACGTCCTACTGCTGGTGTTGCTGGTGAGGTCGTGCATGATGCCGGGTGCTGTGGATGGGATTCTCTTCTATCTCACTCCAGATTTCACCCTCCTTCAGCATCCTCAGGTGTGCGGAGGTCACGATTCTACGATGCATGCTTTCATTTGTTTCATGAAATGTTAGATCAATCTTTCAATTTAAATATTTGAAAGCATTTGTTTTACTATTTCTCTGACAGATATACAGAAAGTGCATGCTAAAGTGAAGTAAATAACATCGAATGAGGTCAATAGTCATGTGGAATTTCCTGGCATAAATTAATGCTTAACCACTGTTTAGTGTGGTTGAGGCATTTTAGATATAATCTGTTTGTGGAAATGGTTGAAAACATTCACTACTAACAGGCAATCACGGATACTTGGAAGTAGAATGTGGACAAGGCTTCCGACGTCGGATCAGAAAGTCCGTTTTTCGAACCCCATCACCGGAAGTTTATGGCCACTAAATTGGCCCAGCCTGACGTGGGCAAAATACGTCTCAGTGCCACACTATGCGGCCTTCTGTTGACGGGAAAGTATGTAGCAGGGCGTGGGGTCATCCCACAGATGACCCACTTGTACCTTGTCAGCTTGATAACAGGGGTTAACCTCTTTGGTCATGTGGACAAGGCGTCCGACCTCGGATCAGAAGGTCCGTGGTTCGAATCCAATCATATACGTCAGTTCTTATTCTACTTTCTTTCTGTTTCTTCAGGTGTGGCTTGAAGCTCTGGTTCAAGTGTTCTTCTCAGTTGGTACAACCTGGGGTGTCATTATTGCCATGGCAGGACACAATTGTTTTCATGCAAATGTTATCAGGTACATTTCCTTCTCACTTTGTATGATGCAGGACATGTGAGATGAAACGTACAGGCACATAGTGACCAACGAAGTGAAACACACGAGCAAAGTTGTAGAACAAATATGGAATTTGGAACTCATGTCATGGTTAAAGGACGCAAGCCTGCACAATAAATTGCTCCACGTCAGACGATTAGGCCACCCGTGCCCCAGATTTCAGTGAAGGAGAATATATTAAAATAATCATCAGTATGACAAAGGATCATGGCATTTAACATCACACTGTTACACATCACAAATTTTGAGCTCATGGTACGTTGTAAAAACAAAACAAAAGTGACCTTTCCTTTTTTCACAAAGATAAAGATTCAATGATCATTGTTTTGTCATCAGCCACAATTGGCCAACAAATCTTATACAAATTTTGATCAAATATTTGGTTGTCACCATGAGCAACGATCGTCCTTCAAAGTATGATGCCATACATTCAGCCAGGTCACACAGTTAAACCATCAAACCATTCTTTGCCACTTTTAGTTACAGCCATGGGGTATTGCCGACCATTGCTGCTATGGAATCCTAACCTTGGTCACTCAAGATCATCAAGTGTTCCCTTCACTGGGGGCATACCATCATTATAGATGTAATGCATGTCGTGATAAAACATGCAACGAAATTAAGAAAGTTTTCAAAATACAGGGACCCTATCATCGTGACGGTGATTGGCGAATTGACGAGTGTATTTGCTGGCTTTGTGGTCTTCGCGACAGTTGGGTTCCTGGCTCATGATCTACAACTACCTGTAGCTGACGTCATCACTCCAGGTGAATAAGCCTGGTATATTGACAAAATCGTAATACTCTGAATAATAGCTTTGAATAATGTTACTCACAGTGTACGAAACAGGTCATGACATTGATTCATCATGAAGCTATCAGCTCTTTGAAAGGCATTTAGACGTGATTCACATAAGGAAGAGAATATATGGAAGTCAACTTCTTTATTATGAGGAACACAACGTTTCGGAGTAAATGCTTACTCCTTCATCACCTGATATATACACCGAAACGTTGTGTTCTTCATAATAAAGAAGTTGACATCCATATATTCTCCTCCTTATGATGAGGGTTGTTGGAGACATGATTGTGAAGACTACCAATCACATTTAGGGTTGAATACAATATCTTACTGATGCCTTGAAGGAACTGTTCCAACAAGCACCAGCTCAACAAACCTGGTTAATGAATACATTCCATCAGGATCAAAATGTCATTACAGGGATTTAATTATAATTATGTTAAGAGACATGTTCGTGAAGGTTTCCCTGTTGTTTTTATTCGCGGTTTGTGTTGTAGTTTGAATGTCCAGTACACCGCTTACATGTCTTTGGCATCACGTATGCTGTTCATGCAGGTCCTGGCATTGCCTTCATCATCTACCCAGAAGCAGTTGCACTACTGCCACTACCTCAGCTGTGGTCTGTCCTGTTCTTCACTACAATGCTGATGATGTCCGTCGACTCAGTGGTAACAAACCACAGTAATATATGATAGGCTAACTCTGATAAAGCAATACATAGTCATTTCCCTCTTTAGCTTTATTGGTCCCCACTACCTCGTGCTTGTCGTAGGAACCGACTAAGTGAGTGGTCAGGCTATGTGGTTGCTCTCGTGCCTTGATGATGTGGGTCGATAGTTATGCCCTCAGTCCCTGGTTAACTGGGACGAGGCTCGATCATTTACTTGATGTTGCTGTTGTGGCTGGAATATTGCTGAGATTTGCGTTAACATTATTCACAATTCACTCACATATTCATATCTCTGTAAAACAGCAAGGATATGTTTTTTTTAAAACTAAATAAGCACACGTTTCATTGCTAAGTTGAATACAGTTCATTTGAACTCCCCAATGTGTTATTATTGCTTGCACTGAACCGAAAGGAGATGTGTCTTTCAACAGGCTGGAAACGTCGAAACAGCTATTGATTGCATAGAAGACATTCTGCCACGGCGGTATCACATCAGACCTGTCATCGCTGCTGTCTTCATGGGGGCCATGTTCCTTGCTGGCCTTGTTTTTACCACCAACGTAAGCTTTCTCTTATCAAACAGTACCAGTGCATACATTGGGCATTTATAAAGACAAAACGTCCGCTTTGTTCTGGAGATAAATGGCTAAATTTACATTAAATATCTTGAAACGAAATATTCATATTCATATTTATGTTTCTATAATGGAAACAGGTGAGTTTTTTATAACAGTTCCTGAAATTGCCCATAAGCAAAACTGTATTGTACAATAGTCCATCTGGTAGCTTTCAGAAAATTCGAGTTATATATAAATGAATGATTTTTGGAAAACTTTGGCGTGATGATATGTGTATATATTTAATAATACTGTCGCCCAAAAATAAAGGGAAGTTTAGATGACTTTGCACATATTCCAGGGTGGAGTCTACGTGTTCCAGCTGGTCGACTGGTACATGGGAACAATGGCCTGTTTCGTCATGGCCATTCTTGAATGTGTGATTGTTGGCTGGTGTTACGGTATTTTAAAATCAAATTATTTACACAACCTTTGTCATGTATGTTCACTCGTCAAGCTCAGTGTTAAGCTGTTTAGTGCAATATATGATCTGCTGCCACTGTGACGCTGGCACCTCAAAATGCACCAGTCGGTTTCAAGGAAGTTGCGTGTCAGCTTAATGTGAGAGGAATGCCCGAAGTCATGCAGGTCTCATACGTTTACCACTTCGGTGAAACCCACGAGCACGGATATGGTGCTGACAAACCTAGAAACATAATCGGTGCGAACCGGGATTCGAACCCACAATCATAGGTTTCTGGCGTGCCCAAGGGACACAACACTGCACAGCGAATCGCGGCGTCTTAGACGACCGGGCCACTCGTGCCTCCCGTTTAATAGGAGTAGTGGTAGTAGTAGTGGTAGTAGTAGTAGTGGTAGTAGTAGTGGTAGTAATAGTAGTAGTAGTAGCAGCAGTAGCAGCAGCAGTAGTAGTAGCAGTATTATTATTATTATTAATAGTAGTAGTAGTAGTAGTAGTGGTATGGTACTGGCACGTGCATTGCTATGTCCTGATTGTACATCGTCTGGAGCGTGTTACAAATTCATACATTTTCTTAGTTTCAAAGCATGATAAATGAACACAGATACATTTCTCGCAGTTTCTGTATTATTATTATCATATGTTGTTGACGCTTTATCCCTGTGCATGTTGACAGGTGCTGAACGTTTCTCATCTGACGTGGAGGCCATGATCGGGAAACGCCTGCCTGTAGTCTACAAGATAGTGTGCTTCACCATCCTCCCAGTTGTGTTAACTGTAGGTGTTGGAGGACATTAATATCTCAATAACAACTGTAGGCAACGAATGTACACATTCCTCTTCCAAAGGTTGGATTTGTCATCTAGTCACACAAATATACTGAATCAGAATAAACTGAAGGTTTTGAGCGAATTTGGCTCATGTCTAATATGCAAAGGTTTTTGACATTGAGGAACCTTTATGGTTTTTATGAACTAGGGTTATTTCTTTCAGCACTTCGTGACATAAGAAAGGCAAGGTCTTGGCCACTCAATGAAGAAAATAATATTAAAACTGTATCATGTATTGCCAGTTACTTTTGCACATTTACTGGTACAATCCTTTGATTTGTATTTTGTCATACGACTCTTGCATGTAAGTTGTCTGATCAAGGTTACAACATTCAAGGCCTCAGTAACGGTTTCCAATTTTTTTAGGGTAGACAAATTTGACGCATAAGTGACAAAAATGATACAATTCCCTATTTCTACTTGTATCATGTGTTTCAATGTTTTTACAGGTGTACAATTTACTTGGTACATCACTATTTGATAATGGTTCATAAACACGTGCTCATGATATAGTCGGTATCGTATTCATCAGATATTTGTGATGAATATAGAAAGGGTTTTGTGGCTCTTATTTGCAGGTTTGTTAAGATGTTGAATGGAGGTGTTGGCGAAGGGGCTGCTTCTGTATTCGACAGTACTTGCAGACACATGTTGTGTTGATTTATCTGTGTGACAATTTCATGATCAAGGCAGTCATCATGAACTGACCACATCCTTCAAGGACCCGTGAAGATGCGGGATAGAATAGGTCTTCAGCAACCCATGCTTGCCGTAAAAGGCGACTTTGCTTGTCGTAAGAGGCGACTAAAGGGATCGAGTGGTCAGGCTCGCTGACTTGGTTGATGCATGTCATCGTATCCCAAATGCGTGGATCGATGCATATGATGTCAATAACTGGATCGTCTGGTTCAGAGTCGATTTTTCACAGACCGCCGTCATATAGCTGGAATATTGCTGAGTGCGGCGTTAAACAATATACAAACAAAACATCCTTTCAGGTTGCTTTGGTTTCGACTCTGGCTTCCTACAAGCCGCCAACATATGGCGAGTATGACTACCCCAAGGTCGCTGTTGTCGTCGGCTGGTTTATTGCTCTGGTGACCATCGTTCCTATCCCAGTTACCATGGTGATACAAGTACTCATGAAGGAAGGATCCCTGAGTCAGGTATGTGTCAACCCTTGACACACTTGGAAGTTTAGATGTTGAATGAAAATTGTCACAAAGTTTAAAACAGCAAACAGTGGGTATTTCGTGATTTGCTCAGTTGATTAATTCTACCTCTGGAGTCAAACTCTTCGTACTCAATGCAAACAGTCAAATTAGATTTGCAATGATGATCTCTTAGGGATCACCTCAAGAGGCCAGTAATTTGATAACTTACCTGGGGCAACCGGGTGGGCAACCGGGTTAGTATTGGTTAAAAGCGACTAACGGGATCGGGTAGTCTTAGTGAAGACGATGAAGCATGTCATCGTACCCCAATTGCCTAGATCGATGCTCATGATATCAATCATTATAGAGTCTGGTCCAGACTCGATTATTTAGAGACCACCGCCATGTTGCTGTGGATATTGCGGAGTTTAACAACAAAGGGATGTAGGATATAAAAAAGGGATGTTTGTTCATGACAGAATATGGTATCGGGTTGATATTGACCACAAAAATCGGGGTTGTATCTCTGGAAAGGAAAGCCAAACCAGTTTTGGATCCCACAACGCATTTCTTTTCAAAGCATCCTGCATGACCAGTGACCGATTAATTTTGTATGGTTGAGTCACAGGACAAATTATTGTTTTAAAGAATTTTTGCTAACATCATGAATTTGTTTTTTCAAACGTCTCACTTGAAAATTACGCTTGTTTGCTTTATTATCAGTTTTGTCATTTCAGTAATTTGAATATCAACTGGTTCATAAAGAAATATGTAAAATATATAAACCGCTCTTGGACTGACAGATTGTCATTATGATGAACGTTATCTTCTTACATATATAAGTAATGGTTCTACGAGTTTCAGAGCTAAGGGGGCGGTCGGGTAGCCTAGTGGTTAAAGCGTTCGCTCGTCACACCGAAGATTTCATTTTTGGTGTCCCCCGCCGTGATGTTACTGGAATATTGCCAAAAGCGGCGTAAAACCATACTCACTCACTCCCTTCAGAGCCAAGGAAGCATATGGAATTTACATTACAAGCCGCCGGTCAGGCTGGATACGCTCTGGTCACCTTTTCACGAACATCTGATATCATAACAAGTTTAAAGTGTTTCATAAATACATGCGTAGGATAGTCACTTTTCCTGATGTTTCTCAATTTCATATATTGAACTTTATTCCCATTTCATCCTTCAATGTTTCATTATCTCTTACCTGCTGCAAATGTGTTTCAGCGTGTGAAATCAGCCATGAAGCCAAGCTCTAGTTGGCCAGGCACCAGAGTGCGACATGGGAGGAGGAAGACGATGGAGGCGATGAAGGACAACTTTCTGTTTATTATCGGACTGAAAAAATAACACAGTAGACACCCATATGTATGGTACACGTCGATGTTCCATTTCAACACAGGGCACCATTTCGCTGAGTAAAACAGTGTATAAACTCACATAAACATATCTCAGTTCTAACCTCTAGTATCAAATGCCACGTTCCTTATGACATGTATGATGCATGTGCTCACATCACTATCTGTATTTCGCATTACTTTGTAGTCGGAGTCTGCAGGACTATCGTTTAAAAACTGTATCCACGTTGAACCATCAGTCTACAATATCAAACGACATACGTTTTATAAACGTTAGCAAAACGCTGTGTATATTCTTTTCTAAAAATGAGGACTCAATTTACGTTATATAAACTAAAAAAAACCCGCATTCTTGTGATATTTGAAGGGTGCATTTAATTGGTCATCAGAGAGCAGCTGTATATTAAGATATGATACACGCTACCACATTTGACCCCTATTGCTGGTGTAGACATGGAATGTAAAAGGTCAAAGTCATCTGCAGTCAGTATGGTGGGTGCCCACCTATGGATTCTGACTGCCACACATAGTCTGCCCATGGGTATGAATGAGACCAGAGGGAACGATTGCCCAATCGGGCTGTGGTGGCAGTGAACGCTGTCGCAGTGTCTGCGGTTGTCGTTAACGCTGTCTCTTCCGCCTTTCCCACTCATCCTATAAATGTTCGATAACCTTCAAATCAGGCTTTCGACAGGGCAGGACCAATAATGTTGTTGTTTTGTACTTGTGCCATTGTGAGTCTTGATGTGTGCGGTCTGTCTGGATGCATTGGCCTTCAGTAAAGTGGGAGTGACGCCTGGCTGCAGAATTTCACATGGTACTTTTGTCCGGTGGCGCGAACCATAAATGACCTGCGGTCGCAAGCTAAATTTGTCACTAACCTGTTTTATATTAATTATGATATATGTCACTAACCTTTCCCCATACTTACCTAGCAGGTTATCTTATGTTGGTTTGCACATCCACCTCACCTGTGGTCTGGTGGAACACCCTGGGCGCTGGCACAGCAATCCCTGCAATTGCTGAAGAGGCAGGTCAAGTCCTCTTTACGCACTGTAGTGCATGGGACCTAGCACACACCAGTTCGGAGAAATACCCGTATTGCATTCAAGTTGTTGTATTTCAACAGGTGTGTCGAGATAATAAAAATTACACATCATTAAGCACACGACTTTGGTTGTTCCTGCGACACTGCAATTGAGTTAGATGACACGTAGAACAGGCCGTCTGACCTGCCTCCCGTAGGCGGTTCACCGTCGGGCTGAAGTCCAACACAAACGTGGCATGGCGGATGCTGTGGTGGGTCCGTGTCGTGCGTGACGAAACCGATGAAACGACGGTCCTGGACTATGGTGGTCACATTTGGATACCATGATACCCTATAGAACCAAACCACAATGACATCATTTTGAGATGTGATCCACTATCTGATCCGTATCTGGTGTTTAATGTGAACAGCACAAAATGATTGTTCAGCTATCATGTGCTAAGAAAACACTTTTGGTTAACTATAAATAACGGTTTCGGAATGCCACGGCTATAACAGGAAACACAATATCATGTTTCTGGAGACGTTTTCTACAGCAGTGCAACACTCATAGCGTGCCACGGGCCAGAGGTCCACCAGTTACCTCACGTCAACAAGACAACTGTATACGAGGGGTGCATCTACGGAACCGATGCCAAAGAGTTACATTAACAGCTTGGCCAATTCTCGGCTTGGATCAATTAGTTGCAGAACCGTACGCAACCAGTTAACCCAGCGTTACGCACAATTTTGTTTCCACGTCACTGTCAGGCACGCCTAGACAAGACTGGGACAGTATGCAGTTCACAGATCCAAGTTTTATCGGGGCAGCCTTGATTGTCGTGCTAAGGTCTACAGGCGTCCAGAAGAACGTTTAACGTTTTAGCAACGCTTGGGGGTGTAATGGTATTGGGTGGCATCACAACTCACGGGAGAACACATCCCAGCATTGTTAATGGCATTTGCAATTTCCCCCAAAGAACATGTCTGGAGGAGATGGATCGATGCCTACGACCGAACTAGATCCATCCGGTGACGCCAGCTCAGTCATGCTTACCTCTTTCTCTGATTTTAGTGATCTATTCATATAATTTTCACCGCTATTTCGTTGCTAAGCCCAATGGAGAATCTGTATTGGCAGATAATCGAGACTGGTTGTTCTCTATGGTGTTGACGTTTTATAACTTTTTATATAATATTTTGTTCTGCTGCAATACTGAATTTCATAAGAATTTTAAGGGTCGTGTCATTTATAGACTGTAAAAATGTGGTATGAAACAGGTTTCAAACATTCTTACCTCTAAGCGTGCTTTGGATTTACGTCCCTAAAAGGAACAAGTCTTTGTGTGTTTTACCTCAACACGTTAATGACATGTAACACATGTCAGGGGCTCAAAATCCGAAATAACATCTTTTGAACATAACATGTTCGCGAAAAGTGTTGAATAAAGTTATTGGTGTCATTCATTAGTTACCCCATCCCGCTTGCGAGTCAACACAAGGTATGTTTACATATATCTACTGTCGTAACACTCGTTACATCAAGAATCTAGAAGAGTCAGAAGAGAAATGTCAACCGTTGTGTGTTGTTCAATCGAAACACATTTAAACATTAAATATTTGATTATCTGAATAAATACAGCAACAAGCAAGAGTCTCGCAAGGTTTGTAGAAATGTACATAATTGAACAGACATGTTCAAGCTCTTGCTTGGTGTTGATGTTGTAGTGTAAGCATCGCAGAGCAAGATACACCCAGTACGAAAACTGTTTAAACGGTTAAGAGGGTTAACGAGAAGGATGGGTGGGTTTGTGGAGAGAGCCCACGACTAATACGAAGACAGAGATCATATTAGATGACTAAATGTTAGCTGAGGTAATGATAAGATCTTATGAAAATTATGTGACCTCACATTCTTGTATCACTTAACGACATACTGCTTGGGTCTTAAGCTTCAATAGCGTAATTGTACTGAGCTGAACCAATAGAGACTGGGTATTCTCTGTTATTTGTTTGTAAGTGAAACGGGGCAGGCAGTTGGATACTGGTAATTGTGATCTAGAAGAACATTGTGAAACGTGATATTCTCATGGTAATGTCTGGTTATAATTTCAAAGAAGACAGCTTTCTCAACAGTTGACACATGTTGAAATCTTGCAGAAATTGTCAGTTTGGATTGAACCTCCTAGAAGTGTCTCTAAATTCTGGTAGAGCATTCGTCCTCCTTCTATACATTTACTTTTGAACACCCTTGATGACCTAGTCTATGTCCAGGGTTCCAACACTGGCAGCTACAATGTTCCCACCTACGGAATATGCTTTCTAGCAACACATGTTGAGAGCCATGTTTCAGACGACAATTTGGCTGCAGATACATCACTCATAGTATACCAGTGACAGATCATACGTCGTCTCCAGAAAGTGTCCTTGCATCATGCCTGGACTGCCACGTACTGAACACTGCACCTGCTCTGGTTGCAAGAATGAACACATGATGATGAATCTGAAGGCATAAGTGGCAGTGGCAGTGGCAGTGACTAGATTATTGTATTGGAAAATATTTGTTGATGTAATGAGTTACGGACAAGATTGAAGCAATTGCAAATAAGTGCTCGACATGGACACTTCAAAGTAAGTGAATATCATCAGCAATTATAGTATATAACATCGGCGACAGTTATCTTATATATGGCAATAACACGATAGATGGATTTCCTGGTCGAAACCTAAATTTTGACATTTAAAGTTTTCACACATATTGACGTGAAGACGAAATATTATCATTTTCCTGTATTGGCGGCCATATTGGGAGGCCATTTTGTCCGCCATATTGGATAAATCAAATTTCTCAAGCTCATATATGTAAGATACATAATAGATTCATGTTTTCAAATGAAACAATTTGGTGTACAAGAATGTTAGTGTTGTCATTTTAAATCTTTTAATATGTAATTATATATATTTTTTATTTATAACAGGACAGGGTTGGGATAACGAGTGGTCAACAGTTTGGTGCAGTTGATGGAAAGGTGTTCAGTTCTTAAGAAAAGCAAGCCATTAACTATTTAATACTTAGTACTTATCTTAAAGTAAGAATTAAGTCTTAAATTATTACATCAGTGTAATGCTGCAGAACGTAGGATGTACTTATGGACCGAATTCAAAATATCTAAACAGATCTCAGTTCTAACCTGTAACACGTCCTCACTGCAAGAACGAGAGAGCAATCGGTTCTGTTTCATAACGCGAAACAGTTCAGTAAAGCTACCAAAACAATTAGTACATTTAATGTATGTATGTACAATAGTAGTTTCAGGTGATTGTGTTGAACACTGAGGCTCATATTTTACTTACATTCGTCCCATCTTCTGCTTATTGTTCTCAGCATAGCAAGCAAGGATAAGTGTCATGTAAATATCAATCCTACACCACCATAGCTCACACCACCTCTAGTTATAACACCGAGGGATTAACTCGATGTTGCACTCGCGTTATGATTACAAACAGAAAAAACACATCATACGGATGATCTAGTATTCGGAAATAATTGATCCACTTTAATTCGAAGTTCATAATATATTATGTTAGACAATGCTCAGAATAGATCTCAGTAGGAGCAGTACACGGAGAATGTGTACACAAGTTAAATCTTCATTCATCACATTCAAATAGTAAGGCTAAGATGAGAGCTTCAACACAAACGTAGAATGTGATTTTACCAAATACGGTGAAATGTGCTTACAGGTAAATACACAATGACACATATCACTACACTTAAATCACCCAACAAAAACGTGACTATAGTTTATTGAAAGGAGAATTGTGACATGTTCACTCACATGTAAATACCTTCACCGAATCTAGTGTACACGCGTACACACGACCACGCCCACAAACACACACTCCATGTGGATTCTGGACACCATCCAGCATTGTCAGTATGTTTCTAACAAACTGTCCTGACTCAGTCAGATGGAGGACTCTGTGCAGATGGTAGTCTGTCACCAGGATGTCGCCTGTGCTGGTACTTGTGATACCATGTGGATACGGGTATGCGTCTCCTGTAGGGCGGTAGGTGAACACCTCATCTCCCTCGGGAGTCAGACACACGACATACTTGGATCCACTGTCACACACCAGGATGTTTCCTGTCCTCGTGGTACAGAGGAAGTAGGGATACTTCAAGATGTATCTACTAGGTTTGCCTGGACAAATTGACCTCAGCACGTGTCCCGCCATATCCAGGATATCAACACAGGGAGGGGAGTTGGAACCTGCTGCTAGTGTTGATGGTGTCAGAGACGTTATACCCCAGTACTCTTTGCTGGTTGTGATGGTTGACAGCAGCACCAGGTCAGGATTGACTTGTACTGTTACAATCCGTCTGTTATCTGGCAGAGTGACAACCACCTGGTTGTCCTTTAACTTTGTTATAGCCCACGGACGACAACCCACACTGAGCCTGCTGTGACATGGCTGCTTGTTCCTGTTGTAGAAGGACTTCACACTGTTGTTCAAGTAGTCTGTGACTACCACTGTGTCTGTACCAGTCACCGCTAACACCGTCACGTCATTGGAGTATGCCCCAGATGTATCTCCTGCTACTCTGATGTTAATGGTGTCCTGTAACACAGGAGTAGCCTTCAGGTCCAGCACACACCCATACAGGACGTCTATCTCACCCAGCTGTAGATCGTCCAGTGCTCTACTCAGCTTGTCCGTGTCCTGTCTGAACATGATCCTGGCTATTCTTCCCTTCTCCTTCACGTCTGCGACTCCGACAGCCTCCACATCACCGGCCTCACATCCCTGGTACATCTCATACACACCCATGTCACACTCAGATTGTAGAGTCTGGTCTATCAGCTCTGCCTGTTGTTGGTACACCTGTACTGACATCTCACCTGACTTTATGTCTGCCTTCAGTTCTCCAATGTGTTTGTCAGACATTTCTTTCAGTTCAGCCAAAAGTTTCCGTTCCTTGACTTTGATCATCTCTATTGCTTCGAGACTTGCAGACTTGATATTCGATTCTATTTGTAAGTAAAGTGTTAATGCTTCATAGACTTTGGAGTTTTGTTTACCAATATGTGTTTTCATCTCGTCTTGTTTCTTCAACAAATCCTCTTTATTCCTTCTTAACTCGGTTTTCATTGCAGGAATCTCTGACTCAATTTCAACAACCAGGTCACATTTCTTGTGATGGATTGTGCAGCATGTCTGACAAACTGCTGTTTTACAATCTTTACAAATATATTTGATATTTTCATCTTTGTGAACTTTACACATGACCTTTCTCTTGACCCTAACCTTTGTCTCTCTAGACATATCAACTACGTCATGGTGTCGGGAAGATGGAATTCGTCTGTGTACTCGAATACATAGTTCACAGAGTGCATCGTCACAAACAGAGCACCAAGATGTAGCTGGAGTTGTCTCCCCTTCCTCCTTGCAATAACTGCAGTGAGTCGTATCTGAAATATGAATGTAATCATGTAGAAATAGTAACAGTTCTATATCACAATCTATTACAGAACTTATGTGGCATATCATGTACATCACTCACGTGGGTGAGACAACATGCATCAATAACATCCCAATACGACGTAATGTAAAAATGTATGTAAATAACATTGGATTTGTCTCACTGATAGAAATCGCCATATAGATATAGATTTCAGAAGAAAACAGCGATTGTGTCTGAGATAGACCTAAGACCATCTCCCTTTCAAATCACGTCAGAATAATCGTTGTTACTTGTTAAAACAGTGTACATGATACGAATTCATAGTCTACATACAGCCTACAAAGAACTTAATAAATGACTTTCGATATATTTTGAAACCATACAAAATATTTTCCTCGCTCAACACACATTCCTATAATCCAGTCAGGTGTGGAGTTACCTGTTTAGAAATAACATTTATATTCATACAAACCACAAACGCTCACCTTTATATCCGGGGCCAAACGAGTCCAAGAGTCCCTGGATGACAAAGCTAGGCTTGACGTCATCTGCCCACTCCTCCACTGGTCTCTCAGGGGCAGACACTTTCGTCATCTTGCTGCAGAATGGACACAGGAGAGACTTGGCACTGATGGCTTCTGATCTGGTTTTGGTGTAGTTGACGACACATTTCCGACAGAAGGCGTGATTACATACAAGTGTACAGGGCTTGTCAAACACCTCTGTACATATCGTGCATGTCAGAAAGTGTTCTGTTAACTTCTGTGAGGTCGCCATCTTACCTAGAAAAAGACAAACCAGTCGTGTATTGGCTGTATAAAACATGCACGTCTAATCCACAGCCCGAGCTTAACACTCTTAAACACTAAGGCCGACTTCGGTTGTGATAATTTACTCTCCCGATCAAAAATGTAAAAAAACGATTGTGTATTAACCTATTCCCCAAACTGGAATCTTCCAGATCTTGAAAACATAAACCAATATCCCGTTTAATAAAAACGTCATCGCACACATTTATAGATGAGTCCAACTTTTGCTTACTGTACCTGCGTGTGTGGTTTGTTTTTGTTATGTGTGTATGTGTGTGTGTGTGTGTATGTGTGCGTGTGCGCGTGTGCGCGTGCGCGTGTGTGTTTCTCATCTTTATAGCCACCCGTTCACCAGTCTGTATATATATATATCATCTCACTATGGAAATAAATTAAATATTTTCCGTTTCGTTAAAACCAATCTTCCCGATATTTTATCTGCAAGATATTCGAAGAAAATATATGACTGTAGTTTCGATTCTACACATCTTGTAAGCCCCCCGCCTTTCCCGACTTAAGCATGGATACAGGAACCATTGAACTACCCATATAACACATTAACAATGTCGTCAGTTCATCAAGACATGTACTTCTCGAGATTCATAACCAGTTTTGAACACATGAGGTGGTACCTAAGTAGTTTTGTTTGGTTGTTTGGTTGGTTTTAGTCCGCTTGCTGAAGTTGGAAAATAAGTAAAATATTGATGGCCTGACAGTACGCGTTTGTTATGCAATGCATGTCATGGTGACACCGAGAACTCAGAAACAGTGGCCTCACAATGGCAGCTCGTGTGTGGTGCTTGTCAAATCATTATCACAGGCTGGCTTTACAACATGAGGTGTGTGCACTTGTGAACCGTGTGCAGTGTATCGATCACGTGACATAGTTATGGGGTGACACCAACTCATTACCATATCGAAAGTAGGAGACATTATTACAGTTCACATACTATAGAACCATTTCAGATGTGAAATAATACAGTTATGTGGAGGTATTTTCCCGTATGGTTTACTGAAGCATTTGTCAGAGATTATGTCAGTAACAATAACTGTAACAGACACACGTGATTTATACATTCATATACTTCGGGATCGGTCTCAGTATTGAAGACAAGTGGCCGATCAGAGTATTTAATGACTGTGGATCTTTAAATTATCCCGGTTAGCCTAAATGTTATATTTAATTAGATACCCGGTCATGAGAATCTGGCAGGAGATGACTGTATAGTTAGATGAACCCTTGTGGTGTTACCAGTACAAAGCAGGACAGGTTTGTAGCGTAATAAGTGAAGCAGACACAAGCCTTGTGACAACACACTTACCCGAGACAAGCAGGTTACCGGTGTCCAGGGAAATTGAGCAGCCGATGAGATCTATCCTAGAGGGGTGTGGGCGTGATTCGTTCGTTACCAAATCGAGTCATTGTGGGACAAGCTGCTTGCAGGTCACAGAAATAGGGGCGAGTGGAGGCGAATGGGCGTTTTGTACTTGTTCTAAACACACTGGGTCAAGATTCGATTATTTAAAGGCCGCTTTCATGGAGCTGGAATAATCCCGAGTGCCGCGTAAACAACAAACAAACTTACAGACTGACAGCTGTAATATTGATGACAGGAAAACTACAATTATTTACTCGAGAATATGTTACGATACTCTCTTCTTGCGGGTTTCCTTCACCGGTTTAACGTGATTATTTACCAACATACAGTGGCTAATATCTCTGTAAGCTGCTCGCAAACTAATTCTTTCAAGCTCACTTGGTTGGTGCAATGTACAATAAGCACAAAGTCGTAAATGCTGTATGTTTCTGTACTTTGCATCAAGCATCGATAGCACAACAGTGATTACATTTCCGTGTTATCACACGCAAATCACAAAACATCGCATCACGATTTATTACCATCGAACCGCTCAGTTCCAGAGTGAATTTGGCAATTCCTCCCAACAACAAGAGAGCTATTGGTTCTGTGCTTCACAACACGCCACAGTTTAGTAAATTTAGCAAAAGAATTACTGTAACTATTACTAATGCTTAGCAGCCGTTGTGAACAACTGATCACTAATTTAGTCACCTTCTATGACGTACAGAAATCAGCTGACGGAATTTAAGTAACATTCTAGACTCGTTTGGCTGTTTTCGTGTTCCACGTCATATGATCCGCCTATCTAACTCTGACTTGACTCTCCTGGACCTGAATCCCCGGCAGGACACGTGGCAGAACAGTGGAACTTCAATCCGCATCAGTGTCGTCGGAATAACGTCTTTAAAACTGTAACAAAACAGTGTTGCTCATTTATGTTTTCCAGCATGACGAGCAAGGAATACTGTCTTGTAAAAATATTCATCATACACATACATATCTCACAAGATCTCCAGGATACAGGGTGGAAATAGCTCCATAACAACTGAAATTATGATTACAAACATGTCACATGGATTTATTTTCAGATATAATTCCATATCATATAAATATATAATTTATAGAATCCACATACGTTCAAAATAAGTACGGTCAATATTTAAAATTCCATCACAATTCCATATAAAATTCAGATGTGTTCTACTGTGCGATATGTTCATGTTAGATTCATAAAAGCAGTATGTGAACAGCTGTATCTGGCTATTTAGATTACATATAGATTGTGCAAACAATTACACACCTTGTCCAACTGGATATCTGTTCATATCATTCAAATAGTAAGGCTTGGATGAGAGATTAAATACTTAAGAAAAAAGTGGGAGTTGTTTATCGTACAATAAAACACTGCAGGGAGAATAAACCATGAGGCCAAAACAAGTGGTCAAAAGTTTGGTGCAGTTGATGGAAAGGTATTCAGTTCTTTAGAAAAGCAAGTCATTAACTATTTAATACTTAGTACTTATCTTAAAGTATGAATTCAGTCTTAAATTATTACATCAGTGCAAATCTAGCAGAACGTTGGATGTACTTAAGGACCGAATTCAAAGTATCTAAACATATCTCAGTTCTAACCTCTCGTAACAAATGCGTATCTGTAGGACTCTCGTTTTTAAAACTTTATGTGCGTTGAACCATCAGTCTACAATATCAAACGACAAACGTTTTATAAACACTAGCAAAAAATGTATATTCTTTTCTTAAAATGAGGACTTAATTAATTTCAGGGCTTACAGATACTGTGCATACAGAAGATTCTCAACTTAAAGTCCGGTTTATTAAGGACGTCCCAAAAACGAGGCTGCCAACCCCCATTTTGGTAAGTGGGATTTAGGGGTCTATTTAGAGTGTATTCGGTACTCAGCGATGTGGAAGAGAAGAAGAAGATCGTATTTGGTATGCAGGTTCAACATTAATTCCAAAAAATTGGTGTACGCAAATGTTTTCTTCATATATTTTATATTTGTTTCTATTTTTCAGTAATTTTACTTGAAATCGCACCCTTTTCTCAATGCTTTTGAGATTTGTGATGAGTTTCAGTAATAGGAAAATGAGACTGAAAACGGTATTCAGGACTCAGAAGAGAATGGGGTTGGCACCCTAAAAATGTAGAAAGGTTCATCCACATAACCGTGTCTGGCCCGGAGTGACCTGGAATCCCCACGGAATGTGTTGATATACTTCTAGGGTGTTTATGTAAACCCATTCTTGGCAGAGCTGCATTAGGCGTTGAACAAAGAGGCAAATGTCCATGTTCTTGTTTCAATACCCAAAATACTTCAAACTAGTTTCTAAAAACATCCTTAATAAACGTGGGACGCTGTTCTTACTATCAATCATAGGTTTGTCTGGTCATAGCTGGAATGTTGCGGAGTGCGGCGGAAAACAACAAGCAGCCTATTGAAGGTCTCACCGTGGTGATTCCGGGTTGGTATAGGTATTAGTATAGTCGAGGCGACCAAATGGATGCGATGTTCAGGCTCCACCACTTGGTTGATTCAGTGTCATCGTGACCCAACGACTTGAATGTTGCTTGTGATGTCAATCACTGGTTTCTTGCGTCCATACTCGATTATTTACCGTCATATACATGTAGCTTGAATATTGACCAACGTAGAAATACAGTGGATTCATTTATTTGTAACACACATAAACGGCACACTCTGTGGTAGAATGTTCATAGCTTCAAGTGCATTCGTTCACTGCATTTTATGGCGCTTCAAAAAACATTGCATCACGATTTATCTCCCTTAGACCGATCAACGGCCAAGTGAATATAACACGTCCTCACTGCAGGAACGGGAGAGCAATCGGTTCTGTGTTTCATAACGCGAAACAGTTCAGTAAAGCTACCAAAACAATTAGTACATTTAATGTATATATCTATATACATCTATATCATGTGATTTTGTTGAACACTGATACTCATATTTCACGTATATCCGTCCCATCTTCTGCTTATTGTCCTCAGCATAGCAAGCAAGGATTACTGTCATGTAAATATCCATCCTACACCGCCATAGCTCACACCACCTCTAGTTATAACACAGTAGAAATTAGCTCCGGGTTACACTCGCGTTATGATTACAAACATGAAAAACACATCATACCGACGATCTGGTATTCGGAAATAATGAAACCACTTTTATTCGAAGTTCATAATATATTAAATTAGACAATGCTCAGAATAGATTTTAGTGATACGAGCAGTACACAAAGAGCCATGTCTTGCTACTCAGATAACACATAAAATGTTTACACAAGTTAAATCTTCATTCACAATTCATTCAACGCAAATGTAGAATGTGATTTTACCAAATACAGTGAAATGTGCTTACAGTTAAATACACAATGACACATATCACTGCACATAAATCCCCCAACAAAGACGACTATAGTTTATTGACAGGAGACTTGTCACATGTTCACTCACTTACATGTAAATACCTTCACCGAATCTGGTCTACACAGGTACATGCGGCCACGCCCACCAACACACACTCCACGTGGACTCTGGACACCATCCTGTGATGTCAGCATGTTTCTAACAAACTGTCCTGACTCAGTCAGATGGAGGACTCTGTGTAGAGAGTAGTCTGTCACCAGGATGTCACCTGTGCTGGTGCTTGTGATACCAAGTGGATACTTCATTGATGTGTCTCCTGTAGGGCTGTAGGTGAAGACCTCATCTCCCTCGGGAGTCAGACACACGACACACTTGGATCCACTGTCACACACCAGGATGTTTCCTGTCCTCGTGGTACAGAGGTAGCGGGGATTCTTCAAGATGTATCTACTAGGTTGTCCTGGACAAATTGACCTCAGCACGTGTCCCGTCATACCCAGGATATCAACACAAGGAGGGGAGATGGAACTTGCTGCTAGTGTTGATGGTGTCAGAGACGTTATACCCAAGTACCGTTTGCTGGTTGTGATGGTTGACAGCAGCACTAGGTCAGGGTTGACTTGTACTGTTACAATCTGACTGGAACCCGGCACAGTGACAGCCACCTGGTTGTCCTTCAACATTGTTATACCCCACGGAGCACCACCCAGACTGAGCCTGCTGTGACATGGCTTCTTGTTCCTGGTGTAGAAGGACTTCACACTGTTGTTGTTGTTGTCTGTGACTACCACTGTGTCTGTACCATTCACCACAAACACCTTCACGTCATTGGGGCATGCTCCATGTGTATCTCCTGCTACTCTGACGTTAATGGTGTCCTGTAACACAGGAGTAGCCTTCAGGTCCAGCACGTTAATGGTGTCCTGTAACACAGGAGTAGCCTTCAGGTCCAGCACACCCAGCTGTGTGAGACGTCTATCTCACCCAGCTGTAGATCGTCCAGTGCTCTACTCAGCTTGTCCGTGTCCTGTCTGAACATGATCCTGGCTATTCCCCCCTTCTCTTTTAGCTCTGCGACTCCGACAGCCTCCACATCACCGGCCTCACATCCCTGGTACATCTCATACACACCCATGTCACACTCAGATTGTAGAGTTTGGTCTATCAGCTCAGCCTGTTGTTTGTACATCTGTACTGACATCTCACCTGACTTTATGTCTGCTTTCAGTTCTCCAATGTGTCTGCCAGACATTTCTTTCAGTTCAGCCAAAAGTTTCCGTTCCTTGACTTTGATCGCCTCTATTGCTTTGAGACCTGCAGACTTGATATTCGATTCTATTTGTAAGTAAAGCGTTAATGCGTCATCGACTTTGGAGGTTTGTGTTCTTACATGTGTTTTCATCTCGTTGTGTTTCTTCAACAAATCCTCTTTATTCTTTCTCAGCTCGGTTTTCATTGCAGGAATCTCAGACTCAATTTCAACAACCAAGTCACATTTCCTGTGATGAATAATGCAGCATGTTTGAGAAACAGCTGTTTGACAATCTTTACAAATATATTTGATATTCTCATCTTTGTGAATTTTATACATGACCTTTCTATTGACCCTAACCTTTGTCTCACCAGACAGGTCAACTACGTCATGGTGTCGGGAAGATGGAATTCGTTTGTGTACTCGAATACATCGTTCACAGAGTGCGTCGTCACAAACAGAGCACCAAGTTGTAGCTGGAGTTGTCTCCCCTTCCTCCTTGCAATAACTACAGTGAGTCGTATCTGAAATAGGAATCGATTCATGTAGAGAGATTAACAGTTCTATATCACTATCTATTACAGAACTTGATGTGACATACCACTCACACGGGTAAGACAACATGCATCAGTAACATTCCAATACGTAGGAAAGTGAAATATTATGTAAATAATGTTGGATTTGTCTCACTGATAGAAATCGCCATATAGATATAGATCTCAGAAAAAACAGCGATTGTTTCTGAGATAGACCTTAGACCATCTCCCTTTCGAATCATGTCTGGATAATCATACAAAATATCTTCTCACTCAACACACATTCCTATAATCCAGTCAGGTGTGGAGTTGCCTGCTTAGAAGTAACATTTATATTCATACAAACCACAAACTCTCACCTTTAGATCCGGGGCCAAACGAGTCCAAGAGTCCCTGGATGACAAAGCTAGGCTTGACGTCATCCGCCCACTCCTCCACTGGTCTCTCAGGGGCAGACACTTTCGTCATCTTGCTGCAGAATGGACACAGGAGAGACTTGGCACTGGTGGCTTCTGGTCTGGTTTTGGTGTAGGTGATGACACATTTCCGACAGAAGGTGTGATTACATACAAGTGTACAGGGCTTGTCAAACACCTCTGTACATATGGTGCATGTCAGGAAGTGTTCTGTTAACTTGTGGGAGGTCGCCATCTCACCTACACAAAGATCAACCAGCCGTTGTATTTCCGGTGTACACAAAAGACAAATTTTAGCCACAATCTGACTGGTAGAGCGTCCACCCGGAGAGCCGAAGGTCCGGGGTTCGATCCCCGCCCGCGTCACACAGAAAGACGTTAAAAGATGGTACTTGTTGTTACCCTGTCTGGCGCCCGGCATTAAGGGTGTAAAACAAGGACTGGTCGACTCGGAGTCAGTATACTGTGTCTGAGTGGGGTATTCATGTTAAACTGCGGCATGGTATCTCAGTGAGCTAGCACTATAAATCGGCATCAGTCACACAAACACACACGTACGCACATGCATGTCGCTATATCAGTGCAATAATCTTGAACGTGACGTTAAACCCCATTTTACCTCACCTCACAATCCGAGCGTGCAGTTCTTGAACACTGACACTAAGACCGACTGTAGTAGGGGGACTTATTTACTGTCCCGTTCAAAACTAAGAAAGGGTATATTGTATCCACCCATTCACCGACTGGATCGTCCAGATCTTGAAACAATTAACAAATATCCCGTTTCATAAGACCCATGAAGATTTGGGGTAGAATAGATCTTCAGCAACCTGTGCTTGCAGTCAAAGGCAACTGTGCTTGTCGTAAGAGGCGACTAACGGCATCGGGTGGTTTATGCATGTCATCATATCCCAATTGTGTGGATCAACGCTCATTATGTCAATCACTGGATTGTCTGGTCCAGACTCGATTATTTACAGACCGCCGTCATACAGCTGGAATATTGCTGAGTGCGGCCTTAAACAACAAACAAACAAAAGAAAAGTTATCTCAGATGTATGCATTTCTTATGAACAACCTAACATCCAGCTCTAATAGTGTGTATATATGTGTGTCTGTCTGTGTGGTGTGTGCGTGTTCTCTCTCTCTCTCTCTCTCTCTCTCTCTCTCTCTCTCTCTCTCTCTCTCTCTCTCTCTCTCTCCTCTCATTGTGCAGGTGCATTTACAACATGAAGTGCGTGCACTTGTGAACCGTGTGCAGTGTATCGATCACGTGACATAGTTATGGGGTGACACCAACTCATTACCATATCGAAAGTAGGAGACATTATTACAGTTCACATAATGGTGTTACCAGTAAACAGTAGGACAGGTGTGTAGCGTTATAATTGAAGTAGACGCAAGCCTTGTGACAACACACTTACCTGAGACAAGCAGATAACCGCTGTGGAGGGAAATTGAGCTACCGTCAGTTTCGTTACCAACTCGTGTCAAAGTAGGACAAGCTGCTTGCAGGTCACAGAAATAGGGGCGAGTGGAGGCGAATGGGCGTTTTGTATTTGTTCTAAATACACTGGGTCTAGATTCGATTATTAGATTACGTGTTAGCGGTCATTAAAAAAAAAGAAAAACACAAGAAAACAAAAGTCTTTACGGCCATTTGTCATGCCACGCCTTTCAAATGTGCAACGTGAACGTGCCAACGGCATGTTGCAGACGGGAACGTCCGTAGCTGAAGTCGCAAGGACGATGGGTTGTAGTCCTGTTTATGATTTACAGACGCGTCTACAGCAAACGGGTACCACCGCTGATCGCCCTCGGCCAGGTCTACCACGTGTAACGTCACATGCAGAGGATCGTCAGATTGTCTTACGTCACCTCTGTAACCGATTTTTGACGGCTACATCAACAAGAAACGAACTGTTTAGGGGTAGACTGAGTGCGCAAACCGAAACTGTTCGAAACCGTCTGAGAACTGCTCATCTTCAAGCACGACGGCCATACTGTGGGCCGATTCTGACTCAATTACACAGACGTCAACGTCAATTGTTGGCACAGTGACACTTACGATGGACTCTGAGGAATCAGGAATCAAGTCGTCTTCAGTAATGAATCCCGATTTAATCTTCGATTTGCTGATGGTAGGGCGAGGATGTGGAGGCGCCGTCATGAACGTTACGCCCAGTGTTGTGTACAGGAAGTTGACAGATTTCGAGGCGGAAGTGTCATGGTGTGGGGTGCTTTCTGTGGCAATGCACGTTCCAGGTTTCTTGACATCCGTGGCAACCTCATCGCTGCTGCTTGCCGCGACCGGGTACTAGCACCAGAACTTCTGCCTTTAATGGCAGCACATGGACCCGGTTTGATCTTCCAACACGACAATGCCAGACCCCACACAGCACTCTTGACAAGGAATTTCCTTCAGAATGCGGGAGTCAACGTCATGGACTGGCCGTCAAGGTCTCCCGACCTCAATCACATCGAACACGTCTGGGATGCTCTTGGCAGAAGTCTGCGCACTCTCTAGAACCAACCACAGAATTTGCGACATCTTGGCACCATTTTGCAGCAACAATGGCGTCGTCTTCCCAATCATGTGTTCACAAGCATCACAAGGTCCATGCGGAGGCATTGTGTGGCAGTTGTCAACGCACATGGTGGCCATACACGCTACTGAACTTGTGTGCCAACAGATTCTCGTGCTTGGGACTTGATTTAAACTGTTGATGTTATTACCAAATACCGTAGGTGCTTGGAACAAATTATGGTTACCTTCGTTAATTAAAATCCTTCTTTTGACATTAATGATAAACAATTACCTTCTCTGATACATTTGTCCGTTGTATATTATATATGGGATTACTTTTAAAAATGTCTAAGTTTTTAATTAAACTGGCTTCACAAAACATCGCATCACGATATATTACCCTTAGACCACTCAGTTCCAGAGTGAATTTGGCAATTCCTCCCATCAACGAGAGAGCTATTGGTTCTGTGATTCACAACACGTCACAGTTTAGTAAATTTAGCAAAAGAATTACTGTAACTAATGCTTAGCAGCCGTTGGGACCATCTGATCACCAATTTAGTCACCTTCTATGACGTACAGAAATCAGGCGACAGAATTTAAGTAACATTCTAGACTCGTTTGTCTGTTTTCGTGTTCCACGACATATGATCCGCCTATCTAAGTCTGACTTGACTCTCCTGGACCTGATTCCCCGGCAGGACACGTGGCAGAACAGAGGAACTTCCATCTGCATCAGTGTCGTCGGAATAACGTCTTTGAAACTGTAACAAAACAGTGTTGCTCATTTGTGTTTTCCAGCGTGACGAGCAAGGATTAGTGTCTTGTAAAAATATTCATCATACACATACATATCTCACAACATCTAGAAATAGCTCCTTAACAAACTGAAATTATGATTACAAACATGTCACATGGATTTATTTTCAGATATAATTCCATATAATATAAATATATAATTTATAGAATCCACACACGTTCAAAATGAGTACGGTCAATATTAAAAATTCTATCAAAATTCAATATAAAATTCAGATGTGTTCTACTGTGCGATGTGTTCACGTTACATTCACAAAACCAGTATGTGAACAGCTGTATCTGGCTATTTAGATTACATATAAATTGTGCAAACAATTATACACCTTGTCCAACTGGATATCTATTCATATCATTAAAATAGTAAGGCTTGGGTGAGAGATTAAATACTTAAGAAATAAGTGGGAGTTGTTTATCGTACAATAAAAAACTGCAGGGAGAATAAACCATGTGGCAAAAACGAGTGGTCAAAAGTTTGGTTCAGTTGCTGGAAAGGTGTTCAGTTCTTAAGAAAAGCAAGTCATTAACTATTTAATACTTAGTACTTATCTTAAAGTATGAATTCAGTCTTAAATTATTACATCAGTGCAATCCAGCAGAACGTAGGATGTACTTATGGACCAAATTAAAAATATCTAAACATATCTCAGTTCTAACCTCTCGTATCAAATGCGTATCTGTAGGACTCTCGTTTTAAAACTTTATCCGCGTTGAACCATCAGTCTACAATATCAAACGACAAACGTTTCATAAACCTTAGCAAAAAATGTAGATTCTTTTCTTAAACTGTGGACTCAATTAATTTCAGGGCTCACAGATACTGTGCATACAGTAGATTCTCAACTTTAAGTCCGGTTTATTAAGGACGTCCCAAGAACGAGGCTGCCAACCCCCATTTTGGTAAGTGGGATTTAGGGGTCTATTTAGAGAATATTCGGTACTCAGCGATGTGGACTCCTAGAAGATCGTATTTGGTATGCAGGTTCAACATTTATTCCAAAACATTGGTGTACGCAAATATTTTCTTCATATATTTCTTTTATATTATTTTTCAGTAATTTTACTTGAAATCGCACCCTTTTCCCTATGCTTTTGAGATTTGTGACGAGTAGTATTCTGGTTTCAGGAATAAGAAAATGAGACTGTAAACGTTATTCGGGACTCAGAAGAGGATGGGGTTGGCACCCTAAAAATGTAGAAAGGTTCATCCACGTAACCTTGTCTGGCCCGGAAAGATTAGTGACCTGGAATCCCCACGGAATATGTTGATATACTTCCAGCTTGTTCAGGTAAACCCAGTCTTGGCAGAGCTGTATAAGGCGTTGAACAATGGGGCAAATGTCCATGTTCTTGTTTCAATACCCAAAATACTTCAAACTAGTTTCTAAAAACATCCTTAATAAACGTGGGACGCTGTTCTTACTATCAATCATAGGTTTGTCTGGTCATAGCTCGAATATTGCAGAGTGCGGCGGAAAACTACAAGCAGCCTATTGATTGATGTCCTGGCTCCACCACTTGGTTGATACAGTGTCATCGTGACCAAACGACTTTGGATGTTGCTCGTGATGTCAATCACTGGTTTCTCCCGTCCATACTCGATTATTTACCGTCATATATATGTAGCTTGAATATTGCAGCGTTGACCAACATAGAATTACATTGGATTCATTTATTTGTAACACACATAAACGGCACACTCTGTGATAAAATGTCCATGGCTTCAAGTGCGTTTTCACTGCATTTTATGGCGCTTCAAAGATATTCCATCACGATTTATCACCCATAGACCGATCAACGGCCAAGTGAATGTATCACGTCCTCGCTGCAGGAACGGGAGAGCAATCGGTTCTGTGTTTCATAACGCGAAACAGTTCAGTAAAGCTACCAAAACAATTAGTACATTTAATGTATATATCTATATACATCTATATCATATCATACTCATATTTCACGTATATCCGTCCCATCTTCTGCTTATTGTCCTCAGCATAGCAAGCAAGGATTACTGTCATGTAAATATCCATCCTACACCGCCATAGCTCACACCACCTCTAGTTATAACACAGAAGGATTAGCTCCATGTCTTGCTACTCAGATAACACATAAAATGTTTACACAAGTTAAATCTTCATTCACAATTCATTCAACGCAAATGTAGAATGTGATTTTACCAAATACAGTGAAATGTGCTTACAGTTAAATACACAATGACACATATCACTGCACATAAATCCCCCAACAAAGACGTGACTATAGTTTATTGACAGGAGACTTGTGACATGTTCACTCACTTACATGTAAATACCTTCACCGAATCTGGTCTACACAGGTACATGCGGCCACGCCCACCAACACACACTCCACGTGGATACTGGACACCATCCTGTGATGTCAGCATGTTTCTAACAAACTGTCCTGACTCAGTCAGATGGAGGACTCTGTGTAGATGGTGGTCTGTCACCAGGATGTCGCCTGTGCTGGTGCTGGTGATACCAAGTTGATTCTTCAGTGCTGTGTCCCGTGTAGGGCTGTAGGTGAACACCACGTCTCCCTCGGGAGTCAGACACACGACACACGTGGATCCACTGAAAGACACCAGGATGTGTCCTGTCCTCGTGGTACAGAGGAAGAAGGGATACTCCAAGATGCATCTACTAGGTTGGTCTGGACAAATTGACCTCAGCACGTGTCCCGCCATATCCAGGATATCAACACAGAGAGGGGAGTCGGAACTTGCTGCTAGTGTTGATGGTGTCAGAGACGTTATACCCAAGTACTCTTTGCTGGTTGTGATGGTTGACAGCAGCACCAGGTCAGGGTTGACTTGTACTGTTACAATCTGTCTGGAACCCGGCACAGTGACAGCCACCTGGTTGTCCTTCAACTTTGTTATACCCCGCGGACGACCACCCAGATTGAGCCTGCTGTGACCTGGCTGCTTGTTCCTGGTGTAGAAGGATTTCACACTGTCGTTGCTATAGTCTGTGACTACCACTGTGTCTGTACCATTCACCACAAACACCTTCACGTCATTGGGGCATGCCCCAGATGTATCTCCTGCTACTCTGACGTTAATGGTGTCCTGTAACACAGGAGTAGCCTTCAGGTCCAGCACGTTAATGGTGTCCTGTAACACAGGAGTAGCCTTCAGGTCCAGCACACCCTCATACAGGACGTCTATCTCACCCAGCTGTAGATCGTCCAGTGCTCTACTCAGCTTGTCCGTGTCCTGTCTGAACATGATCCTGGCTATTCTTCCCTTCTCCTTCACGTCTGCGACTCCGACAGCCTCCACATCACCGGCCTCACATCCCTGGTACATCTCATACACACCCATGTCACACTCAGATTGTAGAGTCTGGTCTATCAGCTCAGCCTGTTGTTTGTACATCTGTACTGATATCTCACCTGACTTTATGTCTGCCTTCAGTTCTCCAATGTGTTTGTCAGACATTTCTTTCAGTTCAGCCAAAAGTTTCCGTTCCTTGACTTTGATCATCTTTATTGCTTTGAGACTTGCAGACTTGATATTCGATTCTATTCGTACGCAAAGTGTTAATGCTTCATTGACTTTGGAGTTTTGTTTACCAATATGTGTTTTCATCTCGTCCTGTTTCTTCAACAAATCCTCTTTATTCCTTCTTAACTCGGTTTTCATTGCAGGAATCTCAGACTCAATTTCAACAACCAAGTCACATTTCCTGTGATGGATAGTGCAGCATGTTTGACAAACAGCTTTTTTACAATCTTTACAAATATATTTGATATTCTGATCCTTGTGAACTTTACACATGACCTTTCTCTTGACCCTAACCTTTGTCTCTCCAAACAGGTCAACTACGTCATGGTGACGGGAAGATGGAATTCGTCTGTGTACTCGAATACATCGTTCACAGAGTGCGTCGTCACAAACAGAGCACCAAGATGTAGCCGGAGTTGTCTCCCCTTCCTCCTTGCAATAACTGCAGTGAGTCGTATCTGAAATAGGAATGTAATCATGTAGAGATAGTAACAGTTCTATATCACTACCTACTACAGAACTTCATGTGGCATATCACTCGCACGTGTGAGACAACATGCATCAATAACATCCCAATACGACGTAATGTAAAAAAGTATGTAAATAACGTTGGATTTGTCTCACTGATAGAAATCGCCATATAGATTTCAGAAAAACCAGCGATTGTGTCTGAGATAGACCTGAGACCATCTCCCTTTCGAATCATGTCCGGATAATCGTTGTTACTTGTTAAAACAGTGTACACGATACGATTTCATAGTCTACATACAGCCTACAAACAACTTAATAAATGACTTTCGATATATTTTGAAACCATACAAAATATCTTCTCACTCAACACACATTCCTATAATCCAGTCAGGTGTGGAGTTACCTGCATAGAAATAACATTCATATTCATACAAACCACAACCCACCTTTAGACCCGGGGCCAAACGAGTCCAAAAGTCCCTGGATGACAAAGATAGGCTTGACGTCATCCGCCCACTCCTCCACTGGTCTCTCAGGGGCAGACACTTTCGTCATCTTGCTGCAGAATGGACACAGGAGAGATTTGGCACTGATGGCTTCTGGTCTGGTTTTGGTGTAGTTGACGACACATTTCCGACAGAAGGTGTGATTACATACAAGTGTACAGGCCTTGTCAAACACCTCTGTACATATAGTGCATGTCAGGAAGTGTTCTGTTAACTTCTGGGAGGTCGCCATCTTACCTAGAAAAAGACAAACCAGTCGTGTATTGCCTGTGTACAAAACATGCACGTCTTATCCACAACCCGAACTTGTTTCGATTCTACACATCTTGTAAGCCCCCGGCCTTTCCCGACTTTAGCATGGATACAGGGACCATTGAACTACTCATATAACACATTAATAATGTCGTCAGTTCATCAGGACATGTACTTCTCGAAATTCATAACCAGTTTTGAACACATGAGGTGGTACCTAAGTAGTTTTGTTTCGTTGTTTGGTTGGTTTTAGTTTGCTTGCTGAAGTTGGAAAATAAGTAAAATATTGATGGCCTGACAGTACGCGTTTGTTATGCAATGTATGTCATGGTGACACCGAGAAGCCAGAAACAGTGGCCTCACGATGACGGAGGTTGGTGGTGCTTGTCAAATCAGTCACAGGCTGGCTTTACAACATGAGGTGTGTGCACTTGTGAACCGTGTGCAGTGTATCGATCACGTGACATAAATATGGGGTGACACCCACCTTTTACTATATCGAAAGTAGGAGACATTTTTACAGTTCACATACTACCATATCAGATGTGAAATAATACAGTTATGTGGAATTATGTTCCCGTATGGTTTACTGAAGCATTTGTCAGGGATCATGTCAGTAATAACTGTAACAGACACACGTGATATATACATACACATACATCGGGATCGGTCTCAGTATTGAAGTCAAGTGGCCGATCAGAGTATTTAATGACTGTGGATCTTTGAATTATTCCGGTTAGCCTACATGTTATATTTAATTAGGTGCCCGGTCATGGGAATCTGCCTGGAGATGACTGTATAGTTAGATGAACCCTTGTGGTGTTACCAGTACACAGTAGGACAGGTGTGTAGCGTTATAACTGAAGTAGACGCAAGCCTTGTGACAACACACTTACCTGAGACAAGCAGATAACCGCTGTGGAGGGAAATTGAGCTACCGTGACTTTCGTTACCAACTCGTGTCATAGTAGGACAAACTGCTTGCAGGTCACAGAAATAGGGCCGAGTGGAGGCGAATGGGCGTTTTGTATTTGTTCTAAATACACTGGGTCTAGATTCGATTATTTAAAGGCCGCTTTCATGGAGCTGGAATAATCCTGAGTGCCGCGTAAACAACAAACAAACTTACAGACTGACATACAGCTGTAATATTGATGAGAGGAAAACTACAATTATTTACTCGAGAATAAGTTACGATACTCACTTCTTGCGGGTTTCCTTCACCTGTTTAACATAATTATTTACCAACATACAGTGGCTAATATCTCTGTAAGCTGCTCGCAAACTAATTCTTTCAAGCTCACTTGTTGGGTGCAATGTACAATAAGCACAAAGTCGTAAATGCTGTATCTTTCTGTACTTTGCATCAAGCATCGATAGCACAACAGTGATTACATGTTCGTGTTATCACACGCAAACGTATATGTTCATTGGAATAATTAATGTGGAACATATATCGACAGCACGAACAGTGATGTCCATGTTTTCACATACAACATTCATCCTTGAAGCATGAATACTGAACCAAATTAAAAACTTCACAATCCTAAAATTTTAACATTTTGACCAGTTATCATTGTTGGCCCTTATTGTGTATTTAAACACTAATGGCCACGTATTGTCTTCAGGTAACACTCGTTTTTGTGCAGGTGAATCGATCAAAATCATGTGCACAGCACCATAGTGGAAAAAGTGTTTTTTCACGTGCAACTGGTCACGTGGCCATAACACCGCACGTCTTTTCAGCCATACTTGTTAGCAGTCATTAACACAAAAAAGAAAAACACAAGAAAACAAAAGTCTTTACGGCCATTTGTCATGCCACGCCTTTCAAATGTGCAACGTGAACGTGCCAACGGCATGTTGCAGACGGGAACGTCCGTGGCTGAAGTCGCAAGGACGATGGGTTGTAGTCCTGTTTATGATTTACAGACGCGTCTACAGCTAACGGGTACCACCGCTGATCGCCCTGGGCCAGGTCGACCACATGTGACGTCACATGCAGAGGATCGTCAGATTGTCTTACGTCACCTCTGTAACCGATTTTTGACGGCTACATCAACCAGAAACGAACTGTTTAGGGGTAGACTGAGTGCGCAAACCGAAACTGTTCGAAACCGTCTGAGAACTGCTCATCTTCAAGCACGACGGCCATACTGTGGGCCGATTCTGACTCAATTACACAGACGTCAACGTCAATTGTTGGCACAGTGACACTTACGATGGACTCTGAGGAATTGGAATCAAGTCGTCTTCAGTAATGAATCCCGATTTAATCTTCGATTTGCTGATGGTAGGGCGAGGATGTGGAGGCGCCGTCATGAACGTTACGCCCAGTGTTGTGTACAGGAAGTTGACAGATTTCGAGGCGGAAGTGTCATGGTGTGGGGTGCTTTCTGTGGCAATGCACGTTCCAGGTTTCTTGTCATCCGCGGCAACCTCATCGCTGCTGCTTGCCGCGACCGGGTACTAGCACCAGAACTTCTGCCTTTAATGGCAGCACGGTTTGATCTTCCAACACGACAATGCCAGACCCCACACAGCATTTTTGACGCTACTGAACTTGTGTGCCAACAGATTCTCGTGCTTGGGACTTATGACTTAAACTGTTGATGTTATTACCAAATACCGTAGGTACTTGGAACAAATTATGATTACCTTCGTTAATTAAAATCCGTCTTTTGACATTAATGATTAAAAATTACCTTCTCTGATACATTTGGCCGTTGTATATTATATATGGGATTACTTTTAAAAATGTCTAAGTTTTTAATTTGGCTGGCTTCACAAAACATCGCATCACGATATATTACCCTTAGACCACTCAGTTCCAGAGTGAATTTGGCAATTCCTCCCATCAACGAGAGAGCTATTGGTTCTGTGCTTCACAACACGTCACAGTTTAGTAAATTTAGCAAAAGAATTACTGTAACTAATGCCATCTGATCACCAATTTAGTCACCTTCTATGACGTACAGTAATCAGGCGACGAATTTAAGTAACATTCTAGACTCGTTTGGCTGTTTTCGTGTTTCACGTCATATGATCCTCCTATCTAACTCTGACTTGACCCTCCTGGGCCTGATTCCTCTGCAGAACACGTGGCAGAACAGTGGAACTTCCATCTGCATCAGTGTCGTCGGAATAACGTCTTTGAAGCTGTAACAAAACAGTGTTGCTTATTTGTGTTTTCCAGCGTGACGAGCAAGGATTAGTGTCTTGTAAAAATATTCATCTTACACATACATATCTCACAACATCACCAGGATACAGAGTGGAAATAGCTCCATAACAACTGAAATTATGATTACAAACATGTCACATGGATTTATTTTCATATATAATTCCATATCATATAAATATATAATTTATAGAATCTACATGCGTTCAAAATTAGTACGGTCAATATCTAAAATTCCATCACAATTCCATGTAAAATTCAGATGTGTTCTACTGTGCGATATGTTCATGTTAGATTCACTAAAAGCAATATGTGAACAGCTGTATCGGGCTATTTAGATTAAATATAAATTGTGCAAACAATTACACACCTTGTCCAACTGGATATCTGTTCATATCATTCAAATAGTAAGGCTTGGGTGAGAGATTAAATACTTAAGAAATAAGTGGGAGTTGTTTATCGTACAATAAAAAACTGCAGGGAGAATAAACCATGAGGCCAAAACGAGTGGTCAAAAGTTTGGTGCAGTTGATGGAAAGGTATTCAGTTCTTAAGAAAAACAAGTCATTAACTATTTAATACTTAGTACTTATCTTAAAGTATGAATTCAGTCTTAAATTATTACATCAGTGCAAATCTAGCAGAACGCAGGATGTACTTAAGGACCGAATTCAAAGTATCTAAACATATCTCAGTTCTAACCTCTCGTAACAAATGCGTATCTGTAGGACTCTCGTTTTTAAAACTTTATGTGCATTGAACCATCAGTCTACAATATCAAACGACAAACGTTTTATAAACGCTAGCAAAAAATGAATATTCTTTTCTTAAAATGAGGACTTAATTAATTTCAGGGCTTACAGAAACTGTGCATACAGAAGATTCTCATCTTAAAGTCCGGTTTATTAAGGACGTCCCAAAAACGAGGCTGCCAACCCCCATTTTGGTAAGTGGGATATAGGTGTCTATTTAGAGAATATTCGGTACTCAGCGATGTGGACTCCTAGAAGATCGTATTTGGTATGCAGGTTCAACATTAATTCCCAAAAATTGGTGTACGCAAATGTTTTCTTCATATATTTCTATTTTTCAGTAATTTTACTTGAAATCGCACCCTTTTCTCAATGCTTTTGAGATTTGTGATGAGTTTCAGTAATAGGAAAATGAGACTGAAAACGGTATTCAGGACTCAGGAGAGAATGGGGTTGGCACCCTAAAAATGTAGAAAGGTTCATCCACGTAACGGTGTCTGGCCCGGAGTGACCTGGAATCCCCATGGAATGTGTTGATATACTTCTAGGGTGTTCATGTAAACCCATTCTTGGCAGAGCTGCATTAGGCGTTTAACAAAGAGGCAAATGTCCATGTTCTTGTTTCAATACCCAAAATACTTCAAACTAGTTTCTAAAAACATCCTTAATAAACGTGGGACGCTGTTCTTACTATCAATCATAGGTTTGTCTGGTCACAGCTGGAATGTTGCGGAGTGCGGCGGAAAACAACAAGCAGCCTATTGAAGGTCTCACCGTGGTGATTCCGGGTCAGTATAGGTATTAGTATAGTCAAGGCGACCAAATGGATGCGATGTTCAGGCTCCACCACTTGGTTGAGGCAGTGTCATCGAGACCCAACGACTTTGGATGTATCTCGGGATGTCAATCACTTGTTTCTCGCGTCCATACTCGATTATTTACCGTCATATACATGTAGCTTGAATATCGCGGCTTTGACCAACATAGAATTACAGTGGATTCATTTATTTGTAACGCACATGAACGGCACACTCTGTGATAAAATGTTCATAGCTTCAAGTGCATTCGTTCACTGCATTTTATGGCGCTTCAAAAAACATTGCATCACGATTTATCTCCCTTAGACCGATCAACAGCCAAGTGAATGTAACACGTCCTCACTGCAGGAACGAGAGAGCAATCGGTTCTGTTTCATAAAGCGAAACAGTTCAGTAAAGCTACAATAACAATCAGTACATTTAATGTATAAATGTACAATAGTAGTTTCAGGTGATTCTGTTGAACACTGAGGCTCATATTTTACTTACATTCGTCCCATCTTCTGCTTATTGTTCTCAGCATAGCAAGCAAGGATAAGTGTCATGTAAATATCAATCCAACACCACCATAGCTTACACCACCTCTAGTTATAACACCGAAGGATTAACTCGGTGTTGCACTCACGTTATCATTACAAACAGGAAAAACACATCATACGGATGATCTGGTATTCGGAAATAATTGATCAACTTTAAATCGAAGTATATAATATATAAAATTAGACAATGCTCAGAATAGATCTCAATACGAGCAGTACACGAAGAATGTGTAAACAAGTTAAATCTTCATTCATCACATTCAAATAGTAAGGCTAAGATGCGAGCTTCAACACAAACGTAAAATGTGATTTTACCAAATACAGTGAAAGGTGCTTACAGGTAAATACACAATGACATATATCACTACACTTAAATCCCCCAACAAAGACGTGACTATAGTTTATTGAAAGGAGACTTGTGACATGTTCACTCACTTACATGTAAATACCTTCACTTCATCTGACATACACACGTACATACGGCCACGCCCACCATAACACACTCCACATGGATACTGGACACCATCCTGTGATGTCAGCATGTTTCTAACAAACTGTCCTGACTCAGTCAGATGGAGGACTCTGTGTAGATGGTTGTCTGTCACCAGGATGTCTCCTGTGCTGGTAGTTGTGATACCACGTGGATACTTCAGTGATGTGTTTCCTGTAGTGCTGTAGGTGAACACAACATCTCCCTCGGGAGCCAGACACATGACACACTTGGATCCACTGTCAGACACCAGGATGTTTCCTGTCCTCGTGGTACAGAGGAAGGAGGAATGCTTCAAGATGTATCTACTAGGTTGGCCTGGACAAATTCACCTCAGGACGTGTCCCGTCATATCCAGGATATCAACACAGAGAGGGAAGGCGGAACTTGCTGCTAGTGTTGATGGTGTCACAGACGTTATACCCCAGTACCGTTTGCTGGTTTTGATGGTTGACAGCAGCACCAGGTCAGGGTTGACTTGTACAGATAAAATCTGTCTGGAACCCGGCACAGTGACAGCCACCTGGTTGTCCTTCAACTTTGTTATACCAAACGGAGTACCACACACACTGAGCCTGCTGTGACCTGGCTGCTTGTTCCTGGTGTAGAAGGACTTCACACTGTTGTTGTTGTTGTCTGTGACTACCACTGTGTTTGTACCATTCACAACTAACACCGTCATGTCAATGAGGTTTGCTCCATATGTATCTCCTGCTACTCTGGTGTTAATGGTGTCCTGTAACACAGGAGTAGCCTTCAGGTCCAGCACGTTAATGGTGTCCTGTAACACAGGAGTAGCCTTCAGGTCCAGCACACCCTTATACAGGACGTCTATCTCACCCAGCTGTAGATCGTCCAGTGCTCTACTCAGCTTGTCCGTGTCCTGTCTGAACATGATCCTGGCTATTCTTCCCTTCTCCTTCACGTCTGTGACTCCGACAGCCTCCACATCACCGGCCTCACATCCCTGGTACATCTCATACACACCCATGTCACACTCAGATTGTAGAGTCTGGTCTATCAGCACAGCCTGTTGTTGGTACATCTGTACTGACATCTCACCTGACTTTATGTCTGCTTTCAGTTCTCCAATGTGTCTGCCAGACATTTCTTTCAGTTCAGCCAAAAGTTTCCGTTCCTTGACTTTGATCATCTCTATTGCTTTGAGACTTGCAGACTTGATATTCGATTCTATTTGTAAGTAAAGTGTTAATGCTTCATTGACTTTGGAGTTTTGTTTACCAATATGTGTTTTCATCTCGTCCTGTTTCTTCAACAAATCCTCTTTATTCCTTCTCAACTCGGTTTCCATTGCAGGAATCTCTGACTCAATTTCAACAACCAAGTCACATTTCCTGTGATGGATAGTGCAGCATGTTTGACAAACAGCTGTTTTACAATCTTTACAAATATATTTGATATTTTCATCTTTGTGAATTTTACACATGACCTTTCTCTTGACCCTAACCTTTGTCTCTCTAGACAGGTCAACTACGTCATGGTGTCGGGAAGATGGAATTCGTCTGTGTACTCGAATACATCGTTCACAGAGTGCGTCGTCACAAACAGAGCACCAAGATGTAGCCGGAGTTGTCTCCCCTTCCTCCTTGCAATAACTGCAGTGAGTGGTATCTGAAATATGAATGTAATCATGTAGAGATAGTAACAGTTCTATATCACTATCTATTACAAAACTTCATGTGGCATATCACTCGCACGTGTGAGACAACATGCATCAATAACATCCCAATACGACGTAATGTGAAATATTATGTAAATAACATTGGATTTGTCTCACTGATAGAAATCGCCATATAGATCTCAGAAAAAACAGCGATTGTGTCTGAGATAGACCTTAGACCATCTCTCTTTCGAATCATGTCTGGATAATCGTTGTTACTTGTTAAAACAGTGTACACGAAACGATTTCATGGTCTACATACAGCCTACAAACAACTTAATAAATGACTTTCGATATATTTTGAAACCATACAAAATATCTTCTCACTCAACATACATTCCTATAATCCAGTCAGGTGTGGAGTTGCCTGCTTAGAAGTAACATTTATATTCATACAAACCACAAACTCTCACCTTTAGATCCGGGGCCAAACGAGTCCAAGAGTCCCTGGATGACAAAGCTGGGCTTGACGTCATCCGCCCACTCCTCCACTGGTCTCTCAGGGGCAGACACTTTCGTCATCTAGCTGCAGAATGGACACAGGAGAGATTTGGCACTGATGGCTTCTGGTCTGGTTTTGGTGTAGTTGACGACACATTTCCGACAGAAGGTGTGATTACATACAAGTGTACAGGCCTTGTCAAACACCTCTGTACATATCGTGCATGTCAGGAAGTGTTCTGTTAACTTCTGGGAGGTCGCCATCTTACCTACACAAAGATCAACCAGCCGTTGTATTTCCGGTGTACACAAAAGACAAATTTTAGCCACAATCTGACTGGTAGAGCGTCCACCCGGAGAGCCGAAGGTCCGGGGTTCGATCCCCGCCCGCGTCACACAGAAAGACGTTAAAAGATGGTACTTGTTGTTACCCTGTCTGGCGCCCGGCATTAAGGGTCTAAAACAAGGACTGGTCGACTCGGAGTCAGTATACTGTGTCTGAGTGGGGTATTCATGTTAAACTGCGGCATGGTATCTCAGTGAGCTAGCACTATAAATCGGCATCAGTCACACAAACACACACGTACGCACATGCATGTCGCTATATCAGTGCAATAATCTTGGACGCGACGTTAAACCCCATTTTACCTCACCTCACAATCCGAGCGTACAGTTCTTGAACACTGACACTAAGACACTAAGGGGGACTTATTTACTGTCCCGTTCAAAACTAAGAAAGGGTATATTGTATCCTCCCATTCACCGACTGGATCGTCCAGATCTTGAAACAATTAACAAATATCCCGTTTCATAAGACCCATGAAGATTTGGGGTAGAATAGATCTTCAGCAACCTGTGCTTGCAGTCAAAGGCAACTGTGCTTGTCGTAAGAGGCGACAAACGGGATTGGGTGGTTTATGCATGTCATCATATCCCAATTGTGTGGATCAACGCTCATTATGTCAATCACTGGATTGTCTGGTCCAGACTCGATTATTTACAGACCGCCGTCATACAGCTGGAATATTGCTGAGTGCGGCCTTAAACAACAAACAAACAAAAGAAAAGTTATCTCAGATGTATGCATTTCTTATGAACAACCTAACATCCAGCTCTAATAGTGTGTATATATGTGTGTCTGTCTGTGTGGTGTGTGCGTGTTTCTCTCTCTCTCTCTCTCTCTCTCTCTCTCTCTCTCTCTCTCTCTCTCTCTCTCTCTCTCTCTCCTCTCATTGTGCAGGTGCATTTACAACATGAAGTGCGTGCACTTGTGAACCGTGTGCAGTGTATCGATTACGTGACATAGTTATGGGGTGACACCCACTCATTACCATATCGAAAGTAGGAGACATTATTACAGTTCACATAATAAAGAACCATATCAGATGTGAAATAATACAGTTATGTGGAATTATTTTCCCGTATGGTTTACTGAAGCATTTGTCTGGGATCATGTCAGTAACAACTGTAACAGACACACGTGATATATACATACACGTACATAGGGATCAGTCTCAGTATTGAAGTCAAGTGGCCGATCAGAGTATTTAATGACAGTGGATCTTTAAAGTATTCCGGTGAGCCTACATGTTATATTTAATTAGGTGCCCGGTTATGAGAATCTGCCTGGAGATGACTGTATAGTTAGATGAACCCTTGTGGTGTTACCACTACACAGTAGGACAGGTTTGTAGCGTTAAAAGTGAAGCAGACACAAGCCTTGTGACAACACACTTACCTGAGACAAACGGGTTACCGCTGTGGAGGGAAATTGAGCCATTGTGAGTTTCGTTACCAACTCGTGTCAAAGTAGGACAAGCTGCTTGCAGGTTACAGAAATAGCGGCGAGTGGAGGCGAATGGGCGTTTTGTATTTGTTCTAAATACATTGGGTCTAGATTAGATTAATTAAAAGCCGCTTTCATGGAGCTGGAATAATCCTGAGTGCCGCGACAACAACAAACAAACTTACAGACTGACATGATACAGCTGTAATATTGATGACAGGAAAACTACAAATATTTACTCAAAAATAAGTTACGATACTCACTTCTTCCAGGTTTCCTTCACCTGTTTAACATAATTATTTACCAACATACAGTGGCTAATATCTCTGTAAGCTGCTCTCAAACTAATTGTTTCAAGCTCACTTGGTGGGTACAATGTACAATAAGCACAAAGTCGTAAATGCTGTATCTTTCTGTACTTTGCATCAAGCATCGATAGCACAACAGTGATTACATGTTCGTGTTATCACACGCAAACGTATATGTACATTGGATTAATTAATGTGGAACATATATCGACAGCACGAACAGTGATGTCCATGTTTTCACATACAACATTCATCCTTGAAGCATGTATACTGAACCAAATTAAAAACTTCACAATCCTAAAATTTTAACATTTTGACCAGTTATCATTGTGGGCCCTTATTGTGTCTATAAACACTAATGGCCACGAGTTGTCTTCAGGTAACACCCATTTTTGTGCAGGTGAATCGATCAAACTCAAGTGCACAGCACCATAGTGGAAAAAGTGTTTTTTTCACGTGCAACTGGTCACGCGGCCATAAAACACCGCACGTTTTTTCAGCCATACTTGTTAGCAGTCATTAACAAAAAAAGAAAAACACAGGAAAACAAAAGTCTTTACGGCCATTTGTCATGCCACGCCTTTCAAATGTGCAACGTGAACGTGCCAACGGCATGTTGCAGACGGGAACGTCCGTAGCTGAAGTCGCAAGGACGATGGGTTGTAGTCCTGTTTGTGATTTACAGACGCGTCTACAGCTAACGGGTACCACCGCTGATCGCCCTCGGCCAGGTCGGCCACGTGTGACGTCACATGCAGAGGATCGTCAGATTGTCTTACGTCACCTCTGTAACCGATTTTTGACGGCTACATCAACCAGAAACGAACTGTTTAGGGATAGACTGAGTGCGCAAACTGAAACTGTTCGAAACCGTCTGAGAACTGCTCATCTTCAAGCACGACGGCCATACTGTGGGCCGATTCTGACTCAGACGTCAACGTCAATTGTTGACACAGTGACACTTACGATGGACTCAATTGGAATCAAGTCGTCTTCAGTAATGAATCCCGATTTAATCTTCGATTTTCTGATGGTAGGGCGAGGGTGTGGAGGCGCCGTCATGAACGTTACGCCCAGAGTGTGTACAGGAAGTTGACAGATTTCGAGGCGGAAGTGTCATGGTGTGAGGTGCTTTCTGTGGCAATGCACGTTCCAGGTTTCTTGTCATCCGTGGCAACCTCATCGCTGCTGCTTGCCGCGACCGGGTACTAGCACCAGAACTTCTGCCTTTGATGGCAGCACATGGACCCGGTTTGATCTTCCAACACGACAATGCCAGACCCCACACAGCAATTTTGACGATACTGAACTTGTGTGCCAACAGATTCTCGTGCTTGGGACTTATGACTTAAACTGTTGATGTTATTAGCAAATACCGTAGGTGCTTGGAACAAATTATGGTTACCTTCGTTAATTAAAATCCGTCTTTTGACATTAATGATTAAAAATTACCTTCTCTGATACATTTGGCCGTTGTATATTATATATGGGATTACCTTTAAAAATGTTTAAGTTTATGATTTGACTGGCTTCACAAAACATCGCATCATGATTTATTACCCTTAGATCACTCAGTTCCAGAGTGAATTTGGCAATTCCTCCCAACAACGAGAGAGCTATTGGTTCTGTGCTTCACAACACGCCACAGTTTAGTAAATTTAGCAAAAGAATTACTGTAACTAATGCTTAGCAGCCGTTGGGACCAACTGATCACCAATTTAGTCACCTTCTATGACGTACAGAAATCAGGCGACGAATTTAAGTAACATTCTAGACTCGTTTGGCTGTTTTCGTGTTCGACGTCATATGATCCGCCTATCTAACTCTGACTTGACTCTCCTGGGCCTGAATCCTCTGCAGGACACGTGGCAGAACAGTGGAACTTCCATCCGCATCAGTGTCGTCGGAATAACGTCTTTAAAGCTGTAACAAAACAGTGTTGCTTATTTGTGTTTTCCAGGGTGACGAGCAAGGATTAGTGTCTTGTAAAAATATTCATCTTACACATACATGTCTCACAACATCACCAGGATACAGAGTGGAAATAGCTCCATAACAACTGAAATTATGATAACAAACATGTCACATGGATTTATTTTCATATATAATTCCATATCATATAAATATATAATTTATAGAATCCACATGCGTTCAAAATTAGTACGGTCAATATCTAAAATTACACACCTTGTCCAACTGGATATCTGTTCATATCATTCAAATAGTAAGGCTTGGGTGAGAGATTAAATACTTAAGAAATAAGTGGGAGTTGTTTATCGTACAATAAAAAACTGCAGGGAGAATAAACCATGAGGCCAAAACGAGTGGTCAAAAGTTTGGTGCAGTTGATGGACAGGTGTCCAGTTCTTTAGAAAAGCAAGTCATTAACTATTTAATACTTAGTACTTATCTTAAAGTATGAATTCAGTCTTAAATTATTACATCAGTGCAAATCTAGCAGAACGCAGGATGTACTTATGAACCGAATTCAAAGTATCTAAACATATCTCAGTTCTAACCTCTCGAAATAAATGCGTATCTGTAGGACTCTCGTTTTTAAAACTTTATGTGCGTTCAACCATTAGTCTACAATATCAAACGACAAACGTTTTATAAACGCTAGCAAAAAATGTATATTCTTTTCTTAAAATGAGGACTTAATTAATTTCAGGGCTTACAGATACTGTGCATACAGAAGATTCTCAACTTGAAGTCCGGTTTATTAAGGACGTCCCAAAAACGAGGCTGCCAACCCCCATTTTGGTAAGTGGGATTTAGGGGTCTATTTAGAGCGTATTCTGTACTCAGCGATGTGGACTCCTAGAAGATCGTATTTGGTATGCAGGTTCAACATTAATTCTAAAAAATTGGTGTACGCAAATGTTTTCTTCATATATTTCTTTTTTCTATTTTTCAGTAATTTTACTTGAAATCGCACCCTTTTCTCAATGCTTTTGAGATTTGTGATGAGTTTCAGAAATAGGAAAATGAGATTGTAAACGGTATTCAGGACTCAGAAGAGAATGGGGTTGGCACCCTAAAAATGTAGAAAGGTTCATCCACGTAACGGTGTTTGGCCCGGAGTGACCTGGAATCCCCACGGAATGTGTTGATATACTTCTAGGGTGTTCATGTAAACCCATTCTTGGCAGAGCTGCATTAGGCGTTGAACAAAGAGGCAAATGTCCATGTTCTTGTTTCAATACCCAAAATACTTAAAACTAGTTTCTAAAAACATCCTTAATAAACGTGGGACGCTGTTCTTACTATCAATCAGAGGTTTGTCTGGTCATAGCTGGAATATTGCAGAGTGCGGCGGAAAACAACAAGCAGCCTATTCAAGGTCTCCCCGCCGTAATTCCGGGTCAGTATAGGTCCTCGGCACCCTGTGCTTGTTGTTCGAGGCGACCAAATGGATGCGATTGTCAGACCCCGTCACTTGGTTGATTCAGTGTCATCATGACCCAACGACTTGAATGTTCCTTGTGATGTCAATCACTGGTTTCTTGCGTCCATACTCGATTATTTACCGTCATATACATGTAGCTTGAATATTGCAGCGTTGACCAACGTAGAATTACAGTGGATTCATTTATTTGTAACACACATAAACGGCACACTCTGTGGTAGAATGTTCATAGCTTTAAGTGCATTCGTTCACAGCATTTGATGGCGCTTCAAAAGCATTGCATCACGATTTATCTCCCTTAGACCGATCAACGGCCAAGTGAATGTAACACGTCCTCACTGCAGGAACGGGAGAGCAATCGGTTCTGTGTTTCATAACGCGAAACAGTTAAGTAAAGCTACCAAAACAATTAGTACATTTAATGTATATATCTATATACATCTATATCATGTGATTGTGTTGAACACTGATACCTATATTTCACGTATATCTGTCCCATCTTCTGCTTATTGTCCTCAGCATAGCAAGCAAGGATTACTGTCATGTAAATATCCATCCTACACCGCCATAGCTCACACCACCTTTAGTTATAACACAGAAGGATTAGCTCCGTGTTACACTCGCGTTATGATTACAAACATGAAAAACACATCATACGGACGATCTGGTATTCAGAAATAATGAATCCACTTTTATTCGAAGTTCATAATACATTAAATTAGACAATGCTCAAAATAGATTATAGTGATACGAGCAGTACACGAAAAGCCATGTCTTGCTACTCAGATAACACATAAAATGTTTACACAAGTTAAATCTTCATTCACAATTCATTCAACGCAAATGTAGAATGTGATTTTACCAAATACAGTGAAATGTGCTTACAGTTAAATACACAATGACACATATCACTGCACATAAATCCCCCAACAAAGACGTGACTATAGTTTATTGAAAGGAGACTTGTGACATGTTCACTCACTTACAGCATGTAAATACCTTCACGCTATCTGGTGTACACACGTACATACAGCCACGCCCACCAACACATACTCCACATGGACTCTGGACACCATCCTGTGATGTCAGCATGTTTCTAACAAACTGTCCTGACTCAGTCAGATGGAGGACTCTGTGTAGATGGTAGTCTGTCACCAGGATGTCGCCTGTGCTGGTGCTGGTGATACCAAGTGGATACTTCAGTGATGTGTCTCCTGTAGGGCTGTAGTTGAACACCACATCTCCCTCGGGAGTCAGACACACAACACACATGGATCCCGTGTCACACACCAGGATGTTTCCTGTCCTCGTGGTACAGAGGAAGTAGGGATACTTCAAGATGCATCTACTAGGTTGTCCTGGACAAATTGACTTCAGCACGTGTCCCGCCATATCCAGGATATCAACACAGGGAGGGGAGCTGGAACTTGCTGCTAGTGTTGATGGTGTCAGAGACGTTATACCCCAGTACTGTTTGCTGGTTTTGATGGTTGACAGCAGCATCAGGTCAGGGTTGACTTGTACTGTTACAATCTGACTGGAACCCAGCACAGTGACAGCCACCTGGTTGTCCTTCAACATTGTTATACCTTACGGAGGACCACACACACTGAGCCTGCTGAGACATGGCTGCTTGTTCCTGGTGTAGAAGGACTTCACACTGTTGTTGTTGTTGTCTGTGACTACAACTGTGTCTGTACCATTCACCACAAACACCTTCACGTCAGTGGGGCATGCCCCATATGTATCTCCTGCTACTCTGGTGTTAATGGTGTCCTGTAACACAGGAGTCGCCTTCAGGTCCAGCACGTTAATGGTGTCCTGTAACACAGGAGTAGCCTTCAGGTCCAGTACATCCTCATACAGGACGTCTATCTCACCCAGCTGTAGATCGTCCAGTGCTCTACTCAGCTTGTCCGTGTCCTGTCTGAACATGATCCTGGCTATTCTTCCCTTCTCCTTCATGTCTGCGACTCCGACAGCCTCCACATCACCGGCCTCACATCCCTGGTACATCTCATACACACCCATGTCACACTCAGATTGTAGAGTCTGGTCTATCAGCTCAGCCTGTTGTTGGTACATCTGTACTGACATCTCACCTGACTTTATGTCTGCCTTCAGTTCTTCAATGTGTTTGTCAGACATTTCTTTCAGTTCAGCCAAAAGTTTCCGTTCTTTGATTTTCATCACCTCTATTGCTTTGAGACTTGCAGACTTGATATTCGATTCTATTTGTAAGTAATGCTTTAATGCTTCATCTACTTTGGGGGTTTGTTTACCAATATGTGTTTTCATCTCATCGTGTTTCTTCAACAAATCCTCTTTATTCCTTCTCAGCTCGGTTTTCATGGCAGGAATCTCTGACACAATTTCTACAACCAAGTCACATTTCCTGTGATGGATAGTGCAGCATGTTTGACAAACAGCTGTTTTACAATCTTTACAAATATATTTGATATTTTCATCTTTGTGAATTTTACACATGACCTTTCTCTTGACCTTAACCTTTGTCTCTCTAGACAGGTCAACTACGTCATGGTGACGGGAAGATGGAATTCGTCTGTGTACTCGAATACATCGTTCACAGAGTGCGTCGTCACAAACAGAGCACCAAGATGTAGCCGGAGTTGTCTCCCCTTCCTCCTTGCAATAACTGCAGTGAGTGGTATCTGAAATATGAATGTAATTATGTAGAGATAGCAACAGTTCTATATCACTATCTATTACAAAACTTCATGTGGCATATCACTCACACGTGTGAGACAACATGCATCAATAACATCCCAATACGACGTAATGTGAAATATTATGTAAATAACATTGGATTTGTCTCACTGATAGAAATCGCCATATAGATCTCAGAAAAAACAGCGATTGTGTCTGAGATAGACCTTAGACCATCTCCCTTTCGAATCAGTTCCGGATAATCGTTGTTACTTGTTAAAACAGTGTACACGAAACGATTTCATAGTCTACATACAGCCTACAAACAACTTAATAAATGACTTTCGATATATTTTGAAACCATACAAAATATTTTCTCACTCAACACACATTCCTATAATCCAGTCAGGTGTGGAGTTACCTGCTTAGAAATAACATTTATATTCATACAAACCACAAACTCTCACCTTTAGATCCGGGGCCAAACGAGTCCAAGAGTCCCTGGATGACAAAGCTGGGCTTGACGTCATCCGCCCACTCCTCCACTGGTCTCTCAGGGGCAGACACTTTCGTCATCTTGTTGCAGAATGGACACAGGAGAGACTTGGCACTGATGGCTTCTGGTCTGGTTTTGGTGTAGTTGACGACACATTTCCGACAGAAGGTGTGATTACATACAAGTGTACAGGGCTTGTCAAACACCTCTGTACATATCGTGCTTCTGGGAGGTCGCCATCTCAGCTACAAAAAGACAAAAGCACCTGTTGTATTTCCGGTGTACACAAAAGACAAATTTTAGCCACAATCCGAGTGGTAGATCGTCGACCCGGAGAGCGGAAGGTCCTGGGTTCGATCCCCGCCCGCGTCATACCGAAAGATGTTAAAAGATAGTACTTGTTGTTACTCTGTCTGGCGCTCGGCATTAAGGGTCTAAAACAAGGACTGGTCGACTCGGAGTCAGTATACTGTGTCTGAGTGGGATATTAATGTTAAACTGAGGCATGGTATCTTAGTGAGCTAGCACTATAAATCGGCTTCAGTCCGGACTATTACAAGCAGCTACACAAACAAACACGTACGTACATGCATGTCGCTATAAAACTCCAGTAATGTTGGACGCGACGTTAAACCCCGTTTTATCTCACCTCACCTCACAATCCGAGCGTACAGTTCTTGAACAAGTGACACTAAGACTTGACTGTAGTAGGGGGACTTATTCATTGTCCTGTTCAAAACTAAGAAAGGGTATATTGCATCATCCCATTCACCGACTGGATCATCCAGATCTTGAAACAAGTAACAAATATCCCGTTTCATACTTGACCCGTGAAGATTCGGGATAGAATAGATCTTCAGCAATCCATGCTTGCAGTAAAAGGCGACTATGCTTGTCGTAAGAGGCGACTAACGGGATCGGGTGGTCTGGCTCGCTGACTTGGTTGATGCATGTCATCGTATCCAAATTGTGTGGAACTGGATTGTCTGGTCCAGACTCGATTATTTACAGACCGCCGTCATATAACTGAAATATTGCTGAGTGCGGCGTTAAACAACAAACAAACAAAAGAAAACATTTGATGTATGCATTCCTTATGAACAAGCTAACATCCAGCTTTAATAGTGTGTATATATGTGTGTCAGTCTGTGTGGTGTGTGCGTGTTTCTCATCTCTCTCTCTCTCTCTCTCTCTCTCTCTCTCTCTCTCTCTCTCTCTCTCTCTCTCTCTCTCTCTCTCTCTTGTGCAGGTGGATTTACACCATGAGGTGTGTGCACTTGTGAAACGTGTTCAGTGTTTCGATCACGTGACATAGGTATGGGGGTGACACCAACTCATTACCATATCGAAAGTAGGAGACATTAAGTTCAGACGATATGGAATAATACAGTTATCTAGAAGTATTTTCCTATATTGTTTACTGAGGCATTTGTCAGGGATCATGTCAGTAATAACTGTAAAAGACACACGTGATGTATACATACACATACGCCGGGATCGATCTCTGTATTGAAGTCAAGTGGCCGACTGAAGGAAATAGTGAAAGTGGATCTTTGAAATAGTCTGGTTAGCCTACAGGTTACATTTAATTAGGTCATGAGAATCTGCCTAGTTAGATGAACCCTTGTGGTGTTACCAGTACACAGCAGGACAGGTGTGTAGCGTTTTAAGTGAAGTAGACGCAAGCCTTGTGACAACACACTTACCCGAGACAAGCAGGTTACCGGTGTCGAGGGAAATTGAGCAGCCAGTGAGATCTATCCTAGAGGGGTGTGGGCGTGATTCGTTCGTTACCAACTCGTGTCATTCCGGGACAAGCTGCTTGCAGGTCACAGAAATAGGAGCGAATGGAGGCGAATGGGCGTTTTGTATTTGTTCTAAACACTCTTGGTCTAGATTCGATTATTTAAAGGCCGCTTTCATGGAGCTGGAATAATCCTGAGGGCCGCGTAAACAACAAACAACTTTACAGACTGACATTACAGCTGTAATATTGATGACAGGAAAACTACAATTATTTACTCGAGAATATGTCACGATACTCACTTCTTGCGGGTTTCCTTCACCTGTTTAACATGTTTATTTACCAACATACAGTGGCTAATATCTCTGTAAGCTGCTCGCAAACTAATTCCTTCAAGCTCACTTGGTTGGTGCAAAATACAATAAGCACAAAGTCGTAAATGCTGTATGTTTCTGTACTTTGCATCAAGCGTCGATAGCACAACAGTGATTACATTTCCGTGTTATCACACGCAAATCACAAAACATCGCATCACGATTTATTACCATCGAACAGCTCAGTTCCAGGGTGAATGTGGCAATTCCTCCCAACAACGAGAGAGCTATTGGTTCTGTGCTTCACAACACGTCAAAGTTTAGTAACTTTAGCAAAAGAATTACTGCAACTAATGCTTAGCAGCCGTTGTGAACAACTGATCACCAATTTAGTCACCTTCTATGACGTACAGAAATCAGCTGACGGAATTTAAGTAACATTCTAGAGTCGTTTGGCTGTTTTCGTGTTCCACGTCATATGATCCGCCTATCTTAACTCTGACTTGACTCTCCTGGGCCTGAATCCCCTGCAGGACACGTGGCAGAACAGTGGAACTTCCATCCGCATCAGTGTCGTCGGAATAACGTCTTTAAAGCTGTAACAAAACAGTGTTGCTCATTTGTGTTTTCCTGCGGGACGAGCAAGGATTAGTGTCTTGTAAAAATATTCATCATACACATACATATCTCACAACATCACCAGGATACAGAGTGGAAATAGCTCCTTAACATCTGAAATTATGATTACAAACATGTCACATGGATTTATTTTCAGATATAATTCCATATAATATAAACATATAATTTATAGAATCCACATACGTTCAAAATAAGTACGGTCAATATTTAAAATTCCATCACAATTCCATATAAAATTCAGATGTGTTCTACTGTGCGATATGTTCATGTTAGATTCATAAAAGCAGTGTGTGTACAGCTGTATCTGGCTATTTAGATTACATATAGATTGTGCAAACAATTACACACCTTGTCCAACTGGATATCTGTTCATATCATTCAAATAGTAAGGCTTGGATGAGAGATTAAATACTTATGAAATAAGTGGGAGTTGTTTATCGTACAATAAAACACTGCAGGGAGAATAAACCATGAGGCCAAAACGAGTGGTCAAAAGTTTGGTGCAGTTGATGGACAGGTGTTAAGTTCTTTAGAAAAGCAAGTCATTAACTATTTAATACTTAGTACTTATCTTAAAGTATGAATTCAGTCTTAAATTATTACATCAGTGCAAATCTAGCAGAACGCAGGATGTACTTATGAACCGAATTCAAAATATCTAAACATGTCTCAGTTCTAACCTCTCGTAACAAATGCGTATCTGTAGGACTCTCGTTTTTAAAACTTTATGTGCGTTCAACCATCAGTCTACAATATCAAACGACAAACGTTTTATAAACGCTAGCAAAAAATGTATATTCTTTTCTTAAAATGAGGACTTAATTAATTTCAGGGCTTACAGATACTGTGCATACAAAAGATTCTCAACTTAAAGTCCGGTTTATTAAGGACGTGCCAAAAACGAGGCTGCCAACCCCCATTTTGGTAAGTGGGATTTAGGGGTCTATTTAGAACGTATTCTGTACTCAGCGATGTGGACTCCTAGAAGATCGTATTTGGTATGCAGGTTCAACATTAATTCTAAAAAATTGGTGTTCGCAAATGTTTTCTTCATATATTTCTTTTTTTTCTATTTTTCAGTAATCTTACTTGAAATCGCACCCTTTTCTCAATGCTTTTGAGATTTGTGATGAGTTTCAGAAATAGGAAAATGAGACTGAAAACGGTATTCAGTTACTCAGAAGAGAATGGGGTTGGCGACCTAAAAATGTAGAAAGGTTCATCCACGTAACCGTGTCTGGCCCGGAGTGACCTGGAATCCCCACGGAATGTGTTGATATACTTCTAGGGTGTTCGTGTAAACCCATTCTTGGCAGAGCTGCATTAGGCGTTGAACAAAGAGGCAAATGTCCATGTTCTTGTTTCAATACCCAAAATACTTCAAACTAGTTTCTAAAAACATCCTTAATAAACGTGGGACGCTGTTCTTACTATCAATCATAGGTTTGTCTGGTCATAGCTGGAATGTTGTGGAGTGCGGCGGAAAACAACAAGCAGCCTATTCAAGGTCTCCCCGCTGTAATTCCGGGTCAGTATAGGTCCTCGGCACCCTGTGCTTGTCGTTCGGGGCGACCAAATGGATGCGATGGTCAGACCCCGTCACTTGGTTGATTCAGTGTCATCGTGACCCAACGACTTGGATGTTGCTCGTGATGTCAATCAATGGTTTCTTGCGTCCATACTCGAGTAATTACCGTCATACATGTAGCTTGAATATTGCAGCGTTGACCAACGTAGAATTACAGTGGATTCATTTATTTGTAACACACATAAACGGCACACTCTGTGGTAGAATGTTCATAGCTTCAAGTGCATTCGTTCACTGCATTTGATGGCGCTTCAAAAAACATTGCATCACGATTTATCTCCCTTAGACCGATCAACGGCCAAGTGAATGTAACACGTCCTCACTGCAGGAACGGGAGAGCAATCGGAGTTTAGTGATAAGAGCATTACTCGAAGAGCCATGTCTTGCTACTCAGATAACACATAAAATGTTTACACAAGTTAAATCTTCATTCACAATTCATTCAACGCAAATGTAGAATGTGATTTTACCAAATACAGTGAAATGTGCTTACAGTTAAATACACAATGACACATATCACTGCACATAAATCCCCCAACAAAGACGTGACTATAGTTTATTGAGAGGAGACTTGTGACATGTTCACTCACTTACATGTAAATACCTTCACTCCATCTGGTGTACACACGTACATGCGGCCACGCCCACAAACACACACTCCACGTGGATTCTGGACACCATCCTGTGATGTCAGCATGTTTCTAACAAACTGTCCTGACTCAGTCAGATGGAGGACTCTGTGTAGTTGGTAGTCTGTCACCAGAATGTCGCCTGCGCTGGTGCTGGTGATACCAAGTGGAAACATCAGTGATGTGTCTCCTCTAGGGCTGTAGGTGAACACCACATCTCCCTCGGGAGTCAGACACACGACACACCTGGATCCCCAGTCAGACACCAGGATGTTTCCTGTCCTCGTGGTACAGAGGTAGAGGGGATTCTTCAAGATGCATCTACTAGGTTGTCCTGGACAAATTGACTTCAGCACGTGTCCCGCCATATCCAGGATATCAACACAGGGAGGGAGGCTGGAACTTGCTGCTAGTGTTGATAGTGTCAGAGACGTGATACCCCGGTACTGTTTGCTGGTTGGGATGGCTGACAGCAGCACCAGGTCAGGGTTGACTTGTACTGTTACAATCTGTCTCGTACCTTGCACAGTGACAGCCACCTGGTTGTCCTTCAACATTGTTATACCCCACGGAGGACCACCCAGACTGAGCCTGCTGTGACATGGCTGCTTGTTCCTGGTGTAGAAGGACTTCACACTGTTGTTGTTATAGTCTGTGACTACCACTGTGTCTGTACCATTCACCACTAACATCGTCATGTCATAGGGGTATGTATCTCCTGCTTCTCTGACGTTAATGGTGTCCTGTAACACAGGAGTAGCCTTCAGGTCCAGCACGTTAATGGTGTCCTGTAACACAGGAGTCGCCTTCAGGTCCAGCACATCCTCATACAGGACGTCTATCTCACCCAGCTGTAGATCGTCCAGTGCTCTACTCAGCTTGTCCGTGTCCCGTCTGAACATGATCCTGGCTATTCTTCCCTTCTCCTTCACGTCTGTGACTCCGACAGCCTCCACATCACCGGCCTCACATCCCTGGTACATCTCATACACACCCATGTCACACTCAGATTGTAGAGTCTGGTCTATCAGCTCAGCCTGTTGTTGGTACATCTGTACTGACATCTCACCTGACTTTATGTCTGCCTTCAGTTCTCCAATGTGTTTGTCAGACATTTCTTTCAGTTCAGCCAAAAGTTTCCGTTCCTTGACTTTGATCATCTCTATTGCTTTGAGACTTGAAGACTTGATATTCGATTCTATTTGTAAGTAAAGCGTTAATGCGTCATCGACTTTGGAGGTTTGTGTTCTTACATGTGTTTTCATCTCGTTGTATTTCTTCAACAAATCCTCTTTATTCTTTCTCAGCTCGGTTTTCATTGCAGGAATCTCAGACTCAATTTCAACAACCAAGTCACATTTCCTGTGATGAATAATGCAGCATGTTTGACAAACAGCTGTTTGACAATCTTTACAAATATATTTGATATTTTCATCTTTGTGAACTTTACACATGACCTTTCTCTTGACCTTCACCTTTGTCTCTCCAGACAGGTCAACTACGTCATGGTGTCGGGAAGATGGAATTCGTCTGTGTACTCGAATACATCGTTCACAGAGTGCGTCGTCACAAACAGAGCACCAAGATGTAGCTGGAGTTGTCTCCCCTTCCTCCTTGCAATAACTACAGTGAGTCGTATCTGAAATAGGAATGTGATCATGTAGAGATAGTAACAGTTCTATATCACTACCTACTACAGAACTTCATGTGGCATATCACTCACACGGGTGAGACAACATGCATCAATAACATCCCAATACGTCTTAATGTGAAATATGTAAATAACATTGGATTTGTCTCACTGATAGAAATCGCCATATAGATCTCAGAAAAAACAGCGATTGTGTCTGAGATAGACCTTAGACCATCTCCCTTTCGAATCATGTCTGGATAATCGTTGTTACTTGTAAAAACAGTGTACACGAAACGATTTCATGGTCTACATACAGCCTACAAACAACTTAATAAATGATTTTCGATATATTTTGAAACCATACAAAATATCTTCTCACTAAACATACATTCCTATAATCCAGTCAGGTGTGGAGTTGCCTGCTTAGAAGTAACATTCATATTCATACAAACCACAAACTCTCACCTTTAGATCCGGGGCCAAACGAGTCCAAGAGTCCCTGGATGACAAAGCTGGGCTTGACGTCATCCGCCCACTCCTCCACTGGTCTCTCAGGGGCAGACACTTTCGTCATCTTGCTGCAGAATGGACACAGGAGAGACTTGGCACTGGTGGCTTCTGGTCTGGTTTGGGTGTAGTTGACGACACATTTCCGACAGAAGGTGTGATTACATACAAGTGTACAGGGCTTGTCAAACACCTCTGTACATATCGTGCATGTCAGGAAGTGTTCTGTTAACTTCTGTGAGGTCGCCATCTTACCTAGAAAAAAACAAACCAGTCGAGTATTGCCTGTGTACAAAACATGCACGTCTTATCCACAACCCGAGCTTACCACTCTTAAACACTAAGGCCGACTTCAGTTGTGATAATTTACTCTCCCGATCAAAAATTAAAAAAATATCGATTGTGTATTCACCTATCTTACCTACACAAAGATCAACCAGCCGTTGTATTTCCGGTGTACACAAAAGACAAATTTTAGCCACAATCTGACTGGTAGAGCGTCCACCCGGAGAGCCGAAGGTCCGGGGTTCGATCCCCGCCCACGTCACACCGAAAGACGTTAAAAGGTGGTACTTGTTGTTACCCTGTCTGGCGCCCGGCATTAAGGGTCTAAAACAAGGACTGGTCGACTCAGAGTCAGTATACTGTGTCTGAGTGGGGTATTCATGTTAAACTGCGGCATGGTATCTCAGTGAGCTAGCACTATAAATCGGCATCAGTCACACAAACACACACGTACGCACATGCATGTCGCTATATCAGTGCAATAATCTTGGACGCGACGTTAAACCCCATTTTACCTCACCTCACAATCCGAGCGTACAGTTCTTGAACACTGACACTAAGACCGACTGTAGTAGGGGGACTTATTTACTGTCCCGTTCAAAACTAAGAAAGGGTATATTGTATCCTCCCATTCACCGACTGGATCGTCCAGATCTTGAAACAATTAACAAATATCCCGTTTCATAAGACCCATGAAGATTTGGGGTAGAATAGATCTTCAGCAACCTGTGCTTGCAGTCAAAGGCAACTATGCTTGTCGTAAGAGGCGACTAACGGGATCGGGTGGTTTATGCATGTCATCATATCCCAAGTGTGTGGATCAACGCTCATTATGTCAATCACTGGATTGTCTGGTCCAGACTCGATTATTTACAGACCGCCGTCATACAGCTGGAATATTGCTGAGTGCGGCCTTAAACAACAAACAAACAAAAGAAAAGTTATCTCAGATGTATGCATTTCTTATGAACAACCTAACATCCAGCTCTAATATTGTGTATATATGTGTGTCTGTCTGTGAGGTGTGTGCGTGTTCTCTCTCTCTCTCTCTCTCTCTCTCTCTCTCTCTCTCTCTCTCTCTCTCTCTCTCTCTCTCTCTCTCTCATTGTGCAGGTGCATTTACAACATGAAGTTCGTGCACTTGTGAGCCGTGTGCAGTGTATCGATCACGTGACATAGTTATGGGGTGACACCCACTCATTACCATATCGAAAGTAGGAGACATTATTACAGTTCACATAATAAAGAACCATATCAGATGTGAAATAATACAGTTATGTGGAATTATTTTCCCGTATGGTTTACTGAAGCATTTGTCTGGGATCATGTCAGTAACAACTGTAACAGACACACGTGATATATACATACACGTACATAGGGATCAGTCTCAGTATTGAAGTCAAGTGGCCGATCAGAGTATTTAATGACAGTGGATCTTTAAAGTATTCCGGTGAGCCTACATGTTATATTTAATTAGGTGCCCGGTTATGAGAATCTGCCTGGAGATGACTGTATAGTTAGATGAACCCTTGTGGTGTTACCACTACACAGTAGGACAGGTGTGTAGCGTTATAACTGAAGTAGACGCAAGCCTTGTGACAACACACTCACCTGAGACAAGCAGATAACCGCTGTGGAGGGAAATTGAGCCACCGTGAGTTTCGTTACCAACTCGTGTCAAAGTAGGACAAGCTGCTTGCAGGTCACAGAAATAGCGGCGAGTGGAGGCGAATGGGCGTTTTGTATTTGTTCTAAATACACTGGGTCTAGATTCGATTATTTAAAGGCCGCTTTCATGGAGCTGGAATAATCCTGAGTGCCGCGACAACAACAAACAAACTTACAGACTGACATGATACAGCTGTAATATTGATGACAGGAAAACTATAAATATTTACTCAAAAATAAGTTACGATACTCACTTCTTGTGGGTTTCCTTCACCTGTTTAACATAATTATTTACCAACATACAGTGGCTAATATCTCTGTAAGCTGCTCTCAAACTAATTGTTTCAAGCTCACTTGGTGGGTGCAATGTACAATAAGCACAAAGTCGTAAATGCTGTATCTTTCTGTACTTTGCATCAAGCATCAATAGCATAACAGTGATAACATGTTCGTGTTATCACACACAAACGTATATGTACATTGGAATAATTAATGTGGAACATATATCGACAGCACGAACAGTGATGTCCATGTTTTCACATACAACATTCATCCTTGAAGCATGTATACTGAACCAAATTAAAAACTTCACAATCCTAAAATTTTAACATTTTGACCAGTTATCATTGTGGGCCCCTTATTGTGTATTTAAACTGTAATGGCCACGTATTGTCTTCAGGTAACACTCGTTTTTGTGCAGGTGAATCGATGAAAATCATGTGCACAGCACCATAGTGGAAAAAGTGTTTTTTCACGTGCAACTGGTCACGTGGTCATAACACCGCACGTCTTTTCAGCCATACATGTTAGCAGTCATTAACAAAAAAAGAAAAACACAAGAAAACAAAAGTCTTTATGGCCATTTGTCATGCCACGCCTTTCAAATGTGCAACGTGAACGTGACAACGGCATGTTGCAGACGGGAACGTCCGTGGCTGAAGTCGCAAGGACGATGGGTTGTAGTGCTGTTTATGATTTACAGACGCGTCTACAGCTAACGGGTACCACCGCTGATCGCCCTGGACCAGGTCGACCACGTGTGACGTCACATGCAGAGGATAGTCAGATTGTCTTACGTCACCTCTGTAACCGATTTTTGACGGCTACATCAACCAGAAACGAACTGTTTAGGGATAGACTGAGTGCGCAAACTGAAACTGTTCGAAACCGTCTGAGAACTGCTCATCTTCAAGCACGACGGCCATACTGTGGGCCGATTCTGACTCAATTACACAGACGTCAACGTCAATTGTTGGCACAGTGACACTTACGATGGACTCTGAGGAATTGGAATCAAGTCGTCTTCAGTAATGAATCTTCGATTTTCTGATGGTAGGGCGAGGGTGTGGAGGCGCCGTCATGAACGTTACGCCCAGTGTTGTGTACAGGAAGTTGACAGATTTCGAGGCGGAAGTGTCATGGTGTGAGGTGCTTTCTGTGGCAATGCACGTTCCAGGTTTCTTGTCATCCGTGGCAACCTCATCGCTGTTGCTTGCCGCGACCGGGTACTAGCACCAGAACTTCTGCCTTTGATGGCAGCACATGGACCCGGTTTGATCTTCCAACACGACAATGCCAGACCCCACACAGCAATTTTGACGCTACTGAACTTGTGTGCCAACAGATTCTCGTGCTTGGGACTTATGACTTAAACTGTTGATGTTATTACCAAATACCGTAGGTGCTTGGAACAAATTATGGTTACCTTCGTTAATTAAAATCCTTCTTTTGTCATAAATGATTAAAAATTACCTTCTCTGATACATTTGGCCGTTGTATATTATACCTTGGGATTACCTTTAAAAATGTCTAAGTTTTTAATTTGACTGGCTTCACAAAACATCGCATCACGATTTATTACCCTTAGACCACTCAGTTCCAGAGTGAATTTGGCAATTCCTCCCATCAACGAGAGAGCTATTGGTTCTGTGATTCACAACACGTCACAGTTTAGTAAATTTAGCAAAAGAATTACTGTAACTAATGCCATCTGATCACCAATTTAGTCACCTTCTATGACGTACAGAAATCAGCTGACGGAATTTAAGTAAAATTCTAGACTCGTTTGGCTGTTTTGGTGTTCCACGTCATATGATCCGCCTATCTAACTCTGACTTGACTCTCCTGGGCCTGAATCCCCTGCAGGACACGTTGCAGAACAGTGGAACTTCCATCTGCATCAGTGTCATCGGAATAACGTCTTTAAAACTGTAACAAAACAGTGTTGCTCATTTATGTTTTCCAGCATGACGAGCAAGGAATAGTGTCTTGTAAAAATATTCATCTTACACATACATATCTCACAACATCACCAGGATACAGAGCAGAAAAAGCTCCATAACATACTGAAATTATGATTACAAACATGTCACATGGATTTATTTTCAGATATAATTCCATATCATATAAATATATAATTTATAGAATCCACATACGTTCAAAATAAGTACAGTCAATATTTAAAATTCCATCACAATTCCATATAAAATTCAGGTGTGTTCTATTGTGCGATATGTTCATGTTAGATTCATAAAAGCAGTATGTGAACAGCTGTATCTGGCTATTTAGATTACATATAGATTGTGCAAACAATTACACACCTTGTCCAACTGGATATCTGTTCATATCATTCAAATAGTAAGGCTTGGGTGAGAGATTAAATACTTAAGAAATAAGTGGGAGTTGTTTATCGTACAATAAAACACTGCAGGGAGAATAAACCATGAGGCCAAAACGAGTGGTCAAAAGTTTGGTGCAGTTGATGGACAGGTGTTCAGTTCTTTAGAAAAGCAAGTCATTAACTATTTAATACTTAGTACTTATCTTAAAGTATGAATTCAGTCTTAAATTATTACATCAGTGCAAATCTAGCAGAACGCTGGATGTACTTATGAACCGAATTCAAAATATCTAAACAGATCTCAGTTCTAACCTCTCGTATCAAATGCGTATCTGTAGGACTCTCGTTTCTAAAACTTTATGTGCGTTGAACCATCAGTCTACAATATCAAACGACAAACGTTTTATAAACGTTGGCAAAAAAAGTATATTCTTTTCTTAAAATGAGGACTCAATTAATTTCAGGGCTCACAGATTCTCAACTTTAACTCCGGTTTATTAAGAACGTCCCAAAAACGAGGCTGCCAACCCCCATTTTGGTAAGTGGGATTTAGGGGTCTATTAAGAGTGTATTCGGTACTCAGCGATGTGTACTCATATAAGATCGTATTTGGTATGCAGGTTCAACATTTATTCCCAAAAGTGGTGTACGCAAAGGTTTTCTTCAAATATTTCTTTTTTTTCTGTAATTTTATTTGAAATCGCACCCTTTTCCCAATGCTTTTGAGATTTGTGACGAGTAGCATTCTGGTTTCAGGAATAAGAAAATGAGACTGAAAACGGTATTCGGGACTCAGAAGAGGATGGGGTTGGCACCCTAAAAATGTAGAAAGGTTCATCCACGTAACGGTGTCTGGCCCGGAAAGATTAGTGACCTGGAATCCCTACGGAATATGTTGATATACTTCTAGCTTGTTCAGGTAAACCCAGTCTTGGCAGAGCTGTATTAGGCCCAAAATACTTCAAACTAGTTTCTAAAAACATCCTTAATAAACGTGGGACGCTGTTCTTACTATCAATCATAGGTTTGTCTGGTCATAGCTGGAATGTTGCGGAGTGCGGCGGAAAACAACAAGGCTCCACCACTTGGTTGATACAGTGTCATCGAGACCCAACGACTTTGGATGTATCTCGGGATGTCAATCACTTGTTTCTCGCGTCCATACTCGAATATTTACCGTCATATACATGTAGCTTGAATATCGCGGCTTTGACCAACATAGAATTACAGTGGATTCATTTATTTGTAACGCACATGAACGGCACACTCTGTGATAAAATGTTCATAGCTTCAAGTGCATTCGTTCACTGCATTTTATGGCGCTTCAAAAAACATTGCATCACGATTTATCTCCCTTAGACCGATCAACAGCCAAGTGAATGTCACACGTCCTCACTGCAGGAACGAGAGAGCAATCGGTTCTGTTTCATAAAGCGAAACAGTTCAGTAAAGCTACCAAAACAATCAGTACATTTAATGTATATATGTACAATAGTAGTTTCAGGTGATTCTGTTGAACACTGAGGCTCATATTTTACTTACATTCGTCCCATCTTCTGCTTATTGTTCTCAGCATAGCAAGCAAGGATAAGTGTCATGTAAATATCAATCCTACACAACCATAGCTTACACCACCTCTAGTTATAACACCGAAGGATTAACTCGGTGTTGCACTCGCGTTATGATTACAAACAGGAAAAACACATCATACGGATGATCTGGTATTCTGAAATAATTGATCAACTTTAATCCGAAGTTCATAATATATAAAATTAGACAATGCTCAGAATAGATCTCAATGCGAGCAGTACACGAAGAATGTGTAAACAAGTTAAATCTTCATTCATCACATTCAAATAGTAAGGCTAAGATGAGAGCTTCAACACAAACGTAGAATTTGATTTTACCCAATACAGTGAAAGGTGCTTACAGGTAAATACACAATGACACATATCACTACACTTAAATCCCCCAACAAAGACGTGACTATAGTTTTTTGAAAGGAGAATTGTGACATGTTCACTCACTTACATGTAAATACCTTCACTCCATCTGGTGTACACACGTACATACGGCCACGCCCACCAACACACACTCCACGTGGATACTGGACACCATCCAGTGATGTCAGTATGTTTCTAACAAACTGCCCTGACTCAGTCAGATGGAGGACTCTGTGTAGATGGTGGTCTGTCACCAGGATGTCGCCTGTGCTGGTACTTGTGATACCGTGTGGATACTTCAGTGTTGTGTCTCCTGTAGGGCTGTAGGTGAACACCACGTCTCCCTCGGGAGTCAGACACACGACACACGTGGATCCCCAGTCAGACACCAGGATGTTTCCTGTCCTCGTGGTACAGAGGAAGGTGGGAATCTTCAAGATGTATCTACTTGGTTGGCCTGGACATAATGACTTCAGCACGTGTCCCGTCATACCCAGGATATCAACACAGGGAGGGGAGATGGAACTTGCTGCGAGTGTTGATGGTGTCAGAGACGTTATACCGTAGTAGTGTTTGCTGGTTTTGATGGTTGACAGCAGCACCAGGTCAGGGTTGACTTGTACTGTTACAATCTCTCTGGTATCCGGCACAGTGACAGCCACCTGGTTGTCATTCAACATTGTTATACCCCACGGAGGATCACCCACACTGAGCCTGCTGTGACCTGGCTGCTTGTTCCTGGTGTAGAAGGACTTCACACTGTTGTTGTTATCGTCTGTGACTACCACTGTGTCTGTATCATTCACCACTAACACCGTCACGTCAAAGAGGTTTGCGCCATATGTATCTCCTGCTACTCTGACGTTAATGGTGTCCTGTAACACAGGAGTAGCCTTCAGGTCCAGCACGTTAATGGTGTCCTGTAACACAGGAGTAGCCTTCAGGTCCAGTACGTTAATGGTGTCCTGTAACACAGGAGTAGCCTTCAGGTCCAGCACATCCTCATACAGGACGTCTATCTCACCCAGCTGTAGATCGTCCAGTGCTCTACTCAGCTTGTCCGTGTCCTGTCTGAACATGATCCTGGCTATTTGTCGCTTCTCCTTCACGTCAGCGACTCCGACAGCCTCCACATCACCGGCCTCACATCCCTGGTACATCTCATACACACCCATGTCACACTCAGATTGTAGAGTCTGGTCTATCAGCTCTGCCTGTTGTTGGTACATCTGTACTGACATCTCACCTGACTTTATGTCTGCCTTCAGTTCTCCAATGTGTTTGTCAGACATTTCTTTCAGTTCAGCCAAAAGTTTCTGTTCCTTGACTTTGATCATCTTTATTGCTTTGAGACTTGCAGACTTGATATTCTGCTTCTATTTGTAAGTAAAGTGTTAATGCTTCATTGACTTTGACGTTTTGTTTACCAACATGTGTTTTCATCTCGTCCTGTTTCTTCAACAAATCCTCTTTATTCCTTCTCAGCTCGGTTTTCATGGCAGGAATCTCCGACTCAATTTCTACAACCAAGTCACATTTCCTGTGATGAATAATGCAGCATGTTTGACAAACAGCTGTTTTACAATCTTTACAAATATATTTGATATTCTCATCTTTGTGAATTTTACAGATGACCTTTCTCTTGACCCTAACCTTTGTCTCTACAGACAGGTCAACTACGTCATGGTGTCGGGAAGATGGAATTCGTCTGTGTACTCGAATACACCGTTCACAGAGTGCGTCGTCACAAACAGAGCACCAAGATGTAGCCGGAGTTGTCTCCCCTTCCTCCTTGCAATAACTGCAGTGAGTCGTATCTGAAATATGAATGTAATCATGTAGAGATAGTAACAGTTCTATATCACTATCTATTACAGAACTTCATGTAGCATATCACTCACACGGGTGAGACAACATGCATTAATAACATCCCAATACGACGTAATGTGAAATATTATGTAAATAACATTGGATTTGTCTCACTGATAGAATTCGCCATATAGATCTCAGAAAAAAACCAGCGAATGTGTCTGAGATAGACCTTAGACCATCTCCCTTTCGAATCATGTCTGGATAATCGTTGTTACTTGTAAAAACAGTGTACACGAAACGATTTCATGGTCTACATACAGCCTACAAACAACTTAATAAATGACTTTCGATAAATTTTGAAACCGTACAACATATCTTCTCACTCAACACACATTCCTATAATCCAGTCAGGTGTGGAGTTACCTGTTTAGAAATAACATTTATATTCATACAAACCACAACTCTCACCTTTGGACCCTGGGCCAAACGAGTCCAAGAGTCCCTGGATGACAAAGCTGGGCTTGACGTCATCCGCCCACTCCTCCACTGGTCTCTCAGGGGCAGACACTTTCGTCATCTTGTTGCAGAATGGACACAGGAGAGACTTGGCACTGATGGCTTCTGGTCTGGTTTGGGTGTAGTTGACGACACATTTCCGACAGAAGGTGTGATTACATACAAGTGTACAGGGCTTGTCAAACACCTCTGTACATATCGTGCATGTCAGGAAGTGTTCTGTTAGCTTCTGTGAGGTCGCCATCATACCTAGAAAAAGACAAACCAGTCGAGTATTGCCTGTGTACAAAACATGCACGTCTCATCCTCAGCCCGAGCTTATCACTCTTAAACACTAAGGCCGACTTCAGTTGTGATAATTTACTCTCCCGATCAAAAATGTAAATAAAGGATTGTGTATTAACCTATTCCCCAAACTGGAATCATCCAGATCTTGAAAACATAACCAAATATCCCGTTTAATAAAAACATCATCGCAGACATTTTTAGACGAGTCTCACTTTTGCTTACTGTACCTGTGTGTGTGGTTTGTTTTTGTTTGTTTGTGTGTGTGCGCGTGCGCGCGCGTGTGTGTATGTGTGCGTGTGCGTGTGCGTGCGTGTGTGTGCGCGTGCGCGCGCGTGTGTGTATGTGTGCGTGTGCGTGCGTGTGTGTGTTTCTCATCTTTATAGCCACCCAATCACCAATCTGTATATATATACATATATCATCTCGCATATTTTCCGTTTCATGAAAACCAATCTTCCCGATATTTTAACTGCAGGATATTCGAAGAAAAGATATGACTGTAGTTTCAATTCTACACATCTTGTAAGCCCCCCGCCTTTCCCGACTTTAGCATGGATACAGGGACCATTGAACTACTCATATAACACATTAATAATGTCGTCAGTTCATCAGGACATGTACTTCTCGAAATTCATAACCAGTTTTGAACACATGAGGTGGTACCTCAGTAGTTTTGTTCGGTTGTTTGGTTTGGATTTAGTCCGCTTGCTGAAGTTGGAAAATAAGTAAAATATTGATGGCCTGACAGTACGCGTTTGTTATGCAATGTATGGCATGGTGACACCGAGAACCCAGAAACAGTGGCCTCACGATGACGGAGGTGGGTGGTGCTTGTCAAATCAGTCACAGGCTGGCTTTACAACATGAGGTGTGTGCACTTGTGACCGTGTGCAGTGTATCGATCACGTGACATAGTTATGGGGTGACACCCACTCATTACCATATCGAAAGTACAGTTCACATACTACCATATCAGATGTGAAATAATATGGTCATGTGGACGTATTTTCCCGTATGGTTTACTGTGGCATTTGTCAGGAATCATGTCAGTAACAACTGTAACAGACACACGTGATATACACATACACATACATCGGGATCGGGCTCACTATTGAAGTCAAGTGGCCGATCAGAGTATTTAATGACTGTGGCTCTTTAAATTATCCCGGTTAGCCTACATGTTATATTTAATTAGGTGCCCGATTATGAGAATCTGCCTGGAGATGACTGTATAGTTAGATGAACCCTTGCGGTGTTACCAGTACACAGTAGGACAGGTGTGTAGCGTTAAAAGTGAAGCAGACACAAGCCTTGTGACAACACACTTACCCGAGACAAGCAGGTTACCGGTGTCCAGGGAAATTGAGCAGCCGGTGAGATCTATCCTAGAGGGGTGTGGGCGTGATTCGTTCGTTACCAAATCGTGTCATTCCGGGACAAGCTGCTTGCAGGTCACAGAAATAGGGGCGAGTGGAGGCGAATAGACGTCTTGTACTTGTTCTAAACACACTGGGTCTAGATTCGATTATTTAAAGGCCGCTTTCATGGAGCTGGAATAATCCTGAGTGCCGCGACAACAGCAAACAAACTTACAGACTGACATGAGACAGCTGTAATATTGATGACAGGAAAACTACAATTATTTACTCGAGAATAAGTTATGATACTCCCTTCTTGCGGGTTTCCTTCACCTGTTTAACATAATTATTTACCAACATACAGTGGCTAATATCTCTGTAAGCTGCTCGCAAACTAATTCTTTCAAGCTCACTTGGTTGGTGCAATGTACAATAAGCACAAAGTCGTAAATGCTGTATGTTTCTGTACTTTGCATCAAGCATCGATAGCACAACAGCAATTACATGTTCGTGTTATCACACGCAAACGTTTATGTACATTGGATTAATTAATGTGGAACATATATCGACAGCACGAACAGTGATATCACGATTTATTACCATCGAACCGCTCAGTTCAAGGGTGAATGTGGCAGTTCCTCCCAACAACAAGAGAGCTATTGGTTCTGTGATTCACAACACGCCACAATTTAGTAAATTTAGCAAAACAATTACATTAACTAATGCTGAGCAGCCGTTGTGACCAACTGATCACCAATTTAGTCACCTTCTATGACGTACAGAAATCTGGTGACGAATTTAAGTAACATTCTAGACTCGTTTGGCTGTTTTCGTGTTCCACGTCATATGATCCGCCTATCTAATTTTGACTTGACCCTCCTGGGCCTGATTCCCCTGCAGGACACGTGGCAGAACAGTGGATCTTCCATCTGCACCAGTGTCATCGGAATAACGTCTTTAAAGCTGTAACAAAAAAGTGTTGCTCATTTGTTTTTCCCAGCGTGACGAGCAAGGATTAGTGTCTTGTAAAAATATTCATCTTACACATACATATCTCACAACATCACCAGGATACAGAGCAGAAAAAGCTCCATAACATACTGAAATTATGATTACAAACATGTCACATGGATTTATTTTCAGATATAATTCCATATCATATAAATATATAATTTATAGAATCCACATGCGTTCAAAATTAGTACGGTCAATATCTAAAATTCTATCACAATTCCATGTAAAATTCAGGTGTGTTCTATTGTGCGATATGTTCATGTTAGATTCACAAAAGCAGTATGTGAACAGCTGTATCTGGCTATTTAGATTACATATAAATTGTGTAAACAATTACACACCTTGTCCAACTGGATATCTGTTCATATCATTCAAATAGTAAGGCTTGGATGAGAGATTAAATACTTAAGAAATAAGTGGGAGTTGTTTATCGAACAATAAAACACTGCAGGGAGAATAAACCATGAGGCCAAAACGAGTGGTCAAAAGTTTGGTGCAGTTGATTGAAAGGTGTCCAGTTCTTTAGAAAAGCAAGTCATTAACTATTTAATACTTAGTACTTAGCTTAAAGTATGAATTCAGTCTTAAATTATTACATCAGTGCAAATATAGCAGAACGTTGGAAGTACCCAAAATACTTAAAACTAGTTTCTAAAAACATCCTTAATAAACGTGGGACGCTGTTCTTACTATCAATCATAGGTTTGTCTGGTCATAGCTGGAATGTTGCGGAGTGCGGCGGAAAACAACAAGCAGCCTATTCAAGGTCTCCCCGCTGTAATTCCGGGTCAGTATAGGTCCTCGGCACCCTATGCTTGTCGTTCGGGGCGACCAAATGGATGCGATGGTCAGACCCCGTCACTTGGTTGATTCAGTGTCATCGTGACCAAACGACTTGGATGTTGCTCGTGATGTCAATCACTGGTTTCTTGCTTCCATACTCGAGTAATTATCATATCCATGTAGCTTGAATATTGCAGCGTTGACCAACGTAGAATTACAGTGGATTCATTTATTTGTAACCCACATAAACGGCACACTCTGTGGTAGAATGTTCATGGCTTCTCAAGTGCATTCGTTCACTGCATTTTACGGCGCTTCAAAAAACATTGCATCACGATTTATCTCCCTTAGACCGATCAACGGCCAAGTGAATGTAACACGTCCTCACTGCAGGAACGGGAGAGCAATCGGTTCTGTGTTTCATAACGCGAAACAGTTCAGTAAAGCTACCAAAACAATTAGTACATTTAGTGTATATATCTATATACATCTATATCATGTGATTTTGTTGAACACTGATACTCATATTTCACGTATATCCGTCCCATCTTCTGCTTATTGTCCTCAGCATAGCAAGCAAGGATTACTGTCATGTAAATATCCATCCTACACCTCCATAGCTCACACCACCTATAGTTATAACACAGAAGAATTAGCTCCGTGTTACACTCGCGTTATGATTACAAACATGAAAAACACATCATACGGACGATCTGGTATTCAGAAATAATGAATCCACTTTTATTCGAAGTTCATAATACATTAAATTAGACAATGCTCAGAATAGATTTTAGTGATACGAGCAGTACACGAAGAGCCATGTCTTGCTACTCAGATAACACATAAAATGTTTACACAAGTTATAATCATCATTCACAATTCATTCAACGCAAATGTAGAATGTGATTTTACCAAATACAGTGAAATGTATGGAATACTGTAAGGGACATTCTCGCGATCTCGCATTCTCGCGATCTCGACCTTTGGAAACGAGGTAAATATGCCCAAAACACGAGAATGCGAGATCGCGAGAACGCGAGATTTGGCCAAAATCTCGCGTTCTCGCGATCTCGCATTCTCGTGTTTTTGGTACATAGCACTTTTTGTCATAAGTCGACAACGCGAGAATGCGACATTTGGACATGATGCAAAATCTCGCAATCTCGCAATCTCGACTTGTCAAATTAGGCCACAAAATAACGAAATCGCGAGAACGCGAGAATGCGACATTTCATTTTCTCGCGATCTCGCGTTCTCGTGTTCTCGCGTTTTAGACGCTGTCCGTGCGCATGCGTAATATCACAAGGTCAAGGCCCATGCGCACGTTAGTAGTCCTTTGGTCATGCTTCTTTCATGCTCTTCATTCTCCAAGTAGCATTTAGCAAACTTATGACTTGAGCTTGAAAATGCTATGTAATTTACATACACAAAGTCTGAGTCATCTCCCGTTGTTACAGTTTCCTATGTTCTTTATGATAAAACCCTCAACATGCTCAATATAATTTAACAAAAGAAATTGTGTACATGAATGTCCAATGATGGTGAAAACATAAATGTGTCCGAAAGCTGGAAACAAAACTATTACCGTCAGTGAGTGAGTGAGTAATATTGCTTTAAGCCGCACCAGCAGTACTACAGTTACAGAAATAATCACAGGCCAGTGAGTTTCTCCATGAGGCAATGTTATACACGGCTAGCATATTCATGAAAGGCAAAATTCTCATAGACCAGTTTGAAATACAAAATTAATTATCATATTTTCATCCGCTCCAACCTGACTACAAAACATCCCGCTTTACATTATTTTATAGTTAAAATGGATAAAACTATCATTAAACCGCCCGCATGTTATCATAAATGAGCGGGCCACTGTTAAAGAAATAAACGACGAGTGGGAGTACAATAAAACACTGCAGGGAGAATAAACCATGAGGGGCTAGTGTTTTATTGTACAATAAACAACAACCACGAGTCGTTTAATGATTATATGAGATATCAACATTATGTACAGCCTCTTTAAGGATGTTGATAAAATGTACAAGGTTTAAAAATATTTACCCCTATTTAAGGCGGGTATTTCCCGCATATGCTCACACAATCCTCAGGTCGATTACACGTACCTTTTCTCCCAAACCGATTGTCATATTGTAACCGGGGATTGTGAAGGAAAATACAATTTCAAACATAGGCTACGGGTGTGAGTGTTTATTGCCAGAGTAGATAATGACATCCTTTAATGTACAAAACAATAACATTATAAAAAACAATACTGCATAGGTTTCATACACATACATATTCATACAATCATTCAGTTCATATAAACATACGTTTATATTCTGTACATGAACATAAACTTAATAATCAATGATATACAAAATCATTATCTTAACCCTATAATAAACAAACCATTCATCAAGGGCGATAACTCGATCCCGACATCACTCATAAGATACAATATAAACCTGGTCCATGTTGTAAAATACTCTTAACATTATAAATACAATTACCACTTTCTTGAAACTGCTGTATTTATTCAGTAACTCACCATATATTTGGCACGATACACTATTTACAATTCATATTTCGAGACACGACAAACATGTAAATTACCCGTACCCTGTGGGTGACACTGGGATGTTTATCGTCTTCATGCAGCCGCCATTACGGTAGAAGTGCCACAACATCCATTGAGAGCAAACTGACGGTCACTTCCCTTTCACAATTAACGTCGTCACTCACTGCGTTATAATGTTACAAGATCACAATCGAATCATCAGAAATGAGGTCATGAATAATCGTATAATACATCCCGCTTCGTTCTTCGATGTTCTTAGCGATTAAACGCGTAGTCATCTATAGAGTAAGTGCGAGAGTTGGGTTTAACACTGCTTTTATCAGTATTCCAGTTATATCACAGCGTGTCAGCTTAATATGAGAGGAAAGCCCGAAGTGATGCAGGTCTCAGACGTTTACCTCTTCGATGAAGCCCACGAGAACGGGTATGGTGAAACAAGAAACATAATCAGGGCGAACCGGGATTCGAACCCACAATCATAGGTTTCGGGCGTGCCCAACTGACGCAACTCTGCACAGAGAATCGCGGCGCCTTAGACGACTGGGCCACCCAAATGAGTGTTTATATATTTGATGTCAGACCGCCGTCATATAGCTGGAATATTGCTGAGTGCGGCGTTAACAACAAACAAACAAACAAACAAACTCTTTCTGAAAAATACCATTTGGCATCCATGTTGGTTATTTGACTGTTAGTTGTCAGACAATATTTGTCAAATTCAGTCAGTTCACAGGCAAGAAAGGGAGCGTGTTCTTGACTTTATTATGTTACCAGTCTACATATATATTTCTGTATAATCAAAAGACTTGGAAAATGTGCATTCTGACATTGTCAAAAGTCACGTGATTTTGAGCAGCCATTTTGAAATAAACTGCATTAATTTGCAAAGCAGAAATTTCTATGAACCTTGTGGTTTATTTCGTCGTTTTGATGTCAAAAGACACGAGCGTGAGATTTTATTCATCATCCAACATCATTCTTCCAACTTTTTGAGTTTGTAGACAGTAATAAGCAGTGTCTTAAAGATGTTGGATACAATGGTTTGTGCGCACCTCAGTTCACGCCGTTGCACGCGAGTTTACCGTGACGAATTACCTTACAAAATAGTTACATACAACTGTACAGGCAATTAGCACAAAAACACGAGAACGCGAGATCGCGACACTTGACCAATGTCGCAATCTCGCGTTCTCGCGTTCTCGTGTTTTTGAAAATAGTTACATACAACTGTATAGGCTATAAGCACAAAAACACGAGAACGCGAGATCGCGACACTTGACCAATGTCGCAATCTCGCGTTCTCGCGTTCTCGTGTTTTTGAAAATAGTTACATATAACTGTATAGGCAATTAGCACAAAAACGCGAGAACGCGAGAACGCGAGACTGCGACATTGGTCAAGTGTCGCGATCTCGCGTTCTCGCGTTCTCGTGTTTTTGAAAATAGTTACATATAACTGAATAGGCAATTAGCACAAAAACACGAGAACGCGAGATCGCGAGAATTGACCAATCTCGCAATCTCGCGTTCTCGCGTTCTCGTGTTTTTGAAAATAGTTACATACAACTGTATAGGCTATTAGCACAAAAACACGAGAACGCGAGATCGCGAGATCGCGAGATCGCGACACTTGACCAATCTCGCGTTCTCGCGTTCTCGCGTTCTCGTGTTTTTGAAAATAGTTACATATAACTCTATAGGCAATTAGCACAAAAACACGAGAACGCGAGATTGCGACACTTGTCCAATGTCGCAATCTCGCGTTCTCGTGTTTTTGAAAATAGTTACATACAACTGTATAGGCTATAAGCACAAAAACACGAGAACGCGAGATCGCGACACTTGACCAATGTCGCAATCTCGCGTTCTCGCGTTCTCGTGTTTTTGAAAATAGTTACATATAACTGTATAGGCAATTAGCACAAAAACGCGAGAACGCGAGATTGCCACATTGGTCAAGTGTCGCGATCTCGCGTTCTCGTGTTTTTGAAAATAGTTACATATAACTGAATAGGCAATTAGCACAAAAACACGAGAACGCGAGATCGCGAGAATTGACCAATCTCGCAATCTCGCGTTCTCGCGTTCTCGTGTTTTTGAAAATAGTTACATACAACTGTATAGGCTATAAGCACAAAAACACGAGAACGCGAGATCGCGACACTTGTCCAATGTCGCAATCTCGCGTTCTCGTGTTTTTGAAAATAGTTACATACAACTGTATAGGCTATAAGCACAAAAACACGAGAACGCGAGATCGCGACACTTGACCAATGTCGCAATCTCGCGTTCTCGCGTTCTCGCGTTTTTGTGCTAATTGCCTATACAGTTATATGTAACTATTTTCAAAAACACGAGAACGCGAGAACGCGAGATTGCGACATTGGACAAGTGTCGCGATCTCGCGTTCTCGTGTTTTTGTGCTGATTTCCTATACAGTCATCGTGGGGCTCAGTCGTCTGAGTTGTCGCAATTCGTTGTGTAGAGTTGCGTTCCTTGGATGTGCCAGAAACCTACAATGGAAGGTTTCCTCTCATTTTAAAGGGACATTGATCTACAGAAATGCCCCGAGACTGGTTGTTGCCTTAGTTATTGTCCCCCCTCCCCGCCCCCACCCAACCTCCCCCGTGAGTATCCGGATGATATGGCAGATATCAAGACTAGTTCGCGACCTGTGCTGCGCCATTCGTAAGCGCATGTATCGCTTTTATTGATAGTATTTCATTGTGGGTATATTGTTTAGCCAAAATGTATAAAGTTTCACGAAGGCAATTTTTGCAACGCCTAAATATTCAGTTATTTTACAAATTGACTGAAAATCGGTCAATTTCATCACCCAGTGACTGAAAATGATAGGATTAAAAGAAAACAAAATTCAAAGTACGTTTCTATAGTTTTGGCTTCTAATACTAGCGGGGCGGTCGGGTAGCCTAGTGGTTATTGCTGAAATAGTGCTAAAAGGGGGGGTAAAAACAAACACACTCACTCACTCTAATACTAGGATAAATAGTCTATTTTTAAGCCCTTTTGAACCTCTTAAAAATTGTTAGTCAATCTGGACTTGGATTCAGTCAATTTCTATATTACTGAAATATTTAGACATTTTATAAATTGCCTGAGTGAATCACTTTTTACACATTGAGTGTAATATACATGTATACACGCCTACAGGTACAAGAGAAACAAAACTGATTCTATCCAATGCAACAGCAAATGAATGAAAACAAAATGCAAATATCATAATTACGATCCACCGCAGTTTTATGTATACATTTGGGCAGCTTCCTTGTTCGAGGAATGTATCCGTGAATATTCACATACAGGAACAATATCCCATACGTCTGCTGCTGTACAAATAAACTTATTCGACGTCACATGGCTCTGTTACATTCAAATGTTAAAATATATACATAGAGCGTTTCTGGATATTATAACCCGTGTTCGTTTTGCAACTGATCACTAAGTTTCTTTCAGATGTTTTTACAAAGGTGGCAAGTCTCATCGGTCAGCTAAGATAGCACGTGTGACAATTATGTTCATGATGTCCATGGTGCTTTAAAAATATCCATGGAGTTAGAAAGCAATGAACAATCAATAAACGTATTATCGGCTAATCCTTTGAACCAAGTATGTTGTTTTTACATCGGCACTTCACGCCATGATATGAGTGTATTCTGTATGCTTTAGTAAACCTACACATGTAAACACTTACAAATCCACTGTGCAAGATAACAGTGATTAATCAATGAACGTATTTTCTGTGGAACTTTTGATGGCGAGGAATGATCCGTGTACAAAAAGGTAAATGAACTGATCACTCCTCTTGCTTGGCTGCCACGTGAATATTACATAACATACATTTCACCTCACTTCAAACCTGGATTCAGATGAAATAATTGCCCCAGACACAAGACATGCCAAATGGGAACCGTTGTCAGGTAATCTGAGTAGTGCTACTACTACCTATACCTGTAATAGGTTCATTAACTGAGCTTCTAGTGAATGGCAACAAAGACACTGGTGTAGGGTTATGCCCCAAAACGTGGATGACAACAAGAGATAGCAATCGTATTATCCGCGCAATCCAAAATCCGAAAATGCTTTCACTGCTCGGATACTATAAAAATAAACTGACGGCCAAAAGAAACGTTACCAACGATATTTCTAGGATAAAATATTACCAAAACAAATTGAAGCAGCAATAACAATTGTATTGTAGAAATATATAATTCAGAACAGTAAAATGCGAATTTACTAATTCAACAACAAAGTCCTTGACCTCCAACAGGGACATTTCTTGACAAGGGGTCATTCGTCCAGTATTCGATCAACAACATTGGTTACAACTTTAATGTGACGACGGCCCAGACCGTTCAATACGGGACATGACCTTAATGAGCGGCAATGCATCTTCGAATGCGGCGTCGCACTGAGTAGACAAGCGTCCTCACATCGACTGCAGGTTAACGATTCCATTCCTCACGGAGGGCAACGATCAACGCTTGTCTCGTGAAGGGAGGATGTTGACGTTTCCGAAGACGACGCCCCAGCTGGTCCCAGAGATGTTCTGTGGGTGACAGATCTGGTGTTCGAGCTGGCCACGGCAGGACAGTCACGTTGTTGGCGTTGAGGAAGTCTCTAGTAATACGGGCTTTATGGGGTGTGGCGTTATCTTGTTGGAACACCGTCCGTTGTTGACGCTGGGTGAAAGGAAGAACCACTGGCCGTAAGATATTGTCAATGTAGCGTTGTGCTGTCAGATTGCCTTCGATGATGACAAGTTCCGTCTTCTCGTCTCCGCAAATGTCGCCCCAGACCATCACACTTCCGGCCCCTAAAGGTTCCACCTCCTGGACACAACAAGGAGCCGTACGTTCACCACGTCGTCGATACACTCGCGTCCGCCCATCAGGTTTGAAGAGTTGGAACCTGCTCTCGTCACTAAACAGCACTCGCCGCCATTCCCTTTGTTGCCATCGCTGAGTTGTCTGCACCACGTCAATCTGGCACGTCGATGTTGACGGGTCAAGGTCATGCCTTTGAAAGGGCGATAAGCCCGGAGACCATAATGTCGTAGTCGTCTGGTCACTGTTTGTCTGCTGGCCGGATGTCCTTAGCTGTTGGCATCTGATGACGTCACAGTAAGAAATCTGTTCCTCAGATGACGTACCCGTAAAAAGCGGTCATCCTGCGGGGTCGTGACCTATGGTCTGCCACTCCGTGGTCTGTCTGCGGTTCTGCCAGTCTGTCGGAGACGTGAGACCAGTCTGGTAATGGTCATCTTGGAGCAGTTCATGTTAATGGCAACCGCTCTCTGTGTCGCTCCCATCTGCAGCATACCTATGGCTCTCTCCTTCTGGACAGCGGTCAGTCTTGGCATGTTCGTTGGTGTTAATCATCGCAACCATTGATAGGGAACAGATCCCTGCGTAATTTATACCCGGAAATTGCACGATAATTTGGGGAAGATTGTTTTAAAAAATTGCTGAAAAACACCAATATTTCCAAAAATCCGCAAAGCACGTGCAAAGAACGACAGAGAACATGAAGGCTGTATTCGTGAAATGTGTTCTTTACTGTTTTTGAACAGGTTGGCATCTTTGTTTCAAAGTGGCAAATCAGTTAATGTTGGTAACGTTTCTTTTGGCCCTCAGTTTATAACCATCTGGGCTATTTCCAAATAACGACATCCGATGAGCTTCCATCGTTCTTTTTGTCCGTTTGTTTAGGCTAGAGAAATTAATTAACATGCGCCCTTTGTCTGAGATTCAGAGAGTACAGGTAACCAATCAGTGTTCTTGAACACGGTAGTCCAGTCTCCTGTCACGCTCAGTTGCGTCAGTGAGCAAATCGGCAGATGGTGAGCCCCAGCTGGCAGTGTTAGACAGCCGAGAAGAAGATTAGTGCCCCTTTAAACCGACAAGCCGGGATAGAACTAAAATATACACACTGTTCAAAGCAGTGTTAAGCCAAACTCACTCACTTATTCAGAGTCATGCTGGTCCCCCAGGCTCGATATTGGGGGTACTTTTCCAGTATAAGCATGCCTGTCATTTGAATGTTAAGGCCGCAATAAAATTAATAGTTAGTTTGATTGATTTTTTAAAAACATGGGAGACAGGAGGCATTTTATTTTTAACGTTTTTAATTTGTTCTTATCGACCTACTTTAGGCATATGTGTACAATTGCTGTCGGCGGATGCGATTCGCATGCATCATGTGTGCTCAGTAGGGCTACGTGTACGGAGTATTTTATCAGGTAAAGAAAGTAGGAACACTCATATTAACGATACTTCTATTTCTAGGAATTTGAGGGCAATAGAATAATGTAAGGCAGGATGTTTTGTTGTCAGGCGGGAGCGGATGAAAATCTATTAATTAAAGTAGCGAATATGATATCGTATAAAAAACAACAACAAAAAAACATCGGACAATATCATTTTATCCGAATGCTACAAATTGGTCTGTGAGAATTTTATTTTAATGAATATTCTAGCCGTGTATAAAATTGCCTCATTGAGAAACTCACTGGCTTGTGATTATTTCTGTAACTGACAGTGTAGCCGCGAATAACTGCTGATGCGGCTTTAAGCAATATTACTCACTCACTCACTGACGGTAATAGTTTTGTTTCCAGCTTTCGGACACATTTATGTTTTCACCATCATTGGACATTCATGTACACAATTTCTTTTGTTAAATTATATTGAGCATGTTTAGGGTTTTATTATAAAGTACATAGGAAACTGTAACAACGGGAGATGACTCAGACTTTGTGTATGTAAATTACATAGCATTTTCAAGCTCAAGTCATAAGTTTGCTAAATACTACTTGGAGAATGAAGAGCATGAAAGAAGCATGACCAAAGGACTACTAACGTGCGCATGCGCTTGACCTTATGATATTACGCATGCGCACGGACAGCGTCTAAAACGCGAGAACACGAGAACGCGAGATCGCGAGAAAATGAAATGTCGCATTCTCGCGTTCTCGCGATTTCGTTATTTTGTGGCCTAATTTGACAAGTCGAGATTGCGAGATTGCGAGATTTTGCATCATGTCCAAATGTCGCATTCTCGCGTTGTCGACTTTTGACAAAAAGTGCTATGTACCAAAAACACGAGAATGCGAGATCGCGAGAACGCGAGATTTTGGCCAAATCTCGCGTTCTCGCGATCTCGCATTCTCGTGTTTTGGGCATATTTACCTCGTTTCCAAAGGTCGAGATCGCGAGAATGCGAGATCGCGAGAATGTCCCTTACAGTATTCCATAGAAATGTGCTTACAGTTAAATACACAATGACACATATCACTGCACATAAATTCCCCAACAAAGACGTGACTATAGTTTATTGAAAGGAGACTTGTGACATGTTCACTCACTTACATGTAAATACCTTCACGCTATCTGGTCTACACAGGTACATGCGGCCACGCCCACCAACACACACTCCACGTGGATTCTGGACACCATCCTGTGATGTCAGCATGTTTCTAACAAACTGTCCTGACTCAGTCAGATGGAGGACTCTGTGTAGATGGTAGTCTGTCACCAGAATGTCGCCTGCGCTGGTGCTGGTGATACCAAGTGGAAACATCAGTGATGTGTCTCCTCTAGGGCTGTAGGTGAACACCACATCTCCCTCGGGAGTCAGACACACGACACACCTGGATCCCCAGTCAGACACCAGGATGTTTCCTGTCCTCGTGGTACAGAGGTAGAGGGGACTCTTCAAGATGCATCTAATAGGTTGGCCTGGACCAATTGACTTCAGCACGTGTCCCGCCATACCCAGGATATCAACACAGGGAGGGAGGCTGGAACTTGCTGCTAGTGTTGATGGTGTCAGAGACGTGATACCCCGGTACTGTTTGCTGGTTGGGATGGCTGACAGCAGCACCAGGTCAGGGTTGACTTGTACTGTTACAATCTGTCTGGTACCGTGCACAGTGACAGCCACCTGGTTGTCCTTCAACATTGTTATACCCCACGGAGGACCACCCAGACTGAGCCTGCTGTGACATGGCTGCTTGTTCCTGGTGTAGAAGGACTTCACACTGTGGTTGTTATAGTCTGTGACTACCACTGTGTCTGTACCATTCACCACAAACACCGTCACGTCATAGGGGTATGTATCTCCTGCTACTCTGACGTTAATGGTGTCCTGTAACACAGGAGTAGCCTTCAGGTCCAGCACGTTAATGTTGTCCTGTAACACAGGAGTAGCCTTCAGGTCCAGCACATCCTCATACAGGACGTCTATCTCACCCAGCTGTAGATCGTCCAGTGCTCTACTCAGCTTGTCCGTGTCCTGTCTGAACATGATCCTGGCTATTCTTCCCTTCTCCTTCACGTCTGTGACTCCGACAGCCTCCACATCACCGGCCTCACATCCCTGGTACATCTCATACACACCCATGTCACACTCAGATTGTAGAGTCTGGTCTATCAGCTCAGCCTGTTGTTGGTACATCTGTACTGACATCTCACCTGACTTTATGTCTGCCTTCAGTTCTCCAATGTGTTTGTCAGACATTTCTTTCAGTTCAGCCCAAAGTTTCCGTTCCTTGACTTTGATCGCCTCTATTGCTTTGAGACCTGCAGACTTGATATTCGATTCTATTTGTAAGTAAAGCGTTAATGCGTCATCGACTTTGGAGGTTTGTGTTCTTACATGTGTTTTCATCTCGTTGTGTTTCTTCAACAAATCCTCTTTATTCTTTCTCAGCTCGGTTTTCATTGCAGGAATCTCAGACTCAATTTCAACAACCAAGTCACATTTCCTGTGATGAATAATGCAGCATGTTTGACAAACAGCTGTTTTACAATCTTTACAAATATATTTGATATTTTCATCTTTGTGAACTTTACACATGACCTTTCTCTTGACCTTCACCTTTGTCTCTCCAGACAGGTCAACTACGTCATGGTGTCGGGAAGATGGAATTCGTCTGTGTACTCGAATACATCGTTCACAGAGTGCGTCGTCACAAACAGAGCACCAAGATGAAGCTGGAGTTGTCTCCCCTTCCTCCTTGCAATAACTGCAGTGAGTCGTATCTGAAATAGGAATGTAATCATGTAGAGATATTAACAATGCGATATCACTATGTATTACAGAACTTCATGTGGCATATCACTCACACGGGTGAGACAACATCCATCAATAACATCCCAATACGTCTTAATGTGAAATATTATGTAAATAACATTGGATTTGTCTTACTGATAAGAACTCGCCATATAGATCTCAGAAAAAAAACAGCGAATGTGTCTGAGATAGACCTTAGACCATCTCCCTTTCGAATCATGTCTGGATAATCGTTGTTACTTGTTAAAACAGTGTACACGATACGATTTCATAGCCTCCATACAGCCTACAAACAACTTAATAAATGATTTTCGATATCTTTTGAAACCAAACAAAATATCTTCTCACTCAACACACATTCCTATAATCCAGTCAGGGGTGGAGTTACCTGTTTAGAAATAACATTTATATTCATAGAAACCACAAACTCTCACCTTTAGACCCGGGGCCAAACGAGTCCAAGAGTCCCTGGATAACAAAGATAGGCTTGACGTCATCCGCCCACTCCTCCACTGGTCTCTCAGGGGCAGACACTTTCGTCATCTTGTTGCAGAATGGACACAGGAGAGACTTGGCACTGAGGGCTTCTGGTCTGGTTTTGGTGTAGTTGACGACACATTTCCGACAGAAGGTGTGATTACATACAAGTGTACAGGGCTTGTCAAACACCTCTGTACATATCGTGCATGTCAGGAAGTGTTCTGTTAACTTCTGGGAGGTCGCCATCTTACCTACACAAAGATAAACCAGCCGTTGTATTTCCGGTGTACACAAAAGACAAATTTTAGCCACAATCTGACTGGTAGAGCGTCCACCCGGAGAGCCGAAGGTCCGGGGTTCGATCCCCGCCCGCGTCACACCGAAAGACGTTAAAAGATGGTACTTGTTGTTACCCTGTCTGGCGCCCGGCATTATGGGTCTAAAACAAGGACTGGTCGACTCGGAGTCAGTATACTGTGTCTGAGTGGGGTATTCATGTTAAACTGCGGCATGGTATCTCAGTGAGCTAGCACTATAAATCGGCATCAGTCACACAAACACACACGTACGCACATGCATGTCACTATATCAGTGCAATAATCTTGGACGCGACGTTAAACCCCATTTTACCTCACCTCACAATCCGAGCGTACAGTTCTTGAACACTGACACTAAGACCGACTGTAGTAGGGGGACTTATTTACTGTCCCGTTCAAAACTAAGAAAGGGTATATTGTATCCTCCCATTCACCGACTGGATCGTCCAGATCTTGAAACAATTAACAAATACCCCTTTTCATAAGACCCATGAAGATTTGGGGTAGAATAGATCTTCAGCAACCTGTGCTTGCAGTCAAAGGCAACTATGCTTGTCGTAAGAGGCGACTTACGGGATCGGGTGGTTTATGCATGTCATCATATCCCAATTGTGTGGATCAACGCTCATTATGTCAATCACTGGATTGTCCGGTCCAGACTCGATTATTTACAGACCGCCGTCATACAGCTGGAATGTTGCTGAGTGCGGCCTTAAACAACAAACAAACAAAAGAAAAGTTATCTCAGATGTATGCATTTCTTATGAACAACCTAACATCCAGTTCTAATAGTGTGTATATATGTGTGTCTGTCTGTGTGGTGTGTGCGTGTTTCTCTCTCTCTCTCTCTCTCTCTCTCTCTCTCTCTCTCTCTCTCTTTCTCTCTCTCTCTCTCTCTCTCTCTCCTCTCATTGTGCAGGTGCATTTACAACATGAAGTGCGTGCACTTGTGAACCGTGTGCAGTGTATCGATCACGTGACATAGTTATGGGGTGACACCCACTCATTACCATATCGAAAGTAGGAGACATTATTACAGTTCACATAATAAAGAACCATATCAGATGTGAAATAATACAGTTATGTGGAATTATTTTCCCGTATGGTTTACTGAAGCATTTGTCAGGGTTCATGTCAGTAACAACTGTAACAGACACACGTGATATATACATACACGTACATCGGGATGAGTCTCAGTATTTAAGTCAAGTGGCCGATCAGAGTATTTAATGACAGTGGATCTTTAAAGTATTCCGGTTAGCCTACATGTTATATTTAATTAGGTGCCCGGTTATGAGAATCTGCCTGGAGATGACTGTTTAGTTAGATGAACCCTTGTGGTGTTACCAGTAAACAGTAGGACAGGTGTGTAGCGTTATAACTGAAGTAGACGCAAGCCTTGTGACAACACACTTACCTGAGACAAGCAGATAACCGCTGTGGAGGGAAATTGAGCTACCGTCAGTTTCGTTACCAACTCGTGTCAAAGTAGGACAAGCTGCTTGCAGGTCACCAAAATAGGGCCGAGTGGAGGCGAATGGGCGTTTTGTATTTGTTCTAAATACACTGGGTCTAGATTCGATTATTTAAAGGCCGCTTTCATGGAGCTGGAATAATCCTGAGTGCCGCGACAACAACAAACAAACTTACAGACTGACATGATACAGCTGTAATATTGATGACAGGAAAACTACAATTATTTGCTCGAGAATAAGTTACGATACTCACTTCTTCCGGGTTTCCTTCACCTGTATAACATAATTATTTACCAACATACAGTGGCTAATATGTCTGTAAGCTGCTCTCAAACTAATTGTTTCAAGCTCACTTGGTGGGTGCAATGTACAATAAGCACAAAGTCGTAAATGCTGTATCTTTCTGTACTTTGCATCAAGCATCAATAGCATAACAGTGATAACATGTTCGTGTTATCACACACAAACGTATATGTACATTGGATTAATTAATGTGGAACATATATCGACAGCACGAACAGTGATGTCCATGTTTTCACATACAACATTCATCCTTGAAGCATGTATACTGAACCAAATTAAAAACTTCACAATCCTAAAATTTTAACATTTTGACCAGTTATCATTGTGGGCCCTTATTGTGTATTTAAACTGTAATGGCCACGTATTGTCTTCAGGTAACACTCGTTTTTGTGCAGGTGAATCGATCAAAATCATGTGCACAGCACCATAGTGGAAAAAGTTTTTTTTCACGTGCAACTGGTCACGTCGCCATAACACCGCACGTCTTTTCAGCCACACTTGTTAGCAGTCATTAACAAAATAAGAAAAACACAAGAAAACAAAAGTCTTTACGGCCATTTGTCATGCCACGCCTTTCAAATGTGCAACGTGAACGTGCCAACGGCATGTTGCAGACGGGAACGTCCGTGGCTGAAGTCGCAAGGACGATGGTTTGTAGTCCGGTCTATGATTTACAGACGCGTCTACAGCTAACGGGTACCACCGCTGATCGCCCTGGGCCAGATCGACCACGTGTGACGTCACATGCAGAGGATCGTCAGATTGTCTTACGTCACCTCTGTAACCGATTTTTGACGGCTACATCAACCAGAAACGAACTGTTTAGGGGTAGACTGAGTGCGCAAACTTAAACTGTTCGAAACCGTCTGAGAACTGCTCATCTTCAAGCACGACGGCCATACTGTGGGCCGATTCTGACTCAATTACACAGACGTCAGCGTCAAATGTTGGCACAGTGACACTTACGATGGACTCTGAGGAATTGGAATCAAGTCGTCTTCAGTAATGAATTCCGATTTAATCTTCGATTTGCTGAGTGTATGGCGAGGGTGTGGAGGCGCCGTCATGAACGTTACGCCCAGTGTTGTGTACAGGAAGTTGACAGATTTCGAGGCGGAAGTGTCATGGTGTGAGGTGCTTTCTGTGGCAATGCACGTTCCAGGTTTCTTGTCATCCGTGGCAACCTCATCGCTGCTGCTTGCCGCGACCGGGTACTAGCACCAGAACTTCTGCCTTTAATGGCAGCACATGGACCCGGTTTGATCTTCCAACACGACAATGCCAGACCCCACACAGCAATTTTGACGCTACTGAACTTGTGTGCCAACAGATTCTCGTGCTTGGGACTTATGACTTAAACTGTTGATGTTATTACCGAATACCGTAGGTGCTTGGAACAAATTATGGTTACCTTCGTTAATTAAAATCCGTCTTTTGACATTAATGATTAAAAATTACCTTCTCTGATACATTTGGCCGTTGTATATTATATATGGGATTACTTTTAAAAATGTCTAAGTTTTTAATTTGACTGGCTTCACAAAACATCGCATCACGATATATTACCCTTAGACCACTCAGTTCCAGAGTGAATTTGGCAATTCCTCCCATCAACGAGAGAGCTATTGGTTCTGTGCTTCACAACACGTCACAGTTTAGTAAATTTAGCAAAATAATTACTGTAGCTAATGCCAACTGATCACCAATTTAGTCACCTTCTATGACGTACAGAAATCAGGCGACGAATTTAAGTAATATTCTAGACTCGTTTGGCTGTTTTCGTGTTCCACGTCATATGATCCGCCTATCTAACTCTGACTTGACCCTCCTGGGCCTGATTCCTCTGCAGGACACGTGGCAGAACAGTGGAACTTCCATCTGCATCAGTGTCGTCGGAACAACGTCTTTGAAGCTGTAACAAAACAGTGTTGCTCATTTGTGTTTTCCAGCCTGACGAGCAAGGATTAGTGTCTTGTAAAAATATTCATCATACACATACATATCTCACAACATCACCAGGATACAGAGTGGAAATAGCTCCATAACAACTGAAGTTATGATTACAAACATGTCACATGGATTTATTTTCAGATATAATTCCATATCATATAAATATATAATTTATAGAATCTACATACGTTCAAAATTAGTACAGTCAATATCTAAAATTCTATCACAATTCCATGTAAAATTCAGATGTGTTCTACTGTGCGATATGTTCATGTTAGATTCACAAAAGCAGTATGTGAACAGCTGTATCTGGCTATTTAGATTACATATAGATTGTGCAAACAATTACACACCTTGTCCAACTGGATATCTGTTCATATCATTCAAATAGTAAGGCTTGGGTGAGAGATTAAATACTTAAGAAATAAGTGGGAGTTGTTTATCGTACAATAAAACACTGCAGGGAGAATAAACCATGAGGCCAAAACGAGTGGTCAAAAGTTTGGTGCAGTTGATGGACAGGTGTTCAGTTCTTTAGAAAAGCAAGTCATTAACTATTTAATACTTAGTACTTATCTTAAAGTATGAATTCAGTCTTAAATTATTACATCAGTGCAAATCTAGCAGAACGCTGGATGTACTTATGAACCGAATTCAAAATATCTAAACAGATCTCAGTTCTAACCTCTCGTATCAAATGCGTATCTGTAGGACTCTCGTTTCTAAAACTTTATGTGCGTTGAACCATCAGTCTACAATATCAAACGACAAACGTTTTATAAACGTTGGCAAAAAAAGTATATTCTTTTCTTAAAATGAGGACTCAATTAATTTCAGGGCTCACAGATTCTCAACTTTAACTCCGGTTTATTAAGAACGTCCCAAAAACGAGGCTGCCAACCCCCATTTTGGTAAGTGGGATTTAGGGGTCTATTAAGAGTGTATTCGGTACTCAGCGATGTGTACTCATATAAGATCGTATTTGGTATGCAGGTTCAACATTTATTCCCAAAAGTGGTGTACGCAAAGGTTTTCTTCAAATATTTCTTTTTTTTCTGTAATTTTATTTGAAATCGCACCCTTTTCCCAATGCTTTTGAGATTTGTGACGAGTAGCATTCTGGTTTCAGGAATAAGAAAATGAGACTGAAAACGGTATTCGGGACTCAGAAGAGGATGGGGTTGGCACCCTAAAAATGTAGAAAGGTTCATCCACGTAACGGTGTCTGGCCCGGAAAGATTAGTGACCTGGAATCCCTACGGAATATGTTGATATACTTCTAGCTTGTTCAGGTAAACCCAGTCTTGGCAGAGCTGTATTAGGCCCAAAATACTTCAAACTAGTTTCTAAAAACATCCTTAATAAACGTGGGACGCTGTTCTTACTATCAATCATAGGTTTGTCTGGTCATAGCTGGAATGTTGCGGAGTGCGGCGGAAAACAACAAGGCTCCACCACTTGGTTGATACAGTGTCATCGAGACCCAACGACTTTGGATGTATCTCGGGATGTCAATCACTTGTTTCTCGCGTCCATACTCGAATATTTACCGTCATATACATGTAGCTTGAATATCGCGGCTTTGACCAACATAGAATTACAGTGGATTCATTTATTTGTAACGCACATGAACGGCACACTCTGTGATAAAATGTTCATAGCTTCAAGTGCATTCGTTCACTGCATTTTATGGCGCTTCAAAAAACATTGCATCACGATTTATCTCCCTTAGACCGATCAACAGCCAAGTGAATGTCACACGTCCTCACTGCAGGAACGAGAGAGCAATCGGTTCTGTTTCATAAAGCGAAACAGTTCAGTAAAGCTACCAAAACAATCAGTACATTTAATGTATATATGTACAATAGTAGTTTCAGGTGATTCTGTTGAACACTGAGGCTCATATTTTACTTACATTCGTCCCATCTTCTGCTTATTGTTCTCAGCATAGCAAGCAAGGATAAGTGTCATGTAAATATCAATCCTACACAACCATAGCTTACACCACCTCTAGTTATAACACCGAAGGATTAACTCGGTGTTGCACTCGCGTTATGATTACAAACAGGAAAAACACATCATACGGATGATCTGGTATTCTGAAATAATTGATCAACTTTAATCCGAAGTTCATAATATATAAAATTAGACAATGCTCAGAATAGATCTCAATGCGAGCAGTACACGAAGAATGTGTAAACAAGTTAAATCTTCATTCATCACATTCAAATAGTAAGGCTAAGATGAGAGCTTCAACACAAACGTAGAATTTGATTTTACCCAATACAGTGAAAGGTGCTTACAGGTAAATACACAATGACACATATCACTACACTTAAATCCCCCAACAAAGACGTGACTATAGTTTTTTGAAAGGAGAATTGTGACATGTTCACTCACTTACATGTAAATACCTTCACTCCATCTGGTGTACACACGTACATACGGCCACGCCCACCAACACACACTCCACGTGGATACTGGACACCATCCAGTGATGTCAGTATGTTTCTAACAAACTGCCCTGACTCAGTCAGATGGAGGACTCTGTGTAGATGGTGGTCTGTCACCAGGATGTCGCCTGTGCTGGTACTTGTGATACCGTGTGGATACTTCAGTGTTGTGTCTCCTGTAGGGCTGTAGGTGAACACCACGTCTCCCTCGGGAGTCAGACACACGACACACGTGGATCCCCAGTCAGACACCAGGATGTTTCCTGTCCTCGTGGTACAGAGGAAGGTGGGAATCTTCAAGATGTATCTACTTGGTTGGCCTGGACATAATGACTTCAGCACGTGTCCCGTCATACCCAGGATATCAACACAGGGAGGGGAGATGGAACTTGCTGCGAGTGTTGATGGTGTCAGAGACGTTATACCGTAGTAGTGTTTGCTGGTTTTGATGGTTGACAGCAGCACCAGGTCAGGGTTGACTTGTACTGTTACAATCTCTCTGGTATCCGGCACAGTGACAGCCACCTGGTTGTCATTCAACATTGTTATACCCCACGGAGGATCACCCACACTGAGCCTGCTGTGACCTGGCTGCTTGTTCCTGGTGTAGAAGGACTTCACACTGTTGTTGTTATCGTCTGTGACTACCACTGTGTCTGTATCATTCACCACTAACACCGTCACGTCAAAGAGGTTTGCGCCATATGTATCTCCTGCTACTCTGACGTTAATGGTGTCCTGTAACACAGGAGTAGCCTTCAGGTCCAGCACGTTAATGGTGTCCTGTAACACAGGAGTAGCCTTCAGGTCCAGTACGTTAATGGTGTCCTGTAACACAGGAGTAGCCTTCAGGTCCAGCACATCCTCATACAGGACGTCTATCTCACCCAGCTGTAGATCGTCCAGTGCTCTACTCAGCTTGTCCGTGTCCTGTCTGAACATGATCCTGGCTATTTGTCGCTTCTCCTTCACGTCAGCGACTCCGACAGCCTCCACATCACCGGCCTCACATCCCTGGTACATCTCATACACACCCATGTCACACTCAGATTGTAGAGTCTGGTCTATCAGCTCTGCCTGTTGTTGGTACATCTGTACTGACATCTCACCTGACTTTATGTCTGCCTTCAGTTCTCCAATGTGTTTGTCAGACATTTCTTTCAGTTCAGCCAAAAGTTTCTGTTCCTTGACTTTGATCATCTTTATTGCTTTGAGACTTGCAGACTTGATATTCTGCTTCTATTTGTAAGTAAAGTGTTAATGCTTCATTGACTTTGACGTTTTGTTTACCAACATGTGTTTTCATCTCGTCCTGTTTCTTCAACAAATCCTCTTTATTCCTTCTCAGCTCGGTTTTCATGGCAGGAATCTCCGACTCAATTTCTACAACCAAGTCACATTTCCTGTGATGAATAATGCAGCATGTTTGACAAACAGCTGTTTTACAATCTTTACAAATATATTTGATATTCTCATCTTTGTGAATTTTACAGATGACCTTTCTCTTGACCCTAACCTTTGTCTCTACAGACAGGTCAACTACGTCATGGTGTCGGGAAGATGGAATTCGTCTGTGTACTCGAATACACCGTTCACAGAGTGCGTCGTCACAAACAGAGCACCAAGATGTAGCCGGAGTTGTCTCCCCTTCCTCCTTGCAATAACTGCAGTGAGTCGTATCTGAAATATGAATGTAATCATGTAGAGATAGTAACAGTTCTATATCACTATCTATTACAGAACTTCATGTAGCATATCACTCACACGGGTGAGACAACATGCATTAATAACATCCCAATACGACGTAATGTGAAATATTATGTAAATAACATTGGATTTGTCTCACTGATAGAATTCGCCATATAGATCTCAGAAAAAAACCAGCGAATGTGTCTGAGATAGACCTTAGACCATCTCCCTTTCGAATCATGTCTGGATAATCGTTGTTACTTGTAAAAACAGTGTACACGAAACGATTTCATGGTCTACATACAGCCTACAAACAACTTAATAAATGACTTTCGATAAATTTTGAAACCGTACAACATATCTTCTCACTCAACACACATTCCTATAATCCAGTCAGGTGTGGAGTTACCTGTTTAGAAATAACATTTATATTCATACAAACCACAACTCTCACCTTTGGACCCTGGGCCAAACGAGTCCAAGAGTCCCTGGATGACAAAGCTGGGCTTGACGTCATCCGCCCACTCCTCCACTGGTCTCTCAGGGGCAGACACTTTCGTCATCTTGTTGCAGAATGGACACAGGAGAGACTTGGCACTGATGGCTTCTGGTCTGGTTTGGGTGTAGTTGACGACACATTTCCGACAGAAGGTGTGATTACATACAAGTGTACAGGGCTTGTCAAACACCTCTGTACATATCGTGCATGTCAGGAAGTGTTCTGTTAGCTTCTGTGAGGTCGCCATCATACCTAGAAAAAGACAAACCAGTCGAGTATTGCCTGTGTACAAAACATGCACGTCTCATCCTCAGCCCGAGCTTATCACTCTTAAACACTAAGGCCGACTTCAGTTGTGATAATTTACTCTCCCGATCAAAAATGTAAATAAAGGATTGTGTATTAACCTATTCCCCAAACTGGAATCATCCAGATCTTGAAAACATAACCAAATATCCCGTTTAATAAAAACATCATCGCAGACATTTTTAGACGAGTCTCACTTTTGCTTACTGTACCTGTGTGTGTGGTTTGTTTTTGTTTGTTTGTGTGTGTGCGCGTGCGCGCGCGTGTGTGTATGTGTGCGTGTGCGTGTGCGTGCGTGTGTGTGCGCGTGCGCGCGCGTGTGTGTATGTGTGCGTGTGCGTGCGTGTGTGTGTTTCTCATCTTTATAGCCACCCAATCACCAATCTGTATATATATACATATATCATCTCGCATATTTTCCGTTTCATGAAAACCAATCTTCCCGATATTTTAACTGCAGGATATTCGAAGAAAAGATATGACTGTAGTTTCAATTCTACACATCTTGTAAGCCCCCCGCCTTTCCCGACTTTAGCATGGATACAGGGACCATTGAACTACTCATATAACACATTAATAATGTCGTCAGTTCATCAGGACATGTACTTCTCGAAATTCATAACCAGTTTTGAACACATGAGGTGGTACCTCAGTAGTTTTGTTCGGTTGTTTGGTTTGGATTTAGTCCGCTTGCTGAAGTTGGAAAATAAGTAAAATATTGATGGCCTGACAGTACGCGTTTGTTATGCAATGTATGGCATGGTGACACCGAGAACCCAGAAACAGTGGCCTCACGATGACGGAGGTGGGTGGTGCTTGTCAAATCAGTCACAGGCTGGCTTTACAACATGAGGTGTGTGCACTTGTGACCGTGTGCAGTGTATCGATCACGTGACATAGTTATGGGGTGACACCCACTCATTACCATATCGAAAGTACAGTTCACATACTACCATATCAGATGTGAAATAATATGGTCATGTGGACGTATTTTCCCGTATGGTTTACTGTGGCATTTGTCAGGAATCATGTCAGTAACAACTGTAACAGACACACGTGATATACACATACACATACATCGGGATCGGGCTCACTATTGAAGTCAAGTGGCCGATCAGAGTATTTAATGACTGTGGCTCTTTAAATTATCCCGGTTAGCCTACATGTTATATTTAATTAGGTGCCCGATTATGAGAATCTGCCTGGAGATGACTGTATAGTTAGATGAACCCTTGCGGTGTTACCAGTACACAGTAGGACAGGTGTGTAGCGTTAAAAGTGAAGCAGACACAAGCCTTGTGACAACACACTTACCCGAGACAAGCAGGTTACCGGTGTCCAGGGAAATTGAGCAGCCGGTGAGATCTATCCTAGAGGGGTGTGGGCGTGATTCGTTCGTTACCAAATCGTGTCATTCCGGGACAAGCTGCTTGCAGGTCACAGAAATAGGGGCGAGTGGAGGCGAATAGACGTCTTGTACTTGTTCTAAACACACTGGGTCTAGATTCGATTATTTAAAGGCCGCTTTCATGGAGCTGGAATAATCCTGAGTGCCGCGACAACAGCAAACAAACTTACAGACTGACATGAGACAGCTGTAATATTGATGACAGGAAAACTACAATTATTTACTCGAGAATAAGTTATGATACTCCCTTCTTGCGGGTTTCCTTCACCTGTTTAACATAATTATTTACCAACATACAGTGGCTAATATCTCTGTAAGCTGCTCGCAAACTAATTCTTTCAAGCTCACTTGGTTGGTGCAATGTACAATAAGCACAAAGTCGTAAATGCTGTATGTTTCTGTACTTTGCATCAAGCATCGATAGCACAACAGCAATTACATGTTCGTGTTATCACACGCAAACGTTTATGTACATTGGATTAATTAATGTGGAACATATATCGACAGCACGAACAGTGATATCACGATTTATTACCATCGAACCGCTCAGTTCCAGGGTGAATGTGGCAGTTCCTCCCAACAACAAGAGAGCTATTGGTTCTGTGATTCACAACACGCCACAATTTAGTAAATTTAGCAAAACAATTACATTAACTAATGCTGAGCAGCCGTTGTGACCAACTGATCACCAATTTAGTCACCTTCTATGACGTACAGAAATCTGGTGACGAATTTAAGTAACATTCTAGACTCGTTTGGCTGTTTTCGTGTTCCACGTCATATGATCCGCCTATCTAATTTTGACTTGACCCTCCTGGGCCTGATTCCCCTGCAGGACACGTGGCAGAACAGTGGATCTTCCATCTGCACCAGTGTCATCGGAATAACGTCTTTAAAGCTGTAACAAAAAAGTGTTGCTCATTTGTTTTTCCCAGCGTGACGAGCAAGGATTAGTGTCTTGTAAAAATATTCATCTTACACATACATATCTCACAACATCACCAGGATACAGAGCAGAAAAAGCTCCATAACATACTGAAATTATGATTACAAACATGTCACATGGATTTATTTTCAGATATAATTCCATATCATATAAATATATAATTTATAGAATCCACATGCGTTCAAAATTAGTACGGTCAATATCTAAAATTCTATCACAATTCCATGTAAAATTCAGGTGTGTTCTATTGTGCGATATGTTCATGTTAGATTCACAAAAGCAGTATGTGAACAGCTGTATCTGGCTATTTAGATTACATATAAATTGTGTAAACAATTACACACCTTGTCCAACTGGATATCTGTTCATATCATTCAAATAGTAAGGCTTGGATGAGAGATTAAATACTTAAGAAATAAGTGGGAGTTGTTTATCGAACAATAAAACACTGCAGGGAGAATAAACCATGAGGCCAAAACGAGTGGTCAAAAGTTTGGTGCAGTTGATTGAAAGGTGTCCAGTTCTTTAGAAAAGCAAGTCATTAACTATTTAATACTTAGTACTTAGCTTAAAGTATGAATTCAGTCTTAAATTATTACATCAGTGCAAATATAGCAGAACGTTGGAAGTACCCAAAATACTTAAAACTAGTTTCTAAAAACATCCTTAATAAACGTGGGACGCTGTTCTTACTATCAATCATAGGTTTGTCTGGTCATAGCTGGAATGTTGCGGAGTGCGGCGGAAAACAACAAGCAGCCTATTCAAGGTCTCCCCGCTGTAATTCCGGGTCAGTATAGGTCCTCGGCACCCTATGCTTGTCGTTCGGGGCGACCAAATGGATGCGATGGTCAGACCCCGTCACTTGGTTGATTCAGTGTCATCGTGACCAAACGACTTGGATGTTGCTCGTGATGTCAATCACTGGTTTCTTGCTTCCATACTCGAGTAATTATCATATCCATGTAGCTTGAATATTGCAGCGTTGACCAACGTAGAATTACAGTGGATTCATTTATTTGTAACCCACATAAACGGCACACTCTGTGGTAGAATGTTCATGGCTTCTCAAGTGCATTCGTTCACTGCATTTTACGGCGCTTCAAAAAACATTGCATCACGATTTATCTCCCTTAGACCGATCAACGGCCAAGTGAATGTAACACGTCCTCACTGCAGGAACGGGAGAGCAATCGGTTCTGTGTTTCATAACGCGAAACAGTTCAGTAAAGCTACCAAAACAATTAGTACATTTAGTGTATATATCTATATACATCTATATCATGTGATTTTGTTGAACACTGATACTCATATTTCACGTATATCCGTCCCATCTTCTGCTTATTGTCCTCAGCATAGCAAGCAAGGATTACTGTCATGTAAATATCCATCCTACACCTCCATAGCTCACACCACCTATAGTTATAACACAGAAGAATTAGCTCCGTGTTACACTCGCGTTATGATTACAAACATGAAAAACACATCATACGGACGATCTGGTATTCAGAAATAATGAATCCACTTTTATTCGAAGTTCATAATACATTAAATTAGACAATGCTCAGAATAGATTTTAGTGATACGAGCAGTACACGAAGAGCCATGTCTTGCTACTCAGATAACACATAAAATGTTTACACAAGTTATAATCATCATTCACAATTCATTCAACGCAAATGTAGAATGTGATTTTACCAAATACAGTGAAATGTATGGAATACTGTAAGGGACATTCTCGCGATCTCGCATTCTCGCGATCTCGACCTTTGGAAACGAGGTAAATATGCCCAAAACACGAGAATGCGAGATCGCGAGAACGCGAGATTTGGCCAAAATCTCGCGTTCTCGCGATCTCGCATTCTCGTGTTTTTGGTACATAGCACTTTTTGTCATAAGTCGACAACGCGAGAATGCGACATTTGGACATGATGCAAAATCTCGCAATCTCGCAATCTCGACTTGTCAAATTAGGCCACAAAATAACGAAATCGCGAGAACGCGAGAATGCGACATTTCATTTTCTCGCGATCTCGCGTTCTCGTGTTCTCGCGTTTTAGACGCTGTCCGTGCGCATGCGTAATATCACAAGGTCAAGGCCCATGCGCACGTTAGTAGTCCTTTGGTCATGCTTCTTTCATGCTCTTCATTCTCCAAGTAGCATTTAGCAAACTTATGACTTGAGCTTGAAAATGCTATGTAATTTACATACACAAAGTCTGAGTCATCTCCCGTTGTTACAGTTTCCTATGTTCTTTATGATAAAACCCTCAACATGCTCAATATAATTTAACAAAAGAAATTGTGTACATGAATGTCCAATGATGGTGAAAACATAAATGTGTCCGAAAGCTGGAAACAAAACTATTACCGTCAGTGAGTGAGTGAGTAATATTGCTTTAAGCCGCACCAGCAGTACTACAGTTACAGAAATAATCACAGGCCAGTGAGTTTCTCCATGAGGCAATGTTATACACGGCTAGCATATTCATGAAAGGCAAAATTCTCATAGACCAGTTTGAAATACAAAATTAATTATCATATTTTCATCCGCTCCAACCTGACTACAAAACATCCCGCTTTACATTATTTTATAGTTAAAATGGATAAAACTATCATTAAACCGCCCGCATGTTATCATAAATGAGCGGGCCACTGTTAAAGAAATAAACGACGAGTGGGAGTACAATAAAACACTGCAGGGAGAATAAACCATGAGGGGCTAGTGTTTTATTGTACAATAAACAACAACCACGAGTCGTTTAATGATTATATGAGATATCAACATTATGTACAGCCTCTTTAAGGATGTTGATAAAATGTACAAGGTTTAAAAATATTTACCCCTATTTAAGGCGGGTATTTCCCGCATATGCTCACACAATCCTCAGGTCGATTACACGTACCTTTTCTCCCAAACCGATTGTCATATTGTAACCGGGGATTGTGAAGGAAAATACAATTTCAAACATAGGCTACGGGTGTGAGTGTTTATTGCCAGAGTAGATAATGACATCCTTTAATGTACAAAACAATAACATTATAAAAAACAATACTGCATAGGTTTCATACACATACATATTCATACAATCATTCAGTTCATATAAACATACGTTTATATTCTGTACATGAACATAAACTTAATAATCAATGATATACAAAATCATTATCTTAACCCTATAATAAACAAACCATTCATCAAGGGCGATAACTCGATCCCGACATCACTCATAAGATACAATATAAACCTGGTCCATGTTGTAAAATACTCTTAACATTATAAATACAATTACCACTTTCTTGAAACTGCTGTATTTATTCAGTAACTCACCATATATTTGGCACGATACACTATTTACAATTCATATTTCGAGACACGACAAACATGTAAATTACCCGTACCCTGTGGGTGACACTGGGATGTTTATCGTCTTCATGCAGCCGCCATTACGGTAGAAGTGCCACAACATCCATTGAGAGCAAACTGACGGTCACTTCCCTTTCACAATTAACGTCGTCACTCACTGCGTTATAATGTTACAAGATCACAATCGAATCATCAGAAATGAGGTCATGAATAATCGTATAATACATCCCGCTTCGTTCTTCGATGTTCTTAGCGATTAAACGCGTAGTCATCTATAGAGTAAGTGCGAGAGTTGGGTTTAACACTGCTTTTATCAGTATTCCAGTTATATCACAGCGTGTCAGCTTAATATGAGAGGAAAGCCCGAAGTGATGCAGGTCTCAGACGTTTACCTCTTCGATGAAGCCCACGAGAACGGGTATGGTGAAACAAGAAACATAATCAGGGCGAACCGGGATTCGAACCCACAATCATAGGTTTCGGGCGTGCCCAACTGACGCAACTCTGCACAGAGAATCGCGGCGCCTTAGACGACTGGGCCACCCAAATGAGTGTTTATATATTTGATGTCAGACCGCCGTCATATAGCTGGAATATTGCTGAGTGCGGCGTTAACAACAAACAAACAAACAAACAAACTCTTTCTGAAAAATACCATTTGGCATCCATGTTGGTTATTTGACTGTTAGTTGTCAGACAATATTTGTCAAATTCAGTCAGTTCACAGGCAAGAAAGGGAGCGTGTTCTTGACTTTATTATGTTACCAGTCTACATATATATTTCTGTATAATCAAAAGACTTGGAAAATGTGCATTCTGACATTGTCAAAAGTCACGTGATTTTGAGCAGCCATTTTGAAATAAACTGCATTAATTTGCAAAGCAGAAATTTCTATGAACCTTGTGGTTTATTTCGTCGTTTTGATGTCAAAAGACACGAGCGTGAGATTTTATTCATCATCCAACATCATTCTTCCAACTTTTTGAGTTTGTAGACAGTAATAAGCAGTGTCTTAAAGATGTTGGATACAATGGTTTGTGCGCACCTCAGTTCACGCCGTTGCACGCGAGTTTACCGTGACGAATTACCTTACAAAATAGTTACATACAACTGTACAGGCAATTAGCACAAAAACACGAGAACGCGAGATCGCGACACTTGACCAATGTCGCAATCTCGCGTTCTCGCGTTCTCGTGTTTTTGAAAATAGTTACATACAACTGTATAGGCTATAAGCACAAAAACACGAGAACGCGAGATCGCGACACTTGACCAATGTCGCAATCTCGCGTTCTCGCGTTCTCGTGTTTTTGAAAATAGTTACATATAACTGTATAGGCAATTAGCACAAAAACGCGAGAACGCGAGAACGCGAGACTGCGACATTGGTCAAGTGTCGCGATCTCGCGTTCTCGCGTTCTCGTGTTTTTGAAAATAGTTACATATAACTGAATAGGCAATTAGCACAAAAACACGAGAACGCGAGATCGCGAGAATTGACCAATCTCGCAATCTCGCGTTCTCGCGTTCTCGTGTTTTTGAAAATAGTTACATACAACTGTATAGGCTATTAGCACAAAAACACGAGAACGCGAGATCGCGAGATCGCGAGATCGCGACACTTGACCAATCTCGCGTTCTCGCGTTCTCGCGTTCTCGTGTTTTTGAAAATAGTTACATATAACTCTATAGGCAATTAGCACAAAAACACGAGAACGCGAGATTGCGACACTTGTCCAATGTCGCAATCTCGCGTTCTCGTGTTTTTGAAAATAGTTACATACAACTGTATAGGCTATAAGCACAAAAACACGAGAACGCGAGATCGCGACACTTGACCAATGTCGCAATCTCGCGTTCTCGCGTTCTCGTGTTTTTGAAAATAGTTACATATAACTGTATAGGCAATTAGCACAAAAACGCGAGAACGCGAGATTGCCACATTGGTCAAGTGTCGCGATCTCGCGTTCTCGTGTTTTTGAAAATAGTTACATATAACTGAATAGGCAATTAGCACAAAAACACGAGAACGCGAGATCGCGAGAATTGACCAATCTCGCAATCTCGCGTTCTCGCGTTCTCGTGTTTTTGAAAATAGTTACATACAACTGTATAGGCTATAAGCACAAAAACACGAGAACGCGAGATCGCGACACTTGTCCAATGTCGCAATCTCGCGTTCTCGTGTTTTTGAAAATAGTTACATACAACTGTATAGGCTATAAGCACAAAAACACGAGAACGCGAGATCGCGACACTTGACCAATGTCGCAATCTCGCGTTCTCGCGTTCTCGCGTTTTTGTGCTAATTGCCTATACAGTTATATGTAACTATTTTCAAAAACACGAGAACGCGAGAACGCGAGATTGCGACATTGGACAAGTGTCGCGATCTCGCGTTCTCGTGTTTTTGTGCTGATTTCCTATACAGTCATCGTGGGGCTCAGTCGTCTGAGTTGTCGCAATTCGTTGTGTAGAGTTGCGTTCCTTGGATGTGCCAGAAACCTACAATGGAAGGTTTCCTCTCATTTTAAAGGGACATTGATCTACAGAAATGCCCCGAGACTGGTTGTTGCCTTAGTTATTGTCCCCCCTCCCCGCCCCCACCCAACCTCCCCCGTGAGTATCCGGATGATATGGCAGATATCAAGACTAGTTCGCGACCTGTGCTGCGCCATTCGTAAGCGCATGTATCGCTTTTATTGATAGTATTTCATTGTGGGTATATTGTTTAGCCAAAATGTATAAAGTTTCACGAAGGCAATTTTTGCAACGCCTAAATATTCAGTTATTTTACAAATTGACTGAAAATCGGTCAATTTCATCACCCAGTGACTGAAAATGATAGGATTAAAAGAAAACAAAATTCAAAGTACGTTTCTATAGTTTTGGCTTCTAATACTAGCGGGGCGGTCGGGTAGCCTAGTGGTTATTGCTGAAATAGTGCTAAAAGGGGGGGTAAAAACAAACACACTCACTCACTCTAATACTAGGATAAATAGTCTATTTTTAAGCCCTTTTGAACCTCTTAAAAATTGTTAGTCAATCTGGACTTGGATTCAGTCAATTTCTATATTACTGAAATATTTAGACATTTTATAAATTGCCTGAGTGAATCACTTTTTACACATTGAGTGTAATATACATGTATACACGCCTACAGGTACAAGAGAAACAAAACTGATTCTATCCAATGCAACAGCAAATGAATGAAAACAAAATGCAAATATCATAATTACGATCCACCGCAGTTTTATGTATACATTTGGGCAGCTTCCTTGTTCGAGGAATGTATCCGTGAATATTCACATACAGGAACAATATCCCATACGTCTGCTGCTGTACAAATAAACTTATTCGACGTCACATGGCTCTGTTACATTCAAATGTTAAAATATATACATAGAGCGTTTCTGGATATTATAACCCGTGTTCGTTTTGCAACTGATCACTAAGTTTCTTTCAGATGTTTTTACAAAGGTGGCAAGTCTCATCGGTCAGCTAAGATAGCACGTGTGACAATTATGTTCATGATGTCCATGGTGCTTTAAAAATATCCATGGAGTTAGAAAGCAATGAACAATCAATAAACGTATTATCGGCTAATCCTTTGAACCAAGTATGTTGTTTTTACATCGGCACTTCACGCCATGATATGAGTGTATTCTGTATGCTTTAGTAAACCTACACATGTAAACACTTACAAATCCACTGTGCAAGATAACAGTGATTAATCAATGAACGTATTTTCTGTGGAACTTTTGATGGCGAGGAATGATCCGTGTACAAAAAGGTAAATGAACTGATCACTCCTCTTGCTTGGCTGCCACGTGAATATTACATAACATACATTTCACCTCACTTCAAACCTGGATTCAGATGAAATAATTGCCCCAGACACAAGACATGCCAAATGGGAACCGTTGTCAGGTAATCTGAGTAGTGCTACTACTACCTATACCTGTAATAGGTTCATTAACTGAGCTTCTAGTGAATGGCAACAAAGACACTGGTGTAGGGTTATGCCCCAAAACGTGGATGACAACAAGAGATAGCAATCGTATTATCCGCGCAATCCAAAATCCGAAAATGCTTTCACTGCTCGGATACTATAAAAATAAACTGACGGCCAAAAGAAACGTTACCAACGATATTTCTAGGATAAAATATTACCAAAACAAATTGAAGCAGCAATAACAATTGTATTGTAGAAATATATAATTCAGAACAGTAAAATGCGAATTTACTAATTCAACAACAAAGTCCTTGACCTCCAACAGGGACATTTCTTGACAAGGGGTCATTCGTCCAGTATTCGATCAACAACATTGGTTACAACTTTAATGTGACGACGGCCCAGACCGTTCAATACGGGACATGACCTTAATGAGCGGCAATGCATCTTCGAATGCGGCGTCGCACTGAGTAGACAAGCGTCCTCACATCGACTGCAGGTTAACGATTCCATTCCTCACGGAGGGCAACGATCAACGCTTGTCTCGTGAAGGGAGGATGTTGACGTTTCCGAAGACGACGCCCCAGCTGGTCCCAGAGATGTTCTGTGGGTGACAGATCTGGTGTTCGAGCTGGCCACGGCAGGACAGTCACGTTGTTGGCGTTGAGGAAGTCTCTAGTAATACGGGCTTTATGGGGTGTGGCGTTATCTTGTTGGAACACCGTCCGTTGTTGACGCTGGGTGAAAGGAAGAACCACTGGCCGTAAGATATTGTCAATGTAGCGTTGTGCTGTCAGATTGCCTTCGATGATGACAAGTTCCGTCTTCTCGTCTCCGCAAATGTCGCCCCAGACCATCACACTTCCGGCCCCTAAAGGTTCCACCTCCTGGACACAACAAGGAGCCGTACGTTCACCACGTCGTCGATACACTCGCGTCCGCCCATCAGGTTTGAAGAGTTGGAACCTGCTCTCGTCACTAAACAGCACTCGCCGCCATTCCCTTTGTTGCCATCGCTGAGTTGTCTGCACCACGTCAATCTGGCACGTCGATGTTGACGGGTCAAGGTCATGCCTTTGAAAGGGCGATAAGCCCGGAGACCATAATGTCGTAGTCGTCTGGTCACTGTTTGTCTGCTGGCCGGATGTCCTTAGCTGTTGGCATCTGATGACGTCACAGTAAGAAATCTGTTCCTCAGATGACGTACCCGTAAAAAGCGGTCATCCTGCGGGGTCGTGACCTATGGTCTGCCACTCCGTGGTCTGTCTGCGGTTCTGCCAGTCTGTCGGAGACGTGAGACCAGTCTGGTAATGGTCATCTTGGAGCAGTTCATGTTAATGGCAACCGCTCTCTGTGTCGCTCCCATCTGCAGCATACCTATGGCTCTCTCCTTCTGGACAGCGGTCAGTCTTGGCATGTTCGTTGGTGTTAATCATCGCAACCATTGATAGGGAACAGATCCCTGCGTAATTTATACCCGGAAATTGCACGATAATTTGGGGAAGATTGTTTTAAAAAATTGCTGAAAAACACCAATATTTCCAAAAATCCGCAAAGCACGTGCAAAGAACGACAGAGAACATGAAGGCTGTATTCGTGAAATGTGTTCTTTACTGTTTTTGAACAGGTTGGCATCTTTGTTTCAAAGTGGCAAATCAGTTAATGTTGGTAACGTTTCTTTTGGCCCTCAGTTTATAACCATCTGGGCTATTTCCAAATAACGACATCCGATGAGCTTCCATCGTTCTTTTTGTCCGTTTGTTTAGGCTAGAGAAATTAATTAACATGCGCCCTTTGTCTGAGATTCAGAGAGTACAGGTAACCAATCAGTGTTCTTGAACACGGTAGTCCAGTCTCCTGTCACGCTCAGTTGCGTCAGTGAGCAAATCGGCAGATGGTGAGCCCCAGCTGGCAGTGTTAGACAGCCGAGAAGAAGATTAGTGCCCCTTTAAACCGACAAGCCGGGATAGAACTAAAATATACACACTGTTCAAAGCAGTGTTAAGCCAAACTCACTCACTTATTCAGAGTCATGCTGGTCCCCCAGGCTCGATATTGGGGGTACTTTTCCAGTATAAGCATGCCTGTCATTTGAATGTTAAGGCCGCAATAAAATTAATAGTTAGTTTGATTGATTTTTTAAAAACATGGGAGACAGGAGGCATTTTATTTTTAACGTTTTTAATTTGTTCTTATCGACCTACTTTAGGCATATGTGTACAATTGCTGTCGGCGGATGCGATTCGCATGCATCATGTGTGCTCAGTAGGGCTACGTGTACGGAGTATTTTATCAGGTAAAGAAAGTAGGAACACTCATATTAACGATACTTCTATTTCTAGGAATTTGAGGGCAATAGAATAATGTAAGGCAGGATGTTTTGTTGTCAGGCGGGAGCGGATGAAAATCTATTAATTAAAGTAGCGAATATGATATCGTATAAAAAACAACAACAAAAAAACATCGGACAATATCATTTTATCCGAATGCTACAAATTGGTCTGTGAGAATTTTATTTTAATGAATATTCTAGCCGTGTATAAAATTGCCTCATTGAGAAACTCACTGGCTTGTGATTATTTCTGTAACTGACAGTGTAGCCGCGAATAACTGCTGATGCGGCTTTAAGCAATATTACTCACTCACTCACTGACGGTAATAGTTTTGTTTCCAGCTTTCGGACACATTTATGTTTTCACCATCATTGGACATTCATGTACACAATTTCTTTTGTTAAATTATATTGAGCATGTTTAGGGTTTTATTATAAAGTACATAGGAAACTGTAACAACGGGAGATGACTCAGACTTTGTGTATGTAAATTACATAGCATTTTCAAGCTCAAGTCATAAGTTTGCTAAATACTACTTGGAGAATGAAGAGCATGAAAGAAGCATGACCAAAGGACTACTAACGTGCGCATGCGCTTGACCTTATGATATTACGCATGCGCACGGACAGCGTCTAAAACGCGAGAACACGAGAACGCGAGATCGCGAGAAAATGAAATGTCGCATTCTCGCGTTCTCGCGATTTCGTTATTTTGTGGCCTAATTTGACAAGTCGAGATTGCGAGATTGCGAGATTTTGCATCATGTCCAAATGTCGCATTCTCGCGTTGTCGACTTTTGACAAAAAGTGCTATGTACCAAAAACACGAGAATGCGAGATCGCGAGAACGCGAGATTTTGGCCAAATCTCGCGTTCTCGCGATCTCGCATTCTCGTGTTTTGGGCATATTTACCTCGTTTCCAAAGGTCGAGATCGCGAGAATGCGAGATCGCGAGAATGTCCCTTACAGTATTCCATAGAAATGTGCTTACAGTTAAATACACAATGACACATATCACTGCACATAAATTCCCCAACAAAGACGTGACTATAGTTTATTGAAAGGAGACTTGTGACATGTTCACTCACTTACATGTAAATACCTTCACGCTATCTGGTCTACACAGGTACATGCGGCCACGCCCACCAACACACACTCCACGTGGATTCTGGACACCATCCTGTGATGTCAGCATGTTTCTAACAAACTGTCCTGACTCAGTCAGATGGAGGACTCTGTGTAGATGGTAGTCTGTCACCAGAATGTCGCCTGCGCTGGTGCTGGTGATACCAAGTGGAAACATCAGTGATGTGTCTCCTCTAGGGCTGTAGGTGAACACCACATCTCCCTCGGGAGTCAGACACACGACACACCTGGATCCCCAGTCAGACACCAGGATGTTTCCTGTCCTCGTGGTACAGAGGTAGAGGGGACTCTTCAAGATGCATCTAATAGGTTGGCCTGGACCAATTGACTTCAGCACGTGTCCCGCCATACCCAGGATATCAACACAGGGAGGGAGGCTGGAACTTGCTGCTAGTGTTGATGGTGTCAGAGACGTGATACCCCGGTACTGTTTGCTGGTTGGGATGGCTGACAGCAGCACCAGGTCAGGGTTGACTTGTACTGTTACAATCTGTCTGGTACCGTGCACAGTGACAGCCACCTGGTTGTCCTTCAACATTGTTATACCCCACGGAGGACCACCCAGACTGAGCCTGCTGTGACATGGCTGCTTGTTCCTGGTGTAGAAGGACTTCACACTGTGGTTGTTATAGTCTGTGACTACCACTGTGTCTGTACCATTCACCACAAACACCGTCACGTCATAGGGGTATGTATCTCCTGCTACTCTGACGTTAATGGTGTCCTGTAACACAGGAGTAGCCTTCAGGTCCAGCACGTTAATGTTGTCCTGTAACACAGGAGTAGCCTTCAGGTCCAGCACATCCTCATACAGGACGTCTATCTCACCCAGCTGTAGATCGTCCAGTGCTCTACTCAGCTTGTCCGTGTCCTGTCTGAACATGATCCTGGCTATTCTTCCCTTCTCCTTCACGTCTGTGACTCCGACAGCCTCCACATCACCGGCCTCACATCCCTGGTACATCTCATACACACCCATGTCACACTCAGATTGTAGAGTCTGGTCTATCAGCTCAGCCTGTTGTTGGTACATCTGTACTGACATCTCACCTGACTTTATGTCTGCCTTCAGTTCTCCAATGTGTTTGTCAGACATTTCTTTCAGTTCAGCCCAAAGTTTCCGTTCCTTGACTTTGATCGCCTCTATTGCTTTGAGACCTGCAGACTTGATATTCGATTCTATTTGTAAGTAAAGCGTTAATGCGTCATCGACTTTGGAGGTTTGTGTTCTTACATGTGTTTTCATCTCGTTGTGTTTCTTCAACAAATCCTCTTTATTCTTTCTCAGCTCGGTTTTCATTGCAGGAATCTCAGACTCAATTTCAACAACCAAGTCACATTTCCTGTGATGAATAATGCAGCATGTTTGACAAACAGCTGTTTTACAATCTTTACAAATATATTTGATATTTTCATCTTTGTGAACTTTACACATGACCTTTCTCTTGACCTTCACCTTTGTCTCTCCAGACAGGTCAACTACGTCATGGTGTCGGGAAGATGGAATTCGTCTGTGTACTCGAATACATCGTTCACAGAGTGCGTCGTCACAAACAGAGCACCAAGATGAAGCTGGAGTTGTCTCCCCTTCCTCCTTGCAATAACTGCAGTGAGTCGTATCTGAAATAGGAATGTAATCATGTAGAGATATTAACAATGCGATATCACTATGTATTACAGAACTTCATGTGGCATATCACTCACACGGGTGAGACAACATCCATCAATAACATCCCAATACGTCTTAATGTGAAATATTATGTAAATAACATTGGATTTGTCTTACTGATAAGAACTCGCCATATAGATCTCAGAAAAAAAACAGCGAATGTGTCTGAGATAGACCTTAGACCATCTCCCTTTCGAATCATGTCTGGATAATCGTTGTTACTTGTTAAAACAGTGTACACGATACGATTTCATAGCCTCCATACAGCCTACAAACAACTTAATAAATGATTTTCGATATCTTTTGAAACCAAACAAAATATCTTCTCACTCAACACACATTCCTATAATCCAGTCAGGGGTGGAGTTACCTGTTTAGAAATAACATTTATATTCATAGAAACCACAAACTCTCACCTTTAGACCCGGGGCCAAACGAGTCCAAGAGTCCCTGGATAACAAAGATAGGCTTGACGTCATCCGCCCACTCCTCCACTGGTCTCTCAGGGGCAGACACTTTCGTCATCTTGTTGCAGAATGGACACAGGAGAGACTTGGCACTGAGGGCTTCTGGTCTGGTTTTGGTGTAGTTGACGACACATTTCCGACAGAAGGTGTGATTACATACAAGTGTACAGGGCTTGTCAAACACCTCTGTACATATCGTGCATGTCAGGAAGTGTTCTGTTAACTTCTGGGAGGTCGCCATCTTACCTACACAAAGATAAACCAGCCGTTGTATTTCCGGTGTACACAAAAGACAAATTTTAGCCACAATCTGACTGGTAGAGCGTCCACCCGGAGAGCCGAAGGTCCGGGGTTCGATCCCCGCCCGCGTCACACCGAAAGACGTTAAAAGATGGTACTTGTTGTTACCCTGTCTGGCGCCCGGCATTATGGGTCTAAAACAAGGACTGGTCGACTCGGAGTCAGTATACTGTGTCTGAGTGGGGTATTCATGTTAAACTGCGGCATGGTATCTCAGTGAGCTAGCACTATAAATCGGCATCAGTCACACAAACACACACGTACGCACATGCATGTCACTATATCAGTGCAATAATCTTGGACGCGACGTTAAACCCCATTTTACCTCACCTCACAATCCGAGCGTACAGTTCTTGAACACTGACACTAAGACCGACTGTAGTAGGGGGACTTATTTACTGTCCCGTTCAAAACTAAGAAAGGGTATATTGTATCCTCCCATTCACCGACTGGATCGTCCAGATCTTGAAACAATTAACAAATACCCCTTTTCATAAGACCCATGAAGATTTGGGGTAGAATAGATCTTCAGCAACCTGTGCTTGCAGTCAAAGGCAACTATGCTTGTCGTAAGAGGCGACTTACGGGATCGGGTGGTTTATGCATGTCATCATATCCCAATTGTGTGGATCAACGCTCATTATGTCAATCACTGGATTGTCCGGTCCAGACTCGATTATTTACAGACCGCCGTCATACAGCTGGAATGTTGCTGAGTGCGGCCTTAAACAACAAACAAACAAAAGAAAAGTTATCTCAGATGTATGCATTTCTTATGAACAACCTAACATCCAGTTCTAATAGTGTGTATATATGTGTGTCTGTCTGTGTGGTGTGTGCGTGTTTCTCTCTCTCTCTCTCTCTCTCTCTCTCTCTCTCTCTCTCTCTTTCTCTCTCTCTCTCTCTCTCTCTCTCCTCTCATTGTGCAGGTGCATTTACAACATGAAGTGCGTGCACTTGTGAACCGTGTGCAGTGTATCGATCACGTGACATAGTTATGGGGTGACACCCACTCATTACCATATCGAAAGTAGGAGACATTATTACAGTTCACATAATAAAGAACCATATCAGATGTGAAATAATACAGTTATGTGGAATTATTTTCCCGTATGGTTTACTGAAGCATTTGTCAGGGTTCATGTCAGTAACAACTGTAACAGACACACGTGATATATACATACACGTACATCGGGATGAGTCTCAGTATTTAAGTCAAGTGGCCGATCAGAGTATTTAATGACAGTGGATCTTTAAAGTATTCCGGTTAGCCTACATGTTATATTTAATTAGGTGCCCGGTTATGAGAATCTGCCTGGAGATGACTGTTTAGTTAGATGAACCCTTGTGGTGTTACCAGTAAACAGTAGGACAGGTGTGTAGCGTTATAACTGAAGTAGACGCAAGCCTTGTGACAACACACTTACCTGAGACAAGCAGATAACCGCTGTGGAGGGAAATTGAGCTACCGTCAGTTTCGTTACCAACTCGTGTCAAAGTAGGACAAGCTGCTTGCAGGTCACCAAAATAGGGCCGAGTGGAGGCGAATGGGCGTTTTGTATTTGTTCTAAATACACTGGGTCTAGATTCGATTATTTAAAGGCCGCTTTCATGGAGCTGGAATAATCCTGAGTGCCGCGACAACAACAAACAAACTTACAGACTGACATGATACAGCTGTAATATTGATGACAGGAAAACTACAATTATTTGCTCGAGAATAAGTTACGATACTCACTTCTTCCGGGTTTCCTTCACCTGTATAACATAATTATTTACCAACATACAGTGGCTAATATGTCTGTAAGCTGCTCTCAAACTAATTGTTTCAAGCTCACTTGGTGGGTGCAATGTACAATAAGCACAAAGTCGTAAATGCTGTATCTTTCTGTACTTTGCATCAAGCATCAATAGCATAACAGTGATAACATGTTCGTGTTATCACACACAAACGTATATGTACATTGGATTAATTAATGTGGAACATATATCGACAGCACGAACAGTGATGTCCATGTTTTCACATACAACATTCATCCTTGAAGCATGTATACTGAACCAAATTAAAAACTTCACAATCCTAAAATTTTAACATTTTGACCAGTTATCATTGTGGGCCCTTATTGTGTATTTAAACTGTAATGGCCACGTATTGTCTTCAGGTAACACTCGTTTTTGTGCAGGTGAATCGATCAAAATCATGTGCACAGCACCATAGTGGAAAAAGTTTTTTTTCACGTGCAACTGGTCACGTCGCCATAACACCGCACGTCTTTTCAGCCACACTTGTTAGCAGTCATTAACAAAATAAGAAAAACACAAGAAAACAAAAGTCTTTACGGCCATTTGTCATGCCACGCCTTTCAAATGTGCAACGTGAACGTGCCAACGGCATGTTGCAGACGGGAACGTCCGTGGCTGAAGTCGCAAGGACGATGGTTTGTAGTCCGGTCTATGATTTACAGACGCGTCTACAGCTAACGGGTACCACCGCTGATCGCCCTGGGCCAGATCGACCACGTGTGACGTCACATGCAGAGGATCGTCAGATTGTCTTACGTCACCTCTGTAACCGATTTTTGACGGCTACATCAACCAGAAACGAACTGTTTAGGGGTAGACTGAGTGCGCAAACTTAAACTGTTCGAAACCGTCTGAGAACTGCTCATCTTCAAGCACGACGGCCATACTGTGGGCCGATTCTGACTCAATTACACAGACGTCAGCGTCAAATGTTGGCACAGTGACACTTACGATGGACTCTGAGGAATTGGAATCAAGTCGTCTTCAGTAATGAATTCCGATTTAATCTTCGATTTGCTGAGTGTATGGCGAGGGTGTGGAGGCGCCGTCATGAACGTTACGCCCAGTGTTGTGTACAGGAAGTTGACAGATTTCGAGGCGGAAGTGTCATGGTGTGAGGTGCTTTCTGTGGCAATGCACGTTCCAGGTTTCTTGTCATCCGTGGCAACCTCATCGCTGCTGCTTGCCGCGACCGGGTACTAGCACCAGAACTTCTGCCTTTAATGGCAGCACATGGACCCGGTTTGATCTTCCAACACGACAATGCCAGACCCCACACAGCAATTTTGACGCTACTGAACTTGTGTGCCAACAGATTCTCGTGCTTGGGACTTATGACTTAAACTGTTGATGTTATTACCGAATACCGTAGGTGCTTGGAACAAATTATGGTTACCTTCGTTAATTAAAATCCGTCTTTTGACATTAATGATTAAAAATTACCTTCTCTGATACATTTGGCCGTTGTATATTATATATGGGATTACTTTTAAAAATGTCTAAGTTTTTAATTTGACTGGCTTCACAAAACATCGCATCACGATATATTACCCTTAGACCACTCAGTTCCAGAGTGAATTTGGCAATTCCTCCCATCAACGAGAGAGCTATTGGTTCTGTGCTTCACAACACGTCACAGTTTAGTAAATTTAGCAAAATAATTACTGTAGCTAATGCCAACTGATCACCAATTTAGTCACCTTCTATGACGTACAGAAATCAGGCGACGAATTTAAGTAATATTCTAGACTCGTTTGGCTGTTTTCGTGTTCCACGTCATATGATCCGCCTATCTAACTCTGACTTGACCCTCCTGGGCCTGATTCCTCTGCAGGACACGTGGCAGAACAGTGGAACTTCCATCTGCATCAGTGTCGTCGGAACAACGTCTTTGAAGCTGTAACAAAACAGTGTTGCTCATTTGTGTTTTCCAGCCTGACGAGCAAGGATTAGTGTCTTGTAAAAATATTCATCATACACATACATATCTCACAACATCACCAGGATACAGAGTGGAAATAGCTCCATAACAACTGAAGTTATGATTACAAACATGTCACATGGATTTATTTTCAGATATAATTCCATATCATATAAATATATAATTTATAGAATCTACATACGTTCAAAATTAGTACAGTCAATATCTAAAATTCTATCACAATTCCATGTAAAATTCAGATGTGTTCTACTGTGCGATATGTTCATGTTAGATTCACAAAAGCAGTATGTGAACAGCTGTATCTGGCTATTTATATTAAATATAAATTGTGCAAACAATTACACACCTTGTCCAACTGGATATCTGTTCATATCATTCAAATAGTAAGGCTTGGGTGAGAGATACAATACTTAAGAAATAAGTGGGAGTTGTTTATCGTACAATAAAACACTGCAGGGAGAATAAACCATGAGGCAAAAACGAGTGGTCAAAAGTTTGGTGCAGTTGATGGAAAGGTGTCCAGTTCTTTAGAAAAGCAAGTCATTAACTATTTAATACTTAGTACTTATCTTAAAGTATGAATTCAGTCTTAAATTATTACGACAGTGCAAATCTAGCAGAACGTTGGATGTACTTATGGACCGAATTCAAAATATCTAAACATATCTCAGTTCTAACCTCTCGTAACAAATGCGTATCTGTAGGACTCTCGTTTTTAAAACTTTATGTGCGTTCAACCATCAGTCTACAATATCAAACGACAAACGTTTTATAAACGCTAGCAAAAAATGTATATTCTTTTCTTAAAATGAGGACTTAATTAATTTCAGGGCTTACAGATACTGTGCATACAGAAGATTCTCAACTTTAAGTCCGGTTTATTAAGGACGTCCCAAAAACGAGGCTGCCAACCCCCATTTTGGTAAGTGGGATTTAGGGGTCTATTTGGAGTGTATTCGGTACTCAGCGATGTGGACTCCTAGAAGATCGTATTTGGTATGCAGGTTCAACATTTATTCCAAAAAATTGGTGTATGCAAATGTTTTCTTCATATGTTTCTTTTTTTCTTCTATTTTTTAGTAATTTTACTTGAAATCGCACCCTTTTCTCAATGCTTTTGAGATTTGTGATGAGTTTCAGTAATAGGAAAATGAGACTGAAAACGGTATTCAGGAGAGAATGGGGTTGGCACCCTAAAAATGTAGAAAGCTTCATCCACGTAACCGTGTCTGGCCCGGAGTGACCTGGAGTGAGTGAGTGAGTGAGTGAGTTTGGTTTTACGCCGCTTTTAGCAATATTCCAGCAATACCACGGCGGGGGACACCAGAAATGGGCTTCACACATTGTACCCATGTCGGGATTCGAACCCGGGTCTTCGGCGTGACGAGGGAACGCTTTAACCACTAGGCTACCCGACCCCCCGGAGTGACCTGGAATCCCCACGGAATGTGTTCATATACTTCTAGCGTGTTCATGTAAACCCATTCTTGGCAGAGCTGCATTAGGCGTTGAACAAAGAGGCAAATGTCCATGTTCTTGTTTCAATACCCAAAATACTTAAAACTAGTTTCTAAAAACATCCTTAATAAACGTGGGACGCTGTTCTTACTATCAATCATAGGTTTGTCTGGTCATAGCTGGAATGCTGCGGAGTGCGGCGGAAAACAACAAGCAGCCTATTGAAGGTCTCCCCGCCGTAATTCCGGGTCAGTATAGGTCCTCGGCACCCTATGCTTGCCGTTCGGGGCGACCAAATGGATGCGATGGTCAGACCCCGTCACTTGGTTGATTCAGTGTCATCGTGACCAAACGACTTGGATGTTGCTCGTGATGTCAATCACTGGTTTCTTGCTTCCATACTCGAGTAATTATCATATCCATGTAGCTTGAATATTGCAGCGTTGACCAACGTAGAATTACAGTGGATTCATTTATTTGTAACACACATAAACGGCACACTCTGTGGTAGAATGTTCATGGCTTCAAGTGCATTCGTTCAGTGCATTTTATGGCGCTTCTAAAAATATTGCATCACGATTTATCTCCCTTAGACCGATCAACGGCCAAGTGAATGTAACACGTCCTCACTGCAGGAACGAGAGAGCAATCGGTTCTGTGTTTCATAACGCGAAACAGTTCAGTAAAGCTACCAAAACAATTAGTACATTTAATGTATATATCTATTTACATCTATATCATGTGATTGTGTTGAACACTGATACTCATATTTCACGTATATCCGTCCCATCTTCTGCTTATTGTCCTCAGCATAGCAAGCAAGGATAACTGTCATGTAAATATCCATCCTACACCGTCATAGCTCACACAACCTATAGTTATAACACAGAAGGATTAGCTCCGTGTTACACTCGCGTTATGATTACAAACATGAAAAACACATCATACGGACGATCTGGTATTCAGAAATAATGAATCCACTTTTATTCGAAGTTCATAATACATTAAATTAGACAATGCTCAGAATAGATTTTAGTGATACGAGCAGTACACGAAGAGCCATGTCTTACTACTCAGATAACACATAAAATGTTTACACAAGTTAAATCTTCATTCACAATTCATTCAACGCAAATGTAGAATGTGATTTTACCAAATACAGTGAAATGTGCTTACAGTCAAATACATAATGACACATATCACTGCACATAAATCCCCCAACAAAGACGTGACTATAGTTTATTGAAAGGAGAATTGTTACATGTTCACTCACTTACATGTAAATACCTTCACGCTATCTGGTCTACACACGTACATACGACCACGCCCGACAACACACACTCCACGTGGATACTGGACACCATCCTGTGATGTCAGTATGTTTCTAACAAACTGCCCTGACTCAGTCAGATGGAGGACTCTGTGTCGATGGTAGTCTGTCACCAGAATGTCGCCTGTGCTGGTGCTGGTGATACCAAGTGGATACTTCAGTGATGTGTCTCCTGTAGTGTTGTAGTTGAACACCACGTCTCCCTCGGGAGTCAGACACACGACACACGTGGATCCACTGTCACACACCAGGATGTTTCCTGTCTTCGTGGTACAGAGGAAGTAGGGATTCTTCAACATGTATCTACTAGGTTGGCCTGGACAAACTGACTTCAGCACGTGTCCCGTCATACCCAGGATATCAACACAGGGAGGGGAGATGGAACTTGCTGCTAGTGTTGATGGTGTCAGAGACGTTATACCCCAGTACTGTTTGCTGGTTGTGATGGTTGACGGCAGCACCAGGTCAGGGTTGACTTGTACTGTTACAATCTGTCTGGTATCTTGCACAGTGACAGCCACCTGGTTGTCCTTCAACATTGTTATACCCCACGGAGCACCACCCAGACTGAGCCTGCTGTGACATGGCTTCTTGTTCCTGGTGTAGAAGGACTTCACACTGTTGTTGCTATAGTCTGTCACTACCACTGTGTCTGTACCATTCACCACAAACACCTTCACATCATTGGGGCATGCCCCATGTGTATCTCCTGCTACTCTGACGTTAATGGTGCCCTGTAACACAGGAGTAACCTTCAGGTCCAGCACGTTAATGGTGTCCTGTAACACAGGAGTAGCCTTCAGGTCCAGCACATCCTCATACAGGACGTCTATCTCACCCAGCTGTAGATCGTCCAGTGCTCTACTCAGCTTGTCCGTGTCCTGTCTGAACATGATCCTGGCTATTCTTCCCTTCTCCTTCACGTCTGCGACTCCGACAGCCTCCACATCACCGGCCTCACATCCCTGGTACATCTCACACACACCCATTTCACACTCAGATTGTAGAGTCTGGTCTATCAGCTCAGCCTGTTGTTGGTACATCTGTACTGACATCTCACCTGACTTTATGTCTGCCTTCAGTTCTCCAATGTGTTTGTCAGACATCTCTTTCAGTTCAGCCAAATATTTCCGTTCCTTGACTTTGATCACCTGTATTGCTTTGAGACTTGCAGACTTGATATTCGATTCTATTTGTAAGTAATGCGTTAATGCTTCATCGACTTACGGGATTTGTTTTCTAATATGTGTTTTCATCTCATCGTGTTTCTTCAAAAATACCTCTTTACTCCTTCTCAGCTCGGTTTTCATGGAAGGAATCTCAGACTCAATTTCAACAACCAGGTCACATTTCCTGTGATGGATATTGCAGCATGTTTGACAAACAGCTGTTTTACAATCTTTACAAATATATTTGATATATTCATCTTTGTGAACTTTACAGATGACCTTTCTCTTGACCCTAACCTTTGTCTCTACAGACAGGTCAACTACGTCATGGTGACGGGAAGATGGGATTCGTTTGTGCATCCGTGCATCATCACAAACAGAGCACCAAGATGAAGCAGGAGTTGTCTCCCCTTCCTCCTTGCAATAACTACAGTAGGTTGTATCTGAAATATGAATGTAATCATGTAGAGATATTACCAATGCATCAATAACATCCCAATGCATCTTAATGTGAAATATTATGTAAATAACATTGGATTTGTCTCACTGATAGAATTCGCCATATAGATCACACTTTTAATTCTGAGATAAACCGTAGATCATGTCACCTTTAGAATCATGTCTGGAGGATTGATGTGTACACAATAGGATTTCATATTCTACATAAAACCTACAAACAACTTTATAAATGACTTTCGATATAGCACAGAAACCATACAAAAAGTCTTCTCACTCAACACACGTTCCTATCAAATCAAGTGTTGAGTTATCTGCTTAGAAATAACATTTATATTCATACAAACTAGGGCTGGGTAACTCGGGTACTCAAGTCGAGTGGGTCCTGAGTTGGACCCGGGTACCCACAAGACTACCCGGACCCGTGGTTAGTCACGTAACATATTGTTTAATGACAAAAATTATCTAAAACTCTACGGTTACACTACAAGTCACTGATATTCCCATTTATTTCTGACTATGCACCCATTCCTGACTATTATATATTTAAATTAAGATAAAACTTCATGCAGTAATCTTCAGTGTATGCATGACCAGATCTTTACAGGTGTATCAAAATACATTTTGAAAGGGCTACGGTCAAACTTTTCCAAATCGGACAGTTTGTACCTATCTCTAGATATCTACAGCGGGTATCCGGGTAGGGTTGGGTAATAGGGTAATGGGTACCCGGGTAGTAAATTTGGACTCGTTCCAGCCCAAATACAAACCACAAACTCTCACCTTTAGATCCGGGGCCAAACGAGTCCAAAAGACCCTGGATGACAAAGCTGGGCTTGACGTCATCCGCCCACTCCTCCACTGGTCTCTCAGGGGCAGACACTTTCGTCATCTTCCTGCAGAATGGACACAGGAGAGACTTGGCACTGATGGCTTCTGGTCTGGTTTTGGTGTAGCTGACCACACATTTCCGACAGAAGGTGTGATTACATACAAGTGTACAGGGCTTGTCAAACACCTCTGTACATATCGTGCATGTCAGGAAGTGTTCTGTTAACTTCTGGGAGGTTGTCATCTTATCTCCACAAAGACAAAATCAGCCCTTGTATACTCTGTATCTGTAACAGACACACCTGATGTATACAAACGAATACATCAGGATCGGTCTCAGTATCAAAGTCAAGTGGCCGAGCGGCGTAAATAGGGGAGACCGGGGTGCTTCGGGACACAGGGTGCTTTGGGACACGGGGTGCATTGGGACACCCCCCAAAACTGCTATTTATAGGTGTACAATCACATGACTATTTATACTAAAGGAATTGACATCATACACTGGCACTTTTTGTAGCAGGGGTGGAAGCAGCACCTGCTGACAGAAATCAAATGTATTTTTTGCACTTCATTGTAAAACTCAGACCCCTATTGTTGAAGCTTTATATGCCAAAGTGTTCGACCTTTCAGTTGATGTATGAGTTTTATTCAAAACAGTGATATCTCAAAAGTATTCTGCCAAGAGATGAATTTCATTTTGTCACATGATTATGTCATGCAGCCATTAAAAACATGTGATTCTAAATGACCAGCATATAATCATGATTATGAATTGAAAATGTACAAATTACTTTGACATTTGCTTTGGATTTGTTTCTTGAACTTTGATGAAATATCAATGAAAGATACTTTTCTAGTAGGTTCAATGACTGGTCCCCTGCCTGGGGTGCATTGAGACGAATTTCTTTTCTTTTTTAAATCACTGTGTTTCAGTTAATTTCATGTTTGTGAAATATTTGTTTGTTCAGTGATTCATTATTAAAGTGTTGATTAGAAGATGTGTCTATTTCTTTATGAATCCATTTCAAGTGGGATATGGACTGGATAATACAAATTTTGTCCCAATGCACGCCGGTCTCCCCTAATGAAAGCGGATCTTTGAAATATTCTGTTTTGCTTTAATAAAATTTAATTAGGTGCCCGCAGAGACCATAAAATAGAGCATGGAATCTGCCTGGAGATGACTGTTTAGTTAGGTGAACACTTGTGTTGTTACCAGTACACAATAGGACAGGTGTGTAGCGTTCTAACTGAAGCAGACACAGGCCTTGTGACAACACCCTTAACGGCCGGTGTCGGGGGAAATTGAGCACCGGAAGTGATAGATCCAGGGGCGTTGACGACTGTGTTTTCTAGTCACTCTGAATGCATGCACGCGGGGTGTCTGTGGTGACCATATATCTTGTGGCTGCTAGGTTTTTTTACGTTACAATTCCCTGTGGAATTTTATTCTACTTCAAAGTGAGGGTTGAAGAGGAGGGACATATAGGGCGCAGGCGAAAACGGCACGAACGACTTATGTAGATCTTGTAGTATATATGCTTTATTTACAAGTTTCATTATGCTATGTTATTATTCATGTATTCGCATTGCCATTGTCTTGTTTTCCAGGTATTCACAGATTATTAATTCTTTTATAAGATAAAAAGAAATCAGGTGCCGTTTTCGCTTTAGGCAAGGTGATGTTTTCGCCAAACAGTGCCAAACAAGTCAATAACACGTCCCGGCCAATATGTTGTACTGCCCTGCCCCTCTTACTTGTATCATCATGTTAACAGGTCAATAACACGTCCCGGGTCAATATGTTGTACTGACCTGCTCCTCTCACTTGTATCATCATGTTAACAGGTCAATAACACGTCCCGGGTCAATATGTTGTACTGCCCTGCTCCTCTCACTTGTATCATCATGTTAACAGGTCAATAACACGTCCCGGGTCAATATGTTGTACTGACCTGCTCCTCTCACTTGTATCATCATGTTAACAGGTCAATAACACGTCCCAGGCCAATATGTTGTACTACCCTGCTCCTCTCACTTATAAAACTTATAAGGGTCAGTCGTGTAGGCTAGTGGATAAAGTGTTAGCTCATCATGCCTAAGACCTGGGTTCCATTCCCGATATGGGTGCAATGTGTGGAGCCCATTTCTGATGTCCCCTACTGTGATATTGCTGGAATATTGCTAAAAGCAGCGTAAAACCAAACTCACTATAAAACTTATAAAACAAAGTTATCTGGCTGAGAGTGGTCCAATATCATTCGTGAGACCACCTCATCTGTTTCACATTCAGGTCTAGGCGTATTGATTCAAACATTCTCCACAAGGCTGTATGATGAGTGGGAGGGCTTCAACTTTCGAATAGTGAACTTTCTCTTTATGTCGAGCAATATTCCACCTGCTCCAGGCATCGGTAAACACATTCCACAACTTTTGAAGTACAATCAAGCAGCTCTTACTACCAAGATTTCAAAGTGCGTAATATGACTTATTCAGAAATTGTTTGATTCAGATTTCAACATACAAGGCCTCAGGAATACTTACCAACAGTTTTTTGGAAGATATGTGGAGGACATTTCTAAATTAGAGGCTTCAGTGACAAAAGTTATGTCCGATGCAATTCCTTATTTTGACTTGTACCATATGGGTAAGGATAAGAATTTATGGATGAACAACTTCTTTGCTACAATTAAGAGCGTCGTTTCGCTGTAGGTCCTAACACAAGGGTTATTAAGCAAGTGTTATCTTGCTTGATAACGGTGTTAGAACCTACACCGAAACGTCGCTCTTAAATGTAATTTAGAAGTTGTTCATCCATAAATTCTTATCCTTACTTAGTTATTAAACTTCTAAATGCCTATCAAAGAAGTTGTACCATATGGTCCTGTGATTTTGCAGGTGATCAACTGACTTGTCTTTGCATGTGTTTGTGATAAATGCCACTAGTGGTATAGGATACACTTACCTTTTCGAGAACACCTTGTATCATCACTGTCTCACAGTGATTCATAAACATATGCTCATGATATAGTTTGAATCGTACAATCGACTCTGCTTTTAGCAGAGATTTGGTATGGATATGGAAAGGGTTTTGTCTCTCTTATTTAGATCAAGAATTGTTAACAGGTCAATGAAGTCATCAGAATATGCTTACTCCACGTTTTGAAACAGTTTGCTGATATAATCAGCAGAGGGGGGCACAGGTGGCCCAGTCGTCTAAGGCGCCGTGATTCGCTGTGCAGAGTTGCTTTCCTTGGGCACGCCAAAGTGGTAAACGTCAAAGACCTGGCTTTCCTCCCACATTAAGCTGACACGCCGTGATATAACTGGAATACTGTTAAAAGCGGCGTGAGTAGGCAGTCTATCCTATAGAAAATGTTTAGCACTCATAGCTCTCATATATATGTTCAGATGACATTCACAGCATAAACCATGGGATTCTGGGGTCAGAATGGATCCTCAATGTTTGTCGTAAGAGGTGCCTCTATGGATCGGTGGACAGTCCCAGTGACTTGCTTGATTGTGTTGTACCCTGACAGCGTGGATAGTTGCTCATGATGTCAACCACTGGTTTGACTGGTCCAGATTCAATTACAGACTGCCATCATATGGCTGGACTATTGCTGAGTGTGGCATAAAATAACAAACAAAACAAACATTCATAAAATGTGGAATCAGATAATGTCAGGAGCCATATTAAAAGATAAAGATAAAGTCAACAAAATGAGTGTTGAAAGAGTGACATAATTTATTACAATAGTGTACATGGTCTCATTGCATCTGATTTTGAATATTCAATCGGTCTGGACAAGACAGCCATGCTTTACAGTATCACACCTTCGAGAGTTGTCCTCATCCAATGTTCAGAGCAGATCCATGATGTGGGCTATCTAACACCACTGCATGGCCATCAACACTAGAAAACTGACAGCAAAATTGAAATATGTCCTTATGTACAGTGTAGGTCACATTAGCGTGCCAATCTCGTCACATCAATGTGCACTTTCTTCCATTTTTCCATATTTCTTCTCCCATCGTTCAATAAATTCCTTCTTGCGTATTTCCCTCTTGGCAAAGTATTCTGGGTACTGTGCCTTCTCTAATGGATGCCACGTGTCCAGAAGCTGTCAACACAACAAAGCAGAGCTCTGTTCAATACACAACAGAGTTTTCCTTTGTCCATTTTATACATTTGTGCATACATACCACAGTGACAATAAACTATGCTTTTAATTTGTTGTTTAATGTCACTCTCAGGAATATTCCAACTAAATGACAACTGTCAGTTAAATAGTTGAAGCCTGACCAGACAATCCAGTTGTTGACATGACCATCGATCAAGGCAACTTAGATACGATGACATGCAATCAACTGTCAGTGAACCTGACCCTCCGATCTCTTACGACAAGCTTTGGTTTGTAGATGACCAATTCTAACCTGGACCTTCATTGGGGCCTGTTTAATGATAGGTCTATTTACTGAATATCTGACATTGGTCTCATAGCATGTACAGGATCAATGTGACTTACCCAGTCAGGTACATGCTGAACTCTTCCAAAGGCAACACCTGCCGGCTGGTGTGGAACTGAAAACACAATACATGACTGTTAGTTTTTAAAAATTGCATTCAGAAATATATTCAAACTATATTACGCCGATCTGTAAGTAATCGAGTCTGATCAGACAATCCAGTTATTGACATCATGAGCAATGGTCTACACAATTGGGATACAATGACCCGCATCAACCAAGTCAGTGAGCCTGACCACCCTATCCCATTAGTCGCCTCTTACGGCAAGCATGTGTTGCTGAAGACCTATTCTAACCTCTTAGAGGGTCTGTTAGAAGATTCTCAAACTAGAATTAATATCTGTTGACACACCTTACAATAAAGAAAGGAAGGCCACAACAAATTCCATGATCAAAATTCAGGATGTTTTTGTTCATACAGTTGACCTGAAGTTCACGATAAATTGACACATGAGAAATTGTCTTTCTTCCTTGTTACCAAGGTGACACTCACATTTAAAGGGTTGAGGGTGTTGCTTCAAGAAGAGTTCTCTTTCCCCATCAAGAAGCAATTTCTTGGCTTTCCTCACATCCACTTCACTCTTGTTTTCATCGAAACGTGCTCGGAGCAAAACAGCTTGGTAACGAAAGATGTGTCTGTAACAAGAATTCAAATAGGCCTTAATTCAGTGTTAGGAGTAATTGAATGTTACAATCTGACAACTGTTCAGATGTAACTAATAATGTTCAGGAGCAGACCCAACTGTTTAGGGTTAGTGTGACATCGCAGCAATATTGCTGACTGGCACAAAATTACAAAACAACAACCAGCATACTTGGCAAACGAAAAAACAACACTTATGTTGTAAGTGTTGTACTGTCATGTGTTATTTATTTGAGGGCATATACTTTCTATAATGTTTCGTAAGCTCAAAGCAGAGAATTTAGACTATTCATGCTAATTAGGTAATTTTGATATGTTTTTCAAATGAAATATTGCATACTAACATTCTCATCATACCAGGAAACAATACTTTAATGAGTGTATACCTGAGCTACGGTGTACCAGATCTGACGTAGGACTGGCTAAAAGATCAATAATAAGAATTATCGTCAATGGGAAGAAATATTAACAAATATCGATATGAAACTGTTGTCATTGATAACTCACATTAAACTATTGTTATGAAATAAAGTTTACATTTACTGATTTAACAGACTGGTCATTGTCAATAATGTCAATTGTCGAAGACGGAAAGCAACAGTTTTTGTTAGACATTTCAAATGTCCACAAGGTAAACCATCCATAAATGTGTCACTGCTCACCAGTGGCGTGAAATGTGTTGATTTCTTTCGGGACTTACTTGCATATTTGCTAAAAGTTTCTTCTCCGATATTTATTGATAATTGATCGATATTTAGTCAGTGATTATCAATCTCTATGATCTATATCAATAGCCAGCCATAATCTGATGTATCACAATTGAGGGGTGTCAATACTTGGTATGGTGGGTATCCTTGCTTTATTCCCAACTTAACTGTTTTACATCCTGTGTATTTGATGCAGTTTTCATGCAAAATATTCCTGCTTGTATAAAGGCCATGTTTATACTGTACAACCACTAATCTACCATCAACAAGCACACTGGTGCTTTACATACTATGACGTTAGCAAGCCCTGCCATGTAAACAAACATCTCAGTAAATAAACAGAAAAATGTTTTTGGTTTTTGGTTTGTTGTTTAACGCCGCTTTCAGCAATATTCCAGCTATATGACGGCGGTCTGTAAATAATCGAGTCTGGACCAGACAATCCAGGGATTTACATCATGAGCATCGATCTACGCAATTGGGATCGATGACATGTATCAACCAAGTCAGCGAGTCTGACCACCCGATCCCATTAGTTGCCTTTTACGACAAGCATAGCCGCCTTTTACAGCAAACATGGGTTGCTGAAGACCTGTCCTACCCCGGATCTAAACAATGTACTGCAATGGGTACATACATGGTACAGACATTGCATTCTAATTATTCTGACACAAAATCACATCAAAGTTATATTTCCTTTACCCAGGCTTTCTGCTTTAGCCTTTGCATATTATTCTCAGACTATCTATTTCTATTTTGACAAAAAGTATTTTTGCTGAAGCAGAAAGCCTGGGTAAAGGAAATATAAGTTCTGAGATGACCTATATCATATCGCCTCTGCTTGACCAGCAAAAGGTTTCTTGTCTGTCAATATTTACCATCCAATCAGATTCACAGATTCTCCAAATTTGGATGGTGTGACATGTCCACCAGAAGCTCATCAGCAATAGCAAGAACAGATCTGTGATATTTGTGAACATTTTGAGTGAGTGAATGAGTTAGGTATTAACACTGCCATTAACAGTATTCCAGTTATATCGCAGCGTCAGCTTAATGTGCGAGGAAAGCCCAAAGTGGTGCAGTTGGTGAAACCCACGAGCACAGGTATGGTGCTGACAAACCTAGAAACATAATCGGGCCAAACCGGAATTCGAACCCACAATCACAGGTTTCTGGCGTGCCCAAGGGACGCAACACTGCCCAGCGAATCGCGGCGCCTTAGTCAACTGGGTTACCTGTGCCCATTTTGAAACTTGCAATCATTATTGTGTAACGCCCGAATCTCATTAAAATCAGTTCTTAGTTCTCGCTACCGCTAAACGAAGATCTGAGGACATCCCATTAGGGGTCACGTCATACATCATGGTGATCAGCGATAGAATCTAATATTCCTAATAGTCCTAATAATATATTTTAAGGAGTAGATGTACCAAAATTTGTATGTGTGCATTTCGTGTTTCCTGAATTTTACTGCAAATTAGGCAGCTATGTTGTGAAAGTCATCATCAGGACTGGGATAGACAAGGCCACAAGTCTGTTAGTTCGAGACTAGTGAAAATCTAGTTGTTTCTCCCAAAATCTAGTTATCAGCAGTTTGGCAAGGACTATTAGGACTAGAGCCAATTTCTATCACTGTAGATATCAGCCATTATTCACTTAAGTGTCATTCCACTAGAGGGTGGAGTTTTGGCTCTTTGAGTCAATAGAAACTTTTTGTTCCAACCTTCAACCAGCAAAGTTGTATTATTTGATAAAGTTGATCTGCTATATAATAAACAAAGCTTCAAGAAAATTAAACATGGAATAATATCTTACAAGAAAATATAATATCCTAAAGTGCTCTAGTTTTCAAATTTGTGACATGGCTGACACCCATTTTTCATAAACGAAATGGGCTAATATCATTGCATCCTGTTTTGATTCAGAATTTCATTGCTTTTTAAATTCTAAAAATATTTTGTACACTTTTGAGAAAAATAAAATTACATAACGGACATGACGCATTCCGTCTTCTGAAGAAAAGCACCGCTAAACCACTAGATGTTCCTAACAACATAATAAAATACATCAAAGAAGAGCGTTTTTTACATACCGTCTTGACGTAATAAAGGCCCCGTTCTAATAAGTGCCCACAGCGAAATTTGCCAATATATTGGCTAGTGAACAATACCAATTACCGTATTCGATGTAATAAGCGCCCCATCCTAATAAGCGCCCACGGCGATATTTGCTAATATATTGGCTAGTGAACAATCCCAATTAACATCCATTCCAACATGTCCAATTGATCATTGTACACAAGACTTATTTATTCGTGTATAATACGCACTTGTGTGTTATGTGCACACTTAATTATAGGCAATTAAATTCTGGAAAATATATCTGTCGTGTATAATACGCACACACTTTTCTTGTGTATAATTTCAGGCTGTCAGCATAAACCACGAAATTTACGATCTTTTCAACTCTCTTTTCTTTTCTCACCAAACTTATATTCTAATAAGAGCCTCCTATTTCTAATTTTGAGAGCGCCCGGGGCGCTTATTACGTCGAATACGGTAGCACCCCTTCCGATTGATCACTGTACACAACACTTATTTATTCGCGTATAATAAGTACTCGTGTGTTATATACACCCTTAATTATGGGCATTTAAATTCTGGAAAAATGTATCTCTTGTATATAAACATTTCAGGGTGTCAGCATAAACCACGAAATTTATCTTTCAACTCTGTTTTTTCACCAAAATAATATTCTAATAAGAGCCCCCTATTACTAATTTTGAGAGCGCCATGGGCGCTTATTACGTTGAATACGGTATCCTTTTTCACGTCAAGAATCATGCAATTTGATCATGTCCAAATGTGAAACTGATCTATCAAAATAATGATTTATGTTAGTGTAGTGTAGCGTGTAAAATGGCATCCAAATGATACGGGGTAAATTGGTTATACAACATGTATAAATAGTGTTAAAGCTGCACTGGTCATGCTGATGTTTTAGAGTTCTTTCTTTGGTTACAGACATGTTATCAATATCTGCAGTCATATCCTTTATCTAAATTCATCTGTGTGCTATCTGGTGATTGAAATTTTGAAATTCACTCAAAATAATTGTTCAAAGAACATTAGAAAGTAACATAACATAAAACTTAAATCTATATTGTCTGCGATGAAGACTGCAAACATCAGCACGTAATTGTAGACAAATGAAGGCCTTGCATCATGTCCTTACAAGACGTCATCTTGAATCATGTCCATGTGCAATTAAGCATTGTTGTTATATGCAGATTGGTACACTTTAGTAAATGCAGCATTGTCAAACTCTAGGGTTTTATTCATGGGAAATATGATAATCATATATATGACAATACATTTTCAGAATGACAATTTAAGATGTTGCATAGACATGACGCATCATGCCCATTACTGCAATGCATCATGTCCGTTTTTCTTTACAAACATCTGTCACAATAAATTCAACAGTGTTGGTTCATTCTTAAATATTTTTAACATAAGCATATATACAATTGAATAAAGTCCATTGGTGAAGAACTACACTGGAAAGAAGTATATCCATAGAGTTGCTGATAGGCCACTGACTGAAACACACAGTATTCACACAGTATTCACATTGTGTCAATTTTCGTCTTTGCATACTAATTTCAACTTCTGATGGTTAACATGGTTAAGCATAAGGAAATGTGATATTTATTGCAGAAACCTGAATGTCTGTCAGAATAATTACTCAAACATGTTTTTTGTAGGAATTTACGAGCAATTCTGTTCCTCTTGCATCATGTCCAGAAAAATGCTCACAAATGCTTTCCTATTTGTCGCATTTCCTCTTATTGTAACAAAACTGACAATTTATTAGATGGTTATATTTGCATATATTTAAAAATTTATGATGATATGGTATTTATGATGACATGGTATTTTGAAAAAACGTTTTGTGCCATATTAGCAAATAATTACCCATACATCGAAATGTACCCTGGGTACAAAACAGTGATACACAGGTAGAAAACGACCCCATCATTCGCAACTTGGTTCTGTTTATTGCACTTTTCTTCAGCCTGACCACTTCATCATTAGCGAAATGCAAACAGTTTGCACATACCGAGAAAAGCACGTTACATCTAACATGATTAACCACACAAAAACGTAGCTTATTTTCGAATCATGCTTCCGTATAACAATTCAATGATAAGTTTTGAATAAAAATGTTCCTAAAATGTCCTCTTGCCCTTGGAAATGTTTGGCTCGATCGCCGTCAAAATATATCTCATCATCTGAAAATTTCATGATAATTCCACTAAATAGACATTCTGTTTACCTTTGTTGATAGAAAGATTGCAGCTGTCGACATCCTTCCTTGTACAAACGCCGCACGCGTTGCGCGTGCGACAAGACATTCGTCTGCATGTACGACATCTTGAGAAAGGCACTTCCTGTCTCAGTAGGTCCGGACTTGAAAAAAAGCAATTACATAAATGGTAGTAATTATTAGTACTTATATCCAAGAGCCAATATTGTCACATATCAATAATAATATAGCAAAAATTATTCAGTGTGTGACGGGTCGAATTATTACTTGAATTCATTTCATGGCGCCTTCACACGGGTACGTTTTGGAGTCGCATTCGTTTAGTTTGAAAACATGTTCTTATATCTGTCGTGTAGTCAAGGGTCTTTTCCCGTAACATATTACAAAGTCATTGATGACAGATGTTCTAGTCATACTTTAATGATAGAAATAGGTCGACAGTACAATATTAACATAAATTTAAGATTTTGCCTATTTTGCATAGTGTTAATAGTAGAAACAGAATACCATTTCTGCCTCCAATGTCCATTCTATTCAGATTTAAGAGACAGCATTTTACCAAAGTATTATTCTGTCCATCCAAACCAGCAAAAACTTAAAATGCTATTCTCAAGCTCGATCCGCCTTTACTGAACAGTCTAGGGAAATATATTTTCTTAGCACTTAAGAAACGCAATAGATATGTTGAACATGTCATTAATTATCCTAAGTAGTATAACTGTCCACTGTTGTACATAATGAGGCAAACCTTTTGGCGCTCTGTCAGATATATATGTGAGTGTGTATATACTTGTATAATGGGCCGGTGGCCTCATTACGGAATAAACAACAATAAATTCAATCGTTACCTTCGAGACAAATGAGAAATAAGGACATACATATCTTGTTATCGTCCATTGTCCATAAGGGAACTGGACAATTCGTACCCACGGAGATCGGTACCCAAACGTTTTTGGCGACTGGTACCCTAATGTTGGATAACTCATACACACTCGTACCTAATCAACTGGGTGACTCTAACCTAAAAAAAAATGCGAATCCGCACCCAAAGAACATATTTATGATCTGAAACATCGTTTGTATTCTTACCTGTAGCCTTAGATGCGGGGTAGAATAGGTCTTCAGCAAACCATGCTTGCCGTAAAAGGCAACTATGCTTGCCGTAAAAGGCGACTTACGGGATTGGGTGGTCACTGGTCAGACACGCTAACCTGGTTGATGCATGCCATCGTATCCCAATTGCGTAGATCGATGCTCATGATGTCAATCACTGGATTGTCTGGTCCAGACTCGATTATTAACACACCGCCGTCATATTGTTGGAATATTGTTGAGTGCGGCTAAAAACAACAAACAAACAAACAACAACAACAAAATTATCTCATAACATAACACGAGTGGGCCGATCACCGACTGTGTAAACTTCTTGGTACACCGGCCAACTTCCAAGAACTTATTAGTTTAAATACTAAAACAACAATATGCCACCACGGTCAATTGAGGTTGATAGTTCCACAGTACCACAAACTTTTCAAACACGTGACAATACCCTATGACGTAATTTGTAGTATTTTGTTGGCAGTCACACCGGGGAAACAATGCCCTGTGACGTCAGGGGTCATTGAGTGTGCATAAGCTCCTCCCAGTGATCTATCATCTCTACATGAAATGCCATTGAATACGACAAACAGTGTGGAGAGTTTTGAATATTTCTTTACTAGATATAGCCTGTGGCGGCGCATTTTATAGCAAGCGCTTTTTTACGAAAGCACTTTTATTTTATATATATTTCATTTACCAACTAATGCATGAAACTAATGAATGGATGTTTGAAGTGTAAAACGAAGTAATGTTTGAAATGTACAAATGAATGAATGAGATTGGACTTAGGACTGCATCATATTTTGTCGATCTCCTCATTTTGAGTAACATCTTTTCATGATTTTTTTCTCAACTGTGATATTTACCATCAACTACTTGGTGTTTACAATTAGTAGAACATTCTCACCAACGCGTCCAGCACCGCTGTTCCCATTCACTGGCGTAAGGACTCGGTTTTATATTTCTCTAATAGAGGCATACTCTGTTTCGAGTTCCAGTCGTGTGTGCGGAGCTAGTCGCGGGGAATAAGAAATAGAAAATATAAACAAACATCGCGTGCCCACCATCAAGCAGTTAGCTGTTTACACAACTGCTTCAAGATGACATCATACCATTCTAAGAGAAAACGTTTGCCAGAAGAAGATTCTTCACGTTCGAAAAGATCTTTCAAAGATCTCATAAGTGAGAAAACTGAAATAGTGATAGGTTCAGTCAGTGTCGTGTCGTGATGTCCGTCTTCAACTTGAAAAATCTAGAACGAGAATGGCTCTATCATTTCAAGACCCATTCTCGTTCTCGATTTCTTAAGTAAGCGTCATGTAACCAATGTCCAAGCCCAGACAAGTGAATTCCCAGACGCTCAGTTGTCAGACTGTGAAAATAAGAAAATTGAATTAGATTTTGTCCGTCGCTGTTTTGGATATATGGAGGGTATATGGTCAGCTGATGGTCGAGTATCCTGAGTTCGTGACGTTATTTCACACGTATTTGTCTTGAAATAATTTTCAAACATCGTTTAAACGATATATACTCGAACCCCGTGGTACTGCAGCATTCATCGTATTTGTGATTTCTGGTAGTTCACGCGGGACACGCCTCTTAGCGGCGGTCTATTAATGCAAATCAGTAACCAGGAAATGCTTGCTTCGTAAACAATTTCAATTTCCTCGGAATGTTCCGTCTGCAGTAAGTAAGTAGTTATTAATGCGTTGATACCTACTTCTGGCATCTTTTTTAATATTGCCTGATCCCCATCTATCAATGGACAATGATATAACCTGCAGTTTCCCAAGTACACTTTCTCTATAGACCTGAATAAGATCATCTGCATTTTCATGGCATCTAATAAGTTAATGGAAGTTACATAGTACACACATTGTTTCCCAGTCTGTGGCTGGAATCTATTACGAGATCATAAGGGCCATAATGCCATACTTAGAAATACGTTCTTCACCAGTAGCCAAATGATAAATGAATACTTTTGGCATACTAGGGGTGTTTTTTTTATATATTTATTGTAAACCTTTAACATTAATCCAATTTTTTGACAAATTATTGTCATCCAATTTTTTAAACAAAAATCTTAAAATATCATTTGTGATATTTTGTTTGATTTTTAAACATATTTTTTTCTTACTTTTCGGTAAATTATATGCATTGAATACCTATAATCACGATACGAATAATCATAAAGGTTAGTGAGTGCATTTGGTTCCGTTAAGCATACATAACAAGTACCGCGATACCCCGAGGTTGCAGGCTATGAGTTTCCATTGGACGATAGGTCGGTCACATGACTGTGAAATTGACATTCATAAGTGTGTGAATGACATAATTTGACGTTCATATATTTTTTATGAGACTGTATTTTTGAAATGATGTAAACACTGACACACTACTTACACAACTCGGAATACATACAGAAGCATTGTTTCTGATCATTTAGACCCTTTAATCTTGAACTCGGCATTTTAGCATACATTGAGAAACCTCAGAGAGTTTGACTGCATGATCGTTTATGAATATCCTCGCTACGACCCATGTCCTAGTGAACAAAATGTAGAAGTGCACTTACAAGGTATCATAGTATTGACTCAATCTGTGTCTAAAATGACAGTGACAGTCTACAGCAATCTATGAATTTACATTAGTATCTATTGACACATCTTTATGATCACCTTTCAAGGATCAGCCTATTGATTAATGATGACCAACACATGTAAACGCCACAGGTTCATTAACAACTTTGGAAATCACTCCAATCACATTTACAGTGTCAGCCATTTTGACGTCGTGTTCTTGATGTAAATGTATTATGATGCACTGTCATTGTGACACTTGCTTAGTTCTTAACAGACCTTTCTCATTCAATGATGATTTTATTTGAATTTTGAATACATTTGTTGTAGACAAGTTTAGAACTACTTTGAACAGTATTTCAGTTGAAGCACAGCATGTCAGCTTAAGAAGGGAGCTAGGAAAGCCCTGGGTTTAGATGTTTAATACGTTGGTGAACCTTGGGAGCAAGAGAGCAAGTGTATGGTGCTGCAAACCAAGGATCCCAAATCAAGTTTAATCCACAGTTATATGGCAATCACAGTGTTAGCAATAAGTCTACTGAGGTTTATTAGTCATATTTGATCTGAAAACTACCCAGTTGAATTTAACTCTTGGTGTGTACCCCTGATCTGCAGGGTCTCGTAACCATGGTGACAGGTGCCTGTCAGGGGATAGCCGAGAAGTTCTTCATCAAGCTGTATTCCAGCTGGTCAGTCTCAACCAAGATACCCTGGCTGTTATCAGCGAGGTGAGTAATGATTGGTTGGTTGGTTTGTTGTTTAATGCCACACTCAGCAATATTCAAGCTATATGATGGTGGTCTGTAAATAATTGAGTCTGGACCAGACAATCCAGTGATTAATATCATGAGCATCGATCCACGCAATTGGGATCGATGACATGCATCAACCAAGTCAGCAAGCCTGACCACCCGATCCTGTTAGTCGCCTTTTACGACAAGCATAGTCGCCTTTTACAGCAAGCATGGGTTGCTGAAGACCTATTCTACCCCGGATCTTCACGGGTAAGGTTAGTAATGAACTACTGCACATTAATACAGGAAAATACTCACTCGTAATGAAACCAAGGAGAGGGCCTGGTGTAAAGCAATCGCATTAAAATCAGATTTTTGTTCTCGCTATTGCCAAACAAAGATCTTTGGACATCCCATTATGGTTCACTTCAGAACGACCTTTCAAGCGACAATAAAAGCATCACTTACGAGATCATGAAAGTGACAGTTGGAATGTGTTTTCTAATCATGCAACCTCGAAAACGTAAACACGGGGTATTCCAAATGACAGTTACGGCCCGTACGACTGATTCCGTCAAAATCATTGTTTATCTCTCGCTTCCATGGGAGAAACATTTGAATGGCAGGGGCATTTCACAGTACGTTGGAATCTCATACAATCCATACAATCTCAACCATATATTAGACATTCCGGAATGTTCGTTTGTTCAGTTTTCAAATTTTATATAGAGAACTGTGTCAACATATTTTTCAAGCATAGGAAGTCGCCAGGTTGAAACGAGTGCCGTAAAGCTTGAGAAAGGTGCTTACTAATTGGCTGATGTCGACTCCTTGTTACTCATTTCAGTGGTAGGTCAAAGTTTGCGATAGGTCGTTCTGATGTGACCCGTAATGGGATGTCCTCAGATCTTTATTTAGCGGCAGCGAGAACTTAGATCTGATTTTAATCAGCTTTGGTGTAAAGAAACTGTACATAAATGATCTTTTAATGCAATATATGAGGTGAAACACCTACTGCCTAAACAGATGATTGGTTTTTCCATCTATTCAATGCACAATTTAGATGTTCCTATGGTATATATTACTGGGTAATTCAGTGTTTTACCTTGAACTAAAAGCTAGGGGTCCAGGGGACCCCAATAACAAATATCTTTACAGAAGATATGATGGTCCTGTAAAGTAATAAAATAGTGTAGTGTACTGAATAGTAAGATTTGACAAATACTTCAGTACTTAATAACAGGACCTTTATAATTCTTGTCAAGAATTTGGTATAAAGAATATTATTGTTCATCCCTTGTGAAGTTCTTTTGTGTGTCCATTCATACACTGTGTACTGGATGCACAATGCTACGTCGTGTAAACCCTGGTAATTTGATTAGACAGCTGTGTTAAGCTTTGTTGAACCAAGCTGTGATACAAGAGAGGACCCAGGGTATTTATGACAGGAGGATGTAATGGCGGATGCTGTGTATTATGTTCACCAGGCACTAGGTAGGCCCCACGGCACCGTCAGTGCAGAAGCCAGGCAGGGAGGAGAGGACAACGTGGTGCTTCCTGCAGGTAGGTCCTGAGTGAGTGAGTGAGTTTGGTTTTACGCGGCTTTTAGCAATATTCCAGCAATATCACGGCGGGGACACACATTGTACCCATGTCGGGATTCGAACCCGGATCTTCGGAGTGACGAGCAAACTCTTTAACCACTGGGCTACCCGACCGCCCTAGGTAGGTCCCGAGATAACCGGTCATGATCCACACACGATTCTACACGTTTCACAAGTCTGACATGATTCTTTGGAGCACCATCATATACTAACTCCGGGATGTATTTTGTTTTAAATTGTGACACAGGGCACCCACAAAGATGTGCACTTAATTAAATGCGTCAACGCGAAGAATACTTTATATCCATTGCTAAACATGTTTAACTCAGGGAATGAAACATGAATTTGATTACTTATTAATTTAGAAAAATGTCTCATTCTGTTTTGTAAAGATTGATAAATCTCTTTTTCTTTTCTGAATTCACAGTTTCAGTTTATGAATATGAGGGACGGTGGGGTAGACTTGTGGTTAAAGTTATCGATTGCCCACATTTGATTCTGCACATGGGTGTAATGCGTAAAGCCCATTTCTGGCCTCCCCTGCTGTGATATTTGTGGAATATTTCTAAAAGAGGCATAAAATGATACTCACTATGGATCATGTTTTGTTAGTCCAGACATTGAAACTGGGAAGTATATGTCCACATTGACAAGGTTTTACTGTATGTGGTTTAATGTGGAGTGATGTTAAATGAAGCTTGTGTGTTTACTTGCATATTGTCCCCACTGTTCAGTGTTGAAGAGTCTGGGGCAGCTGGATAGACCCGCTGACCAATCTGTACCTCTCCTGATGAGTGAGAAGTGTGTCCAGCGCCTCCTCCGCTGTACCGGTCAAGGGGGAGACTCCAAGGGGGATCCGTCCAGGACTGTACAAGACAAGGTAATGGTTCCCTTCTGATGACCCCGCTTGACCTATGTTAGAATGGATCCTCAGCACCCCACTGTACATGAGACTTTGTGACTTGGCTTATTGTGTTCCTGGTCCCAAAAGCATAGATTGATGCTTATGTTTTCAGTTGTATTTTACTGGCTCTATGGTAAAACTGGAATGTTTTTTACAGTCTCTATGGTATAACTGGAATGTTTTTTACAAGTTCTATGGTATAACTGGAATGTATTTTACAAGTTCTATGGTATAACTTGAATGTTTTTTACAGGCTCTATGGTATATCTTGAATGTTTTTTACAAGTTCTGTGGTATAACTGGAATTTTTTTTACAGGATCAATGGTATATCTTGAATGTTTTTTACAAGTTCTATGGTATAACTGGAATGTTTTTCACAGGCTCTATGGTATAACTGGAATATTTTTTACAGGCTCTATGGTATATCTGGAATGTGTTTTACAAGTTCTATGGTATAAGTGGAATGTTTTTTCACAGGCTCTATGGTATAACTGGAATGTTTTTTACGGACTCTATGGTATAACTGGAATGTTTTCTACAGGCTCAATGGTATAACTGAAATGTTGTTGATAGATTAGATTTTGTTTGTTGTTTAATGCTGCACTCAGCAGTATTTCAGCTATGACAGCAGTCTGTAAATAATTGAGTGCATAGAAAATCCAGTGATTGATATTATGAGGATTGATCTGCACAATTGCGATATGAAGACATGCATCAACCAAGTCAGTGATCCTGACCACTTGATCCTTTTAGTCGTCTCTTACAACAAGCATAGTCACCTCTTACAACAAGCATGGGTTGCTGAAGACCTATTCTATTACAGATCTTCAAGTGGAACTAGATTTGGTCCCCAGCAACCTAGGCTGTTTGTAAGAGGCGACCAAATGGATCGGGCAGAAAGACTTTGTGACTTGGTTGATTGCGTGTCCTTGTATCCTGACGATGTAGATTGTTGCTTATATATCGACCCATGATGATCCGGGGTAGAATAAGTCTTCAGCAACCCATGCTTGCCGTAAAAGCCAACTATGCTTGTCGTAAGAGGCAACTAAGGGGATTGGGTAGTCAGACTCACTGACTTGGTTGATGCATCTCATCAAATCCCAATTGCGTGGATTGATGTTCATGATGTCAATTACTGGATTGACTGGTCCAGACTCGATTATTAACACACCGCCGTCATATAGCTGGAACATTGCTTAGTGCGGCGTTAAACAACAAACAAACAAACAAATGTTGCTCATATATCAATCACTGGATTGTCTGGTCTAGACTCGAATATTTCCATGCAGCCCTTATATAGCTGGAATATTGCTGAGTGTGGAGTTAAACAACAAACCGCTATATGTTTATAACTAGTGATAGTGTGTGACATGTTCCACCTGTCTGTCTGGTCAGAATGACAACCTGCCCACCTGTGTACAGACGATCCACCAGCTTCTGAGAGATGACCGACTCCAGCACCGCCACTTGACCAGTCTCCTCATCAAGGAGGTCAGTTCCCCCTCACCTCCACACCTGTCATTAGTGAAGCATTCTTTCATTCATTTCTTGCTGTTAAATGCTTTCTTGAACAATACCAATTTCTTTCAAGTTCCCCCCCTCTTTTTTTTTTTTTTGCTTGCAAAGGGGACTTAGTTTGAAATCCAAGTTTATCCCTGTATACGATACTATTCTGAATGGATTTTAACAATTAAGCCAGACTTGTTTTCAGCATATTATAACAACTAGCCAGCAAACTAATTAGGTTCAGTAGGTGCTGCAAATAAAATGATTTTGATTTGGGGATGTAAATCTAGGTAAATCTACAAAAAATGTTTGAATTTCTTTCAGGATGTCCTTCCACCAGAATTACTGTGGTGCCTTCATTGTGAAGACATCATGGGACTTGCTACTTATGTCTCCAGGTTGGTAATATCTGCTACATGACATTATGGGCTAGAATAGTTCTTCAGCTAGGTGGCTAACGGGATTGAGTGGTCAGACTCACTGACTTGGTTGATGCAGGTCATCGTATCCCAATTGCGTGGATCCATGCTCATGATATCAATCACTGGATTGTCTGGTCCAGACTCAATTATTTACAGGCCGTTGTCATATAGTTGGAATATTGAGGAGTGTGGCATTAAAAAACAAACAAACAAACAAAAACAAGATGATTGATTGTCAAGGGCTTTTCACTATTGCAAAACTTAAGAACAGTATTGTGATACTGTTATAATATTATCGCAATAGATTTCGTGTTCCTTTTCTGTCCGGGGGCAAGGTTGGCCCAGTTGTCTAAGGCGCTGTGATTCGCTGTGCAGAGTTGCGTCCCTTGGGAACGCCAGAAACCTATGATTGTGGGTTCGAATCCCGGTTTGCCCCGATTATGTTTCTAGGTTTGTCAGCACCATACCTGTGCTCATGGGTTTCACCGAAGTGGTAAACGTCTGAGACCTGCATCACTTCAGGCTTTCCTCCCACATTAAGCTGACACACCGCGATATAACTGGAATACTGTTAAAAGCGGCGTTAAACTAAACTCACTCACTCACTCACTCCTTTTCCGTCCCACATCATTCAGCAGAAGTTTTTGGGGAGTTAAGGAAGATAACTCTGATTATTGTGTGGTATGAATAACTTGTTTCGGAATGAATACTAATCTCTGTTTGAATGAGGTGTATTTGAAATTATTGGAAGAGATAATTATAAACAGTATTTTTTCACTTAAGAAATAAATGACGGATCGGAGTTGTTTATTGTACAATAAAACACTGTAGGGAGAATAGACCATGAGGGGCGCAGCCGCAAGTTGTTTATTCTTCCTGCAGTGTTTTATTCTAAGATAAACGAAAACCTTAAGTTGTTTGTTTCTTATGTGAGACATGTACATCATGTACAGCCTCTTTAAGGATTTAAATAATGATGACTCCCTCAAAAGACTCCAAACTTTTCGGATATTCCCACAATCCTCATGTCGATTACCTGTATCTTTTCTCCCAGGTCTGTTTGTCATATTTCTCCCGCTTGTAGATGCGATTGTTTGGCCATCGCGTTTATCTGCATTTCCCAGCTTCATCTATGGGGAACAACTCACTCACTCCAATATAAGACGTCATCAAGTTGTGATTGTATGTTCGAATCTCCAGAAATGACGTCATTACAATGTTTTTTCATGAAATAAACCACTCTTCGTTCTTCACTGTTTTTTTGCTATTTATTGCATAGCTATCTTATATTAGGCTATGGATAATGTAGCATGACGTCCATGTTGAAATTTGAACCTGTCATCAGTATATATTGCCATTTGGGTCATGAACGATTCAATCAATCGCTTCATCGTTACATGGAACGACAGTGACGTTGCTCCTATTGGGATAAACAGATAGAAAAGGTCCCCAGCATGCTTGTCTGGTTATAATGTTGTTGGTTGGTTTGTTGTTTTACGCCGCACTCAGCAATATTCCAGCTATATGACGGCGGTCTGTAAAATAATCGAGTCTGGGCCAGACAATCCAGTTATTAATATCATGAGCATCAATCCACGCAATTGGGATCAATGACATGCATCAACCAAGTCAGCGAGCCTGACCACCCGATCCCGTTAGTCGCCTTTTACGACAAGCATAGTCATCTTTTACAGCAAGCATAGGTTGCTGAAGACCTATTCTACCCCGGAATCTTCATGGGTCTGGTTATTATGTGTCGTCTGGCTAATGCAGGGATAGACTGTTCCTGTATTTGTTTTAACAAATGCCACAGGGCACTTCTATGGAGGTACAGGTGTGCCCTTTGGGATTTACCGTATTTGACGTAATAAGCGCCCAGGGCTCTCTCAAAATTAGAAATAGGGGGCTCTTATTAGAATATTATTTTGGTGAAAAAAACAGAGTTGAAGATCATAAATTTTGTGGTTTATGCTGACAGCCTGAAATGTTATATATGACAGATATATTTTTCCAGAACTTAATTACCCATAATTAAGAGTCCATATAACACACAAGTGCGTATTATACACGAATAAATAAGTCTTGTGTACATTGATCAATCGGAAGGGGTGCTAATTGGGATTGTTCACTAGCCAATATATCAGCAAATATCACTGTGGGCGCTTATTAGAGCAGGGCGCTTATTACGTCGAATACGGTATGTGTACCAACCAGAATACTTTTCAAAAAGTTCAATGAAACAAGAAATAGGCTGTCCATAATAATGTTCATTAAGCATGTTCAGATGTTCATCGGGGCGGTCGGGTAGCCTAATGGTTAAAGCGTTCACTCGTCACGCCGAAGGCCCGGGTTCGATTCCCGACATGGGTACAATGTGTGAAGCCCATTTCTGGTGTTCCCCGCCGTGATATTGCTGGAAATTTTGCTTTAAAAAAAAGCAGCGTAAAACCGTACTCACTCACTTAGATGTTCATCATTTCTATGTGTTTGTCCAGGCTGCTTGTGTGAATGTTTTTAAAAAGAGAGAAATTGCACAGAATATGTGTGTATTGTTTTCATGTTTAAGTGTTAAAATTCTATTCTTGCAGTAAAATGACTGAACCCCAGTTTGTTAAGAAGTTCAGTTCAAACCTGTATGAACTGTGTGAACACAAAAACTCAGAGAACACCAAAAGTGACCCAAAACGAAGACAAGCAGCAATTTCTGGTAGGTAGATTTGTCCATATTTACAAATTACACAACTTGTAGTTAAGTCTATATGAGAGAATTGCTAATGATTGTTTCAATATGCCCAAAGAAAAGTATTTTTTGCCAATCTCAGCTAATGACACCCTGAGGTCGGCAATATTCCTTTTTAAAACACATCTGTGACGTCATTCTATTGTGTGAGCGTTCCATTTTTTTTAAGGAATGGTGACTTGATTGTGTTCTCTGTCGCTGTTGCATGTGCCCCATCATGAGCTGATCTTTTCAGTGTATGTTTTATGGCTCTGTAGAATGTTTTGTCAAAATGTAAGAGTAGAGATGTGTTTTAAGTAGGGCAGCGGCTCCATTATTTTTAAAGAATGGAGAGTTACTCAGACATTGCCCTCTATATATTGTCTATGTAGCTCTGATATATTGTTTCAAAAGCTAAAAATATTAATTATAATATTGTTATTTCTTAACTAAAGTCTCAGTTCCGACACTGTTTCAATACATTTCTGGCATCCCCTACCCTTATATTGCTGGAATATTGCTGAAAGCAGTGTGGATGCACTCACTCACTCACTCACTCACTCACTCACTCACTCACTCACTCACTCACTCACTACTCACTCACTCACTCACTCACTCACTCACTCACTCACTCACTCACTCACTCACTCACTCACTCACTCACTCACTCACTCACCCACCCACCCACCCACCCACCCACTCACTCACTCACTCACTCACTCACCTATGTATTCCCAAGGTATATTGATCAATGTATTCCCCAGGTATATTGAGCTTCCTGATCAACTCAGGGTTTCCAGAAAAGAAGGACAAGGAAGTCGTGTTCAGGAAAGTAAGTACACACAACTTTCAGGATCTCCTGGATTATGTCCAGGTTTGCATGATTAAAATTCTTGTTATTTCTGCACTATGCTGGTTTAAGTAAGTGTGGTCCTCCCTCCCTCCCTCCCTCCCTCTGTCTTTTTTAAAGCCCCCGGGGAGCTTCTCATGGCAAATCAGTATTCTCATCTACAAAACAGGCCTCTGTAATCACCATAACACTAGTTTCTACTGTTACCATGGTTACCACCTGTTGCAGGTTTCCGCAGCTGTACTGGATGATGTCATCAGAGGTGAGTAAGATGATTTCTGAAGTAAAATTATAATACAGCGTGGAGGCTCCTCAACAAGTGCTTCGGTCAGTGACTCTAGTGTCTGCTGTCTGATGTGACAAGTAACACACAACAAGCACACTGATCTGGTGAAAGTGAAATGAGCAGGTCACTAAAAGCATGTTTACTTCACACTGCCCTTGACTCCAAGATGTTTTTTGGAATTTCTGTGCTGCATTTTAGAAGTCTTTGAAAGGCATTTAGAAGTGATACACATAATGAAGAGAAGTTATATATATCAACTTCTTTATGAAGAACACAATGTTTCGGGGTTTATACTTGCTTCTTCATCCTTGATCACTTGATGAAGGAGTAAGTTCATACTCCAAAACATTGTGTTCCTCATGATGAGGAAGTTGACATCCATTTATTCTCTTCTTTATGCATTTTAGAATTATTTAAAAATAAATAAATTCCTATACGTCTGGGCTCTAGGGGTCTAGGGGTCTAATGAAGATATACTCACAAGCAGCATTAACTGAACCGGGCCTCTGACATCAGTGAAGGCGTGTGTGTTTGTGACAAGATAAACTAAATACTGCGTGCTGATTCTGTTTTCTGCTGTGACATAATGAAATTCTTGAAGAGTTGAACCTTTGAACAATGTTTGAGTTCATGCTTTCTATGTTGTCATCATAATATTCTGCTTCCAACCTCGTGAGTATGCCTGAACATGGCTTGTTGGTAGGGCTGGGACGAGTCCAAATTTACTACCCAGGTTCCCACCTTCCTATTACCCGACGCTACCCGGGTACCTGCCGTAGATATCTAGAGATATGTACAAACTGTCCGATTTGGAAGGTTTGACCGTAGCCCTGGCAAAATGCTTTTAGATATACGTGTACAATAATCTGGGCATGCATACACTGAAGTTTACTGCATGAAGTTTGATCTTTATTCAGACATATAAAAGTCAAAAGGAATGGGTGCATTGTCAGAAAGAAATGGGAACATTAGTGACTTATAGTGTAACCACAGTGTTTTAGATATTTTTTTCCTTAAAAAATATATCACTTGTGTAACCACGGGTCCGGGTAGTCCTGATGGTAACAAACAATCTGACTTCGTTCGAAAAATATACTTATATGAATATCACAGATTTATAGGGTACTTTATTTGCCGGTCCACATGGACTGCCAGTCACCTGAATTACCGGTCCAAGCTTAATTTTACTGGTAAAAAACCTGGTAATTTCCGGTAAACAGGAACACTCTAACACACATTTTCTTTCTTTTACATACCTTCATACAGGCAATTAACTTCCAGACTTTTCTTTTAAGAAAAAATCCATATAAGGCTAAAAAAAAAATAATAGTCTTGATTCTCAGGCACCACCCGCATCATCATTTATTCTGCCACACATTTCATTTTTATTTCCATTTAAAAAAAATTTCAATAATCGTAATAATTAAAAACAGTGCGATCCAATATGGCACTCAGGTACTTCCCTTTAATGCGCACTGCTATACTGCAAATCTTGTGTTATAGTCATGGCAGTAGTAGGAGTTTGTAGGCTTGTTTATGGCAGGAGGCCCTTTCAGAGGTTGATGGTACACAACTGTTTATTTGGTTACATACGTTCTGTTATTTTCAAAAGTCATTGTCTGAGAACCAGTTCTTTTATTATTTTTTTATGTTTATGAATAATTCAATCAAAAGCCGACACTTTGGGAAGTGAAATTGCCTATGTTGGAGAACATGGACTTCACTTTGTCTGTGACATGACATTTCAGGCCTGGTAGATAGGGATGGAGAGCATGGACTTCACGTTGTCTGTGACATGACATTTCAGGCCTGGTAGATAGGGATGGAGAGCATGGACTTCACATTGTCTGTGACATGACATTTCAGGCCTGGTAGATAGGGATGGAGAGCATGGACTTCACATTGTCTGTGACATGACATTTCAGGCCTGGTAGATAGGGATGGAGAGCATGGACCTCTCATCGTATGTGACATGACATTTCAGGCCTGGTAGATAGGGATGGAGAGCATGGACCTCTCATCGTATGTGACATGACATTTCAGGCCTGGTAGATAGGGATGGAGAGCATGGACTTCACGTTGTCTGTGACATGACATTTCAGGCCTGGTAGATAGGGATGGAGAGCATGGACTTCACGTTGTCTGTGACATGACATTTCAGGCCTGGTAGATAGGGATGGAGAGCATGGACTTCACATTGTCTGTGACATGACATTTCAGGCCTGGTAGATAGGGATGGAGAGCATGGACTTCACGTTGTCTGTGACATGACATTTCAGGCCTGGTAGATAGGGATGGAGAGCATGGACTTCACGTTGTCTGTGACATGACATTTCAGGCCTGGTAGATAGGGATGGAGAGCATGGACTTCACATTGTCTGTGACATGACATTTCAGGCCTGGTAGATAGGGATGGAGAGGAGCAGCAGCTAGTGGCCTTTGTTGGGCTGACCTACATCGAAGACTCACTGAACCAAGTCAGCTTCAAGAAGTTCTGTACCCACTCCCTCTCTCTCCTCATGAGCCACAGACCCAGTTTGAAAGGTGAGACACACTTGCTATAAGTCCTTCAGGCATCTATATTAACTTGTCAAACATTGTTGTGGAATCAAGCCTTGGACTGATCATGATCAACTGAACATTTTGTTTTGCTGTTTCAGTTTCTCAAGCATTTAAACAACAGACACAGTGGAAATCTGCAAAAGTGTCAGAAAAGATTTCAGATCTTTACAAACAGGTACTGTGTCCTATTTGCTTCTACTCCTCTTGCTCAAATTGGTTTTGGTGTGGTTTAAAGCTGAGGATCTTCTTATATTATGATGTTTACTAAAACTAGTGAAAACAGAGTTATGGTGTATCACCTGTACATTGTATGAGTATGACCTGAGCTACATACACTTGTCGAAGGGGTGACCAAGTGGTCAGACTTGGTCACTTGGTCACATTGTATGACCTGTACACTGTATGATGTGTATGCTGTATGACCTGTATGCTGTATGACCTGTAAGCTGTATGACCTATAAGCCGTATGACCTGAATGCTATATTACCTGTATGCTGTATGACCTGTATACTATATGACCTGTATGCTGTATGACCTGTACATTGTATGACCTGTACATGATATGACCTGTATGACCTGTGCATTGTATGACCTGTACACGATATGACCTGTATGGCCTGTATGCTGTATGGCCTGTACATTGTATGACCTGTATGCTGTATGACCTGTATGCTGTATGACCTATAAGTCGTATGACCTGAATGCTGTATGACCTGTATACTATATGACCTGTATGCTGTATGACCTGTACACTGTATGACCTGTACACTATATGACCTGTATGGCCTGTATGCTGTATGACCTGTTCATTGTATGACCTGTATGCTGTATGACCTGCACACTGTATGACCTGTATACTATATGACCTGTACACTGTATGACCTGTACACTATATGACCTGTACACTGTATGACCTATACACTATATGACCTGTATGGCCTGTATGCTGTATGACCTGTTCATTGTATGACCTGTACACTGTATGACCTGCACACTGTATGATCTGTACACTGTATGACCTGTACACTGTATGACCTGCAGCTGTTCCTGCCATTTGAGTCGAGGGAGATCATGGAGGTCTTGCAGCGGATCTTGGAGAGACAGGAAGTGAACTGGCAGACCGTGCTGTCCTTCATCGCAACCTTCCTCGTGTGCTTCCCTGACGCACCCAAACTCTTGCAGGGTAGGAACTTATTTGTAGCTGACGATGTGATATGATGATGTTATTAGGCTATTGTCAGACAGATACTAGAAGCAACATGCATGCATTTGTGTATCACTCAGCTACATTAGATGCAACACATGACATACAAGTACTTTAGACTAAGAAAATATCATTACTGTATTCGGCGTAATAAGCACCCAGGGCGCTCTCAAAATTTGAAATAGATAATTTGAATATTAGAATATAATTTGTGGCCGCTTATTACGTTGAATATGGTATATCACTTTGTCTCATGTTTTTGAGCCCCAAACAATACATGACCTCACGCTTAATGAAGTAATCATGGTAGACAGTTCAAGCCCACTGAAGACATTAAAGTCTTGCCACTGAAGTTATTCTACAAATTATACTACACTATGCACACGAGGTAAGCTATTCAAATATTCAAACATACCTCAAAACGTACTTTTTTCACTGATGCTCATTTTAATCAAACTTGATCTGATGGTAATTTTGCACCATAACAATTGTATGCACCGATGATATATCTCTGGCTGTTTGTAATCGTGCTACTTGTAATGTCATGTGACTGATCATGTTTTGCATCTGTTTTGAACTTGAGTGAGTGAGTGAGTGAGTTGGGTTTAACACTGCTTTTAACAGTATTCCAGTTATAATGCGGCGTGTCAGCTTAATGTGGGAGGAAAGCCTGAAGTGATGCAGGTCTCAGATGTTTACCACTTCAGTGAAACCCACGAGCATGGGTATGGTGCTGACAAACCTAGAAACATAATCGGGACGAACCGGGATTCGAACCCACAATCATAGGTTTCTGGCATGTCCAAGGGACGCAACTCTGCACAGCGAATCGTGGCGCCTTAGACGACTGGGTCACCTGTGCCCCCAGAACTTTAGTGTGAAGGAGGGGCTCGAAATCATGTGACCGTAACAAGGAGGCAGGAGATCAACTCGTCTATTGGGATGGTTATTCGACACTTAATCAGAAATACTTCTTAGGTCTTGAAAACACAGTATGCAAGGATACCTTAAATGAATCGAGGCTTGAATTCAGTGAACAGTCATGGCAGATTAATCTGGTCACTGCAGTGTTTCCTGATGGGGATCAGAATGTCTCATAGGAGGATGAGTGGCCACAGAGGGAACTAGCCCTCCTGCTGCAGTAACCGCCATACTTTAACATGACGAGGAATGCCAACATACCCTGACAGCATGGATCAATGTCATCACATTGTGACTGTGTAGTCTGACACATGTTACTGACATATGTGACCAGCCATAGGATAAGGGACCTTATGGGTGAAATGTCACATTTTGACTTTTCATTATACAGTGATCGCTCGCTATTGCGCTCTTCGATAAAGCGCTACTTCGGTTATTACGCGCGGTAACTCATGGCTCCCAAAATTTATGTACACTTTTAATACTGAGAGTTTTACACAGACATGATTGCATTGTTGTTCGTTGTTTATTTGCACATAACGCTTCTCATTGCATAATCAACGGTTTATCGCTGAATGGAGTTCTAATAATCTGTTTGAAAATATCCGCGGCAAGTCCCGGAAATACGATTGTTCAACTAGTTAACTTTTCACACTATACATCCTTTGATCTTAGAAGCGCATGCATGCAATAAAAGAGAACCACAAGTGAAGTTTATATTCTTAATTAGTGGGCAATCCAATTTAAGGCTAAACTGTCACACAAATGTAGTTGCTGTCACAACACGGCGGTCATTCATTTCGTAATCGCGCTTTCGTAACATCGCCTGTTTTTTCCCCGTAGTTATAACAAGCGATTTCATTGGATTAAAATTTGTTTCTAATGACGCTTTCTTGCCGAAATCTGCTACAAGTTTCGTGATTGGTCAATTTTGAGCACGTGACCTCAGGCAGCCAATCAAGCTTTGATACAAAGCTCGTGTTTGATAAATTTCAGAAGTTAGCGAAAGATTTTTTGTTAAATCGTGTTATTCTGAACGTTTTAAGCAGGAAATCACGATATATATTAAAAATATGGAACTTCGCGAATGTATCGTGCTAGGTTACGAGCTGTGACAAAGATTTTTCATGCATATATTTTTGCATTAAACGTTGTGTCCGAGCCGAGAATTCAAGGCGACGAAAGCCGAGATGTCATTTGACTTACATTACACGCGATCGCACAAAACGATGGAAATAATAACTTAGATGTAAGTTTGATTACTTTTAGATATATTTTTGTTGATTTTATTTATCACTTTGTATAATATATTTAAAGATTTGCTTAAAATAGTCTTTATTTTGCTCTTTGACATGTTCGATGCGGACCCGTTGTCGAAATGTGTGTCCGAGAATTTTATTTTCAATAACATCGCGGGAAATAGTGAATAATATTTTAATTTATTGATAAAAAATGATAAATTAGAATGGAATACGTATTTCAGACATTGTGAAATATGACAGATTTAATAAATGAATGATATTACAGGTAGATCTAGGTCCATAAAAATATATACTATTTTGACGTGACGTGAGATAAACACATAGGCCTATTGATGATTTGAGATTTGCCGAGCGCGCTCCCCCGCCTCGGCTTCGGTTAAACGGCTCATCGTCTATAACGCCCACCAATTATTTGGACCCCATTGGTAGCGCAATAGCGAGCGATCACTGTATTTTAAAACTACATATAGAATACTAAACGAGCTCCCGTGTAATACCAATTTTATGAAACGAGTGAATAGTTCTGGTATCTGACGAGCAAAAGCGAGTTTCATAAAATTGATTTTACACGAGAGCGAGTTTAGTATTTTATTTATTACTTGTCATTTATAATGTTTTTAGAATTATACTGTTGAGTGTAAATAGGCTGACACCTACACGATCCATGGCATAATCCAATTGAGTTTAACAGAATAATACTTCAAACACGTCAAAAGTTGAAACGTATGAATTTAATATCATACAATGGTCCACTTTTAGAATTCAGGCGTTCGTCCCACAAAATTATCGTAGTGCTAAGGCTATCACAACTCACATAATTTAACTTAGACTAACGACTGTTGTTGCGCTAGAGTACGATCGCCTTGTGGAACGGGGCCTTGCACCTCAAAGTTTACAATCACGTCACAATACCCGATGACGTAATTTGTTGAATTTTGTTGCAAGATCCATCGGCGAAACAATGCTGGGGTCATCGAGTGTGCATAAGCTCCTCCCAGTGATCTATCATCTCCACACACAATGTCGTTGAATACGCCAAGGGATGTTGAGAGCTTTCAATATTTGTTCGTGAAACGTGTTCCGAGAGTACATAAGCACGCGTTTTGGTATTACACAATGTGTAATAAAGCTGTATGTTTATTAAACGGGTGATCTCTTCACGGGCAAGTAATAAAGTATCTTAGGAACTAGAAAATACAATTCACAAGCTTCAAATCATATTTATTACAGACACTCATGACATCCAACATTTGACTCAATTTCTGCCTTATAACTGTTTATGTAATAACTGCAGTTTTTATACATAATGTCTGCTGAATTGAAAGTAGACATGAATGCTGAAAGGTTCTGAAATGTTTTTATTACATTACAAACTAACAAAAGGAAAATAAGACATTTTTTTTTTAATTCATTACTTATGGTGATCTTCACTGAAGTAAGTTTACATCAAACATCTTATGACGTCACAGCATATTGCATCCTAGCACCCATAGGGTCCTATTTCTCCTGGTGGGTTCCATGTGTTATTGTGTTTTTTACTGCACTTGCAGGTCATATCCACAGCCTGCTCTCGGACGGGTTGGAGAATGCAGACATGGAGAGCACGATCATCGCCTTCCTGCTGGCCAGACAGAGCTGTCTGGAGGGCCTCCATGTCTTCCCACACTACCAGGACTGGTTCCAGGTAGGTTGCCTTGTCGTTGCCATGGTTATATGTCTTCCCACACTACCAGGACTGGTTCCAGGTAGGCTTGCTGGGTCATTGCCATGGTTATATGTCTTCCTACACCACTAGGACTGGTTCCAGGTAGGCTTGCTGGGTCATTGCCATGGTTACATGTCTTCCCACACTACCAGGACTGGTTCCAGGTAGGCTTGCTGGGTCATTGCCATGGTTACATGTCTTCCCACACTACCAGGACTGGTTCCAGGTAGGCTTCATGGGTCATTGTCATGGTTACATGTCTTCCTACACTATCAGGACTGGTTCCAGGTAGGCTTGCTGGGTCATTGCCATGGTTACATGTCTTCCCACACTACCAGGACTGGTTCCAGGTAGGCATCGTGGGTCATTGCCATGGTTACATGTCTTCCCACACTACCAGGACTGGTTCCAGGTAGGCTTCGTGGGTCATTGCCATGGTAACATGTCTTCCCACACTACCAGGACTGGTTCCAGGTAGGCTTCAAGGGTCATTGTCATGGTTACATGTCTTCCTACACTACCAGGACTGGTTCCAGGTAGGCTTCATGAGTCATTGCCATGGTTACAAGTCTTTCCACACTAACAGGACTGGTTCCAGGTAGGCTTCATGGGTCATTGCCATGGTTACATGTCTTCCTACACTACCAGGACTGGTTCCAGGTAGGCTTCATGGGTCATTGCCATGGTTACATGTCTTCCTATACCACCAGGAATGGTTCCAGGTAGACTTGCTGGGTCGTTACCATAGTTACATGCTTGTCAACCTCCAGCCGCCCGAGTTCCAGGATTGGCTCATTGCTTTCAAAAGGTTGTCTCAATAGTTACATGTATGGAGGTCACAAGTAATAATCACTTAGTTACACAACATTCATACTGTGACGTTTTCTAGTTCACAAGTCTGATTTGGTTTATATCTTTTTATCTTTTCAGCAAACATTTGGTGATGCAAACAGAAGCCCAGCTTCCTCCAAGAAATCCTTCAGTTTCTTTATGAAGTTCCTGACAAATATTGTCCCCTATGAGTCTGCTCCACACCTCAAGGTCAGAGAACACAGCTGTCATTGATCACTGAGCAATCTCACATTTCAAGACTGTTTCTATTTGACAATTATTTTTCTTAGTAACATATTCCAATCATAATATGATTCAATATTTATGCATGAGACTTGTGTCTGCTGTTATTTTACCTTGGCCTATTTTCCCTCTGTTAATCAATTACGATCTGTTACAGTGTCCAGAAATTATAAGGGACCTCGAGGTTTAGCAGTTTGAATCTGGTGATCCCTAAATCAAGGTTTATGACAAGGACCCCTTGACTTCTGCGTTTAATTTCTAACCCTGTGTTTTGTGGTTTTGATTGTCTGTGTTTTTGCTAACTAGGTGCATATTCTCAGGCCACCACACGTGCCCCCAAAATGTCGGCCATTCCTAGCTGAGTACATCACGCTTGCCAAAACGAGGCTGACAGACCTGAAGGTGTGTTGTGTGTTGATGCCAGGATACCTTCTTGACAAACACTTGGGGCTATTTTAGTTTGGAAATACAGATTTTGTATACACAGGCCAGTAAAATATGTGAGAGCTAGAGTTGGAACCACTGTCCAATTTGGAAACATTGTGAAAATGGCTACTTTTGGGCCATGAAGAGTAAATTATGTCATTACAGACTGTAGTGGTGGATTTCTTATTTCAGTCAGCCAAACTTTTCATTAGGAGAAGGTAGAGAGAAAACACCTCCAAATGTTGAATTAATTAATTAAAGGTTTCTATATATATATGTCATTTTGGAAGCTTTTCTTACCTCAAATCTCACACCTTGATTGAAAAAAATTGATATTTAGGAGATAAACATGGTGTGTTTTTAATGCAGAGATAGTTTTCCTTTAGATTAAACTGCACTGAATTTATCTTTTGAAATACTTTGTGTTAAGTTCTGAACTCAGTTTTGGAGGGTTAAGTCTACAGATGACTTAGCTGTACACTGAAACACAGTATACCTATCTCAATTCTACCATCACAAAAACCAAATCTTTGGTGTCAGCTGAGCAGTTGAGTGAAGTGACATGGGTTTTGAGTTTGTTTTTAATTTATCAAGGAAACACCGACAACAGCTCTAAACATATTTTGGCATCTTTGCTCATTTGTTTTTTCATATCATTACTTTACTCAGATATTGCACAGGCATTGAAAGTGTGTAGCACAGCTACTTCACCAGCCAGCATGAAGTGGGCACACCAACAGAAATTAAGCAAGCCTCACAAGATTTAGTTCGACACTGCATGTCACTATTAGTATCTCACAATGGTCATTGTTTCAAATCAGCCAGATTGTAACACATATGTTTTGCAATGGGTCATGATGCCCACGTGTAACATTAAACGAAGATGAAGACATGACAATATGGCTTGTATGAGACGTTTGTACCAAGGTTTTCCCCTCTGCAGGAATCATGTGAGATCAGTGGAGGAATATATGACAACAGTATCGGCATCACCACCACCACCAGCAGCAGCAAGGAGGTATGTGTGTCATCATGTCAGAAACTTGATGTGCAGAGTTGTGTCCCTTAGCTATCTGGTATGTGTGTCATCATGTCAGAAACTTGATGTGCAGAGTTGTGTCCCTTAGCTATCTGGTATGTGTGTCATCATGTCAGAAACTTGATGTGCAGAGTTGTGTCCCTTAGCTATCTGGTATGTGTGTCATCATGTCAGAAACTTGATTTGCAGAGTTGTGTCCCTTAGCTATCTGGTATGTGTGTCATCATGTCAGAAACTTGATGTGCAGAGTTGTGTCCCTTAGCTATCTGGTATGTGTGTCATCATGTCAGAAACTTGATGTGCAGAGTTGTGTCCCTTAGCTATCTGGTATGTGTGTCATCATGTCAGAAACTTGATGTAAAGAGTTGTGTCCCTTAGCTCTCAGAATCTGCCACAGGTTTATGACAAACCAGTGACAAGAAATACTTTAACTTGTATAATTTTAATTATCAAGAAGATTCTATTATCTTCCTGTTCTTTATTATTACATGACAACTAATTATTACATGTGTTGATACACATTTGTTGAAGAACTCTAGGCTGAACATTAAAGTGATACTTCGTTCCACTCCTGTTACAGGTAGATCCTGTGGAGGCTGACATAGAGAGATCCCTCACCGCCTTCCAGGCCACTGGCAAAGTACCAACCACTGTCATGGAAGCTAGGTGAGGCAGACTTAGGAGGGGAATACATCCACCATGTGGCATACAGGAGCCAGCAAGGATGACATTCAGCAATGTTTGTTTGTTTGTTGTTTAATGATGCACTCAGCAATATTCCAGCTATATGAAGGCAGTCTGTAACTTATCGAGTCTGGACCAGACAATCCAGTGATTGATATCATGAGCATCGATCCTCAGTATTGGGATATGATGACATGTATCAACCAAGTCAGCGAGCCTGACTACCCGATCCCATTAGTCGCCTCTTTTGACAAGCATAGTCGCCTTTTACAGCAAGCATGGGTGGGTGAAGACCTATTCTAACCAAGACCTTCACTGTTAGCATGTGCATAGATTGGATGGTCAGGTTGGGTGCTCAGGTGGCCGATTTCATGTAACGTACCCTGACGGTTTGGCTCATAAACATCAACCACTGCTCTACCTGGTTCCCACTCAATTGTTTACAGGTCACCATGATACAGTTGAAATTGTGCTGACAGCTGCATACAATCAATTCCTTCCGGCTACCCATTTACAGCTGGGTGACACATTCAGTCAGAGACATTGCCAATGCAGGCCTCACTCACCCTTGTCTGTATGTCAGTGTTGGAGAAGACCTCAAGGCTCTATGCCCAGTCTCCAATTGCACCCACTAGCCAATAGCCTGAGTAAAGTAACTGTTCTTCCTGTCTTTGTAAGCTTAGCTCATAAAAGCCCATACCTTCACATTCAAGCTTTTAAGTTTGTTGCCACTGGACCAGTTCGAGTGTTGCCAGTAGATGAGTTTATGAGTTTATGAGATTGCATAAGTCAGTCTATCAACAGATGATGAGGGAATGTCGTGATTCCTTGTGTCAAGGTCAGTCTTCCGTGCTGATAAAAAATACACACTGTCAGGTAGTGTCGAGACTCTTTACCTATGTTATCAGATTCTCCTGTATTCACTTTCTAATACTGAATTATCTTCATATGTTACAGCATCTTCAGGAAGCCCTACTTTGTTGGAAGGTATCTGCGATCACTGCTGAAACCCAGACATGTAAGATGATACGTATGGAAGACAACGTTGTCATGTCCCTAGCATCTGTCACCTATCTCTGTACGTCCACTTGTGATGTCTCAGCCATGGAGGTGTTAGTAGGGAGGTGATGTTTGAGTCACATCACCTTAGTAGATGCCCATGGTCATCTCGATTTTCAACTCCCTGGGGAGTATTCAGCCCAAGCGGCCTGTGAGGCGCTAGAAGGTTAATAGTCACTAACTCTAATGCTAATTAGGTACTAATTCTCTGCTTGGTGACCAGAGGTATATTTCGCACAAAGCCACTTACTTTCTGTCTTCCTTCTCTCTGAAACCAGGACATAGCTTGATTCCTTGAAAAAAGTGACTACACAAGAAGCACATATGTATTCATAGTAATGGAGGAACATTGTGTATACAATCCTGTAATGCACTGATGATGATGTACGGCAGGCTGTCATGGTTATATCTTCAACTGCCGTCTGCTTCAGCTGCCGGACAGACCAGACATCCGGATGAAGATGATCGCATCACTGAGGAAGGCTGACAAGATACCAGCCTCCATGTACACCAAGTACCAGGAAGCCTGCCGCACAGAGTCAAGGCAACTGCTGGAAGGTAACAGAAACCCATGGATCTAGTTTGAGGCCAGATTGATTTCACCACTTGTTGCGCCTCCTTCATGACTAGATGCGTACCCTTCTGTCAGTGGCCATTACCAAATACCAGGAAGAGCAATGGAAACGCTGTTGAATATCCAGCGCCAGGGATTCTTTTGAAAAGAGTTAAAATTGGTGTTCGAAATTAATCATGAAAGTTGATGAGTCCTTGTAATAGCCCTAATGATAAAAGGGGATTTAGGGGTCCTTAGATTCAAATACAAGAGGAGAAGACCTCAACAAGGGTTCATGTCCTGGAAATTTGGTTTTGAAGATGTTTTCAGTCAATGCCTCAAAACACAAAGTAGCACATTGTAATCATTTAGTCAATACCCATTCTTACAGTCTCTCATTTCAGTGAGGTACTGGGGATCTACTCTACCCTGGAATCCCTACAGGGGCCGAATAATGAAGCAGCTAAAATATTGATCAGCATGTTGGATGTTTACGTGACACTTATTCATGTTCCCATAGCCTAATTTATTCATGAGTGTTAAAGGAACTTTGTTTTGTTGAAGGTGTGTTTGATGCCGACAGTCAGGACGATGTCATGCAAGATGCCATGTTGGCGCCATTGGAGCAGCTCCGCTTCCGGCTGCAGCAACTCCACAATGCAGTGGTCAGCACGGAGGTACAAAACAAACCGACTGGACAGAGAGGTGAGGAATTGTTGGAGGTCTCTGCCTAATGCGTGTGAAGTAGTTCCCTGTGATTGTCACTTAAACCATCTAAAAGGATGATTGGATACACCGGGATCAATTATTCACAGAGTTTTCAGGTTTATTTAATTATTGACTTCAAAAGATTTTGCATGATACCTCCATAAACACAAAAAACATATTGAAGTCAATTGCTATATATAAATATGTTAATTATGAATAACTTCACTAACTGCTTATTTGATGATTAACATAAAAACTGTAGACATAAATACAAAAACAGGAATTTTTCAGGGTGGTAATACAACACAAGCCTGCCCACCCTGTTATCTGCCAATCAGAAAAAAGTAATCTGCTAGTGGGTGTGGCTAAAACATATTCCGAATATAGGAACAAAAACACAAAAACAGTTGCTTGGTTAGCTGATCAAATGCCATGGAATCTGTTTAAATGTATTTATTGTAATATAATCTCACTGTTGGTTCAAATGCAAGCTTCAGCTCTATTATGCTATGCTACTGATCTGTCAGCACTCGCTGGTGTTAACGTCTGTAAACGTCTGTATCCATCACTTAATGTTCAAAGCAGTTTAAGTCTCTACTTTCTCACACCTTGCACTCATAGTATGTGTCTTATGTATCAGTGTCTGAGGTGATATCTGTGATCAGTGACAAGCTTGAGGCCTTGTTGAAGACAGGGGGGAATATGAGGACAAACGAGGCCCCAGCTGGTGTGACCATCAACCCCGACAAGCCGGACATTGCCCCTCTCCACCTTCAGGTCAGTGCCCCGGGAGTCTAATGGCCCCTGGTACCCCCAGTTGGTGGACCTAAGTTAGGGAGGGGATATAGCCCAGTCACACCCAGTGTGACCATCCACCCCGACAAGTCAGACATTGCCCCTCTCCACCTTCAGGTCAGTCCCCCGGGAGTCTAATGGCCCCTGGTACCCCCAGTTGGTGGACCTAAGTTGGGGAGGGGATATAGCCCAGTCACACCCAGGTTCGATACCCTACATGGGTTACCAGGGTATTATGTTAGAAAGCCCTTCTTGTGTCTTCCGCTCTGATATTGGTGAAATATTGCTTATGCTGGTGTAGATCCAAACTCACTTACCCACGCACTATCGTTGGGTCACGTTGGTCACAATGTCTACTGAGTGTGTATTGTACATATTTTGTGAGCAGCAAAGTCATCATCATATACAAGGTTCCTCTGGAGTGCAATCGGTGGCCCCCTTGTGTGAGGGGCAGCAATTTGCTGTGCAGAGTTGTGTCCCTTGGGCTTGCTGGAAACTTATTTTGAATCCTAGTTCGTTCTGATTAGGGAACCATGATCATTGATTTTTACTGAAGTGTTAAATACCTTAGACCTGCATCACCTTGAGCTTTCCTCGCCCACCAACCTGACATACTGTGACATGAGTGAGAAACTGTCCAAAGCAGTGTTATTTTGTCTTTTTGCCTTGCCTCCCTTCAAATATTATGGGAAAATAGGTATGTATTGTCATTTCTAGCTGCCATTTTACTATATGCAATTCCTTGTTAGTTTGGGTTATTCATGATTTCTTAAGACTTTGTCCTTAACATTTGTGTTTTCAGATTGTGGATTGTTTACTGAACGCTATTTGTGGTACTGTGACGGCTGACCTGGGTTCTCGATGCCCAGTGATGACATGGCTGCCGGAGCTGGTCAAGATGGCCTCCCAGCACAGCACCTTACATGCACCGGTCATACAGCGGGTGGCCTTGCTGCTGCTGAAAGGGGTAGGATGTTCCAGCACTGTATAGTGGAGCTTCAAGCTGTGGTGTCAGACATGGGGATATTCTGTAGTTTGTGAATCTTAGATATAAAGATTAATATAAAGATATGGGTATAAAGATGTTATGGTGTGGTGAGTGTGGTTTGGTTTGGTTTGATGTGGTGTGGTGTGGTGTGTGTGGGTTGGTGTGGTGTGATGTGATGTGGTGTGGTGTGTATGGGTTGGTGTGGTTTGGTGTGGTGGGTGTGTGGGTTGGTGTGGTGTAGTGTGGTGTGGTAAGGTGTGGTGGGATGTGGTGTGTATGTTTGGGTGTACGTGTGGGTGTATGGGTTGGTGTGTTTGGGTGTGGTGTGTTTTGGTGTGGTGTGCTGTGTGTGTATGGGTTGGTGTGGTGTGTATGGGTTGGTGTTTGCTGTGTGTTATGTGTGCTATGTGTGCTATGTGTGTGTTGGTGTGTGTTGCTGTGCTGTGCTATGTGTTTATGGGTTGGTGTGTGTTGGTGTGCTGTGCTATGTGTGTGTGTGTTGGTGTGTGTTGGTGTGCTGTGCTATGTGTGTGTGTGTTGGTGTGTGTTGGTGTGCTGTGCTATGTGTGTGTGGGTTGGTGTGTGTTGGTGTGCTGTGCTATGTGTGTGTGTGTTGGTGTGCTGTGCTATGTGTGTGTGTTGGTGTGCTGTGCTATGTGTGTGTGTGTTGGTGTGCTGTGCTATGTGTGTGTGTGTTGGTGTGTTGTGCTATGTGTGTGTGTGTTGGTGTGCTGTGCTATGTGTGTGTGGGTTGGTGTGTGTTGGTGTGCTGTGCTATATGTGTGTGTGTGTGTGTGGGGGGGGTATGGGTTGGTGTGCTGTGCTATTTGTGTGTGTGTTGGTGTGCTGTGCTATGTGTGTGGGTTGGTGTGTGTTGGTGTGCTGTGCTATGTGTTGGTGTGTGTTGGTGTGCTGTGCTGTGTGTGTGTTTGGGGGTGGGGGGGGGGGTTTATGGGTTGGTGTGCTGTGCTATGTGTGTGTGGGTTTGTGTGGTGTGGGTTTGTGTGAGTGTGGGTTGGTGTGGTGTGTGTGGATTGGTATGGTGTGCTGTTTGTGTGTTGGTAGGTTTGTGTGGTGTGTGTGGGTTGGTGTGGTGTGTGTGGATTGGTATGGTGTGCTGTGTGTGTGTTGGTAGGTTTGTGTGGTGTGTGGGTTGGTGTGGTGTGTGTGGATTGGTATGGTGTGCTGTGTGTGTGTTGGTAGGTTTGTGTGGTGTGTGGGTTTGTGTGGGTGGGTGTGGTGTGCGTGGGTTTGTGTGGTGTGTTGTGTGTGTGTTGGTAGGTTTGTGTGGTGTGTGTGGGTTGGTGTGGTGTGTGTGGGTTGGTGTGGTGTGTGTGGGTTGGTGTGGTGTGTGTGTGGGTTGGTGTGGTGTGCTTGTGTGTGTGTTGGTAGGTTTGTGTGGTGTGTACAGGTTGGTGTTGGTGTGCTGTGTGTGTGTGAGTGTGTGTTGGTGTGCTGTGCTATGTGTGTGTGTGTTGGTGTGTTGTGCTATGTGTGTGTGTGTTGGTGTGCTGTGCTATATGTGTGTGTGTGTGTGTGTATGTGTGTGTGGGGGGGGGTTATGGGTTGGTGTGCTGTGCTATTTGTGTGTGTGTTGGTGTGTGTTGGTGTGCTGTACTATGTGTGTGTGGGTTGGTGTGTGTTGGTGTGCTGTGCTATGTGTGTGTGGGTTGGTGTGTGTTGGTGTGCTGTGCTATGTGTGTGTGTGTTGGTGTGTGTTGGTGTGCTGTGCTATGTGTGTGTGGGGGGGTTTATGGGTTGTTGTGCTGTGCTATGTGTGTATGGGTTTGTGTGGTGTGGGTTTGTGTGAGTGTGGGTTGGTGTGGTGTGTGTGGATTGGTATGGTGTGCTGTTTGTGTGTTGGTAGGTTTGTGTGGTGTGTGTGGGTTGGTGTGGTTGGTGTGGTGTGTGTGGATTGGTATGGTGTGCTGTGTGTGTGTTGGTAGGTTTGTGTGGTGTGTGGGTTGGTGTGGTGTGTGTGGGTTGGTATGGTGTGCTGTGTGTGTGTTGGTAGGTTTGTGTGGTGTGTGGGTTTGTGTGGGTTGGTGTGGTGTGCGTGGGTTTGTGTGGTGTGTTGTGTGTGTGTTGGTAGGTTTGTGTGGTGTGTGTGGGTTGGTGTGGTGTGTGTGGGTTGGTGTGGTGTGTGTGGGTTGGTGTGCTGTGTGTGTGGGTTGGTGTGGTGTGCTTGTGTGTGTGTTGGTAGGTTTGTGTGGTGTGTACGGGTTGGTGTGGTGTGCTGTGTGTGTGTGAGTGTGGGTTGGTGTGGTTTGTGTGGGTTGGTGTGGTGTGTGTGGGTTGGTATGGTGTGCTGTGTGTGTGTTGGTAGGTTTGTGAGTGTGGGTTGGTGTGGTGTGTGTGGGTGTATGTGTGGTGTGTGTGTGTGGGTTGGTGTGGTGTGTGTGGGTTGGTGTGGTGTGTGTGGGTTTGTGTGGTGTGCTGTGTGTGTGTTGGTAGGTTGTGTGGTGTGTGAGTGTGGGTTGGTGTGGTTGGTGTGGTGTGCTGTGGGTGTGGTGTTGGTGGGTGTAGAATATGCAAGTCATGAATAACAAATGTCATCTTGATTGATAATCCACAGGGTTCAACCCTCAACCATCAACACATGACAGGGTTGTCTGCCCTTGTGTGTCACCTCTCCAGTCTGCAGCATCTGTTTGGTCCAGTCACCGCCCACAACTGTCACCAGCAGGGAGATAACTCTGGCAGGCTTGTCGATGTCCTCGTCCATCATTTCCCTATGAGAACAGGGGACCAACTTCTCTCAACACTGCAGTGAGTTGATGCCCCATCCTTTCTTGGAGATACTGACACAAACAAACCACGTATGATGTATTCATTTGGTGATGACTTAGAGGTGACTGTTGGGTTCATGTCAGAAGCTTTGTGGTACCTTACAATAGCTGTGGCTCCTTTGTTGTAGTATTGTGGGGCCATTATCTTCGTAATTTCCTGACTGTATTTGACATGGTGTCAGGCCATGGTGTTTTTGTCAGTACAAGACAGCAATAGGAATCACACCCATAGTAATTCTCTGCAGCGATCAAGGACTTACTCATCTTCCCGAGGCAAGTGAGTTAACTGACTATAAATGTCCAGCATCAAGTATGATAATATGATTACACCATTACAAATGCCCTAAACTGAAAACACTGTATTTCAACACATCATGATGCTTGTCAAACATATCCCAACATGTGATGAAGCTTCTCAAACATATTTCAGCACGTGATGATGCTTGTCAAACAGAGGATAAAAATGTCAAAATCACATATTAAAACACTCAGAGGATAAATTTTTTCTGTGTTTTGGTGGTACGTCTAGCCACATCAGTAAATCACCATCAGCTGTGTAATGTTTCACGCAGGTTCTGCACCAACTATCTGGAGTACTCATTTCTCGGGTTTAAAAAATCTGACACCAAGTCATCCGAAGAAGAGTCTACAGCTGTGATTCCAAATGAACTTGTTAAAATGGTAAGTATTATTTTTCACTTGAGTTCAATTATTTACAAGTTGTAGAATATTGCTGACTGTTGTGTAAAACAACATTGCCTTACTCTACAAGAGACTGAGGCTATGTGTGGCCAGTGAATGTGTGCTTCAACTCACTCTGCAGTATGATAACATACAGCTGTTTTCTTGTGCTGCAGTGTCTTCTCTGTTGTCAGTTCTGCCTCCTGTGTTGGCGCCTCCTGCCATCCACACGGACCATGGTGACCTCAGATTCCCAGCATGCATCTGCCTACACAGTGTTCAGCTCGGACAAGTACCAACAGCTGCTGGGCCATTCACAGGTACGCACGTGCGACAGCAGGGAGTATTTAGATTATGACCAACAAACTGTGAGGAATTACAGATTAACTCCCATGTGTTCTCATTTCGACTCGATTATTAATAGACAGCCGTATATAGCTATAATATTGCCGAGTTTGGCATTAAACAACAAACAAACAAACAAAGATAAACTTTATCCACAATTTGTGAGGATGTTTCTGAAGCTGGTGTATTTTTCCAGGTGTCATTGGAGGACTGGGTCAGAAGGGAACTGGATGTGAATCCAGACCAGGATTGTCTCCCCTACTCTCTGAGGTAATCAGGACATCCCAGTGTTGTTCAGCACCATATAACAGTATTTGAAGGTTGTGGCTCACCATTACCCCAACTATGACCTGTCTTGATGTCTCGAAGATTTTCGGCTTGTACCATAAAAGAGAGTTACCAACGATTTTGCATTATCTATCCAAATTGAATGAATGGAATAAGCCCGGAGCTCAGGAATCCTATGAGAAAAGGAGGCCTCTGTCTGTGAGCTAGCCTACATCTATAGTTACTTACCTGGGTAACAACTCCCATGTAACTGTTTACAAATATGTCAGATGTACTTCAATGGTCTCCAAGGTTGGGAACCCATGGTGATTCCGGGTTAGAAAAGGTCCCCATTTTATGATACATTACAAAATACACCTACCTTGGAATCAATTCATATACAGACCGATTTGAAAATGCACCAACATGAGTTGTGGAGTAACGTACGATTCGAGGCCCATGATACAATACATTGATACCCATGTATCATGATACTTACAAGTATACAATACATTACGTTTTGTTTGTAGAAAAACATGTGAATACATGTAAAAACAGATTTAATTTTTTTTTAACAAAACTGTACAACAACCAGCTTGCGCAGATTCTGTGGTATTTCCTGGTTGGCTATAAATAGGAGACACATTCACATTCTACCCTATACGTTTCTGCCCTACAATGTCACATCTTCCATCTCTGAAAGTTAAGAACAAATGATTCAGGGTAACGATTCACCTTCGAAAAGGAAGAATATGATGACGCGACCCCACTGTATCTTTGCACCTCTTGAAGTTCGGGGGTTCAATTCCCCGCTGCATCTTACCAAAAGATGTTAAAAGATGTTGTTACCCTGCCTGGTGCTCGACATTAGGAGGATAAGACACTGTGTCTGAGTGGGGTGTCCATGTTTAACTGCGGCATGGTATCTCAGTGGGCCAGCACTATAAAATCAGCATTAGTTCAGTCTTGTACAATCATCCACCCACACACATATGTATGATATGAAAGTGCAATAATCTTTAAACCTCAATTTACCCCACCTCTCCAATATCGCCAGACAGGACTACTTCAGCTGGGCGGTGTACGGACATTTTCTGGCTTCAACGGACGGACACACAGATGTGGCAACTGTCTGCTCAGTTCTGCTTGACGCTCTCGTCAACAAGCACAAACAGTGAGAGAAGATAGTTTCAATATCAACATATTTATCTCATTCATGTTTTGAAAGAATTCACTTCAACAAAAAGCATGTTATTTCTCAAATGTTGCTGGCTAATATAATGCTTAACTGATCAAATACTTTTTGACTTGTTTCCAAATGATTATGATTGAGTTTACAAAAGTTGATGGATTTTCACCAAATGTTTAGACAGTGCTGTATATCAGATAATCATCCACATCAATAACAAGAGCAGAGGTCACATGGCAGTGAATAAAGTGGTCTTGAACTCTAGATCGTAACTTTTACAAACTTCAGTGGTTATCAATCTCATTAACATCAGATCTTATTTCTTGCTATCGCTAAACAAAGATCTGAGGACATCCCATTACGGGTCACGTCAGGATGACCTTTCATCCAACCAATCAGAGCGTCACTTACAAGATCGTGAAAGTGACAGTCTGGATGTGTTTTCTGATCATGCAACCACGAAATGTTTAACAAGGGGTATTCTGATTGACAGTTACGGGTTTTATGATTATATCCATACAATCTAGGCCATCTATAAGCCATTCCAGAATGGTCTTCTTATCAGTTTTAACATTTTAAATCGAGAATACGTCAAAATATGTTTCGAAAGTAGTCGCCAGTTTGAAACTAGTGTTGTAAAGCTCGAGAAAGCTGCCTTCTGATTGGCTAATGTGGATTTCTTCTCAGTCATTTCATTGGTCGGTTAAAATTAACGAAAGGTCATTCTGACGTTACCCGTAATGGGATGTCCTCAGATCTTTGTTTAGCGGTAGTCTAAGATCTTATTTTAATGAGATTGCAGTGGTTATTTACCAAGATCATGTGGATCGATCAGATCTCACCATTCTGATATGGAGGTATGACAATGAATATTATTGTTCCTCCCTCGGGAAGCAATATATATTTTTTCTGCATCCATTCTATGCATTTATGCATACTGGTCTGCTGGACTCATGGAATACATGAAAACATTTCACTTTGTGTCAGGGCTGTGTGCATGTTGGACAAGCCACAGTGTGGGAGATGTACAGGGGGAGACAACTCCAGCAGGGATAGCTCACCAGAGATCCTCTCACTTCTCCAGGTACTTGCTCTATTAAGAAACCATTGCCAGTAGCATTCATAACACGTATTGTTGTCTACTGGATGAGTGAATTTATAAATACTTATAAAAACATGCCAGCACCAATAAGAAATGTGACATCTATCAAAACATTATCAGGAAGTGGTAATGATGTCTGGCTATAGATCTATCTATTTGAGATATAGGACCAATCCAAAAGGATTTCAGGACTTGTCAAGTTCCAGCCTTGAAAAAGACTTAATTTTGAATCTGCCTTTAAATAGGTTTAAAATTTTATAATATTGCCATTAATTTGGCAAACATTATTATTTTTTTTATGAATTTCTTATTCTCTAATAATGTGTGATGAGACCATGTAGAAGAAGATACGTCTGTTAATAATATTGATAAAACTGACCCCTGTTCCACAAGGTGATCTTAGCGTTACAATATCCTCAAGCATATGTTAAAGTTAGCATTTAGAATCCCTTTGTGGAATGGGACCCTGGCTTGTGATTATGGGAATAGTGTAAATGGATGTGTATTCTGACAATGAAATAAGGTAACAATGTCTTTATGAAATGTGTTTGAAATTCTCCATGGGGTCTTATGTTTAGCCTTGAAATGTGTGATCATTGCCTTGAGTGAGTGAGTATGGTTTTACATCGCTTTTAGCAATATTCTATTCAAGCAATATCACAGCTGGGGACACCAGTAATTGGCTTCACACATTGTACCCATGTCTGGAATCGAACCCGGGTCTTCGGCATGACGAGCGAACGCTTTAACCACAAGGCTACCTGACCGCTCCTCATTGCCTTGAAAAAGCCTTAGATTTTGTTGTTAAGGTAAGAGCCATGACCCAACAAAGGTGATTATATGTGTACTCCCTGCATCTCATGTTTCCAGATGCTGGTACAACACCTCCCTCCATGCTCACAGCCCTGGCTGGTCAGCCATCTTGATTCAGTCACAGGAAGTGGAGAGGATGCTGGGAAGGTTTCATGTCAAACAGCAGTCATTTCTTTTACCAGGTGAGTGCACCGTGATGGATCCAATCAAACCATTGTTGAATCAAACTGTTCCAACATATGACTATATTTTTTAGTTTACTGGCATGACATTGTGTGGGAGATTTGTTTTGTGGGAGAAAATAATGCTCGTTGGGGCGAAAGTGTAAATAAATAAATTTCACTTTGGTTCAATGACATCTGTTAAGTTACTCTGAGCCAGGTTTACTGCTCTGTACAAGATAGTTTCCGGATTTCACTGTATATGCAGGGGTTTATCTAGACCTGATCAGAGGCTGATATTCATCCCGAAGTCTGCAGCAAATGGCAGTTAAAATTCCCAAATTGGAATTGCAAATTGTTCAATTCATTCATATAGTAATACTTTATGTTATGGCTTTGTAGAAGCTGCTTCCAACCAATTTGAGCAACATATCAGGGGAAAACTCCAAAATGCCTGCCAAGGGAAATCAGTTTGGAATCAGGGATGTAATCCCATGCCTGATATGTTTTGCAGCTTGCCTTACGTCATATTTCAGATTAATTTTATTTTGCATGATATCATACCTTTTTATTACCATTGTTTCTTGATATGAAACATTTGGCTTATTTCTCATGAACAACATTCCATTCCCAATAACCGGCCTACCAAATAAATCCAGCTGAGAGCAACCAAACTTAGGACATGTACCTTTAAATAGAATTACACCATGGCTCCTTTGTCTTTGACCATGGTCTAACTAACTGAATTGTTAGTTAAACACCTCTTGGCAATGACGGAACTTCTTTTTTCCCCTATCATTTGTCTTGATGATAGAACAAGTTCATGAAAAACGTTTGTCGCCAGCGGGATTCAGCACTGAATACTAACGAATGTAGTCTTCTGCCACGGCGACATGGGAAGATAGAGTATGAAATTAACAACTAAACATTTACTTACATCAGTACCAATTGCTTATCCCTTTATGAACTGCGAAATATGTTTTATGCATATTTTATACAATATGTTACTATATGCATTCTAATATTTGTACAGTACTTGTGATTTTGTAGCTTTTCGTTCAACAAAAGAAACAGATAGAAAAGACATTACTATTATCTCGATCAGGGCTATATTTGCTTATACATGTAATAGGCCCATCAACATGGGCAAGTAACAATGTTTTTTAAGCATTTTAGGTGCCATAAATGTTGGACATGGTTTAAGTATGTTAGACCACTCAGGCCCCAGTGTCTTAATTGTTGAAATGGGTGATTAAACCACTGGGCGCTGCGCGCCTCATGGTTTAATTAACCATTTCAACGATTAGACACTGGGTCCTCGTGGTCTAACCTATACATAGCCAACCAAATTACAAACAAGACACCTAAGGTGTGCATCGTTATGATCAAAGCCCACCATATTTTCAATGGAAACCGCAACAAACCGAATATGTGCGTGCTCAGTTTGTTGTGGTCTGCATGATTTACTGTGCACGGTTCCACTGAAAATGTGTTTGGCTGTAATCATTATGATGCAAACTTAAGGAGGAATTTGTGTGGCTGTTTCTGTTTAAAGTGTGTACTTGTTCCATAGTTTGATTGGACCCGTGAATATCCGGGTTAGAATAGGTCTTCAGCAACCCATGCTTGTTGTAAAAGGCGACTATGCTTATTGTAAGAAGCGACTGACGGGATGGGGTGGTCAGGCTTGCTAACTTGATGCATGGTTGATGCATGTCATCGTATCCCAGTTGCGTAGATCGATGCTCATGATATCAATCACTGGATTATCAGGTCCAGACTTTATTTTCAGACCGCCATCATTTAACGATAATAATGCTAAGTGCGGCATTAAACAACAAACAAACAAAACAGTTTGGTTGCTCTCTGCTTGTTTCCACTGGTAGGCCTGAATAACTCTAGTATAAGGGTAACGACGAAGGAGGGCAGTTGAAAAGACCAAGGGGTTCTGCAAATGATAATGCCCTGAAAAATAGCGTTACCGTTATTATAGCTAAAAATGGATGGAATTTGTTATCAGAAAAAAAGAAACAACAATATGAGTGGAAAGATTTACTGCAATCAACAGGAATGTCACTGACCCACTTTTACAAATATTGAAACGTCCCAGAACAAACCAGATGACGTTACTATTGAATGTGATGTCACCTATCCCTTTCTTATGATGTCACCTAACGACGTGTGTGATAATGGCCCGTAATCAAGCAATATGAGGGCATTATCAAGTTACAGTGGCCCGCTCATTTCTGATAACATGCGGGTGGTTTAATGATAATTCTGTCCATTTTAGCTATACTCTATGTTATTGTACAGTCAGTACCTGGGGTTGGTGTGTTTCAGGTTGGTGGGTCAGCTGCCAGCCTACCTGTGGGTGGTGAACACTCTCACAGACACACCCACCTCCCAACATGTCGCAGCATTCGTCAACACCCTGGAGCAAAGCCTGGTATGGCTAGTACACCGGATATGTCAATGAAATTGGAAGAAATGCATGTAATACGTTCAGGGATGAAAGAAGTTATGATAAACTCGATACATGTGTACACTACGCAGGAAGTGTGAGGGCTGGGTAGAGGGAGATGTAAGGTAGTGTTGACTTGCCTCAAACAGTAGACATTCAAGAGGCCATTGACCTTGGTTTGAGATAAAAAATAATCTTGAGTGTTTATCGGATATAATTTGTAAGCAGTACGTAGCTCTGCCTGATGGAGACATGCCTGGAGACAGCAGTAATACCAGGATCAACCAGTGGCAGCAAAAGCTGTAATAGCTTAGACAGAAAACTTTTGTATTGATTGAAATTTGCATGTATTATACTTGTGCCTAAAGCTGCGATTCCAAACTTGGCTCTTAACAATATTTTCAGTTGACTTTAATGTTATTTTGTGGGCTATAATTACTTGAACAGAATTTTACAAGACTTGGGCTTTAAAGTAGTGGCTAAGACAGAAATGATCAGTTCTCTGACATAGTTCAATTAAATAAGTCCATACCTCATTTCTAATAACATTATGAAACATATAACTAGATTTGGATAGAAAACCACCTGTCTTAGAATTTTCACAAGTATCAAACTGTAAGACAAGTTTTTGTATGACGTTGCACTCAGCAATAATATAACTATTAACAAAAATGACACAACAGTTCAGAAATTATGTGTGGGTGATCGACTCTTGCTTTTTGCCACAGTGTTACTGGCATATGACAGTGACCTGTAAATAATCAAGACCGACAAACCAGTGGTTGATGGCATGAACAGTACCGTTTGTCCCCAAACACACGATCAGCCAACTCACACTTTGTAACATGATGGTGTGCTGCAATCTGTTTCGTTGAAAAACATTATTCAAATGGGATTAGATCCCGGAAATGTTCAGAATTCACTGGGTGTGACATATTTTTTTCTCAATCTCTAATTTGAAAAATGTGCCATTCAGCTTGGTGAAACGGATACCGCGTTAATCAAATATTAATTTTGATTTATTTGATGCTTTTTGTAATTTGCTGACCAAGCGAGTTCAGTTATCACTGCGGCATGAGACAGTGCTTTCAGAAAATGATTCATAACTTTTGTATTTAACAATATCAATACACAGATTTTTTCAGATTTGTGGATGACACTGAGTACTGCATGGTTCCAAACAAAATTTTGAAACACATATTTTTATCCTAATTGTGGCACCGAATGGGTATTTAGCCTGCTCCTTGGAACGCTGCTAATATAAGCAGTCACACATAGATTTTGAGATCCGTCCTCAACAGTCTTGAATTTTTAAAAGAGTTGATATTTGGCCTTGACCTTTCTTGACCAATCCACATCTCAAGTATCTTACCTTATCATGACCCCATGAGGATTCTGGGTTAGAATTGGTCCCTAGCAAAGGATGCTTGTTGAAAGAGGCAGCAAAATGGATCAGGTGGTCAGACCTTTGGTTTGGTTGAATGCATGTCATCGTTCCCGGACAGCATTGGGCATTGCTCATAATATCAATCACTGGATTGTCTGGTTCAGATGGAAGTGTTTACAGGTTGCTGTAACATTGCTTGAAGAGTGGGGCATAAACAATAAACAGATAAACAAATGTATCAAGCCAGCTGTAAGTGTTTATGTCCGGTCTCTGTTAACATATCGGCTACATGGAACTCTGTGATTATTCTACTTCATAACCATAGGGTTAGAAATAACCCAGTTCCTGAAAATCCTTTGTGCGCTCGTCCGAATATCACTCCTGTTTTGTTTCCGTCATCCGGACGATGTCATTCAAATCTTATTGTGACGTAAGGTCAAAGCTGAAGATTGTTGACGTTATTTGACAAATTGTAGTTTTCCATGAAAGCGGTGGTGATCAGTGCATTTTTCTAAAGGGGAGCTCAAAAGGATTAAGAAAGTAAGAAAGCAATTATCACACTCGCATGTGTGTCATACTGATTTAACGAAACTTGTGTAAGAAATCATGTATTACCCTCGCTCTCGCTCAGGAACTACAAGAATTCTGACACACGTTTCGTAAAATTAGTATAACACACAAGCTGTATAATACTGTAAATCTTGAAATTAACGCGAGCGTGAATTAAATGCGAAAAATGCGAATGGTCTTGGCTCGCATTATTAAACATCGCATTTATATCAACAATAAGACATTTTGTTTAGCAGAAATACCAACTTAGACATACGCTAAAAACAAACAACTATGTTTTCCAAATCACTTTATTGAGCAGCACTTGTAACAAGTACATAAACAATCTCATTCAAACACTAAATACATCCTGTGAATTGTCACTGCTGGGGTCATGACAAAGAGTTCTACTCACTTATGTCATCACTGATCACACCTGCAAGTCCAGACAGACGCCACCCACGCAACACAGTGTCTTTGTTCTTTGCGACTGCGTCAAAGGCCGACACGAGCCAGCGCGCATGCATTGTTTTAGCGGAAGTACACTACTCAGCGCTAATAAGCAGTTCTATTTGGTGTGTGATTGGATTAATGTAAGGTTGGATTAAGGTGACGTTCTCCGGTAAACCTGACAGAGGACATTTTCTTTAGATAACATATCCACTGATGCTTTAGAGGAAGAAGTGTCTCATTCATATTGAGTCGCATTTTTGGCAAGGGGCCAGCGTTCGCATTCTTTTGGAGATGCATTAATTTCACGATTTACAGTAATCTCTGTATTTTCCCTTCAGGCCCTGTATGTTAGTGAGAGCAGTTACCTCCCCTGCCCGCTTACACTTCACATCACACAAGTAAGTATAGTTGTTGTTCCTATAACTATGTGTACACTATTGCATTATGGAGTTGTCACATGACTGTGTGGATTGTTGGACACTGTTTGTTGTAGGCCCTGTACAATGATAGGTTCTTCAGACTGTAGAATAGTACATCTGTGGGATGTCATGATATCCTTACTTCGCCTATTCATACATACATGTATTGCGATATTTGTGTCCTGTACAATATGTATCATGATACTCAGTGTAGTCAGAATGTATAGGGCCCTTCGATGCCCATATGATCAGAATGTGTGGATGCCCAAGTAATAATGATTCAGCCCTCAGACATCCTGTTATACAGGAATGAACTATTGGATGCCTGTTGAATAGTCATTGGACCTGTGGAGGCCCTGTTAAGAATTATTGGTCCCTTGGGCACCCATGTAATAAAAATGATTGGGCCCTTGGACACCTATGTAATAAGAATGTTTTGGCCCTTGGACACCTATATAATTTAGAATGATTGGGCCCTTGGACACCCATATAATAAAAATGATAAGGCCCTTGGACACTGTTGTAATAAAAATGATTGGGCCCTTGGACACCCATGTAATGAGAATGTTTGGGCCCTTGGACACATATGTAATAAGGATGATTGGGCCCTTGGACACCTATGTAATTTAGAATGTTTGGGCCCTTGGACACTGTTGTAATAAGAATGTTTTGGCCCGTTGGCACCTATGTAATAAGAATGTTTTGGCCCTTGCACACCTATGTAATTTAGAATGTTTGGGCCCTTGGACACCATTGTAATAAGAATGATTTGGCACTTGGACACCTATGTAATAAGAATGTTTGGTCCCTTGGACACCTATGTAATAAGAATGTTTGGGCCCTTGGACACCTATGTAATAAGAATGTTTAGGCCCTTGGACACCTATGTAATAAGAATGATTTGGCCCTTGTACACCTATGTAATAAAAACGATTGGGCCCTTGGACACCATTGTAATAAGAATGTTTGGGCCCTTGGACACCCATGTAATAAGAATGATTGGTCCCTTGGACACTATGTAATTTAGAATGTTTGGGCCCTTGGACACCGTTGTCAAAAGGATGTTTGGGCCCTTGGACACTGTTGTAATAAGAATGATTGGGCCCTTGGACACCGTTGTAATATGAATGATTGGGTCCTTGGACACCCATGTAATAAGAATGTTTGGGCCCTTGGACACCTATGTAATAAGAATGTTTAGGCCCTTGGACACCTATGTAATAAGAATGTTTGGTCCCTTGGACACCTATGTAATAAGAATGTTTGGTCCCTTGGACACCTATGTAATAAGAATGATTTGGCCCTTGGACACCTATGTAATAAAAACGATTGGGCCCTTGGATACCATTGTAATAAGAATGTTTGGGCCCTTGGACACCCATGTAATAAGAATGATTGGTCCCTTGGACACTATGTAATTTAGAATGTTTGGGCCCTTGGACACCGTTGTCAAAAGGATGTTTGGGCCCTTGGACACTGTTGTAATAAGAATGATTGGGCCCTTGGACACCGTTGTAATACGAATGATTGGGTCCTTGGACACCCATGTAATAAGAATGATTGGGCTCTTGGACACCCATGTATAAAGAATGATAGGGCTCTTTAATACCCATGTAATAAGAATGAATGGGCCTATGGACACCCATGTAATAAGATGGGCCCTTGTACACCTGTGTATAGTGTCCCCTGTTGCTGGAGTACAGGCAGTGAGGGCAACTTGGTGCAGTGCTGGTGTCTCAGATCAGTGCAGACATCTCCCACTTGATGTGTGCAGATATCCGCATTGCTTCATGTTCAACAGAAGGAGCCACTAAATATAGGCCCTGACACACCGTGTTGACAATCTGCACCATGAACAGCACAACACTTCACCTTATCTCAGTGTGCGGTCACTACAGCATCCGGTATTGCTCACATTGATATTCGTATTAGGTCTCCATGGAACTGCAATTGTAAAATTGGAATAACCCTACTGACAGGTCAACTGGTGAAGCAGTGAGTGAGTGAGTGAGTGGGTGGGTGGGTGGAAGGGTGGGTGGGTGGGTGGATGAGTGAGTGAGTGTTTTATGCCACTTTTAACAATATTCTTGCAATATCTCGGCAGGGGACGCCAGAAATGGGCTTCACATGACACCAGTGTGGCAGAACAAGCTTCCATGCAAAGCTTCAAAGAACCACACTAATGCTTCTTCTGCAAATTATTTCTGCCCAATAGGCAATTTAACCAAAAATTATTATTTTTGTATTTGGTGCAAACATATCTTGCTTCGGCAATAACTGTAGCGACCCAGTTATTCACCATATTGTGGTTCCATATCTTGAAATCATTTGATGATTGATAACATGTGCAAGCTACAAATCTAAGATTGAGACATTCATACAATGATTGGGCACAGTACTATTCTAGAACACAAGACGCCTGCATCAGTAGCATGTTGTATGATGGGTTCTGTGTTTCCAGTGTGTCCTCACCCTGAAGTCCTGTGGTGCTGAAGACGGACTTCTCCACAACCTCATTCTACATCCTCTACTTGCCATCTCAATACTGGTAGTTATCTTGTGATATACCCACTCACTCACTCACTCATACCATCACTCAATTACAGATTCATATACTCACTCACTCAATAACCCACTTACTCACATGCACACATTCTCACTCGTACACTCACTCACTCACAGATCCACTCACTCACTCACTCACTCACAGATCCATAAACACACTCACTCACTCACTCACCCACTCACTCAATCAGAGATCCACAAACTCACTCACTCACTCACTCAAAAATCACTCATACACTTAAGATCCAACCCACTCACTCAATCACAGACCTGATACCCCCTCACACACTCACCTCCAACCCACTGACTCCATCAATCCCCTCAGCCATGAACCCACTCACTCACCAGCCCCCTCCTCCCTCTGCCCTCCAGGTCCACTGGACAACCATCAAGTCTGTGCTTCATGCGAGCGGAGTGAAGGGAGACAACTTCCTCTTTGCTACCTACTTCAACACCATGGCCTGGGCAGAAAAGTGAGTACCATAACGTAATAATCACATCTGAGGTGAAGATCTCTCAAAGCCCTTATGCCACATCTGAGTTGAGAATGCAGAATGTTGACATTCTTCTGTGGTATTTCTCAGATGTGGAGGAAGGACGCATGGGTCAGGTCCTACAGTTCATCACCGACCAGTATTTTATGTAACATGACTGAATTTGGGCAAAAATGTTCTTCCTGGGATGTTTATTCCCACACTGAACTGTTATGTGACATAACTAAAAAACGCAATCTCATTTAAATCAGATCTTAGACTACCGCTAAACAAAGATCTGAGGACATCCCATTATTGGTCACGTCAGAACGACCTTTCGCAAACTTTGACCGACCAATGAAATGACTGACAAGAAATCGACATTAGCCAATCATAAGGCAGCTTTCTCGAGCTTTATGACTCTAGTTTCAAACTGGCGACTACGCTTCGAAACATATTTTGACATATTCTCGATTAAAAAATTTAAAACTGGTAAAAAGAACATTCTTGAATGGCTAAAAGATAGCCTAGATTGTATGGGTATAATTATAAAACCTGTAACTATCGTTCGGAATACCCTCAGTTAAATATTTCAAGGCTGCATGATTAGTAAACACATTCCGACTGTCACTTTCGTGATCTGGTAAGCGACGCTCTGATTGGCTGGATGAAAGGTCATTCTGACGTGACCCGTAATAGGATGTCCTCAGATCTATGTTAAGCGATAGCGAGAACTAAGATCTGATTTTAATGAGATTGCTAAAAAACTGTTCAAAACATTATTAAGCTCACGCTTATCTCACTCTCTTCTCCTAACAATGTATCACCAGTGGTCATGTCAATCCCTGCATCTGAATCTTCCCTTCTGAACTCAAAAGAAGCACGGTGGCCAAGTGGTCTTTAGGTGCCACAACCTGCTATGCAGAGTTACATCCCTTTGCCAGGTCAGCCACCTACTGTCATGTGTTTGAATCCCAGATTCACCCTGATTATGATTCTTGGTTTGTTGGTGTCACACCTTTTCTTGTGGTAGTAGATGTCGGAGACCTGCATCACATCCTACTACATTAAGCTGACATGCCCAGAAATACCTGACACACTACCAGCATAAAACCTAACTTACTTACCCTCTGTAGAACCAATACAAGCTGAAATTATGGGATAAGCAGATGAAATTAAGTACACAATTTGTTATTCCAAGTTTTTCATGTAACTGACATTGTTTGGATTTTGTTTTGTAGGCTAAATATAATTCTGCTTAAATATACAGGGATTTTCACAAGGAATATCTGTCGAAGCAGGTAGTTAGTAACAGCTTCCTTGTTATTAAATTTCTTATCAATCTCTGTCAGTAAGGTTTGCCTCCTTCATTTTGGCACATTGGCTGTGAATAAATCATCTATGAAAAGGGGAAATATGATTTGAAGCCTAAGCTTGATAATTATTCTTTCTACAGGTATATGGTTTATAATTTTTTTATTAATTTTTTTCCGTTAAATTAATTTTTTGCATGTTCATCCATAAAGCAAGAAAATAAGGTTTCATCTTAATAATAAAATGTGAATAAATCACTGATAATCATGACTCATGAGTTGTTTCTTAAGACTTGGATCTTAAATCGTTATAAAACATTAATAGCTCATAGTCCAGTGTAATTTCAGTGTGTTAAATACTTCTGTCTGTGACATTCCTCTAGGGTGGTTGGGTAGCCTAGTGGTTAAAGCGTTTGCTCGTCACGCCGAAGACCCGAGTTCGATTCCCGACATGGGTACAAAGCCCATTTCTGGTGTCCCCCGCCGTGATATTGCTGGAATATTGCTAAAAGCAGCGTAAAACCATACTCACTCACTGACATTCCTCTAACATCTACATACTGCTATTAGGTGTGACTGAACTGTACAAGAACAGCGAGTTAGTGAAAGATCAACCAGTTCCTGCATCCCCCATCTTTTGAAGTGTGTGTACTTGTGTTTACCAACTTGTGTTTACTGCTTCTAATTAAGCTAATCCATGAGAAATTGTAAGATGTGTGTATGTTTTCACCCTGGACTTTTTAAAGTGGTCCGACACTTGCTGCGCTTTGAAAGGAGAGAAACGGAAAATTGAATTAGCCATTTCCACTTAAAGATTTTCAAGAAGTTTGTGATAGTGTACACCAAGTACCTTTATTTATTGCTTCAAGTGACCGGAGTTTGTTATCACCGAATAAACTCAGATGAACATGTTTGGTAGAATTTGTACAACCTCATCAGTATTTTAATACGTTTTGATGTTTGGAAGTGTTTTCAAGAGGAAAAGTTCACATAGATTGAATCAAATGTCAGCTGAGTGTGCAATGGCTGTGTCATCTGGGTGTTTTCAATGTCATTTGACATAGACTGTATAATATGTATTCCATGTTCCTCTTCTCCAGCCTTTGGAGAACACAATGACGGCACTTTCCAGGTCTTGTTTTTCTGATTTTGTGAGACAAAATATTTTAGGGGTGAAACAATGTGATCAGAACTTATTAGAGGTCTTTTCCAAACAAAAGTTAATTGGCAGCAATTCAGTGTGTTATTATGAAAGTAGCCATTAATTAGAAGCTTTTGTTTCCTTTGAAGAAGGTTGTTGAGAATGAATGCTCATGGAACAATGCTAGGAAGTGTTTTTTTACAAAAGTTTACTTTCAATTATACTGGGATTTGGTTTTGTTTTTATGGGCAGCATTTAATAAATATGTGGCCATAACTTGGTTTGTGGATCTTAAGAGCCTGTGTTTCAGGGACCGCCTCCGTGGTCCAGTGGTAGAGCCTCTGCCCGGAGAGCGGAAGGCTCGAGGTTCGATCCACAGCCGCGTCATACCAAAAGACGTTGAAAGATGGTACTTGTTGTTACCCTGTCTGGCTCCTGGCATTAAGGGGCTAAAACAAGGACTGGTCGGCACGGAGTCAGTATACTGTGTCCGAGTGGGGTATTCATGTTAAATTGCGGCATGATATCTCAGTGGGCTAACACTATAAATTGGCAACAGTCCGGACTAGAAAAATCACCCACACACACACGTGCATGCACGTCGCTATATAAGTGCAATAATCTTGGATGCGATGTTAAACCCCATTCCACCTCACCTCTCCTGTGTTTCAGGGTCAAGTTAAAAAATAAGAGTGCATGAGTGAGATAGGGTTTGGGCTGTTTTTAGCAATATTCCAGCAATATCACAGCGGGGGACACCAGAAATGGGTTTCACACATAGTACTCTTGTGGGGAATCGAACCCAAGCCTTCGGCCAGACAAGCTTACATCATTATCATCTTAGCTAACCCACTGCTCATTACAAACAAGTAGAAGAAATAAACATTACTCAAATAATTGACCTCCAAATTTAAATCTGGTATCAAAAGCCCGAATTTACTTTCAGATGTATTGAGGCGCAGACCTTCTGCCCCTGTGTCCCTCCACCCTGGCTGTGTGGGGCTGCTCTCTTCTCACTGGGGCTGCGTCATCATGGTAACATGCACGCTGTGACTGGTCTGCTGTCCCAGTCCTGTGTGGACCAAGAGGTGAGAGTGTGGCTGTGTTGTTGATGTGGAGGCTGTGTTGTTGCTGTGGTGGCTGTGTTGTTGATGTGGAAGCTGTGTTGTTGATGTGGAGGCTGTGTTGTTGATGTGGAAGCTGTGTTGTTGCTGTGGTGGCTGTGTTGTTGATGTGGAAGCTGTGTTGTTGATGTGGAGGCTGTGTTGTTGATGTGTTGTTGCTGTGTTGTTGATGTGGTGGCTGTGTTGTTGATGTGGAGGCTGTGTTGTTGATGTGGTGGCTTTGTTGTTGATGTGGTGGCTGTGTTGTTGATGTGGAGGCTGTGTTGTTGATGTGTTGTTGCTGTGTTGTTGATGTGGTGGCTGTGTTGTTGATGTGGAGGCTGTGTTGTTGATGTGGTGGCTTTGTTGTTGATGTGGAGACTATGTTGTTGATGTGGTGGCTGTGTTGTTGATGTGGAGGCTGTGTTGTTGCTGTGGTGGCTGTGTTGTTGATGTGGAAGCTGTGTTGTTGAATATGGAGGCTGTGTTGTTGATGTGGAGACTATGTTGTTGAATATGGAGGCTGTGTTGTTGATGTGGTGGCTTTGTTGTTGATGTGGAGGCTGTGTTGTTGATGTGTTGTTGCTGTGTTGTTGATGTGGTGGCTGTGTTGTTGATGTGGAGGCTGTGTTGTTGATGTGCTGGCTGTGTTGTTGAATATGGAGGCTGTGTTGTTGCTGTGGTGACTGTGTTGTTGCTGTGGTGGCTGTGTTGTTGATGTGGTGGCTGTGTTGTTGAATATGGAGGCTGTGTTGTTGATGTGGTGGCTGTGTTGTTGATGTGCTGGCTGTGTTGTTGATGTGTTGGCTGTGTTGTTGATGTGCTGGCTGTGTTGTTGATTATGGAGGCTGTGTTGTTGATGTGGATGCTGTGTTGTTGCTGTGGTGACTGTGTTGTTGCTGTGGTGGCTGTGTTGTTGATGTGGTGGCTGTGTTGTTGAATATGGAGGCTGTGTTGTTGATGTGTTGGCTGTGTTGTTGATGTGCTGGCTGTGTTGTTGAATATGGAGGCTGTGTTGTTGATGTGGAGGCTGTGTTGTTGATGTGGAGGCTGTGTTGTTGAATATGGAGGCTGTGTTGTTGATGTGCTGGCTGTGTTGTTGAATATGGAGGCTGTGTTGTTGATGTGCTGGCTGTATTGTTGAATATGGAGGCTGTGTTGTTGATGTGGTGGCTTTGTTGTTGATGTGGAGGCTGTGTTGTTGAATATGGAGGCTGTGTTGTTGCTGTGGTGGCTGTGTTGTTGATGTGGAGGCTGTATTGTTGAATATGGAGGCTGTGTTGTTGAATATGGAGGCTGTGTTGTTGAATATGGAGGCTGTGTTGTTGAATATGGAGGCTGTGTTGTTGCTGTGGTGGCTGTGTTGTTGATGTGGTGGCTGTGTTGTTGATGTGCTGGCTGTGTTGTTGATGTGGAGGCTGTATTGTTGATGTGGAGGCTGTGTTGTTGATGTGGTGGCTGTGTTGTTGATGTGGAGGCTGTGTTGTTGATGTGGATGCTGTGTTGTTGATGTGGAGACTGCTCGCTCTCCAGGCTACCCCACCCCTCACATTCAGCTGACAGGTGATGCTTTAACCACCAGACTATCCCTCCCTCTCCCCTCCCCTCCCCTCTCCTCCCCTCCCCTCTCCTCCCTACCCTTGATGACAGTAAATTTCAGGCAAAATCAAAATGATTCACTCAGGACATAAACCTGATATGAAATTGAAGCTCGTGTAATTTCCTGTAACAGCAGCACAGCGGATTCCACTCTCTCACACAGATACAACTGTAATAATGCTCACAGCAGCACAGCAGACTCCACTCACTCACTCAGATACAACTGTAATAATGCTCACAGCAGCACAGTGAACTCCACTCACTATCTCACTCAGATACAACTGTAATAATGCTCACAGCAGCACAGTGAACTCCACTCACTCACTCAGATACAACTGTAACAATGCTCACAGCAGCACAGTGAACTCCACTCACTCACTCACTCACTCACTCAGATACAACTGTAATAATGCCCACAGCAGCACAGCGGACTCCACTCACTCACTCAGATACAACTGTAATAATGCTCACAGCGGCACAGCGGACTCTACTCACTCACTCACTCACTCAGATACAACTGTAATAATGCTCACAGCAGCACAGCGGACTCCACTCACTCACTCAGATACAACTTTAATAATGCTCACAGCAGCACAGTGAACTCCACTCACTCACTCAGATACAACTGTAATAATGCTCACAGCAGCACAGTGAACTCCACTCACACACTCACTCAGATACAACTGTAATAATGCCCACAGCAGCACAGCGGACTCCACTCACTCACTCAGATACAACTGTAATAATGCTCACAGCAGCACAGCGGAGTCCACTCACACACTCACTCAGATACAACTGTAATAATGCCCACAGCAGCACAGCGGACTCCACTCACTCACTCAGATACAACTGTAATAATGCTCACAGCAGCACAGCGGACTCCACTCACACACTCACTCAGATACAACTGTAATAATGCTCACAGCAGCACAGCGGACTCCACTCATTTACTCACTCAGATACAACTGTAATAATGCTCACAGCAGCACAGCGGACTCCACTCACACACTCACTCAGATACAACTGTAATAATGCTCACAGCAGCACAGCGGACTCCACTCATTCACTCACTCAGATACAACTGTAATAATGCTCACAGCAGCACAGCAGACTCCACTCATTCACTCACTAAGATACAACTGTAATAATGCTCACAGCAGCACAGTGAACTCCACTCACTCACTCACTCAGATACAACTGTAATAATGCTCACAGCAGCACAGTGAACTCCACTCACTCACTCACTCACTCACTCAGATACAACTGTTATAATGCCCACAGCAGCACAGCAGACTCCACTCACTCACTCAGATACAACTGTAATAATGCTCACAGCAGCACAGCGGACTCCACTCACTCACTCAGATACAACTGTAATAATGCTCACAGCAGCACAGCGGACTCCACTCACTCACTCACTCACTCAAACTCTCCTCTGCTACAAGAATTGAGACACTGTTTGGACATTGTATCTTTTTTTTGTCAATGTTGTATTTTTTTCTTGTATGTTTCAACAATACACAGACAGAAGATTTGTACATATATGCAAGCGATCTCAGACTCGGGGAAGGTTAATCGGGTTTAGTCTTTACATCACCAGCTTTATTTTTTTGCTCATCTTCTGCAGAGTTGAGGTGAAACAGTGCATGATCAAACAGCTCCATTCCTCCCTTGAATACATCAAGCAAAGCCAGTTTATGTTACTGCAGTGACAACTTACGACCTTTCAGAGTTTACTGAAGTAAACTGCTAATCAACATTGAACATCTACATTTCAAACGAACCTGCTCATTAACTCACAAGTTTTATTTTCAGGATGTATAAGCTTAATGAGATGTGATATATGTTAGCCACTAAGTTCTAGCATCTCTGCAGGAGCTACACCATCAGTAATCAAGTCCTGTTAAGATGATAGAAACATCGGTAGTGAAGACCATCTCTTTTTGTTATTTTCTATTTTTCACGTGTTACCAATGAAGCAAATACTACCTGAGTCTTCATATTAATAAAACATTAGGATTGAAGTTTGGAACATGTGGATTAAATTTGGTTTAATGGTAATAAAATGGTGTGTAAGAACTTAGTTTTGAGTGGACAATGTTAGAAAAATATTTCACAGATGTCCGAGGATCATGCATTTTTTTTTTTCAAGCAAAACTAGTTTTTTGTTTTATGGCTAAACCTGCCCTTAAGTTTTGTCATTGATTTAATTTTAATTCAGAATTTGTAAAATGTTGTTTATCCTTTCCATGGCCAATTTGTATTGAAATGTACCGATTTACGGGTTTCAAAATGCAGTTGGATTTTCGGGAGAAAAACCAATCAGGGATTAAACGTAATAAATATTATCCCTCGAAATGTAGGATTCTTTCCTTCTTCGGAGCGTCAGACATTTATGAACATATTGTCATTTAGTCATGTATAAGGATCAATATTTTCAAACATGTATATTTAAATGAGGCAGAACTGTGTCATTAGACCAGATAAAGTCGTATCATATGATTTGCAGCCTTCCAGTGTGTTGACTGAAATGTATGATGTGGGATGTCTATAATGGCACAAGAGGGAAATTGTTACAAAAAATACAAACCAGCAAAAAAAATAGTGCAAATTTGTTACGTTTAACCCGGGATAGGTGTCTCTGTGGTAAAAACTTACAAGTGTTTTGAAAACCAAATTTCCATTATATTTAAATACGATCTGGTTGTTTTGAAACTCATTATGTTAAAATATGATCTGGTTGTCCTCTCAAGAAAACATGCCGGCTGTGTTGAAGATATTGAATGAATGCTTAATTAAACTCCATTATTTAAATTATTGTTTTGATGTAAAGGTTTTGACCAGAAAGATCAAAAATCAAAAACTAAACTCAATGTGGCCTTATGTAGATATTGAAAAATACAACATATTTCCTGTAGGTGTGTATTTCCTTTGATGTAGGTCTGGGGGGAGATGGGTGTGTTGTGCGGAGCGGACTTGCCCTAGCTCCCATGTGGTACTGGTTACTGCAAGATGGAACTGTTCCCCTAATTATCACAAACATTTTCTACAAACTGGCAAACATTATTCAATTTATTTTGTAAACAAATGTAACTTTGAATATGTTGGTTTTAAAGTGTATCAAGCACGGTGGGAGAAAGATGGCTGATTGTCACCACATGTTGTTGGTGATGGATCCTGTAAAGTGGATATTCTGGCATTTTTACATGAAACAATTCTTGGATGCCTTCTGTAAAGATTTATCTTTCTGAGTAAACATTCAGAATTTGAAAGTTTTCACTAAATTTTAAATGTTTTGAATAAATGAAACCCATCCCAAATAAATCAACCTTTTTCATCAAAGCATTTATATATTAAAGTTGGTTCCAAAATTTCAAATGATATCCAATTTATAATGCTGACAGCAATACTTCAATGTTGAACAATTGAAATGCTTGTTTGATAGGCATTACTTAGAAGTTGACGGATGACAAGATAGACACAATATTTTTATGGATAACAACTTCTTTAATACTGTGAAAAGCGACGTTTCGGTATAGATCCTTATACCGTTGTCAAGCAAGACTGAATGACAACGGTATAAGGATCTATACCGAAACGTCGCTTTTCACAGTATTAAAGAAGTTGTAATCCATAAAAATATTGTATCTCAATTGAAATGCTGAAGTAAATTTACATACTGATATCTATAAATTAATTTTATTAGACTTTTCCCAAAAGTTCAAGATCCCCTCCACCGCATTCTTTTTCCAGAAATCCAGGAACTGTCCTTGAAAGATCCAAATGACTTTTTATCTAAATTGAAACAGTAATTCACTCATTAAATAATGTGGATGACTCACCTTGGTGTTTAATGTTATCATGAGAAATATAGGGCTTAACAAGGTTAGATTGATTAAAAGGAATATATGTGAACACACTACTTTAACCGAGACACCAGACGCAGGATACAACCATCCCTGTCACACAGACGTCACTGCGAGGAAAATGATGTTTTTTAGAAATCCGTGTGATTGAGAAAAAGCGACGTGAATTGTGCTGTGTGTAGAACATCATGTAGCTGATGAAGTGGCACTGCTCCCTTTGTGAGGGGGGGGACGACGTCCTGCTGGGATGGAGAGATGGAGAGGGGGGGTGACGTCCTGCTGGGATGGAGAGATGGAGAGGGGGGGCAGCTAATGAGGGTGTACAGGAAGACAGCTGGTCAGGAAGGACAAGGCATCAGGGCTTGTGCTTACTAACCTCAACAGGATCTTGCATCATAGCATCAACTCACCATAATACGGTCTAGGACAATAAATTCATACATAGAAATGTCTACATTACTATTTTAATGGAATCATTTTAATATGTTAAATTTGGCACCAAAGACATCATAGTTTGCACCAACTTCTCATAAAGTTGTGAAATTTGTCAAAAAACAAGTCATTTTGACTCGATTTTGACATAGCTAGTATTGCTAAATCATTATAAGCATTGTTTGCCATTGACCGTCGTTACTAAGTAAAGATTTCTAAATCACGTTATTGACGATCTCATCTAAGAAATTTAATACATACATTGCACGGGAGCATGACAAGGGATTTTAAAACTAGTCTCAGAAACTGGTTTCACTTCACAAAGCTTTCCGATGCAGTTTTTAGTTGTACTGAACATCCCATGCTAATGGTGATTGCTAAATATATTTTTAATTTGTTATTTAAGAGCCTAATTAATCCCAAATATTCCTAATTGCCACAATTTAGGGTTGGCATCTCTGCTACATTAACACTGGTAGAAGGGATGCTGTTGTTTTCGATGTTAATGCCCCCAGGGAACCCTTGGAGCCGACTAATGAGGATCCGGTGGCTCCAATGTGGGGGGACCTGTGAAGGTCTTCAGCAGCCCATGCTTGCCGTAAAAGGCGACTATGCTTGTCGTAAAAGGTGACTAACGTGATCAGGTGGTCAGGCTCGCTGACTTGGTTGATGCATGTCATAGATCCCAATTGTGTGGATCGATGCTCATGATGTCAATCACTGGATTGTCTGGTCCTGACTCGATTATTTTACAAACCGCCGTCATATAGCTGAAATATTGCTGAGTGTGGCGTTAAAGAACACACAAAAACCAATGTGGGGGTAGGAATGTAGTATACCGGCCACCTTCTGCCAGGTAAGGCATGTTGGTCATGGCCAAGTGGTGTGGATCCACGGTGTTTGTACAGTGACGTGGTTCTCAAATAACAGGACATGTATGGAGTATCCCGTGCTTGTCATAAGGCCCGGGTAGAATAGGGATCAGGAAAAACAATGTGTGATTTGTGTTTATTTTGTCTTTTGTGAACATTGCTTGTGTTTTCATCCATTTCTGGTGCCCCCCACCATGATAGGGCTGGAATATTGCTAAAAGGGCGTAAAACAATGCTCGCTCGCTCGCTCGCTCGCTTACTCACTCACTCACTCACTCACTCACTCACTCACTCACTCACTCACACTTTTCTGACAAGGCTACTGTTGAAGTGGCATAAAACAACATTCACTCCCTTTTTTCAGAAAGCACACAGTACCATCTGCTTGTTGTTGGAAGTGGGGCTTTGGAGGGCCTCATGGACTGACAGCTTACAATGGACAGGAACACTGAACAGGCCATTTGTTGAGCTGTGCTTTCTTCTCCCCAGGTGCTGGCTGCCTACTGTGAATTGAGTCTGCTGTCCCTGGCTGCCGCATATACACACACTGAGCTGGAGAAACAGGTGCTCTGTCCATCCATCCATCCATCATCTATCTACCCAGTCACAAGTCCATCCATCTGTCCATCCATTCAACCATACATCTATTCGTCCATCCATCCATCCATCCGTCCATTTGTCCATCCGTCCATTTGTCCATCCATCCATCCATCCATCCACCCTTTAATTCATGTTTTTCGCTTTTATTGCGATGTGCATGCACATGTGTGTGTGGCTGCTTGTACTGGTCTGGACTGATGCTATCCCACTGACATACCATGCTGAGGTTTAACATGGACACACCACTCGAACATGGTATACTGACTCCAAGCCGACCAGTTCTTGTTTTAGCCCCTTAATAGGTAGTTTAATCCATATAATAAGCACCAATGGTTATTCATCAAGTCTGAGATCAAACTGAATTCTTACTGGGATGGATCCAGGCTAGAATAGGTTCCTGTGTGGACCTGGGTTAGAATAGGTCCCTGTGTGGACCCAGGCTAAAATATGTCCCTGTGTGGACCAAGGCTAGAATAGGTCCCTGTGTGGACCCAGGCTAGAATAGGTCCCTGTGTAGACCCAGGTTAGAATAGGTCCCTGTGTGGACCCAGGTTAGAATAGGTCCCTGTGTGGACCCAGGCTAGAATAGGTCCCTGTGTGGACCCAGGTTAGAATAGGTCCCTGTGTGGACTCAGGCTAGAATAGGTCCCTGTGTGGACCCAGGCTAGAATAGGTCCCTGTGTGGACCCAGGCTAGAATATGTGCCTGTGTGGACCCAGGTTAGAATAGGTCCCTGTGTGGACCCAGGTTAGAATAGGTCCCTGTGTGGACCCAGGCTATAATAGGACCCTGTGTGGACCCAGGCTAGAATATGTCCCTGTGTGGACCCAGATTAGAATAGGACCCTGTGTGGACCCAGATTAGAATAGGACCCTGTGTCGCTCTTAATTGGATGACATTGTAGTAATACACCATTTACAGAGTTCCATTCAGGCCGGTTTATAAATATTTTCTCATTTGTAATCCACCTATGGTGGTTCATTTAGGATGGGTTGCAGCTCCGTGTTGTAATAGGATAGAAGATATGCCTGGAGAACGGAAGTTTGGTGGTTTAATCCCCAGCCGCGCCATATCCAAAGACATTAAAAGATGGAGTCTATTGTTAGACTGGGGCTCGGTTTTAAGGGGGTAAATATGGAATGACTGGCTCCGAGTTTAATCTGTCTTTGTCAGGTAATGACCCTGTTAAACTGCAGCTTGGTATCTGAGTGGGCTTGCACTATATAGTCTGGACTAGTACAAACAGACAAGCATACACATTGCTATTGAAGTGAAATATTCTTTAACTCGACGTTATACCAATCCCAACACAACCACAACCACAGCCACAGCCACAGCCACAACCACAGCCACAGCCACAACCACAACCACAACCACAACCACAACCACACAGATTAGGGACAGTCAAATCTCCTGTAAGGATTTGTTATGAAAAATATAATCCTGCCAATGAATTGCTGGAACGAAATAATCTTGCTTCACGCATGCCTTAAAAATAAACTGTCCAGTAATGTCTTGATACATGATTTGGTTTTTTTCGGGAAAAAGATAACTATATCTTTTCATCCTGATAGGATAAAAAATTGCTTGTTTTTAAAGCATGACTAAAAAAATAATGTGGCAAAAAGAAATGCCAGCAGCGTGGTGTACGAAGCCAATTAGATCCTGAAGAGGTTTATAAGATTTGTAAAAATTGAGAGAAGATGTCCCTTGGGAGAAATATTAGCCCTTGTACCAAATATCTCCGATCTAAGGTGAGTGTTGGGTTTCGGGATATTAGCATTGTGTCGACAGGAGAAGTGTGAGGGGAGCAAATCCGCCACCAGTGAATCGTTTCCTACACAGACACTGGGGAAGGGGTTGTTACTGATCACAGGCAGACAAGACAGAAGGGCTAGTTCACAGGAGGAACTTGTTCTCTATTACACTGACAGCAGTATGAAGCTTGATGTATTCCTAATGTATCTGCCGTGATGTTTGTACTCAAGTAACACAAGGATTCCACGCCAATCTTGTTGAACCTGCACTGGTTCTATTCTATATTATTAGTTGGTGACTGATTCAAGACATATAATTGATTTCCCAGACAAGAAATCCAAACTATTTCTTCAGGACATTCAGGGGAAAACATTGTAAATACCAGAGGTAAAATTACTGGTTCACAATGTTATCAGAAACGAAATATTTCATTAATAATATCACAGCAACTGCTGAACCCAGAAGAATGAAATGGTCATTCAGATTCGGGGGCATTTAGAGAATGACATACGTTGGTACATGTTCTATGGACACAGTCCCTGAAGTGATCAGGTAATTAAAAGGTTTATAAGCATCCACTTCAGCAGAGTTAGTGACTGAACATGAGTACTGGGGTGACACCCCCTCCCCATTTATGTGAAAACATTTCATGGCACGCACACACACACACACGCACACACACACCCATGCACCACACCCCTATATAAGTTACCAGTTATAAGTAATGGTTGTTAAATTTTGCCGACCCCCCTCTATCCCTGTGTCATTGTTTTAAATAACAAATGACCAGCCCCCTACAGGTCACCGGTATTATGAAAAGAACATCAGAGATGACTTGAGTTCATTCCTTCAATGAGCATATTTTGAACCGTGCAATAAAGATCATGAGAATATTCAGACACCTCCGAAAACAATGAATGCTAGACTACCAGACATTTGACTGGAAGAACTCTGACACCCTTCCTGGTCACTACATCAAACATGGGTACAATGTCCCCTGTTGTGATGCCGAGATAGGACAACTATCTCTTGCGGAGACCAGGTCGGACAAACTACACTCATACCAGATCTATTGTCTGACCTTGATTTGTAAACCAAAGCACAGTTGTTTGTTCAATATATACTTGCTAAGGATCAGAAGAGTCATATTTTGTCAAAGATGTGTTTCTCAGTAAATGTTGATTGATGTATGTATGGCTGACCATATCTCTGACTCTACCCTCTTATCTACACAGTATTAATCAAAATAGCAAATGTATGTTCTTCCATAAACATAATACTTCAAAACACTTTTACAGAAAGTACATATTTGGTGAAAAAACGATTAGGATGGGTTTACCAGCTCAATCTATTCTTAGGAAAACACAATTTGAGTACTTCAGCTTTCCTATCACCAATATTCAAAGAGACAATCAAATCTAAATTCAACTCCCTCTTCAAGGAATCTCTTCAAGATGTAAATGCAACAAGAGGCACAGGAAACAAACTTAGGACATACAGGATAGTTAAAAATGAAATAAAATTAGAACCCTATCTCAGTCACTGTAAAGTAAATTATGTATGTCTGTATATGTATATATGAATCATAATGTCTTGTCTTTTAAAATTGTATCTGTCCCGTAATGGAACGTTTCTGCAATAAATATTATCTTATCTTATTATCTTATCTTATCTGATGCAAGTTTGTAATGTGGAATTGCAGTTATTTTAATGTTAGAGACTTGTCAGGCAAGGAAAGTTTATATCTGGTTTTACAATTAAGACTTGACTTTCACTTTGTGTGAGTTCATTGGAGTATGACCATTCATCGAGGTGAGGGCCTAACTGTATGAACATCGGACCTTCCAACAATGTTCATACAATAAATTTCTAGATTCCTGTGGACTGTCACTTGTCACTAAACATATGTATTGCGTCAGTAGTTTGGGTATGCATTTCTTTGATTTATTTAATAGGATGGGTCGTAGCGAGGATATTTTTGAACAGGTGTTCAGTCAAACTCTTGGATTTATACCAATGTATGCTAAAATGCTAAGTTCAAGGGTCTAAATGATTAGAAACAATGCTTCTGTATTTATTCGTGCTGGGGACTTCCCAGACCCGTTTTATTACAATAAAGGTCTTTATTATAGATCAGATTGTCTTAACTGGGTGCCGCCATTTTATTTGAAGCAGTTGCAAGTGATATGAGAGGTGGAATCTGAATGGTCAATATGAGGGACATAGAAGGGACATAACTCGGAATAGACACTTGTGGCGCAATGGTCGAGCCCAGAAATTACAGCCTACTTCGGCAAGGGTGGAAACTGGACTATCACAGTTAGTTAACACCTTTGCTGCGGTAAGATGTGGAAAAGCTGGAATTGATGTATCCTTCACATTGAAAACATTGCTGTTCGCCAATGTTTATAGTATAAACTTTAAACTCTATACCATGCTGTGTGTAACTGTACATGTGCAATGCTTGTGGTTTGATTGTGTTACTTCTGCCTGTCAGTACCTCACTGATGTCCGGATGTCACTGACAAGCATCATCGCCACACACCATCATGTCCTGGTTGCTCTTGCTGACAAGGATCTGCTGGAAACAAGAGTTGCCTCCCATAGTGCAAGGACATTCAGGAAGACTGCATTAGTACAGTAAGTTCAAAACATGTGTTCATTTTATGGAGACATATTGTCATTTTTACATATTTGTTTGCAATGAATTCATGATTTGTGTCAGGGATGAGCCCCACCTTGTGTCATGATTTTCATGGATGTAAATTCCTTGAGCATACCTGAAAGAATATATATGTATTGGAACACCTCAAATGGAGATTGGTAGGTAACAATGGACGGGCAAGTGACCTGTCCATAGATGGGTAGCCATCAAGAAAGACAAACTGTCACCTGTGGCCTGGCCAGGTATGTGAGAATTGTTGCTCACCCTATCGACCACTGGTTTGTCAGTCCATTCATTTACCCTGTGCAGGCAGGGTCATGTAACTGTATTACCACTGACTGCAGTTTAAAACTCCATTCCTTCACTAATATTTATGTTTTACAAATCCAACAAAGAGTTGTATGGGTGGCTTAGTTTGTTCCCTCTATATTTAGATGTGTGGCTGAGATGAAGCTTAGTGATGCGTGTCACACGTTTGGGGCGTCTCCCTCAACTCTGACCAGTGTGATGCACACCTACAGCCAGGTGTGTCGGCAATTTGAGGACACTGTCAGGAATCAGGTAACGTGACAGGCGCCTGGATGAGGACTGATGGAAAAGTTACAGCATTAGGGACCAACCATTTGATGATAGCATCTTCCCTAGGCAAGGGAGTTAACTCACCATCAATTAACTGCCATCAATTGCAGGATTTGCAAAGCATGTGTACCGTCAACTTACTGTCAACTGACATTTTCCAAACCATTTCATGTTTTATATCAAGGTGCTCACGTGATTTGAAGCACTTAGCAAAGTTTATTACAATATAGATCTTGATTATCGATCAGATCGTCTTCACTGGGTGCCGCCATTTTGTTTGAAGCAGATGTAAGTGATATCTGAGGTGGCATCTGATTGGTCAATAGAAGGGACATACATGTAACTTGTAATAGCCACTGGTGGCACTAAGATCGAGCCCAGAATTTCCAGCTTAGTTCGTCAAGGGTGGAAACTGGACTTTTACAGTCAGTTAACTCCCTTGCCTCAAGAAGATGGATGATAGGGGATGGGATTATTCTGCACTGAGACAAAGCAAACTAACATAAATGGTCATGTAGAAAGTGGCCCAAGTAGTACTGGGTACTCAAATGTGATTATGAATCATCATGAGGATAAAGGACTAAATCGCTTTCTTCTGCCAAGATTAGGCAAGCAGGGGTTAAAATCTCAAACCTTACATTGGCCGTCATATGAGTAACTGTATTGTATTAGTTCATCACATTATTTTCCTCACATTGTCTCAAATATAAGTGACCACCTCTGTTGTCTGGTGGTTACCCTGCCCGGCACTCGGCATTCAGGGGACTGGTCAGCTCGGAGTCTGTATACTGTGTGTGAGTGGGGTATTCATGTTAAACTGCGGGATGGTATATCAGTGGGCTAGCACTATAAAATCGGCATCAGTCCAGACGAGTACAAGCAGCCACACACACGCACATGCATGCATGTTGCTATATATTTGCAATAATCTTTGACACGACATAAAACCCCATTTCAATTCACGTCACACAAATATAAGTAATAATTATGATGGTGAGTATTATCATCATAAAGTACAAGCAGCCACACACACGCACATGCATGCATGTTGCTATATATTTGCAATAATCTTTGACACGACATAAAACCCCATTTCAATTCACGTCACACAAATATAAGTAATAATTATGATGGTGAGTATTATCATCATCACTCTTGTTAATTTGCCCTTTGGTTTCTCCTGTTATTAATGTAGTGTGAAGTGTTGGCTGTGTTTTTATTTCAGAGCATTTCTCTGCTCCAGTTGTCAAAGTGTGCACAGTTTCTGAAGAATGTGCTCAACAGCGTCAGTCTGGAGAGTCTACAGTCAGTTGATCAGGTAGTTAGATTGACTTTGTAACAACAGGTGCCATCAAACAGGAACTGTGATCAGTGTTTGTTAGGGCTAACATGGGAAAGGGTCGACTGTAGTTGTATCCAGTGACAAGATAAGTTTTGTTTGTTACTTAACACTGCAATCAGCAATGTTCCAGCACCATGATGAGGTCTGTAAATAATCAAGTCTGGACCAGACAATCTAGTGATTGATATCATGAGCATCGATCCACGCAACTGGGATACAATGACATGCATCAACCAAGTCAGCGAGCCTGACGACTCGATCCCATTAGTCGCCTCTTACAACAAGCATAGTCATCTTTTACACTTGTCCAGTGAGGCGGCGGCACTGCTGCATGAGAAACGGCAGAGTAACCACTGAAATTTAGCCTGAAACATGTTTTCAAACTGAGTTTAGTCAGAGCACCAGCACTAAGTCTTGACCATGTTAAATGTTACTGGTTGTTCTGAAGTTGATGGGGGCACAGTTGTCTCAGGTGTTGCAATTCCGCGTCCCTTGGGCACGCCAGAAACTTGTGATTGTGAGTTTGAATCCCGGTTCGCCTTGATTTTGTTTCTAGGTTTGTCAGCACCATACCCGCGGCCGTGCTCATGGGTTTCCTCCCACATTAAGTTTACACACTGTGATATAACTGAAATACTGTTCAAAGCAGCTTTAAACCCAACTCACTCACTCACTCTGAAGTGACTCTACAGCTGCACTACTGAATAGAAAATGGAATAGCACTGAAACAGTTTTAATCTGAAAAATCTGATTTTGTGTAAATTTGTTTATGCACACACACAATAATAACCATTCTGAGGTGATGTAATTGTTTATCTATGTACAGTTATCCTACTCTTGCTTTCAGAATGAATTGTCATCTGCTGGCCCCGACTTCCAGCATCTTGTCTTGTCTCGACTGGCGGCAGGGAGGTAATGAATAGAAAACACCAGGCAAGGAGTTGTCCATTGGCATCCAGAGAACTAGGTCTGACTTTCACGGTCTTGTCTTGTCCCAATGGAGGGCAGGAAGTGTCCATCGGTATCTGGAGAACTAGGTCTGACTTCCACCATCTTGTCTTGTCCTGACCGACGACGACAGGTAGTGATAGATCACACCATGCAAGGTGTCCATCCATAACTCGAGAACTAGGTCTGACTTCCACCATCTTGTCTTGTCCTGACCGATGACAGGCAGGTAGTGATAGATCACACCATGCAAGGTGTCCATCGGTATCTGGAGAACTAGGTCTGACTTCCACCATCTTGTCTTGTCCTGACCGATGACTGGCAGGTAGTGATAGATCACACCATGCAGGGAAGTGTCCATCGGTATCTGGAGATCTAGGTCTGACTTCCACAATCTTGTCTTGTCCTGACTGATGACAGGCATGTAGTGAATAGATCACACCATGCAGGGAAGTGTCCATCGGTATCTGGAGATCTAGGTCTGACTTCCACCATCTTGTCTTGTCCTGACTGATGACAGGCAGGTAGTGAATAGATCATCCATGCAAAGTGTCCATCGGTATACAACAGCCGATCTGTACAGGTCATGAGTTTGTTCATCTTGTGTGAACGGTAAGTCAAGAACCTGGAAGGAGAGATGAATCTGCTGATGAAGAGAAGTGTCCGTTTATTTTAATCAAAATATTCATTAAACACAATTATACTCTTCTGCAAACACAAGATTAATCCTGTTCAATCTTGCAAATACTGGTTGTTAAAATAAGAAAGAGGACTTCCTGATTTCAACATGTTGACTTATGATCTGGTTGGTAATGCTGTGTGTACGTGAATGTAATACCTGAATCCCTGCTTAATCAGGACTCAACACTAAAGTTCCCAGTTAACAAACAATGGGAATGGAGTAATGCATTGGTATCAACATAGAAGCTCCAATGGTAATCTTCTAATAGCATGGTTTCAAAGAAAAGATTTGATAAATCCTGTCTCAATGTTATATCTCCATTTTATCTCCAAAGTTGAAGACCGAATCTGTCACTCACTACATCAACAGACCTCCCTTACTGAACTGTTATTTAGGGCTAAAAAAGTGAAACTCTTGACAGATGTTAAAGGTGAGGCCACCCACTTACACCCAGTCACTGCCCCAGGTGTAGTATCATTATCATCAGGAATACCTCATGCTATCTCATCCTGCCAGGGTTGTTATTGAATTGGATGTCATGAGTGTATATTCTGTGTAAACAGCTGGCTGCTTCTGGAGCAGAGTGTATTGCTGTCACTTCAAATATACTGATGGAAATAAGAAAGGGAACGGAACAAAGATTGACTTTACTGCAGTGTGCAGTCAAATGCTCCTCATCAAATCACTATGGTTGAGATATTGTTGATGAGATCCTAAACTTTACCTCATTGAAGTCATCCTTAATTTGTTTTTCCTGTATATTTCTCTGTCAGTGTGGGGATTCAGATTAGAATAGATTGGCAGCAACCTATGCTAGTAGGTCCCCAGGAATCTATGCTGGTCATAAGAAGCGATTAATAAATGAGGTGGTCTGACTCGGTGACTTGGTTGATAGTGTTTCCTTGTACTCCAACGATGTTGATCGTTGCTCACAGTATTGATCTCTGAATTGTCTGGTCAAGACTCAATTATCTACAGTTTGCCATCATATAGCTGGAATATTGCTGAGTTCAGTGTTAAACAAAACCCAAACAAATTTGTATATTCTTTCTTTTCTTTAATATTGGGGCCATCAGGTAGCCTAGTGGTTAAAGCGTTCCCTCGGCACGCCAAAGACCCGGGTTTCGATTACGGACATGGGTACAATGTGTGAAGCCCATTTCTGGTGTCCCCTGCCGTGATATTGCTGGAATATTGCTAAAAGCCTTGTAAAACCATACTCACTCACTCTTTACTTTATTGGGTATTGGAGATTAAATGTTGAAGCTATTCATTTCATAATGAAATGATGATTTGTTTAAACTGTTACTGTTATATTTTGTACATGTTATGAATAAATATTTTTACTTTCGCGGATTTTTATGTGTTTGTGTTGGCAGATCAAATGAACAAAAGTAACCCATGTTCAGCTCTATTTTTGTTTCTTTGGACGGTTTGGTAGCACCATGGTTAAAGTGTTCGCTTGTCCCTCCTGGGTACAATGTGTTGAGCCCTGATATGGCAGGAACATTGCTAATAGAGGTGTATATTCATACCCATGCGCTCTCATTCACTCACTCAACTGGCCACAGGTTACATAATGTGCATGTGTGACTCCACAAGGGGGATTGCAACTCTTTGGAAAAGGAAGAGTGCATTTTTTTCTTTGGCAGCTCGTCTGTTATCGTGTCATGTTAAAGATATATCACCAACTGGGTTCTTCATGTGATAAAGAAGAGGGACTGCAGCCTTCATCCCCTCAAGATCCGCATTTTCTCTGATATGGATAGGAATTGTCAAGCACTGTCAAGAACTGTCAAGAACTCTCCCATCAGTCCATGTTATTACCTCCACCAACGGGATGAGTGTGTGACAGTTACTATGATTCACAAGCAGCACATTTCTCGCCCCAGATGCAGTTCTGACATGCTTGCAATCCACGCACAGTTTACATTCACCAGGGAGTTACATAAGACCTATATAGATTCTCTACATCAGCAACATCTTTGTGATGGGGATGCTTTGCGTATCTTTCCTAATGATAAGCATGCCTCACAGGGTGTTGACAACATGCATAGGCTGTAACTTCATTGGTGCTACAAACATCAATATAACTCCAGATAATGTAAAATGGGTTATATATGTTTACAAGCAGGTCGTTTAATACCACAGGGAGATAACGCAATGTTAAAGCAGGTTTGACCTGTGGTCGTCCATCGTCAAGGATTCTGTCTTTAAGAGAGCTTATTCCACAAGAAGTCCTAATCTGTGTACAAATACCATGGAGACCCAGCTAAGCCTTTCTCATGCCACATGTGTATTGGAGCATATTTCTGCCGGAAAGGGGATCTGGGAGAGCAAGGAGGATTAACGGGTTCTGGAAATGCATCTAATTGGCCATTAATGCGTGGAGCGGTGGTGCGTCATGGTTTGACTGGGGAGTCTGGACAACCTGGGACGGAGGTTTGCTTCTGCCAGATAAAGAATTGGAATGCAAGACTTGTTTGAAAGACAAGCCGTAACCCTACTTAGCACTCGCGTAAACCGAGTATGTGTTTTATAAAGACGGCGAAACTGGAATAGCACAAGTTGGTCGTCTTATTGGAGATCTCGTATGTTTTTTTCTGATGACAACGTCAGCTGGAGTCGTACTGTAACATTAAACTGTTTCGTTTGTTGTTTAACGCCGCGCTCATCAATATACCATTTTGTTAGCAGCGTATAAATAATCGAGCCTGGATCAGACAACACAGTGATTGACATGTGCAATGATATCCACGCCGTCGGGTGACGGTGACACACGTCAGTGACCCTGATCACCCGATCCTTGTTGTCGCCTCTTCCGACCAGCGTTGGCTGAAAGGGTACACTAGCTCAAGTCTTAATGGCAATCATTATTAGTTTAAATCATAAATTCTTGATTATATAAATAATAAGAACAAGTTATCCATAGAAAAGACTAGCGTCGTTAGACTTTTCTGTCCGGTTTTTTTTAATACTTGTCTTTCACAAGGATAGAATTACTATATACCCGTGGTCTTTATATTCAGTATCGCCTAGCTAATCGGGAACTGTTCTAACCCGGAATCTTCACGGCGGGGAAAGTGTGTTTTGTAGAGCCATTGAACTGGCATCTTCCTGAGGCAAGGGCTTTAACTGACTATAAAAGTCTCCACTTTCCACCCTTGCCGAACTCGGCTGGAATTTCCAGGCTCGATCGTAGCGCTACCAGTGGCTATTACGAGTTATGTCCCTTTTATGTTCCTCCTATTGACCAATCAGATTCCATCTCTCATATCACTTGCATTTGCTTCAAACGATATGACGGCGCCCAGTCAAGACGCTCAACTCAATAATCAAGATCTATATTGTAATAAAAGTGAGCGACTTGATTAAAAACATGAAAGAATTTGCAAAATTTCTGTCGAAGCCCGGTTGGCGGTACACATGCTTTGCAAATCCTGCAGTCGACCGAAATCTTCACTTGAAATCAATGTTGTTTAGGAACCGGATGTCTTGCCTGTTGAACAATTTTGATTGGACTACGCATAGACTCGTTAGTCCAGCCAAAATGTCACTCCATAATTGCAGCCTAGTTCGGCAAGGGTGGAAACTGGACTTTTATAGTCTGTTAACTCCCTTGCCTCAGGAAGATGAGCTGGGGGATCAGGGCACCAATGTCCCCAGTCCTTGGGACAGTGCCCACTAAAGAGCACAATGGGCTCACATGGTTGCATTGAGTGACCTTACTGTCACCATCACCCGGCGTTTATCGTTCATTGATCGTGCTATCAACCACTAGTTTGACAGGTGCAGCGTAGGGCAACAACCAACCACGCGTATGTCAAGTATTGTACTACTACATTATATGTAACGATGAAAACTACATTATGAAAATACATAATAAGATCTCTAAATGTGGGCAGCGTCACTGAGTGAATGAGTTCAGATTTAGGGTCACATCGGCATTATTTCAGCCATATCGTGACCAAATCAAGTTGTACAGTAATAATACATGAAATAGACAATAAAACCTGTCGAAAAAGGGCAGTTAAAGCACTAAACTATCACGCATAGATCTTAAAACAGTATGTTACCTCTCCATGAAGATCCGGGGTAGAATAGGTCTTCAGCAACCCATGCTTGCCGTAAGAGGCGACTAAGGGGATCGTTTGGTCATGCTCGCTGACTTGGTTGATGCATGTCATCGATCCCAGTTGAGTAGGTCGATACTCATGATGTAAGTCACTGGTTTATCTGGTCCAGACACGATTATTTACAGACCGCCGTCATATAGCTGGAATATTGTTAAGTGCGGCGTTAGAAAAACACAAACAATCATAGTACGTAACCATAAAAAATTGACTTCATAACGATACATCATTAAAAAGGGCTATAGACCACCAGCAACCATAGTTAGGCCACCATACAAGGGACCATGGGGACTTACGGTACATCTGCCTCCTGCATGTTACCCCGTCACTTAAAGTGACACACTCCACTGCAATCAGCAGAAAAGTGCCCTATCTGGAAGGATGTTGTTTTGTAATAAAACTGTCAGCGGGTCAGTCACGTGTGGTCAGCAGCCATTCCAGGGCTCCTCATCCACTGCTGACCTTCACACAATATAACAACTGTTTCTTTCTGTAAACTAGTTTCATTTCAGAGACTAGATGTTGACCTGCTGTCTAATGGACAGGAGTAGACTAACACTTAGTCTATGAAAACATTTTTTTCAAATAATTGTATTTCAAAAGAACCTTTCCTCTTTTTCTGCTGTTTTCATGTGGAATGGAGAAACTAGACTTGGTTTAGTTTGATCAAGATTTGCTTCGGCATTTAGTAAAAATATATGTATACTAGTATATAAATTCCACAGTCGTGGCGCAGGACGAAGGCCAGAGCAGTGCTGTGGGATAGCTAAGGCGGGGAATTTTACACAGCTACATCAGAATGTATTTTGTAAGATAGATCATGCATTCTTAACAAATATCAATAGACAACAGCATTTGGAACGAATGGAAACACTTAATTTTAAAATGTTTGAAGACGAGTCTGATTTACTTAAAACATTGCTTTCTCGAGATAAACATGAGCTATTGATGACCACGATCTCTTCCCACAATATGTATAAACGAGAGAAAAAGATCGTAAGATATGATCATGTATACATATATATAATTGATCATGTATATATATAAATAACGACGATTAAATACAACGCATGTACGAATTAAGGCAATCGACTTTTCAGTAGAGGAAATGGATTGTTAAATGCTTTTAAATACACGAGTAACAAACAAGCGGATGATTCCTTTGAGGACCACTGCACACATGAGTGTGCGCACGTATACACGTACTGACCTCACGCACGCAGAACCCTGACGGAAAGACAGTTATTTATTCTAGCTGACATTGCGTCAGTTTTTTTAGAGCAATACTTATTGTAAAGTATTGAACTTTTAACACATCCCAAATAAGGCAAGCCATGTGCTAATGAAATAATTGTGGATTTTATACAGTCACCTAACATAAGACATAAGACTGCCTTCGTGGTCTATTGGATAGAGCGTTTGCCCGGCTTGCGAAAGGTCGGTAGTTTGATCCCCGGACCGTGTCAAACCAAAACACGTTAAAAGGTGGTACTTGTTGCCCTCAGGATTAAGGGGCTAAAACAAAGACTGGTCGTTCGGAGTCAGTATACTGTGTCTGCGTTAGGTATTCATGGGGGCGGTCGGGTAGCCCAGTGGTTAAAGCGTTCACTCGTCACGCCGAAGACCCGGGTTCAATTCCCGACATGGGTACAATGTGTGAAGCCAATTTCTGGTGTCCCCCGCCGTGATATTGCTAATCTAGTGATTAATATCATGAGCATCGATCTACGCAATTGGGATCGATGACATGCATCAACCAAGTCAGCGAGCCTGACCACCCGATCCCGTTAGTCGCCTCCTACGACAAGCATAGTCGCCTTTTACAGCAAGCATGGGTTGCTGAAGACCTATTCCACCCGGACCTTCATGGGTCTGCCACAAGTGCAAGTATTTGTGTGAATGTATTCATTTTTTTTCAGTGATTTATGACAACAAATTCCAACCCCTGTGTTATCCTGTCTCCCAGACTGAATGTGGAATTCCAGGCACGTTTGGAGTTCACTTCTGCCTAAATGTTATAGATATATTACTTATCTTTCCACTTGACTTTAACAGCTTCACATGAAGGTCATGTCCTGATATCTCCGTACCATGAGCCAAATTATTGTGGGACTGAATCACATTCAAGAACAATATTCTTTTGACAGTGACAAAATAAAATTCTACTTAATGTCAATGACAAGTCTATTGAAATTATACATATTGTACTTATATACGTGTTTTTCACACACATTCTGACCTTGAGCATCTGAGTTTTAGACCGTCATCAAGGCCGTAGTTTTTTTTTGACAGGTGGGGCAAATAAGATTTTTCATTTCTTATTCAAGTTTCACAAGGAAAAATGCTTTCTATAAAAAAAATCCAGGGGGGCAACTCCCCCCCCCCCCCTGCCCCCGGCTGGCTACGGCACTGGTCATGTGATATCGTAACTCGTTCAGCATAGTCACTTGATTCAGTCAGTATAAAAACCCTGCACAACTTTTGTCTCCTGCCAATTAAAAATTACATTTCAGTAATTTGTGACATTTCGAGCTTTTACATACATATTAAAGTCATTATCTGCGAGACATCTACCATTTTAACACAAACCTCCATGTTGATGAATGACCGTTAGCTGGCATGTGTTCTTCTGAAACGATAACATCTTGTCTAAATTCGGGTAATGATTCATTCAGAAAGAGGCCCGGACGTACACCTAATTGGGTGTTCTGACATTACTGATTATTTTTGCTGGGAAACAAAAAACAAGCTGGTTTTCCTATAGCAGAGTTTACTGTCGCAGCACGTGACAAGGGCCACCTGTCCCCGCACTGCATACGCGAAGCAAGCTGGGATTATAAAGCTAATATATACAGACAGTGTTGATAAGACCACTGACGGCTTCGAAAAACAGGAACCGGCGACAAGGTTCATACCTTATGCTTAGATGATAGGTTTGATGTGGCAAAAAATACAAAAGATACCTTTATTCATGGTATACATATCTGTCATATTCCGACAGTTACAACGGTCGGCTGTGTATGGTTAAAATGAACCTTTCTTGAGCAGACGGAATCCATGGTATCTTCAGATCGCTTCAGACGACCAACAACAGTATATCTTTGTCAAAGCTGGAACTATATCCACCATGGTATTTGAATGTTCACAGTGACTCCGTTCTGTAGTGGGCTCGCGATAAGCAGGCTGTGGAATGTGGTCATGTGGGTCGTGTTGAGCAATACATGTACTGTTTACCATTAGAATGAAGGTCAAGGGGCCTTGTAATAGTTCTCGTAGATTGAGGGATCCCAAGATTAAAGAAAAATTATTTTTGCAGAAACCTCAAGGATTTGCGAAGTTGCACTTTTGAATGCTCATTTTGAAGGGAAGGATTACATCGTGACAAATATTTTTCATATGCTAGAGACTGGTACTGGAATAGAAGCAATTGAGCATCAGAGCAGCTTAGTAGTATTACATTATATATAATAAACACAGGAAGCATTCATTGCTTTTGTAAAATTAAACCCTAAACTAGATTGAAGTTTGGCAGTTCGATATTAAATAGTCCGAAGACACACGTCCCTAGCTCCAGGGGGCACGGGTGGCCCAGTCGTCTAAGGCGCCGCAAGTCGCTGTAAACCTATGATTGTGGGTTCGAACCCTGGTTCGCCCCAATTACGTTTCTAGGTTTGTCAGTACCATACCCGTGCACGTGGGTTTCACCGAAGTGGTAAACGTCTGAGACCTGCATCACTTCGGGCTTTCTTCCCACATTAAGCTGACACACCGTGATATAACTGGAATACTGTTAAAAGAGGTGTTAAACCCAACTCACTCACTCACCCTAGCTCTACCCCGGCCCGTGCCACATGTCCAAGGTCCCGGTAATGTTTGAAGATGGTACTTGGAGCGTGCTAGGCTTCATTGGAAAGTATATCGCAAAGGGTAGTGACCAGTTGAATATCACATAAAGAGTCTCCGCCTCTTCACTGGTTTAAGATCTCCGAAGCAGAAAATGCCTTTGAACACAGGACCATGTAAATAATAATAATAACAAACAAACAAACTCACAGACGATTTTTTGGCGAATTTGATTATTTTATTATCAGTTACATGGTCCTGTGCTTTGAAGTACAGCCCTTTCCATAGTTCTTTTACAGTCTCCATTACAAATGCTCAACTGTAATAAGAAGTCACAATTAGTGGAGCCTGGAACTAGCAAGGGACGCAACTCAGCACAGAAAATGAACGTGATTACCAATGTGGTTAATGTTTTCATATTTACTCGAAATCACAACAGACGACGTGACGATGGGTGTAACGAGAATCTCATACTGTAGAGTGAGTGAGTTGGGTTTAATGCCACTTTGAACGCTAGTACTTCAGATATATCATTGCATATCCACTCACTGTATAAGGAAAGCCTGTAGTGATTGACCATTGACATTTTTACCACTTTGGTGAAACCCATGAGCACGGGTATATTGACGACAAACTAAGAATCATATCTAGGGCGAATATGAGAATCGAACGCACGATCATAGGATTCTGGAACATATAAGGGGCACAACTCTGCATATCGATTATGCTTCACCTTAGACGACTGGGCTACCTATTTTAATGTGAGTTAACAAGTTAGTCTGACACGGAGATGACGTGGGGTTTCCAGGCTACGAAATGTTCCCAGTCTTCCATGTGAGTAAGTGCCCGCTCGAGGTACACCAATGGACCAAAATTGTTACAGTGTGTGACCTGGCTGAATGTGATGCATCGTTATCAGATCGTTAATCATGATATTAATCACTGGTTTGTCTGGTCCAAACTCGATTACTTACATGTAGCGTCATGCAGCTAGCACAATGAGTTTTAGCTTCTCAGACTGTCACACTGGTTCATCAGCCGCGTGTCTACAAAGTATGTGACACTATGGATTGTGTGCCAACGTGACGGCGTAGATAGTTGCTCAGGCTATCGATCACTGGTTCGTCAGGCACCGAGTCGATTACCGACCAATGTGAAAAAGCTGATTGCTCGATTGTCACTCATTTGACAAGTATAAAATGTACAAGCATAAATTATATGTTACGATAAAGGTTACATTTAGTTCCCGAAATAAAGTCATTTTATTTAAAAAACAAACATATATCTACAAAATAAGTAAAATCCAAAAGGAACCCAGACCAATACTTGATACCTGGAGTTGAGGTAATCTAGACTTGCCAATCATTCTAGACTTGAGTTGGATTCATTTTTTAATTTATTCTTAAGGGTCGGGGAGACAGGCTAGATAAGACGGGTTGTAAACTTATGGGTCTTTTTGAAATGAAATCATTATTAAAATTGAAACAGTAATGATTGCATAGTAAGATAAGTGGCATATGCACGTAGAGAACAAACAAACTAACATGACAATTTAGAAAATAAGAAATAATAAACAGTTGATTGATGTAACTTCTGTTCCGTACGCCATGTGTTCAAACAGTCATAATGTTTAAAACACACAACCCAAATACAACAAGTAATCATTACACCGTATAGATCTAATAGACATCACATAAGCCCCTCGAACTCGCCGCCCCTTCAAGTCATTTGCCATTACTATCGTTCAAGGTTATCGAGTCTCCAATCGAAAAAACATAACAGGATTGCACCAGAAGTATCATTATCTGACGTATACTGCATGAATGATAAACTAGAGTTTGATTCACAAATACAACAATCTGCAAAGGTGATTCCATCTAACTGTATGTCTCCGCCCATCCATCTGGGAAGATGCTACAGAGATCTAACAGTAACGGACGTTTGACGAGCGGTTCCGATGTTTGGTAACAGAGTTCCACGGCTGTGAACCCGAGACGAGTGATTATTTAGTCAGGTGACAAGATATGGCGGCCTGGTGTTTATGCTTGGACCATGTACATGCTTCCCTAAGCCTGTATTATTGCTCCAAGAGAAGAGCTAACAACCCGGATGAGAGGCGGGTCATATTGAGCGACCAACTAACACCAGACAGCATACACCTGCTCCTTAGAATTCTGAATTTGAAATTTCCCAAAGAGAAAAAAATTAATCCCCCGAGGCAAAAAGCAGTATGGAATGACGTATTAAAACATTATTTCAGCTGCCAATGTGATAAAGTTATGAACGAGTAAAATAGTAGCTCATATTTCATTTTGTGATATAATGAAATCCTTTCAGGACGAATTGCTTGAAGAAACTAGTCACACAAACTAGAGTGACATCAGTGTATGTTCACCGAGTAACACATTCAAACCTGGTTCTTTTAGGATCAAGGGACCATTCTTTCTGCCACCATATTGAACGTACATCAGGTTTTCGTCCAACTAATGTAAAATGAATCGGTGAGCAGGGTTAAACGCCACTCTCAGCAATATCCCAGCAAGAATGGCTTCACACGTTGGACCCCTAGGGGGAATCGAACCTTAGGACTTCGGCTTGACTAACCACCACAGAGTGTGCCAATATGAAGGAATTGGGGGATTTCTCGGTCTACGAGGGACGTGCCAAGGTCATGTTTGATTAATTTCTCCATCCACCATCTCTTATAGAAAAAATCCATCACTTTGATTTGTTTGACACCTCTTATCCTCCTGTGACCTCAACTGACCTGTGACATTCCTTCAAGAACTTTAAGAAAATATGAAATGCTCCCTGTCTCAGCTTTGAAAAGAAACATTGATGATCATATGTTTGTGTTTAACATTATGTCATTTGTAAAAAAAGTGTATTTATGGTTTCAGATTTTTACCTTACTTCTGGCCCGAGGATAGGTGAAAAACATATTTTGAAAATATGAAATTAATGCGTTACCACATTAATTAATTCCCACGCAGGCCTACAGTACGTTGGCAAGTCTCGATTTCTTCAGTTTCTGTTTAGAAAATTGTGATATTCTTTGGACGTCCTTCTACTATATACTAAAAGATAGGTTCACCAAAAATTCTTTAAACATTTCATTTCATAGGTTAAATAATATTCAAAAAAATCTCCACTTTGAAGATTGAGATTTTGAACATATTTTGTCCAAACTTCAAAGTTGGCATTTACACTGCTATATTGTTAACTGAATCTGCGGCCATTAGTCAGCTGTAGGATTCAGATGGTTCTCCTTATATAATTCCCATCATGAATTCAAAATGGCCGCCGTAGAAGGCATATTTAAAACTCAAAAAGCTAAATCTGCCACGTTTGCGGGAACGTTTGTACCATACACGTTTGTATTGATCTAACATATGTGAATCAGTTTGTACCAGTGAGTACCCCGATCTGGTCTTTACACGCTCCGCCGTGATCTCTTATACAAGTAACTGTAAACGGGAATCTGAGTATGAGTGAGTGAGTTATGTGTTGCGCCGCATTAAGACAGATTTTGAGTTATATAACGGCCAGCTAGAAGAAAACACCGTCGTCGTGGTCGTTGAATATACCACAATATTGAACTCCTATAGCCCGAGAAGATGCCAAGGATCATAATGGGGAAACACCAGAGTTGTCGTGGTCGTTGAATATACCACAATATTGAACTCCTTCAGCTCTAGAAGATGCCAAGGATCATAATGGGGAAACACCAGAGTTGTCGTGGTCATTGAATATACCACAATATTGAACTCCTTTAGCCCGAGAAGATACCAAGGATCATAATGGGGAAATAACAGACTTGTCGTGGTCGTTGAATATACCACAATATTGAACTCCTTCAGCGCTAGAAGATGCCAAGGATCATAATGGGGAAACACCAGAGTTGTCGTGGTTGTTGAATATACCTCAATATTGAACTCCTTCAGCCCGAGAAGATACCAAGGATCATAATGGGGAAATACCAGAGTTGTCGTGGTCGGTGAATATACCACAATATTGAACTACTTCAGCTCTAGAAGATACCAAGGATCATAATGGGGAAACACCAGAGTTGTCGTGGTCGTTGAATATACCACAATATTGAACTCCTTCAGTCCAGAAGATGCCAAGGATCATAATGGGGAAACACCAGAGTTGTCATGGTCGTTGAATATACCACAATATTGGACTCCTTTAGCCCGAGAAATGCCAAGGATCATAATGGGGAAACACCAGAGTTGTCGTGGTCGTTGAATATACCACAATATTGAACTCCTTCAGCTCTAGAAGATACCAAGGATCATAATGGGTGTCAATATGGTATTCAAACTACACGTAGTTAACACTGTCATCAGTTGTGGCGCCTTAGATCGATGGACTAACCGAGTGACGATTTAATATTCCGGAGGGATTTTTGTCTGAGACAGAATCTATTTTCGGTCGGCGCTTCAAGACGTACCATTTCTTTTGTCTCAGAGAAGGAACCAAACAACTCTAGATCTACAACACATTAATGATTTTTCAGAACATCCAGCGTGTCCTACGAACGCTTTTTGTGCGTAAAATCTCACGACAAGTTATTGTTTTCACGTTTTGGGAAATGTTATATTTTCCCCCCAAATACACATGTACCAGCACCCCCACCCCTACCTAATCCCACCCCCGGCCCCACAATATCAAGGGATCGACCCCTTGCTGTGTAAGGAACACGGCATTTAGAGAAGTAGACACACACTACAAGCCACAACTTCATCGGCTCTATTCGGGAAGCAAACACACTGTTGAAGAAGTAATAGAACCCCCTACACATTTGCCTATATATTTCCTTTACAAGAATATCTGATGGTTGCGATAAAGCTACGGTGATATGCCTATCTTTGAATTTCATCATCCCTCCGTGAGTACCCTTCCGTATTGTGGGATGTTTTTATGCAAATTCCATTTGTCACAATATTGTTCCACAGATAAGAATCCCTCAGTCACACCAACAACAGTTAAGCTATTTCCACGACATCAGTATCGTTTCGGAACACTGCAACTATTTACACGAGGTGTTCCCATCAGGACGCCATCTTCCTTTCATAAACTACCTATCTGAAAATCACGATGTAGTAGCAAAACACACACAACCGGTTATTCTCTTCAAAAAAAGAGTTATTTTCACTAGTTCTGTTTATAGACCCACCCACTTCGCCAGCGCTTCAAGAAACTGTCACTGTACAGATATTTTCACTTTCTTTGTTCAACGAAACATGATTCGTATTTAATATGTACCTCCCATGCAGCGATGTTTGAAGTGATATTACGCCGATAACCATCTGGCTTAGTTTAGCTGCACAAGCGTCTTGCCCCCTGCGTATGACCAGCGCTCTGTGCTTCGGTACTACCTGACCTGGAGAATGTCCACAGATCCAAATGTCACCGCTCGGGTCACTGAGAATTGGCTTGTGCGGATAATTGGTTACAGAGGCAGTGTGTTTGAGCTCTGACGTTTCATCAAGTATTTCCTTGCGGGGACACATCCCTGACCTATACATGATGGCTTCTGGCATCTTCTCAAGTCGCCACCAAATCACTTCACAACCTCTCTGGGTTAACCATGAACTAAATCTGCTATATAATTAGGGCGTCAGTTGTAAACCAGCACAGTAATTAATATGAAGGCTATATTTAACGTCATTTTCTAGAGTCACACCAAAAGTAATTTTTACGAGATTAACTAACGGATATAAGTATCTTAACGTCCTTCGTGTTTGCTTTGAAAGGAGCTTAAGTTTACCTTCAATGTATGACGCATTGTGTTTGGTCTTTTCGCGAACACCAATTGTCATTACTTATTTTCAGTGATCCATTCATATAATTTTCACCGCTATTTCGTTTTTACGCCCAATGGAATCTGTTTTGTGGATAATCTAGACTGGTTATTTTCTGACATTGACGTTTTATATTTATATGTTAGACCATATTTATGGCTAGACCATTGTTAGAGCCCTCATAGGCTGGGGGTTCCCTAGATTATATGAAAACGTGTTTTTTTCAGAAACCTCATTTTGGAAGGATGTTTAGAATATGTACCCAGCAACAAATGGTGTGTTCGTGGATGGGGTGGGTGGGGGTTGGGGTTGGGGTGATTTGATGGATCGGGTGATCAAGCTCGGTGATTTGGTTGATTGTGAGTCATAGAGCCCGATGACTAAGATCGTTGTTCATTTTATCAACAACTGGGTTGCCTGGTCCAGACTCGACTATTTAGGGGCTATATAGTCATATAACTATATTATTGTTGAAAGCGGGTTTAAACAACAAACAAACAGAAATCTCATTCTAAATTTCGGATAAACCGAAACAGATAGACAAAGGAACAGTCGCCGTTCAAGAGTTATTGCAACTAGTGGAATAAACTCATTTCCTGATAAAATGAACGTGAATTGACCTTAGATAAAAATCCCCCCCCCCCCCCCCACACACACACCAGACACACACACACACCAGACACACACACACACACACACACACACACACACACACACACACACACACACACATTCATCACAAACAAAGTGTCTTCAGTAACCCATGCTTGCCGTAAAAGGCGGTTATGCTTGTCATAAGAAGCGACTAACGGGATCGGGTGGTCAGGCTCACTGACTTGGTTGATGAATGTCATAGTATCCAAATCGCCTGGATCGATGCGCATGATGTCAATCATTGGATTATCTGGTCCAGGCTTGATTATTTACAGACCGCCGTCATATAGCTGGAATATTGCTGAGTGCAGCATAAAACAACAAACAAACAAACAAACAAAGTTAGTAACCTCAGAACTGGCTTCGTTTTACCCGAAGGTTCTCTGTATCACTTTAAAGAAAAACAGACAAAATATGTATCGTCATTGGTTTTAATCATGCATGTTCCCACAACATTCATACCTCGATAAAGTAAAGGCACATATGTCTACATATAATTCGTTATTACTGGAAATGCATCGTGTTGGAATAAAACAGTTGTTGATGTTACAATGGATGGCCCATGCAGTGATGGTATTGTAATATGTAGCCACATCAGTGTCATACAGGCTGATATATTGGTCCAATAAGTGATGTTTGACGTTATGTGATTGGTCCACAAAGGGATAGTGATGTTATGTTAGTGATACACATTTCTATGGTGATGTTAAATGCTTGGTCCTCATACTGATGGTTAACGTTGTGGTTTTTCAGTGTTCAGTAATATCACGACGGAGGACACCATTAAAAAAATTCACACATGGCTGGAATCGACCCGTGACGGCGAATGCTTAAACCACGAGGCTACCCCACTGATGGTATGTGATATGTCCACGTGATGATGATGTAAATGATTTCATCATGTAGTGATGCGGGAATTATATGATGGTCATGATGGTGCTAAATGCAGCCAAGAGGGACGAGGCTGCCACACAGGATACACACTGCGTGTGAGGCTTTCTTTATTGCAATTGGTTGACGGATTATTTTCCAAAATAAAATCAAATCTTATGATGTCTTAAAATACTGTCGGGGGATGAATTTAAAAATTGAAATAAAAGAAAAATGTGTTAATAAAATTGTTAATACTAGTTAGCAATAAATCTATTTATGGCGAACTTAGGATGTACGGAAGCCTCTTTGCCTTCATAGAAAAGTTATAGACCTGTCATAGGTTGACTTTTCTTTTCATTTGAAAATAGTTCATAAAAGTGACAAAACCATTTCCATTAGAAATTGCTACCAAAAGCAGTGTCCATTGTACGATTCTGACTATATAAGAATGTGTTTATGAATCACTATTAAATAGTGATGATACCAGGTGTTTGCGAAAAGATAAGCGTATCCTGACCCACCAGTGGCATCCGTCACAAAATCATGCAAGGGCAAGTTAATTGTTAAAAAAAACGGAAACACATAGTACAAGTCAAAATAGGAAATAAATTTTGTCACCAGTACGTAAAATTTCGAAGTTTACTCCACATGTTAAACTTTTGAAACCTTTACTGGGGCTTTGAATGTTGGAATATATTCGACGAAATGTTTTGATTTTAGTTTGACGGGTCCGTAATCCAAGTAATAGAAACGCCTCAGTTACAAACAAAAATACAGAAATGGAAGTCTGGTATAAGAAATAAGACGGTATAGCACAAAATTACAGATCTCACACAGTATACACAAACACGTACACACCACATTAAGTCCTAGCACATCCATGACTATTTACATCTATGTACAGATATTGCACATTACGTGTCCGAGTTTACATTCTGGGGTAAGACTTTCAATCGTCTCACTCTTTTACTGTTTGGGATATTCCTAGACAATTCATGTATCGACCACTATAGATCTGTCACCACGTTAGATGTTGGTCTGCACTGTTGATGTTAATGACTCTTCCCAACATGGCTGCTGTGATGAGGTAGTGGGCAGCGCCTGTTTGGATGGTTCAAAGGTCACCGTTGGGTGTTGACCATTCCAATTGGCTCAACGGTCTCTGTCCTTTTATAGAAAGACATCCTTTCCATATGATATCACCTCTGCTATCAATAAATAACAGGAGTGTCCTGTCTTAAACAGCATCCGAGTGCTCCCACCTGTCTTCCGTTTTACAGCAACAGCAGCAACAGCAGACTCGGACCACCTTCCTCAGTAGGTGCTTGGCATCCCTCCTGAAACTGGCGTTCAGGAAGCTGTAGATGACGGGGTTTATTGCATTGTTAATGAAGAAGGATTTTACACAGAACTTGTACGCTACCTCGCCTGTTGGGGACAGCCTCCCCTCGAAGTCTTTGATGATGCTTCTGAGAACCATGACGATGAGGAACGGGAGGAAGCTGAGGATGTAGGCCAGAGTGACGGCAAACAGAACAGTGGTGGTCTTTCCCACCCTCATCTTCTGGCGCTGCTTCAGCGTGTCCTTTCCCAGCGCCGGCATAGCTTCCTTAGTGTGCTGGCCCTTATGACATCCGTGTTCGTCAACTTCCGACGACACCTCGGTCGACGTGGGGTCGGATACTTGGCTGTTGATGCCGGACTTGGACACGGCGATCTTGGCCCCGATGGTGGTCTTCTTCCTCCGCCAGATGACAATCCCGATACGACTGTACAGCACGACGAAGAAGGTGACGGTGATGAAGAAGAGGGTGAAGAGGAAGCCGTAGTAGAGGGTCGGGTAGATGGTTCCTTTCGCCCAGTCTGCCGTGGAACAGTCTACGCCTTCAACACCAGGAATCCCAAAATGGATGGTCTCGCGTCCAAACAGAAGGCAAGATGGCCATGAGGTGAGTATTCCCAGCGAAATGGCCAAAATACACAGCATCTTTGCCTTGTGGACGCTGTACTGACGGCCGAGTTTGCAGATCCGAAAATATCTGTCAAAGGCCACCTCGATGAGGATTGATGATGAGGCAATGATGGTTGAGGAATGCACGAATCGGAGGAGTTTACACGCTGCGGGGGCATAGAACATGTACGGGTATCGGAGGTCGGCGATCTCGGTGGGGATGCCGATGACGCAGCTGAAGAGGTCAAGGATGGCGAGGGAGAGGATGAAGTAGTGGGAGGACGCCTTGTACGGCTTGTTCCAGTAAACACAGCACACGAGGATGTTGCCAAACGTCCCCACGACGACCAGAATGATGAGGAAGACGATGACGGGGATGTATAGAAACGCCTTGGCGTCGTTGAGACGTTGCAGGATCTCACTGGTGTCGTTCCAGAGGATGAGGTGAGCGATCTCTCCACGAGCTACCAAGTTGGCCATGGTTAGAGGATGGCTGACGGAGATTCTGAAATGACCAAAAATATTCAATATAATATCAAGCATGATGATGATGAAAGTTGGTCAATTTGGGCAAACAGAACATTTTGTCGGTTATATCAAGGCGCGTCCGCGCATGCTTACTGTGGGAGGAAAGTATTACAGGTGCTCGCTGTTTACCACTTTGATGTGATGAGCACCGTATGGTGGCGACAGCCATTATCAGGGAAATCTGGGATTCGAACCAAGATCAAAATTAAAGAGGTATATAGTGCAAGTACAATCTATGACTGAGTATGGCCTCACGCCGCTCATTCCAGCAATTTTCTAGCAATTTTCCAGCACTATTACGGCGGAGGGCATCTGCGATGGGCTTCAAACATTGTACCCAGTACACGTAGACTAACTTATCTTTAGAGAAACTCTATTTGAATTGAATAGGAGGCGCAATGAGACGAGAGATCCTACACCTGAGGAAAATCTAGACTTGCTTCATTTGGTGTTTTGCATTACAGAAAGGGCTGGGAGGAAGGGAAACTAACATGGTTTAAGGACTGTGAGCGAGTGAGTATTGTTTTACGCCGCTTTTAGCAATATTCCAGCAATATCACGGCGGGGGCACCAGAAATGGATTTCACATATTGTACCCATGTGGGGAATCGAACATGGGTCTTTTGTGTGACGAGCGAACGCTTTAACCACTAGGCTACCCCGCCGACCCTTTCAAGGACTGTGAAACAGACTACTAGTACACGCTGTGAAATACACACAGTGACACTGTAACATATTTGCAAGTCACCACCAAACTAATCACAAATAAAAAGAACCCACATTACCACGCGCAAATGGACAATCTAGGTAAGGATTTACAGGTAAATAAAATGGTTAGTCCTCAAAGAATCCAGTCGATTTAAAGAAGTGATTACATAATCGTTCATTATGATCCGCCTAAATAATGTTCACATAGTTCGAACTTCAAATTTAAAACATAATTAACACGTTACCATAATAAATTATTATGAATTGTATCCGATAATAAATGGAATATCACTCTGGTGTCTTTTGATATCTGATAATTCTATTATTGAATACTCCAATCTTCGGAGCTTTACAATGTTACCTGACAGATGGTGATTTTCCAACGGGCAAGAGAATGTACGTGTCAATATAAAACATATAACAGTAAAGGGACGGTCATCTTCCCGAGGCAAGGGTGTTAACCGACTACAATAGTCTAGTTAAAACTGGACTTTTATAGTCAGTTAACTCGCTTTGAGTTGAAACTGGACTTTTACAGTCAGTTGACTCTTTTTGAGTTTAAACTGGACTTGCACAATCAGTTGACTCCCTTTGAGTTGAAACTAGACTTTAACAGTCAGTTGACTCCCTTTGAGTTTAAACTGTACTTTTACAGTAAGTTGACTCCATTTGAGTTTAAACTGGACTTTTACAGTCAATTGACTCTCTTTGAGTTGAAACTGTACTTTTACAGTCAGTTGACTCCCTTTGAGTTTAAACTGTACTTTTACAGTAAGTTGACTCCATTTGAGTTTAAACTGGACTTTTACAGTCAATTGACTCTCTTTGAGTTTAAACTGGACTTTTACAGTCAGTTGACTCCCTTTGAGTTTAAACTGTACCTTTACAGTAAGTTGACTCCATTTGAGTTTAAACTGGACTTTTACAGTCAATTGACTCTCTTTGAGTTTAAACTGGACTTTTACAGTCAGTTGACTCCCTTTGAGTTTAAACTGGACTTTTACAGTCAATTGACTCCCTTTGAGTTTAAACTGGACTTTTACAGTCAGTTGACTCTCTTTGAGTTTAAACTGGACTTTTACAGTCAGTTGACTCCATTTGAGTTTAAACTGGACTTTTACAGTCAGTTAACTCTCTTTGAGTTTAAACTGGACTTTTACAGTCAGTTGACTCCCTTTGAGTTTAAACTGGACTTTTAAGGTCAGTTGACTGTCTTTGAGTTTAAACTTGACTTTTACAGTCAATTGACTCTCTTTGAGTTTAAACTGGACTTTTACAGTCAGTTGACTCCATTTGAGTTTAAACTGGACTTGTACAGTCAGTTGACTCCATTTGAGTTGAAACTGGACTTTTACAGTCAGTTGACTCCATTTGAGTTTAAACTGGACTTTTACAGTCAGTTGACTGTCTTTGAGTTTAAACTGGACTTGTACAGTCAGTTGACTCCCTTTGAGTTGAAACTGGACTTGTACAGTCAGTTGACTCTCTTTGAGTTTAAACTGGACTTGTTCAGTCAGTTGACTCCCTTTGAGTTGAAACTGGACTTTTACAGTCAGTTGACTCTCTTTGAGTTTAAACTGGACTTGTACAGTCAGTTGACTCCATTTGAGTTTAAACTGGACTTTTACAGTCAGTTAACTCCCTTTGAGTTTAAACTGGACTTGTACAGTCAGTTGACTCTCTTTGAGTTTAAACTGGACTTTTACAGTCAGTTGACTCTCTTTGAGTTGAAACTGGACTTTTACAGTCAGTTGACTCACCTTGAGTTGAAACTGGACTTGTACGGTCAGTTGACTCTCTTTGAGTTTAAACTGGACTTTTACAGTCAGTTAACTCCCTTTGCCCCGGAAAGATGATGGATGGTGGCACAAGACCAATTTTATTTAATTATGAAAAAATCGAGGAAACTAAACTCAAGTATTTCATACTGCATCCAAACACTTGAATCGGTTTCCATCACGGACATATGTCATTTCTTAAAAAGAATTACCACAAAAACAAGCCCACATTTTTTATTGCTGTTTTTTTCTTACAGTAAGTTACCCTTCACATGTCATGCGTATAAAACACCCCATGTATATTCCATGGCGCGAAACAGACCCCCCAAATATCTATGAAGGGGCTACGACCCGGGGTGATGTGATGACTTCCGCAGGCCCAATATCCCCCAAAACGAAGCAGAAACAGAGTGTGTGGCAGCTATCAGAGTACTTGTTAGTTAGTAAACCCCCTGAACCAAAAATGTTTAAATGTCGTTAATAGCATTTACCTCCATCTTTTACTATTTCTATGTTTTCTGCTATGTCGTTTTGTAGGGCCTAGCTGTGCCTGGCACTAGCATGACATCTTAAGTGCCACTTGAATTTTTTTATCGACATCCATTTTCCACAAGACGCTAGTCAATACAACTGCGATTTTCTCAGAGTATCCCTGCAACCTTGTCTCTCCTGGTGTTTACATGCTTGTTTAAGATTAGGTTTTATCGTGTAGTTTAAACAAAGTCCTTGTCTCCCGTTCCTGGAGAATGTTCCCGCTATTTTTCCAACCTCTTTGGAGTGTTTTCAAATTGCATGTATCAGGGGTCAGCGATGTGTGGATGACACGAAAAGATGAAGCTAAAATGGCAGAATAAAGTTAGCAAAACACATTTGAGGTCAACAAGACGGCAAGTGGAAATTCTTATCATCGACAAACTGTTTCAAAACAGATCCTAACATCGCGGTAATTGAAAACAGTCTGCAAAAACAAAGGGTTTGTGAGGTCGTTGAAGGGAGCGACTCTCTCAAACCTGCGTTTTCCTCTCGTCAGTGTTTGGATGTAACCTGTTTTTGTTATTTCAATTGTTTTATTGTGTTCTTGTAAAGTTCGGTAAACAAGCGAACTGTTTCCCTCGTCAATAATGATAAACAGTATATCAGTAGAGTGAGTGAGTGAGTCGGGCTCTACGCCGTTTTTAGCAATATGTCTGCAACGTCACGGCGGGGCACACCAAAATATGCTTATGGATTTCAACTCCTTAATTCTTTCAATTTGTTTGTTTGTTGTTTAACACCGCACTCAGCAATATTCAGCATATAATACGATGGCGGTATGTAAATAATCAAATCTGGACCAGACAATCCAGTGATTGATATCATGAGCATCGATCCACGCAGTTGGGGTACTATGACATGTATCAACCAAGTTATCGAGCCTGTTAATTCTTTCAAATCAAATCAGGGAATACCAAAGACAAAATGTCAACTATATTTTCATTCTTCTTGTGTGTTCATTCCCATGGGGCAATTCAAATCAGTGCAAAAATATACAGTCAAGCTTTCAGTCCCCGGCCTTCACCAGGCACACCATGTTGGGTTTGTACAGCATCATTTCGAATGGCCAAAAAGGGATCTCGAATGATGAATAAACGTGCTTTACTGTATAATCCAGTCTCTTTTTATGTCTTACCGTTCATCTATATTCTTTCATAATTGTTAAACTAATTGCTATAAAATGACAAATATGAATAGTTAACTATGACCGATTGTATATTCCTATATGCTATTGTGTAGGGGTGAATATTGGTCTGGAAATCACTATTGCGATAACTATTGATATTGAAAGAAACTATTGTGATAACTATTGATATTGTAAGCAACTATTGCGATACATATTGATATTTTTCATTTTCATTTTCATTTAGATGGATTTTAGAGTTGAATTAAACCTTGGAAATGAAGTTTCCTTTGAATCTGATAACCATAACAACAAATAAAAAGTAAAGTTTGAGAAATGACTGATTTGTTTTTTCTTTACCCTAATAATTTAAAAAAAGAAATTTCCACATTATCATGTGTAATTTAATATCATTCATGATCAAAAGAAAAACAAATTTGAACAGCATTGCATATATTTTATTGAAACTGTAAAACTATGGTAAATAGTAGAAAATACGACCGAAACTATCGAGATTCCTACCTGAAATCGATACTATTGATCGGAAACCGATTTAACAATCGATTTATTGACTTTAATTGTTTACCAATAGCAATATATCGATATTTCGATTTATCGTGACACCCATACTATTGTGTTAGCCAAGTCGTCAGTGCGCGTTAAAGAATGGCCCGAGTTCGATTGCCAATATTAGCACAGCCTTTTAAACAAATTCTCCGTTGCCATGGTATCGATGCATTATTCCTAAAAAAAACGTATTTTTGGAACAAGCTACTTTGGTTTAAGTGTAACCAAGCCGATCTGACCTGTCATCGTACACTGATGGATCATACAGATCAGCCACAAGATAATATACCGACAGCTATGTGATTCTTATGTATTTTGCTTTTAAAAATAGAAATTGAGATAAGACTGCAGACAGAAATTCCCTCAGGGAATATTTCAAAATACGTTTCTTAATTCTATCAAAACTTTTAATGAAGTCTCACGAGTTTTAGTTTGCGAGACACGATAAGAATGTATTAAATGTACAGTGAGCACCAGATGCCTCGTGCAGCCGACTGTCTATCAGTCGATGGTGCGATCTCATCCTCAGCAGTTCACAAGTTTCGTGCTGATAACAGAGGACTGCAACACGACAAGAATCTTGATACACATGGGGCTTGTTCTTGTTCTGAAATCTGCTTGTCGTCTATGTGTTACTACTTGTCGTCTGCTTATAACAGTCTGTCTGGGAGTGCTGATCTATCCAAGTACGGCCAACTATTATTTCACTCCATTTATTACAGGGCCGGTTCTGTGGTCTAATGGATAGAGCGTCTGATATTATAAGATGTTATAAGATGGCACTTGTTGTTACCCTGCCTGGCGCCCGGCATTAGGGGCTAAAACAAGGACTGGTCGGCTCGGAGTCAATATACTGTATCTGTGAAGGGTATCCATGTTAAACTGCGGCATGGTCTCTCAGTGGGCTGGTACTATAAAAACCGGAATAAACCTGGACTAATACACACACACACACACACACACACACACACACACACACACACATAGAGGCGTACAGTTGTGGTGTCACTCGTAGGGGTGTGCCTCCAAGAGGACTGGGAAGGGTGTGGGTTCTTTGGGATTGTTGAACTGCTGTTGCATGCATACCTCCCATTCATCACCTTTACAGCATAATATCAGCATGTGAAATATCTGCTTGAAATGATGTATTATTACAGACCAAATTCGGTTTGGTAAAAGTGTATATTTGACTGAATAATAAAATATGTATGTTGGGGTTTAATTTTATAAGCCAATTATATCCCCTAGAAACGTTCTGACAACGTTTGCATATTTTTTGTCCTGCACTTTACTAATATTTGGTGGGTCGTGTTATGACATATTCCTGCAACAGGGAGATGGAACACAAATATAATTTTATTGCAATTTGTCACGTCTGACTGACAAGGCAGAAGAGAGTAGTCTTGAAAACCATGTTAATCATTCACCCCTGAAATATGCACAAGACTGGAAATCAAAGTAATACTTTCGTACAATATCGTGGTACGCCCCACCCCAACAACCTTTCTAGCCCCCACTATTCAATGTCCCCTTGCCCAAATCACCAGTCCTGACAGTCCTCGCTCCAGCACTCCCAAATGGTTCCCGTTTTCCCAATAATGCCAACAGCAGACCACCACATGGTTGGAACGAAATCTTTTTATTCCACAATACATTCCTTTCCACTAATTGTTTTTCCTGATACCGATTCAAAGACTTTTTCATAATCTAGATTGTTTTTTGGTTTCATAAAATACATAAATTCCACAGTCATGGTGCAGGACTATGCCACCAAGTCATGCCTAAAACTGGTAGCCCCGCCCCTCCACTCCCCCCAACTGTCGTCTGCTCAGCGTGATAATACGATGGCCCAGGGGGGAGATATCCCAACTCATATCACCCAGTGCGCTGGCTCCAACGTAAATAACTCGCATACTCTTGTCGCAGTCGGCAGAGACAAAACCCAAGCTCGCGTTTCAACGGATATTTCGACTGATTACATTAAGATATCATGTTATTAGTTTTGACATGGGCGCTGCCGACACCAGCAGTAGCAACATGACTGAGTGATCGCTTCCTATCAACTGTTGTGCAAGTGGCGGACTGCTGCGGTCTTCTGTCTGCATGTACGAGTGTGATGAATATAAACAATAACCACTCAGAATAGCAATGTTGGAATGGTTCAACCCCACTTGAAAAGTCAAGGACCATTGTTAACCGCTCAGTCGAAAAACTGCTGGGTAATAAGGCCTTTTTTATAATTTTAATATTAAAAAATATTAACAATCATACAGATTAGAGATAAAGGGATGTCTTGAATCTGCCTTGCTCCAGATTTTGTTATTAATACTTGCATGAGACTGTGACATCGCTTCGATGTCGTTTTGTTTGTTAGATGGTTTGTTTGTTGTTTAATGCCTCACTCAGCAATATTCCAGCTATATGACGTCGGTTTGTAAATAATCTGGTCTGGACCAGACAATCCAGTGGTTGACTTCATGAGCATCGATGCATCCAATTTGGATACGATGACATGTATCAACCAAGTCAGCGAGCCTGACCACCCGATCCAGTTAGTCGCCTCTTACGACAAGCATAGGCGCCTCATATGACATGCATGGGTTGCTGAAGACCTATTCTTTTCCGGGATCTTCACGGGTTCGGTGTATTTTTTGGAACATATTAATTCTTAAACTCATATAATTATAAATGTTGAACTAACAGACACACAGATTGGTGTTTGGGGATTTTTCCTAGGTCTGTCAATCTATCTTACTGTGCCCCTTTTTTATAATGAATAAACGCCCCTTCCACATTAACAGTAAGTTGTCAAAGACCTTTTGAACACAAGTGTATTACAATGTAAAATGTACTGAGTGAAACCGTTATTCCAGGCTAAGAAATCCAGGTAAACAAATATATTCATTTTTACCCTGTGTAATTATACGTGAAGACATTATCAACAGTAAGCGTCCAGACACTGGGGTTTCCGGACAGACGAGGTTTTACTGTATCATCACAAGTCATTGCTGTATTTACTGGTTCATCTGACTTTATTTCCCTTTCACGTACAGGTGGACTTAAAGCTAGTCTCTCAAATGAAAATGATTTAAGATTAAAAAAAACCCGATCTTTTTTTAATTGTCTTTTAATACATTATCGAAAGGAGCTCATGTAATCTGTTAATGCTCAGCCTAAAGCTGAAGAAATCTAGACTTGCCAAAGAATTGTTGACATGTTGAGTTTTGGATGTTTTTGTCTGTGTGACAGCATTTCTGGTGTCCCCCGATATTGCTGGAATATTGCTAAAAGCGGCGTAAAATCATACTCACTCACTGTATGACTAAGGTACACGCATGCATTAATGTAATACTTAACCAGTGCAATATACACAACTAGAGTTCAAAGTCAGACTTAACTATCACCTACGTTTATTTCATGCATAGGGAACAGTGTTCAAATCAATGTAGTTTCGTTTGATACACATTTTTAGTTGATTACCTTGAATAAAACTTGCTAGTTTTTGTGTGAGCTCGTGGTCTAACGGTCCGCGACCTAACCTTGCTACACGTCACTATTGAACGATAAGTCCATGGATGTATAATAATTCTAACGTTATTATAGGCAAGTCTAGATAAGCGGACAGTACAAAGACACCACACTTTTATGGAGACAACTTGTTCTTAGTATTTAGATAATCTAAAAAATATGATTTAAACTAATACTCATTGCTTCGGGACTTATGCAAGTCTATACGCGACCCTCCAAGGCATGTCTAAAGGTCACGGGAAACGTTTGGTCCGGATATCTTAACCTGCATCGTTCCGCTCATTGTGAGCTGTGAATCAGCTCGTGACATCTTCAACTTAATGTCACAACGGAATTCTTCACATATCGGTCACAATCCACAGGAAACGGCTGTATCCGATCTTAAGAGACGTTACGCATGACCTTGTAAACAGCGACGTCCGATTGCGCACTCCGAACAACGTCTCTGGCAGACCTCGGCTCTCTTGCCCGGATTGAACACAGGAAACGATGAATTAAATGTTTATGTCTAAGGCTATGTCGTGCTCGAATGTATTGCTTAACTTGTAAACAGTTCGGTGAGATTTGTTAACACAGAAAAGCCATTAGAAGATAAATGATATTGTGAAAGATACTGTCTGTCTCAAGAGGACAGCCTGGCGTCGTTTTTATTTGGTTTTATCGAAACGGTTTTCCTTTTCTGCAAAAACGCAACAACGATAGGAAACGTATTCTATTTTATCTTTTTATCTTGAAATCTCAAATGTCAGTAAAGCGCGTGGAGTAGTAACCGACATTGGCATTTCGTTCCTAGGAGCCACATATCTCATTTCTGTGTCTTCAGGACCGCCACTTGGTTTGGTGGATAGAGCGTCTCCTCGAAAGGCGGAAGGTCGGTGGTTCGAACCCTTGGCCGCATTATATATCGAAAGACTTTAGATGACTTCTGTTGACCCTGACGCTCGACATTCAGAGGATAAAACAAGGACTGACCTGCTCGGAGTCAGTATATATATGAAAAGCATCTATCTATCTATCTATCTATCTATCTATCTATCTATCTTTATTCTGTGGCTGAGTGGGGTACCCATGTTCAATCTATCTATAAATCTATCTATCTATCTAGAACAAGCAGCCACACACACGTGCATACACGTCAGTATATATATGAAAAGCACAGTAAAGTTCTAACTCTCAGGCACAATATAAATTTAGTAAAAATTAAATAAGTGGAGTGCTATCTATCTATCTATCTCTCTATCTATCTCTCTATCTATCTATCTATCTATCTATCTATCTTTATTCTGTGGCTGAGTGGGGTACCCATGTTCAATCTATCTATACATCTATCTATCTATCTATCTAGAACAAGCAGCCACACACACGTGCATATAATATGAATAAGTGAAATAATCCGCGACGTTAAACCTCATTTCACCTGTGTGTACAAGGCTTTAGATTGAACACTCGTGCCGACATGATGGATCGATATTGATAATTACTTTATCATTAAATATTTTTTTCACAGAATTATGACGTGCAGCATTGTTGTAGGGACTGATGAAGTAAATGTGACATAAACTTGGAATTCTGAAACTACACAACTGCAGAACGCATTCACCCGATGGCTAACGATAGGGCCACAGATGCAAGTGTTTGTTAGGTAGCCAGCACCCTACTGGTTATCAATGGCGGTGACTGCTTTGGAACATGTTCGGTTCGGTGACGTTGTTGATTACGAGTCATCGTTCCACGATATTATTTGACCCAGTATTGCCGAAATTGGCCTCAACACAAAATTCATGTATTTACAAGAAGAGCGCCACCAACTGCCTCCCAACAAATCGACACAAACAAATTTAGACTTCATGTCGAGTAATCAGAAGTTTCGAGCTGTACGTGACCCATGACAATGATGATAATAGAGACCTTTAAGGGTGTCACCGATATTCAGCATAAATCTAGACGTTGTGATGTCTGCCTTGTTTGAAACAACGTCTGTATGTAAGTAGGAACTTTAACTGCCAGATTGGTATTTTGTTTTGATTCATAAAATTTGACTCAGCAGATAAACAAAGTGGTTTTGGTACGACTGAAATTGAACTGTCTGGGGTTGCCTCCTTTACTTCACCTTCCCGTTTGAGAAAAAAGAAATAACATGTGTTTCGAGTTCAAGAATAGTTTTATGACCAGAGTTTACGATGCAGTTACGAACTGTGCACAGGTGTTACAGCGTTATGGTTGTTCATTCACGTGCCATGCAGGTTCAGGTAATCTGAAGGTTAATTAAGCTAATAATAATGTTAGTTTCCCACGCGGTGATAAAATTATACAATCTTAATATGCGTCACGCCATCTCTCGCTTGCTGTGCGGATACATGCAGTGGATTCCATGCGATAGAGAAGAAGAGTGCGTCAGCTAGTCCTGATAAGGATCCTCATGCACAAAACGATCTTAGCTTACGACGATCGTAACGTCCATACTTTCATATCGACTTACGATAGATGTAGCGCTAAGATGGCTTTGTGCAAGAGGGCCCGGGGCCATTTGCACAAAGCAATCTTAGCTCTAAGGCCATTATAAGTCTATGTTAAAGTATCGGACTTAAGATGGTTTCAGCACTAAAATCGCTTTGTACAAGTGGGCCCAGGTCTCTTGCACTCCCCATTACACTGACTGACAATGAAGCGCGATCGGTATCCCGCGAATACTTAAACCGTCCTTGAATAAATGTCTGGTGAACAAAAGCTGGTGTAACGTTAGATGGACAAAGAGACTTGGAACAAACTAGATGCAAACGCCGCTCTGAAAAATTAGTTTTTTAAATATACGACTGTCCTGAAAACGCCTGGAAAAAATGAAAACAAATTTGATGCAAACGTTTCTCTGAGGAGAAACTGCCTGCTTCGAATTAACGTCGGACCTGAGGACCCTCTAAAATGAATTCTTGACGCTTATTTAACGATTTAACCTACATCATATGCGATTATGGGAAGTTGATTATCAGCATGTAATAGTATACTTATAGTGGAGAGTTAACGATTTATCTCCAACTGTACCTATACGCAGCGCCTGTATTGAAAAACGTAACGTCATTAAATGACGTTTGCAGCTGAAAGACTTCACGAGCTCATGCGCAACGTAACGGTTATCGCAATATTTTTCAATAGACATGTCGAACCGCTCTGGTTAGCAAAAATAAAATCAATGACTTTATCACCTGGTAGTCGGCAGATAATATACCAGACCTGATCTATTCACCACGTTCATGGGATACAGTAAATACACCCTTCCATTCATGCTGCCAATCGTCGACAGGGCGGCTACACACAATTCATTCACACTCTCTCGAATAACCGCGATCTCTGACCTACAGCGTTTCCATATGTCGCTACTCAGAACAAACGGTACATTTCCACACAGTTAATATTGATCATAACTTAAACCATTTTGCGCGTGGTAATGTTTTTTTTAGTTTCAACGTTCGCCAACAGATGGCGTTGAGAATGACGACTTAAGGGGTGATTAGATGATCACTTGATTCTCCTCGCGCCCACATGTCGGGGTAGGAGATCGCAAAATGATAACACGGCTGAAATTATCCTTCGTCCCTTGATGCTTCCAGGCATTTTCTTTATGTAAAGGAAAATATGAAAAAAACAAAAGAAAGCTAGAAGCAAGAAGCCCCTAACAGATGCGTGCTCGCTACTCTGACTCGAGGAAATTGTTGGCATAAATCTTATTTTCTTTCAACCTTATCACCATGTCGCAATAAAAGATAGATTTCTTTCACGCATATTTAATGCTCAGAAAGAATATTGAAGTGTGTATGTTTATGTCTTACAGTAACAGCGACTCGTGAACATTATGTTTATCGATTAAATTAAAAGATAAGATTTAGGTTTTGTTAACGATGTTATGAAATGTTAAGTACCACGTTAATTAGCTTTAACGAAACAACGAAGAGGGAATATGTTTCTTTACTATGTTGCTTAAATCTTTAAATTAAATTAGTGTCACTTATTTGTTGAAAAATCAACTATTTAGTACCTATTTGCCTGAATATCTAAAAGAGAACGATACAACCTAAAACATGACATTTTAAAGGAAAATATATTTGCTTGTTATAAAATATATTTTTTTCGTTGCATTAAGTACTGACATGTTCAATGCATTAAACTGTAGTAAATCCCGCAAATTTAAAACAATCCAGTAAAAACGATTAAATTAAAAGAATTATCTGAAAAATGAATAAGTTCATAACTTACTTGTTGAGATTTGAAAAAAATGATCCGATGATTTACATCCAACAATTGACAAAGTGGTGGAATATTGTCCCTCCGTTGATCAGTGTTTATGTATCAAGTTGTCAAGGAAGACTGTTTCAAGCCTGTCGAACTCGGCAATAAATAGATCCAAGCTGCAACACTGGCTGGGCGAGTCCACTAATTACAGTTTTTAGCGGCATGCTACTAAACCTCGTGCTGTGAAGGGAGGTGTGTCTTCGATGGATGGACTGTGCGCCTCCGCACGTTACCCTACCAACTGTTCTGAGTCGACGCGCGGTTCTACGCTGACATGCGCACTGCATTGCCTCTTATCTGCGCATCAATTGAAATGAAGTGTTTTAGACTTGTCTATCAGTTTACAAAGTTTAGAGTGCTATGGGTCGGTTGTTGGAAGCCAAATCATTTCCTACGGCTAATTAAAGAGCCGCAATTGACGGACCCAGCTCAGTGGGTTTAATTGCCCCTTGCATGATGCACTCCTGGATCGACGAAGGTCGTGCATAGCGCAACGTCTTAAGTTCTATTTCTCAGATGCCCTGAGATAGTTTAACCGCTTTGACCTCAGTAATGAAATGGAGTACGTATCTATAAATCGCGTCACACTTCTGTAGTGGTCTATGTGATTTGTGCACACAGCTACACCCATTCTTTAAGTGGTGACGTAACACGAACACTAGAACGTCTACGTAACAGTGGGGTGAATAGGTGCAAGTCAGGTGGAGGCAGGTTGCATGTACGTGGCATGTACATGGCATGTACGTGAGAGACTTTACACGTGCACTTGTCACAGACCATAGACATGAACTTGTCAGAGACTATATATGAACTTGTCAAAGACTATACATGAACTTGTCAAAGACTATACATGAACTTGTCAAAGACTTTACATGAACTTGTCAAAGACTTTACATGAACTTGTCAAAGACTATACATGAACTTGTTTGAGGCTATACATGAACGTGTCAAAGACGATACATGAACTTGTCAAAGACTATACATGAACGTGTCAAAGACTATACATGAACTTGTCAAAGACTATACATGAACGTGTCAAAGACTATACATGAACTTGTCAAAGACTATACATGAACGTGTCAAAGACTATACATGTCCTTGTCAGAGACTTTACATGAACTTGTCACAGACCATATACGTGAACTTGTCAAAGACTGTATACATGAACTTGTCAGAGACTGTAAAGATGAGATGAGATGAAACTGGGTTTAACGTCGCGTCCAAGATTGTAGTTCTTTATTTCACATACTGAAGAGGCCACAGGCCTATAGTACAAGTTGAAGAATATACAGTTTTATACAATTTATGTACCTATCTCACCAGATCACCTCACGTCATTCCACCTCGCATTTCAACGCAGTCACATAATTTCACACATTCAGTACAATACCATACCCTGTAATTTCATAATTTCTATATTACCATATCACAACTTGTTATATCATACAACATATCTATAACATCATATCATATTGTATCATTATTATAAGATCATACTATATAGTATTATTTCATATAACATTATCATAACATACTATACATACCATCGTACCATATATCACAACTATATTGTATCACATTTCAACATGCCATATCACACAACACATTAGCAATGTCAAAGCTTGTCCCATCATATCTTATCATATCATACCATATAATGCCATGTCATTCCATGCCAATTTATTTCATATCAATCAATCAATATTTATTCAACATTGGAAGACCGCAAGCCATATAATATGTACACTAAAAAACAGTATTTACACAATTTCTATAATACACATAATATATTGCATCATATCCCCTCATGTATCATATCACACCACATCACTTCATATCATATCACATCATGTCATGTCACATCATATCATTTCATATACATATAACTATACTTAACCATTTGTAATATCACGTCCCACAATATCATATGACAGCCTAGTAGTTTAATACCATTTCTAACTCTTTTGTTTGTAGTTTATTCAGATAGCAAATATCTATAAATATGTACTTAATGTATATACACAATAGTTTCCTAATACCAAGCAGCTAAGATTATTCTTTCATAAGGTTCTGTCGGTATAAAGAGGCATAATATATGAACATGGACACATTTTGTAAGATACATCTTTTTGTGTTTGACAGCAATGTAACAAATTTAATAATATTAGGGTACCTGTAATACCTGCGTCCAAGATTATTGCACTCATATAGCGTCGTGTGTGTGTGTGTGTGTGTGTGTGTGTGTGTGTGTGTGTGTGTGTGTGTGTGTGTGTGTGTGCTGCTTGTACTAGTCCGGACTGATGCCGATTTATAGTGCTAGCCCACTGAGATACCATGCCGCAGTTTAACATGAATACCCCAGTCAGACACAGTATACTGACTCCGAGCCGACTTGTCCTTATTTAAGCCCCTTAATGCCGAGCGCCAGACAGGGTAACAACAAGTACCATCTTTTACAGTATGACGCGGCCGGGGATCGAACCGCGGACCTTCCGCTCTCCGGGCGGACGCTCAACCACTCGACCACGGAGGCGGTCTCAGGCACTGTATACATGAACTTGTCAGAGACTGTATACATGAACTTGTCAGAGACTGTATACACGAACTTGTCAAAGACTGTATACATGAACTTGTCAGAGACTATATACATGAACTTGTTAGAGACTATATACATGAACTTGTCAGAGGCTTTACATGAACTTGTCAGAGACGATACATGAACTTGTCAAAGACTATACACGAACTTGTCAAAGACAGTACATGAACTTGTCAGACATGAACTTGACAGAGACTATATACATTAACTTATCAGGGACTATACATGAACTTGTCAGAGACTATATACATGAACTTGTCAAAGACGATACATGAACTTGTCAGAGACTATATACATGAACTTGTCAGAGACTATATACATGAACTTGTCAAAGACTATACATGAACTTGTCGAAGACTGTATGCATGAACTTGTCAGAGACTATACATGAACTTATCAGGGACTATACATGAACTTGTCAGAGACTATATACATGAACTTGTCAAAGACGATACATGAACTTGTCAGAGACTATATACATGAACTTGTCGAAGACTGTATGCATGAACTTGTCAGAGACGATACATGAACTTGTCAAAGACGATTCATGAACTTGTCAGAGACTATACGTGAACTTGTCAAAGACTATACATGAACTTGTCAAAGACTATAAATGAACTTGTGAAAGACTATACATGAACTTGTCAGACATGAACTTGACAGAGACTATATACATGAACTTATCAGGGACTATACATGAACTTGTCGAAGACTGTATACATGAACTTGTCAGACATGAACTTGACAGAGACTATATACATGAACTTATCAGGGACTATACATGAACTTGTCAGAGACGATACATGAACTTGTCAAAGACGATACATGAACTTGTCAGAGACTATATACATGAACTTGTCAGAGGCTATACACGAACTTGTCAAAGACTATATACATGAACTTGTCAGAGACTATATACATGAACTTGTCAGAGACTATATACATGAACTTGTCAGAGACTATATACATGAACTTGTCAGAGACTATATACATGAACTTGTCAAAGACGATACATGAACTTGTCAGAGGCTATACATGAACTTGTCAGAGACTATATACATGAACTTGTCAGAGACTATATACATGAACTTGTCAGAGACTATATACATGAACTTGTCAGAGACTATATACATGAACTTGTCAGAGACTATATACATGAACTTGTCAGAGACTATATACATGAACTTGTCAGAGACTATATACATGAACTTGTCAGAGACTGTATACATGAACTTGTCAGAGACTATATACATGAACTTGTCAGAGACTATATACATGAACTTGTCAGAGACTATATACATGAACTTGTCAGAGACTATATACATGAACTTGTCAGAGACTATATACATGAACTTGTCAAAGACTATACATGAACTTGTCAGAGACGATACATGAACTTGTCAGAGACTATATACATGAACTTGTCAGAGACTATATACATGAACTTGTCAGAGACGATACATGAACTTGTCAAAGACTATACATGAACTTGTCAAAGACGATACATGAACTTGTCAGAGACTATATACATGAACTTGTCAGAGACTATATACATGAACTTGTCAGAGGCTATACATGAACTTGTCAAAGACTATACATGAACTTGTCAAAGACGATACATGAACTTGTCAGAGACTATATACATGAACTTGTCAAAGACGATACATGAACTTGTCAGAGACTATACATGAACTTGTCAAAGACTATACATGAACTTGTCAGAGACTATACATGAACTTGTCAAAGACTATACATGAACTTGTCAGAGACTATACATGAACTTGTCAGAGGCTATACATGAACTTGTCAAAGACTATACATGAACTTGTCAAAGACTATACATGAACTTGTCAAAGACGATACATGAACTTGTCAGAGACGATACATGAACTTGTCAAAGACTATACATGAACTTGTCAAAGACGATACATGAACTTGTCAGAGACTATATACATGAACTTGTCAAAGACGATATATGAACTTGTCAGAGACTATACATGAACTTGTCAAAGACTATACATGAACTTGTCAAAGACGATACATGAACTTGTCACAGACTATATACATGAACTTGTCAGAGACTATATACATGAACTTGTCAGAGACGATACATGAACTTGTCAAAGACTATACATGAACTTGTCAAAGACGATACATGAACTTGTCAGAGACTATATACATGAACTTGTCAAAGACGATACATGAACTTGTCAGAGACTATACATGAACTTGTCAAAGACTATACATGAACTTGTCAGAGACTATACATGAACTTGTCAAAGACTATACATGAACTTGTCAAAGACTATACATGAACTTGTCAGAGGCTATACATGAACTTGTCAAAGACTATACATGAACTTGTCAAAGACTATACATGAACTTGTCAGAGGCTATACATGAACTTGTCAAAGACTATACATGAACTTGTCAAAGACTATACATGAACTTGTCAAAGACGATACATGAACTTGTCAGAGACGATACATGAACTTGTCAAAGACTATACATGAACTTGTCAAAGACGATACATGAACTTGTCAGAGACTATATACATGAACTTGTCAAAGACGATACATGAACTTGTCAAAGACTATACATGAACTTGTCAAAGACTATACATGAACTTGTCAGAGACTATACATGAACTTGTCAAAGACTATACATGAACTTGTCAAAGACTATACATGAACTTGTCAGAGGCTATACATGAACTTGTCAAAGACTATACATGAACTTGTCAAAGACTATACATGAACTTGTCAGAGACCATATACATGAACTTGTCAGAGACTATACATAAACTTGTCAGAGACTATATACATGAACTTATCAGGGACTATACATGAACTTGTCAGAGACTATATACATGAACTTGTCAGAGACTGTATACATGAACTTGTCAAAGACTATACATGAACGTGTCAGAGGCTATACATGAGCTTGTGAAAGACTATACATGAACTTGTCAGAGACTTTACATGAATTTTTCTGAGACTACACATGATCTTGACAGAGACTGTACATGAACTTGTCAAAGACTGTAAATGAACTTGTCAGACATGAACTTGACAGAGACTATATACATGAACCTATCAGGGACTTTACACATGAAATAAGGTCCTTGGTCGCAAGTGTCGGCTCAGGTGCCGCAAGCCATAACGCTATGATCGTGAGTTGTTTCTTAAATTCGATAAAAATGTAATTCAAATATTTCTGCAATTTTATTCTATCTTAAAGTCCAATTTTCACATAAAGTAAAATTACTGAGATTACGTCTTTAACAATAACCGATTGCTACAGATGCATGTCGAGAGATATATTCGGTTACACAGCGCGTGAACGCACGTGGCTGCAGTACAAAAAGTGCACCTCTAGTGTCGAAGTGTGAGTATTATTTCACGTAGTTAACTAGAAAAAATTCTCTTAACAAATAAGCCCCAGCGTCTTTAATTAACGCTTACATGTTACTTGCTAAACAATACAGGAAATAAGTTGTGAAAAATAGCACCGCAGGCACTTGTAATAAGGCGACCCCTCCGATAGAATTATGGCCATGGCCGAGACCGTGGGAATAGTGTGTGTCATGCTGGGCTGGTAGCAGGCCCGGGCGATGTAACCGTAGTCTCAGGAACAGGGGCAATTGTAACGGGAAGTTATTGCCAACCATCTTATCTGTCTTATTTCCGAGGTGGTCAAGTGTGTTTAAAGATATGTTTGTCAACCCGTGACTTTGGTTTAGGATTCTTAGTGTTTGATATTATTTGTTTGTTTGTTTGTTTGTTGTTTAACTCCGCATTCAGGAATAATTCAATCTCTATGATGGCGGTCTGTACTTAATGGAGTCTGGACCAGACAATCCGGTGATTGACATCATGAGCATCGATCTACGCAATTGGGATAAGATGATATGCATCAACAAAGTTATCTGATGGTTCTGATGTTAATAGCGAAGTTCTGACTTTAAGAGCTGTCTCTGGTTTTAATAGGAAAGTTATGACTTAACGAAATGGTTCTAGTGTTGATAGCGAAGTAATGACTTCAAGTGCGGGTTGGGTTTAACTTAGGACTTAAAAGAACTGTCTCTGATGTTAATATCGAAGGTCGGACTTAAACAACTGGCTCTGATGCCAAAAGCGGCGTTAGGAACTCAAGAACTGATTCTGATGTTAATAGCGAAGTTAGCACTTAAAGAACTGTCTTTGGTGTTAACAGCGAAGTTCGGACTTAAATAACTGATTCTGGTGTTAATAGCGAAGTTAGTACTTAAAGAACTCTCTTTGGTGTTAATAGCGAAGTTTGGACTTAAATAACTGATTCTGATTAACGCATTTCGGGCATCACGGACTGACTTTGATGCTGAATAGAGTTTCTAAAATGAAAATATATTTGAAAATGTTTATGACGGAGTGACAGCGAGTACAGCCGACGAAGTCCGACAACAACCACGTCGGAGCGTGCAGCGCCGGTAATTACCCGTGCACCCTGGAATGGTTCCATTCATATCAGAGGCTGTCAACTGTGCTCAGCTGTTCGTTGATACAGAGCTTGACTGACATGCAGGCTGCCGCTTGCAGTAGTCTAGCCTTGCTCCAAGGTTGTACTGAAAGATAAGTCCATGGATGTTCAGTGATTCTATCCTCCTAACAGGCAAGTCTAGATATGTGGACAGTCTCTTATGGGTACAAGTTGTTCTTATTATTTACATAATCTAGAAATTATGATTTAAACTAATCATTATTGCCTTGGAGACTTTTGCAAGTCTAGCAGTAGTCTCTCGTTCCCTTGTGCTTCAATATGCAATATCAGAGAGTGCCAGCTTATGTGTGTGTGGGAGAAGGAACAAACTACAGCTGGTACAATATTATTGTTAAATTTATTATTTTATTCGTATTTTATAAAAGTGGTGGTCGGGTAGCGTAGTGGTTTAGCGTTTGTTTATGACTTCGGAGGTTCGATGCCGTCATATTGCTGGAATATTACTTAAAGTGACGTAACACCACACTCACTCATTCATGCTATATAAAAGTACAGTTACCACCTAGATCTTATTGACATACAGTAAACTACGGTTATAACCAACTCAAAGGGACCACTAATTTTTTGTTCATCATAACCGTAGTTCGTTATAAGCATATATACAGCAAATGGACGGGATCAAAACACATTTCGTTATATCCGTCAGTTCGTTATATGTTCTTAATTTGTTCTTTTATGTAGTGTTTTCATTTCAAATGACACTTGTAAAAGTGGGCTTAACATATACGAAGGGTGGTTGTAAAAATGTCACAAATGTGTCATCTTTAAAACTTTAAAGGCCTCATGCCATCTAGTTTTATCAACGCTGTGTACAAGCTGAACGCATGATTCTCTCATCACACCATTATTTTTAGAAAAACCTAGGTGTACTTTGTTTCGCTGTTTCCTAAAAACCTGGGCTTTCTTTGTGTCAAACGGATGAAAGGGTAACACGAAGCTTAATGCAAAAAGTTTTATTTTTGCAAAGCCTGAAGCAGAACCAACACACTTCTTCTTCTGAAGAAACTCTATACGTTCACACTGACAAAAGTCCAGATTGCAACGGCCCAGGGGCTGGATGCGTTTTTTTAAGTAAACAGAATCGGGTTGCAGTGTTATATTTAAACCTTCATATCACAGAGTTGGTTTACATTATGGAAATATCTATCAAGGCTCGTGAGTAAGATCTGAAGATGTTCCCGTAGATGACGCCGCTACCGCGTGTAGTGTGGTCAAGACCCGCCACATGACCGACCCTCCCTTTATCTGTGATCTGGCAGGAGATGTTCGTCCTTGGCATCCACTGGGAGTGTATACGCTGTCGTTTGACGCGGAAGGGGTATAACATTTAGTGCAGGAGGTTCCCCTCGTGGAGGTCTATACAACAGATCTTATCTCCATCATTGCTCACCAATACTTGATACTCCAAATTGTTACTCAGTTATAGCCTGTCTTACAGACTCTGAAACAAATACTTCCAATACAGCCCATGCAAGTCCATAATGTTTGGCAAGTCTAGATTACTGTATTATCAGGATCAGAAAATGAAGGGAGTCTCTGGGCTCCTTTTTGTTATATTTTCATTAAGATAATTTAACAGCTTTTTTTTTCAGTAAGATATGATCATTTCAGAAACAAGATGTAAGTCTAACTCAGTTACTACCCAGTCGTGTAAGATGCCGCAAATTGCTGTGGGCAGAGTCGTCCGTACGGTGTGCCAAAGACGTATGGTTGCGGGTTCGAATCTCGGTTCGCCCTGACGTTATTTTGGGGTTGGTCAGCGCCATACCCATGGGGGGTGAAACCCAACTCACTCTCACAAGTGCAAAACAATGCACTACACATAACAAGACCACTTATAGTTTAACCAAATGTACTATATTTAGTTGGTTTTCTTTGTTACCGTATTTGTTCTATTTCATTATATATCTGCTCCAGCAAACCGATTCATCGATAGAGTGAGTGGGTGAGTATGGTTTTATGCCGCTTTTAGCAATATTCCAGCAATATCACGGCGGGGGACACCAGAAATGGGCTTCACACATTGTACCCATGTGGGGAATCGAACCGGGTCCTCGGCGTGACGAGCGAACGCTTTAACCACTGGGCTACCCTAACGCCCCTTCATCGATAGAAGGCCCGCTCTACGACAGTCATTAACTCAAGTTTTATATGCTCTATATTATGTTTTGTGCAATTCAGACAAAAGTAAACTGTCATTATCATCACCACCACCACCTTTATCACCATCATCACCATCATAATCATCATCATCATCATCATCATCATTATCAAACATCTCATCAGTGCTCGTGGATTTCTGCATCTATTGGGCCTCAGATTTAGGTTAGGTTCGGGATATATTTCGGTGGCTGCTTGAAGAGATATATTAATCTTTTGTTGGGGACACACACAAAAATAATAACATAATGTGCGTGTGTGCAAAATCTGTGACAAAAGATAATAATTTCGGGTACAAATTACAGGTTTTACCCCTTAAAGCCGATTACTTTCCTATTCACATAAAAATGTCCATATAATCATTTTTCATTACAACCGCCATAACGTTAAACTCGCAATGATTTCTTTTTTCATATTGTACATGGGCGGTAGAGTAGCCCAGTGGTTAAAGCGTTCGCTTGTCACTCCGAAGACCCGGGTTCGATTCCCGACATGGGTACAATGTGTGAAGCTCATTTCTGGTGTCCCCCGCCGTGATATTGCTGGAATAGTGCTTAAAGCGGCGTAAAACCATACACACTCATTCACTCACAGTCCTTAGCCATGTTAGAAGCAAGTCTAGATTTTCCTCAGGTTCAGGATCTCTCATCTCCTATCGGCTCCTATTCAATTCAAATAGAGTTTCTCTAATAAAAACATACTCATTCACTCACACAATACACAACACTATTCTTTATTTCAATACTATTTCTACGTTCCGGGTCTGCTGTGTTCCATGAAGTCGGGAGTGTACCGCTCAACTCCGTTCATCACCCGCATCTGTGCCCGACCGAGGCCTCTCTTATTTCCCACACCAGCTGATGAGAATCAAAACACATTAGTGTCGTTTTCACACGATGTAATGTCCAGCGAAGCACGCGACGTTGTGTCAAAGGTCGTGACCGTGACCTTCTCATTCACTCTGGTCCAGCCACTCAGTATCTTGAAGAGCAAATATCCCGAATCTCATGTGTCAAGCTACATCAAAGCAAGTACATCTGTGAAACATTCTGCCATTGTAAGTCGCTGAATCGTCAACGTTTTCATTTTATTTTGTAACTCTACGAATTTTATGACAAGGAATATTATGAATTGTTTGATAGGCATTACGTAGAAGTTGACGGATGACAAGGTAGACACAATGTTTATGGATAACAACTTCTTTAATACTGTGAAAAGCGACGTTTCGGTATAGATCCTTATACCGTTGTCAAGCAAGACTGAATATTATGGATAGAAAAGTCTTTATAATGCACACACGTTTAAGACCTACGTCTTGCCCGTTCATCGGGAGGAGCCCTTTGATACCGACAAAGACTCTCCACGAATGATATACTTTATTATTCATTCTACCATGAATTCGGAATTTACTCGATTCTGATTGGTCAATCAGAGGCTATTAAATCACAATAAACCCCCTCTGATTGAAACAGCTGGTTTGACGGCCGCATCACTGCGGAAGCTAAAATTGATAGAATAGTACTATTTTCAGTCATTGTCGGTAGGCACATTTAAATAATTATATCTACAATTACAGGTTACAAAATGCACAGATGCGGTTACTACAATATTCAAAGGATATGTGGCAATACATTTCGTGCAGAAAAATACGACAGAAATCAACAAAGGGAATGTATTTACGTTTTGGAGACAACAGAGAGCTTGGAATTTTGGCGCTTTTCTATATACGACTGTGACGTCATATCTTTTGCGTCACAATGAGCGATATGACGTCATAATGGTGACGTGCGATGTAGATCGAAAGCCTTGCAAAGCTTGCTTTGTTTTCTTTAGGGATGCCCACCTCATGTTAGCTTACCAAGTTGCCGTGATTATATACTTTCAATGCCTGTCATATGTTCGAGCGAAGTATTACGGTGTAAACAAACTGCTTGCGTATATACAGCACCATATTTTGTTCGGTGATTCCGCAATTCAGATCGATAACCCACTCAAAACACTGAACTCAACCCATGCCGCGTCACTCAGTATATTTGCTAACACCAAAGAGTTCGCGTTTTATTTAGTCATGGTAGAATGGAGATAAACATACTGTGTTTTCAATGTAGAGCTAGGTTACCTGTAGATTTAACCGCGCTAAATTTAACATTTGAAACCTCACGCTGCGCGTTCGGTTCCAAATTCAATTTAGCGGGGTTAAATCTACAGGTAACCTAGCTCTGCATTGAAAACACAGTATGTTTATCTCCTAATTAATTGATGATCGGTTTGATTGCATATATCCAAAAATGTTACATCATAGATAATATGAATATGAATATTCGTCTTTATCAACACTCTGACTCTTTAGTAATATAAGCGACATATTCCTTTCCATAGCAAAAACAAATCTTGATTCCGACTTCATCATGAGCATATGTTGATGAATCACTAACAAATAGTGAAGATACCAGGTGTTCGCGAAAAGGTGAGCGTACATGTGCGCAAGTGGAATCTATATTTTAATAATATTTTCCTCATTCCGTTTCCGCACAAACTAAGTTGCGTATTTCAGTTGTTATTGCCTGGCCCAGTTTTGCATAAACACCCATCACCAAGCGCGCTGCCTAATTTACATTCCGCCTCAAATACATTCCAATTTTTCTACTCAGATGCAGGCTTAGTGTACTACCGCCCTTACCTAACCCTGTAATTCACAAATTCTTATTGGTTATTCTACTGATAAACAGATATAAAATTGAAATGATGTGTGTTCTAACTATATGGTGGACCTGGCTACATACACAAACACATGCAAAGGCAAATCAATCATTTACCTAAAAATGGACACGGGAACATATGGTACAAATCAAAATAAGGAATTGCATCGGAAATAATTTTTGTCACTGATGCGTCAATTTTGGAAATGTCCTCCACATGTCTACATGCCAAGAAATTAACACACCACAAAAAGAACTCATTATTCAGATTCATTGTGATGTCTTGTGATCATAATTTCATTCATGTGCCCTGATCTTAATTATTCACTTTCACTTTCCTTGCAGAATTTTAAGAACCCACTAAATTAAGAATAAAAAACCACAAACAAACAAACAATCATAAATAAATAAATAAAAATAAATGAATAAATAAATAAATAAATAAATAAATAAATAAATAAATAAATAAATAAATAAATAAATAAATAAATAAATAAATAAATAAATAAATAAATAAATAAATAAATAAATAAATAAATAAATAAATAAATTTGCCAGCTGAGATGTGTGCCTCCTGTACAATGTCGTGTAACAAATCTCAAACAAACCAGAATATAAATTCGTACTGATATTTCTTTTGTTCATTTATTGATATACGATCGCTTAACTGCAGCAAAGATATCCTTTGAACTGGTTGTGAATGACGTAAGGTTCGAAATATACATGTCAGCATTTTGTGAGAAAGGTGACGCAGGGCCGAGTTGAATGGTCGGCTGTTTGATAAACCTGTAACCTAACGGTAATACAATGATCCGGTTATTTAGGTAAGTAAATTAAAAAATGTCTTCATATCAGGGCCAATGTTTACATGTATTATGTGCTAAAACTGGAAAAACATATTCTGATGCTATCATGCTTCCAGATGATAGAGTGGGATGAAAGTGTCAAAGAGGCTGCGCGCAATCGTGAACGTTTTCAATAACCACCACAACGCAACCCTATACTTTAATCATTAAATTCTGTATGTAAATAATCATCCGTCTTTCAACGAAACCATTTTGTTTGCTCCAAAATCACAACTTTTATCAAATGTTAAGAGTTTTTCAGTACAAATTCTCAGGCCCCCGCTAGTTGGGCCATTATTCCTAAAGAGCAGTATTTGAGCGATGAGAGATTAGGCATACGTTTTACAAATTCCCCTTCTTTGCGAGACCCGGGGCACGAATTTCACTCAACGGCAATTTAAACGAGTTTTTTAAGCGACAAAACTATCTGTTGTATAAACCATCAGATATGGGGAATATTTGATACGGGGTCATGAGGAGCGATATGTCACCCTAGCGATAACCGAGGCAGCGGATTGCAGGGAAAACAAATGTCCCCGGGATAAGACGAAATGCACAGCTTTCTGCCAGGCAGCAAATTGGGCTAATTCTTATATCATTAAGGAGCGGTGCCATTCTTGGCATTGGTATAGTTTTCATTGTTGCAGTGAACCCAGACCCCCGGTACAAGCCTTACTGCATTGTTTCATCGGAGTTATTCTACACAAGGGAATTGGACTGTCATAGGAGGAAGGTCGAACGTATCTTGAGGCTTGTATCAAGCGCTTCTCGCGTTACTTATACCACCCGCCATTTGTAACGCTATGCGAGGAGACGTGTGTGATTGATGACGACAACGATGAAAGAGCTTGTGTTTCTGACTGTGACATTCGGACCATTATTCATTTGTAAAGTACACTTCTACAGTAAAAGCTTAACGGATGTCAGATGTTATGTATCTAGCATGGTGGCAAAAATAGCTTAACGTTACTCTGAACTCATTTATTCACTGTCATACAGTGGTGAACAACAGCTAAAATAGATGCATATATGTTTCTTTAAACATGATCCATTTTTTTCTCATTTGTTTTCTAAAAACGTTTTTTCTTTCTTCTCAAAGTACAAACGACATTGCATAATCATAATCATACTCAAAGGGACCAATATGGACCCGTGAAGGTCCGTGTCATACTGACTTGCTTGATGGATGTCATCGTATCCCAATTGCGTGGATCGATGATCATGATGTCCATCACTGGACTGTCTGGTCCAGACTCTCTTATTTATAGACCGCCGTCATATAGCTGGAATATTGCTAAGTGCGGCGATAAAGAGCAAAAAGTATATAAGAAAGATAGTTGTTCAACACAGATTATCACTTCAGGTTGACATCGACAAAAATCGAGGTTTTATCTCTGGAAGGAAAATCCAAACCAGTTTGGGATCCCACAACTCGTAGTTTTTCCAAGCCGATTCATGAACGATAAATGTTTTTGGTTCAGTCACATGACAAATTATTTTTTTAAAGAATTTTCGCTAACATCATGAAGTTGTTTTTTCAAACGTCTCACTTGACAATTACACTTGGTCCCTTGAGTATCAGTTTTGTCATTTCAGTAATTTGAATATCAACTGGTTCATAAAGATAATATAAAACAACAAACAAACAAATTAAAAGAATAAGGGAGTTGAAATCCATCAGTATGATTTATCTCCGCTGTGACGGGCCCTATAAGTCTGTCTCCTAGACCTAAGAGAATAAATTAAATGAACAAATCGTAATCAAGTCTGGAATGATTTGACAAATCTAGATTACCTCAGACTTTCAAGTAAGCATTGTTCTGTACTGCATTTGAATTTTATTTTATTTTTTCTTAGATATATATTTTTTAATAAGACTTTATTTATGGTACTAAATGTTAGTCTAAGGGCCGTACCTCAACGGTATGGTATAAGGGAACTGATACGACGGTTGAAATTTGAAATGCAGCTCTTCATTATCCTTGTCATAGTGTTTAAGTAACCGACAGCTCAAAATCTTCCGGAAAGTTGTTAATATTAATGAGGGGATACGGGTGGCCCAGTCGTCTAAGGCGCCGCAAGTCGCTGTGCAGATTTGTGTCCCTTGGGAACGCCAGAAACCTATGATTGTTGGTTCGAATCCCTGTTCGCCCCGATTATGTTTCTAGGTTTGTCAGCACCATTCCCGTGCTCATGGGTTTCACCAAAGAGGTAAACGTCACAGACCTGCATCACTTCGGGCTTTCCTCCCACATTAAGCTGACACGCTGTGATGTAACTGGAATACTCTTAAAAGCGGCGTTAAACCCAACTCACTCACTCACTAATGTTGAGGAAGAAGATCAGAAGAGGAGATTTTGTTTTAAAGCTAACGTTGATGTTTTTGTGCTTGGAGATTGACGTTCCTCAATCCATCAGAGAAAGAAGAGCTATTACGTGCAGATAAATAATCATGCACGGTGAAAAAGCCTTTGAACCAGCGATTTTGATCAGAGGCATGTTATTTGGATTTGAAACCTCTGATGGGGCAAGGATGTTTATGTTAGCAATAAACACCAAGAAACATGTTGATGGATCAGTCACGATTTACTATTTTCCAAATTAACCATATACTTTTGTGACCATGCACTCTAAGACCTTTGTTATAGAATGGTAACGTCAGAAACTGGACTCTAACCATGTTGAAATGGGAACACACGCAAATGTCCCATATAGCGCACACGGGTCCAAGGTTCCAGGATTTGACTGACATACGGTGTCAAGAAGTGCATGTTTGTGATAAACACATGACGGTCTTGTGTCCGTTTGTGCTGAAGGTCGCCGGTCCCCCGGAAACATACCCACACGACAGCTACTATGACGTCATCTCGGCATCCGCCATGCACGTATTTATTAGCCGTGCAGCACCCGGATGTAAGCTATATCTATTTGCTTATGTCGCGCGTGATCCATTGTTAGCCCACACAATCAAATATTGTTTTCATGAGTACATAGGTCAGCTGCCACCATTAAATCGTACTATAAACATACCTAACCTGGATCTTCTTATTATAGCGGAGGCACGCCCCAGTCGTCTTAGGCGCCGCAATTAGCTGTGCAGAGTTGCTTCCCTTGGGCACGCCTGAAACCTATGATTGGGCGTTCGAGTCCCGGTTTGCCCCGATTATGTTTCTAGTTTCAGGTCTGAGACCTGCATCAATTCTGCTTTTCTCCCGCATTAGGCTGACACGCAGTGATATAACTGAGATACACTTCTGCAGGAGAATAGGTACACAATACCGTGCACGAAGTTCTCGTGAAATGTAACAGGGCGTCAGGTGGTAGAGCTCGGTCACGTGACTAATTGCGTGTCATCCTGACCTGATAGCATGGATGGAATGGTCATGACTTTAATCACCGGTTTGCCTGGTCCAGACTCGATCATTTACAGGACGGCGTTACATAGCTCAGATGTTCCTGACTGGCGTTAGCTCACACATATAATAGATTTGTCTGTAACAGGAAAGACAAAAACATGAAACTGTATATCTGGAATCTGTTCTAAAAAAGGGGCGAGCAGACAACACCTTGTTGATAAGTGCACCCTGCTTTAATGACTTTAATGACTTTAATGACTAGAGGGTTAACGGCTACAACATAAACGTTACAGCTTTCATGCATTAGCGTGTTGACGCCTAAGTGAATCATTCAAACGTTTTGTAGGATGTGGAGGACACTCTAAATTTGACGGGGCTGTGGGAGAGCCCAGTGGTTAGAGCGTTCGCTCGTCGCGCCGAAGACCCGTGTTCGATTCCTCACATGGGTACAATGTGTGAAGTCAGTTTCTGCTGTTCCCCGCCGTGTTATTGCTCAAATATTGCTAAAAGCGGCGTGACACCATACTCACTCCAGGTTTAACGTGTCCGCGACCAAAATGAGACCCAATGCAATTTCCTATTTTGAATTGTATCACACATGTTCCCGCGTTTGTTCAGGAGAACATTTGACCTGCCTTTGCGTGTGTTTGTGATGGGTGCTATCGATGGGGAAGGACACGCTCGTCTTTACGCAAACACCTGGTGTCATCACTATTTGATAGTGATTCATGTACACATACATCGTCGGAATCGAATGATGGACTCCGATTTTAGCAGCGATTTCTAATGATTATGGAAAAGATTTTGTTATATTCACGACCCGTGAAGATCCAGGGTAGAATAGGTCTTCAGCAACCCATACTTGCCATAAAAGGCGACATTGCTTGTCGTAAGAGGCGACTAACGGGATCGGGTGGTCTGGCTCGCTGACTTGGTTGATGAATGTCATCGTATCCCAATTGCGTAGATCGATGCTCATGATGTCAATCACTGGATTGTGTGGTCGAGACTCGATTGTTTATCATACCGCCTTCATATAGCTGGAATACTGCTGAGTACGGCGTTAAACAACAAACAAACAAACAAATCTTCTCTTCACATCTGGTGTGGGGCACGGTTCACACATATCCCTGGATCGAGATTAACATTACTGCACCGTCCAATAAGCTAGAGAGACATACATTGTATTAAAATATTATAGTCGAATTGGAGTGTATCAGTGTTTGTTTTGTTTGTTTGTTTGTTGTTTAACGTCGCACAGCTTTTTGACGTCTGGACCAGACAATCCAGTGATTGACATCATGAGCATCGATCCACGGAATTGGGATACGATGACATGCATCTACCAAGTCAGCGAACCTGACCACCCGATCCCGTTAATCGTTTTACGGCAAGATTAGGTTGCTGAAGACCTATTCTATCACGGGGCTGACCTCATACAGACTTGATATTATTATTTAATTATTAGTTTAACAATTAAAACAATCTACGTTGAATTGTAACTCGAGAAATTCTGGCAGTCCCCATCATAGATGAACATCAACTTGAAAGGTGAGGTGAGGTGAAATGGGGTTTGACGTCGCGTCCAAGATTATTGCACTTATATAGCGACGTGTATGTACGTGTGTGTGTTTGTGTGGCTGCTTGTACTAGTCCGGACTGATGCCGATTTATAGTGCTAGCTCACTGAGATACCATGCCGCAGTTTTAACATGAATACCCCACTCAGACATGCATCCACCAAGTCAGCGAGCCTGACCACCCGATCCCGTCAGTCGCCAACATGGGTCAAGTGTATCAATGACAATCACGGTATTGCAATGACATTACATGTGTTCTGATCTGGGCATTTTGTGGCGGGGTTTATAACAAAGTGGATGCCCTTGTTTGCAACCCCATCTCCTGTAAGAGAGGATTTCGCTTTCCCATGTGGGTATGTTCTTGATGTCACCGCCCTGACGTTAACTAGCAACGCGGCAGGAGTTCTAATTTAGATACATGTATTACCATGCATTATTCTGTCAACGACAGCAATTCCGTCTGTGATTGCATTGTGTTTAAAAAACGTGCAACACATATTGTGTTCTCGTCAAAAGGAAACTTGATATGTTAGCAATTACAGCTTCATTTTGTGGAACAGTCGTATAGCAAGTTGAGACGTATGCGATGTTTGTCAATAAGTCTTATTGATTTTAGTGTATTACAAATGTATATAAACACTTTCTGCTTGTTCGTTACACAATTGTATGATATTATTTATTATACATTTCATGATGTAATACTTATCTTGAAATATGAAACCAATATTTCACTAAGGTGAAATAACAATTTATACGGGAATTAGTTTCAGTGGCAACGGGGCTATCCAAATAGAATTATGAAAATTAGAAGATTAGACATAATAAATAGAACACTGTCTTTACTTGTCAAATGATATTTTATCACATCGAATAAGCTGATAAAGTTTATAATACCATGCATGACTGGCGCAGTAATATTTAATACCACTCCAGGTAAATTGGTTCATTATATTTTCACTGTCTCTTCATCAGTCTCGCTGCACGTGACTTGAATCCTTCCGCTAACTTGGTTCACTGGACCGAGTCATCGCGCGGCGCTGTTCATGTTCCCGAGTCAAGGGAGTTATAAAAGACTATAAAAGTCCAGGTTCCACCCTTGGAATTCCTGGGCTCGATCGTATCGCCACCAGTGGCTATTACGCGTTATGTCCCTTCTATGTTCCTCCTATTGACCAATCAGTTTCGACTTCTCATGTCACTTGCATTTGCTTCAGACAAAATGGCGGCGCCCAGTCTAGACGATCTGATCGATAATCAAAATCTATATAGTGATAAAACGGGTCTCACTTCGCGAAGTGCATCAAATAACGTGAGCGCCTTGATTAAAAAAACATGAAACGATTTGGGAAATATATGTTGACGCTGAGTTGGCGTTACACATGCATTACATCCTGCAGTGGATTGAAATCTACATAGTTTACCAACAGGTTGTTGATTTCGTCACGCGATTTGATTGGACTATGCATAGACTCGTTAATCCAGCCAAAATATAACAGTACTCCATAATTCCAGCCTCGAGAAGATGGGCCTTGTTGCACGCTTGTGAATGAAGAATCGCACTGTGTAACACGTGCATCGGCCATAAATCGAGCTATCGCTCGACGTGTCTGATAAAGCTTTACGGCATGCAATAATTTCTAGTTAGGAAACAAATCTCAATCAAGATACAGAACTACTTCTGATGGCGCGCTTCGGTCGTCAGGCCGCGGCATGACTCGTCTTTAAACCGGAATCAGATTCGCAGACAAAAAGCCAACATTGATAAGCATCTCCTGAATGAGAGGTTCAGAGAGTAGATAGGCAATGTAAGATCGTGTTGATGTGAGCCATTGTGTACGTCATTCATTCATTTATTGAGTAAGATATACGTCTATGAGATCTCAGCGTCTGATTCTCTTCTATCAGGAATTATGAGAGCCAGGTGTTTCTGAGCGTAATGTTATACGGGGTGTATGGGTGTAAGTTGCTGTTGAGGAATGTCTCCCGCATAGGGCGCCTACAGCCACCGGTACCAGTGAGTGTGTGAGTGAGTGAGTATGGATTTACGCCGCTTTTAGCAATATTCCAGCAATATCACGGCGAGGGACACCAGAAATGGTCTTCACACATTGTACCCATGTGGGGAATCGAATCCGGGTCTTCGGCGTGACGAGCGAACACTTTAACCACTGGGCTACCCGACAGCCCCGACACCGGTACTACCATAAGGTACGACCAATATCCCTGAAATACAGTTATTTCAATATGTTTTTGCGTTTATGTTTGTTTATTTGTTGTTTAACGCCGCACTTAGCCATTTTTAAGCTATATGACGGCGGTCTGTAAAGTCTCGTCTGCCGCGACCAGATAATGCGTTTATGAAGATGTCAACACTGTGTAAAACAGATTTACGATTTTATAAATCCCCCTCCCCCCCCAAAAAAAAAGAAGAAAAAAAAGAAAAGAATAATAATAATAATAATATAATAATAATAAAATAAATAAAATGAAAAAATAAAAAAAATAAGGCATTTCTTATAAATACATACTTCAACAATAATAGCTGTACGGGCGGATTATTTAATCATTAACATAAAAATAACTATGAAATCACCACAATAACACCAGTCCCGCCCATTCTATCAGCCAATCAGGAAACAGCCTATTTTATTTTATTTTATGGTAACAAAAACGCCAAACAACTTGCTCAGTTTGCCAAACATATGCCGTTGATTTATACAGCAGTGTCAGTCACAGTTCACAGTAAGGAGTATGTGAGTTATTTTCAGGCAGCTGTAAACAGTATACACATAGTATCATGTCTGTTTGGAGAGAAGGAAATACAAAAGCCACGAAAGTCGTTGATAAACGTATACGTCCACAGGCATTGTCCTCAAATACCATGATTACAATTTGGATGAACTTTGGATTAAAATATCTTTCACGCCTGTGTGATGGCACGCATTGTTGCGCCTGTTGCGCCTGTTCTCTTCTCGTCAGACGTGACAGATCAAGAAATGATATTTGAGCGATATGTGGAAAAACGAGTCAAACGTTTGTGCATCCTCGATGATCAGGTGTATTATATCCCTCCATTATGACATACCCTGGACCCTCCAAAGCTTAGTTTCGGATGCGACCATTTCCAGTTCTCTTATCACTAGCTTTGCACAGGATTTCTCTCGCCCATGAATGTAATCTGATTGGACGGCTATATTTATCGTCGTGTCCTTGGAGACGGCGAGGTGAGGTGAAATGGGGTTTGACGTCGCGTCCAAGATTATTGCACTTATATAGCGACGTGTGTGTGTGTGTATGTGTGTGTGTGTGTGTGTGTGTGTGTGTGTGTGACTGCTTGTACTAGTCCGGACTGATGCCAATTTATAGTGCTAGCCCACTGAGATAATACCATGCCGCAGTTTAACATGAATACCCCACTCAGACACAGTATACTGACTCCGAGCCGACCAGTCCTTGTTTTAGCACCTTAATGCCGAGCGCCAGACAAGGTAACAACAAGTACCATCTTTTAACGTCTTTTGGTACGACGCGGCCGGGGATCGAACCCCGGACCTTCCGCTCTCTGGGCCATTAGACCACGGAGGCGGTCATTTGGAAACGATTGTGGTGAACGGGTCCAGTGTGTCTTATCATAATAGCATAGAGATGTAATATTCTTGGACACTGAGAATGACATATGTGATGTCGGGGACTTGACCTCTAGCAGGGCTAAAACAACAGCAACATCGAACCAGAGGGCGAATAAAACCATGCCTACATATCATTGGGCCCGTGAATGTCCGGGATAGAATAGGTCTTCAGCAACCAATGCTTTCCTTAAAAGGCGACTATGCTTGTCGTAAGGCGACTAACGGGATCGGGTGGTCAGGCTTGGTTGATGCATGTCATCGTATCCTAACGGAATGCTTATGATGTCAATCATTGGGTTGTCTGGCCGAGACTCGATTATTCACAGACCGCCGTCATACAGCTGGAATAGTGCTGAGTGCGGCGTTAAACAACAAACAAACAAAACAACAACATATCATTGAACTGAAGCAGCGGTGAAACCGCCAATAACCAGTCTATGTGCGAAGTTCGCAATTACAGGACTTGATACGTTCGTTCGCTTTCGGTCGATGTTGAGAGGTAAAGGTAAATGAAACCGAAAAGCGTTGTTCCAATGTTCTGGAATTATACACGTCACAAGTGGCAGCACCTGCAGATTATGCCCCTTACTCTCCTGGCCCCGTTCCACAAAGCTATCTTAGCGCTAAGGTTATCGTAACCCCCATACTTTAACACTGGCTTACCCTAGTCCTAGCGCTAAGATCGCTTTGTGGAACGGGGCTCTGGCCTTGCAGGGGGCGATGGGGCAGCCTAGGGGTTTAAACCTTTGCTCGCCACGACGAAAACCCGTGTTTTATTCCCCAAATGGGTACAGTGTGTGAAGCCCATTTCTCGTGTCCTCCGCCATGATATTTCTGGAATATTGCTAAAGCGGTGTAAAACCATACTCACTCACTCACCCAACATCCTCTTTCTTTTATCTCTTCCCGAAAATAAAATCACACCTGCTTGGAAGAGTTTTTACCAGTGACGATAAGGTGATTTCGTCGCCATCGAGAAAACAGAACTGGAGCATCGCAGGACCAAGTGTATGGATTACTTGTCAAGGGTGATTATATTGAAAAATAAATTGCAAACAATTTTGATTCTGAACTATCTTCTATGTGAGGCCACAAACTTTCCGATTTACCCTCGAAATATGAACGCCTTGGCGATATTGACTATATTTATCCCTACTTTAGAAATACGTTTTCAAATTTGTACTTACTGAAAACTGGTTTTCTTCCTCTACCGGGCTGTGATGGCGAACACTTGCTCTCTTTCCCGCCTAAACCGCTATTGTCAAGTGTCGCGAGCGGTGAGTATTCCCATTTGTCCTGTGGTTTGAGCGACGGGAAATGTGTAAATATCTTGTCAATCACACCGACCTTCACGCTCATTGGTTAATCTACTCCGCTTGCACGATGCATGTTTACAATGATCTCAGTAGAATTGCGATGCTTCCTGAATTATTGACACACAACTCACCATCTGGGCCGAAAAGAGATGATAATGATAATGTTGTTTATTTAAAATAATTGAAATGGGGGATAAACTTTCGTTCAAAGGCAATTCGTGTTATCTCTTGATTCTTTGGAGTGAATATTCAAATAGCATGGGATTCTGTTTAAGTAAGAACTATTTCCCCAATTATGAGTTTATAATCGGAATATTAACTTTAACGCAGAGTCCGTGCTGTGACATAATGGCAGTTTGCGCGTGCATATTTCATATTAAGATGTCACAACAAATAAATAGACAAATTAATAATCGCTTCAAGTTTTATGCATGTGCGTTGCATGTGTTTGTGTAAGATTTTGCAAGCGTTTAAATTGCATGTGTTTGTGAATGGCTGTTGTATGATTGTGCTTGTGATTGTTTATATGCAGTACTGGTCTTAGTCATGTCTCATTACGAATACCTGCCTTAAGGCTTGTACCCGTTAGAACTGGGGCGGTATTCATAAAGAAACTAAGATTTTTCTTAAGTCTAAACTTAAGTTTTAGAAATCTGACTTAGCTAAGTCTGAGACTTAACTTGATATTCATAAAGATGCTAAGTCAGTTTTTTTTCAGACTTAAGTTCTTTTATGAATACCGCCCCTGGTCTTCAGCAACCCAAGCTGCTGACTTGGTTCATGCATGACATCGTATCCCAGATGCGTGTATCAATGCTCATCATGTCCATCACTGAATTGTCTGTTCCAGACTCGATTATTTACAGAACCCCGGACGCGTGAGGATCCGGGGTAGACGAGGTTTTCAGCAGCCCATGCTTGTCGTAAAAGGTGACTATGCTTGTCGTAAGAGGCGACTAACGGGATCGGGTGGTCAGTCTAGCTCACTTGGTTGATGCATGTCAACGCATCCCATTTGCGCGGATCGATGCTCATGATGTCAATCACTGGATTGTCTGGTCTAGGCTCGATTATTTACAGACCGCCTTCATATAGCTAGAGATTTGCTGAGTGCGGCGTTAAACAACAAACAAACAAAATATTCCCTATTTGTGTAAACGACAGGTTAACAGTTTTAATAGTTCATTTGATATCTGATTATCACAGTGCTCCTTACACAGTTTTGAGCCATTGAGTACTTTCATCATTCACATTGGGTATTTGGTAATATTCTTTGGGTATTGACTATGTTTTACTCCCTTGATTCCAGACTATTGGGTATTCATAAACTCATGTTTAGACAATTTAAAAATAATAATTCTGCTTAAAATGCTGTTTCCGGTAACTTTTAATGTGCTGCCCCAATTCATGTGTCCATGTCTCATAAGCTCACAACAGCGACACACGTGGCCGCTACCATGAGCGAGACGAAGCGTTTTGTGCAGTATGCACTGCAGTAGAGTTTATGTATAAATGATGCCAGCATTCGATCAGAAAATCGAGATGTTTAAAGATTGTCGGGTAAGCAGGCTGAAAAGGTACGGGAAATAAACTAGGACATACTAGATTAGTGGAAAATAAAATAAAACTAGAACCGTATCTCAGCCACTGTCATCTCAGAAAGTAACGTGTCCATTTTGCCAAACTACGTCTAAGTGACCAAAAACTAAACATAGCATTAGGAAGACGCTCCCGACCTCCAGTACCTTTAAATCAATGGCTTTGTTCTAATTGTGCCATCATTGAAGATGAAAAACACTATATATTTCACTTTACCTAACATAATCCTCAAAGATTTCTTCTATATAAAGCGATAGAGAAAGATTGATGAATGCCAGACAAATTGACGAAAATGATTTATTCTTATACGTTTTAGCAAATAATGACTTTAACACCATAAATAATATCTGTCACCGTGTTTACAATTTCAGACAATGATGTGCCAAATTATGTATCTTACAAGAGATATACATGTATGTATGTACATATCTTATCCTTTTACTTCTATAAATACTAGTGAGTGAGTATTGTTTTACGCCGCTTTTAGCAAATTCCAGCAATATCACGATGGGGGACACCAGAAATGGGCTTCACACATTGTACCCATGTCGGGAATCGAACCCGGGTCTTCAGCGTGACGATTCGCGAGCGAACGCTTTAACCACGAGGCTACCCGACCGCCCTTCTATCAATACTACATGTAACATGTATGTTTATGTCAAGTTTTATGTGTATATCTACAACATTGCCTCTGTTCCGTAATGAAATGTTTCTTGCAACAAATATAAGTCATCAGTGGGTAATTCCGCAGCGCTGTTAAACTGTTGTTTTTAAATGTTTCATGTGTGTTTGTACGAAAACAGCTCAAAACTAATTGGGTGATGGAGATATATTTTGTTTATTTTGTGCAAACACGCAGCGTATCTTGACCTCTGTGGGAGTATCAGCATCGAGATTCTCACTTCCGAAACGGAAAAAACAACATTTGTATTTGTGGTGACCGCATGACAAACATGTCCGGTGATAACGCGTCCTATGAGTCTGTTGTGTAGCCCTCGCCACTTGAAATAGAATCACGAAATATCGCGATGATTAATTGACAAAGAAAGCTGTATGAGTGTTTATACTTATAAAGTGAAAACAAGCCATTCCACCGATAAGGAGTGTAACCTATAGTAAAGGCAAAAATTGCAAAGAAAATCGAGAAATGTGACTTTTCTGAGCGTTGAACAGCATTATTGAGTTTTTATCACGTGGTTTAAGAATCGACAGTCCGGCGAATGCGAGCGGTTATTCAGCAGTGACCTTGTCAGTAGCGTTTTTCTTTTAGCTCGTGCTGGTAATGTTCTAGTCCTGCACTATGACTGTGGACTATATATATTTTATGAAAAAAAAAAAATATCTAGAAACTCATACAAAAGCAAGTCTAGCCAGATTTAGCTAGCTCTATTCCACAGCACAGGGAATTTTTTAAGAGTCAAGGATATTGTGTAATATAAGTGTCATAGACTAAATGTTCCTCTTGTAATGCACACGCTACTAAACATAGTAGCCCGGAGCGACCTGACTGCAGATCCTCTGATTGTAACCACGTGATCAAAACTCAATGACAATGGTTATCGCTAAGAAAATGGACATTTCTTGAAAAGCGCATTTTGCAATTTTGCCATCACTGAAAGATATATTCCATTTCGGCGGAATGGCTTCTTTTCAATTAATAAGAATTAGCACACATAAACATGTAGCTGCCTTCGTTGATTAATATTCGCTGTAGTTCTTGATTATATTTCAAGTGTCGAGAACTAAGTACCTGAGATGAACATGCAGCATGCATGCACACTTCCCACCAGTCAACTTAATATTTACTATTATACCTTCAAAACAATCCGTTCCATCTCTTTAAAACAGCTACACAATCATTAATTTGTGGCGGGCTAAGACTACACGGGGTTGACTGTGAATCTCAACACATGTTATGAACATTGACCGGTCGTATAGGTTTGTTTCTGCTAGACGAGCCAATTACCGTTCTAGTGCATGCTGAAGATAAGAGCTAGGGAAATAACACTCAAGATCTTAGTCGTCTACAGAAACATGCTCTGTTTGGATTTCGAACCACGTCGACCCCGTGACCGTGCATTAGAGGCTGAGAACTTTAAAGAGGAATAGAAAGATCTGAGGTTAAAGATTTCGTTGATACATTTGTAGAATTAAAAAAAACCACATGGGACAAAGAAAAGACGTTTATATTTTGGCACGTTGCCAAAGAACGTTACACAAAACACAAGGGATCGTTTCATTCGACTTGATCTGTCTTGGTCTCAGAAAAGTAATATTGCCTATCTTAAATCAGTCTGTGATTGATGTGACGTTTGTGCGAATTACTGAGGATAATTGTCTAGCTGTCAATAACTGCTATATTTGTTTCCCGGTGTGTGTGTGTGTGTGTGTGTGTGTGTGTGTGTTTGTGTGTGTGTGTGTGTGTGTGTGTCCGCGCCTATCTCTGATGTGTGGTTTTATAACTAAAATACTGCTCGGAGCGGCAAAATTTATATATTTAAGATTATATATATATTTGACCTATACGATCTGACCGTGCTCTGAAAGTTCTCAAAACGCTTTCTAGGATCCAGCCGTAAGCATCATTTCCCCAGGAACCATCTTGGCAGACATATTGCAATTTGTGGCTAATTTCGTTCAAACTTTGTATGCGCGTAGTTAGTAGTGGAACTCAACACACACGTTCATTTCACGTCATATTGTAAACTCACCTTGTTTTGACCTTTACGTTTTGAACAAGCTCTTAAATTCACTCAAAATGCATGTTTGTGCTGTGATGAGGAAGCTGCACTTTGGCTTGTTTGTTTTCTTCTTGTGGTTCAAATTTTTGTTCAAATGAAGAATTTATTGTCAGTTTTTTCACGAACACCCATTTATCTATGTACGTCTTTGTTTTGTTCTCAACCATGTTCAAATATTGTATTATGAATCATAAGCCTTAGGTATAAGACATTCAAGTCATCATGAAAGGCAGTTAACACAGGCGATGTTTCAAAAACAGTTTTTCTAGGATTCTGTTGAACCGCATTAAAAAACCAGCAATGTTTGCCTCAATAATAACGGCGAATTCAACAACAAAACATGAAATTACTTGTTACAAAAGTAAATTGATAAAAAAGTGTACATTTGGCTGCAGATAAATAAAGAAGCGATGTAGTTATTTGATTTAATATTTATCATTTAGTCCTCATAATTTTTTAAGAAAATATTTCAAATTGGCACAGTGCTACGTACATGACTTCCCTTACATTTTAAACTGTTAAGTCGTTACAGTGCCGTGGCATTGTTTAATATTCATACATTGTTACTCATTTTTCATATTTTTTATTTTTCCATTTGCTTGGTTTTTTTAAGTGGCAGTGACTGATTTGTATATTTGTATACCACGTATTTCATTTCGCGTGGACTTTGGCATCTCCTCGTGGGATCATTCTGGCTGTGGAAGGGTGACACACGCGCTATATCTTTAAGATTAATTTAACAAAGAAGTGAAAGGATCTGCCTGTCCCCTGTTATCGAGACTAAACATAGATCATCCCTGGAAACATTAGAATCATTGTCAGTATGTGTTATCGGTAGCGAATGTAAACACAATAAATCCAGTAGTTAAAACAATACAACCGTCGGCTGGGAATGCCTTTGGAAATCTTATGACAATATATCAGTACTTTTCAAACCATATCGTCGTTTCTTCTAATATTCCCGACCCTGCGTTAATGGTAACCGTTTTGAGACATGGTATACAAGCCATGTAATGTGGTCACCTGGTTAGTTTGCTTGCTCCATATGGAAAACCAAACACGCCCAGCTGGTGTACACGAAACGCGATGCCAGTTACTAAGTCTGTGTCTGAATATAGGGCGTCCCGCCTAAAATGTATATACCATAGTGAATTTAGGAGACTTCTAATACAATGTTATCTGTAAGACACAAAATGTCAGTGTCGTTCTCTCTGCTTGACGTATGATATGATAGGACATATAGACATATATAGCCTGTTTGCCATAGAATCTGAAGAACGCGGTTCCTTAAGCTGTAGTTTGGCGTTTTCTTTTCAAGACATCTCAATCATCCAAACCCCGCAGAGAAGGTAATATGGTGCTTGGAAAACAAGTCTTGGAATCCTGGGAAAACTATTTGATAAATAGGCATGACATTGCTTTAGCTGTGACTGGTTTATAGAACGGTTATGACAATGCCACACCAATTATTCTGGAAATGCTATGTTCCTAATGACTGTTGTGGGGTCCTGGTGGGTATATAATTGTTTAGGCTTGTTTTAATTAACTTCTTGTTTATCGTGACCCCAATCGTTGCTTCCGAATCTAATATCTTTTAAAATTCATAAGCACTTGTAAGATACTTTTTCAATTCAGACTTCGTTTTTACATCGGATTCCGTCTTTTCACCTCGAGTCGCAGAGAACGTCACCAAATGAGTCACTTAGTACATTAGAAATAAATTTAATTCTATAGATTCGCAAGGCACTTAGGAAAAAGAACATGTAAACCCTCTCTATCGCGTAACTATCGAAATGAAAGTAATGAGAAACGAGAACTATTTTAACTGGCTAAATCGGGAACTGCCTGGCTGTTTAACGGGTTGTAACTAGATATCACATTGTTTAAATACAACATCTGTCAGCATTGTCTGAGACACGAAGCCGCCGTGGCGATTCCTGGTGATAAGTGGTCCCGCATCCCCAATGCATAGCTGACAACAATGGGTATCGGGTGGTTACAATGTGGGGATTTTGTGTCAATGATTTCCGATGGCGCTGGTCGTCATTTATGCTTTGAGCTTTGCTTGTCGGGCAAAAGAAAGCATACACTTGAAAACTGGATTTTACCAAAAAATATCAAACGTTATCAAAACTACTTGGCTGAAAACAGTCGCCGAAACACTGCAAGCTTAAGGTAAAAAACACTGTTATGATACCCTTATCAAATACACCACCATCGAAAAACAATTTCTTGTTTGTTTCATTTTTAGCCTCAATCAAAAATAGGTGTATACTTACGTTTGTCTGGCAGTGTATAACTACGGAAGCCTTTTCGGGCCATGTGTTTTTAAAAAAAAAATCGATACTATCTTGAAATTTCAAGATACTCAGTTGAAATTTCAAGATACTATCTTGAAATTTCAAGATACTATCTTAAAATTTCAAGACACTCAGTTGAAATTTCAAGATACTATCTTGAAATTTCAAGATACAGAAGTTGAAATTTCAAGATACAGAAGTTGAAATTTCGGGGGAAACTAAGTTGAAATTTCAAGATACTATACTTCTATTTCAAGAAGTTGAAATTTCAAGATACAGAAGTTGACATTTCAAGATACTAAGTTGAAATTTCAAGATACTATCTTGGTATACAAGATACTATCTTGGAATACAAGATACTACATGTATCTTGGAATACAAGATACTATCTTGAATTTCAACTTTATATCTTGAAATTTCAACTTAGTATCTTCAAATTTCAACTTAGTTTCTTGAAATTTCAACTTAGGATCTTGAAATTTCAAGATAGTATCGAAAAAAGAGAGAAGAAATTACCCTAAAAGGCTTCCGTAGTATAACTACACAGTATGGTAGAAAATATCTACAACCATATCGCAGATTTATAAACTAACCCGATAATGAATACTAACACATAAATAGCCAATAAGGTAGTGACTCGGGTTATTGGCCATATAAGCATGTCACTAGGGATGAAGGGGACCTACATTGCCTGTGTTTCCTGCATGATACCCAGCAGGATTGGCTTCATCGTGCAGTCCTGCAGTACACGCATGGAACTCCAGATATACTCTTAGGCAAGAAGTTACCGACAGTGTGATAATCTACTTCACCTTATTGAAATTGTACGAGAATTTTCTGAGCTGACCTCATACAATTTGTTTGTTTGTTTCATTGTTGTTCAACGTCGCACTCAGCAATATTCCAGCTATTTGACGGCGGTCTGTAAATAATCCAGTCTGGACCAGACAATGCAGTGGTTGACATCATGAGCATCGATCCACGCAATTGGAACACGATGACATGCATCTACCAAGTCAGCGAACCTGACCACCCGATCCCGTTAATCGTTTTACGGCAAGATTAGGTTCTATCACGGGTCTGACCTCATACAGACTTGATATTATTATTTAATTATTAGTTTGACAAATAAAACAATCTACGTTGAATTGTAACTCGAGAAATTCTGGCAGTCCCCATCATAGATGAACATCAGCTTGAAAGGTGAGGTGAGGTGAAATGGGGTTTGACGTCGCGTCCAAGATTATTGCACTTATATAGTGACGTGAATGTACGTATGTGTGTTTGTGTGGCCGCTTGTGCTAGTCCGGACTAATGCCGATTTATAGTGCTAGCTCACTGAGATACCATGCCGCAGTTTTAACATGAATACCCCACTCAGACACAGTATACTGACTCCGAGCCGACCAGTCCTTGTTTTAGCTCCTCAATGCCGAGCGCCAGACAGGGTAACAACAAGTACCATCTTTTAACGTCTTTTGGAATAACGCGCCCGGGGATTGAACCCCGGACCTTCCGTATTAGTACAAGCAGACACACACACGCGCACGCACGCACATGCATGCATGCACGTCGCTATATAAGCGCAATAATCTTGAACGCGACGTTAAACCCCATTTCACCTCACCTCTACGTGGAAACAAATATATGCGGGGTCAAAACCAAATTGGAAGAAGGGTAGATAAAGACACTAGGTGTTATACTAATGATCTAATGGCAGAAAAACTATATACTGGCCCATAAGGGAAAATATGTTTGTAGCGGAGCTTTCGTTTCCGAAATTATACGAGCGCTTCATTCCCTTTGACTGAACGAGTTACAAGTATTTTCATCGGATTACGCTTTATTTCTTAATTGCCCAGTGTGATCTTTTATATACAGCAACAGAAAAGCTGGCTTGTCAAGATAAGACATTTTCTGTTAAACGCTTCGACACTGGTCATACATGAAAGGCAGTAAGCCATCTCACCTTTGTTAATGTACAGTAATACTTTCTATTGCATAGGTTCTGTTTGTATACATGTATGAGAGGATGTGTCATCATGAAGCAGATAAAACATCCCACATATGCAAGCCGATATCTTTGGTTAGGACGGGATGTGGATAAGCAGCATGGTGGTTTGTGGTGGCGTGATTTATTCAATTAATGACAGGCTCATCTCAAATTATTTAAATGTCGTAGGTGTTGAATATAGCGCGCGCGCACGCGCGTGTGTGTGTGTTGTTTAACGCCGCAATATCAGAGCTATATGACGACCGCCTGTAATATATCGAGGATGAACCAGACAATCCAGTAATCTACAGCTCACAGGGTTCCAAAGCTACATTACGATGATTATACAAGAGCTTCTCACCTTCTGTGAAAATGCTTTTCCGATTTCCGACATAATATGTTTTTCTGTTGCGAAAGATGATAACTTAACTTTTCTGTTTCCTAGTAAGTTTGGGCCAAATTATACTGTACGCCCCTTTAATCAAAATGGAAGCCTACATTTAGTGCTATACACTTATTATTAGTGGTATGCATTAGCATAATTTTATCTCCCTTGAAACTCTTCAAAGAAGTCACGATTAACTACTACCTAATATTCGTTTATCCATACACTGTTGGGGCTTGATTCAGATATGCAAAGTCTGTAAATGGTTAAATGAAAGCATAAACAAAATGGTCCTCACGTGGGAAAAATGAAGAGATGAAGTAGTGATTATTGTGGATATATTCCTTCATATTTGACAAAATCTAAACAACATGTTGACAAATAAAGTATTTGTCAAGAAGACGAAGAAAGGTAGTGTGATGAAAATAGTCAGGGAGCACTATCTCCGTGATGACATCACATGTGGATCTGAAATTTGTAAATCTTGTGAACATTCTGATGGCTCCCAAATTCTGGTATCGGAACCATCACGTGACAGCAAACTGTGTCCGACACGCCACTACATTGTACCCGATACAAACGTTGTCTTGCATCAGGTAAGCAGCGCACACGAGCTGTAGAGTTGACGGTGTGAACAGTGTCATATATCCGGGTTATAGCTAAAACGGCACCTCAGCAAAACGTCACCTGGCGAAAACGGCACCGATTGGCGAAAACGTCACCTCGCCTCAGGAGAGAACGGCTACTATTGCCTGGCGAAAACGGCACCTTATGTTTTTTTAACCTTGATAAAATAAATGATATTAAATAACATGGTCGCTTGCAAACACCAATAATTGTGAAATGTTACAACTAGCTTACATTAGAATTTAGCCTCTACTCCAACTATAATCCAACTTAGCCTATACGCAACTCAACTTATTGTGAAAACATAACATGCCTTGAAGTAAAATAAATGAAATTAAACTCACATCGTCTCTTACAAACACTAATAATAGTGAAATGTTTAAACAAGTTTACAGTAGAAATTAGCCCCCTACTGTCCAGGACATTTTTTGTGAGGCCAAGAGAATATTCTCCTGGTAAATAGAGGTGCCGTTTTCGCCTGTCACATAGTAGCCGTTTTCGCCAAATGCGGTGCCGTTTTCGCCAGAGAAATCGGTGACGTTTTGCTGAGGTGCCGTTTTAGCCTGCACCCCATATATCCCTGATAAAACAATTAAATCACGCTAACCATGCTGGTAATCATGTAATACAAAAACAAATAGATAATTCTAAGTGAAAAGTAACTTCCAGCCCACTCACCCACGGTTGGTAACATTTCTGTCAGAATCGGTGAAATTTATTCCAATAGACATAATTGAAAATTTCATTTCTACACTGACACTGACATTTTTTAATGAGACATTGATATATGACTCAACAGATACCTTATGATTATAAACCTGGAAATGTTAAAGGCACAGAATAAAGTAAATCTGATAAACATGATATTGATTATCTACTCTGGTATGTCGTTACTATTGTGGGCCTGCACTTTCGAAAATGGCTATTTACATATTTAAGTCACCAGCCTGCCTGGTTTGTTGGGAGTAAGCATATTTCAGACACTGACTGACACAAATGCATGATTTTTTTAATGCATGATGCACAAATGCATGATTTGCTGCAAAACCATAGGATACACCATGTAAACCATATTGTTGGATACAGAGTTACATCTCAAGTAGCATGGTTTGGTCAATTCTGGAAGACAGCTGAAATATGTTCTGTTATTCAAGACAATAACTAGTTACCATGGTATTGTCCTCAAAACTAATTTTGTGTTTGTTTTACAGTTTGACGTTCTGGAAGATAAAAGCATTCAAAATGCTATAATTCTTCAAACAGTCATAGAAGAGGTAAGACATCAAACTGACATTTTCTGATCATCATAATCACAACAAACTGTATTGAATTACTTTGCAATAAACATTGCATTGCATGTTGCTGTGTTTGCCATTATGACTACAGCATGTATAAGTTTACTTATAATGATTTATGTGAACATGATCATGATGATGTAAGGATTATTAATGATTGATATAATTTACTGCACAATTACTTTTCAGGTCAAACATAAGAGTATTCCTGTCTACAAGAGGTTAAAAGATCAGCTGGGAAACTCTGACAAGCATTTCTACACATTCTCCAATGAATACCACAGGTAGGAGAGGCTGTGACAGGAATAATTCCTACCTTGAACTTGTATCATGAGTTCAGCCCTTGAACATGTGTCATGGGTCTGTCCCTTGAACGTGTGTCATGTGTCCATCCCTTGAATGTGTGTCATGGGTCCATCCCTTGAATTTGTGTCACAGGTTCATCCCTTGAATTTGTGTCATGGATCCATCCCTTGAACTTGTGTTATGGGTCCGCCCAAAAATCCTCTCCAAAATCCAAAAAGTCCTCTCCAAACATTCTGTATACGACCTGGCTACATTATAGGATGGTTTTCATTTCAAAATTCAAAATCCCAACATGTGCAAGGCACTGCAGTGTTTTCACGGATGCTGAAATAGTGCCTTGAATTCATCTTAATCAGAACTGTTGGACAGAGTCTTCATCTACAATGAACACGATGAAGTAAGATTTTCACTTTGAAAAATTCAAAACCAAACTTATATTGATAATGTTTCAATGAGCCCCTTGAATTAGGAGCTTGTAAAGAAATGTCAAACAGAGTATTTGTCATGTGTTTAAAGCTTCATGTTGTTTGACCCCAGAGACACATTTGTGGAGAGGAAGCCAGGCGAGTCTTCCAATGACCGGAATGACCGCGCTATCCGCACAGCGTGCACCTGGTACCAGAATCATCTGCAGGGGGTCTCCCCCGCCATCAACATCGTGCTACTCACCAACGATGTTGACAACAAGGTCAAGGCCACTAAAGAGGGGATAACCTGCTATGCTTGTAAGTTGTGATGGAACTGTGGGAGTGGATGTTGTTTTTTACGTCAGTCAGCTATGTCATGGGTCCATGCTAAATAATGGGGGCATGGCTGGCCAAGTAGCCTATGTTACAGCAATTGCATCAGATGTTCAGCTTGCACCATCAATGGACAAATTAACTAACCACAAACCAAGGAAAATAATATAGATTTTATCACCTGCCATCAGCCTTCGCTGACTGCAAGATGTAGGATACTATCCAAAGAAGTGACCTGTGTTCCCTTGGTCAAGGTCACAGAAGAAATATTGTACCCTGATTGGCTGAATTGTACGTACTGTCAGGTTTGATTGCCCTTAAGCCAGGTCTTGCTTTGTATCCACCAATCTTCATGTATGTAGTGTTGCCACCAGTCTTCATGTCAGTGGGTAAGTGCTTTGAATGGATGGATTATAGCACATCACAAATTTCCATTATTGCTGTTTTATGACAAGATTTGGGCACTTAGGGTCTATTCCAATCAGTGTCCTGATTTGTATCATCAGTATTATATAAAGCAGTGATACGTTATAGATGTCAGACAGAACAAGGACATGAGAGGAGTGTATTACACCTGATTATGATATATTGTTGTTTCAGTTGAAGACTATGTAAAAAGTCTGAAAAATGGATCTGAACTTGTAGACAGACTGGCAAGCTCGGATCGATCCATGGTAGGTGACTTCTTTCAGAGGGAACAAGAGTTGTCAGTGAAAACAGTATGGGAAGATACTGCGTTTGATGCATTCAGATGTTGCCATGGTTTCAGTATCATGGAACTACTGGTACTCTTATCCTCTTGTTCTTTTTCCAGAGTTGTTGCTTTTGTTTGTTGTTTAATGTCGCACTCAACAATATTCCAGCTATATGTAGTTGGTCTGTATATAATCGAATCTGACCCAGACAATCCAGTGATTGACGTCATGAGCATCGATCCACACAGTTGGGATACGATGACATGCAATCTACCAAGTCAGCGAGCCTGACTACCCGATCCATCTAGTCGGCTCTTACAACCAGCAGAGGTTGCTGGAGACCTAGATTCTTACCTGGAATCCCTACAGGTGTGTTCCAGAGGGGTATCCCTGTAGTTTAACATGAAAAGTGTTTAGTCAGCATGTTGACGGGCACAGGTGCTCGGGTCATTAAAGGTGCTGGACATTGCTGTGCAGAGTTGCATCCCTTAGATGTGGCAGAACCCTATGATTGATGGTTCAAATCCTGGTTTGTCCTGATTGTGTTTCTAGGTTTGTCAGCACCATGCCTGTGTGTGACAACTTGAGTAATGACAATAACTAAATTAAACTTTGTCATAACAGTTTTATTAATGAACACTAATTCACAGGAATATATGTCTTTCTTTTAAGGTTTGTATCAAATTACAGTGTAACATGTAACCTGTATCTTTGACCTTGGCCTGATTAAACAATAAACATAAATTACTGGATGAGTGTAAGAGATGTAGTGAAAGGGATGTGGAGTGTTGAGATGGTCCCTGTTGCAGGTCGGAGACAGCCGTGTGATGTATCCTGAGCACCTAGGGCTGTCCGAGATCCAGCGCGGGATCAAGTCCGGGAAGTATCACCAGGGCAGCTTCCTGGCAAGCCGGGAAAACTACAAGGAGGCCAATGTCAGCGCCCATGACCAGGACAGGATGGTGGGTAGTCTGCATGCACAACACTGAAACACAAGGGGCGATGGGGTGGTTAAGGTGTTCACGTGTCTCGTCAAAGATCTGGGTTTGATTCCCCACATGGGTACAATGTTCCGAAGCCCATTTCTGGTGTACCCTGCCATGGTTTCCTGGTATGTTGCTAAGTTTGTTGTGAAACCTCACTAAATCACACAACCTCACTCAAACACAAAATCTGCTTCTCAGGACTTTTCTGCATAATTATAATATCTATTTCCTTCTCAACATTTTGACTCTGATCACCTGAATGTTATCAGCTTATATTATTGCACAAAAGAAACTTTATATCTTATGGCACTGTGCCATGGCCACTTCCGTGGTCTTGTGGATAGAGTATGTGCCAGGAGAGCAGTGGGTTGGTGGTTTTATCTCATGACTGCCTCTGTGGTCTTGTGGATAGAGTGTGTGCCCGGAGAGCAGTGGGTCGGTGGTTTTATCCCATGACTGCCTCTGTGGTCTTGTGGATAGAGTGTGTGCCAGGATAGCAGTGGATCGGAGGTTTTATCTCATGACTGCCTCTGTGGTCTTGTGGATAGAGTGTGTGCCAGGAGAGCAGTGGGTTGGTGGTTTTATCCCATGGCTGCCTCTGTGGTCTTGTGGATAGAGTGTGTGCCAGGAGAGCAGTGGGTTGGTGGTTTTATCTCATGACTGCCTCTGTGGTCTTGTGGATAGAGTGTGTGCCCGGAGAGCAGTGGGTCGGTGGTTTTATCCCACGGCTGCCTCTGTGGTCTTGTGGATAGATTGTGTGCCAGGAGAGCAGTGGGTCGGTGGTTTTATCTCATGGCTGCCTCTGTGGTCTTGTGGATAGAGTGTGTGCCAGGAGAGCATTGGGTCGGTGGTTTTATCCCATGGCTGCCTCTGTGGTCTTGTGGATAGATTGTGTGCCAGGAGAGCAGTGGGTCGGTGATTTTATCTCATGACTGCCTCTGTGGTCTTGTGGATAGAGTGTGTGCCAGGAGAGCAGTGGGTTGGTGGTTTTATCCCATGGCTGCCTCTGTGGTCTTGTGGATAGAGTGTGTGCCAGGAGAGCAGTGGGTTGGTGGTTTTATCCCATGGCTGCCTCTGTGGTTTTGTGGATAGAGTGTGTGCCAGGAGAGCAGTGGGTTGGTGGTTTTATCCCATGGCTGCCTCTGTGGTCTTGTGGATAGAGTGTGTGCCAGGAGAGCAGTGGGTTGGTGGTTTTATCTCATGGCTGCCTCTGTGGTCTTGTGGATAGAGTGTGTGCCAGGAGAGCAGTGGGTCGGTGGTTTTATCCCACGGCTGCCTCTGTGGTCTTGTGGATAGATTGTGTGCCAGGAGAGCAGTGGGTCGGTGGTTTTATCCCACGGCTGCCTCTGTGGTCTTGTGGATAGAGTGTGTGCCCGGAGAGCAGTGGGTCGGTGGTTTTATCTCATGACTGCCTCTGTGGTCTTGTGGATAGAGTGTGTGCCAGGAGAGCAGTGGGTCGGTGGTTTTATCCCATGGCTGCCTCTGTGGTCTTGTGGATAGAGTGTGTGCCAGGAGAGCAGTGGGTTGGTGGTTTTATCCCATGGCTGCCTCTGTGGTCTTGTGGGTAGAGTGTGTGCCAGGAGAGCAGTGGGTCGGTGGTTTTATCCCATGGCTGCCTCTGTGGTCTTGTGGATAGAGTGTGTGCCAGGAGAGCAGTGGGTTGGTGGTTTTATCTCATGACTGCCTCTGTGGTCTTGTGGATAGAGTGTGTGCCAGGAGAGCAGTTGGTCGGTGGTTTTATCCCACGGCTGCCTCTGTGGTCTTGTGGATAGATTGTGTGCCAGGAGAGCAGTGGGTCGGTGGTTTTATCCCATGGCTGCCTCTGTGGTCTTGTGGATAGAGTGTGTGCCCGGAGAGCAGTGGGTTGGTGGTTTTATCTCATGACTGCCTCTGTGGTCTTGTGGATAGAGTGTGTGCCAGGAGAGCAGTGGGTTGGTGGTTTTATCCCATGGCTGCCTCTGTGGTCTTGTGGATAGAGTGTGTGCCCGGAGAGCAGTGGGTTGGTGGTTTATCTCATGGCTGCCTCTGTGGTCTTGTGGATAGAGTGTGTGCCCGGAGAGCAGTGGGTTGGTGGTTTTATCTCATGGCTGCCTCTGTGGTCTTGTGGATAGAGTGTGTGCCCGGAGAGCAGTGGGTTGGTGGTTTTATCTCATGACTGCCTCTGTGGTCTTGTGGATAGAGTGTGTGCCAGGAGAGCAGTGGGTTGGTGGTTTTATCCCATGGCTGCCTCTGTGGTCTTGTGGATAGAGTGTGTGCCAGGAGAGCAGTGGGTTGGTGGTTTTATCTCATGACTGCCTCTGTGGTCTTGTGGATAGAGTGTGTGCCCGGAGAGCAGTGGGTCGGTGGTTTTATCCCACGGCTGCCTCTGTGGTCTTGTGGATAGATTGTGTGCCAGGAGAGCAGTGGGTCGGTGGTTTTATCCCACGGCTGCCTCTGTGGTCTTGTGGATAGAGTGTGTGCCAGGAGAGCATTGGGTCGGTGGTTTTATCCCATGGCTGCCTCTGTGGTCTTGTGGATAGATTGTGTGCCAGGAGAGCAGTGGGTCGGTGATTTTATCTCATGACTGCCTCTGTGGTCTTGTGGATAGAGTGTGTGCCCGGAGAGCAGTGGGTTGGTGGTTTTATCCCATGGCTGCCTCTGTGGTCTTGTGGATAGATTGTGTGCCAGGAGAGCAGTGGGTCGGTGATTTTATCTCATGACTGCCTCTGTGGTCTTGTGGATAGAGTGTGTGCCAGGAGAGCAGTGGGTTGGTGGTTTTATCCCATGGCTGCCTCTGTGGTCTTGTGGATAGAGTGTGTGCCAGGAGAGCAGTGGGTTGGTGGTTTTATCCCATGGCTGCCTCTGTGGTCTTGTGGATAGAGTGTGTGCCAGGAGAGCAGTGGGTTGGTGGTTTTATCCCATGGCTGCCTCTGTGGTCTTGTGGATAGAGTGTGTGCCCGGAGAGCAGTGGGTTGGTGGTTTTATCTCATGGCTGCCTCTGTGGTCTTGTGGATAGAGTGTGTGCCCGGAGAGCAGTGGGTCGGTGGTTTTATCCCATGGCTGCCTCTGTGGTCTTGTGGATAGAGTGTGTGCCCGGAGAGCAGTGGGTCGGTGGTTTTATCCCATGGCTGCCTCTGTGGTCTTGTGGATAGATTGTGTGCCAGGAGAGCAGTGGGTCGGTGATTTTATCTGATGACTGCCTCTGTGGTCTTGTGGATAGAGTGTGTGCCAGGAGAGCAGTGGGTTGGTGGTTTTATCCCATGGCTGCCTCTGTGGTCTTGTGGATAGAGTGTGTGCCAGGAGAGCAGTGGGTTGGTGGTTTTATCCCATGGCTGCCTCTGTGGTCTTGTGGATAGAGTGTGTGCCCGGAGAGCAGTTGGTCGGTGGTTTTATCCCATGGCTGCCTCTGTGGTCTTGTGGATAGATTGTGTGCCAGGAGAGCAGTGGGTCGGTGATTTTATCTCATGACTGCCTCTGTGGTCTTGTGGATAGAGTGTGTGCCAGGAGAGCAGTGGGTTGGTGGTTTTATCCCATGGCTGCCTCTGTGGTCTTGTGGATAGATTGTGTGCCAGGAGAGCAGTGGGTCGGTGATTTTATCTCATGACTGCCTCTGTGGTCTTGTGGATAGAGTGTGTGCCAGGAGAGCAGTGGGTTGGTGGTTTTATACCATGGCTGCCTCTGTGGTCTTGTGGATAGAGTGTGTGCCAGGAGAGCAGTGGGTTGGTGGTTTTATCCCATGGCTGCCTCTGTGGTCTTGTGGATAGAGTGTGTGCCAGGAGAGCAGTGGGTTGGTGGTTTTATCCCATGGCTGCCTCTGTGGTCTTGTGGATAGAGTGTGTGCCCGGAGAGCAGTGGGTTGGTGGTTTTATCTCATGGCTGCCTCTGTGGTCTTGTGGATAGAATGTGTGCCCGGAGAGCAGTGGGTCGGTGGTTTTATCCCATGGCTGCCTCTGTGGTCTTGTGGATAGAGTGTGTGCCCGGAGAGCAGTTGGTCGGTGGTTTTATCCCATGGCTGCCTCTGTGGTCTTGTGGATAGATTGTGTGCCAGGAGAGCAGTGGGTCGGTGATTTTATCTCATGACTGCCTCTGTGGTCTTGTGGATAGAGTGTGTGCCAGGAGAGCAGTGGGTTGGTGGTTTTATCCCATGGCTGCCTCTGTGGTCTTGTGGATAGAGTGTGTGCCAGGAGAGCAGTGGGTTGGTGGTTTTATCCCATGGCTGCCTCTGTGGTCTTGTGGATAGAGTGTGTGCCCGGAGAGCAGTTGGTCGGTGGTTTTATCCCATGGCTGCCTCTGTGGTCTTGTGGATAGATTGTGTGCCAGGAGAGCAGTGGGTCGGTGATTTTATCTCATGACTGCCTCTGTGGTCTTGTGGATAGAGTGTGTGCCAGGAGAGCAGTGGGTTGGTGGTTTTATCCCATGGCTGCCTCTGTGGTCTTGTGGATAGAGTGTGTGCCCGGAGAGCAGTGGGTTGGTGGTTTTATCTTATGGCTGCCTCTGTGGTCTTGTGGATAGAGTGTGTGCCCGGAGAGCAGTGGGTTGGTGGTTTTATCTCATGGCTGCCTCTGTGGTCTTGTGGATAGAGTGTGTGCCAGGAGAGCAGTGGGTTGGTGGTTTTATCTCATGACTGCCTCTGTGGTCTTGTGGATAGAGTGTGTGCCAGGAGAGCAGTGGGTTGGTGGTTTTATCCCATGGCTGCCTCTGTGGTCTTGTGGATAGATTGTGTGCCAGGAGAGCAGTGGGTTGGTGGTTTTATCTCATGACTGCCTCTGTGGTCTTGTGGATAGAGTGTGTGCCCGGAGAGCAGTGGGTCGGTGGTTTTATCCCACGGCTGCCTCTGTGGTCTTGTGGATAGATTGTGTGCCAGGAGAGCAGTGGGTCGGTGGTTTTATCCCACGGCTGCCTCTGTGGTCTTGTGGATAGAGTGTGTGCCAGGAGAGCATTGGGTCGGTGGTTTTATCCCATGGCTGCCTCTGTGGTCTTGTGGATAGATTGTGTGCCAGGAGAGCAGTGGGTCGGTGATTTTATCTCATGACTGCCTCTGTGGTCTTGTGGATAGAGTGTGTGCCAGGAGAGCAGTGGGTTGGTGGTTTTATCCCATGGCTGCCTCTGTGGTCTTGTGGATAGAGTGTGTGCCAGGAGAGCAGTGGGTTGGTGGTTTTATCCCATGGCTGCCTCTGTGGTCTTGTGGATAGAGTGTGTGCCAGGAGAGCAGTGGGTTGGTGGTTTTATCCCATGGCTGCCTCTGTGGTCTTGTGGATAGAGTGTGTGCCCGGAGAGCAGTGGGTTGGTGGTTTTATCTCATGGCTGCCTCTGTGGTCTTGTGGATAGAGTGTGTGCCAGGAGAGCAGTGGGTCGGTGGTTTTATCCCATGGCTGCCTCTGTGGTCTTGTGGATAGAGTGTGTGCCCGGAGAGCAGTGGGTCGGTGGTTTTATCCCATGGCTGCCTCTGTGGTCTTGTGGATAGATTGTGTGCCAGGAGAGCAGTGGGTTGGTGATTTTATCTGATGACTGCCTCTGTGGTCTTGTGGATAGAGTGTGTGCCAGGAGAGCAGTGGGTTGGTGGTTTTATCCCATGGCTGCCTCTGTGGTCTTGTGGATAGAGTGTGTGCCAGGAGAGCAGTGGGTTGGTGGTTTTATCCCATGGCTGCCTCTGTGGTCTTGTGGATAGAGTGTGTGCCAGGAGAGCAGTGGGTCGGTGGTTTTATCCCATGGCTGCCTCTGTGGTCTTGTGGATAGAGTGTGTGCCAGGAGAGCAGTGGGTCGGTGATTTTATCTCATGACTGCCTCTGTGGTCTTGTGGATAGAGTGTGTGCCAGGAGAGCAGTGGGTTGGTGGTTTTATCCCATGGCTGCCTCTGTGGTCTTGTGGATAGAGTGTGTGCCCGGAGAGCAGTGGGTCGGTGGTTTTATCCCATGGCTGCCTCTGTGGTCTTGTGGATAGAGTGTGTGCCAGGAGAGCAGTGGGTCGGTGATTTTATCTCATGACTGCCTCTGTGGTCTTGTGGATAGAGTGTGTGCCAGGAGAGCAGTGGGTTGGTGGTTTTATCCCATGGCTGCCTCTGTGGTCTTGTGGATAGAGTGTGTGCCAGGAGAGCAGTGGGTTGGTGGTTTTATCCCATGGCTGCCTCTGTGGTCTTGTGGATAGAGTGTGTGCCAGGAGAGCAGTGGGTCGGTGGTTTTATCCCATGGCTGCCTCTGTGGTCTTGTGGATAGAGTGTGTGCCTGGATAGCAGTGGGTTGGTGGTTTTATCCCATGGCTGCCTCTGTGGTCTTGTGGATAGATTGTGTGCCCGGAGAGCAGTGGGTTGGTGGTTTTATCCCATGACTGCCTCTGTGCAGATGCATATGCATGCTCATCTCTTTAGAAGTGCAGTAATCTTGAACCTGACCTCATGTACGAGATACCATTGTTTACTAATAACCATGGTGTCATCTGTCACTGTTTCAGATCTTTGTGCAAGGTCTGCAGAACATGAACCGTGCTGTCCATGACGATATTGTCGCAGTAGAGATGTTGCCAGAAGAGGAGTGGAGTTGTCCATCATCCCTGGTGCTGCAAGACGAGGCTGACAAGACTTTGGAAGAGGAGGACCTAGCAGATGTGAGATACTGACGGGTGAACCATTCATCCCTGAGGGGTGGGGATCAGTGGGTCACTCCCGAAAATATCAAGCTGTGGCCATTTAGGAGAAAAATGTAGAATTATGTTACAGTACTAAATTGAACGACAGTTACCACCAGTACGGCTGATTCCTTTGAAATTATGGTCTATCTCTCGCTGCCCTGGGATAAACATTTGAACGGAGGATGCATTGCACAGTACGTGGGAAGCTCTGTTACAATCGCAACCATATATTAGAAATTCCGGACTGTTTGTTTGTTCAGTTTTCAAAATTTTAATCCGGAACTTTGTCAACATATTTTTCAAGCGTAGTCTGAAATGGAAGTTGCCAGGTTGAAACGACTGCTGTAAAGCTCGAGAAAGCTGCTTTCTAATTGGCTGATGTTGACTTCTTGTCAGTAATTCCATTGGTTGGTCAAAGTTCGCGAAAGGTCATTCTGACTTGACCCGTAATGGGATGTCCTCAGATCTTTGTTAAGCGGCAGCGAGAACTTAGATCTGATTTTAATGAGATTGTTACATACATAGACTTAAGACAATCGGAACGTGACAACCATATTTTTTAACGAGGCCCTTATGCTAAGCATCATTGTTTATATGAGTAAAAGATCTGACTTTATTGTCCCTTTGGGTTTGTAATATCCCGAGTTGATGGATGTGATGCAAAGTTCATTAGATAAAATTACAGATATATGTCCTGATGTAATAATGGGTTTTCAAGGAAAAACTGGAGAAGAACAAAGTTCCAAAGGATCTGCGACAGCCGACCGCGAGGATTGTGGGTATTATCCAGAGAAAATGGCGTCAGTACTGTGGGATGCTGAGACCGTCACAGCTCAAGGAGGTAGACATCCATATCAGTTTCATTTTGTCCTGTGTCACTTGTTGTTGAACGTCCTGGGAAGATGGGGATCAAAATGATGAACTACAAAATATAGTGGATGCTTACAGTGTATGGGATAACTAAGTGTGTCATGGCTCCCAGAGTGCGGATCATTAGTCGACATTGGCATGTTTAATTATTTACAAGGCTGATAAAGCTGTGTTGTTGCTGAATGCTAACCAGTTTTCGAAATATACATTGGCCCGTAGGCCTGAGGCAGACAGATTTGTTCTCGGGCTGATAGTTTTAAATTGCAGCAGGCCCTTACACCCTGCAGTTTATTTAAGTAATTATTTATTAAGCATTATTTTAGTAATGTGATAAACATAACTTTCATATTTATAAACAGTAGGGTTAGACCTTTCAAATGGTGTATGACATCGCTGATAATTTGATAAGTTGATAATTTCCTGATAAATGTAGGCTTCATTTATCACCACTGAGTCTCTGGGAACTCAGTGTGATAGCAGTGAAAGCTTCTGGTTAACTGGTTGTGTAATTTATATTGCAAAAGTATGTCTTCCTGCTTCAGCTAAAATGTTTTGGCCTACAGTTTTTCAACTTAAGGCTCTCAGCTTACTCTGCTGAGTTTCAGACACTGTTGCTAACCTTATGTCGATATCCATATCAGGGCCCGATTCCACAAAGCAATCATAGTGCAAAGATCATCATAACTCCCATGATAGACATGCGTAATCATAGCGCATAGATTGCTTTGTGCAACGGGGCCCAGGGTCATAGCTAAAGGAAACTGAGATGTAAGCAATCACGTTACAGAACATTTTTTTCTTTAACCCTAATGGCGCTTATTATCGAACACAAGTAGGCCTGTACAGTACATGTGACACAGAGATATCCCTAGAGACCCGTGAAGATCAGGGATAGAACAGGTCCTCAGCAACCCATGCTTGCCGTAAAAGGCGACTTTGCTTGTCGTAGGAGGCGACTAACGGGATCGGGTGGTCAGGCTAGCTAACTTGGTTATGCATGTCAGCGTTTCCCAATTTTGTGGATCGATGCTCATGATGTCAATCACTGGATTGTCTGGTCCAGACTCGATTATTTACAGACCACCGTCATATAGCTGTAATAATGCTGAGTGCGGCGTAAAACAACAAACAAAGATGTCACAAGAACTTATGCAACAAGCCAACACAACAATATCTAACCAAATCCTCGATGACAATTTTCGCACTGCTAGCCGGGTCAGTTTGTTAATTAACCAAAGCTTTTGTGACTATAAGCATGATAACAAACGACTGAAGGAACACACAAGGATACATTTTTAAAACTATATTCTATTTTACTTTTGTAACAAATTCAAAGTGTTCGCACTTGCTTTTTGTGCTATGTTGTAGCTATAACACTGGTCACTATATGTCAATATTTCAGAGTCGCCGCCACCTGTTTGTCCCTGCGGAGAAACGTATTCCCAGGATACGTATAGAGACCCGTCAAGCTGAACAGCTAGCAGGTCAACGGATCATTGTTGCCATTGACAACTGGCCCAAGAACTCCCGGTATCCACAGGTAAAATGTGAAAACATCTTTCTGTCTTATCATGGGAGGGGATGTAGAAACACAGGAATACAGTTAGAAACGTAATACAATTGGCTCTTAAGTGACAGACAAAAATTCTGCTATATGGATGTATCTGAATCAATATCAAACAGGATCCTGTGACTTGCTGAACAAGTAACAAGGGACCCTAACTAGCTTGACCATTACAGCTTCAGACCATTCCTGTTTTGATCTTTCATGTGTGACTCCTGAATAAGAATACAGTGGTCCCTCGCTACAACGCTACCAATGGGGTCCAAATAATTGGTGGGCGTTATAGACGATGAGCCGTTTAACCGAGGCCGAGGCGGGGGAGCGCGCTTGGCCAATCTCACGATCTTCGCCTTGTCTCGCACATTGCAATGATACAAGTTGTTTACCGTTCATAGTATAAAAATATATATCCATTATGTTTTCGCCATTTGTTATTATTTACAAGCCTTAACTGTCACATTCAATGTGAATGTAGTCTACTTACATGAAAATATCGATCGATAATGGTAGTAACAGATGCTATGAGTGAAGAGCCAATCACAATTCATTACACAAGTACAGAGTGATGCAGTGGCATTGATTGGTCACGTTGCTTAAAATACGGAAAACGAGAGTTTTGACCAGGACTACGCGCATTCATACACATTCATGCAAATATAGATACACATTCAAGCCAGATTAATTGGTTTGATACGGTTACTTGATCCGAATCAAAAGGAATGACCGCCGTGTTGTGACAGCAACTACATGTGAGTTGACAGTGTCGCCTCAAATTGGATTGCCCACTAATTAAGAAAATAAACTTCGCTTGTGGTTCTCTTTTATTGCATGCATGCGCTTCTAAGATCAAAAGGATGTATAGTGTGAAAAGTTAACTAGTAGAACGATCGTATTTCTGGGACTTGCCGCGGATGTTTTCAAACAGATTATTAGAACTCCATTCAGCGATAAACGGTTGATTATGCAATGAGAAGCGTTATGTGCAAATGAACAACGAACAACAATACAATCACGGCTGTGTAAAACTCTCAGTATTAAAAGTGTACCTTTTTTTTTTTGAGCCATGCGATACCGCGCGTAGTAACCGAGGTAGCGCTTTATCGAAGAGCCCAATAGTGAGGGATCTTGTATTACATACAATGTTAATACTTAATTTTTTAATTTTTTTTATCGAAATAGTTATTTGTTTGACAATTTGCACTGAGTTACTGGTGGAGGGGGTGGGGGGAGCTAGTGAGGGGGTGAGGGGTAGGTGGAAGGGGTGGGGCGAGCTAGTGAGGGGGCTGGTGGAGGGGGTGGGGGAGCTCATGAGGGCAGCGTTAGAAATTGGCACTAATCCTGTAGTCCTTACCAAACTGCCCAATAGTAAAGGTATCCTAAGGACTAGTAGAAATTTGCCCATTTAAGGGTTTTGCTATATGTTATCATTATTAGGACTAGTGGACAAAAACTGTTAGTTTCTTACCCTGGAGGGGGATGGGGGAGGGGCTGGGGGTAGCTAGTGAGGGGGCTGGAGGATGGGATGGAGGGAGCTAGTGAGGGGGCTGGGATTTTATAAAAAAACAAACTGTCCCCCATAATTCTTGAAAACAATAAGTAAGCTTGAGACTGTTGAAAAAGAAAAGAAATTGCCTCCCACAAAAGTCCATGGCAGCAAAGTGTTCAGGCTCATGCTGCATGGATGTCTACAGGTGGAAGTATATTCCTCTTGTACAGATGTGTTTAGGATATGTGTGGTGCCAGTGTGTCAACAGTCGAACCAGCCTGGCTCGCTAGATTATGTCAGGCCACTTTTAGACTTGAGTAGCCATGTGTTGTTTTTTAAACTACCAAATACAAGGGGAAGGTTGGTTGAAGAGAGAGAACATTATTTTCAAATTTCAACAAGATTAGAACTTCAATCTGGATCGATATCAAACAGGGTTCTGTCCCTTGCTGAACTAGTAACATGGGACCCTAACTAGCTTGACAACAATATAGCTTCTGACCATTCCTGTTTTGATCTTTCATATGTCACAGTTGAAGAACAATATTACATAGATACAATACTAGACAGAAAATTTAGCTAGCCAGTCAGTCAAGTTTGATTTGATTGTCGTTGGCCAGAAAGAGAACGAAATAGCCATGGGAGTCCGAGCAGGTGCTTAGTTTGCACCCTGTGTGGTTCGGAATACAACACATTTTTTCATTATCTGTGTAGATGTATTGGGGACATTTCAATGTAAAGTAAACATTGTTAATGAAAATAAAACCATGAGCTAGTTTGCAATTGTTGTACCAGGTTTAATGTTATTGGGACAGTTAAAGTAGGTTTTGAATACTAGCATGGCTGTTGCAAGAGGTGTACCAAAGTTTAATGTTAACATGAATACATGACTTTTACAAACACACTGCAATTGTTGAACCCACAGGGGTTGAAATCAGTAATTATGTAGCTGCAGATGAAAACATGTCTTTTCTCAAAACAACATCCAAGGTCAAGGTCAAATATAAAATGGTGGTCCCTTAGTTTGGCATCCTAGATAAATCATCATCATCATCGTCGTCATCATCATCATCATCATCATCATCATCATCATCATCATCATCATGATAATGATGATGTAAGTAAGTGAAGCCTGTCGACCAATACATGCTTCTCTGTGTGCAGGGCCACTTTGTGAGAAAGCTGGGTGCTGTGGGGGACAAGGAGACGGAGAACGAGGTGCTACTGCTCGAACATGATGTCCCACATTCCAACTTCTCCGAGACTGTGCTCAGCTTCCTGCCCAAGGTGCCCTGGAGTATCTCAGAGGATGTGAGTTGATTCACGTGCGCATGCGCAGCTCAAGGGGTGCATTCGGGTCCTTTCTATCCTCTGGGGACACAGTTCTAAAATTTTCCCTACCTTTTCCCCCCTAAAGAGGGAGATAAGGAATTAGTATAACTCTAAAAACTACAATTCTGTATCATGGTATATATTGTGTCATGACATCAGTATCATGATAGCCCATTATGATCCAGGGTAGAATAGGTCTTTAGCAACCCATGCTTGCGGTAAAAGGCTACTATGCTTGTCGTAAGAGGCAACTAACGGGATCGGGTGGTCAGGCTCGCTGACTTGGTTGATACATGTCGTCGTATCCAAATTGTGTGGATTGATGCTCATGATATCAATCACTGAATTGCCTGGTCCTGACTCAATTATTTACAGACCGCCATCATATAGCTGGAATATTGCAAGTGCGGCATTAAACAACAAACAAACAAACAAACAAAAGTATCATGATATGCTCTGTGTCAAGACTTGTGTCTTTCCCAGACCCAATGGACCCGTGAAGATTCCGGGGTAGAATATATCTTCAGCAACCCATGCTTGCCATAAAAGGTGACTATGCTTGTCGTAAAAGGCGACTAACGGGATTGGGTGGTCAGGCTCGCTGACTTGGTTGATACATGTCGTTGTATCCCAATTGTGTGGATTGATGCTCATGATATCAATCACTGGATTGCCTGGTCAAGACTCGTTTATTTACAGACCGCCATCATATAAATTAAACAACAAACAAACAAACAAACAAATCATGATATCATGATATGCTCTGTATCAAGACTTGTGTCTTTTCCCAGACCCAATGTCATGTTGCTGTTGTCTTCCATACAGGACATGAAGCATCGCCAGGACCTGCGTCACATCACCGTGTGTAGCGTCGACCCTCCCGGCTGTACCGACATTGACGATGCTCTCCACTGTCGCAACCTGGACAACGGCAACCTGGAGGTATGTTGATCCCTCAGTCATCATCATGATCATCATATGATCATTGTTATCATGGTTAGTGCGCTAAATTACAATATTTGCATCTTGAAGACGTTTGCAGTCATCATACTGTCAGCCTATATATATGTAGAGATCAGAGTTTGCAAGGTTTATGTACTCTGTAGGATATCAAACTTCATTCACCAAGTTCAAGGGGAGGTAAATGCCGTTGCACCTTCAGTGTGCATTGTGTGGGGTGTGTGAGATCTCATTGCATGGAGCTTGGGGAATTGCATGTGCACAATAAAGTCTTGATTGTTGAAATGCTTGGATGAAATGGGTGCTTGTGTTTGTTATACAAAAAGTATGCACTGAAAAAGAATCATTCACGATGCAACTTTGAATTTGTTATGTCTAGAAGGCTCAATGTTCATATGCCAGCTAGTGCTGTATTTTTCATGCATGCCCGGCTACCTTCACATTGGAATATTTGTCCTGTCCTTGGTGGGTAAACAGAAAAAAGTAGATGTTCAGAAAATTTCATTTATCTGTTTGGTGAGAATTACCGTCCGGTGCTAATTGCAGTATTTCCTATGATCAATATAAAATGAGATTTTTTTTCTCCATTTCTAGGTTGGAGTACATATTGCTGATGTGTCACATTTTATCCGTCCTGGCAATGCACTGGACAAGGAGGCTGCTAACAGGGGAACCACGGTTTACCTCACTGACCGGGTGAGTAGAACTCAGTAGTTGGTAGGCGGGTGAGTAGAACTCAGTAGAAGTAGATCGGGTGAGTAGAACTCAGTAGTTGGTAGGCGGGTGAGTAGAACTCAGTAGAAGTAGATCGGGTGAGTAGAACTCAGTAGTTGGTAGGCGGGTGAGTAGAACTCAGTAGAAGTAGATCGTGAGAGTAGAACTCAGTTGAAGAAGATCGGGTGAGTAACACTCGGTAGAAGTAGAATGGGTGAGTAGTTCTTGTAGATCGGGTGAGTAGAACTCAGTAGAAGTAGATCGGGTGAGTAGAACTCAGTAGAAGTAGATCGGGTGAGTAGAACTCAGTAGAAGTAGATCGGGTGAGTAGAACTCAGTAGAAGTTTGGCAGGTGAGTAGAACTCAGTAGAAGTAGATCGTGAGAGTAGAACTCAGTAGAAGAAGATCGGGTGAGTAACACTCGGTAGAAGTAGAATGGGTGAGTAGTTCTTGTAGATCGGGTGAGTAGAACTCAGTAGAAGTAGATCGGGTGAGTAGAACTCAGTAGAAGTAGATCCGGCTAGTAAAACTCAGTAGAAGTAAATCCTGTTGAAGTGTTTGTCAAATTGGTTGTTTCAATGTGGTAACTGTGATTTGATATAAATCTTCCTTCCAGAGAATCGACATGGTGCCAGAACTACTCAGTTCCAACCTGTGCTCCTTGAGGTGCAATGTAGACAGGTCAGTGTAACCATGGTAACTGATGCCAAATTTGTTGGCAATGCCTCAGCCAAACATCCATGAATATCATGATTTAGTTTTAATGGAAAATGTACTTGAGAAATGCACTTTTTTGGCTCCGACAAGAAAACAATTTTCCCCTTTTCCGCCTTCAAACACCAATGAAGCAATAATTTAGTTAATACCTCTTACATTAAAATATTAATTTTAGTCATGTTGGCATGTTATATACAATATGTAGACTCTTCTCTGAATTGAATTGACCAATGTGAGGCGACATATTATGTGGGAGATATTTCCCTATTATCCCGTGTACCTGTTGATAACGTGAGACTGTTGTTCTCTGGTCAGGCTGGCCTTCTCTGTGCTGTGGGAGATGACTCAAGATGGGAACATCCTGAACACCACCTTCACCAAGAGCGTCATTGACTCAAAGGTACACACCAACTCACTCACTCACTCACTCACTCACTCACTCACTCACTCACTCACTCCACCATCTCACTCACTCACTCCACCATCTCACTCACTCACTCCACCATCTCACTCACTCACTCCACCATCTCACTCACTCACTCCACCATCTCACTCACTCCACCATCTCACTCACTCACTCCACCATCTCACTCACTCACACACTCACACACTCACTCACTCCACCATCTCACTCACTCACTCCACCATCTCACTCACTCCACCATCTCACTGTCGTTCCTTCCTTCCAGGCTTCCCTGACATATGCCGAGGCCCAGATGAAGATAGATGATCCGACTTTGACGGATGAACTTACAGTCAGTTTACGAGGCTTAAACAGACTTGCCAAAATCTTGAAAAGACGAAGAATTGAAAATGGGTTCGACAATCATTTGTTATCAGTACTTATCGCCCAGCCAAATAATATCTGACAAGGGATATAGACGTGAGCTCTGTTTTCCCTTCAGGAAAATATCTGATAAACCATTCAGTATTGTTTTGTCAAACTTTGTACACAAATTAGAGCTGGACAGTGTCTTTTATAGTTAGAGTTTTTTTCCTACATTTGTTGACTGGTGCCGCTCTTGACTAGTGAGTGAGTGGAGTTTAACGCCGCTTTTAACAGTATTCCAGTTATATCGCTGTGTGTCAGCTTAATGTGGGAGGAAAGCCCGAAGTGATGCAGGTCTCAGACGTTTACCCCTTCGGTGAAACCCACGAGCATGAATATGGTACTGACAAACCTAAAAACATAATTGGGGTGAACCGGGATTCGAACCCACAATCCTAAGTTTCTGGCATGCCCAAGGGACGCAACTCTGCACAGCGAATCGTGGTGCCTTAGATGCCCCGCTCCCCCCTCCTGACTAAAATTCTACGCATTGTTTCAAGGTTTGTTATCAAAGCTGTATTGATGGTGTTAGTGTATATTTTCAGTGCACTGAGTTTAGCCTCCACAGAGATCCGCTTCTATGTGGACAGTGAAACCCACGACCCTATAGAGGTGCAGACTAAGGAGCTCAGGTGAGTCTGGAGAGTAGGACAGCCACCTCAATTGAGGATTGGGTGGTTATGATGTCAATTGCCAATTATTGATGGCTGTCCCCCATTCTTTTGTCAAACTATGTAACACTGTGTATGTGATCCAATTGTAACAACTGATTTGAATAAATAAAAAAAATAAAAAATGTTATTGATGGCTGTTAAAGAAATCAACCACTGGTCTGCTTGGCTGAGACATTGCTGGAATATCGCTATTGTGGTGCTGAACAGTGTTGATACTTTCATAGCGATGGGGTAGCCTAGTGGAGGGCTGCATGAAAGAAATACACGAAAGAACGAATCTGATACAGTGTGTGCTGACATCAGGCAAAGTATGTACTTGTTGTGTGTTGGCTCAGTGTCCTATGTCAGCTGTAAGGAATGCATCCTATCTGTGTACAGCTGTTAGGAATGCATCCTCTCTATGTACAGCTGCTAGAAATGCACCCTCTATGTACAGCTGTTAGGAATGCACCCTCTGTATACAACTGCCAGGAATGCATCCTCTATGTACAGCTGCTAGGAATGCCTATCTATGTACAGCTGCTAGGAATGCCTCCTCTATGTACAGCTGTTAGGAATGCCCCCTCTGTATACAGCTGCAAGGAATGCATCCTCTATGTACAGCTGTTACGAATGCATCCTGTGTGTGTACAGCTGTTAGGAATGCATCCTGTGTGTACAGCTGTTAGGAATGCATCCTGTGTGTGTACAGCTGTTAGCAATGCATCCTCTGTGTGTACAGCTGCTAGGAATGCATCCTCTGTGTGTACAGTTGCTAGGAATGCATCCTCTGTGTGTACAGCTGCTAGGAATACACCCTATGTACAGCTGTTAGGAATGCCTCCTCTCCAGTTAAAGCTGTAATTCAGACACTGTGTACCATGTTCCACAGGGAGACCAACTCCATGGTTGAGGAGTTCATGTTGCTGGCTAACATATCTGTTGCGGAGAAGACCCTCCAGGAATTCCCGGACTGTGCCATGCTCCGACGCCATCCTGCTCCTCCTCCTTCCAACTTCGAACCCGTCATCAGAGCTGCCAAGTCCAAGGTAGGGGAGAAGACACCAGCCACAAAAGTCCAACTTATTCTAGTCTAAACTGACATTGTTTAGAACCACATGAAAAGTTCATACACCAAGATGTAATCTGTTTTGTTTCTGACCAATCACCTTGTGTGCTATTTTAGGTACTGACAAATATTTTTAACTTTTGTTGTGTGTTTTGTTGTTTTTAGGATCTGGACCTTGTTGTGTCATCGGGGAAGGAACTTGCAGACAGCCTGGACAAAGCTGTGTTTCCCGACCAGCCGTTCTTCAACACCATGCTGCGCATCATGACCACACGCTGCATGATGCAGGCCGTCTACTTCAGCAGCGGGACGCTGCCAGTCGAGGAGTTCCAGCACTACGGCCTGGCTACCCCCATCTACACCCACTTTACGTCTCCCATCAGAAGGTACCCCCATCTACACCCACTTTACGTCTCCCATCAGAAGGTACCCCCATCTACACCCACTTTACGTCTCCCATCAGAAGGTACCCCCATCTACACCCACTTTACGTCTCCCATCAGAAGGTACCCCCATCTACACCCACTTTACATCTCCCATCAGAAGGTATCCCCATCTACACCCTCTTTACGTCTCCCATCAGAAGGTACCCCCATCTACACCCTCTTTACGTCTCCCATCAGAAGGTACCCCTATCTACACCAACATTACGTCTCCCATCAGAAGGTACCCCCATCTACACCCACTTTACGTCTCCCATCAGAAGGTACCCCCATCTACACCCACTTTACGTCTCCCATCAGAAGGTACCCCCATCTACACCCACTTTACGTCTCCCATCAGAAGGTACCCCCATCTACACCCTCTTTACGTCTCCCATCAGAAGGTACCTCCATCTACACCCACTTTACGTCTCCCATCAGAAGGTACCCCCAGCTACACCCACTTTACGTCTCCCATCAGAAGGTACCCCCATCTACACCCACTTTACGTCTCCCATCAGAAGGTACCTCCATCTACACCCACTTTACGTCTCCCATCAGAAGGCACCCCCATTTACACCAACATTACGTCTCCCATCAGAAGGTACCCCCATCTACACCCACTTTACGTCTCCCATCAGAAGGTACCCCCATCTACACCCACTTTACGTCTCCCATCAGAAGGTACCCCCATCTACACCCACTTTACGTCTCCCATCAGAAGGTACGCCCATCTACACCCACTTTACGTCTCCCATCAGAAGGTAACACAAATATAGTGTTCTATTTATTTCCAAAAAAGATGTCTACATACAGAGACAAATTTTAGCAAGTAGCAACAGCAGTGAAACCACAATTTGTCAAATGACGTCAACAATCTTCAGCTATGACGTCGTTTCTAGTAGGACGTCATTCCCACCTCACGTCACAATAAGATTCGAATGACGTCAACAATGCCATCAAGATGACGGAAACAATACACTGTTGTAGGTAATAAATGTACAGAATGTGACATGCTTTTCACCTTTTATAAGCAATAGGCTATTTGAATTTTGATTCGAATAGTTTGACAGATACCTGATGCTGTTCCTGTCTGCCTGTAATCTATTGAATAACAAGATAACTGGGTGCCTGCAGTGGTATATCTTTACACTCATCCTTGCTTGTGTGCCAGGTATTCCGACATCATCGTGCACCGGCTGCTGGCAGTGTGTATTGGAGCAGATGCTTCGTACCCAGCACTCCTTGAAAAGCACAAAACACAGGTATGGTGTTCCTAGCTCACTATGACAAGGTCATTGCCCTTGGCAGCAACAATGAAACACGGTCAATGGCATACCTGTTAAATTAAATCAAGGGATGTGGAATAGATGTAATATTACTGGTCATGACTTAATGTAACATTGAATCACGGGCCATGGAATAGATGTAATATTACTGGTCATGACTTAATGTAACATTGAATCACGGGCCATGGCATTGATGTAATATTACTGGTCATGACTTAATGTAACATTGAATCACGGGCCATGGAATAGATGTAATATTACTGGTCATGACTTAATGTAACATTGAATCATGGGCCATGGCATAGATGTAATATTACTGGTCATGACTTAATGTAACATTGAATCACGGGCCATGGCAAAGATGTAATATTACTGGTCATGACTTAATGTAACATTGAATCACGGGCCATGGAATAGATGTAATATTACTGGTCATGACTTAATGTAACATTGAATCACGGGCCATGGCATAGATGTAATATTACTGGTCATGACTTTATGTAACATTGAATCACGGGCCATGGAATAGATGTAATATTACTGGTCATGACTTAATGTAACATTGAATCACGGGCCATGGCATAGATGTAATATTACTGGTCATGACTTAATGTTACCTTGAATCACGGGCCGTGGCATTAAGCAACATTCCTTCCCTCCCTTACATTGCCATTCAGGGATGTGTTTTTCTTCCAGTCCTTGTGTAACAACTTGAACTTCCGTCACAAGATGGCGCAGTATGCTGGCCGGGCTTCCGTCAACCTCCACACACATGTAAGTATTGTCACACTGAAGAATGGACTGTCTACCTCACATACCCAAACACTCGCATGCCATGGTTACAGTAGTCTATCAGTTGTTCTTCATGATCATGACTGTCTTCATGACATACCTCCACACAACTCTGTCATGTTACCATGGTTAAAATTGTCTATCAGTTGTTCTTAATGATCATGACTGTCTTCATGACAAACCTCCATACACCTCTGTCGTGTTACCATGGTTACAATTTTCTATCAGTTGTTCTTCATGATCATGACTGTCTTCATGACATACCTCCACACAACTCTGTCATGTTACCATGGTTAAAATTGTCTATCAGTTGTTCTTAATGACTGTCTACCTCACATACCTCCATACTGGTCTGTGGTGTTACCATGGTTAAAATTTTCTTTCAGTTATTCTGAATGACTGTCCACATCACATACATCATGTCTAAGGCACCGCGATTCGCTGTGCAGAGTTGCGTCCCTTGGGCACGCCAGAAACCTATAATTGTGGGTTCGAATCCCGGTTCGTCCCGATTATGTTTCTAGGTTTGTCAGCACCATACCCGTGCTCGTTGGTTTCACCGAAGTGGTAAACATCTGAGACCTGCATCACTTCAGGCTTTCCTCCCACATTAAGCTGACACGCCGCGATATAACTGGAATACTGTTAAAAGCGGCGTTAAACCCAACTCACTCACTCACACATACCTCCATACTGGTCTGTAGTGTTACCATGGTTACAATTGTCTTTCAGTTGTTCTTAATGACTGTCTACATCACATTACTCCACACTGCTCAAACTGGTCTGTTGTGTTACCATGGTTACAGTTGTCTTTCAGTTGTTCTTAATGACTGTCTACCTCACATACCTCCACACTGGTCTGTAGTGTTACCAATATTACAATTGTCTTTCAGTTGTTCTTCAAGAAGCGAGTTGAAGATGAAGATGGCTATGTGTTATTTGTCAGGAAGAATGCGTTGCAGGTTCTTATCCCAAAATATGGTCTTGAGGGGACACTCTTCCTCAAATCAGATGACAATGATGTCATGTTTACATTTAACGAGGAGGTAAGTGATGAAGTTCAACAACAGACTGACACAGATGATCTGTGTGTCATGGTTACCCAACAGCATGGGAAATAAAACGAAATGTGCGGAGTATGATGCAGGTGCATCTCCCTGAGGCAAGAGTGTCCTCTAGTCTTTTTATCATAGTCTTGTTTCCACCCTTGCCACATCAAGCCCACTTTTTCCTGTGCTAAATATGATTGGACTATCGCATATATCGACAGTCCAATCAGAAATCCCTTCACAAAATCAACATCCACGACTGGTACACTGATTTATCGCTGCCTGTCTTCGTTGACACCCCCACTCCCTTCCGAAACGATTGCCTATATTTTGAACTCGCGAATGTTTTTGATATCTGATCGACTTGGCCGTCGCCTATGGTAGTTGCCATCTTTGTGAAGCTGTTCGAGATAAGAACAGCGATCTGATTGGATGACGCGTTTTCATTATAAGGGGCACCACTCGTGATCTACGCGAGGTGGCGCCAGGGTCGAGTCAAGAGAAGTGGCCTTGATGTGGCAAGGGTAGAAAAAGTGGACACGCTTGCCTCAGGAAGATGGATGCAAGTGGTACCTGAGAACCAAGACCATTAATCTTTCTATCCCTGTCATGTTTTCAGATTTTCAGATTTTCAACAGACGTCTTCTTTACTGTCAATTACACAACTAGTTATTCCCAATTAGCATCGTTCTGGTGTCCCCCCTGTGATATTGCTGGAATATTGCTAAAAGCGGCGTAAAACCAAACTCACTCACTCACCAATTAGCATCGTAACCAATCAAGCTATGACGTATGCAATGGTGGGAACCTTCACTTATTCCCTGTGTGGGACAGTCAGGTAGCCTAGTGGTTAAAGCATTTGCTCGTCACGCCGAAGACCCAGGTTCGATTCCCGACATGGGTACAATGTGTGAAGCCCATTTCTGGCGTCTCCCGCCGTGGAATATTGGTAAAAGCGTTGTAAAACCATTCTCACTCACTCATCCCTGTGTGTGCTAGAGTCAACACCTATTATATATAGTTGCAATGATCTAACACTTGGTAGTTAGTCACATTAATCTAAGGTTATTCTAATAGTTTTCTATGAAACAGACACTGTAAGTACTTATTAATAAGGCTGTTTATAAATAATTGGAGTGACGATCACAGGCACATGAGTATAAGCTGGTGTTGGGTGCTTGCCGTGAGGTCATAATGGAGTCTCCCTCTACTCCCGGTTGCAAGAAGTATGGTCAGTTCATGATCACAGGAGATCCTCATCTTAACTGCACGAGGTGCAGAGGTACTTTATGTACCGAGGAAGTTAGGTGTTAGCAGTGCACCAACACTTCTAAGAAGACCTTCCAGAAGATAGCTGAGGCTATAATGAAGGCTAAGAGGCGGGAAGCAGCGAAGAAAAAAATAAAGGTCATCACGGCTACTGACACTGTTCAGGCCCCATCCGCTTCCCCAGCGCCTCCTTCCTCTACCCCCAGTCGACCAGCAGATCCATCTCCAGCATTCTCTATGAGCTTGATACATGATTTACTAAAACAGCAACAAGATATGATGAAAATTATGTTTGACACAAAGATTTCACAAATCAACAAAGAATTGGAGAAAATAGCAGCTCTGGCTAAGAAGAGTCCCCAGGTCAAGGGACCGCATGGGGGACAGCCATCTGCTACGGCCGTAGGGCCTACCCTAGCCGACCTTACCAACCAGACAATTAGCCAGCTAGTCAACCAGCCAGTACCACCAACCGATCAGCCATATGGCCGGCCTATCGACCAATCAGCCGTATGGCCAGCCGACTGATCAGCAGTCCGACCAGTCATCCGACAAGCCGGGTATTAGCCAGCAGACTTTTCCCTACCATGATACACGGTCAGATAGATCTTCGCTTGGGTCCCAACAGGGTACCGCAAGGCCAAACTCCCCAGCCAAGACACTGTACGGTCGCAACACGGCACCGACCGACAAGCTGTTCAATCAGCCAACCAGTAGGTCACAATACGGCTACAGCATGGACTCCATGGCTAATCCACCAACCGTCCAGTCGATAGGCTTAGCGTATGATCTTCATTAACAGACGGTACCCAAGCCAGCCGCACAGACTACACGGGACCGTCCAGCCGAACGTTATACTGGCCGAGAGGAGGATCACTTACGGGCAACTATCATAAACCGCACGGTCTTTGATCATACCAGAATCCAGGACACCAGCAGAGGATGAACTGCACTGGGATTACGTGGCGGATTACCATGATTATCCACAACCCACGGGAGCTACCCTATCGGAGGTTGAAGCAGAGTACTATGAAGATACCGACCAGCCTGACGACTCACCCCATCAGGATTATACGGAGGGATATACGTTTGTGGAACTCATCGAGGAATTATGTCACCTCCTGCCTGTACTCCAACCTCCTTGTGACAGACAATTCGCCAGCTAAGATGCCAGAAAATGGGGGATGTCAAGCTCCCTTTTCTTCTCAACACATCCACTAGACATTACCTTGGTCGAGCTATGCAGGCAAAGTTATAGACCAGATGTCTGAAAGTCTGCTCAAGCTTAGACATGAGGAACGCCATTGAAACAGAAGTTTTATAAGACACACAATGATCCAGTTCCGGATTATCCAAGTTTGGATGAAGATTTCTTGAAGCTAGTACGCAACACTGGTACCAATGTCCCGTTACCTGCTTTCGGTCTCCAGATATTCTATGGAAATGATGCCTTTTTGAATAAGACCTTGAGAGACGTCATTATCCAATAAAGGAGGTGACAAACCGGAAGTGACACACAAGCGGTAGTGATGTAAGCACCGGAAGTGACGTTAGCACCGGTATTAGTGTCACAAATCCAAATTTAACAAGAAAAACATCATTGGGTAGAAATAGATCAGAAATGACTTTATTATTACCAACAAGATCAGCAAATATAACTGTAATTCTAGTGAAGATATCACATATTTGACTGATTCCAATCTCATTAAAATCAGATCTTAGTTCTCGCTATCGCTAAACAAAGATCTGAGGACATCCCATTACGGGTCACGTCAGACCGACCTTGCGCGAATTTTGAACGACCATTTGAGGGACTGACAAGAAGTTGACATTAGCCAATCAGAAGGCAGCTTTCTTGTGCTTTACGGCACTAAATTCAAATTGGCAACTACACCTCGAAACATATTTTGACAAATTCTCGATTAAAATTTGAAACCTGAACAAAAGAACATTCTGGAATGGCAAATATATGGTCTAGATTGTATGGATTCAGTCGTTAAACCCGTAACTATTGTTCGGAATACCCTGTGTTTAAGTTTTCAGGGTTGCATGATTAGAAATCACATTCCGACTGTCACTTTCATGATCTGGTAATCAACGCTTTGATTGGTCGGATGAAAGGTAGTTCTGACGTGACCCCTGATGGGATGTCCTTAGATCTTTGTTAAGCGGTAGCGAGAACTAAGATCTGATTTTACTGAGATTGGACTGATTCTTGGGACTTTCTGATTTTCAAGTCCTTTAGGGGGATTCTCAGATGAAAATTATCTTGAGTTAGGATTAGAATCAGAGAATAATGGTTTCCAGAAGAGGATTACTGTCAATTACTGTCAGTTACTAGAGGCAGATCCCACCGGGTCCCTCTGGTATATTTGGCAAAGATGTTATAGAGGTAGTAGTTTTGCGAGAATTATCAAACAATAGTTATCATTGTTAATAATTCTAAGAATACTACCTCTATTACATCAGAAGCACTCCCACCCGCCTCCCCATTTCATCTACCTCTAGTGGTGAGATGTGGGAAGAAATGAAGGTTCCCGGCAATGCATACGTCATAGCTTGATTGGTTATGATGCTCATTGGGAACAACTAGTTGTGTATTTGACAGTGAAGAGGACGTCTGTTGAAAATCTGAAAATTTCAGTTATATGACTGAAGCCAAAATACAGGGGTAAGGCAAAGATGTAATAGAGGTAGTAATCTTAGAATTATTGACAATGATAACTATTGTTCGATGATTCATTCACAACTACATTAAAGTTATTTTCTGATAGGGAGAGCCAAAGAAATTTGTATTTTGGAGCAAATTACTTTTTTCTAAGAGATCCCAGGCCTCTCACCCCAAAATAAGTGGTAGGAACCTAAGAGGCGAATCCATTCTACTCCCTCGCTCACCTGTTTTAAAATTTTTCAGACCAGGCCCGGCGAGGATAAGACATTTTCACAAAATCCACCCTCTCTGTTGATTTAAAGCTATCTCACCATTATTTTAAGAATAGTTGTAATTAAAGCCTCACGATTTCTGACAGGGGCAGACTCAGACTGGAGGAGGTCACACGTTCCATGTGTTTGACAAGGTGGTGATACAACTCAGCATCGACCGATCCAACGAACAACACATGAAACTCAGCATCAAGCTGGTCGAGCCTCCGGTGGGTAGCCATAAATTGGTAGTCTAGCAAGCTGGTTCAGCCGCATATGGTTAGCCATAACTGGTTCAGCCTCAGATGGGTAGCCATAACTTCGTAATATAGCAAGCTGGTTCAGCCGCATATGGTTAGCCATAACTGGTTCAGCCTCAGATGGGTAGCCATAACTTCGTAATATAGCAAGCTGGTTCAGCCGCATATGGTTAGCCATAACTGGTTCAGTCTCAGGTGGGTAGCCATAACTTGGTAGTCTAGCAAGCTGGTTCAGTCTCAGGTGGGTAGCCATAACTTGGTAGTCTAGCAAGCTGGTTCAGCCTCAGATGGGTAGCCATAACTTGGTAGTCTAGCAAGCTGGTTCAGCCTCAGATGGGTAGCCATAACTTGGTAGTCTAGCAAGCTGGTTCAGCCTCAGATGGGTAGCCATAACTTGGTAGTCTAGCAAGCTGGTTCAGCCTCAGATGGGTAGCCATAACTTGGTAGTCTAGCAAGCTGGTTCAGCCTCAGATGGGTAGCCATAACTTGGTAGTCTAGCAAGCTGGTTCAGCCTCAGATGGGTAGCCATAACTTGGTAGTCTAGCAAGCTGGTTCAGCCTCAGATGGGTAGCCATTACTTGGTAGTCTAGCAATCTGGTTCAACCTCAGGTGGGTAGCCATAACTGGTTCAGTCTCAGGTGGGTAGCCATAACTTGGTAGTCTAGCAAGCTGGTTCAGTCTCAGGTGGGTAGCCATAACTTGGTAGTCTAGCAAGCTGGTTCAGCCTCAGATGGGTAGCCATAACTTGGTAGTCTAGCAAGCTGGTTCAGCCTCAGATGGGTAGCCATAACTTGGTAGTCTAGCAAGCTGGTTCAGCCTCAGATGGGTAGCCATAACTTGGTAGTCTAGCAAGCTGGTTCAGCCTCAGATGGGTAGCCATAACTTGGTAGTCTAGCAAGCTGGTTCAGCCTCAGATGGGTAGCCATAACTTGGTAGTCTAGCAAGCTGGTTCAGCCTCAGATGGGTAGCCATAACTTGGTAGTCTAGCAAGCTGGTTCAGCCTCAGATGGGTAGCCATTACTTGGTAGTCTAGCAATCTGGTTCAACCTCAGGTGGGTAGCCATAACTGGTTCAGTCTCAGGTGGGTAGCCATAACTTGGTAGTCTAGCAAGCTGGTTCAGCCTCAGATGGGTAGCCATAACTTGGTAGTCTAGCAAGCTGGTTCAGCCTCAGATGGGGAGCCATAACTTGGTAGTCTAGCAAGCTGGTTCAGCCTCAGATGGGTAGCCATAACTTGGTAGTCTAGCAATCTGGTTCAACCTCAGGTGGGTAGCCATAACTGGTTCAGTCTCAGGTGGGTAGCCATAACTTGGTAGTCTAGCAAGCTGGTTCAGTCTCAGGTGGGTAGCCATAACTTGGTAGTCTAGCAAGCTGGTTCAGTCTCAGGTGGGTAGCCATAACTTGGTAGTCTAGCAAGCTGGTTCAGTCTCAGATGGGTAGCCATAACTTGGTAGTCTAGCAAGCTGGTTCAGCCTCAGATGGGTAGCCATAACTTAGTAATATAGAAAGCTGGTTCAGTCGCATATGGTTAGCCATAACTGGTTCAGTCTCAGGTGGGTAGCCATAACTGGTTCAGCCTCAGGTGGCTGGTCATAGCATCAAGCTGTTTCAGCCTCAGGTGGGTAGCCATAACTGGTTCAGCCTCAGATAGCTGGTCATAGCATCAAGCTGGTTCAGTCTCAGGTGGGTACAACAGCACCACAATCTGACTTACTGGAGGAGGATGTGGTGGATACAGTATCTGACTGGCCCATTGAGTCGTACCGCAAAGACATGGATAATTTATAGTTACCTTCATACAGCAGCATCTAACAACACTTACTCCCTCACTCCAGATCCAGGGCTTCAGTGTACCCCCAGCTGCCCCCAAGGGACCTGATGATTCAGAGCCACCCAGCAAGAAACACAAGTCCTAACCCAGGGGCAGGAAGTCCTTCAGTGTTGAAGTGTGATGGAGCCTGCTTGTGGTTTCTGGATACAGAAGGAACCACCTCACTCATCTTGTTCATGATGGGATGTGGCCAGGGTTCCATTCCTCACAGCAATGTAAGCACTACAACCATCGTAATTCTTTGATGAAGTATGGGAGTTACGACAGTCGTAGTGCTGAGATCGCTCTGTGAGATGGCCCTGGTTCCACTTATAGAGCAACAATTTCTATACAGCTTTGAAGCATAAATATAACATACCTGAAGTACAATCAGGTACTTTGTACTATGTGACTTGGCATCCTGACTTTGAAAATACATGTATTCCTTCATTAAACAAACAAATTAGGCTAAAGAATTACGTGTACTTTGAGCAGTGGCAGCAATCATAAGAATGGGCTAGACGTGTATTTGTTTTTAATTTTCAAAATGTTGGCTTCTACGAGGAAGAACTGGGTTTTTATCCGAAGAATTTAAAAGATTTTTACCCTATGGTAATTTGTCAGCTGTATTGGTGTTATTGTTTAGATAAAGAATATGGTGTATATTACAGAAAGTGCTTGTTACAGAGACCAATTGTTATGTTTTCTATGAGGACCAGGATGTGTACAGTTGCACTTCTTCATCATGCAGTATGTTGGTACATGTGCTCTCAGAACAGCAGTGTAAATAAACATTTACAATGTCATACTGGTGTCATACTTATTATTGTCAACCTCATTATTATCCAGCATTTTCAGGAATAATCCACATCCAACAAGTTTCACTTAGTTTCAAAGTAGGGTTCGTTTCTGGAGCAGAAAAACACTCACACTGACACACACAGAGACACCCACACCCACACACATAGAGACGCACACAAACTCACAGACACACGCAGAGACACACACAGAAGCACACAGACATTGAAATCCGTAGGTCAGCTGATGTCTACAACTATAATAAAGAACAGATGTAACACTCACATTACAATTTTTCACTGCTCCTCGGGAGATTTTTATTTGAGGAACTATGGTTACCTGACGAAACAGGGACATTATGATTCTTCACGTCTTCTTCACTCCTCGTTGGGAGACCTTTATTTGAGGAACTATGGTTACCTGAAGAAACACTGACATTATGATTCTTAACCACTTCTTCACTCCTCGTTATGAGATTTTTATTTGAGGAACTATGGTTACCTGACAAAACAGGGACATTATGATTCTTTACTTCTTCTTCACTCCTCATCTGGAGACTTATATTTGAGGATCTATGGTTACTGACGAAACACGGACATTATGATTCTTAACCACTCTCCACTCCTCGTCGGGAGACCTTTATTTGAGGAACTATGGTTACCTGACGAAACAGGGACATTATGATTCTTCACTTCTTTTTCACTCCTGGTTGGGAGATTTTTATTTGAGGAACTATGGTTACCTGACGAAACACGGATATTATGATTCTTAACCTCTTTTTCACTACTCATTGGGAGACTTTTTTTTGTGGAACTATGGTTACCTGACGAAACACAGACATTATGAATTTTAACCTCTTCTTCAATCCTCGTCGGGAGACCTTTATTTGAAGAACTATGGTTACCTGACGAAACAAGGACATTATGATTCTTCACTTCTTCTTCAATCCTCATCAGGAGACCTTTATTTGAGGAACTATGGTTACCTGACGAAACGCGGACATTATGATTCTTCACTTCTTCTTCACTCCTCGTTGGGAGACCTTTATTTGAGGAACTATGGTTACCTGACGAAACACGGACATTATGATTCTTCACTTCTTTTTCACTCCTGGTTGGGAGACCTTTATTTGAGGAACTATGGTTACCTGACGAAACATGGACATTTTGATTCTTCACTCCTCGTTGGGAGACCTTTATTTGAGGAACTATGGTTACCTGACGAAACACGGACATTGTCATTCTTTATTTCTTCTTCACTCCTTGTTGGGAGACCTTTATTTGAGGAACTATGGTTACCTGACGAAACACAGACATTATGATTCTTCACGTCTTCTTCAATCCTCATCGGGAGACCTTTATTTGAGGAACTATGGTTACCTGACGAAACACGGACATTATGATTCTTCACTTCTTCTTCACTCCTCGTTGGGAGACCTTTATTTGAGGAACTATGGTTACCTGACGAAACACAGACATTATGATTCTTCACTTCTTCTTCCCTCCTGGTTGGGAGACCTTTATTTGAGGAACTATGGTTACCTGACGAAACACGGACATTATGATTCTTCACTTCTTCTTCACTCCTGGTTGGGAGACCTTTATTTGAGGAACTATGGTTACCTGACGAAACACGGACATTATGATTCTTCACTTCTTGTTCAATCCTCATCGGGAGATTATTATAAGAGGAACAAAACTTACGCAGGTAATACAGTCTAACCTTTAGTTTGCATGCAAGCTCCAAAACACAAATTTTGAGTCAGCAATTTCAATAACTCATAAAAACAGTTTTCATTCACAGAAAGAGACAACTGCAAACGCTATGACAGCAGATGGGTAGTTAAGTGACTGGAGGTCCGTCACGGTCCAAGAGCCGCCTGGTCATATGACGTCTGCGCGCGTGCGTGCGTGCATGCGTGCGTGTGTGTGTGTGCGTGCGTAAGTGCGCGTGTGTGTGGATACCTAAGTGTTTGTCAATAGACATTTCAAGTGTTGTTTATAGACACCTAAATGTTTGTTTACAGACACTTTGTGCCTATGGACACTTTTAGTGTTTGTTTTTAGGCACATTTTGTGTGTATGTATAGAAACAATAACTGTTTGATTATGGATACAATTAGTGTTTGTTAAGTGACACATTTTGTGTGTTTATAATCACCATTTGTGTTTTTATAGACCCATTTAGTGTTGTGTTTATTGTGTGTGTACAAACACCTTAAGTGAATGTGTATAAATCACCATTACTGCTAAACAAGTTCATAATGGGTTGTGGGAAGGTATTTACCTTAAGTGTGCAAGCACTTGTGTATCGACTGCAGGTCTCAAGAATGTCTATTGCATCTCCGAGGTTCCATTGATGCAATCAATTCTTCCAATGGTCCCGGCGGCCTGCGTGAGAGCAGCACCACCCGCCGCCACAGAGCCCCGCATCCGTCAATAATGAGACTCACTAGCCAGCAGGTAGCGAAACATCTGTCTACATCACACTTACAAGACTTTGTCAGACATGATGCCAACCGCGAATGTATGGACTCAATCGGACACGCCTTGTACTTTGAGATTGCTGTGTCAAAAGACGGTACAAAGGTGAGTCGTACTCTACTCCGATGGGGTGGGGGGTGGAGGGTTGTGGAAGCTGGGGTGGGGGGATTGAGAACGTTTGCAGGGATGCGCATTCCACCATTTGTATATTGTTTGCGTCTTTTAACTGGAAAGAAATCAGCTCACATATGCAAATTTATTCCCCAAATCATTATTTGTTTCCTTATTTTCATCTATTTTTATTTATGTTTCTTCTGCAACAACTTCCCAACCGCCAACCCCCATCCAATCCACCAAGACACACATATTTCAAAGTAGCTGTGTCCCCCAACATACACCTACTCACACCCTGTTTTAGAACAAGTTATGTCCGCGCTTCTGATTGATGATTAATATATTAAGTAGTCGTGTCACTTAAAAGGGCAAGCATATATGACCAGATCCTTTTCAATTGCCTACCTAATTTAATATGACGCGTTTGTACATTATGAAATTTGTGAATGACCACACAAGACCAACGAATAAAGAACCACTTACTATATTTAAATACACTGTTATAGGTTTACGATAAAGTAGGCTATACATTGGACAAACAGCAACACGTAACATACCTGAGAATTGATATGTGCACTCACGAATGTTAGATTATAGTCACTATTGTCATGATTAATGTCATCACAGTGCTTGAATCCAGAAAAGCGTTGAAAGCTGTCAGGTGTTTCCAGATAGGTATCAGAACTTGGCAAGTAAAGTCCGATCAAAAAGCCTCGTAGGTTTTTATATAGGTACATCCTGCATTCTAGAAAATGTCACAGCCAGAAACTTCTTGAATGATCAAGCCTGTCATGTTAGTGTTTGCAACCAGGAACAGATAGAATTAACTCACGTAGGGGCGGTGAGGTTGCCTTGTAGATAAAGCGTTCGCTGTTCACGCCGAAGACCGGGTTTCGATACCCAACATGGGTGCAATTTGTGAAGCCCATTTCTGGTGTCCCCCTGCCGTGATATTGCCAATCTCATTAAAATCAGATCTAAGTTCTCGCTGCCGCTATACAAAGATCTGAGGACATCCCATTAAGGGTCACGTCAGAATGACCTTTCGCAAACTTTGACCGACCACTGAAATGACCAACAAGAAGCAGCCAATTAGAAAGCAGCTTTCTCGAGCTTTACGGCACTCGTTTCAACCTGGCGACTTCCATTTCAGACTACGCTTGAAACATGTTGACACGGTTCTCGGTGAAAACTGAACAAACGAACCTTCCGGAATGTCTAATATATGGTTGAGATTGTATGGCAGTGCTTCCCACGTACTATGCAACGCCTCCTCCGTTCAAATGTTTATCCCACGGAAGCGAGATACAATTGTGACGGAATTAGTCGTACGGGCCGTAACTGTTGTTCGGAATACCCCGTGTTACCGTTTTCGAGGTTGCATGATTAGAAAACACATTCCGACTGTCACTTTCATGATCTGGTAAGCGACGCTTTGATTGGTCGGATGAAAGGTCGTTCTGACGTGACCCGTAATGGGATGTCCTCAGATCTTTGTTTAGCGATAGCGAGAACTAAGATCTGATTTTAATGAGATTGTGATATTGCTGGAATATTGCAAAAGGCGGCGTAAAACCATAATCACTCACTCACTCTAATTGATGTAAAAAGCCCTTCCAGCAAGCTCAACCTTCCACGGTTCAAATCATGTGGTGACAGCACTTATTTGTTTTATTAGTATTTCTATCAGTTGCTGCAAGTACTACAAATATATTTACACAATACTTCGCCATTTACACCATGTACACACAGCACCGTTACAACCCTTAATGTAACATTTACTCTTAATGTAAAAACAATTACATTGAGGGTTGCGGGTTAACCCTTGTTCCAACCCTTAATGGAAAAAATACTCTAAATGTATAAATCTTTTACATTAAGGGTTGCGAGTGAGCCCTTGTAACAATTTTTTATGTAAAAAATACTCTTAAAGTAAAAAAAATACATTAAGGGTTGAAGTGACAGAAAATATGTTTTTCACATTAAGGGTTATAACTAAAAAAACTTCGCAGATTTAATTGATCGTTACTTTGTCAAGATGTGCAAATGACTAATCATTTTTAGATTCCCTCTCTACAACGACCACCAAGATGCTATATGCAGGTTTTATATAACGGTTTATGACCCCTAACTCTTTTAACCGATTTCTATCAAACTTACTGTTTTACAAAGGTTATCTTTCGATACTCTGCAAGGTAACCTAATTTCCGTCACTATCCAAATACGATAACGACGGAAAGGAGGACTCGGACCTAGCAGATAAGACCATGTCGTTGATGGTGGTGGGTTGTTAGAATGGTCCATTAACAGAGTTTTAGGCATAAAATAATGGACATTTTGAAGCAGTATTGCGCATATGACAGTTGAGCATACACCAGAACCATATGCTATTACAAACGACAGGAATTCAAATGCAATGATGTTTTTGTTATATAAAAAACACCCCGTCGGTTTCACAAGTATCGTGTCGAGGCAAAAATAGCCATGAGAAGTTGTATATTTTTCGGATATGAAGTCTATACCTTTTCTATAGCAGTTTAGCATACCCTGTAGTAATACCATTGTTGATTAAAAACAGCGAAAAATGAACATTCATACGACCTGGAGTGTATTTTATGTCAGTCAGGGACCGACCATTCGATCTTCTGGGGAAGATGGCCTAAGCTCGCCGTGGAACTTCGTACCAGAGTAGCTATAAATGCTGTCTTTCGACATATTTTAAGAATAAATCGTATTGGATTCTGAATAGATTTCGCATGAAGGATGACGAATGGCAATACGTCACATAAGTCTTTCGGCCATCGTACATGTATGGATAAAAATTAAGCTAACTAGAACTGTCCTATGGGGAATGAAATACCTCCCGCAGACGTATGATAATATTAACATGAGTATCCCAACATCCCTCTGCAATCATCTGTCTTTTTAAGATTATTCGAAATAGGGTAGAGTATTTTAAGGAGCAATTGACATGGTAAAAACAAAACCTATGTGGTTGATTTCTGATAACAAGTCGTCAATATACAAAATGTGAACGAAATAGGACAATTTTTGAATTTCGGCCAATCAGAGGCCTCCGTTCCGTTGCCATTGTACCCAAATGGTAAAGGTTATAAAGGCATGTCGTACAGTGTCCATAGCAACACATTCGTACATATCTGAAAGAAATCGATGTAGTTCTTAAGAAGATGTACAGACAAATTGAAATGAGGAAGTAATAAAAGGCAATTACTCCGCCGAAATGAAAACAACAACTGCAATGTGCCATACAACATGCTGAAGTGGTCACGTGCGCAAAGGTTAATTGAAATCAGTCTATTAGTTTAGAAGGAATTGTCCGAAAAGTGATTTTCTGCGGGCAGACCGACAGACAGGCGGACACGCTGATTCCATTATACCCCCTAACTTCGTTGCGGGGGAACAATGAACTAATAAGCTGATGAAATGATATTCACGAGGTTTTTCAAAAGGAATTCATCAATAGATATTTACTCATTTTGATGTTTGAGACCTGTAAATTACAAAATGGCGACTGTGAGACCATCTTTGATTTCAGAATGAGGTTATATTACTGGATGTTGTGCTGGTCATCCACACCTAGTTTCATAAAGAGCACTTATTAATATGGGAAAATAGACTTAAAAAGGGTTAACTATCTTAATTTCGACCAATCAGAGGACTCCATTCCATGTGCTCTGTGTGCATAAATATATCAGAATATCTTTCAACGAAATCGAACAACTATATTTCGACCAATCAGATGCCTCTGTTACATTGCCATGATTGTAAGAAAGCCTATTCGGTCCTGAAATACATTGTACCTAAATACCAAATTTGAACGAAATCTCTGAATATCGACCAATCAACTCTGCAGATGCAGCGTTCCGTTTCCATGGGAGCAAGGTAGTAACGAAAATAAAGTCATATTGTATACTGTCCTTAGATACACCTTTGTACTTACATTTAACAAAATCGGCTAAATGACATGTCAGTTATGATCCAAAAAGAAAACCTGTAAACAACGACCAGGTTGTCGTTGTTGAGAGGTTGTTGGAATATGAAAGGTGCAGCGCACTTAAACACGTTCCTTGGCTCTACTATATGTTGTTCTTGAAAAAACGCGCGAAATTGAAGGAAGAATATATTCTATTCCGAATAATTGGTCTTCACTTTATTCAGTACTTGTAGGCCACGGGCCTTTTTGTCCCAACGAAATACAATTAAGGCACAAACAGTATAAATACAACACATTTCTTTGCTCTTTTTAAAAAAGCAGTTTGAAAATAACAGAGTCTTGCAATGACAGTATATTAAACTTCAGAACATTTGGAAAGATGTAAAATTTAAATTTTATGTTACTTTGCCTAAGATGATTATAGACTGGACAAATTTACAAAAAAGTGACATTTATTTTCGATATGGTTTAAATTACAAAATTTACATTTTCTAAATTCACGAGGAATATTGAAATGTCGTCCGAGCCGAAAACGAGTCGATGTTGTCGTGAATTATTTTCAGTTACACTACTCGTTCTCACATGAAATGGATGTTTTAAGCTGTGCATAATAAGCCGTTTTGGGGCTTTCAGATAGATTGCTATGCCAAACCTGAAAATGTTGTCTTTTAACCGCTAACATACATCACAGACATGACCAAATCCTGATCTAAAAATAACAGTTTTAAGTTTCGTTACCCAATTTACGTGGCAACATTTACTGCAACATATTATAACATGTTTTTGGTAAACGGGATTCCTGCATATTCAATATTTGACGCATTTCCAAACAGCATGCGACTGAATAGTACATCTACCACACTCGCCTCACACTCCATTATTAGATAACTTTACCATTAAAGACTCCAACAGGCAGACAATTGAACAATTGAACTTCTAATGGTTCTATGTCACTGAACCCCCAAATTTCAGCCCCCTATAAAAGTATTGGTGTTATCTTTGTATCAGATAATTTAAAGTAAAAGTGAGGCGAGTATGGTTTCTAGGAATGTGTACAACTTAACAGGACCATGAACACCTTTCTTGCCTGAATTTCAATATTTGCATAATACCATTTTCATAATCTAATAAACCTCCCCAATTTTTGAAAAACAATTATTTTTGTTTTCGTTTGATTCACTGATATTCCCCCTTTAACACAGTAATCATGCAAGATATTCAACTTCATTTGTAAGTTGTTGACAGTATTGCCAAACCAAATAAGGTCATCCACAAATTGAAGTAGAAAAATATGAATAAATTCCGGATGTTACTGAACCCCAAAAGGACAATTTTGTTCCATTTCAGTAACCAGTTTCTGAAAAACTGAAACAAAAAGGGACTAAGCATACGCCCTTGCCTCACACCTATGAAGCAACAAATGTACCAGATACTCTGTTGTTTGAACGAACACAAGCTTTTACATTGCTGTAGATGGATTGTAACATTTTACCCATTTTAGCACTCAAACCATGTTTGTACAATAGCTTCCATAGAAGATGACGATGAATGGAGTCGAATGCTTTAGAGAAATCAATAAATGCTACTTAAAATTTACCTCCTTTTCGTGAAAGATAACGATGAATGACAGAGTTTAAGACAAAACAGTTATCAATAATTGAGTAACCTCTTCGAAATCCTGACTGACATTCGGATATATACAATATTAACCCTTAATGTAAAAAAACAACATATTTTACATAAGGGGCCGGGTAGTGGGTTGTTAACACAAATTACATTAAGAGTATTTTTTTCGTTAAGGGTTGTAACTTAGCACTTTCCTCGTTTAAGAGGAGAAGGTTCGAATGCAGTGAAAACTTTCTTTATAATGTACAAAGTTTGCATGACAAGCTCTATTAACAGAACATTATTATCAAAAGTGTATTTATATACTCATCCAATCAACTGACTCTTGAAAAGACATACACATTTATGGCCCATTTGTCATAGATATGCTTGATCTCATGATTAAACTTTACCTCATCAATCTCTGTTTATCGATCTTCATCTCTTGAAGAAAGGCCAGCTAGTAGTGATCAGCGATCAATGACAAAATCAAAGAAAGGATTTCTGTCTGGTGCCTCTCAAGTGTCATTGAGAAGTGACAAACAGGGTGATCGATGCCGTTTGGTTCAAACACCATCAGAACCAATGTCACATGCATCGCTTGGTGGCTTAAAAGTTTCCTCAAAGTATGTCTTTTCCTCTTTCAAAAGCTGCCTGGCAGTGGTTATCCCAAAGACATTTTGTCTTTTTGGCCAACAAATTTGAGAGAGGTCACTGTATAGCAATAACCAGAAATCTCAGTTTCTTTTTTGTGCCTGAGCGAATTTTGCAAGATTTACAGAGCATAAGTCCTCTTTCGGTCCCTCTTAAAACGATCGTCCCATTCCACTGAATGGATGATGCTGTCATTGCTGTAAGTCGCGACAGAAGTGACGACATCGTCCCATTCCACTGAATGTCTGATACTGTCATCGATGTAAGTCGCGACAGAAGTGACGACATCGTCCCATTCCACTGAATGTCTGATACTGTCATCGATGTAAGTCGCGACAGAAGTGACGACATCGTCCCATTCCACTGAATGTCTGATACTGTCATCGATGTAAGTCGCGACAGAAGTGACGACATCGTCCCATTCCACTGAATGTCTGATACTGTCATCGATGTAAGTCGCGACAGAAGTGACGACATCGTCCCATTCCACTGAATGTCTGATACTGTCATCGATGTAAGTCGCGACAGAAGTGACGACATCGTCCCATTCCACTGAATGTCTGATACTGTCATCGATGTAAGTCGCGACAGAAGTGACGACATCGTCCCATTCCACTGAATGACTGATACTGTCATCGATGTAAGTCGCGACAGAAGTGACGACATCGTCCCATTCCACTGAATGTCTGATACTGTCATCGATGTAAGTGCGACAGAAGTGACGACATCGTCCCATTCCACTGAATGACTGATACTGTCATCGATGTAAGTCGCGACAGAAGTGACGACATCGTCCCATTCCACTGAATGTCTGATACTGTCATCGATGTAAGTCGCGACAGAAGTGACGACATCGTCCCATTCCACTGAATGTCTGATACTGTCATCGATGTAAGTGCGACAGAAGTGACGACATCGTCCCATTCCACTGAATGACTGATACTGTCATCGATGTAAGTCGCGACAGAAGTGACGACATCGTCCCATTCCACTGAATGTCTGATACTGTCATCGATGTAAGTCGCGACAGAAGTGACGACATCGTCCCATTCCACTGAATGTCTGATACTGTCATCGATGTAAGTCGCGACAGAAGTGACGACATCGTCCCATTCCACTGAATGTCTGATACTGTCATTGATGTCAGTCGCGACAGAAATGTATTTATTCTCCCCAAATCGGGATACAATGTATTTTATCAATATCACATGAACTAATCAGATCTCATCATTCTGACATTGAAGAGGGGCGCGCGGGTGGCCCAGTCGTCTAAGGCGCCGCGATTCGTTGTGCAGAGTTGCGTCCCTTGGGAACGTCAGAAACCTATGATTGTGGGTTCGAATCCCGGTTCGCCCCGATTATGTTTCTAGGTTTGTCAGCACAATACCCGTGCTCGTGGGATTCACCGAAGTGGTTAACGTCTCAGACCTTCGGGCTTTCTTCCAACATTAAGCTGACACGCCGAGATATGAGACAGAATAGGGGTGAGGTGAGGTGAGGTGAGGTGAGGTGAGGTGAGGTGAAACGGGGTTTAACGTCGCGTCAAATAGTATTGCACTTTTATAGCGACGTGCATGCACACGTTTGTGCATATGTCTGTGTCTGTATGGCCTTGTCCGGACGAATGCCGGACTTATAGTGCTAGCCCTTGATACCATGCCGCAGTTTAACATGAATACCCCGCTCAGACACAGTATACTGACTCCGAGCCTACCAGTCCTTGTTTTATCCCCTTAATGCCGAGCGCCAGACAGGGTAACAACAAGTACCATCTTTTAACATCTTTTGGTATGACGCGGCCGGGGATCGAGCCCGGACCTTCTACCGCTAGACCACGGAGGTTGTCAGACCTAGAATAGATAATGCTCATCGTCGCATAATGACCTTTTCAAACCTGGACTGACGATCCAAGTAGGTGTAACCGATGGTGGGTTTTATTGCAGTAATTTATTCATATCTAATTGTGTGTCTCACTTCTTTTGTTTACATGTTTGAAATGTATTGAAATAGACTTGCTGTCACATATTTGTTGAGCACTGTTTTAGCAGCTGCAGCAGCCATTGTGTTACCAATTATTCCAACATGGCTGGGTAACCAACAAAAAGTGATGTTCTGGCCATTAGCAAGATCATTATTTAATTCAATAATTTCAATTAAGAGTGGATGTTTACTCTTAATAGCCCGAAGACACGAGAGAGCGTCAGAAAATGTACCAAACCGCAAAAGAAACGTCACCATGGATTGATATATGAGAAACCTTATTTGTCTAAACACTGAGACATATTAAAAAGATGAAACTTGGCAAAACTGATAATCAAAAATGAAATTAAAGTGGCAAATGTTCTTAAAGTGAAACACAACACTAGTCTCTGAGAAAGTGGCATCACAAGTCAGTATCTTGTGTGTCCACCATGTGCATTGATGACTGCCGTGCAACGTCGATACATGGAATGGATGACGCGGTTGATGAAGGCCATAGGCACTTGAGCCCACATTCTGAGGAACGCCTGATGCAGTGCAGCTGCAGTTGTCGGCCTTGGTCGGACGTCATTCAGCCGTCTTTGAAACTCGTCCCACAGGTGCTCATTGGGATTTAAATCGGGACTGAGGGCAGGCCACTGCATGGTTCTGATGTGATTCTGCTGGAGGAAGTCTCTTGTTGCTCTCGCAGTCTGGGCACGGGCGTTATTATGCTGAAACTCGTGGTTGCGGCGACGTGCCAAATGAGGTATGGCGTGTGGTCTCAAGACTTGATTAATGTACCGAGCTGCAGTGGCACCATTGCCTCTTCCTGGACCGATGCTCTGGAAGACCAGGGCCTACCCTCTATGCAAGACCAGTTCCACACCGTACCATGATGCTCGGACCACCCCACGAGTCTCTCTCACCAACACAAGCATCCGAATAACGTTCCCCAGGGCGTCGCCAGACTCTCACTCTGCCATCTGCCGTTGAGATACAGTAACGACTCTCGTCTGAGAAGAGGACTCTTCTCCACTACTGGTGGCGCCAATGCTGGTGCTGTGTTGCCCACTGAAGACGGTCCCGGCGATGACGTGGTGCCAGAATGGGTCCTCGGTGTGGCCTGTGGCAGTGGAGGTGTCTGCTCGTCAATAGTCGACGCACGGTGTCCGCACTAATGTGTCGCTGGTGTGACCCCATGAGCCTTGAATCTGTTGGTGACAGATCTAAAACGGAATAGGTTCCGACAGCAGGATAGAAACGTGTATTTGATCCATCACTGAAAATGAATGAGTTGTTTTCGGAAATAACATCTTCAGTGACCAAGACGTCGACGCTTCATGGAGTATGGACGTTTAAGTCACCAATGGTCATGCATGGCTTAGGGAGCTTGTCATTTAGAGATTGCTAAATGTTAGAGTTAGTCGTACTGCAGTATCTTGAAGATCGGTATCAAGCGAAAAGGGGCATTGGCTTTCAACAGACGATAAAGTAGCTTTACCACACGAGGGAGAAAATGGTTGGAACTGTACCAACGCAAATCAAACTTGTCGGTCTGTTTAAGATAAGTCTTCTGCATACAGTTTGCTGATGGCGTAAAATCTTGTATTAATAAATGTATCACTCAAATTGATCCTGAGACCTCTGCAATTCCACTGAATAAATTGATATATTAATGTTAATGTTACAGGGGAACGAACAGGAGAAGGCGTATGTTGTATGTATGGCTTTTGTTGAAATGTTTCGTTTTTATAAAATTAACTAATGCATTCCAGGTGCCTAACGACCTTAGAAATGTATCTTAAGTTCGGGTACCTTATTTGCACTCATCATATGCAATTTGATGGATAAGATCTGACTGAAAAGGAAATAGTTATTACCCTTCTCTTTTTGGCAAACAGATGGCGCCAAAATAACCCAAGAAGAATTCATTGCTCACGCAAATCAAATTTCGTTGGCTCAAAAACGAAGATTCTCGCCTACCCAGATTTCCTTGCAGTCAACCTAATTAATTATTACCCGATTACATTAAGTTTCACATTCGGCACAATCATTTAGATCTGAACTGAAAATGGACATAGATACCATAAACCAAAGCATTTGACGTTTTATATCTAAGATTATTTACATAAAGTTTTCTTCCTGGGTTTATATATTCCTAAATATGGCATGCTCTTTCTACGACGATTTCAAAAAGCGTCACACGACTCTTGCTCCATAGTTCTTTAGAAAAAGGCGACTAACGGGATCGGGTTGTCACTCTCGCTGACTTGGTTGATGCATGTCATCGATCCCAATTGCGTGGATCGATGATCAATTTATCAATCACTGGATTGTCTGGTCCAGACTCGATTATTTACAGACCGCCGTCATATAGCTGGAATATTGCTGAGTGCGGCGTTAAACAACAAACCAGCCAACCATTGTTCTTTGATCAACGTTACAACATTCAAGGCAACATCCACTTACCTTTTTTATGGGAGTTGTGTATGTGGTGGGCGGAACCGGTAGGGCAGGACATACTTACCCCTTTCTCGAACACCTGGTGTCTTTTACTGTTTTTAGTGACCCATTCATAGCATTTTCACCACTAACGCCTTTAACGCCCAAAGGAATCTGCGGATAATCGAAACTGGTTATTCTCTGGCGTTGACGTGTTATGTTTATGGAATGATTAGAGACAATACGTTCTGGTATTATATTTAATCTATTTCCAATCTGGGTAAGACCGCCTCCTTGGTCTTGTGGTAGAGCGTCCGCCCGGAGAGCGGAAGGTCCGGGGTTCGATCCCCGACCGCGTCATACCAAAAGACGTTAAAAGATGGTACTTGTTGTTACCCTGTCTGGCTAAAACAAGGACTGGTCGGCTCGGAGTCAGTATACTGTGTCTGAGTGGGGTATTCATGTTAAACTGCGGCATGGTATCTCAGTGAGCTAGCACTATAAATCGGCATCAGTCCGGACAAGTACAAGCAGCCACACAAACACACACATGTACATGCATGTCGCTATATAAGTGCAATAATCTTGGACGCGACGTTAAACCCCATTTCACCTCACCTCACCTCACCAATCTGGGTAAAAATCAAACATCAATGACAGACAATATTTCTGGCTCGCTGTAACGTATACGTGTTCAATGGGGAAAGGTCTGGGCTCACTGCTGGCCATGGAATTATATCGATGTTGTGCTGCTGGAGGTGAGCGTTGACGATTCGTGCACGGTGAGGACGGGCGTTGTCGTCCTGAAAGACAAAACGTCAACCCACACACCTTCCGAGCGGGAAACCAAAGGGTGTCGGTTTGTTGTCCCGACAGTATTGTCCAGTGACCCTTCTGCACATTATGGAGTTGGGCTCGGTCAGTCATAGTGATGCCACCCCGCACCATAACCGATCCACCGCGTAGTGTGTCATGAGGTCTCAGGCGCTCATTTCGGCATCACCAGACTCCATCACGCCTATCAAGGAAGTGCAGAGGAATCGGGACTCATCTGAAAACGTGACACTGGACCATCGACGATTGCCACTGTTTTAACGTCGTGTACACCATTGTTGTCTGTTGGCAATATGACGATGGGTGCTGAGCCATAGCGACGAGCTGCATGTTGACGATTTCTCATAGTCTGAAACCTAACCGGTACTCCAGTAGCCTGATGAAAGTTTGCAACTATTTGATTCGTGTTTGAGCTTGATTTCGCGGAGCCTGGTTACGGATCAATCTACCCTGACCTGGGACGCCCTGAACGAGGTCGATCCTCAACAGATTGGGTTTGTTAGTACCTGTTCCATGGTCTGCTCATCACAGACTGAAACATTGAACATACTGGCCATCATGCTGCCATGTGTTTCCAGGATCTCAATAGCTGCATCGCTACTTCATACCCAGACAATGAATGAAATCAAGTAATCACAACTATATGAAAGCAGAATCGATAAGATTGACTGAAAATATTCACATACTGTTTGGATAAAGTAATTTCTTCTCAGGATTACAAAGGTCTGTCTTACATAATACCATTCCCGATAAATTCCGACCTTGCTTGATAATCACCTTCGATGATTCACATTTTATGTTGTTTTTATCATGTACTCGCCATTTGAGTGTTTTCGTTGTGTTGCAGGTTACTTTTAAGAGTGTCTTCATATACACGTTCCTTTAATACACACGTGAAGCCTGTTTGTTTTCCCACAAGTAACACATTTTGCCAAGAGGTTCTAAATAATCTTTTGAGTAAGTATTGATTGCAAATCGTTGTTCTCGTCGTATGTACCAAACAACCACGTTCTCCACTTCCAGGATATGCTAATGTTCACCCGACACATTTTCCAACATTTTGCTCAGTGCTCCTGATTGATTAGCTCGGGTTCGTCCGATATGAGGCAGCGTTCTGCGTATTGTAGACTTTGTGGACCTTAATTGCAGTTTTTAGGAGGTAGAACAAAAATGTTTATGTCAGATGGGCAGTAAAAGCAAGTTCTGTTGGCCAGTGTGAACGAGTGTGTTCGGATATAACGCGCTTTGAAGTTATTGTTAAAACACGACTCAGAAGGTTTGCTTGACAATGTAAAACCTCGATCGAGGGAAAAGCCAGAGGAAGAGTGGTTTAACTTCCTTGTGAACCATCTAATACCAGAACAAATGCAAGAACTACCAGAAAGAAAAGGAAATCATCGGAATACCTCACAGTGAAACGATAAAGGTGTCGCGGTATAAAAAGAAATTCGATTGTAGCGGGTGAGAGGAGGACCACGTGCAGTGTGTACACAACTGAAGTCATGACATGCATGACTGAACACCCTTACATCGCCTGCCTCAGTGTTGCAATGCTGAACATTATATGTACGGTTGCCTAATTTCATGTCAAATTAATATTTTAACCAGTCAAAGGCCAACATTAGATGTATATTTAAAGCTCAAGTCTTTGAAAGACATTTTAAAGTGATACACATAAGGAAGAGAATTTATGGTTGTCAACTTCTTTATTATGATGAACACAACGTTTCGGGGTATACGCTTACTCCTTCATTAGGTGAGTGAGTGAGTTGGGTTTAACGCCGCTTTTAACAGTAGATCAGTTATATCACGGCGTGTCAGCTTTATGTAGGAGGAAAGCCCGAAGTGATGCAGGTCTCAGACGTTTACCACTTAACACTGAAACCAACGAGCACGGGTATGGTGCTGACAAACCTAGAAACAAAAGTAATAAGATAACAAAAGGTTACTTAACAAGGAAAGCCAACAGATAATTGGCGCTGATAGGTGATTAGTAACCAACAATTGAAGCAAACACTCTACAGTTATTATTGCTGATAGTTCATAGGACTTCATTATCACTGACTGGTAATTGGCAATGAGCAATGGGCAAACCGGAGGCAGCGGGTAATTAGCACTGATAGTTAAAAGAATGGACATAGCAGAGAATCTAGTTCACCATGGAAACGGAACCAATCAACACCTTCCCTTCCTGGAAGTGTCCCTCCAAACCAGAACATCAGTATACCGCAACCCAACACAAAGACCAGTACATACATCAACTACAACTCCTGACACCTTCCCCAGGTCAGTAAGCATATACTCCGAAACGCTGTGTTCCTCATTATAAAGTAGTTGACATCCATAAATGTTCCTCCTTATATTGAAAGTTATGTATACAATCCAACTGTGAAGCCAATTCAAATGTAACACCACAATATATATATATATATATATATATATATATATATATATATATATATATATATATATATATATATTGTGTGTGTGTGTGTGTGTGTGTGTGTGTGTGTGTGTGTGTGTGTGTGTGTGTGTGCGTGTGTGTGTGTGTGTGTGTGTGTGTGTGTGTGCTGGATGATATGGAATGATACATATGTGCTTGGGATAAACAACATGTTGAGATCATCCTATCTGAGAAAACAGATGTACTCTACCAACACCCCTCCTCTCTCTCCCTCTAGTCAGGCTCTGGGGCACGGGTGGCCCAGTCATCTAAGGCGCCGCGATGCGCTGTGCAGAGTTGCTTTTCTTGAGCACGCCAGAAACCCATGACTGTGGGTTTCAATCCCGTTTCACCCAGATTATGTTTCTAGATTTGTCAGCACCATACCCGTGCTCGTTGGTTTCACCGAAGTGGTAAACGTCTGGCACCTGCATCACTTCGGGCTCTCCTCCCACTTTAAGCTGACACACCGTGATATAACTGGAATACTGTTAAAAGCGGCGTTAAACCCAACTCACTCACTCACTCACTCACTCACTAATCAGGGCGAAACTGGCCTTGAAACCATGAAGAGCTAAGTCGTGCTGGCGACGTTTGAAACAAATCGGCTATATGAAGCTGTAATGAAAACCTACGTCTTATGAGACGTTGTTCACTTACTGATTTCCTTTTCATTTAAAAAAATAAACGCATACTCTGCAAAAATAGAAACGCAAGAGTGATTTTAGATGTATATCTTATATATCATATAAATAATCAACAGATGGTAATCGATTGTTCCAAGTTGGAACACGTGATTGCCATTGACAGAGGTTCCATATGGCACACAAGGTGAAGGTCATCTGTGCTCAATATCTTGTATGGCCACCATTAGAATCGAAAACTGACTGGCATCGTCATCCCATGAAAGCAACCAGATCCCGAATTGTGGCCTCGGGAATGTTCACCTACTGCAGTGCTTGTGTCAGCTTTCGGTTCAGTGGTTGTTGCAGACGTGCTCGCAGTCGTTGGTCCAGTACATCCCATAAACGTTCGATTGGGTTTAAATTTTGAGACCTGGTGACCCGCTAAGTGACCCAGAACCTGCACCAAGTCTCTTCTAGCAGTTCGGGAGATGGCTGCAATCATCATTACACTGCCACCACCAAATTCATTTCCTGCAAACTGTCGTGCCTGACGTTCCCCGGGAGGCCTGTAAACACCACGTCTACAATCCGCACGGCGAAGCATAAAAACGTGACTCGTCCCATAACCAAAGTTATCTCCATCGCAGTCGGGGCCATAAGGTTAAAAATGCCTTAGAAAATTATGACTAAATCAACCTTAAAATTGGTGGTTATAACCGCCACTTTAAAGGTTGACTTTGTTAAAATTTGCCGAGGTTTTGGGGGTGCATATTTTACCTTAAAACATCTGTGACCTTGACACCACTGACGACGTAGCCGGCAATGCATGTCCTTCAAATGACACCTCGAACTTGTTCTCTAGCGCGAATACCTTCAGCGCGTCAACGGTTCCTCACTGTCTGGGCTGATCGGCTGCGCAATCCTGATGTTTGTAAAGGGTAACCGTGGTAGTTCTCACGTTTGTTTGTTTGTTGTTCAACGCCGCACTCATAACAATCTATCTATATGACGGCGGTCTGTAAATAATCGCGTCTGGACCAGACAATCCAGTGATTGATATCATGACCATCGATGCACGCAATTGGGATACGATGACATGCACCAACAAAGTCAGCGAGCCTGACCACCCGATCCCATTAATCGCCTCTCACGACAAGCATAGGCGCCTTTTACGGCAAGCGTGGGTTGCTGAAGACCTATTCTACCCCGGATCTTCACGGGTCTGGTCCTCACGTAAGTGACGTAGTCGCATTAATCTGTCTGTGCTCTAGGAGCGATAGGTTGTCGACCGGCTCTGGGAAGGTCACGTGTGTTGTCGCGTGTGTCTGATAACGGTTCGACAGTCTTGTAATGGTGTTGGGTGTTACGTGGAAAAACCTGGCTACAGCTGAAGATGAATCTCCTGTTTGCAGTTGGTCGGTGGCGTTTTCACTGTTCCCTTGCTGCAACATTGTGGTGGAATGCAAATGAAAACCTAAAGTTTTTAAAACCCCAAACAATTGATGATGCACGTGCATGTCATGTTGGGGTGTTTCAGCGCCAGGCTCTCACGTGGTTGAGATTTGGAGGTTGTCCCTTCTTTTCACCAAGTTTCTGCAGTACCTTATTCGTTCCACACCAGCATCAATCCCGATCCATGCAGAAATGACCAATTCATTTTTTGTTATTGATATTGTATGGATGTCGGCAACTCTTATTTACGTTATTTACGATTTTACTAAATTTGCCCTTCTTTTTTTACAGAGTATAGTTCAGATTTATTAGCCGAGCTTAATTCAGCCCAATAGGAAAAAAAAACAACTTTAGGAATAAATCGTTGCAGATGTCAGACTAATTACTACAAATGGCAACAGATCTCCCAAATAAGCTTGAAAGGTAATTAACCTTGTTCAAAAGCCCGTTCATTAATTGTTTTCAAGATGACATCATGTTTGAAACACTCGGGATAAAAAGAGCTTTTTTTTATAGCAGTCTTTGATCAACGTTAACAAGCTGAATCCGATAGGGATAACGTTAATTGCCAATTATACTTGCTTGTCAGGAAACGATAATTACTTTTCTTATTTATTTCTTACCTTCTGAAACAAAAGTTATATTTCATCCTCGAGAGCTATTTTAACGAATGATCAATAATAATATTATCATTGGGAGTGCGTGATTGTTTTTAACACCACTTTGAACACAATATAACTTAAAGTAGGAGATGCAGTTATTAGCCTTTACCACGTCTGTGAAATCTACGAGCACGAGTATAGTGTCGTCAAACCAGGGGTCATGATCAGGGCGAACCTACGATTCGAACCAACGATCATTGGATCGTGGCACGCCTAAGGGAAGCAACTCTTTACTCTTTAGAGCTCTGTGACACCTGTGCCCGTGTGGTGGTACTCTTATATCCATGAATTCTGGGAATAAACTGTTCAAACTTGGACGAGGCCCGTATCATAAGATGATCTTATCAAAACAACTGCCGAAACGTCAATACTTTACCGGGCGGTAGGGTAGCCCAAAGGTTAAAGCGTTCGTTCATCACTCCAAAGGTCCGGGTTCGATTTCCTACATGGGTGAAGCTGGTGTCTTCCGCCGTGATAGTGCTTGAATATTACTAAAGCGACGTAGAACCATACTCACTCACTTTACAAACTTAGCATTAACTAATTACGGTGTCATCCCACTTGATCTAATTTTTAAACCCAAGGTACCAAAATATATTAGGTCATGTGGGAATGCACACATGGTGACTTCTTATTATCAGATCTTGTGGGAATGGGTAGTTAAGTGGGATAAGCATTTTCATTCTCATCTGGGGGGATCAGGTTCAAAATCAATTCAAAGAGCAAACTTACATGTTTGATTGATTGATTGTTGTTTAACGCCGCACTCAGCAATATTCCAGCTGTGTGACGGCGGTCTGTAAATAATCGAGTCTGGGCCAGACAATCCTGTGATGGACATCATGAGCATTGATCCACCCAATTGGGATACGATGACAAACATCAACCAAGTCAGCGAGCCTGACCACCCGATCACGACTTACATGTTTGAAGATAATAGCTAATATACATGTACAACAATAACAATACTGATTGTGGGTTCGAATCCCGGTTCGCCCCGATTATGTTTCTAGATTTGTCAGCACCATACCCGTGCTCGTGGGTTTCACCGAAGTGGTAAACGTCTAGGACCTGCATCACTTCGGGCTGTCCTCCCACATTAAGCTGACACGCCGAGATATAACTGGAATACTGTTAAAAGCGGCGTTACACCAAACTCACTCACTCGCTCATAAGGGAAATTTCATTATATCTATAAATCATTCTCAATTAATTTTCATTTAATTTATAACTCATTCTCAATTAATTTAAGATTTCATATGATAGGTTTATCTTCAGTTTACAATTTAAGCTGCTTAAGCTGCGTAGAATGAATGAATTAGCATTCTTTAATTACGTCTTTATCCCCTATAGAGCCTCGTGTAGCCTCTTCCACTGTATCGATACACCTCAGTGAACTCAAGCTTTAGCTCTCCTGTGATCAAATCTACTCATGCGTTTATAGATCATCTGGGAAAAGTTTAGTTTAGAAATTAGATCATATGAGCCTAAACCCTAATTACGCACGAGGGCAGATCGATGGGCGATAAGAGATAAAAGGATTAAAGGCTCACACATCTTTCCAAAATGTACACTGTAAGTAAACTGAACGACATATCAGGAGGGCATTGGGGTTAACTGTAACAAGAGTCCCCATTGGTCGTTTCATAAACACAGAACCTATAGAAATCCTGAGATGATTCTACCGACAATGTACGAAGGGTTATTAATTAAACAAATCGATAACTGCTAGCGTCCGCCAGAGCCCTTTACTGTGTGGATTTATTTGCCTAAAGATAACATATTTTCTTTCATGATAAACGGAAGCTTTGGGAACCGCTGGCTTGATAATCTCATTCAAAAGAAGGTAGGTTTCTCAGTATTGTCATCTTTATATCGAAAGTAGCTTTGAATTACAATATTACATCTTACATTTACACGTTAACCATCCCCTAGCAGCATATATTTATATGTTGATTATATATTTATATGTTATTTTGCAAAAAGTCGGATGCGTTTTGTGATTTTGCAATTTTCGTTTAATAATCATGTAATTTTGTTGAAATTATATCACCAAATAAGATCATTGTAGTGTTGTACCACGTCCACTATTAGTACACCCGATCATTTCTAAAGCTTCCGAATGTGTGAATGTTTAGTGTGTTTTAGAAAAGGGGAGGCGAGTATTTCTGCTATTTTTTACGGTCTGTTGTACTTTTCTGTTTTCAACCTATCGTATATATCATTGTGTTATAGACAAGGCAACATCATCTCGATGTACAGAACATTGAAACTGCAAATAGTGTACACGAAGAGAGACAGGCAGTTTATTAAAGCCTCACTTCAACATAGGACACATAAATATACAAGATTAAATATATTTATGATATATAATGTATACAATGTATCATTAAAAAAAACTAAATTGAAATACTGAAACTATGTTACATTTAAGTGAATACAAGACAATATGTTGTTTTAAAATATCAAAGCAGGTTTGGGCAGATTGACAAAATATAATTATCTTGTTCGACATCATTAATGTAGAACGTGAATGCATTTGTTAAAAAGGCGATTTCTGTATTAAGAGTATAAAGGGCAGTGTAGTTAAACCTGATATTCATCCTAAATAAAATCTTTATAATAAAAACATTTTCTCCTAGGTAAAGGACAGTATAATATCTTTCAGTTTGTACTCTTAGAGGAGCAACACCGCATCTGAAAAGTACCGTTAACCTATGAGAACGGGGCATGTTTCATTTTACACATTTTTACAAATTTAATGCCAAATTCATTTTTAAAAGTTGAATATGTTTGAAGCCTTTAACCAGTGTGCGAGTTCTAGCATGTTAACCCGTGAATATCCGGGGTAGAAGAGGTCTTCAGCAATCCATGCTCGCCGTAAAAGGGGACTATGTTTGTCGTAGGTGGCGACTAACTGGACCGGGTGGTCAGGCTCGCTGACTTGGTTGATGCATATCATCGTATCCCAACTGCGTGGATCGATGATCATGATGTCAATCACTGGATTGTCTGGTTCAGACTCGATTATTTACATACCGACGTCACATAGCTCTAATATTGCTGTGTGCGGCGTTAAACAACAAACAAACAAACCATCCGTTGTTGATATCGCTTGTTTCCATTGGTTATGACGTGTATTAAATATACGATTTGTTACTTGTGGCACAGCAAAAGAACACATTGTCAGTGGATGCCCCGCTTTGGCACAAAGACAGTATCCTTAGCGACATGATGGAATGACTCGATCCTTTTATTAACGTCTTCGCCATGCTTGGGTTTTTGACACAGGGGTCCATCCATGGTACAACCCGGAATATGTAGAGGGCGTCATGGAAAATGATAAATTCAAAATTCTTTGGAATAGGCCCGTATACAGTCTCAGACGTATCCCGGCCGACAAACCTGATCTTGTCCTTTTTTATAAATCAGATGATTCAGAAATAATTTATATCATTGAATTTTCTGTCCCTTTTGACACTACTGTGATTGACAAGATTCAGAAAAAAACATGGCAAATATGCGGACCTCGCTTTCGAAATGTCATGCTTGCATCCCAAGTACCAAGTTGTCCGACTCCCAATTGTTCTCGGTGCCTAAGGTTTGGTACTTCCCAATCTGTTGAATGACATTGGGAGAATACCCGTGTTTGCTACAGCCCTTCTGACAATCTGAGTAACGCAGAAGGCTGCAGTGTTGGGGTGTCTTCACATTTTCCGAAAAGTTCTGGGTGGGTTCGACTAGGTAGCGCTTCCTGGGAAAAGGTCCCATTCGCTGTCTGGGCTGCGTGTAGAGGGGGCAAGGGCCCTGAGCTGATGATGAGCCCAACCAGCCTGACTGTGCCAGGATCACCCAAACCCTCTTTGCTGTATTTTTATTCTACTCTGTAAATACTACTACAACTACTACTACTACTACTACTACTACTACTACTACTACTACTACTACTACTACTACTACTACTACTTCTACTACTACTACTACTACTACTAATAATAATAAAGCGACAAAACCCATTATCCATAACCAAGTCGATTGTACGATTCCGACTATATCTTGAGCATGTGTTTATGAATCACTATCAAATAGTAATGATAACAGGTGTTCGCGAAAAGGTGAACGTATCCTGCCCCACTGGTGGCACCCGTCACAAACACACGCTAAGGCAAGTCAATTATTCACCTAAAAACGGGCTCATATAGTACAAGTCAAAATAGGGAATTGCATCTAACATCATTTTTGTCACTGATGCGTCAAATTTGGAAATGTCATCCACATGTCTACAATTCAACTTTTTGAAAGCTTTACTCCGGCCTTGAATATTGTAACCGCGATCAAACAACTTATGTGCAAGGGTCGTATGACGCTCTTTGAAGTCTTGGTGGAAAGAGCATACTCGATTATATCTCAAAAGTTGTGAAATGTAAACACCAAAGGCTGCTGGAATTAGTGTTCGACATGAAGGAAAGGTTTACTTTTGGAAAGATGAAGTCATCCCTCTTGTCATAGTCTTGTGGAGAGTGTTTTGTCACTCTGAATCTTTATGCATAGATCTAAATATAAAACAGATGAGGCGGTCTCACTAGTCTCCTCTATTTCTAGTTCAGGTGGGTACATCAATGGAAGGAACTTGGCTATTTGATTGTTATTGACCGGAATGCCGATTTTACTCTACTGTTCAGAAACGTGGGGCTACCAAAGACTTGAGTGCATGGAGATGGTACATTATATTGCTTGTGGACGTTTTCTGAATATAAGGCACGACTCTATGTGCTATGGTTTTGGGAGAATGTGGAAGATACACTATATATTAAAATTCTTCATTGAGGTACATTAAATTTTGGCTAAGGATTATAGTGAGTGAATGACTGAGTATGGTTTTACGCCGCTTTTAGCAATATTCCAGCAATATCACGGCGGGGGTCACCAGAAATGGGCTTCACACATTGTACCCATGTCGGGAATCGAACGGGTCTTCGGCGTGACGAGCGAACGCTTTAACCACAAGGCTACACGACCGCCCCCTAAGGATTATACATATGCCCAGTAATAGATATTCTTGTAAGGCATAGGAAATGTTTCATGTCTTGGATTGTGATAATCGTCATACGTGGGCAACTACTCAAAAATGTGTTGTTTAGTTTTGGTTTTGGTTTTGCTTGGATCTTCCAGGAAGTGGACAGTGTTCTGGTGGATTTTAAACGAAGCGTTAGAGATATGTCAACTCAAAGTGAATATGTAGTCTACAATCTAAGAGTAGATATGATTTATACTCGGCATTTAAGTTAGAACCTGAGTTGTATATTACAAATTCTTCATTTACTTTGTATCGTCGCGAGTAGACTAACATCTAGTCTCTGAAATGAACATATTTTACAGAAAACGTTTTTAAATTATAGTCATAAAATATAATAAAAAGAACCCCAGAGACTTTCTTCATTTTCAGATACTGCAGTAATCTAGACTTGCCAAACATTATAGACTTGCATGGGCTGTATTGGATATATTTGTTTCAGGGTTACATGTAACGGGGGCACGTGTGGCCCAGTCGTCTCAGGCGCCGCGATGCGTTGTGCACAGATGCGCCCCTTGGGCACGCCAGATACCTATGATTGTGGGTTCGAATCCCGGTTAGCCTCGATGTTTCTATGTTTGTCAGCACCATACCTGTGCTCGTGGGTTTCACCGAAGTTGTAAATGTCTGAGACCTGCATCACTTCGGGCTTTCCTCCCACATTAAGCTGACACGCCACGATATAACTGGTATACTGTTCAAAGTGCCGTTACACCCAACTCACTCACTATACATGTCCCAATCAGTGAGTGAGTGAGTGAGTGAGTGAGTGAGTGAGTTGGGTTTAACGCCGCTTTTAACAGTATTCCAAGTGATGCATGTCCCAGACGTTTACCACTTCGGTGAACGGGTATGGTGCTGACAAACATAGAAACATAATCGGGTCGAACCGGGATTGAACCTTGGACGACTTGCCTCCGCTACTGGCCTCAAGGACAGAAATAAAGAATTGAAATGTAAAGGAATATGAATGTATTTACATTTTTAAAAAGTATGAAGGTATGAAAGGTATGTTTAAAACAGCGTGTAAACAAATTGGTAGTCTCCATCGTCCACCAACCAGCAGGCCTAACTGTACGGAGTCTAATTCCTAAACAACAGGTGATGGCAAATGGAGGAGCTCCCGTCCTGTCAGTGTACTTAATACCATGAATCAACTGGCAGGTTTGCTTCCATCAGTGAGATGAAGGTGACAGTTAGGGGATTACCTGTGGATTCAGCCACGTGGTCTCTTGTTGTTAGCTACCTGATGGCAGGACACCTACGGAGATAAAGTCTATGTGTATTTGGTGTAGTCATTAACTGATGAACATCATTATACAGATGTTTGCCGAGAGCTAGTGCTACAGTAATCATTAATCATTCTTTCAGATTTGTGAAGAAGATTTGCAGAGTTGCGTCCCCTGGTACATTAGAACAAATGATTGTCGGTTCGAATTCCGATTCGCCCTGGTTGTGTTTCTTGGTTTGTCAGCACCATACCCGTGCTCGTGGGTTCCACCAACGTCTGAAACCTGCATCACTTCGGGCTTTCCTCCCACATTAAGCTGACACACGTGATGAAACTGGAATGCTGTTCAAAGCGGCGTTAAAATTAACTCAAACACTCACTCCTATAAACAAATAAATATTTGAGATCATACAAAAAATCTCTCTTTACAAGGCAGGAATTGATCAGCATTAAATACGTGTAATACTTCAAAACAGAAGGGTGAATGAAAAACTTGACCACGAATAAACTTATTGTTAAAGAAATTCAAAGTTCAAGTTCTCTGGTGATTTTTCGCCTGACCTTGAACCTTCACCGTTGTTGGTTGTGTAATATCATTAAAATGAACTTTTTTTTTCAATATAAAACAAGGCAATCGATGATGTTGTGCGAATGGCTGATACAGTCCGTGACCTTTCTAAATAGTTTCAAAAACAAATTTGTCAAGACGCAGTGCTTCCGTTTTCCGATAATTACCGGTTATTGACCGGTAATGCATTACTTAATTGGACCGGAAGCATCAAACGTCGTCAGCCCATATGGCCGGTGTGACTCCTGTGAAAGTAGGAAATATGATTACAGATTACTGAGCATTCCGCTAAGTGCTTGCACGGAATGTCTTCGAGAAGTCCTTCACGTATCTATTTATAACTTTGTCGTTCCGCACTGAATAGGCATTATGCTTGTTATTGGCTTGTATGGAAACTATTAGTGCCACTGTCTAAAAACATATCATCTATGGAGATGATACTTTGATCTATGTATATGATATTATAACCTATGTAAAGAAAGAAAACAATTACTTTCTTAATCCTGAACTATCCGCGTTCATCTGTATTTATATGCCGCTTCCTGAAAAATAAATAAACTTTCATGATTACAACGTGTTTTGAAAACCACGGCCGTATATATAAATGAGGGTATGTGCCCTTGGAATGGAAGCAGCTCTTTGCTACTTTTATTTCTGTGTTGCCATACAGAATTTGCTTCCACATTATTTCACATATAAAGCAGGGGCGGTCGGGTAGCCTAGTGGTTAAAGCGTTCGCTCGTCACGCCGGGTTCGATTCCCGACATGGGTACAATGCGTGAAGCCCATTTCTGGTGTCCCCCCGCCGTGATAGCGGGATGATGTGTTGAAAGTACGTGACATGAAAACCTGCGACAATGAATGAACGAATGAATGAATGAATGAATGAATGAATGAATGAATGAATGAATGAATGAGCAAACAAACACTTTAACCATTCGGTTACTCAACCGCCAGGGAGGGGTGAGATAGTTTTCAAACAGTTGTATGCGACAGACCCAGTCTGTTCAGTACTACAAGGTACATGTCAACGTCTGGGTACATGGTTGAGTCTTGATGTCTTGCAAAATGCACTTGTTGTCATTCTTCATCGATTCACAAGAGAATGTCACTAGACTAAAAGTACAAGGCTCTTATATATAATCCATCTTCTACGTTTTATCACTCGAAGAACATGTCGTAATGGAACATCCTCTGTATCAACTGTCCAATGCCTATTATTGTAATCAGAATCGAACATTGTGACAATGTACAGGTTGAATGTTCGATAAATTGTGTAGAAATAGTTGAAAGGAGGTGTGTTTTGTTGAGGCTTTTGAGCTGTTGGTGAATGTTGGAGACAGAAAGGAAGGTACACATACCTTATATAGTAGTTCAGTTTTTTCTAAGCATGTTGGAGGCCCAAGGTGACTCTTCTGGTCGGATGTCTTTACCTTGAGCAAGGGTGTTGTCCTTATCGTCGAACCTGCGAATCCATCTCTACATCAGAGTTTCTTGGCCCGGTTTTGAGAAACAAGTTGCTGCCGCCTGTGTCCCAAACGACCCACGGCAGTTGATAATAATTAAGAAGTGAACACACTGGCCACCGCCAGAATTACACGACAGCTCATAAATAGGTCATTAAGGCGCCAAACGCTTTATCATACCTCCTTGTCAGAATGATGAGATCGGTTTTGTTCACGTGATCTTGATAAAATACTTTATCATACCTCATTGTCAGAAGAATGAATTCTGATTGGTTCACGTGATCTTGATAAAACACTTCACACCTTCATGTCAGACTGATAAAATCTGATTTGTTCACGTGATCTTGATAAAATAGTTTATCACACCTCCATGTCTGAATGATTAGATCTGATTGGTTCACGTGATCTTAATAAAATACTATGTATCCCGCTTTGGAGGATGAATAAATCCCATATACCCCGCCACGAACAAGACAGGAAGTACGTGGATTCCCGAGAGGAAGAATATTTAGACTGTATCATGAGCAGGTGTTTATAACTCTATCAAATAGTGACGGTGGCACGTCACAATGTCAATTTAACTAAAAAACACGAGAACATATGGTAAGGTCCGAATTGTGTGTCACCGATGCGTCCTTTGCGTCTGCTATACACGTTTTTGAAAGCTTTGCTGAGGCCTTGTAACTTTAATCAAACCGATTTTGAGCAAGCGTCGCAGGACGCTCTTTGAAATCTTCGTAGAAAGGGCATGCTCGATTGTACCTCAAAAGTTGTGACACGAAGACACCAAAGACTGGAGCTGCTGGAATATTGTTCGACATAAATGGAAAATGAACTTTTTGAAAGTGGAAGTCATCTCTCTTGTCATACAGTCTTGTGAAGAGTGTTTTGTCACCCTGAATCTATATTCGTCGATCTAAATATAAAACAGGTGAGGCGGTTTCACCGGTCTCCTTTATTTATTTCTAGTTCAGGTTGGTAAATCAGTGGAAGGGAACTTCATTTGTTACCATTATTGAACGATATCATATCATCAACATACCTGACCATATGCGTAATGAAACATACGTATCAGCAAGAAGGGGCGCACCATTGGTGCCCTCATTCTAATTACTGCACCTGACTTATCCGATGTTTTCATGGTTTCAAAGAGACATGTTACCAAATTCTTCAACCTAAATATCTCTCTGGTTATAATGCCATCTTTCGTCCAACGAACAGGAAACAATGGTATTATAATCAAGGAAATTACTGACATGATATATGGAAGATTAAATAAGATCCAAGACACATTAATCCAATCCAGCTTATTTATTCAAACAGGACTGCATCATATGCGTTGCTAACCCTGGGGTCAAATATGGACAATTTTAATTTGTGGAAACCCTGGGGTCAAATATGGACAATTCTGATTTGTGGAAAAAAGGTCCTTGACATGAGATCGCCTATGTTTTGTCAACTCCAACAGAAATTCTAAGTATGAGCAAGTCTTTTACCAAAGGTGTGTAAAGTCTCTATCTACATGTCCTGGGGAAATCTGCTTAGGTCAAATTCTTGCACATGTTCAAATATTTACAAATTGATTCATGAAAACCTCTAAGATAAGCCTTTTCGAAAACCTGTTTTTGCTCATTTCTTGAATTATGCCGATTTTGTGCGGCATTTAAGGCCTTTATCATTCTTTGTCCTTCTGTGGTGTATTTCAGCATTGTCCGATGACGGCAGAATGACAGCCTTGAGTTGCTTACTTCTCGCCATCCTCCTCGGCCGCGCCTATTCCGCCGTCGAGCTGAACGGTGCCGGGGCGTCCTTCCCCGCCGACGTCTACAGAGCATGGCTACCAGCATACAAGTCTTACAGAAGCAGGTTCAGCGCGGTGGAGATGAAATACGAGATTATAGGAAGTGGGGGAGGAAAAGAGCGTATCAAGGGAACGACAGGACCGGAAGTCGACTATGCTGGCTCAGATTCTCTGCTGTCGGAAGAAGATTACGCAAACCATCCCGACCTTCAGATGTTTCCGGCAATGGCTGGGTGAGGGGAAAATGGAAATTTGACAGAAGTAATTTCTATAAACCAAGTTTCAACATAGTTTCTTAATTTACTCAACAGGGGATGAGGTTGAATATGCTGCAGCAATATGATTCTTGCTAACAGAAAATTCAATTTTGATTATACAAAAATAACCTAAAAATGTTCTTTTCCAAGAATCAAGTGGGGCGTTTAGACATTTACTCATTCCCGATGAGTGTAAACAAAGGTTAAAAGTGTGAAAGTATTGAGTTTCATGTACACAAACACATGTACAAGTGATCAACCATTTATATCAATTTTTGTTTTCAGGTCGATAGTAATTGGTTTCTACCTTAAGGGAATATCTGAACTAAACCTTAAAATGGATAATGTGGTGGATATCTACAGTGGTGCCATTCGATGGTGGAATGATTCGAGAATCGCCGACATCAACCCTGGTGTAGACTTACCTAACGAACAGATTATTGTGGTGGCACGCCGAGACAAGTCAGGTACAACTGAGATCTTCACGCGGGCCCTTGCCTCAGTCAGCCAACACTGGGCTGCTACATATGGAGTCTTTTCGAGAGGCGTCGATGACAACGAAAAACCCTTCTACTGGAACGCGTCAGTTGTGACTCAATTTGGGCAAACCAATCGCGGTGTGTCTGGAATTATTCTGTCAAACAAATTCTCCATCGGGTACCTTGTTATGTCGGATGCGGTTACTTCAAAAGTCTCATTTGCCAGGCTTCAGAATAAGGCAGGGAACACGGTTGAAGCGTCTGTCAAGTCAGTGCAAAATGCCATGAATGATTTCGCTAGCGCCTTTGACGAACGTATGACCTTGTCGTTAGCGAATCCAACAGGATTTAATTCCTATCCCATCTCTGGCTACACCTACATCATTGTGAAAAAGACATCCATGACCAACTGTCAATCAGCTATAGAACTAGTTCGTTATGTTGAATGGTTTTACACCACAACTATTCCAAGACAGGATTGCGAGGACCTGTACATGGTACCCCTGTCGGCAGAGGTCTACACGATGACAATGGAAAGAATCATTAAGAAAATCACATGTAACGGCAAGAATGTCTACAGCATGCTCGTGGCCATAGTGGAGGAGGAACAGCTATCACTGCAGACGTGGCGAGTCCCTGTCTACGTCGGATCTCCCCTTCTATTCATAGCTATTATCATCATCATACTGTATCTTGTTAGACATCAGATCCGTCTTCATCAAGCCTTGTTACGAAACGAGTGGCTTATTCGAGCAAGTACAATATCCCTTGGAGTCTCCAATAGAAGTAAGACCTTGGCAGATTCTAGTTCCAGAACAAACAGTAACAAAATTCATCCATCGCTCGGAACATTCAGTGAAGTCTCCTCTGAAGGCATCGGACCAATTGGAACGTTGAAGGTGGGAGAGTGGAAAGGAAAACTTGTCCAATTCCAGCCATTGCCCTTCATGAAGACAACAACCCACCTGTCATCTTCTACTAAACGTGATATTCTGTGGATGAGAGACTTCATTCTCCACGGGAACGTTGTGTCGTTTTATGGATTAACAGATCTTGACGACTGTTTTTCTACAGCAGACGGATACTGCTCGAAACAATCTGTGTACGAACTTCTGAAAAATTCTAGATTTAACATGAACAATAGTATGAAGTATGCCCTCTGTTTGAACATATCAAAAGGTATGCAATACCTACATAAGCAAGGAATCTCCCATGGCCTTCTTACCACTAAATGTTGTTTTCTGGATGACAATTGGACAGTTAAAGTAGGGACATGGTCTTTCGTCAAGCTAGCCAATGACGTGAAAGAGCAGGCAGTTCACCGAGACGTCTTCGGTGCCAATGAATGGGAGATGCCAGAGTTCTGGACGGCCCCAGAAATATTACGATTAGATGTTCAGCCAACCGAGGGCAGCGACGTGTACAGCTTCGCCATTGTCATGCAGGAAATATTTACACGAGAGGCACCGTACGTTGAGCACAGAGAAACACAGACGCCCAATGATGTGCTTCAAGCTGTCATATCGACGTCCATGCGTCCTGTGTTCACCCCCGACACCCCAGTAGCATCGAGGGAGATCATGGAGCGAGCGTGGGAGATGGACCCCATTGGGCGACCTTCGTTCACTGGAATATGCACCATGCTCAAAAACTCCCATCCAAAAAACAAAACGTTTATGGACTGTATGATGAAGGCTCTTGAAGATTATACCAATGAACTTGAAGAAAAGTTACAAGAAACGCAGGTGTGGGATGTAAACTACACAAAGTCCACCGATACTGATAATTACAAAGCTTTACCCGCAGAAATCGCCATGTCGTTCTCAGCTGGAGCTACCCCTTCTCTGGAGAAGTTTGACTCGGCCTCAGTGCTGGTGTCTGTTATACACGACTTTGCAGACATAATAGCAGCCTCGAACGCTCCTGATATTGCTACCATGTTGAAGGATCTGTACATGGCGTTTGATCACGTTTTGGCTGAGGAAAGCGTCCATAAATACGACATTTCTGCTGATTCCTATTTCGTGGTGTCAGGGCTTCCGACGAGGCGAAATGGCCACGCCATTGTCCTTTCGCGAATTGCTCTTGCATTTCTTGTGATTACAAAGTCAATTATTGTCAAACATAACGGCTGTCAGCTTAAGATGAAGATAGGCGTCGCCACTGGGCCAGGAATGGCGGGTGTTCTTGACCCTAAGTTTCTCATGAAGTATACAATATTTGGAAAAACTTCGGGTTTAGCTCGCACTTTCGCCAATGCAACACCGCCAATGACTATACAGATCTCCGAGGCAACATGTTCCGCCATACAGACAACCAGAGAGTTTACAATAATACCTGCGAAGTCGCCAGATGAAAGGGTAAGCTGGTCTTTACCCGCATGTCATAATATAAGGCGTGTGGAAAGGATGTAATTCACTCCGATTTTGTTGAAAATAGTGCATGAGGACTTCAACTTTGTAGCATGTTTGATGGTAGGATGTTCTTGATGATTATTTGTTGTAGTTGACTCTGTGTACACTTCATGCATCCCGTGGTGATTCGGGTTGACACGTTTCCCCAGCAACCTCAGCTTGTCGTAAGGCGCGAGTGGATCGGGTGGTCAGGCTCGATGTCTTGGTTGATTGCGTAGCATCGTACTACATCGTAATAAACATAATCATAATAATAAGATGTCCCTGAATACATTAGTTCAACTTCCGCGAATAAGCAAGCAAAATCATGATATGGTGATTTTGTTCGTATGTTTTTCCTATATTCCATTCTGTTCTTCAGGTAAAAGAAAGAAGTTACTGGTTGATCGGAAGTCGGCAGATATCCAGCACATTTCCCCCGACCTGAGGGGGCACGGGTGGCCCAGTCGTCTAAGGCGCCGCGATTCGCTGTGCAAAGTTGCGTCCCTTGGGCACGCCAGAAACCTATGATTGTGGGTTCAAATCCCGGTTCGCCCCGATTATGTTTCTAGGTTTGTCAGCACCATACCCGTGCTCATGGGTTTCACCGAAGTGGTAAACGTCTGAGACCTGCATCACTTCGGGCTTTCCTCCCAAATTAAGCTGACACGCCACGATATAACTGGAATACTGTTAAAAGCGGCGTTAAACCCAACTCACTCACTAACTCACTCCCCCGACCTGACAACTGTGGTCGTCGTCATCATCATCATCATCATCATCATCATCATCATCATCATCATATCATCTGTTGCAGAAACAACGAAATACAAACGACATACTGACTTACGATAAGTGGATGCTTGAGATTTCCATGAAGAGGCCCCAGGTTTCAGCTTTACTCATGTTAGGATTTGTTAAACCATGAATGACGCTATTATTGTCAGCCTCAGGCGTGATCGATTGAGTCCTTCGGTTTTCGCCCACGTTCCCGAAATCTAATGAATTTTATAACTGTTTGAGATATCATTATCTATTATTACCCATTGTGTTATAAATAACCCATTTAATAAAAATCATATGTGCACGAGTGCAAATATCACTTCACGCCCACTAGTGTCTTGTTTACGTCATCCGGACGGCATTGTTGACGCCATTCGAATCTTGTGAAATATAAGACAGCTACGCGATGAATCGCAAAGAACAATGAAGAACAAAGCGTGGTTTATTTCAAGATAAAACATTGTCCTGTCATGACGTCACTTCTGGTGATTCGATTATGCGCTTGCACATGGATGACGTCATATAATGGACGGCGTTATTTTGTAGAGGGAAGTGTCTGGTAAGTTGTTCTTCAATTACGTAGCTGGGTTACGCAGATAAACGCAGTGGTCGAACGATCGCATCCAAAAGTGGGACAACTGTGGCAATTGGTATTCGGAGAAAAGGTACAGATTATCGACGTGGTGATTGTGAGAATATGCGGGAAATACCAAACTTAAACCACTTGTTCGTAAAATGGACTTGTCCGAAATTTCTTAATTTTGATGACTCATAAAATAAACAACTCCTACTCTTCGGAAGCTTTAGGAATCTTGTCAATAAAAGTTAACCATTCTACATCATCCCGAGGCAAGGGAGTTAATTGACCATAAAAATCTAGCCTTGCCGAACTTTGGTTTGGCTGGATGCCGCCATTTTGTTTGAACGAATGCAAGTGAAATGAGAGGTGGAATCTGATTGGTCAATGGGAGGGACATCGTAGGGACATAACTCGTAATCGCCACTGGTGACGTTACGATCGAGCCCGGAAATTCCGGCCAAGTTCGGCAAGGGTAGAAACTGGACTTTTATGGTCAGTTAACCCCCTTGCCTCAGGAAGATGACCATTCTATGACACATGTTTATCTAAAAGTGTCAAAAAGGAACAAGATGAAAAAATATTCTATATCTTGAATGGACTGTGTAAGACGTGACGATTCATTACATAGACGCTGGCCTGTGACGGGGGTACTAGGCTGTCCGCAGTGGTAGGAGATCTAGAGTGGTTAATTCCGACATTTCTTCATGGTTTAAATCCAATAAAGAAAAAACTATTTCTTACTAAGTACTTACGTAACACTTTCCTGGACAAGTTAATTTATAGATTAAGTCCAAATTACTGTCACTACCTATATTTGGTGTTTGAACGTATTCTTCACGCTCGAACTTTTGGCGTCTTCTGTTGCAGGTATTTCAGGAAGGGACGTCACTTTGTAATTATAATCAAATCAGGAGCAGCATTATCAGACTCAACGATAGTTGTAGTTGCCCAGCAAGTACATAGAAATTTTATAACGATTCCATAGACGACTATTACAGTTTAAAAATAATAATAATTATATTGCACATCTTTGCGCATCGTAATTGATCCTTTTAAGTAGCTTAAAAACTAGATTTTGTGAATTTGAAAACCTACCTGTCAAACCTGACAAGCGTTAATTAACATAGGTCTTGCAGTTAGCTCGCAATATATTTAAAGTATAACTGTCATCTTTTAAATAACAACAAGTAAAGATTTTCGTTGTTATTTGTTAGACTTTTCTTTTAAATCCGTTTTTTTTACAAACTCCATTCACAACTGACCGTTGGGATGGGACATCAAATATGCTGGCGGCGCCACCCCAACCCCAACTGACTGGATAAATTTGCTATCAATTTTCCCTGAACCACAACCAAGTCAGATCGATCTCCTGGTGTAGGATACGTCATGTGTTCAAAACACATCCAAACTGATCTTTCTGCATATCTGCACTGGAACAAATACACTTGATAATCACAAGTAATCAAACAAACAAACCACCACAACGAAACCTTTTTGCAGAACTTATTCACAAACTGACAAAGGAACAAATGTCAACATATTCAAAACAAATAATAAACTAACTCATGTTGAAATCAAGACCCAGCCTTGAGGGAGTTTCAGAATCCCAGAGACAGTCATGTACCTCCAGACCTGTACCACAGGGTTGGTTTGTTTGTTTGTTGTTTAAAGCCACACTCAGCAATATTCCAGCTATTTGACGGCGTTCTGTAAATAATCGAGTCTGGACCAGATAATCCAGTGATTGATATCAAAGGCATCGATCCCCGCAATTGGGATACGATGACATGCATCAACCAAGTCAGTGAGCTCGACCACCCGATCCCGTTAGTCGCCTCTTACGACAAGCATAGTCACGACCAATTCTACCCCGATCTTCACGGGTCCTATAAGATGTCATGATGGGCCATTTAAACATTTCCATAGAGGTGAGGTGAAATGGGGTTTAACGTCGCGTGCAAGATTATTGCACTTATATAGCGACGTATATTATTGATGCGTTGGGGATGAATGACTCCCAGCAATGTTCTTTATACACTGGTGAAAACTAAAACGAAACTCGTTTCGTATATCGCATCTTCTGCAAGGGTAACACATTATTTGTTATCAGGCACGAGGAACATGTGCAAACTTCACCACTAAGTAAAACCTTCACCTGCTGCAAATTAGCAATTCAATAACATATCAATGTTGAATACCTTGCATCAGCTGAGGTTCTATTTAGACTTTACTCTATGTAATCGAAACATGTCGACATCTTGTTTTTCCCCTGTATATTGTACATCAATAAATAAAGCGACAAAACCCTTTCCAATGTCCAATAGAAATCTCTGCATAAAACAGAGTCGATAGTACGATCTCCGACTATTTCTTAAACATGTGTTTATGAATCACTATCAAATACTGATGATACCAGGTGTTCGCGAAAAGGTGAGCGTATCCTGCCCCACTGGCGGGCCACGTCAAAAACACATGCAAAGGCAAGTCAATTGTTCATGTGAAATAACACGGGAACATTTGGTACAAGTCAAAATAGTGAATTGCATCGGACATCATTTTTGTCAGTGATGCGTCAAATTTGGAAATTTCCTCTACATATCTACCATAAAAAAATTTAAAAGCTTTACTGAGGCCTTGAATGTTGTAACCTTGATCAAACAACTTCAGAGCAAGAATCGTATGACGCTCTTTGAAATAAACAAACACTATGCAGTGTCTCTCTTTGTGACGAGAGCTGTGATATAAAAACATCTTGATAGTTGAGTACCTTAATATGAACTTGTGAAAAGCTAGCTGGCTATGACAACTGTTGACAGCTTTGTATCAGGATAATGGAAAAGCATGTTTTAACGTGACACAATGTACAGAAATGTTGGCTGGTGCTGATAATCGTTAATACTTCATTGTATGCAATGGTTCTACAGGTGAAATATTAACGTTTGTGAAATTAATCTGGGCGCCATTGCTCTGGATACTGGGTTTCTCTCTCGATGGAACCAAGGCCGCGGTTTGTTTCGCTGACGGACGATATCGACAACACAGCAAGGCGGAGGTATGTAGCCTCGGGTAACATGGGAACGTACACAAATGGGTGAATTATTGCTAATGGCTGCTGATGTGATACTCGTATGTATACACCATACAATATAGCTCCCTTCCTAATTAGCCATTTCGTTTACTCACGGGGGACAGACCACACACCTCAAACATACAGGAAGGGCTTCCCCAAGAGGCCGAAGAGCCACAGATCTATTAACCATGGATCAATGTTTTTATACACTAATAAAAGATAGCTACGAGATAAATTGCAAAGAATAATGAAGAACGAAGCGTGGTATTTTTTCATTCATTCTGTCATGGCGCCATTTCTTGAGATTCGAATATGCGCTCGCATTTGATGACTTCATGTATTGGACGACGTTATTTTTTAGAAGGAGGTGTCTAGTGAGTTGCTTCCCATAGATGTAGCTGGGCTACGCAGGTAAACGCAGTGGTTGAGCGATCGCATCCAGAAGTGGGAGAAATATGGCATTGAGAGAACAGATACGGATAATCGACATGAGAACTATGAGAATATGCGGGAAATTCCAAACTTAACCAACCTGTTCGTAAAATGGTCTTGTCCGGCATTTACGAACTCGGATTCTCTTCAGCGAGTCATCAATATTAAAATTTGGGTGACTATTTTTAAAGCTTGTACATTTGATCAACACCCTTAAAGAGAGAAATTTAAGAAATAACGACTCGTGGTCGTTGTTATGGTTAAAGAAGTGACGATGAATGGAGGCTCATTAGGATACTTCATTGTAAACGAAAGTGTATCTATGGTCGAAGTTCGTATTGACCGGACATCTCGATACAACCACTTCAGGAACATGGTCATAAATATGGAATCATGGCGATATAATGACATTGATAATCGAAGATGGACCAATCAGTCCTTCAGAGATGTATCACTGCCTCACATGCAGCTATCGATCATTCAACAAATCAATGTGATTCTTTTTTCTAATGGTGTTCGAGATAAAACTGTCATTTTCAATCGTGTATTAATGTGGTGTTAATTCAATATTTATGGATTCTAAAATCCCCATCCATAATACGTAAATTTATGTAATAGCTCACTTAAGTTTCATAGGTGAATGAGTGAGTGAGTTGGGCTTAACGCCTCTTTTAACAGTATTCCAGTTATATCAAGACGTGTCAGCTTAATGTGGGAGGAAAGCCCGAAGTGATGCTGGTCTCAGACGTTTACCACTTCGGTGAAACCCAAGAGGGCGGGTATGGTGCTGACACACCTAGAAACATAATCGGGCCGAACCGGGATTCGAACCAACAATCATATGTTTCTGGCGTGCCCAAGGGACGCAACACTGCACAGCAAATCGCGGCGCGGTGTCCCAAATGATGCGACAAGGCTCTGTAGCCTTCCGACGTCTTATATCGTCATGTTTGTGTTCGTCCAACATGTGTGAGTGAGGGATGTTTTAACGCCGTTTTGAACTTCACCTCAGTCAAATCCCGGCATGTCAGCCTGGGACAATATTGAAGAAAAAAACGGAACTAATACAGACGTTTACCACAAGCGTAGGTATGTGCTGACAAAATTAATAAGGGCAACGTAATCCGGGCGAAACAGGAATTCCAAATCATTCCAACAATTCCAGTGTTCATTTACTTTCTTGAAGAGACGCAACTCTTCACAGCGCTTTGCGACTCCTAAAATGACGGACAACCCGGCCCTTCCCCACCCACCCTCCCAAAATATAATACATATTTGAAAGCAGACTGCTCGGCTCACTAGAAATAAGCCCAGATGCCATTAATGGTGAGCGATATTGTGATTTAAACAGCGTGTGGGGTGTGGTTCTGGTCCTGTCGTAGGCGTCGTGCGATCTCATTCAAGACTTGCTCGGCTCACTAGAAATAAGCCAAGATGCCATTAATGGTGAGCGATATTGTGGTATTTAAACAGCGTGTGGGGTGTGGTTCTGGTCCTGTCGTAGGCGTCGTTCTATCTCATTCAAGACATGTTCTATGGCGAAGAGGCTTGGAGAAACAGCTGACCATGGATATACAGCAGTGTTATGCTGCCTCAAAACTATGTTACAACCCGTGCAACATGTGGACGGATATTGTCTTGCCGCAATGTGACGTCACGTCCCTGCATTTGCACAAAGGGTAGAATATGATCTCGATCGATGTCTCCCCGGTAAGTGATAACTTAACTGATAAGTTTTGTTCTTCAATCAGTTATGAAGCCGCCCATACTTTTTACGCTTCCTCCCCGAACTGACAACGTTGAGTAACGGAAGCGCCGCTAAAATATTCTCCTAAATGTCTATAGACCCTAGCAAGAGCATCAGAGCTCATCTGGGAACTGTTTACTGTCCCAGCCTTGTCATCTGAACCTCAGATGCTGTTTAAACCAAGTAAGGCGTGCCTGACGGTGACGTGGAAGCACATTTGGGCGAATCGCTAGACATCGCGGTCGAATGTTGTGCTCCCACAGCCGGTTTCGTCCGGTTCTGCCACTAATTGGTCCCAACCCAGGAATTATTTTATATCGATTCCGTATTTCACAGCAGAGTTCACAGCATATCTACTGTCGTATCATTCTGTATTTACACTTCGTGAAATTGTTTGTTTGTTTGTTTGTCGTTTAATGTCGCACTCAGCAATATTCCAGCTATATGACGGCGGTCTGTAAATAATCGAGTCTGGACCAGACAATTCAGTGATTGATATGATGAGCATCGAACCCAATTACTTGGATCAATCAATCAATCAGTTTATTCGGTAATAAGGCCTCAGGCCCACGTACATATATATACAAATTAGTTTCACATCAAGTGCTGCATGAAATAATATTTACAGGTAAGAAGAACAAAGACAGATAGCATTTTTAACATAATTGGCTAAGTTCTCAAGGCGGTTTACATCAGAAGAGTTTAACATTCTAACCAGTGTGTCTTTACGATTATTACCAGTAATGAAGTCTAAATATGGAAAATATTTTGAGCGAATATCTTCATAAATGGGGCAAACAAGAATGAAATGAATTTCATTTTCAACTGCCCTTAACTTGCACAATGGACAAAACCGGAGTGTCTTATCGATGCCATCCCTCCTTCCTGTGTTATGCATAATTCCCAGTTCTCCAATACGTAAATGGGTAAGCATACGTCGCTTTTCTTTTGATAATACATTTAATAGATACGGTTCAAGTGATAACGTTGTCTTAAGTAATGAATACAGTTCTAATTTCGAGCGTCCAGACAATTCAGAATACCATGTTTGTGCATGACAGTCCTTAACCCTCAGTCTAAACTCACTTATAAAATATTCAGGATCACCAGCACCTTGAAATTCCCACACATGTCCGAAGCCATGAGAATATAACATATTCTTAATAGCCGAAACCCATGTATTCCTACCAACGGCAGCAAACCTAACTAACATATCGTAAACCCGTTTTGGAAATCTCTCTTGAGACATATTAAGAAGCTTAAACCAGTATCTTAAACATCTTGTGTAAGAATCAATATAAATACCGTATCGACCACACTCTCCGAGCACTGCAACATTTGTAGATTTGGAACCGATACCCAAAACAAATTTACAAAACTTTGCTTGGAAACGTTCGAGAAACAACCATTTATGAACCCCCCAAATCTCTGAACCATATAAAATAATAGGCTTAATCTGAGAGTCGAACATTTTAAACAACACTTTGGGAGCGATATTTCGAAGTTTATAACTAAGCTGTTTTATAGGAATTAAAACTTTACTTGCTTTCAAAACTAATGTCTGAACTGTTTTCGACCAACACAGCCTGTTTGAAAATATAATACCCAAATAACTGTAATATGTAGAAACCTTGACAGGCATACGCCCCAGTTTCCATTTCTCGTAGTTCCTTAACTTACCACCATTACGAAAAACTAAGATATCAGTTTTATCCATGTTAACTTTTAGACCCCATTTGTTACAAAATGTGTGTAAAACATCAATCTTCTTCTGTAGTTCAAGAACTGAATCTTCAAAAATACACAAGTCATTCGCATATAAGAGAAGAACCAATTCCAGTAAATCCTCGTGTACAAATATCCCTCTACCACCACACTGCTGGATGTCCTCTTCCAACTGGTTTATGAATAACGAAAACAAAAGAGGACTTAAAACGCACCCTTGGCGCACACCTGTTAAAATAATCTGAGATGCTACTCTTTGAAAATTTAACACAAGCGAGAGTTTTAGAATAAATGTCCTGTATGATAGTAAATAGTTTCCCATGAATTCCTTTTGAATGCAGAACAAACCAAAGAAGATCCCTGTTAATAGAGTCGAAAGCTTTCTGAAAGTCTATGAACATACAGTAAAATCTTCCTTTTGACTTAGACAAATATTTCTGCACTAATGATTGAAGAATAAACATGTTATCCACTGTGGAATATCCTTTTCGGAAGCCAGCCTGACATTCCGGGAGCTTATCATATAACTTAACAAAATGCTTTAATCTATTATTCAAAACCTGGGTAAAAACCTTACCACAAATATCCATCAAGGAAATGCCTCTATAATTGTTAACAACATGAACATTACCTTTCTTATGGAGAGGGAAGATAATACTTTTAGACCATTGATCTGGAAAACTACCTCTGCATAGAATGTTGTTAAAAAGAACTAGAAGATGTGGAATTAAAACATCACTGCCATACTTTATCATCTCTGGTAAAATACCATCAGGACCAGCTGCTTTACCATATTTGAGGGAATCTATGGCTTCTGAAACCTCTTTAGCCGTTATATCTTGATTTAACAAACTGTCAACATCCTCATCGTTACACACATGACAATTCATGCTATTTACTGGATGCTCTGTAATAACAGCTTTGCAGAACGCAACAAAATCCACATCAGTTACATTATCAGTAATATTCAAAACAGTTTTAAAGTAATCAATCCACTGAGAAACACCAATACTGGGTGCTGTTACGGGTGGCTTCCGTAGGTGAAATTTCAGTTCGGACCAAAATGTTTGTGAATTTCTCTTATCATTACAGGAGTTAAGAATATTTACAATAGCAGATTCTTCAAATACATCCTTTTTTTGCCGGCATATTTCTCTGAATCTATTGCGGACAACATGAAAGTTCTTTAAAGTATCTATATCTCCACTAATTCTAAACATGTCTAACTGTTTGTATTTAGAGCGTTTCATATTTTCACATTCTGCATCAAACCACGGCGACGAAGCACACCTGCTAATGTTAGTGTTACGACTGTTGCTTACAGCCATCCCACTGTCCTCAGCACACTCTTGAATTATAGATGTCAAATGTTCAGCTTTTTGAGAAGATGTAGAACACTGAGATATATCTCCAACTGGCATCTCAAGTAATCTGTCTTTCAAAGATACACAAAAAAGTTCAACGTTCTGAGAGCGCCATATATATTTCGGTATTGAAACACTTTTTTCTATTTGATCTGCAGGTTTTATCACATTAGGTCTACACTTAAGACTACAAGTAACTGGGAAATGGTCTGATTCAGTACGTGTCTGAACAGTAAAGTCTGATAATGAATAAAATAAATCAGTTGAAGCAACAATATAGTCGACAACGCTGGCCCCAGTGTTTGCAAAACACGTGAATGATCCATGTGCATCGCTGGTAAAACGCCCATTTAGAAAGTGACTCCCGTGCAACAGAAAGCGATAAGCTGTTTTCCAAAGTCATTAACGTAAGCGTCTCTCGATTTCCTTAGAATTGAGAAGACGTCACTTTCATAGTTCATGTCACGTAAACATGGAATGTAATCAATATCGTCATCACATAATATATAGTCAGGCAGTAAACCAATGCGTGCGTTAAAGTCTCCTGCCATCATAACATGAACGTCTCGGTAATCTCTTAGCATTTCTAGTAAACAGTACTCTAAATAATCAATACCTTTGAGTCCTCGGGTATCTGTCACCAAAGAGCTATTATCAGGGTGAATGTAAACAAAGCACACAAGAATATCCTTCTGAACATCAATGAAACTTGAATCTAACACAAGAAATATACAGTCACTAAATGAAGTGTTCACGTGTTTTATCACATTAGTTAATGTTTTCCTCACTAAGACAGCCACGCCGCCTCTATTGTTGTAGTCACGCATGTTCAAATACACTGAGTACTGTTCAAACGAGCTTTCTAAGTTTTCCTTTGAACAACTTTTCCAGGTTTCCAGATATGCAAATAAATCATAATTTTCCCAAAAACTGACAAAGCTAGAGTTATTAAGTTTATTCCTCAAACCTTGCACATTCCATGACATGAACGAAAGACATCCACGCGGATCCCGGCCATCCTCCTAGCTCTCAGCAGTATCGTGCAGAGTGTCGTTGTTGTTGTTGCATTAGGTGTTTAAGAGGTCGCCTTCTGCCTAGGCAATTTCGGCTGACCTGTCCCTCTTTGGGACTCCTGTGTGTGAGAAGGGTTCACATATCTATTGTGAGTTCGGTGTTCACATAATTTCTGTTTTTGCATTGATATGATTTCTATTTTCTTATATTGATATGATTTCATTTTTATCCTTGGCTGCTCCTTATATACGTTCGAGCAGCTGTCCATCTCTCAGAAATAGAGTTAGTTTGGCCTTCGCTATTGCATCTCTTGGCTTTAGGAGATCTATGACAGATAGCGGATCTAACTGCAATTCTTGTTTTAACCTAGCCCGGGCTGGGGCATGGTCTTGACATTCTAGTAACAGGTGGTCAATGGTTTCAGCCTGATTGCAAGATGAACAAACCTTGTCATAGTGCTTTTTGTGACCAAGTCTGAGGCGTGAGATAGCAGTTTCAATTTTCCTTTCATTTGAGTATGAGTTTGGCTTTTGTTGGACCTTGGGTTGAATTTTGTATAGCCATCTGCCGATCTTACTTGCGTCCCATTGGGTTTGCCATCTTTTTGCTATGGAGGCTTTGATTTTGCTTTTTATCTCTAGTTTACTAAAGGGAATAGGCTGTATATCCGCTTTGTCTAGAGCTAGCTTCGCCAGTGAGTCTGCTTTTTCATTTCCATGAATATCTATGTGAGAGGGGATCCAACACAGCTCCACCTGTTGCCCTTGGTCCGATAGTTTTGTATATTCGTATAGAATATTGTTGACTGTGTTTGGCCTGGAGTTTGAGTTTCTTCCACTGATGGCCTGAAGTGCACTTAGCGAGTCTGATAGGACGACTGCCTTTGCTTCCGGGAGTTCCGGTATGAGTTTGAGTGCATGATGAATTGCCTCCAATTCAGCCGTGAATACTGACTGACCATCGGGCAAGCGAACTGAATGTGCTTGGGGTTTGGAGCTGTGGATATGGATCCCGTAACCAGCACTGTTGTTGATAGGATTCTTGGATCCATCAGTGTATATATGGGCCCAGCTGTCCCAGGTAGTTTGAATTTTAGTGATAGCTACTGAACGTAGTAGGGTTGGGTTTTCTCTTTTAGTGACTTCTGATGTTAAAGCAGTGTCAACTTTGGGAGTTTGTAAAGTCCAGGGAGGGTGTAACCCTTTGTAGTGACTTTCTGGAGGCTGAATGTCATCGCAATTGTGACTTCGAATGAGTTCACGTACTAATATCCCAGATGGCTTTAGTGAGGGATTTTTTCGAGCTAGGGCCTCATCTCGAGCGTTTTTGTCTTGCCATATCTTTTTAACCAAAGGGTTTGATGTTCGTCCCCAGAACGATAATATTGCCTGCTCTCGTCTTAGTTTCAATGGGAGTTCTCCCGTTTCTACTTGTAGTGCTTCTAGTGAGGTGCCTGTCGCTGCGCCTGTGGCCAGTATTAGGGCTTTGTATTGTATTCTGTCTAGTCGCCTCAAGACAGTATTTGATGCTGAGTGAAAAGCCTCACAACCATAGTCAATTTTTGATCTGATAAGAGCTTTGTAGAGGTCCAGCTGAGTGTCCCTCGATGTGCCCCAAGATGTGCCTGAAATTGCCCGTAATACGTTCAGGTCTTTTTGACATCTGTTTTCCACATATTCTATATGCTTGCGCCAAGTGAGGTGTTGATCTAGGATAACTCCAAGAAATATTGCAGATTTTTCGAATTTGATAGGTTTGCCTTTTATGGAGACACGGGGTATCATAGCATCTTTCCCCCGGCGTTTGAATAGAACTCCAACAGTTTTTTCACTTGAAAGGGTGAATCCCCATTTATTGCACCATTGATCTACTCCGTCCAGGGCTGACTGGAGTTTTTTTCTGATTTGTGAGATATCTCTGTGCTTTACCCATATTGCTCCGTCATCAGCGAACTTAGAAGTTTGGGTAGGAGAGTTGACATGGTCAAAAAGATCATTGATCATGATATTAAACAGGGTTGGGCTTATAATGCTGCCTTGTGGCGTGCCATTGTCCAGTGCCATAGGATCCGATCGATTGTTCCCTATTTTAACTGAAAGCGACCTGTCTTGAAGGAAGCTGTCTATGAAGTTTGCCATGTTCCCTTCAACTCCATTTTGTGATAGTTTTGAGAGGAGTCCGTCATGCCATACCATGTCGAAGGCTTTGCTGAAGTCCAGAAATACTGCGGCTAGGTATTGTCTGTTTAATTGGGCTTTTTTTATTTCATTTTCCAGTCTTAGAATATGATCTAGACACGAGTGTCCCTTCCTGAAGCCACTTTGGTCAGGTTTTATGTGGTTGCCAGTTTCAAAATGATGCATGAGCCTTTTTGTAACCATGGCTTCCATGGCTTTGCACATGTTTGAGGTGAGTGAGATCGGTCGATAAGAGTTTGGTAGGGCTTCGTCTTTCCCTTGCTTTAGCAGCGGGATAACCGCAGCATGTTTCCATGCTTTTGGGACTTCTCCTTTGGACCATATCGTGTTATACAACTCAGTGAGTAAGCCTTTGGTTTGATCAGGTAGGTTTTTCAATATCTCGTAGCTGGTTGTGTCAAGACCAGGTGCTGTGCCTTTTCTATGTTGTATCGCATCATCAAACTCTGTCACAGTAAATGGTATATTGTATACCAGATGCTTGCTTTGCGGCCGTTTTGAGATCTTAGGCATAAGCATTTTTGCCTGTTTGAATTCTTCGCTGCAATTTGTGTTGCTGCTGACAGATGAGAAGTGCTCAGCTAGAATGTGGGCCTTTTCTTTGACTGTATGGGCGTTGGCTAACTTGGGAATTTTTGTGGGTTTACGCTTACCCCTGATTGCGTGTATTTTGCTCCAGACTGTTTTAGCATTTGTTTTCTCATTAAGGGATTTGCAGAAGGTCTGCCATGACTCTTTTTTAGAATCGTCTATGAGTTGTCTTACTTTCGTCCTGGCTGTTCGGACTTGGGCAAAGGCTGATTTATCCCTTTTTGACCTATTTAGGGCTTTCTTTCTCACTCTCCTAGCTTTTGCTATTTCCCTGTTCCACCATGGTACCGGCGTTTTGCCAGTTTTGTGGTCTTTTTTTGGAATTGATTTTTCAGCTGCGGCAATAATTGCTGAGGTGAGATTTTGGCAAAAAAGATCAGGATCATCCGAGGCAATTTCTGAGGACTTGAATGATACACATTCCTTCCTGAATTTAGGCCAGTCAGCCTTTGCATAGTCCCATGTGGGCTGAGGATTGGGCTGTTCCTCTAATTGTGGTGGGCTACCTATGTAGGTGAGTATAGGAAGGTGATCGCTTCCCCAAGTGTCGTCATGGACTTGCCATTGGCAATGTGAGGCGAGCTTTTTGGTGGCAATTGTGAGATCAATTGAACTCCACGTGTTGTGGACTTGGTCATAACGTGTGTGACTGCCGTTGTTCAGAGTTATGAGATTGTCGTCCTCAACCCATTTCTCTACCATTTTGCTGTATTTGCATGAATCATTCCTGTCTTCCCAAAGAGGGCTGCAGAGTGTCGCCTTCCACTCTTTATATATACCATCAAATACATACTGTATGTATTCTTAAGAAACGACTCTCCTCTAAACCCATCGGTATCATAACCCATATCAACTAAGAAACTAATTGTTTGTTCAACTAAGAAACTGATCATCTCTTCTCCTGTGTTTAAACATCCAACTGTATTATTTTTTTACGAAACGACTCTCTAGTAAATCTCCTCTCCTCTCTTCTCCTCTGTTTGAACAGCACGGGCGCTAATCTAAACTACGGTAATCCGGTGTTTTTATAGCAATTACTCATTTCTCGCCTTCGTAGGACAAATACCCTAACTTGGGTTTTCGCTTTACTGATACTAGGGAAAATTGGATTTTCACTAACCCGGCACGACACCTTCAACGGATCAACTCAAAGTGCGTTGAAACTTGAAACAAAAATATAACTTTTCATAACTCTGGCCCTTTAACGTGTGCAGATGTTAGTCCCTGTTGGCATGACAACAAAGATCATTCTCAAACGCGTGAGTGATCCAGCCAACCAAACCGTGTTTGCCGTTCACAATTACACTCCCCGAAAAGTACGATATGGAAACAAATATTAGTTTTTATCTTGCTTAAATTTGAATCTACTCTTCAACCTATTGAGCACAAGCTCCATATCTGTGCTTGCCTGAAATATTGCTCCAAATGTTGAGCCGTAAATATTTTGGTCCGCTCTGAATAATTTCCGAAATAATAATCGTTTTAGTTCAGTTTGCCTCGTGACGACAATTAACATTTTGACCTAGTCGTCGGTAGAGTTTGTTCTTACGTAACTGAAAACTGCAAGAACTTTTCTTAAATTTAACTATCACTCATTCCTGCAGCAGTTTTTCAAAAGTAATCTGTGGCTGGGAACTTTTGTGTAAAAATAAATTGGTTCAAAAAATGAATTTACAACCCCATGTTCCCTGCCATATTTGAATTTTTGTGCCGAAAAAAGCAATAATATTTTATTCTATTTATTTTCAAAGATATGATACAAGTCCCAGTACAGTCCATTAAAAAATATAATATATCACTAAATTAAGATATTTTCAATTGAAAATCAAACATGAAAAAATCAAATGAGAGGTATAGTAACCTTTGCTACTCTGTTATCAAATTTAAATTGGCCGCCGCCTCAAACGAACAAAAAAAATCACCCCAAACAATGGTCGGTTACGATGTTTCCATCATGTCAAGGTTCCCTGCGCCATGTCCATAATAGATCTCTCTGGATATTTCTTTCTTATAATCTTATATTTTTAGACCGAACAATTAACCCTTTTTAGTATAATGCGAGGCACTAATGCTTCCCTTAGCCCATACAAAGATTGAAATCAGCCAATGTCAGCTGTGTTCTCACAAAAAGTAGTTGACACATTATGACATGTTATTCACATCGAGGAATGATATTTCATTTCCCGAGCCACAATTTATATTTTCGATTTTTTATCGAAATTGATAATACATCGTATTGTTTCATTACAATTATACCAAGGTTTTGTAATATTTTCAATGCCATTTGTGTTTGTAAAGTCTAAACCAACAAAAGAAAACCAGACATATTTTATTTCTTTCAAGGAGGATTGTGTTCCAAGGAATAGTTTCCATATCAGTGAGTGAGTGGGTTTGGTTAACGTCGCTTTGAACAGTATTGCAGTTATATCCCGGCCTCTGATATCAGAATAGGCCTAGACGTGTCAAATAGTATCTCCGGAAACACTATACATACAAAATGTAGTCATTCAATGTCGTACAATAGTTCATCATAATTTTAAAAATAACAAACAAACGTATTTTTGAAAGACTTAAATCCAGTTTCCTCGGACTGCCAATTAGTCGAGTAATTTAATCAATTAGCCTTCACAAAATACATGGGTTCGTCTCTGCCTTCGGTGATGACATATATTCCGGACATATCAAGCTTAAAGGTTGCCCCCTGGGGCTGTTGTATGGACGTGAGACAGGCCGAAGCAGGTTTTTTTGTTGCCTCCCTGATGCCCCCTTTGCCAACTTCCCAGTAATATACCCAATCTTTTATCATGAGTACAAGTTTCGAACCGTCGGGAGAAATGTCTCCAGCCCAGACGTTGTGCCACGGTTCTTGTGGGCCTTCTATAGAATGTAGGGTTTCTGCTTCCTTTAGCACGGAACTGCCCCAGTTGTCTGGCAGATGGTGTAGGACGCTGTCGTCATCGGAGGACACAACGTACAACGCCCCCCCTGGGTCCACCAGTAGAGTGTAAGCATCCTCGTAGTTCCCGCTGAAACAGGAACAGAGATCATTATCACGGGTAAGGCGCCGCAATTAGCTGTGGTCCTTAGCCGTGTTGGGTAGCTGAGTGGGTTAAGCGTTCACTCGTCGCGCCGAAGACCCGGGTTGAATTCCATGAGTACAATGTGTGAATCCCATTTATGGTGTGCCGCCGCCATGATATGGCTCGAATATTGCTAAAATAATTTGGTTCGTTTGGTTGTTGTTTTGCATCACATTCAGAAATATTCAAGCTTTATGTGCGTGGCGTATAAATAATAAAAACCGACATGGGACCTGTGAAGTTCCGGGGTAGAATAGGTCTTCAGCAACCCATGCTTGACGTAAAAGGCGAATATGCTTGTCGAAAGAGGCGACTAACGGGATCTGGTGGTCAGGCTCGCTGACTTGGTTAATGCATGTCACCGTATTCCAATTGCGTAGATCGATACTCATGATATCAATCACTGGATTGTCTGGTTCAGACTCGATTATTTATGCTACCATCACACCAAAGTAGTTCTATCCCGTTCTACCCCGTTCTAAACAAAATACTAGAACGGACTGTGTTCGCGGTAGAACGCGTAGTTTGGCGTAAAATACGATGCTAGTTCGTTCCTCAATACGTCTATCTCGTTCTCATCTCGTTCTTAGCCAGTCTGCAGTCCGTTTGTATCCATTTCAGATCGTGCAAAAGTGCCCGTTCACCTCATCCCGACAACGTCTGGAAGCAGTTCGAACACGTCCGTAGCCGTTCTCAACCCGTTCCTAACCAGTTCAACCTCGTTCCACCTCGTTCACAATACGTCCAAGCCAGTTCTAACTAATTCTAAACCCGACCAACTCGTTCGCAGTACGTCCTCATGTCGTCCCAAGTGCGTGTGTATTCGTGTCCTAGCCCGTCCTGGCCCGACTCCTATGGATACCGAGCGCGTTGTAGCCAGTCTTCATTCAAATTCAGGGCTCCGATCTGTACACATCATGCCTCCAAAGAGAAGTCGAACCGGTCGGTGTGCACACGTTCTGAAATTTATGTCCGACTGCACTACGTCAAAACACGTCCCTAGTAGGTTCGAAGTACGGCAATTCCGTTCGTAATACGCCTTTCTCGTTTTAAGTACGTTGTCAATCCGACAAATTGCAGAACGGGATGGACGGGATAAAATTTTGAGCAGACTCAAAGTTCTAGAGCACCCTCCCCGTCCGAGCCCGTCCATGACGTTCGTAAAAAGACTGTCAATAGTTGCTACTACGTCCACTACATTCATACACAGTTTGAGTCCGTTCGACGACATTTGCACGAACGTATGGAGAACTAGTTTGGTGTGATGGTATTACAGACCGATCAATCAGACACACGATCAATCATACAGCCTAACTACCCGAAACCCATTTTCGGGGCACGGGTGGCCCAGTCGTCTAAGGCGCCGCGATTCGCTGTGCAGAGTTGCGTCCCTTAGGCACGCCAGAAACCTATGATTGTGGGTTCGAATCCCGGTTCGTACCGATTATGTTTCTAGGTTTGTCAGCACCATGCCCGTGCTCGTGGGTTTCACCGAAGTGGTAAACGTCTGAGACCTGCATTACTTCGGGCTTTCCTCCCACATTAAGCTGACACGCCAGGATATAACTGGAATACTGTTAAAAGCGGCGTAAAACTCAACTCACTCAATCACACTCACGGTACCTATTTTCGTTTTATTAGGGCAAACACGAAGTTCTCAAGTCTACAATGTTAAAGGGTTTTGTTTTAATTGTCTTAATTAGATTCATAACAATTTTTTTAATTTTGTAATTATTTTCCCACACAAAAAAATAACTAATATCGTTAAGGATCCAAATTATCAAAACAGTTGAGAAAAGAGCAAGTCCTCGGTTAATACTGCTTTTGTCGCGTACATGAAACAGTCACAGGCCTCATATAAAGTAATTGTTTGTTTGTTTATAATAAAGAGACAAACGCAGATTCAACATATAAAACTATGAAAGGAAATTCCAACAGAGACATGTGATTGGCTTAGGTTTGAGGAATATACCTCCGATTAATTCCTTCCCATTGTTATCAATCATTCAACCGCTTCTAGACCAATGAATATGGCAGACACTTCGCATTATATAATAATACGACTTCAAGTTCGCTGCATCTGCTATTCTGCGTTTTAAAATGTATGTCCAGATTTGGTAATAAGAGGTTTTAACAAAGTAAAGGTTAAAGGCTGAACAATAAGTGTGGAGTTTTACTTACTCAAACTCAAGCACATCGGCATGTAGTGCGGCATCCTTCAGATGATCCGGTTCCTTGACTCGGTAGATTTTGTTCACAACATACACATCATCATTGCCGCTTTGATGGCCTCCTATATCCCCGATATAAATACACGTATCTTCCCCACAGGGGCCTACAGCGATATCCTCCCAGTCGTAGTTTTCTGCATTTTTGACCGTGAGAGTGGCCACGAGGTCGGATGAGCTCGCCTCCAGCACGTACACGGCTGCTGCAGAGTGGTAGTCATTGTGCGTGTACAGATAACCCGGATGTTTACGACTGGCCGCCAGACCGGATGCGTCATGAATTCTTTTGTCACTGACTAGGTTCATCTCCTCGGCCTCTCCAAACATGCCTGTGTAATAAATATGCTTTGCCTATATACTCAACCGCAAAAAAAGTCACTTCATGAGTTATCTCGTGACATTAGTCTGCATCCAAATTTAACTTGAACGGCCAAAAAGAGACACAAATATGGATATAATGGGTCGCTAAAACGCGGCTTAACAAACGTCCCGAATGCTTTCCATGAAAATCAAAATTCGCTTCCGTTTCCCTGTGCCTTTTCTGATAAACAGGCGACTAAAGTCGTAAGTCTTGGCATGGTGCTATTATCGATACAAGAATGTTGGATCAATGTATTTGGGTCCCCTTATTCAGAAAAGGCAAAAGGAAACGCAATGCGACACAGCCTGAAACTCTAACCATATTAGGCTCTTGTCATTTATTATGGGGGGGGGGGGGGGGGGGGGGGGGGGGGGAGAAAATTCGGTCTTAGGACTGTACCATATTTTGCGCCCCTCCCCAACTCCCCTCTCCAATTTAATGTAACATTTTTTGATGACCCACTCCTCCACCATCCCGATAAAAGATGACCTGTGCCTAAAAAAATGTTCATTTGAAAAAAATGAACTGTGTCATTTTTGTCTTAGGAAGAAGGGCAGTCTCCTAAGGTAGTCTAGTGGTTAAAGCTTTCGCTCGTCACACCGAAGGCCTGGTTCGATTCCCACATGGTATCTTGTGAAGTCCACTTCCGGTGCCCCCCGCGGTCAACTACTCACTCATGTCTTGAACACACTTACAACAAGCGGCCGCTGGCTTGATCCACCTCTTCCCGGCACACATGGCGTACATCTTGCCTGACGCCTTGTATCCCGGCTTGCAGTCGTAGTACTGGCGGGATGAGCTCGTTCTACCAAGAATGGCATGTTCTACCTCAGGGGGTGGGCCACACTGTCCTGCAAGCATCGGGAAATGTATTGGTTGATAAATGTGTGAAGGTGGAGGTGCATTGGTTTCACCACAATGGGAAACATCTGAGAGTTGTTTGCACTCGGCGCTTTCTGCCAGACACAATGTGATTTACCTGAAGTGTTTTTCTAACTTGCGTTTATTCCGATTCCGACTCCAAGAGATAAATGTTGACTTAACTTGCACGACTTACAATTGTTCCTGATAATCAGAGTTGCAGTGTCATCCCAGCAATCGAGTTTTTACCCGAATTAAAACAGCAAATTTTAAACAATAACCGAGAGGACCTCCATAAAGTCTAGACCGAGTCCGCAAAATGGACAGCGAATACTTCACATAAATAACTTTGGCTTACAGATGTGACACACGGGCTACTAGACACAAACAGATCAGGCATTGCAACTTTCTTGCCTTCATTTTTACACTAATCTTTCTTTAACCAGCAGGTATGATCGTCTCCGCATTGACTCACAACCACGCTAAGATATAAGGCCGCCGTCACAATACCTGTACACTTCTCAGTGGGCTTTGTCCATTTGCCGTCCACGCAGTTGGAATAGATGGGGCCAGTCTCCCGATAAGCACTGGCACACTTGTAAGCCTGGTAGGTGGAGTTCCCCGTCGTCCTGCTGGCGTGGATCACGTAGTGCGGAGCCGTGGTGCAACCCGCCTCTGGAAACAGAACAGCATTGCAGTCAGTGAATGTTGTTTTACGGCACAGTCAGCGATAATCTAGTTTAGTTTGGGACCATGGTGCAGCCCAATTCTGGAAACAACAGAACAGCATTGCAGTCAGTGAATGTTGATTTACGGCACATTCAACAATGTCTCTATGCCTGGCCTCCCAATCCGCAGTCTCGTCTACAAGTATTGTTTTTTAACGCCGCTCTCATTTCAGCTATATTACAGCCGTCTGAAAATAATCGCGTCTGGATAATACAGTGATTGACATCATGAGCATCTCTTTATTGAACTGGAATACGATGGCATGCATCAACAAAGTCAGCGAGCCGTTCCACCCGATCCCGTTAGTAGCTTCGTTTGACAAGCATGAGTTGCAGAAGACCAATTCTGACCCGGATCTTCACGGGGAAGACAAGGATGAAGCACCTGGGACCTATTTGGACCTGGAGCCTACACAGGGTCAAAGGAAATACGCCGTTGACTACTACTGCAATATAGTACACACAGGACAGGCATTGTAACTTTCTTGCCTTCATTTTTTCACTTTCTTTAACCAGCAGGTATGATAATCCCTGCACTGACGCACAAACGCGCTCTGCTATGAGGAAAACACACTTAATGGTCCAACATTCAGACTGTATTTGTTTGAGGACAATGCACGAATTGTTAATTTTAGGTTTTTCTAAAGTGCCGTTGATATAAATACACATACCGTAAGGCTCATGATAATGTGTTGTTGTCTTTGTGTATGTGTCCATGAGTGAGGACAGTCACATCCATGCACATATGTTCACACATTCACCGCTCGTATCCCATGAGCATAACTCGGCCGTATTCGAGAAAAAAATCACCACAAAACCTTTGATGGTCACAAATGTATTATTTAGTGAAAGATGAATCGTCAGAAACAAGTGCTGATAAAACTAATCAACTGTTAATTTGCGATTTCTATACGTAAAATTTGAAAGATATTTTTGTATAAATACATAATTGACAGAAAAAAATGAACATTCAGAACAAACAATAAATTCAACGGTCGTCTTTTCCCGATGGCAAAACGTTACGTTGAAGTTATTGTAACGTGAGTTGTTTGTTGTTTAACGCCGCACTCAGCAATATTCTAGCTGTACGACGGTGGTCTGTAAATGATCGTATGATTATCAAATCCAATGATTGACAACAGGAGCATCGATCCACGCTATTGGGATACGACGACATGCATCAACCAAGTCAGCGAGCCTGACCACCCGATCCCGTTAGTCGCCTCTCACGACAAGCATAGTCGCCTCTTACGACAAGCATGGGTTGCTGAAGACCTATTCTACCCCGGATCTTCACGTGTCTGCACCTTATGTCGGACACAAGGCCGCCGTCACAATACCTGTACACTTATCAGTGGGCTTTGTCCATTTGCCGTCCACGCAGTTGGAATAGATGGGGCCAGTCTCCCGGTAAGCACTGGCACACTTGTAAGCCTGGTAGGTGGAGTTCCCCGTCGTCCTGCTGGCGTGGATCACGTAGTGCGGAGCCGTGGTGCAACCCGCCTCTGGAAACAGAACAGCATTGCAGTCAGTGAATGTTGTTTTACGGCACAGTCAGCGATATTCTAGTTTTGTTTCGGGCCATGGTGCATGCAGCCCAATTCTGGAAACAAAAAAACAGCATATAGCAGTAATTGAATAGTGTTTTACGACACAGTCAGCAATAGTCTAGTTTGATCAAAAAAAGATTTTACACACCGTTTCGTTGTCTACTCGCTCGTGCAGTTTCCCACATTTACGTCATAATATGACGGTTAAACTAAAATTCCAACCTGTTTGACAATAGGTAGAATTAATTCTCACACTTTGCCAACCTCGTCTCCCAGTTCTCATCGGAGAGGTAATTGTATAATGTACTCTCACTGCTACACATATTGACCGCTACTACCCAAGAATATATAGTCTTTTTCAATTTCATTGCGTTAGTCCAGCAATAGCTGTATGACAGGACTTCAAGGACCAGACTAGCTACTCACTGACACAGGTCTCCTTGGGGGTGGTCCAGATGAAACTGGGTAGACACTCCAGCAGGATGGGGGTTGTCGGGATGAAGCCGTCTTGGCATTTTTGGGTGATCTCCCCAGGAGCTCTCGACACCACCACGGCATTTTCCAGGTACGGGGGCTCCCCACAGGTCACTGTGGACAACAATGGACGAGAGAGTAACGATAATTTCATCCACGAGACACCTTTCAAAATTCACCAACACTAAATGTGTGTTCCCCTTCTGCATTGTCATAGTTATTTTTGATAAATTATTAAAGCTTTATCATAATTTAACTGGCGTTTGTAATAAGGCTGTCCTCTTCTGCAATTGGCTATAAATAGAAGCATTGGTGGCATTTCGTCACATATACTCTTGGAAAAGGGTAAGGCCCCTGAATTTAATTTGCCAGTCATTTTGGTAATGCCACGAACAGTTATATACAGCTAAGAGGTGGATGTTTGCTAACGGTTCAAACGCTCCAAATACGCGCATGTTGAACGTGCAACGTGTCGGGTAGCCTTGTGGTTAAAGCGTTCGCTCGTCACGCCGAAGACCCGGTTTCGATTCCCGACATGGGTACAATGTGTGAAACCCATTTCTAGTTCCCTCGCTGTGATATTGCTAGAATATTGCTAAAAGCGGCGTAAAACCATACTCACTCACGTACTCACTCGCAATTGGATAAGAACGTGCTAGAAGTCGACGCTAAATCCAAGCAAAATTTAAATCATTCTGTAGTCTTAATCAATGTTCAATGCGGATCTTAGGAGATCGTCTGAAGGCGAAAGGTGGCAAATAACAGGCCTGATTACTGCATGAATGCCCTACAAGACTGTTGGTCCTTCGCGTGGTTTTATTTCATTCGGTTACAAGCAAATTGGCACAGAAACATTGGCAAGATAATAGGTTGAGAGCCGTCCAAGGCCTGGGCCCACTTGCACAAAGCGATCTTAGTGCTACGACTATTGTAAGCCTGTGTTAAAGTATGGTAGTTGCGATCATCTTAGCGCTAAGATCCCTTTGTGCAACTGGGCCCTGTACGAACTCGTGTGACGTCAACACGGGAGGAGCGCAAACTGGTCGGCTTTTCTCATCCTAAGCGAGAAGCGTCCACTAGACGATATCAAAGCATAGATTCTACCTTTATATGGTGGTCGAAATGGGACATCGCTTCATCGCCTTCAATTACGGTCACGAGAAAGCGATGAAGCGATAACAGGAGATGAGAAAGCCATACCCTTGCCATTACAAGCCTATTTTTGTTGGCTCGATCGTGGCTCCATCCGATTCATTCGTGACCATCTCCATTCGTGTTGTTCCGGGACAAGCCAAATAGCAGGTCACGGAAAGAGGCGAGTGGTGACGAATGCATCCGATTGTGTCACCTGTGCTAAAAATGCGATATCCAAACAGATTGCTGTTGATATTTCGAATGGCTTCACAAAGATGAGTACTTTGGCAGACGACCTGGTCGATCAGTACCCGTGAATGTTCTGAGCGTGAATGTATCCCAATTGCGTGGATCGATGCCCATTATGTCAATGATTGGATTTTCTGGTCCGGACTCGATTATTTTCAGACCGCCGTCATATAGCTGCAGCTGGAATAGTGCGGCGTTAAACAACAAACACAAAAAATACAAACAAACCTGGTCGATCAGATAGCGAAACAAAATGACAGATTGGCAGAAAAGATACCTTTAACTACGGTAACCGCATTTCACTCAAGCATAAACTGTCACCAGCATTCAATCATTTGAGTTAAGAAAAACAATGCAGTTTGCACTCAAAAATTAATAAGTAGTTTGAAAGATTAAACCACTACGAAAGTAGTTGTCTTTGCTCAATATTTTGACTACTTTTAGCGGAAATTTGACAGGTGATGGTTGTGGCCATAGCAGCGACCACGGTTTCGAACCCGGATGTTGATTTTGTATAACGTTCTCTGATTGGACAATCGATATGTGCGATAGTCCACTCTTATTTCTTTTTCACAGAAAAGTAGGCTTGACGTGGCATATACTTTGATGTAGATTAGCTGACACTCTTGCCTCGGCAAGATGATCTTTGTAAGGCGACAACCCCTTGCAAAAACCACCAGTCTGAAGGAGAATTGGATGCCCCACAGAGAACACAGACATTCAGAAATCGACTCAAATCAGCAGGTTTTAGGGCAAGGAAGGTGGTGGAGAATCCTATGCTGCAAGGTCGTCATTGAATGGTGTTTGGCATGGTGTTTGGCATGGTGTTTGGTGAGACGTGGCTGGGGCATGTGGACATGGAGGAGGATCTGTCATGATGAGGGGTTGCTTGTCCCATGACTGCAAGCTGGACATGGTCAGTGTGCAGAGGAATCCGACGGATGACATTTCCTGGATCCGATCCGATCCGAGTTTGATTACCAGCCTATTGTTTCCTGATCCGACCACATGAACGATATCGCGAGACCACACAGTTCTCGACATGTAACGGAGTTCCTGTACCAGAATGCCCTAAGGAACGAACCATTTGATTTCTGGGGGTTGACAAAAGGGAAATGGAGTAGCGCCAGCGAAGCATACCCAGAGAACCAGGATGTGAAATTGCCACAAAAATTGCCACAAAAAATATTTTGTTGCAGGTGTCCCCCCCTTCCGGAATATCAATACCAATGGTCGGTCCCTAACGACCATCCCATAACCCGCCTGGAACACATCTGGGACATCTTGGGACGCAAGATACAGGAGCTGGACGACCAGCAACCAAGCTACGGGAACTGACACAAGCACCACAAAGGCTAAGCTGTCCTTGGTACGCATCAGACGCCTCACTGGAGGCATGCTGAGGAGGGCTGAGGCGGTCATCCCGGCATATGACGGCTATATACGCAGATAACAATGTCATCACAGGGGCCAAAATATCACAAATATTCTTTAACTTGGTACTCCTGTAGTATGGGTTTTGGTGTGCAGTGTCCTGAAGACTATTGGTATACACATTCAGTAGATCTTCTTCTCTTTCAGTATCTTGCTGTTGATAACTTCCGACGATTGAGAGCTCCGCCATTTCTCAGGAATCTGTATGTAACCAGTTCGGCACGACTTGTGATATTTAGTTGGTAAATAGTTCCTTCCCTCTGATCCGCAGCAGGAGAGGCTCATCGTTTTGACGTTGAGCTACTTCAATGACATGCTGCCATCCACCCCGACTGAAGTTTGTGAGCCCTTCTGTTGTCCAGCTTCCTTTTGACTTGAATTTCTTTCATGAATACGAAGTACAAAAGATGCAGTCAGGTTGGAAGATGATGGGCTCATAGGATGGACGCCGAATTGGGCGGCAAGCTAGTTCCAAAGATTCAATTTCAGGTTGTTTTAAACGGTCAAGGTTAATTGTAAAACGCTGATAATATTCTCTGTTATAGCCATGGGTTTCTTCCAGAACTGCCGGCAGGCTTGTACATGACACGTCCATTTTATTTGGCGTTTCTGGAGGTTCTGCCATCCTTCTGCGCTTGATCGCTCGTTCAGCTTTTCCATCTTCTCATCAGGATCTTTGGCTTTGCTCAGACGTTGTAGTGGGCCATACTTCAAGCCAGGTACATGTATGATGCACACTGGCTCTGGATGACTGGGGATACGTTTCCGTTTTGGTTGAGATGTCAAAGCTGTCTTCGAGTTGTTCCCGGTTGTATAAGATGTTGGTCTCAGTCACAACAGTTCAACCTCAAAAGACACATGATCATGGTGATGACATTGTTACAAGGTGGGACATTTCCCTATATATTAACTTGGGTATTCTGTAAGAGAATCTTAAGTATGTAATTGGAATATGATTTATTTCTATGAATGCATGGTCCCTGTTCATTTCAAGCCATTCATATACGATTTGGACGATTCACATTTGGACATTTACTGTAAATTGGAAACTTAAGTAGCTAAGTGATGTGTGAATTAAATGTTAGTAAGTGAATTCGTCTTTTACCTTCGGTGGTGCCCCCTGCAAAATCACCTTACCTAGTAGCTGTACTAAAACATCTGAAACTCAACTTGAAATGGCAAAATTTGTCAAAATATCAAGCCTGCCTCCAAGAAATTGATTTGTATATTTGCTGAAATAAATAACATTTACATTATGATCAGTTTTTTTGCACAGCTTTATGGTTGCCATCTTGAATATGTTACACATAGGTCCATTTCATTCAAAGTTCTGAAATCGACTCGAGCATTATGCGGTGAACCTCTTATATGCATACAAAAGTGAGTGATATCAGATTTGTCAAGAAGTATTCTATACGATTGTCCAAAAGTAAATCAATAATCAGCCTACATCAAATTATGGTGTTTATATATGGTTTCCTATGGTATATAACACATCAAGGTCTGGGAATAACACACAAGATGACAAGCCAAATCCTGAGCATACATCCAAGCGTTGTTCCGATGTAGCTAAGCCGAGAATGCAATATTAGGTATCCTACTCTGACATTATAAGAGTAAATTTGTTCCAAATTGTGCAAAAGATTTTCACCTGGTAACATCACATGTTAAGTAAGTACTTCAAGAGATGTACTGGAACATGTGTTAGAAGATTATAGTGGAATCAGGCACACGTACCTAGAACATATACCGGATTAAAGGTTTCTGCGAGAAGAATTTATTTTCGTCGGGATGTATGACGTTCGATTTGCCATGGGTTGGTCCATATTCACTCAATACCAATTATTGATACCTCATTGGAGAGGTATTTATATATGGATTCCAGTGGTATATCACACTTGAAGATCAGTGGATCACTAGTGAGATGACAACCCAAAACGTAATCATACCCCCAAGTGATATACGGCAAAACCGGGCAAAACCGGGCAAAAACGCGATATAGTATACTATACTTTGAAAGGCTGTAACAACAAGTTTGTCCCAACTTTTTTCTTGTTAACATTCAAAATCATGTTTAGTATGTTTATGGGCTTTATGGGTTTGGATGTGTGTGTGTGTGTGTGGGGGGGGGGGGGGGGGGGGGGGTGCTCGTGGGTCATACCTAGCCCACGGCCTATCATTTACTCCAACAACAGTCCATCCACCCCCGTCAGGACACCCTGAAGCCCCATACTTAACTCACCTGCCAAGCTTTTCAATAAAACACACAATGAAATGTCCATCGGTATTATGAATATAACTTGTCCTAATATATATATGTCCTAATGTATCGACACAGAATTACTCTTTTTGAAAAAAACCCACATGTTCTGGTATTTATGGCATATATTTGGGGGCCGCGCACAGGTTTTCAAACCTCATGGTCAAAACAGCAGAGGGCGCATAACTTGTGTAAAGTATATCACTTCCAACATCAGTGGACTGTAAACCGATAGGATTGATTGCAATTCAGTCCGTGACAAATGCACTACGCTGAAACATTTCACATATCATGATTAATAAATAATAATATATTGATACAGTTGCTACCTAAAGCCTATTCTCGATCGACTTCTACTTAGATCCACTGACCCACAAAGGAGATACTGAGGGTCCCACCCTACCATCGATACGAGGTCACGATATAGTACACAAGTACTCATACACTGACATTATTTTCCTTCATATGAGTTGAATAATAATAATAAGCGAAGTACCATATAAAATCGGCCCAGATTCAGCTTTTCAAGGAGAAACTACCTGAACAACCACTGCATCGAGTCGATGTGCACTGTGTTGAGTTGATCAGCAACCCTGCTGAGTCGCTTGCATGAAGTCTTTAATTTTCTAGAATGAAGTACCTCCACAATTCTCGTTAATAAAGTACCTCTCTCATTCTCGTCATTTAAGTATATCTGTAAATCTCATGAATAAAAGTCCTCTGTCATTCTCGTTAATAAAGTACCTATATAATTCTCGTGTATGAAGTACCTCTACTATTCCCGTTAATAAAATACCTTTACAATTCCCATTAATAGGCTAGTAGAAGGTCTTTAATTCTCGTGAATGAAGTACCTCTGTCATTCTCGTTTATAAAGTACCTCTATAATTCTCGTGTATGAAGTACCTCTACAATTCCCGTTAATATTCTAGTGGTACGTTTATAATTCTTCTTTACAAAGTACCTCTATAATTGTCCATAATAGCGTACCTATATCATTCTCGTTGATAAAGTACATCCACAAATCCCCTAATAAACCTCCAGTGACGTAATCCTATTGTCATAATGTAAAATCAAATGACAAATGTTTCCTTTTATATTCCCGAGGATCGAACACGCTACCTTTGTATCGGTAGCCCAATGAGTGTACCACAAGGCAACAGAGGCACTGCTTTTCAGGATGTCATCTTCAAGAACCGTACGCCAGCAACATATATTTTACGCTCGTCTCCTTAGGTTCATGGAAAGTATGTTGATAAATGTTGTTTAAATTTTCTTTTTTCGATTTGGGTGTTTATGATATTTATAACACTTATCCTCAGGATAAACCCTCTGGGCTGCCGCCCCCCTGTAGTATCCTGCAGATGCGGGTTTTAAATATCATAATGACCCTCGAACGTTCATCATCCTACACTTAATATACTATCCCGTTAATAAAGCACCTCGACAATTCCCGTGAATAAAGTACCTTTACAATTCCCGTTAAAAAAAGTATTTTTTATAGTTCTCCTTAATAAAGTACATTTACATTTCCCGTTAATACAGTATCTTTATAGTTCTCCTTAATAAAGTACCTCTACAATTTCCGTTAATGAAGTACCTTTACAATTCCCGTCAATAAAGTATCTTTATAGTTATCCTAAATAAAGTACCTTTACAATTTCCGTTAATAAAGTATCTTTATAGTTCTCCTGAAGAAAATACCTTTACATTTCGCATGTATAAAATATCTTAACAATTCACGTTAATAAAATACCTTTATAGTTCTCCTTAATCAAGTACATTTACAATTTCCGTTCATAGAGTATCTTTATAGTTCTCCTTAACAAAATACCTTTACATTTCGCGTTAATAAAATATCTTTACATTTCACGTTAATAAAGTATCTATATAGTTCTCCTTAATAGAGTACATTTACAATTTCCGTTAATAAAGTACCTTTATAGTTCTCCTTAACTATGTACTTTTACAATTCATGTTAATAAAGTAAAGTTTATAATTCTCGTTAAAAAATTCTTCTCGCTTACTTATTTAAGTACATCTTTAAATCTCATGAATAAAGTACCTCTGTCATTTTCGTTTAAAAGGTACGTATATAATTCTCGCTGATAAAGTATTTCTATAAATCTCGTGAATAAAGTACGTTTATAATTCTCGTTAACAAAGTACCCATATATATATCGGTAATAAGGTACCTTTACAATTCCCGTTAATAAAGTACCTTTATAGTTCTCCTTAAAAAGGTACATTTACAATTCACGTTAATATAATGCCTTTATAGTTCTCCTTAATAAAGTACATTTACAATTCCGTTAATAAAATATCTTCAAAATCAAGTTAATAAAGTATATTTATAGTTCTCCTTAATAAAATATCTTTACATTTCGCGTTAATAAAATATCTTCAAAATCAAGTTAATAAAGTATATTTATAGTTTTCCTTAATAAAATATCTTTACAATTCACGTTAATAAAATACCGTTTTAGTTCTCCTTAATAAAGTACATTTACAATTTCCGTTAATAAAGTATATTTATAGTTCTCCTTGTTAAAGTACATTTACAGTTTCCGTTAATAAAGTATATTTATAGTTCTCCTTAATAAAATACCTTTACATTTCGCGTTAATAAAATATCTTCACAATTCACGTTTATAAAGTATCTCTATAGTTCTCCTTGATAAAGTACATTTACATTTCGCGTTAATAAAGCACCTCTACAATTCCCGTTAATAAAGTACCTTTACAATTCCCGTTAAAAAATATTTTTTATAGTTCTCCTTAATAAAGTACATTTACATTTCCCGTTAATACGGTATCTTTATTGTTCTCCTTAATAAAGTACCTCTACAATTCCCGTTAATGAAGTACATTTACAATTTCCGTAAATAAAGTATCTTTTTAGTTCTCCTTGATAAAGTACATTTACAATTTCCGTTAATAAAGTATCTATATAGTTCTCCTTAACAAAATACCCTTACATTTCTCGTTAATAAAATATCTTCACAATTCACGTTAATAAAGTATCTCTATAGTTCTCCTTAACAAAGTACTTTTACAATTCATGTTAATAAAGAAAAGTTTATAATTCTCGTTAAAAAATTTCTTCTCGCTCACTTATTTAAGTACATCTTTAAATCTCATGAATAAATTACCTCTGTCATTTTTGTTTAAAAGGTACCTTTATAATTCTCGCTGATAAAGTATTTCAATTAATCTTGTGAATAAAGTACTTTTATAATTCTCGTTAACAAAGTACCCATATGTATATATATATATATATATATATATATATATATATATATATATATATATATATATATATATATATATAGGTAATAAGGTACCTTTACAATTCCCGTTAATAAAGTACCTTTATAATTCCCGCTGTTAAAGTACCTTCATAATTCTCGTTAATTCTGGTTACACGCAGGTTATGTAATCGTTCCCCTCGTTTTATGTAAGTGTTAACGCTCGACCACACCGACATTCGTCTCTGTTACAGACCCCAAGAGCACTTATTTAATATGTACAAAGCAAAAAGTTAAGCACACCCCTATTTCTGAACCATGACAAATGGCAAAAATCATGGCATGGGATGACTGACCACAGGAGCTGGGCGATTCCAATGTCATCGGATAGAACAAACATTTGACAACAAAAAAAGAAGATATTGGTGAGTTGTGATTGAAATTTACTGATAAAAACATCATGGTAACACAGGTAACAATACCTAAAAAAGTATAATCTTGAGACAACATAATTCTTTCCGTAATTATATCTTTCATGACTGTTACAAATATTGGCACCAAACAATAATGAAATATATTAGGGTGTGCTAAACGTTTCTCTTTGTGTATAGAAGCCACCCCCCTCAACCTTTTTTATCCCCTTCTCAACACTAGCAGCCAATGCTTATCCCCTTTCAACTTTTTGGGTCCTTAAATACACGTTCCTCCCTTTGTAAAATTTCTTTATTCAACCAAATATATAACTTCATTATACTATATGTCTTTTAACACCCTACCAAGTACCTGTACATGCGTATCTGTTGGAGGGCAGCGTCCACTTCCCCGTGTGCAGGCAGGTGGTTTCTATTACCTGGTCGTTGGCCATGGAGAACCCCGGGGCACACTGGTACCGACGGATCGTCCCCGCGATGTTGTCTCCAGGCAACGTCTCGGCACCATACAGTCGAGGCAGCTCACCACAGATTTCTGAAACGTGAGCAAGTATACTACTACTACTACTACTACTACTACTACTACTACTACTACTACTACTACTACTACTACTGTTCATGCTAAAACAGGGACTCTATACGAGACAAGTGACCCACTTACTAAGACAGGGACTCTATTTGAGACTATTGACCTACTTACTAATACAGGGACTCTTTACGAGACCAGTAACCAACTTACTAAGACAGGGACTCTATACGAGACCAGTGACCCACTTAATAACACAGGGACTCTATACGAGACCAGTGACCCACTTAATAACACAGGGAATCTATACGAGACCAGTGATCAACATACAAGGAAATGGACTCTATTGAAGACCAGAGACCTACTTACTAACACAGGATCCGTTCGGTCTCGTCCATCGACATTCGGCAGAACAAACGACAGTTACTTTGGTCTTGCTGCTGTAGCCGGAGACACAGCGGTAGATCCGAAAACACCCCTCCTCACCCGCCATTACGGCGTTGTCTACTTCCAGATGATTCCCACAACATACTGGATAAAGCAAGCATGTATATAGGAGTATGTCATGTATAACATGGCGTTATGTGCCGCTCGATGACAGTGTAGATTCCCACAACATACTGGATAAAGCAAGCATGTATATTGGAAGATCTCATGTATAACATGGCGTTATGTGCAGCTCGATGACAGTGTAGATTCCCACAACATACTGGATAAAGCAAGCATGTATATTGGAAGATCTCATGTATGTGCCGCACGATGACAATGTTGAGTAAAAATGTAATGGGGAGTGTGATGGTATGTTGAGGATATTGTCATGTAGGCAATAATGGTATGTAGAAAATGATGGTATGTAGAAAATGATGGTATGTAGAGAATGATGGTATGTAGAAAATGATGGTATGTAGAAATGGCGGTATGTAGAGAATTATGGTATGTAGACAATGACGGTATGTAGAGAATGATGGTATGTAGAAAATGATGGTATGTAGAGAATGCTGGTGTGTAGCGAATGATACTACATAGAAAATGATTGTATGTAGAGAATGATGGTATATAGAGAATGATGGTATGTAGAGAATGATGGTATGTAGAAAATGATGGTATATAGAAAAAGGCGGTATGTAGAGAATTATGGTATGTAGACAATGACGGTATGTAGAGAATGATGGTATGTAGAGAATGATGGTATGTAGAGAATGATGGTATGTAGAAAATGATGGTATGTAGAGAATGATGGTATGTAGAGAATGATGGTATGTAGCAAATGAAAGTATATAGAAAATGACGGTATGTAGAGAATGGTGGAATGTAGACAATGACGGTATGTAGAGAATGCTGGTATGTAGAAAATGGTGGTACATGTATGTAGACAATGATGGTATGTAGACAATGATGGTATGGAGAGAATGGTGGAATGTAGAAAATGATGGTATGTAGAGAAAGATGGTATGTAGAGAATGATGGTATATAGAGAATGATTGTATTTCGAGAAAGATGGTATGTAGAGGATGATTGTATGTAGAAAATGATGGTATGTAGAGGATGATGGTATGTAGAAAATGATGGTATGAAGAAAATGATGGTATGTAGTGAATGATGGTATGTAGAGAATGATGGTATGTAGAGAATGGTATTATGTAGAGCGTGATGTTATGTAGAGTGTGTGAGTGAGTTGTGTTTAACGCGGCTTTTAACAGTATTTCAGTTAGATCACCGCGTGTCAGCTTAATGTGGGAGGAAAGCCCTAAGTGATGCAGGTCTCAGACGTTAACCACTTCGGTTAAACCCACGAGCACGGGTATGGTGCTGAGAAACCCAGAAACACAATCGGGGCAAACTGGGATTCGAACCCACAATCATAGGTTTCTGGCGTGTCCAAGGGGCGCAACTGGACGACTGGGCCACCCGTGCCCCATGTTATTTAGAACATGATGGTAATGGTGTTATGTAGAGCGTGATGTTATGTAGAAAATCATATCATGTTGAGAATGGTGTTCTGTAGATAATCATGTTATGTAGGGGCGGTGGGGGAGCCTAGTAGTTAAAGCGTTCGCTCGTCACGCCGAACGCCCGGGGTCGATTCCCGACATTGGTACAATGTGTGAAGCCCATTTCTGGTGTCCCCCCCCCCCGCGTGATTTTGCTGGAATATTGCTTAAAAACGGCGTAAAACCATACTCAATCATGTTTTGTAGAGTGAGTGAGTGAGTATGGTTTTACGCCGCTTTTAGCAATATTCCAGCAATATCGCGGCGGGGGACACCAGAAATGGGCTTCACACATTGTACCCATGTCGGGATTCGAACCCGGGTCTTCGGCGTGACGAGCGAACGCTTTAACCACTAGGCTACCTGACCGCCCCTGTTTTGTAGAGAATCATGTTATGTAGAGAATGGTTATCTGTAGAGAATTACGAGTCTATCCCCTTTTGTTAATTGGTCTCTAAGCACTGAACCCGTGTTGTGTTGACAGCAACGTGGTATACATCTTTGATACACATCCTATTTGGGGTAATAAACCGGAAATACTGCTCAAAGCGACACATTCCATTAATTATCATCGAAATGTAACTTACATGTGCATTTAACATGATGAGTAGACTGTTCTACAGATATTGAGTGATCCCTCGAAGCTGCCTGATCTGTGACTGTTTCATGGATACTCTCTGGAACCTCCTCAGTCGAGAATCTTCTGGGTACACTTGGAGCTGTTGATTTTTGTTGTTCTATACTCGTATCTAAAAGTGATCCGGTCTTTCTAAATGATTGGAGCTGCACGTCATCTCGAGTTGTCCCTTCCGTACTTGCTGTTGCATCAGAACCATCAAATGTTGTATCTAAATATGATCTAGTCTTTCTAAATGATTGGAGCTGCACGTCATCTCGAGTTGTACGATCTGTTCTCCCTTCCGTACTTGCTGTTGCATCAGAACCATCAAATGCTGTTGCAGTGCCCCCTGAACCACCTCCTCTTGTTGCAATGTCTCTAAAACCACCCTGCGTTGTTGCACCACCTATGGAGCCACCTCCTGTTGTTTGGTGCCCATGCAATGTCTCTGTAACGCGTACAGATGCACTGGATTTCCTGCTGGAGTCAGATGAGCGATTGGTTTTTCCGTCCGATGGTTTGTTGAGTGTTGTATGCACGGCTGAAATGGACTTATTTGAGGATGTGGCGTTTTCTACTCCACCAATTGAACCTAGTGTTGGGCTTTTTATTTGAACATTTATGTCTTCCGCTTCCTTCTTGTTGGAGGAATCTTGCACACTGTTCGCCATGCACACAATATCATGCATAGCTTGTTGCAGTGCATTTTTTGCGGGAACACACCACATCTTGAATGTCTCGTTGCCTATTTGATCTGAAAAGCAAATGGTTGTATCAAAATGATGGCTTTTTAAAGAAATCATTATGTACTTTTATTTCCTTATCAACCGAAAAGCGTTACTCGTCATTGCAATGCGTCAGTGGAACTGTTACCACTTAAGGCGGCTACTTTTTCGGGACATCTTTAGTAAGTGAAAACAGTCATAAGGTTATGAGGGCAGCGACTGAAATAATATATAATTATGTTCAAACCACGTGTCCAGGTTTGTCAGAGGTCGTGTCAAATGAAAGTTGAGAGGAAGAAATTATTATAAATCCTGCAAGCTCACTTATCTATCATCGTGTTGGTTCGAATAACCTAACATGAACATAAAAAAGAAAGATATCATAGTCGTAAGTAGGTCATGTAGATTTCTATAAAAACGGGTAGCTATCAAATATTAGGGATTTTTGCCATGTATCCTTTTGCTGAAGAACATTCTTTGTGAATCCGATATTGTGATGAGAAAACAAGGTTCCCTTTAATTACTCTTTAATACCACATTAACACTAACTTTGAGGTTAAGAAAGTAAAGACCAATTTTATCCTTTCCATATCATGCATGGTTCGCTGGCACTAACCCGAGGCACCTTCAAGACTCAGACCCCATACGGATGCTGTTGGAAAGATTAGCTCATCTTCCTCTGCTGTCTCATGCTGTACCTGACAGGTATTGTGAATGGTGTTATACACAACCGCAGAGCAGGTTCTTTTCTGGAGACACACCTCAACGCAGAAGAGATGACCCCTATGGATGTGCCTGAAAGACAAAATGGTGTTTGTCTTCTAATAAAATCTTATTATATAGGCTATATCTTATATCTTCTAAGACTTTTTTTCACTGTGGTTTTGCGTGCTAAGACGTGCAGGTTTCGTACATTAAATTACACAGAGACTTTAAAATCCTATCACAATATACCATATATTATCAAGTCCCAAATTTGGCTTAATGTCCCATCCACCCTATTCATTGTAATTGTTAAACCCGTAATTTTTCATATTAATTATTGGGGGCACGGGTGGCCCAGTCGTCTAAGGCGCCGCGATTCGCTGTGCAGAGTTGCGTCCCTTGGGCACGACCGAAACCTATGATTGTGGGTACGAATCCCGGTTCGTCCCGATTATGTTTCTAGGTTTGTCAGCACCATACCCGTGCTCGTGGGTTTCACCGAAGTGGTAAACCAACATCACTTCGGACTTTCCTCCCACATTAAGCTGACACGCCGCGATATAACTAGAATACTGTTAAAAGCGGCGTTAAACCCAACTCACTAACTCATATTAATTATTCATTTGGTAAATTTTGTATCACTGATAGTTGGGAAGGGGTGTGCGATGCGGTTCCGGGGATGTGTTTGATGTGATATGCTTGATTTCAAGAATTAAACTCAGGCTCATAAAATCTGATCATCTCATGAATTGCGAGAACTGAGCGCTTCAATTTGATAATTAGTAGTTCCCAGATACACAAAGTTTTTTCAGGTGCTTTTCAAATGTCTTTGAAAGGTAACAAACAGGGTGATTGATCGATGCCATTCACATCCTCCTTCAACAAATGTCAAAACTAATGTCACAATGTAACATTACAAAAGAATCTCAAAGAACACATGGATCCTCTTCAAAAGATCGCCACACTCGATAAAATGGCTGATAATGTGTTTGATGAAAGAATCTGTGCCGTGAAGGCCCGAAATGACGTCCTTCATAAGGCATTGAAACACAGCCAGTGCGGTTTTTAAAACCCAAATGGCACACCTGTGCCCTTGTATAGTCCATCTCGTGTAGCAAAAGTAGAAATCTACTTTGCACTTACGGTAGTCAGATCTGATAATACCCATTCAAAAGGTCAAGGTCAGGACTGAATTTCAATCTTTGGAATTTTCGTCAGAATATGGGGAGCAAAAGAAACTATTTTAGCTGATTTTGTCGTATGCTTGATTTTCAGTTGAAAATATCTTAAGATAGCGATATTATATGAACATGAGCTGTACTGGCACTTAGTCAGCATTCAAAGAATGACATTTTTCTATTTTTTTAAAGTTACACATTAAAACTTGTAAAAACCAAAACAAGATTCACATAGAACACATATATTAGACATCTTATCTTTGAAAATCAAATTTAAATATCAAACATGGTCGGAGTCATGTGGTTGCAAATTCATGTCATACCCCAGCCTTCATTGAAATAATTGTCAATGCAATAACCAGTCTAGATTATCCACCAAAACAGATTAAGATTAAAGGGCGAAACAGCTGTGGAAATTATATGCAAGGACCACTGAAAATCCATGATGACACCAGGTGTTCGTGAATAGGGTAAGCATGTTCTGCCCTTGGAACACCTCAATTATACCCCTAAGATTTACCCAGCCACAGATTAAATGTGCTTTCTAAAATGGTGGTTAAATAGCACTAATCAAATTTAACAATATTTCTTTTCATTTTCAATTACATACAAACCTAACTAAACACAGTTCAGTTGGCTTTCATTTTGTCCACCGATAATCTAAATTTGATTGGTTCATTGCTCTTACAAACGCTTAAGTGTTCCTCTAACCTCGTGACCTAAGACCAACTGAAAGCAGGTGGACCCGAACAGTTCCTGAACTGACTCTCTAACAGCAAACAACAAATGAATGCCTTCTTCCCACTCAAAGCAGTAAACCTTTGTAACATTCTTAAAGGTCTCTCCAATGCACATTGTAACTCAGTGTGATAAGAATTATATTTGACCTGCCTAATCACCAACTCATACATGACAAGTATGAAGAACAAATTCAAGGCCAAATGGTCCCCCTTGCAATTTGCACATTGATGACATCTGTGCACTCTGTACTCCCATGTGAGCCACTGCAGCGAATACAGACTGTACTGAGAGTTCATCTCTTGGCACTGTATCCCAAATTTGGACATTTGTAACATCGGAGTGGGTTTGGTACATAAACATCCAGTCCAATACCAAAATATCCTGCTTTGATGGATTTAGGAAATTTGGAAAGGGAAAAGGAAAGGTTGGTCCTGTTATTATTAAACCTTGTTTTCTTATGAAACGCATGACAGCTGAAACACCTTGTGTTTTTCAGTTTTCAGTTCAGTCACAATCTCTTCTTCATGCATGTAAGACAGATATCGGTCTCTGTCTCTTACAATCCAAGGAAACGAGTTCAGTGTTCTGTGTGAGACAGCAACCTCTACATTTGCAAATTGACTGATTGACAGGGTTAGAGACTGCTGTCTCCTTGCACACTTCAAAAGTGTGGAGCCGTTATGGAGGCGGGCGACATTTTCAACTGTGCCACAACAACCATTTATGACCTTGGAAATGGCAAACAAGTTCAGTTTCATAGGTTGATGATCTGATGCCTCGATTACAATGAATCGAGCGCAGGAATCCAACTGGAGATCAGTTTCGTCATCTGAAGAAACCACTGAACCAGAGTGTTTTATAGATATAATGAAAGAAAGTGGTTCTGCACCCCTCCTTCCCGTCAACCACTGAGTATCAACAAGGACAGGGTCTTATTGCATAGGATATCCAAAATGCAAAACACCAGGGCTACAGGGGTGTTATACGCCAGCAAATATATCATGAATAGCTATATTTGTCTACCAAATTAACTGTCAGGCTGGTTATGCCCATACCAATAGTTTAGAGACATACAGAATTCGGCGGTCAACACTACCAGATTGCCGCATGAGCCACCACCTTTTGACATTGGACTCTAGGCAATATATTACTTTAATAATTAGCGTTTTCAAAAACCAAGACCAAGCAATATATTTGTGAAAAATAAAAAGCGCAGGGGACATTTTGTGATTAGGTTTTTCTAACCCCTGACTTGCATGAAAAGTCCTAGAAAAGTATGACACATCTTAACGCAATATAGGCTTGAAGAAATGAGCTAAATCTTATCACAAGTTGTCCTAACACCCAAAAATGACCGTCCATAAGAGTATCATGTGCCAAACTCATTACTTGTTCATGATATCTTTGTGGAACCAGAATCTGCTGAGAGAATGTCTACTCTTCTTCAGCAGAAACTTCAGGGTGTCTTCATTTTCTTATCAAAACATATTTTTTTGTAGTGGAAACAAACAGGTTAGAAATTGAGTTTAAGGATCGTCACCCTACGAGGAAATGAGCTGCGTCCAATAGAATACAGGGTCAGCTAACTAAAAATGTGTATTGCTCGAAATTACTCTCACTTGAAGAAAAGGTGTCTTGAAAGTAGCAGCAAGTGGCATCTTTTTCGTTTGAAATCTCCTGGGAGATCTTGTTGGCCATATAACGAGTCACAGCACATGAAGGAAATATACGTGGAATGTCTTCCTGAAGGGAAACAGTGCTCTCTGGAGAGAATCACCAATACCCAATAATAAAGCATCTGTTGCCACCGTTTAAATTTTTTTGATCTAATCTGACATTACTTTTCTAGACACGTCAAAGAAATTGTGATCTCTCTCCTCTCTCTTCTCCTATTTGAAATTCTATCACCTATTTTTCATTTTGAATTTCAAATTCTCAAAATTTTAGTTCTCTTTAAAATTCCACTTCCAGCTCTTTAGTTCAATTCTTTCAGATTTATTGCAATCTGCAATGCCATCTTGTTACTTATTTTCACTTTTTCTCATTGAAGGCTACAGTGTCTTGCAATAATTACAAAGCTGTAGGTAACATTTCTGATTTCTTCAAAACCCTGATTAGAGATTCATCAAAATTATCACCTCTTTATCTCCATATTACGTATTCCAATTAAACAATAATCCCATGTAAAGCAAGGAGAGTAGATAGTGTGTTTTGCAATAAATATTTTTACAGATGTAGAATTTTCAGCAAATGTTTTTCATATCCCACATGATCTCCCAATGACTGTAAAGAGGTGGTCTCCAAATTGAAATCAGTCAGTACAAAACTAAATCGTGAAAGCAGTAAATGACCACACAAGATTAATGTATATTCAACAAATTATATTTGAATAAACCGTTTTATGTTTACAATCAAAACGGACAATACAATGAGTACAAAAGTGGCAAAGAGTATGTAACACCCCCTATTATATATGTCAGTGCACTCACAAATACCCAGAATTTAGTCACTGCGAAACGTCTTGAAACACGCCGGCCTCGGTTCTGGAATCCAGAATAGAGTTGGAAGCTGTCCAGAGTGGTATTGCTCTATGCACTTTGCGTTCATAACTAACATGTCTCCCCATTTATTAACAGAATTATTGGCTTTCAAAAGAGCCAAGCCCTCAGTAGCCATTACAGTCTGGGGCCGTCTAAATCTCAGACTTTATCAGTTTGTAGTAACCGTTGATCCCCTGCATGGTATGTAGACGACGATACCCAGCTTACATAGTCTCCTGATTCTTGTTTGTCGGGTCGCCCTACGACTCAAAGAATTTCGCGTTGATGAGGTCACTGTCAAGATGCGATTACTGAGATTCAGTGTTTACAGATACTGGTCGTAATGGTGACGTGCAATCTGTCCGCTCTTGGTGATGTTTGACGTATCACCTGTCTATCTGACTATTGAATCAGGTTTATAAAGACGTTGACAGCGGAAGGTACTCGACACATGGATGTGGCTTGCTCCCATCAATAACAAATGTTTGACTTTCAGTGTTCTGCTGTGCATGGCGTTCTGGTTGCGCTTTTTCATCAATGTGTGTGTTTAATGACACAAGATGGTGCGAAATCCAACCCCCATTAGGCACTCGGCTTTCCATTTCATTTGCCTTGGCATTGAATTACAGATCTTACAGTGTGTGAGTGAATGAGTGGTTTCATCTCGGTAAAGAACAATAACGATGAACATAACACATTGAACCCATTTATGGTGAATAGCAGCTGGATCTTCACATTAAAACAAGAAAAGGTAAGACTCTATTATCCAGAAGGATTACTCGCAAATATGATAACGAATACGAACCTTAAAAGTTACATAGAATTAATAAATACCACAGTCACAAGCCTACCCTGCCGCCTCCATTGCCCGTAAGTATATAAAACATAAGGTGAATAAATGCTTGAAAATAAAAGCAGTAAAACCCTTTCCACAATCATAAGAAATATCTTCTAAACGCAGAGTCTATTATTGTGTTTATGAATCTCCATCAAACAGTGATGACACCAGGTGTTCGCTAAAAGGTGAGCGTATCCTGCCCTACCGGTGGCATACATCACAAAGACATGCAAAGGAAAGTCAAGTGTTCGCAAAATAAACCCGAGGAAACCAGAAACATATGGTACAAATCAAAACGGAATTGCATTGGACATAATTATTATCACTGACGCGTCAAATTTGGAAATGTCATCCACAACTCTACCATAAAACGTTTTGAAACTTTTTGTAAGCCCTTCAATGTTGTAATGAAAAACCTTTTCAGCAAGAGTGATATGACGCTATTTGAAATGTTCGTAGAAAGAGATTGTATCTCAAAAGTTGCTAAATGCAGACACCAAAGGCTGGAGCTGCATGAATGATGCTCGACATAAAGGGAACGTTATCTATTGAAAAGTTGAAGTCATCCCTCTTGTCATACAGAATTGTGGAAATGTTTTGTCACTCTGAATCCGTATGCTTATATTTAAATATCAAATAGATGAGCCGGTTTCACTAGTCTCTTTAATGTTTAGCTCAGGTGGGTAAAACAGTAGAAGGTAATGTCCTCCATAAACCCATAAAACGCTTTACAAATTTTACTAAGGTCGTGCATGTTGTAACCCTGAGCCCCATTCTACAAAGCGATCTTAAAGCTACGACTGTCGTAGGTGTATGTCAAAGTATGGGAGTCTTAGCTTCGATCGCATGTAGGACGGGTCCCAGGTGAAACAACTTTTGAAAACTGGCGCATGAAAGTTTAAGTCATCCCTCATAGATCCATAAACTGAAATGTCCTACCTCGATATGGCAAAGGTGTCAATGATGGAAACCAGGATAACCACAAGGTGACATTTTCCCACCATTCTTTAACTTACAACCACAGGATCACACGTTTTCAGAGTTTGTTCTCTGAAGTACATAGGGTACGAGAGCTGGACAATACCTCGTACATGTACGTCTATGCCTTTGCTTGGTAGCTGCTTGCTACCTTTCTGTCCCTAGATAGAATTACAAGTGTAAACAGGCTTCTTGTCGTATCAGGTACAATGTCTGTCATTAATCATTCAGGACAGTCCCACATAAACAGAGAAAAACATTTGGTTCGAATAGCCACGTCTGTTGTATATAATATCCTACTCGCACCAATCTTTATATATTTAGAATGATATTATGTTTAATACTGACATTAACTCGACCATCAAACACAGCAACACACCTACTTCTGGACTGATAGGTTGGTTAGAGATAATACTTTTTGTTGGAGGCAGAATATCATTTCATTGACTGTTTCAAGGCAATTACTATTTCACTTAATTTTAAGGGATTTTTTTATTTCGAAATAAATCTATTAGATAATTTGTGTAAATTGGATTTGATTGTTGTTTAAGGTCACACTCAGCAATAATCTATCAGGCGGGCTGTAAATAATCAAGTCTGGTGCAGGCAATCAAGTGATTGATAATTTACCAACGATCCACAACTTTTTGTACGATGATCTAACTCACCAATGCTGACCTCCCAACCCATTACGTCGCCTCTTACGACCCTTGCACAAAGGCGTCATTGTTTGGGTGACAGTTCAATTAATTTCAAAAACGATAATCACAAACCTTTCAAAATGGGTGAAGAATAGTTGGTTCAGTTATAACATAGTTTTGTCATTCATACAACAGAGAATCAAGGGGCAAAATTGTTTTACTGCATTAACGTTTGCCCAACTCGAGTGTTCATACGAATAAACATATAAATCAGCACTTAGATCTTTAAAATTGGATAACTGAGTCAGTTTCTAACAGTAAACGTTAATTCATTCTGTCACTGGCGACCATCTTGTAACAATGGCGGCCATTTTGGAGTTCAATTGGCCAACGCGTAACACAAGGAGACAATTCATGCACATTTTGTTGGTTGCGTCACTATTTGAGTGATTCTCACCCAGGCTCTCACGAGCACGGGCATGGTGCTGACAAACCTAGAAACATAATCGGGACGAACCGGGATTCGAACCCACAAACATAGGTTTCTGGCGTGCTCAAGGGACGCAACTCTGCACAGCGAATCGCGGCTCCTTAGACGACTGGAGCACCCGTGCCCCCGCACAAAGTGAGCCCTGTAGGTAACATGTTAATGTATACAGAACAAATGACGTATTTCCCAGGCTTAAAGTGCATTTACAGTTTTCAGAGCACGCGGAATGGCAATGATCAGTTACTCCTGGGCCTGTGTTATATGCATGGCTATCATTATTAATGCATTGCACTGTTAACGTATACAGTCTCCGCAATCAGTCAAACAACCATCTCCTTTTATGCAGTTATTCAATTGTTCATGGGCATGGTCCATGGCTTTGGCAGAGAAAACTTGGGCAAAATATGTGCACGACATGTGCACGAATGTTTATTCAAAGTTTCACAAGTTGATTTACAATACCCGTTTTATCAGTTATCAATTGATCCCAAGTTTAAGATGGTGTACCCTTACCTTTGATTTTCTTACTCGTGTTCATGATCAATACCTTGGACATAGTGGCACTACGTGAATTTATTTTGGAGACATAATGTTTGCCATCACTGACTTATGTTTTGTCTAGAAGTACGCTGGGTTTCAGAATTAATAATTTTGAATTTAGTTCCCATCATGTTCCCTGGCGACGGAAATGGTGTTCAGCCTTTTTTGTTGCCTTCCCAAGCTTGTTTGCAATCATTGTTAAATCAAGGTTGACATATGTGAGAATTTGTAGAAGACTTCGTAATATATTCATCAGCTATTTTATGAAGTTCATTGAAGATTGGGGTTGGGAGCTTCAATAAAATGATCAACTTGTCAGTGCAAAGAATTTCATAAAAAGCCAAGTTGGCCGAAGTAAAATTCCATTATGATGACGGAAGAAGGCATCATGGACTGACCAATCAAATTGATTATGTAAATTTGAATCGACAACTGACAAGTCCAGACAAGAATAATTACCCGTTGCAGGATGTAATTAAAATGCATTAATCGTTATTTAAGTATAAAATCCTCTAGTAAGGTAATCAGGACGAATCGGGAATTCGAACACACGCTCATAGGGTTCTGGCACTCATAGGTTTCTGGCACGCCTAGGGGGCGCCACTCTTCACAGCGAATTCATCGATTTGAGAGAGTGAGCGAGTTTATTTATAATAATAATAATAATTGTCCATTTGTATGGCAACCTTTTTCATGCTGAATATCAAGCTCAAAGCTCATTATTACCCCCGTCATTCTTATCTCTAAGGGGAATATATAGACGACCTAGCTGCCTGTTGAAATATTATCACCGCGGTGGAAATACTTTTCTGTATTTTCATTTTAGTTTTTGACATTTTCGCTTTTGTTTTTGACATTTTAGTTTTTGTTTTTGACATTTTCATTTTAGTTTTTGACATTTCCGCTGCACATTTCAGCGATTCAATAGCTACTTGAAAGTACATTTTCCATGTTTACGGTTGTTTTTATACATGATTTATCACATATTTGTATGACAAATTGTGTTAATTTGCAAAAGGTTATGATAAAAGTAAGTGAAATATCAAAATATTGAAAAACAGACTCCATGTCCAGTGCCGTAGTTAACTACGCCCTTGATGTCCCCCATGGGTCACCGTATTTATATGATAGAGGAGAATTATGTAGGTCAGATGGAGTCCGTTACTTGTAAACAATTTTGTTTCGCTTTGTCACTATAGCTACAGTTATTAATTATTTAGGAAGGACAGAAACAAAACTGGTGTACTGAAATGAACTTCACGTTGCTATGTTGCACTCTTGTTATTGTTATTCTATCTGAAAACCGTTCATGGTCTGAAGAATCTCAGGATCCTGTGTTATATTTTACTATGTTTGGTCACAGGAGTCCGTATCTAAAAATAGACGCCCTCATGCATATTCATGACCATCTCCACACGCGAGCCCGAAGGGCTTCGGGCATGAGGGCGTCTATTTTTAGATACGGACTCCTGTGGTTTAGTTTACCCCACAACAATACTCGAATTGAACGCGAGTAACATCTTGTTCAAAGGCAAAGACATGTTCCAAATAGGACTGAGTTTGGGAGTGGATAGTGGATGCTGTGTCCCTTGTAAAAGCTTCGAGCTAGTTATAAGAACTGGTACTCCCACAAAATAAGGTTTCCGGCCAGATTATGCATGTTAAGAGGTAATAATCTTACGTCCAACCAAATAAATGGTATCATGTTACTGGTAATAATGGAATCAAAATGTGCCTCAGGATTGTATTAGCTAATTAGTTATAGTCAGATCACGAGGGCGAACGCCAGAATGCTCTCGTGGCTTAAAACGTTGTGCTTTATGTATGACCTGCGGCTATTCATGGTAAGAATATATGTTCCCAGCAACCTGTGTAGATGGTAAGACACGAATAAATAGATCGAGAGGTCGGGGTACGAGTGATTGCATGTCATCGTATCTTAATTACGTTGTACGATGGTCATGACTCTCAGTCAGTGGATTGTCTGGGCAAGACTCGATTATTTACAGACCGCCGTTATATCACTGGAATATTGCTGTGTGCTCAACCATACAAAACATACATTGGTGGCGTTCTGATAATGGTTGCTATCACCGACAACGAGGTCATCTGTCACAAAGCCATATTGTACACCCATTCGTGACAAACTCGAGTTATTCCGGGACAAGCCGAAAAGCGTCTCGTGCCCCTCTCATGGCCATTTTTTCGACCGGGTTCCGTCTTAGCGCAAACGGGCATACCTAAAACAATTGTCAACTCGTTGCGTAATGGTTCACATATATTTCCACATATATTATATATATTTCAAATGCAATTTAAAGCACATCGGGACATGCGGAATTATACAGTATGAATGAACACATTTAACTGTGTCTTGGGTATATTTTTAGATGCAAGACATATGTAAAATCAAAAATTATTTCTGAGGGATTCTTTGACGCAGAACTTGAAATCATACGCGCATTCTGATTGGTTTGTCGTATTTTCGCGCATAACATTCATCGATAGGGGGACGAGTCTTCTTGCAGGTCACGGAAAGGGGCGAGCGGTGACAAATGGCTGTACACCTTGAGTACCCCGAGTGACGTCATAGTTATTGGTATTTAGTTTTCACTCAGAACTTCAAGGCAACACATGCTGGTTTCACGACACTGTGGGTAACTATATTTGGGATAGGGCAGATGGTAACATTATTTTATCAACAGCTGACTAGTCCAGGGGTCGACATGACCGGGAATGTATTTTACAGCTGGCAATACCACTGGCGACTGACATTGTGTCCCATAATGCAACAAACACTACATCCGGAAAGGACAAGGAACAACGCCCTCATACTAGATTCTCTGTTTGTGGTTGGGTATGAGCCAAGTGGTAGAGGTATTAGTCTACCAGCCCAAAAGCCCGGGTTCAAATCTATATTCTGGTGAATCTATATATTGTGTTCCTGCAATATTTCTACTCTGGTGTAAAATTCAGTCACTCAGTCGCTCGCTCACTTGAAACGTCATAATACAGAACTCAATCTGTGGACGTCGTCTGTAGCGACCAGAACTCAGATAAACAGTCCATAATTTCATAAACCCCATTTACTGCGGCAATGCTTTCGGTTAGCTCTAAAAGGAATGGCGATATATATGCGGAATATGATTCAGTTTATATTATTTTGGGGAACCATACTGAATATCATCTTTTGTATATTTCCATGTTCCATTCCAAATAAATTCTTCACTATAAATTGGGAACGCCTTGATTGTTTTGTTATTTTGAACTTGTCAAATATTCACACGCCTTTATGTGCGGCAAAATTCACATTCATGCACTACTGTCGTCGACTTTTCCTGTTTCTGTTGACGACTGTCAAAGAGATGAAATATGAAGACAGGTCAGTTGTTTTGCATGTCACCAATTCAAGTCATACCATTGAAGATCATCGTTTTGTCACCCAAATGTCACCACGCTATATCTCATATGTTCACTGTATTATAGAATAAATATGACAATGAGGATGACATTCTTTCATTGTTCTTAAGACAACCTATACAACACAAGCATTTACTTATATAATATACATAATGTACACATGTGCGCTGGTTATACCTTACTGTTCTATATTTCCATAATCTTGAACATAGTATGGACACGTTTAGCAAGAATAAGTATTGTTTCGTATCATTTGATAAAAGAATGGATCTTATGGATCTTATATCATGGCAATTAATAATATTAGAGGGAAAACATGAATACCGTTTTCGACATTCTAAGCGCCTAGAGCGCTCTCAAAATTAGAAACATGAGGCTCCTATTAGAATATTATTTCGGTAGAAAAAACAGTGTTGATAAATACATTTCGTGGTTTATGCTGACAGCCTGAAATGTTTATATAGGACATATATATTTTTCCAGAATTTAATTGCCTATAATTAAGGGTGCATATGACACACGAGTGTGTATTATACGCGAATAAATAAGTCTTGTGTACATTGATCAATCCGAAGGGGTGCTTATTGGGATTGTTCACTAGCCAGTATATTAGCAAATATCGCCGTGGGCGCTTATTACGTCGAATACGGTAGACTAAAAGATAACAAGTTCCAAAGAGTTATGGATGTGTTATGGATGTGATACGAATGTGGTACGGGTGGTACGGTCGTGGTACGAGTGTGTTATGGTCGATACGGATGCGTTACGGATGGTACAGATGTGATACGGGTGTGTTAAAGATGGTACGGATGTGGTACGGGTGTGGTACGAATGTGTGACGGATGGTACGGGTGTGGTACGAATGTACTACGGATGGTACGAATGTGTTACGGGTGTGTTACAGATGGTACGGACTCGGTACTTATGTGTTACGGGTGTGGTGCGGATGTGTTACTGATGGGACGTATGTGTTACGGATGTGGTATGCATGTGTTACTGATGGTACGTATGTGTTACGGATGTGGTATGAATGTGTTACTGATGGTACGTATGTGTTACTGATTGTACGTATGTGTTACGGATGTGGCATGAATGTGTTACTGATGGTACGGATGTGTTACTGATGATACGTATGTGTTACGGATACTACGAATGTAACGGGCTGTACGGTGTGTTACTGATGGTACGGATGTGTTACTGATGATACGTATGTGTTACGGATGTGGTATGAATGTGTTACTGATGGTACGGATGTGTTACTGATGATACGTATGTGTTACGGATGTGGTACGGATGGTACGGTGTGTTCCGCCTTGAATAAAGCACACACAATACGTGTGACATGAACAAGTATTTAAACATCAAACATATGTAAGATAGTGTTTATTACACAAAATAAAATATACAGCTCTTAGTTCCGTTGTACAAAACCTTCATACATAAAAGTTCTTTTGTACTGTCTTTGTCAAGTATTCACTAAAGAGAATCTCATCAATATCCATGTCTGCACACTTCTGACACACCAACTGTTATACTACAAACCGGACTTGACAGGAAACCCGAAACCCGAATTGTATCACAGACTTGTCGGCAAGAGTTGCGTGCCTTCCATCACAATCTCATGTACAGATATTTACAGTAATCAAATGCTCGTGATTCAGAAATATCGAAATATTGAGCATGATATCACAATCAATTTACCTATAATATATACAGTATACAGTACATAAATATAAAAGCATTGAGCTTCAACAGGATTTGAATAGCGCAGTAAACATTATTCAAATCTAATTTCAAATGAAAATTAATATAATACATATCACGTTCTTTAACAAGATGGAAGAAAAATATAAAATAATATCATAGCAATTAAAGCTTTTGACCTGCCACTCCTGGCAAAGCAAAACGGGGGAAAAGAAACTCACTGGCTATAAAAAACAATGCTTTTTGTGTTGAGAATACAATGTTATCAAAGACACATATATACACACACGCACCCATGCACACAGAGAGAAGAGAGAGAATAATGTTTATTATAGTGTCACATGTTATATACACTTCATACTAAAACACGAACACGAACAGTAAAATATAACATCCGACCAGGTATGGTCTACGAGACACTTAGACATAAAAGCAAATTCTAACGCCATGGTCTGGGTTAGGTAAAATAAGACATATACTAACACAATGTTTAAAATTAAGGTTAGGATATGAACACGCACGCACACACACACACAACACTTCCACTTCATCAATTTGGCAAAAGGTACTTTCAATATCTGAAAATTTGAAAATCAGTCAAATTTGCTAGAACTCGATGTCACTCTTACACAACCATTACCAAGCCTCGACATGTTTTCGAACATGCGTAAACTGAGGTTAACATGAGTTCACAGTCTTCATCAAGATAATCTTGGGCAGTACCTGAAATACCACACATAAAATGCAACCTTGTACCCACGTTTTACTTGAGTGAGTTATGTTTAACGCCGCTTTTAACAGTTTTCCAGTTATAGCACGGCGTGTCAGCGTAATGTGGGAGGAAAGCCCGAAGTGATGTAGGTCTTAGACGTTTACCAATTCGGTGAAACCCACGAGCACGGGTATGGTGCTAACAAACCTAGAAACATAATCGGGACGAACCGGGATTCGAACCCACAATCATAGGTTTCTGGCGTGCCCAAGGGACGCAACTCTGCACAGCGAATCGCGGCGCCTTAGACGACTGGGCCACGCGTGCCCCCGTTATACTTGAATATTCCAAATATTAAATCGGAAGGACGATGGGCTACTGGCTCAACATTTTCTTTTTAGAAAATGTAAAAACAAAATAATTAATTCAAATTATCCAAGCAATCAGTGTCCTTACACAAAAAAATGCCTGGTCAATATTAATTATAACCCTTTAGCAATATTAATTATAGCACTTTAGAGAGTTCATGAGTTTAAAAGGGGACTATGTGATTGACTGTAGAAAACAGTTTGAATGTTAAAACCCACCACGAAAGTGTTGATACATGTCTGCAGGGTGAGATGTTACGGTGAATATTTGGGTACACGAGAAATTCACACCGAACCCCTGATCATTGGCACAAACAAAACATATGCCGCCGGATACCGTCATCTGGAATGTACCACATAAGACGAACCTATTCTTCAGTACCGACCCGACCGCCTTACATTTGACAGCTTATCTTGAATTCATATCGCTTTCTCGAACATTGGACACGGTCCCAACTTTGACTTCTATAGAATTGTGTACCTTTATCTCGAATTTGTCTTTTGCACATTGAATATGTTTCACAAGCACATGCCATGCTATCTCGAATGTCAGGACATCTCGAATTACAACATGGTCCCACTAGGTTCGAGATACCGGGGTCCGACTGTATTGTTAAATATCATCTTTCATGCAGGCATCAAAAGATGCGGAATGAAACACGTCACTAGAAACACACAAAGTCTGTTTCTTATCGTCTCTTAACCGTCTTCATCACTCGGTCACACTCTGATCCATTCGTGACCAACTCGTGTTATTCCGGGACAAACCGAATGCAGGTGACGGAAAGGGGCGAGTGGTGACGAATGACTCTGATCTTTACATGTTGACGGGGCGCGTCTGCAGGGTCAGCGGGGGGTCTGGGAACATGGTGATGCACTTCTTTCTGCCATAGTCCGTGTCATCCTTCGTAAACTGAAGGTCTCGTAACAACAAGCCCAATGTCACCTTCATCTCCATCATGGCAAATTTGTTGCCGAGGCACATCTTATTTCCGGCGCCAAACGGACGCCATTTTGTGTTTTCTTGCTTTTCCTGGTGCAGGAACCGCTCCGGCTGAAACTCGTCGGGTTCCTCCCAGTAGGCGGGATTCCTGAACATACAAATTCACAAAAAATAAATCCACTTTCTGGTACAATTACAATGGCTAGATATAAACTCTTCAAATGATAAACCACCCCGTGGGGATTACAAGTTAGTTTTGGTCTCTAGCAACTAATGCTGGTCACAAGATTGATTGGTTTGTTGTCTAACGCCGCACTCAGCAATAGTCCAGCTATATGACGGCGGTCTGTAAATAATCGAGTCTGGACCAGACAATCCAGTACTAGTGATTAATATCATAAGCATCGATCCACGCAATTGGGATCGATGACACGCATCAACCAAGTCAGCCAGCCTGACCACCCGATCCCGTTAGTCGCCTTTTACGACAAGCATAGTTGCCTTTTACGGCAAGTATGGGTTGCTGAAGACCTATTCTACCCCGGATCTTCACGGGTCGCTGGTCACAAGAGGCCATAATGGATCGGTGACTTGGTTGATTGCGAGTCATTGTTCCCGACAGCGTGGGTCGTTGGTCACAACATCGATCACTGGTTTGTCTTGTGCAGACTGAATTATTCACACGCTGGAATATTGCTGAGTGCGGCGTGAAATAAAATAAACAAACAACTGTCAGACAACGTTGTGGGAGAAAGATTTGCCAAAATGTGTCGAGATCTGCAGAACATCATCCACCATTATAATTCATGATTTCCTAAACGGTTACTTAAAGGCGGGCGTCGCTATATTATACTGGAGCAGTCTCAGTGTTAACAAACCGTAAACAACGTCTCACATGACCTTAAACAAGAAACAAACTGCATTGCTAAAATAGTGGGTGTTTAGCATGCTGAACACATCAGGGAAGACGGGCATATATAAATCGGATTTTGTTCTTTTCGTCATAGTATTAAAACGGACTGATCACAGCCTATTCATATCTACGAGGAACCCCTTTTTCCGTCGACAGTCAAATTGAAATGGGTTATTAAACTGGTTGAGAAGGGTGGTCTGTGGTCAGTCTAAGCCTTCCCTGGTCACACCTATATCTTCACGGGAACAACAGTCCACATTATCCACAGATATGGTATATAATGTTCATTATACTCCACTCCCGAACTCGTCGCTGTAGGTTCTTGTTTAAACTGTACTCTTTCTTGTATTGACTGCTAAATCGGTCCATATATCATATTGTAAGGGGGCATTCAAATGTTAACGCTTGGGATTCGAACTCCGAAACGTATTATATTTAAGACACTGACATTAACATTCTGCCACTTGGGAGGCGTGGTGGAATATGTACATGAATGTTGGAAACGTGTTACGATTTGGCATAATAATATTTTATGTCCGTTTCAATTACTTGCCTCAGCCCTGATGCGTTTACATCACATGAAATGGCGAATGAATATTTACTCGCCCAGAGTTGGGGTAAAAATTAGTTATACTGTACTTTCATAGGTCTGTGGGTGAATACACCAACAATTTCGAAATTTTAAAATTTTAAAACTTAAAAAATTTAAAAAATTAAATTGGCTGATACCCCTCGAAATGAATTGCTCCGATCCTTATTATACCCCCTCACTCACACACTAAAGAACCCACCTGTGTAGTGCCTCCACACAGAGAGTGACGATGGTGCCGGCAGGAATGTGGTAGCCGTTGATGACGTCGTCCCTGACGGCCTGCTTGTTGTAGTTGGTAATAACGGGGTGAAACCTGGCAACAACAACGTGATTGTTGGACATGGCATACGCGTTATGTAAACAGGGTCAAGTACGGCGGTTGGTGAGCCTATGGGCGGGAAAATGTAAATAGGTGAGGTGAGGTGAAATGGGGTTTAACGTCGCGTCAAAGATTAATGCACTTATATAGCGACGTGCATGTACGTGTGTGTGTTTGTGTGGCTGCTTGTACTAGTCCGGACTAATGCCGATTAATAGTGCTAGCTCACTGAGATACCATGCCGCAGTTTAACATGAATACCCCACTCAGACACAGTATACTGACTCCGAGCCGACCAGGCTTTAGCCCCTTAATGCCGAGCGCCAGACAGGGTAACAACAAGTACCATCTTTTAACATCTTTTAGTATGACGTGGCCGGGGATCGAACCCCGGACCTTCCGCTTTCCGGGCTGACGCGCTACCACTAGACCACGGAGGCGGTCTGAAAAGTTAATAAAGGCGGAGTGCGCTTGTACACCTTGTGTCCAGATCAAACGATGACCTCGTCCTTGCCGCCATGGTCACAACCTTTTGTCACACATCGTGTTGCAGACTTGCTCTTAATGTTTGATCACATCAACTTTATACGCATCTGCCAAAGTTTGTTTCCTCACAAACCAACTATCAATGTTTCATCACAGAACCTCTATCAATGTTTGACCACCGACCCTCCATTGATCACAGATCACTATTAATGTTTGATCACAGACTATCTGTATTTGATCACAGACCCTCTATCGGTGTTTGACCACCGACTCTCTATGAATGTTTGACCACCGACCCTCTATAAATGTTTGATAAGAGACCATTATCAATGTTTGACCCCCGACCCTCTATCAATGTTTAACCACTGACCCTCTATCAATGTTTGATCACCGACCCTCTATCAATGTTTGATCACAGACCCTCTATCAATGTTTGACCACCGACCCTCTATCAATGTTTACCATCGACTCTCTATCAATGTTTGATCACAAACCCTCTATCAATGTTTGATCACAGACCCTCTATCAATGTTTGCCCACAGACCGTGTACAAATGTTTGACAACAGACCCTCTAACACACACGTGACTGACACACCTGTAATGATTGGAACACCTTCGTACACGCGGGAACATTCGAGATCTGGCAATTTTTGAGTACAAGACATTTCTAGAAATCTCATCCTTCTTCTCAACACAGGGCAACCCAAGAATACTAATATTGAAACCAAAACCCACACCATTCTACAAATATTTCAACTTGATTAAGGCATGGACATTGTCGGTTTCTCTTATGTTTTGCCATGAACCATTCATTAGACTCGTCGTCCAAACAAAGCATAAAGACAAGTCTATCATCCCCACCTTAACGTCTCCTTGATCACACTCTCCAGATACTTCAACTTGTGAAGATGGGCGTCTGTGATTGGTTCACCCCTCGGAGGCAGGTGCGTGGTGACCTCTGACCTGACTCGTTGCTGTATTTCCGGTCTAGTGGCCAAAACAAGGAGACACCAGGACATGCAAGTGGCTGTATTCTGCGGAAGAAGTCACAGGTTGTTTTTCTTCAAGTTTGTGATAATGTAGGCACAGTATGCATATTATAAAGCCCAATAAAACAACATGACAAAGTGTTTTTCTCCGTATGGTAAAGACCGCCAATGACCACATGTCCTGCCTATAGTATGACCTACATATAGTATTATGAGTGAGTGAGTGAGTTTGGTTTAACGCCGCTTTTAACAGTATTCCAGTTATATCGCGGCGTGTCAGCTTAATGTGGGAGGAAAGCCCGAAGTGATGCAAGTCTTAGACGTTTACCACTTTGGTGAAACCCACGAGCACGGGTATGGTGCTGACAAACCTAGAAACATAATCGGGGCGAACCGGGATTCGAACCCACAATCATAGGTTTCTGGCGTGCCTAAGGTACGCAACTCTGCACAGCGAATCGCGGCGCCTTAGACGACTGGGCCACCCGTGCCCCCTATAGTAGTATGACCTACATTTCATGTTGGTTGCTAGTATTCATACTCGTAGCTTGGTCAAGCACCGGATTCACAAACTCACACTCATATATTCTTGTTCTCTCATATGATACATTTTGTTCTCAGAATTGAACCTGGAATCGTTTTTTATAAATTTTATTAAAATTATTGAATGCATGAATAAATAAATATTATTTTGACAACATGGCGGGTGGCAACATAAGAATCGGTTCACCCATTGCATGCCTGGTGGAAATCCAACCCAGATTGGTTCCTCAACTTACGAACACCTTACCTACTGGGCTAACACACCGCTCCTCTACAGGACCGGCATTCATATTAAACTTTTGAATCGAGCTGCCCCATTCAGTCCATTGAACGAACATGCTAAGCCTGAAGTTATATGTACCAGCAATCTACCTGAATTCCAGCAGCAAAGAAAAACATGGCGTGATCCCGGAGCTGTTTAGGGGAGAGCTGTTTCCCTGTCTCCTCATCCCTGGCAAGCATCAGCACGCTCAAAATATCCTTCAGTCCATCCTCATCCACTGGGGGATAAACCATACACATGGTAACACTGAACTCCACATAGATACTACTCACTACTATATGTACTATATGACACACACCTGGACACTATATTGAGATACACCACCGGGCAAAAGAAAGTACACACTTAAAACTTGGATTTGACGAAAAAAAGTACAAACGCTAGGTTGAAAATAGTCGCCGGAACACTGCTACCGTAAGGCCCAAAACACAACCTATGATACCTGTATCAAATACCTTACTATGGAACAACATTTTTGTTTGTTTCTTTTTTAACCACCATCAAACATGGGTGTATACTTTCCTTTTCCCCGGCAGTTTATATGAGACACATGTGATCACTATATACGGATCTATGACACACATCGGAATAATGACATGAAACATACATGTATACTCCCCAGGGAGCTGAGAATGAAAATCGAGTGCTCACTGATCCATTGACCGGGGTAATAATAGTGTAGCGCTATGAGCATCCACTTAGTGAATTGAATCTGGCGCATTATAATTAATGCACTTATTATTATTATACGTAAACGCCGCTTTAAACAGCATGTCAGTTATATTAACTAAATGTCGGAGTGAGTGAGTGAGTTGGGTTTAACGCCGCTTTGAACAGTATTCGCCTAAAAGTGTGCGGGAAGCCTAGCTTGATGATGGTCTTTGACTTTTGATATGAAAGATCATAATCGGATTTGATCAGGGATTCGGACCAACGATTAGCAGACACTGTCACGGCAAAGGGGCACAACTCTGAACAGCGAGTTGTGCTTTAGACCAGTGTGACCGCGGACTTCACACGAGTATGACGTCTAATAGTCGACCAGATGTCCACGCTCTTGCGATATACATACCTGTGTCGGTGTCGATGGCGGCCTTTTTCATGCGAATGGCGTCTTCAATTATCTGGTCGCAAACTTTAAGATTTCTTGAATACGTCCTGTTGGCTTTAGTTGGTAGGGCCATGGCTAGTTTAGCCCACAAAAACCTCAGTTTCCTATAACAGATGGTTTCTTTGTGACATCGGGATTAAACTCGGTACTCATTCCTATTCACCAGCATCAACGTTATCCCATAATGTGCTACTTTCATTACAAACTGTCTTAACTTGAACAAGGGGCGGTCGGGTAGCCTAGTGGATAAAGCGTTCGCTCGTCACGCCGAAGACCCGGGTTCGATTCCCGACAAGGGTACAATGTGTGAAGCCCATTTCTGGTATCCCCCGCCGTGATATTGCTGGAATATTGCTAAAAGCGGCGTAAAACCATACTCACTCACTCACTCACTCACTTAACTTGAACGCATGTCGCCTGCCACTGTACTAGGGGACGGATGATACACTGAGTGGATGATTGGAATTGTTACTGCAGTCAGCAATATGTCACGGTATCACAGCGGCATATAAAGAATCGAACCTGGGCCATAAAAAACAAGCTTCTCGTCGTCAAGGTTTACCCAAATTGACCGACGAATAGGAGACTGAGACAAGGATATTGTCTACACTATAATGTGAAGGTATAGGGTTTTACTAAGAGGTTCCTAAATTACCCTATTTGGGGAAACGAACCCGGACTTAGCGTGACGTGCTAACGCTTTAACCACTGGCCTCCCCATGCAGTTGGTTTGAGACGCTCACCCTGGCTTATACTTGGAAACACCGTTAAAAGCTTTTGCGACGTCTTCGTGAGATGCTGACAGGTCACACATCCTGACCCCGAACCCACACTGGGCAATATTCTCCGTCGTCTGAAAGAGGGACAGATTTATGAATAGTACTGTATTGTCTTTCTTACGATTGGCCCTTACATACAAATTGATGATAACGTCCAGAGTTCTGAAGTTCTGATTAAATAATGACATCGCACTCCCGGCAATATGTATAGATAAGGACAGGGATGTTTGGCATACAATGTTATTATTCTAATGACACCACATTGAGATCAGATACGTGTTATTCGAAGTACAGTTCAAGAGCTCCAGTGAGTGAGTTGTGTTTAACGCCGCTTTGAACAGTATTTCAGTTATATCGCGGCGTGTCAGCTTAATGTGGGAGGAAAGTCCCAAGTGATGCAGGACTCAGACGTTTACCACGTGTGTGAAACCCACGAGCATGGGTATGGTGCTGAAAAGCCTAGAAACATAACCGGTTCGTTGTCAGGTTGAAAACATAAATTCTTAACCTTTATGACATACTCGTAGCGACCACTCTAAATCTAAATTGTGTTAATGTTGACATAATCAAAAAGATTTTAAGAAATAAAGGACCCAGCTGTAGTACAGGGCATAAATTTCATCAAACCAAAGCACACAATCAAATGCCAAGGTTTTTTTAACTGCACCCACGATAGTGAGGCTGAGTTTACAAAACAAATACATTTACTTTCGTATTTTTTATATAAATTTAATATTTTATTTTTTCATTTAACACACACAAAAGCATAACAATAAAAAAATAGCAATAGAGAAAACAAAATTAACCGTCATGAAACTTCCGAATAGTGATGCTCATTGGCGAAAGTGGTTTTAGTAGTTGAAAGGTTGGTTGGTTGGTTGGTTTGTTGTTTAACGCCGCACTCAGCAATATTCCAGCTATATGACGGCGGTCTGTAAATAATCGAAGCTGGACCAGACAATCCAGTGATTGATATCATGAGCATCGATCCACGCAATTGGGATCGATGACATGCATCAACCAAGTCAGCGATCCTGACCAGCCGATCCCGTTAGTCGCCTTTTACGACAAGCACAGTCACCTTTTACGGCAAGCATGGGTTGCTGAAGACCTATTCTACCCCGGAATCTTCACGGGTCAATAGTTGACAGGACATGAAGATATACTTTGTATATCACTCACCAGTTTGCTCAAATCCTCTGCCACTTCCACCATCCCATCGTTGTTGTCTTCAGCCTCATTTGTCCAAGCGTCTACGAGACCTTCCCCGTGAGTCTGGATAGCTGGGATCATCCCTTTAACACCAAGCAGTGAGTTAGTGAACGACCTGGAAATCTGTCTCGCATCGACACTATAGGTTCTACTACTCCAAATCAGAACCAGTTGGTGCAGTGCAGTTTTCGTAGGGAGCCTTCGAAAGATATCTGCAGGCTGTGATTGGAGGATATTGTGTATGATTTGTATGTCTTTTTAATGTACATCCATCCAGTTATTAAAACTGACCATGGTTTTCTATATTTAGTACTGTCTTTTTCAACATGATGACTTATGCTGAATGTGACCACAGCTTTTTTCAAGTAGGTGACATTTGGTGCGAAACTGGGGGTGGTGTGTTTAGCTTCCTGTACTCGGAAAAGGAGCTGGCTAAGCTAGTCATTTTTTGGTTTTTATTGCTGCTCTAGGGCCAAACTGTGCACACACGTACAGGTAATAGCTAATGAAGGCTTAGTTATTAAAAAAAAAATATGTAACGTTACTATAGAAGTCTATGGGAAAACATTTGGTTGTGTGTAAACTGTATGGGGTCTGAGAATCCACGTACTCAAATTTAAATGATTTTGCTATGGTTACCGACATGTTTATGTTATACCGATATATGTTTTCTATGCTTTATTTATATGTAGATGTATATATTGAACGTCTTTGTGTGAGTAATGTATGTCTACACACTGATAACAGTGAAGTGTCCTTTTTTCGTGAAAATAAACTAACTGAGTGAGTGAGTATGGTTTTACGCCGCTTTTAGCAATATTCCAGCAATGTCACGTCGGGGGACACCAGAAATGGGCTTCAAACATTGTACCCATGTCGGGAATCGAACCCGGGTCTTCGGCGTGACGAGCGAACGCTTTAACCACTAGGCTACCCGACCGCCCCTATATAAACTAATTGAACAATGGGTACTCGTATCACAAATAACTAGGTAAGTGAATATTGTTTTACGCCGTGGGCAGTAAAATACAGGAGGGTTGTAATAGTCGTGCCCAGTGGATGATGCCATGAGCACCGACACTACGCCGCCAGGGGGACACGTAGGCGCGGTTATATACTGTAAAACCCAATCCCCAGGTCCGTCGGTTGCTAGGACAAGCAGGAGTAATTTAGATCCATTCTGAGAATTCGAAACTACAAGTAATTACACATTTAAATTAAACAGGAGGTCCTGTGAGATTCGAGATTCCTGCACTAGACTTGCTTCAGTTGTGTGGAGCTATAGCATTACAGTAAGGGATGGACGGAAGGAGACTGTGATGCTACACGCGAAGCTTTAAGTGAGATGTTCTCTTGTGGAGAGTCTGTGTACCAGTCTGTGGGACTTACTTTGCAGGACCTGCGTCTTGAACGCCTGGCTACACAGTCGGCGGTGAACCTGATGCTCCTCGCCGTTCATAAATAGTAGGCTCATGCCTATCCCTGGCTCCAACACTCTGGAAATGCATGATAACAATAAAAAACATACAACGGATTATCATGAACCACTGCATCTTCCCGAGGTGAGAGAGCTAAAGGACTATAAATGTTAACCTTGCTTCGGGAAGATGGTATCAATGTTGTACGATAACCTCCCCGATAATATTCCCTGCCCAGAATAAAACATCAGCATCTACAAATACCCTTCTCTGGTCAGAATGTCACGAGTATCAGTGCAAATATTTGCTTTTATTGCTACAAATATAGACCACAGGGATTGAAAAGTGGGGGTTGGCTGGGTTGTTATGAAAACAAAAAAAATCCCCGAAATTTCTTGAACCAAATGAAAGATGCTTCATATTGTTGAAAAAACGAACTTGTCTGCCACAAAAGTAATGAAAAACATTATTGCAAAGTGGAATAACATGGGAAACACTTTTGGCACAAAGTTTTAATTAATTTTTTTTATCTCGTCTCAATACAAAATCCAAGCCCCATCCTCGACACCAACCCCCACGAACCCAAGAATATAAAAATGTTAGTCCCTAAGACTACCATTATTATGTGTTACAGAATGAAAGTCGTTAACATCGCACTTTGAAAGCAAGCCCTAATTTTCGCGCATAACACCGAATGAAGTATGTGTAACACAGTTTGATTATATGTCTAGCAACAGCAGGTTTTTCCATGGATATCTACCGTCCACGACCAGAGTGAGTGAGTGTCTTGGGTTTAACGCGGCTTTTAACAGTATGACAGTTATATCGCGGCGTGACAGCTTAATGTGGGAGGAAAGCCCGAAGTGATGCAGGTCTCACACGTTAACCACTTCGGTGAAAAAACCAACAAGCACGGGTATGGTGCTGACAAACCTAGAAACATAATCATGGCGAACCGGGATTCGAACCCAAAACCATTGGTTTCTGGCGTTCCCAAGGGACGCAACTCTGCACAGCGAATCGCGGCGCATGAGACTCGATGGTATAGGTGATAGATACAGTACTACACATCGATAGTGGACTCAATAGACATTAAGAAGGAAGAAAATGTTGAAACTTGTTCAAACATGTGTCAACCAGAAACCTGCCCTAAGACTGGTCCATCCGTGACCCATTCAAAAATCTTTGTATCATGTACTGATCATAGTTGCCTCCCTTATCTCCAAAACAACATCCCCAGAACGTGCTGAATCTGTAACTTCAGCAACTATTATTAATGTCCCCTTCACATACACGGACTTTTCTTATGAGTCCTGTTTTTCTCAAAAATCAACGCTTGGAGTACAAGATTTGATTTTAATCACATTGAGATTGAGTTCCTTCATTACAAATACCAGGTGCTAGGGCGAGAAGCATCGCCTACAGCACACACTGTCATCTCCGTGAATTACATTTCAACCAGTAAGTATGGGTATCACATGATTTGGTATGTTTCAGAAACCTGGAACTTCAGTGACCGGAAGTAAACTCACGTTTTGACATAGTTGGGTCTGACGTAGTTGCTGTTGTTGGCGTGCTGGATGTGGTTCATGGCCTGGGCGTCAGCAATCATCACCCGCTGCTCGCCCATGCAGTGGAAGTAGCGGATTACGCCGGTTCCCATCTCCCGCATCCATCTGAAACAGTTCCATCGCTGTACTTACACCCTCTACTGCCAGGTGACACGACCCGTGAAGATCCGGGGTAGAATAGGTCTTCAGCAACCCATGCTTGCCGTAAAAGGTGACTATGCTTGTCGTAAAAGGCGACTAACGGGATCACGTGGTCAGGCTCGCTGACTTGGTTGATGCATGTCATCGATCCCAATTGCAAGGATCGATGCTCATGATATCAATCACTGGATTGTCTGGTCCAGACTCGATTATTTACAGACCGCCGTCATTTAGCTGGAATATTGCTGAGTGCGGCGTTAAACAACCAACCAACCAACTAGGTGACACGCAATGTAGAGTTGTCTCCCTTAGACGTGCCAGAAACCTGTGATCGTGGGTTCGACCATGCCCTTGATAAACGTCTAAGACCTGCATCAGTTCGTGCTTTGCTCCCACTTAAATCTGGCATAACTGAAAACAGTAAGCGGCGTTCAACCAAACCAACTCGCACTACAACCACATGGCGACACATCAGGTGTTTCCCCTCGGAGTTAAACCTCACTCACTCACTCACTCAGTAAGTCGTTATTCAGAAGAAGCTCTCTGAAACCGATCTACCATATGCATGTTTATGCTGCTACGAAAATGCTGATGTCCAGATCCGTGAAGATCCGGGTCTTCAGCAACCCATGCTTGCCGTAAGAGGCGACTATGCTTGTCGTAAGAGGCGACTAACGGGATCGGCTGGTCAGACTCGCTGACTTGGTTGATGCGTGTCATCGTGTCCCCATAGCGTAGATCGATGCTCATGATGTCAATCACTGGATTGTCTGGTCCAAACTCGATTATATATATTGCTTGAATAGTGCTGAGTGATGCGTTAAACAACAAGCAAACAAATAAACAAACAAGGCTGGTGGCCAAGGGCAGAATATTCCCAGTACATAAACAAACAAACAAACAAACTTACTCCGTGTGTATATCCATCTTGTCCCCGTTGAAATAGTCCTTCATGTTGCCATACAAGAGACTTCCTTTCGGTCGGCTGGGGATCTGGAGGTAGACGAAGCATATCATGCTCTGAATACAATAAAACCCCGTTAATCCATAGCAATAAAACCTACGAAATAACAATATTGGTACGTTATCAGCGGAGCAATGCTGTTGTGTATATTCAGATACCGTGTTGATTGAAACGCCATCTTTCACATAGGATTAGATAGACTACCGGACAAAGAAAGTATACACCCATGTTTGAAGGTGGCTGATACGCTGTGATAGAACTGGATTACTGTTCAAAGCGGCGTTAAACCAAACTCACTCACTCACTCACTCTTAACATACTGGTGCATTGAGGCCTCACCTTGTTCAGTGGAGAAAAGTACCGTTTCTTTACAAATACGCCCAGGCCCCAGATAATAACTCCCCCACAGACGGCAGCAGCAACCTCGCGACGCCACCAGCCCGGCAGCGTGTACACCCCAACCACAGACATCGTGAAATCGTAAGACACTGAAATAAGATGGGGGATAAGTCAAGATGGTTGTTACTATAACGTATCCAGATTACAGCACTGTGAATATTCCTATAACTAGTACATATGGCATCCCATCTGAGGCTGGATTTGAAAACATCTAACAACGTATACGTAGTGTGGCTCCAGCATTTCGCGTTGTACTTTGAGAGACTGTATAGTTGGTTGGTTGGTTTGTTGTTTAACGCCGCACTCAGCAATGTTCCAGCTATATGACGGCGGTCTGTAAATAATCGAGTCTGGACCAGACAATCCAGTGATTGATATCATGAGCATCGATCCACGCAATTGGGATCGATGACATGCATCAACCAAGCCAGCGAGCCTGACCACGTGATCCCGTTAGTCGCCTTTTACGACAAGCATAGTCACCTTTTACAGCAAGCATGGGTTGCTGAAGACCTATTCTACCCCGGAATCTTCACGGGTCGAGAGACTGTATACAAAAGGTTGTATAGATATAAACTTGCATGTGCGACTTCAAGGATGACAAATCTTGGTATTACATTATTTTTCTGGTAGTTGATATCGATGGCTTCTCTCTCATGTCATCAGTAATTTAAATGCCTCACAGATAATTCATCTTTTTCTTGACATTCATATTCTTAATTAGCAGCAGGTTATCATATTTAAATACGTTCCACTTGCACGTTCTATTAAATGAAATAGATATATTAAATAGCTGGCACAAAAGGATTTCTGATAAGCATAACCTTAAATAATCTCAGGAGCAAAATAAACTTTACGTCTCAGTTGATTTTGTTTGATTTTCAATGGAAAAATTCTTAAGTTAGCGTATGTATGTATGTATGTATGTGTGTGTGTGTGTGTGTGTGTGTGTGTGTGTGTGTGTGTGTGTGTGTGTGTGTGTGTGTGTGTGTGTGTATGTATGTATTCGTGTACATGTATGTATGTATGTATGTATGTATGTATGTATGTATGTACAGTACTGCCTAGAAGTTCATTCCCCTAACACACGTTGAGAACGCGTGTGACACGCGTGTAACACGGGACCAGATTTCAGTTGAATTTGACAAATGTATCAAATGAATAGTGAGATAAAACAAAACAGTGAGATGTGAATCTTGAGTTAATGAGGAGCCATTGACCTGTGTTCACCAGACAATAAACAGAAGGTCGGACCGTCTTAATTAGTGTTCGGTTGCTGGACTTTAATGGCAAGGCCCATTCCACGAGTGTCCAGTCTAGCCATTGGGTCTAGCCGACAGTAGAACAGTAGTGAATTTAGATGCGAGTTTATTGCTAGGGGAACACCGAGTTGACACTATTGTTGCGGGTTGGTAAATGTTCGCCATTAATGAAGTCATTGTTTGTGGATTGCGGACATATTCGTTTTAAGTTTTGCCAACATGAGTCATTCCAGGTGATTGCAAATATTACGCTTTTCGTACGCCAAATTTATGCTTTAGATAGTACAATTATGATAGAGATGTCACCACTACAACTGTCTTATTTTTTCACGTAGGGATATGCCCCATTTCCCCACTCCTAACTTTCTGTTTGTATTTTGTAAGAATTAATAAGAGAAAGTTTTGTGTGGGATTCTAATATGCATTACTAATTCGAAGAGAAGATTGGTAATGAATATGAACAGCCATGTTGTCTGACTTTGATAGAATTTGAGATCTTCACAATCACCGGTTGTGACCATGTACACAGAATCTCGTTAGGGTTTATGATGTTAACATTTACCCAATGACCATAATGAGTATTGCAAGGGATACCAAAGGTAACAGTTTATTATTAGAGGAAATTGGTTGTGGGTAATCTTTTCACGTTGATGGAAGGAAGCCACTCAACCAGGTGGTGACAATGGTAATGCGCAAGGCTCGGAATCGCGAAAAGATCACTAGAGATAGTGATATATATATGTAGACAATTAAGATTTTGTAATCAGTGTAATCTAGATCTTATTGAAGATGGATATCACTTCCTGTTAATATTCCACACATGTGATAATCTAAGAAGTATATACTTAAAAAGACAGCTTTTTTTTAATCCAAGTATCCACAAATTTGTCACTCTAATATCTTCAGTTAAACTTGATGTTATACGCAATTTGTCAATATATATGTATCATGCGATGTCGGTTACAAATAAGTTTATGTTGTATAAAACCGCTTCCTAAATGCTGTATACTATTGGCCTGTTGCCTAACAGTTTTGTACGAATAAATTATCGATCTATGTAACTGAAAAGGTTAACAAAACCAATAAAGTTAAGACCTCGTCAGCAGGCGGTGAAGATGTCAACGGTTTGGTGTAACACCACGCCCTGCTACACCTGTACCGTGTCTTAAAGTGTGAGCTTACGTCAGTGAACTGCTTTCAATGAGTCGAGGTCTAATTCTGTGGTTCGTTAAGTTTAGATTTGATGATAATGCGTTTGGATGACGTTCAAGTCCCCATGTGTTATTTTGTTGATATGGACAGTCAAAGTTTTCCAGTACAGATACTATGGACCGTCAATGTTTTCTCGTACAGATACTATGGACCGTCAATGTGTTCTTGTACAGATACTATGGACCGTCAATGTGTTCTTGTACAGATACTATGGACAGTCAATGTGTTCTTGTACAGATATTATGGACCGTCAATGTTTTCCAGTACAGATAATATAGACCGTCAATGTTTTCCAGTACAGATACTATGGACGGTCAATGTTTTCTAGTACAGATAATATGGACCGTCAATATTTTCCAGTACAGATAATAAAGACCGTCAATGTTTTTTCAGTACAGATAATATGGACGGTCAATGTGTTCTAGTACAGATAATATGGACCGTCAATGTTTTCCAGTACAGATAGAATAGACCGTCAATGTTTTCTTCGACAGATACTATGAAACGTCAATGTTTTCTTGTACAGATAATATGAACCGTCAATGTTTTCCAGTACAGATAATATAGACCATGAATGTTTTCTTCGACAGATACTATGGAACGTCAATGTGTTCTGTTCTTGTACAGATAGTATGGACTGTCAATGTTTTCTGGTACAGATAATATAGACCGTCAATGTTTTCCAGTACAGATAATACTGACCGTCAATGTGTTCTTGTGCAGATAGTATGGACTGTCACTGTTTTCTTGTACAGAACATATCAAAATACGATTTCAAAAACAGGGCAAGCATGTGTAGCACGCAAGGCACATCGCTGGCCCTGGACTTTCGCGTGACGTGAATGTCTACCACACGTGCGTGGCATCAAGTATGTTACTGATCATGTTCGTTTGTGTATCTACATCTTGCTTTGATTCACCTCAACTTCCAAAAACTCAACTTGAGAAAATCAACTTGAGACGCCAACCTAGAAGGGAACATTGCAAACATGCAAGACAGGTCGCTATCAGTTAAAATAGGGAACAATCGATCGGATCCTATGGCACTGGACAATGGCACGCCACAAGGCAGCATTATAAGCCCAACCCTGTTTAATATCATGATCAATGATCTTTTTGACCATGTCAACTCTCCTACCCAAACTTCTAAATTCGCTGATGACGGAGCAATATGGGTAAAGCACAGAAATATTTCACAAATCAGAAAAAAAACTCCAGTCAGCCCTGGACGGAGTAGATCAATGGTGCAATAAATGGGGATTCACCCTTTCAAGTGAAAAAACTGTTGGAGTTCTATTCAAACGCCGGGGGAAAGATGCTATGATACCCCGTGTCTCCATAAAAGGCAAACCTATCAAATTCGAAAAATCTGCAATATTTCTTGGGGTGATCCTTGATCAACACCTCACTTGGCGCAAGCATATAGAATATGTGGAAAACAGATGTCGAAAAGACCTGAATGTATTACGGGCAATTTCAGGCACATCTTGGGGCACATCGAGAGACACTCAGCTGGACCTCTACAAAGCTCTTATCAGATCAAAAATTAACTATGGTTGTGAGGCTTTTCATTCAGCATCAAATACTGCCTTGAACCGCCTAGACAGAATACAATACAAAGCCCTAATGCTGGCCACAGGCGCAGCAACAGGCACCTCACTTGAAGCACTACAGAACTCCCATTGAAACTAAGAAGAGAGCAGGCAATATTATCGTTCTGGGGACGAACCTCAAACCCTTTGGTTAAAAAGAAATGGCAAGACAAAAACACTCGAGATGAAGCCCTAGCTCGAAAAAATCCCTCACTAAAGCCATCTGGGATATTAGTACGTGAACTCATTCGAAGTCACAATTGCGATGACATTCAGCCTCCGGAAAGTCACTACAAAGGGTTACACCCTCCCTGGACTTTACAAACTCCCAAAGTTGACACTGCTTTAACATCAGAAGTCACTAAAAGAGAAAACCCAACCCTACTACGATCAGTAGCTATCACTAAAATTCAAACTACCTGGGACAGCTGGGCCCATATATACACTGATGGATCCAAGAATCCTATCAACAACAGTGCTGGTTACGGGATCCATATCCACAGCTCCAAACCCCAAGCACATTCAGTTCGCTTGCCTGATGGTCAGTCAGTATTCACGGCTGAATTGGAGGCAATTCATCATGCACTCAAACTCATACCGGAACTCCCGGAAGCAAAGGCAGTCGTCCTATCAGACTCGCTAAGTGCACTTCAGGCCATCAGTGGCAGAAACTCAAACTCAAGGCCAAACACAGTCAACAATATTCTATACGAATATACAAAACTATCGGACCAAGGGCAACAGGTGGAGCTGTGTTGGATCCCCTCTCACATAGATATTCATGGAAATGAAAAAGCAGACTCACTGGCGAAGCTAGCGCTAGACAAAGCAGATATACAGCCTATTCCCTTTAGTAAAATAGAGATAAAAAGCAAAATCAAAGCCTCCATAGCAGAAAGATGGCAAGCCCAATGGGACGCAAGTAAGATCGGCAGATGGCTATACAAAATTCAACCCTAGGTCCAACAAAAGCCAAACTCATACTCAAATGAAAGGAAAATTGAAATTGCTATCTCACGCCTCAGACTTGGTCACAAAAAGCGCTATGACAAGGTTTGTTCATCTTGCAATCAGGCTGAAACCATTGACCACGTGTTACTAGAATGTCAAGACCATGCCCCAGCCCGGGCTAGGTTAAAACAAGAATTGCAGTTAGATCCGCTATCTGCCATAGATCTCCTAAAGCCAAGAGATGCAATAGCGAAGGCCAAACTAACTCTATTTCTGAGAGATGGACAGCTACTCAAACGTATATAAACAGAGCAGCCAAGGATAAAAATGAAATCATATCAATATAAGAAAATAGAAATCATATCAACGCAAAAACAGAAATTATGTGAACACCGAACTCACAATAGATATGTGTTCCCTTCTCACACACAGGAGTCCCAAAGAGGGACAGGTCAGCCGAAATTGCCTAGGCAGAAGGCGACCTCTTAAACACTTAATGCAACAACAACAACAACAACAACAACAACAACAACTGTGTCCAGTCTACCGCGGGGTTTGATGCGGTGTCAGTGTCGAATGATTTTGTGATAGTTGCGAAAAAAATTCGTTGTATATCGTATTTTTGTGTTAATAACTATCCCCTTATTTGCTAAAAGAAAACGGATATTACCAACAGTAAGTCAGCAAACTGAAAGATCCACTGACTGCTACATTCCTTATATAGACTAAACGGTCCTGTTTGTGTGTACTAGACGTAACATTCGAAGGCTAATAAAGTCAATTTTAAGACAGTACAGGCTATGGAACCGAAAGATAATATGTCCAGAAACGCATATGTTGTGTATAAGATGATGTCAATGCCCTGAAATGTTAGAACGTTAGATCGCGAGGGCGAAACATTAAAGTAGATACACGAGAGTTGGGACACTGGCTGTGTAACACCAAGACATGCGGGTTGAAATCGGTCTCTGACATGAGAGATTAGGTTAATTAAACACAAAATTTTGCTTTCATATAAAGTATTGTGAGAACTGGGGAGCCAATATGCAAGTATTACACGCATTCACACACGGAAGCATATTATAGTTCATATATCTGATAATCTGAACACATGCATATCAACAATAAGCAAATTAACAAGTCCAATAAAAATTCTTTGTTGCATGTTAATGTTTTTTGTTTTCACTTTGACATAATATATCATAAAAGAGTAAGAGAAGGTTTGGGATTCCTCTTGAAAGTACTAAAATAACAACTGTTGTTTACTGAACAGAGAGTTTTTTTATGATAAAAAACATTGACTATCAATTTCTTCTCTCATTTTCCAATGTAGTTCACTTCAGGTGTCTTATCTTTTTCTAAACTGTTAAGAAAAACGCTCACGTGATCACAAGGTAATAGGCCTGTTTGATGTCACCCAGTGAGATCTCTCACATCTGTCACGGATTTGATGCTTTCTACAGGTTCAGCCATTTCCAATTTCCTCCATTAGTTATTGGAAACTTTTGGGAAAATATTTCCTTTCTCCTTTAATCCCATCTCTCATGCACGCAATATGTCAAACATATACTTTATAATCTTTATATAATCCATACAATAAAATAATGTTTATTAATTAAGATATGAACGTGTATAGGGAACAGTCCCTTTGAATATTTATGATTTAAACACAAATTTATGTACAATTTGACAGGTTATAATGATATGAATATCCAAATTCACCACCACTTGCCAAGTTCACTGAAATGTCACCAGTTGGAAGTTGTTACAGATAAACACGGATTCTAACCAAGTCTGATCTTCTTTTACATAGAATTCATGAGTGACTTCTTTCCATCAGAATTACACACAGGGGAAGAAAAGGGCTAAACATCCTGAATATATCCTGTATACATGGTATTAAGTATTTACTATCAATTTCCTCTAATAAAAAATGTTACCTTTGGCAAGCGCCAATACTCAGCAGGATAATTTGGGCAATTGTGAAAATCACAACCCCTAATGTGAAACTGTCCACGTGGTCACACCCAGTGATTGTTAAGATAACAAATTCTAGCTACAGTCAGACAACATGACAGTCTATATTCATTTCCAGTATCCTCGAATAAATAGTGGGTAATGTCAGGGTAACACCCTCTGAAAAGATACGTCAAGTCCCCCACCAATCATCCTCTCGTTAACGTTTACAAAAAACAACAAAAAGTTGGGTGTGGGGAAATGTCCAGTATTGAATATCAAGAGAACTATTTTTGTCATAACGAGTTACGGTTCTTTTCTAAATACCCTTGTGGACCTTCTATTATAAGAAATATATCTTTTTCTTGACCTTTCAATTCAAGTGTTTATATGCTACGATCGTTAAATGTATCTAATTTTACCGTTTCAAAAGGTGTTGAAACATGTTACTGTGTCAAACGTATTTAAATCTATCTCCACACGCTGCGCTTGTTACAATCACATTCATATATTATCATCATCAATTATAGCTTTTACGTCGACTTAACAGTCTTGTATTTCGTCCACACACACACACACACACACACACACACACACACACACACATAAACACACAGCCATGTAATCATACGTAATCATACTGAATAGGTAGGAAGTCAGTATGTATCAACTCTTTATAACCAGTAACTGTCACACCTGATTTATTTGTCTGAATGGAACGTCTGAAAACAACGGGTTAATTCGGGGTGATGTTGTTTGTGCTACAGAATCAAAGTACCGTTGTGCTACATGTAAATATTAGATGTCACGATGATGTGTCATTCCTTAATCAGTACGATGTATAGCATAAGTATATACACTTAAAACTAGACACATGTTAACGATAATAATGACAGAGAGATGAGTAAACGCAGGTCGGGTCAGTATAATTTCATTGGTTAATTATAAGTTGCAATTTTCTAAACAGTTTTTGAAAAGATGAAAGAAATGATGGTGCAGAAAAAACACTAGCAGTTAACACTATAACCATGATGCAATCGCGTTTCTCAATACAATCCACAAAGAACAATATATAGGGCGCCTTTTTACTATTTATTCCATATTTTATATCAATAATTCATTTATGGGTACCAAAGAATGAATTTATATCACGGACATGATTTTATTATACCATGAAATGTTTATTGATACCGCAAATCGATTGTTTAATATCAATAACAGAATTTATCAAATAATGTACTTTATCATCTAAAAAATCGAATAAGGTATGATATCTATAGCCTTCGTCTCCGTGACCTTATGCCCATGTTTTACAGTTCGTGTAGATAGGTACAGTTTGTTAACATTTACATATATAGTCATATTCAGTCGATGTATCTACATGTGTGTAAGGGCAAGCTTCTTCCCTTTACTTGATCAATTTTCCGCCTGGCTCTGAATGTGGAACACAGGTTTTAGAATAACATATGTATCTTGTTATAATTGTATTTTTATGTGATTTGAATATTTATATTTACTATTGTACTTACTACGTTTTACGTGAGACGTTTTATATTTAAATGTCACCATATAATACCATTATTGCTTGTTAGCTAAACACAATTGACAAATACTCAAAAACAAATGACTAGTAAACTAATAATATACGTTGAAAATAATATATTGTTAATGCCCAAATGATGTATCAAGGATCAAGTAGAAGATATATTGACAGTAGCGCTGGGAAACTATTCAACAAGCCCGTGAAAACAAAAGTGCTTTAGCTCAATGTTTATCTCTCCTGCCGGCCATTATGCAACGGCCATCTTATACACAACCCCGCGCTCACGTCTACAGGTCTCTTCCTGTGGTACGGTAATTAGTAGAACCCTCTCTCCCTCAAGTGTATCTTCCATGATATAACCTACTCTCATTAATTAAATGCTGCTCTTTTCCAGCGCCACGGCTATGGAGCTGAGACAAAGAGACCCAACCATCATAAATTAATTATGGTCCAATAAAAACAATGCCCCGCCAAGCCTCATAAACATAATCACTGACAGTCGTACTACAGACATTTAATGTCAAATCAGAAGAAAAAAACATTTGAATGGCAATAACATTTACTAGGTTCGTGTATTCTCTTGACACCATCGCAAAACATCATGTAGAAGCCACACCAGTACTCATATTTTCCTCCAAAATCACAATCTAAAAATGAGACATCAGCAAGTACAAAAAATAACATGTGTATTAGCATTTTTCGTCAGGATATAAAAAAATGTCTCTCCTTGTTACCACCACCAAGTTCAGCTTAACATGGGTCCTCCTTTGGTCGAAAGTTTGTTCCCCCTCTAATGAGTGTGTCACACGTTGCACACGGGTATCACACGCATGGTGGACGGGTTCCACGCGAGTGACCAACGGGGTGCACACGGGTTGCGTAACACGTTGCCGATGCGTGTAAGGGGAATGAACTTCTAGGCAGTATGTATGTATGTATGTATGTATGTATGTATGTATGTATGTATGTATGTATGTATGTATGTATGTATGTATGAACGTACGTACGTATTCGTGTACATGTATGTGTGTGTGTACATAATTATGCATGTATGTATTCGTGTACATGTATGTGTGTGTACATAATTATGTATGTATGTATTGATAGTATTTGGATGGATGTTTGTTGTGTGATATTATAAACATGATGTGACTGAATATCAATAATAAACTTCAATAGCTTGTGCGTTTTGTTGTTTTGTTCAAGCGTCGGCCAAAGAATTTCTCCGACTGACACTGTAATTTGATTAGGTGAGTAGCCATGTGTCCATGTGTCAGTATTGTTGTTTTCAGGTTTGTGTCGACAACCCGCGTACAACGCACACGTAAGTAACGTTGATCTCTGAAAGTAGTGTGTGTAAATTGACGACCGTGTTCGTCAACTTGACTCCTGACCGTTTCTTGTGCTTGGGTGTTGCCCTACATTGAAACACATGTTACGTGTTTCCATGGGCAACGACCTTGTCCCAAATATGCCGCTGATCTCCCAGGAGTGAACGGATAACCAGTGGGATGAGATAGTAGTGTGACTCAGAGGCAGCTTGGGTTGTAAGTCCTGGGTGATGTTCCCGATCATGCCAATGCCCCCCACCCCCCCCCCCCCCCCCCCCCCCCCCGGATGTCCTAGTGGATGATGCTGACGTACACGTAGTGTTTGTCGGTCAATGATACTCAGAGACTGAAAAGCCAAATACAGGTCCTTCTCAATTTTGGTTATCAAAGCAGTGTCAGATATTGCAACCGGACATTGTTGTGTGTACTTCCGGTGCAATGACATCACTTCCGGTCGTAAATCTAATGCAGCACAACTTTAAACATGAAACCCCATGTTCTAAATGCAGGTTATAGATATCAAATATACAGGGTATATTCATAATGCGGGATATGTAACCATAGGTGTGGTGACATGAGAGCCTCAGATGCAATGAACAGCCAAAGGTCCAGAATCAACTCTTCAAGACATACAATTCCTTTGTCTGAATAAATATCAGCGACAAAACCTTTCCATATTCAATAGAAATCGAAGAGCGGAAGGTCCGGGGTTCGATCCCCGACCGCGTCATACCAAAAGACGTTAAAAGATGGTACTTGTTGTTGCCCTGTCTGGCGCTCAGCATTAAGGGTCTAAAACTAGGACTGGTCGGCTTGGAGTCAGTATACTGTGTCTGAGTGGGGTATTCATGTTAAACTGCGGCATGGTATCTCAGTGAGCTAGCACTATAAATCGGCATCAGTCCGGACTAGTACAAGCAGCCACACAAACACACACATATGTACATGCACGTCGCTATATATGTGCAATAATCTTGGACGCGACGTTAAACCTCATTTCACCTCACCTTATTCAATAGAAATCGATATAGTCGATTTATGATTCCGACTATAATGAGCATGTGTTATAAATTTACTATAAAATAAGGATGATGCCGGGTTTCGCGAAAAGGGGTGCGTCACAAACACATGCAAAGGCAACTCAATTTTTCACCTAAAAAAACACGGGAACATATGGTACAAGTCAAAATAGGGAATTGCATCGGACATCATTTTTGTCACTGATGCGTCAAATTATGAAATGTCCTTCGCATGTCTACCATGAAAGCTTTACTGAGGCCTTCAATGTTGTAACCTTGAGCACACAACCTCTGAGCAAGAATCGTATGACGCCCTTTGAAATCTTCATAGAAAGGGAATGATCGATTGAATCTCAAAAGATGTAAATTGTAAACACAAAAGGCTGGAACAATTGGTGCATGGGGATGCCTACTTCTTGCCTAAAGGTCTGACCCCAAAATTGTACGTAGATGTTATCAATGAGGAAGTCCAGCATTTCACATATTGTTTTCTCAGTAAACTTCAGATGGCATTTGCTTTCATTTTTGAAAGGACGAAACTGTTTTGACCACAACCATTATTTATCAGGACACGATGTGAACTATTTGCGACATCCTTTATTCTAACTTTTGTCAGGCAATTCGATATTTTAGGTAATTCGTTTCGATCCAGTTATCGGTACACCTGAAACGTGACAAGCGTTTGTGGACCTTCTTCCTCCTCGCCACCTTCCCTGAATGACTACACTACAAGATTGGTATCGTCCTGATTCACAGCGGGTTGCTGTATTCCCGTGGAATGTCATGTTGCTTTTTTAACATGTAATTCGACACTAAGCACTTATCACAAATCATTACGTGTGCATCTTCCCGAGGCAAGGGCGTTAACTGACTATAAAAGTCCAGTTTCTACCCTTACCGAACGAGGATGGAATTACCAGGCTCGATCGTAGCGCCACCAGTGGCTATATCGAGTTATGTGTCTTCTATATCACTCGCTATGTTGACCAATCAGATTCCATCGCTCATCTCACATGCAGTTGCTTACAACAAAATGGCGGCGCCCAGTCAAGATGATCTGATCGATTATCAAGATCTATATTGTAATAAAACGGGTCTTACCCCGCGAAGTGCTTCAAATCACTTGAGAACCTTGATTAAAAATATGGAAAGATTTCCAAAATATCTGTCGACGGCATGTTGACGGTACACATGCAAGTCCCTCAGTCGACGGACATCTGTACGCGAAATTCATGTTGTCTAGTTCGTTACGCGATTTTAATTAAACTATGCATAGACACGTTAGTCCAGCCGAAATGTAACTCCGGAATTCCAGTCTAGTTCGGAAAGGGTGGAAACTAGTCCTTTATAGTCAGTTAACTCACTTGCCTCGGGAAGATGTACGTATGCTGACATATTAATGTCGGGCGCGTTTTTTGTCATGTGCTTGCTATGGAATACCTGACACTCCTGTGCTATAGTGGGATCAGCTGGAACGTTCGCTGGAAACTGCACCAGATTATACACCTCATATGTTGTTCGATGATTTTAACGAAGATTTGGTCAACAGCAATCTTGAACATTTATACGCTATTTTAGTTAGGAATAGTTTGCTTTATGTAAGTGTAATTAAAGAGCCGACACGCGTCATTCAGCATTCATAAACCCTGTCTGTTATACAGACCCTGAAACAAATCTATCTAATACAGCCCGTGCAAGTCTATAATATTTGTTTAAAGTCTAGATTACTGCAGAAGAGTCTCTGGGCTTGTTTGTATTATCTTTCATAACTATTATTACCAACTCTTTTTATCTTTCAAATATATTCATTTCAGAGACTAAATGTTAATCTAAATCTCTGCTTGACCCTATTGTTATCACTGACTATTGTAATTGTATAGAGTCGAGTGTTGTCGACTTCAGCACAGATATCAGCGACCGCAGGGTTGTTGTTGTGTCGCTATCGAACTGCATGTATGTGAAAAAATCCTATGTAAGAGGGGTTTCTTTTAAAAAATGGTGACTACGCTAGTTAAATAAATTGATCAAATAAACTGATTGGACGTGCTAGTCTGTTGATGCAATATCTGGTATTTTTCTGTCCACAGTTAACTACTGTATAAGCTTATGTACACCAAGTCGTGATGTTACAATAATATCAAAAGATAAACCATGGTTTGATAGTTAACTACTTAGAGAAATAAGAACAAGAGAACGACTGTGAAAAAGAGCTAGACGAACATGCAATAAAGCGATTTATCTAAAAATAGAAATCATAGAAATAAGTAAATAATTTGAAGAAAGCTGCCAAGGAAAATGTTTACGTACTATTGCTACCACCATTTGTTAAACTATGTGATTATGAATTTGATTATACCATTATGAATAAATATGTTAAAATATGAATTCCAACCAAAATAGTAACCATTCGTCCAAAGTTTTGATTTCAGTTTAAGACGAGAATCCAGGAAAAGAGATAGATAAAAAAGAAGGCTAAAAAAGTTATAAGGAAAATGACATTCGGGCCTATAAAAATCAGAGGAACAAAGTAAATAACATGAAATGTCACGCTGAAGAACATTTTTATTCAAACCTCGATGAATTGCTATGAAAATTACATTCAGAAAACAACCCTCTTACTGGAAAGTTTTACATTATGTTGTGAAGAACTCTGACTCAGCTAACAGCATAGCCGCTCTTAAACAGTATGATATGGACGAACACCCGACAATTTTTACTGATGTTGAAAAGGCAGAGAAACTGAATAAAAAAAATTCAATCTATAACTGATGTCTATGATACAAGAACAACTATGCCCGACTTCACATTTCGTACAGAGACAGAGATGAACAACATAGTCATATCTAAAAAAGAATTTGAAGACATAATACAATGTTTGCCTCTGAACAAAGCCCCCGGACCGGACAAAATTTGTCATAAATTATTAAAGAAAACTGTATCCTATTAGCGAAGCATTGTGTTTACTGTTCAATATGTCACTACAATCAAGTATATTTCCATCAGTGCAAACGTTATGCCACTATTTAAGAAAGGTGATCACAGTATCGTTTCTAATTATAGACTGATATCACTCATTCGCTGTTTAGGAAAATTGTTTGAGAGAGTTGTGTTCAAACATTTATATATTTACTTTCATGAGAACAAATTGTTGTATAATTACTAATCTGGGTTTAAGGCTGGTCACTCAGCTGTCCATCAACTAATAGAACTTCATCATCAAATTTGTATAGCGTGAGATAAGAAAGAAAACTATTGTATTGTATTATGTGATGTATCAAAAGCCTTTGATCGTGTATGGCACAGTGGGCTTGTGTATAAATTAGAGAGGTATGGTATAAAAGGCCAATTGTTAAGATGGCTAACCAGTTACATAAGTAATAGTAGCCAAAGCGTATTTGTGAATGGGGAAATATCCAAACCAAGATACACGAAGGCTGGCGTGCCACAGGGGTCCGTGCTAGGTCCTTTACTCTTTATTGTTTATGTAAATGACATTGCTGATAAATTAGACTGTATGACAAGACTGTTTGAAGACGATATATCGATTGGAATGTCATCCAATGATAACAGTGTACTGGAATGTACCTTAAGCACAAATTTAGCAATCTTAAGCGAATGGGCGAAACTTTGGTTGAAAACTTACAATCTCGAAAAGACTAAATCTGGAGGTCTAAAACTATATTTCAACGGAAAAGAAATCAGCTCTGTAAATAGTCTTAAGCACTTGAGTGCTATACTTGAAGCCAGTGGCAAATGGTCTTGTCATATAGATACCATAATTAAAACAACTTCTAAGATGATTTACTCAATGAGAAAACTCAAACATATTGCAAAAGCTTCAACAATAGGGTATTACTGGTAAACTATCAGCGTGATGTCGTAGTTATCTGTCAGACCGTTGCCAAAAAGTAATATATTGATGGTAGTTTATCAAGGAATCAATTCATCAAAGAAGGTGTCCCCCATGGTTCTGTACTGGGACCGTTCCTATTTCTACTTTACATAAATGATGTAACTGACCAGCTTCAAAATATTACTAGGTTATTCGCCGATGATACATGTATAGGAACTTCATCTACCAATATGGTTTTCATTGAACAAAGACTTAATCAAGAACGACTCTTCATCAGGGGGCTTGTGCATTTTAATCGAACTAAGACATAATATATGCTTAAAAGTCACAAACAGGTACGGGATTATCCAACTATTTTCTCTGCTTACAGTGCCATTGAATATATAGAAACTATCAAACACCTAGATGTCACTTTATCTCAAAATACTAAATGGCACATATTTCAATTATTGATAGGTCAACAGCGAAAATGGTTTTAGCTATGCGTAAATAGATACAATGTGTCAAACATCTATCTAACATTCATAAGACCTATTACTCAATACTCATCTGAGGTTTGGAACAACTGCTAAATAAACTTGAATTATTACAGCTTGACGCTGCTACAGGTTTGACAAAATTTGCCCCAAGAGAAAGTTTATATTTCGAAACGAGTTGGCTTCCATTAAAAGAGAGGCGAAAAACTCACGACAGTACACAAAGTAATAGTGTACGAATGTCCCTCATATTTAAATGATTTATAACCCCACAATAGATCAGCTGCTTCAAATTATAACCAACGTAACAAACAGAACATAACTGTTCCTTTTGCCAGTACAAGTACGTTCCAAAAGCCGTGTATTATAGATTCATGGAAATCACTTAAATGAAAATGAAAAAAACCACCAATACTTCTATAGCTGAATTTAAAACAAAAACATATCCAAATGTTATTTAGATCTCCATATTATTTCAGTTATGGAAAGCACTAAAAATGATGATTTATTTACCCTTAATTTTTCGGACACTTTCTTGGTCTTGCGGTTCCCAATGCGAAAATGCTTTTCACTATTATCTCGAACGTAAGAAATATACTTTAATAAGACAACGTTTGTTTATCAGCATTATCAATATAGAGGCTTGGTCTAATTCTGAAACAATTCTATGTGGTAACAAAAATCTATCAGAAGAACAAAATTATTCAATTCTTAAATATGTTCATCAATTTATAGTGAAAACAAACAGATTATAAATGTTATTTTATTTAATTTAACAAGAACATCACTAGCTACTTCTCTGTTGTAACAAGTACATTCAATACATGTTGGTATAGTATAACAAGTCATAGTTATGTTTTCTATTGGTTTTAGTATTCGTTATGACTATGATTTTGAAGTAAAACAATAATATTCCATGTAATTACCACTGTTTAGTAAAATTCTATAGTTCCCACCCTTAACTTAAATCCAAAATGTCCATTATTGACAGCGTTCATTAACTACTGGCAATGCATTAAATATTTTTAACCAATGTACCAAAAATAGATAAACTTGAAAGAAAATGTATATAAATGTATCACATGTATAATAATGCATATGCACGCTTGTGTGTGCATATGTATGTCTATGTATATTTGCATGTGTGTATGTATATATGAGTGTATCTGTGTATATACGTACGTCTCTATCTATGTATACGAGTATGTGTATGTATGTATATGTGAGTGTTTGTGTGTATATATGTACGTGTGTACGTATGTTTATGTGTATGTGTGTGTATTTATATAAAAGTGCATGTGTGTATATATGTACGTGTGTACCTATGTATATGAATATCTGTGTGTATGTATATATAGTGTTTGTGTGTATATATGTACGTGTGTACGAATGTTTATGTGTATGTGTGTGTATATATACATGAGAGCATGTGTGTAGATATGTACGAGTGTACAAAAAAAAATCAACGTAGCAATTTAGTTAATTATTACAAAAAAGATGTGGTGAAAGGTCATATTTTTTCTTGCCAAACAAAAACCAAGCTGACATTCGCCTAACACTAAAAGTATTCGAACTCGCACTAGGTGCGAGTGCATGGTGCATGTTACGCAGCTGATTGACGACACATAAATTCATTGAATATGCAGTCACACTGTTTAACCATCACCTTGCGGCATATGCACAATCTATTTCGAAACTTCGTATCTGAAACACCTTTGCATAACCAATAACTTAACATTTGTGCGCTGTCGTGTTCACTCACCTGCTCGTCTTTAACCTTTAGCCTCGGGGTTATCGGCAAATAACAGCGCGATGGTAAATTATGAACCATTTCAGTAAAACTTAATTTTCGAGGTCATCATGTCGGTTGCAGAAATACGAACATTCGGGTTAATCTGACATGTCATGTTATAAAACTTGCAGGAAACAATTAATGACTTATAAATATTCACTAATCCTAATTTCAAGCGTTTAGGTTGAATATTTACGATATACAAAAATAAACAACCCGTGTCATGATGCTAGCAGACGTCCTAAAATCTAACATGGCGCGCTTCGCCCGACCTATGAATAACTATTTCAATAACAACAAAGTTTACATTGCCTTTATAAGTATGCCTTGGCGAAAGATGGCGATCTTCTCAATCGAAGGATGTTTTTTTTGTCATTTTCCAATTAATATGACGAGAGAAAAACGAAAATAAAGATCGTGAATTCTGATAGCAATAATTCAGTAAGTGCAAAGGTCACCGGATGTAATGTTCACAGACGGGGGTTGTCTCCTGATAATTTTTAGTACCAAAACAGTTACAGTAAATTTTGAAATATTTCTCCTATCACATATAGCTAAAACATAAGTCAATACATAGTATCAGTAATCACCACTAATATGAAATAAAAATGTGACTTTTACGATATAATTGGCGTATTATTTAACCCGTTTGACCCGGAAACGGTAGACGATAAATCAACATGCCACATGCAAGTTTCTCGGTATCTTTTGAACTTTTGTTGATATTTAGGAATCACCATTCAATGTTACGGCGAATATAAATGAGCATGTTTCATATTTCTGCGATGTACTCGCTGATAAGTTTCACTATTATAAGTGTATTCCACGCAATACGTCTATGGATATCGTCGATCAGCAATTTAAGATCACCCTCTACAACAGGCGAGCGAAAATGGGCTTGACAAACGAAACGTGTTCAAAATAACATTCCTGCGTTTTTGAATATGATAGGCTATATTATAAGCAATAAAATGCTACATACATATTTTCGGTGATAGTTCCACATTACATTTGGGGCAGTTTTCCTTTCATAGATTCTAGCATGATTTTAGAACAATTTCACGAAGCATTTCTAAATTTATTCCAAAAATATGAAGGACGCCATGATTGCGTATTGATTATAGATTTGTAATTGTTAAATTATTTACAGCTGTTTACAGGTTTTAAAATTTTATGTTCTATTTTTATATTTATATCTAGTAGTTATTTTTTTCCACAATGATTGTGTGTATGGACACTAAATATTCATCAATGCATCAGCACAGTGTTACTGATCAAACTTCAATTATTATCTTTAGTTTAAAGATATTTTATTCTACAATTATTATCTTTCACTCTGAACATAAATTATGTGAATAAGTAACTATGTCATTTAAGTTTAGTATTCCATAAATAATGAATACATTGATCAGATCCTTAACATATACATACTAAACTCATATGGACATTCATCTTGTGCATTAAGTTGTTTGTTTCCAAATAAAACATTTCTTAAATATATTTGTAACATGAATATGATACATTACTTACTTGTAACAGTACATGAAATTTTTGTTTGTTTAATCACAAGAACCATGGTGGCACATAAGCTGGTGAGTTAGCCACATGTTTCTAAGAAAATGCTATCTCAGTCTTCTGGTTGTTGGAGTGAAAAGAAATATGCCTGTATACATGTTTACCCTTGCCAGATGTATTTTATTCTGCTCAGCCACGCCCCATGACTTTAGTTCACCTTATGTGGTCTATTTTGCATATATAGGTACTGCTGCAAACCTGTTTTTTCATTGTATGCAATCACAGTCCCACAACTACCTCAGCTGGAGTGTTTAAAAGTTCCCCTGTCATCATGAAACAAGAGTTATAAAGGAAAGTCATAGATCATCGTCAAAATATCAGAACGTAAAAGTAACATATTCCCTTCTCAAACAACAACTTACATGTCATTATTATTATGTACACAAACATAGCTGTTTTTTTAATTGTTGTTTTGATAACTTTTTTCCAGGCTAATTTGCATAATGCCTATAGCCTGTTTCTGCCATGTCAATTTGGACTTAGTTTTATTTTTGAATGTTGAAAGTGCCTACAAATTACCTCCTGTAAAGTACATTTTGTATTGAGCACTGAGATAAAACTAGAAAATCCAGACTAGTATTTTTCCAGTTGTTTTGTTATTTCGTATTTACATCTACGTTATGCTTTGTGTCCTTTATTAAATCCAGCAAAACAGTTTTTTAGTAGTGTTTGTAGCGCAAAATAGCAATATACAACACCATCTTTCGATGAGAATAGCTACTTACACTGTGTTGATGCTATTACACGTACATGCAAGTACTTAATCTCGCTACACTACATTGTCAGTAAATAAAAGCGACAAAAACCCTTTCAATAGGCAATAGAAATCTCTACCAAAAACAGAAACAATAAAACAGTTTCTAAAGGTTAACAAAATGCATAATATTCGATCTCAAACAAAGACCCAAAAATATGTATTTCTGGGGAGCCAACGAGGTGCTGCTCCCACCCTAATAACCATGAATAACGACACGAATGAGCATGATTAACGACACGAATGTCCATGAATAACGACACGAATGAGCATGATTAACGGCACGAATGACCATGAATAACGACACGAATGAGCATGATTACCGACACGAATGAGCATGATTAACGACACGAATGAGCATGAATAACGACACGAATGACCATGATTAACGACAGGAATGACCATGAATAACGACACGAATGACCATGATTAACGACACGAATGACCATGATTAACGACACGAATGATTATGTCATGCAATGAGGAAAAGGTCACACCAACGTTTGGTCTCTTTGTCCTGTTTAGTGATTGTGTCCCATGATATCTATCACCTGAGGTTTAAATGTGAATGTTTTGTTGGAACGTTTATTTACACGTTGCGAATATATCAGTTATTGTGATAACATTTTCAAAATTTCCATCAACGACCATTTCACAAAAAAAACCTTATTATTCGTTTCAAATACAAATTACATAGTTATTCTAATAAAATGCATTTTATACGAGGAAATTGATCTAAACAAAAAAAACGCTTCACCAGGCTAGAACCTGCGGATACCAACACCTGTCTAAACCAAACACCTGTGCGCGTTTCGTTTGTTGTTAAACACAATTACGATATTATTATATGACATAATATTTCGTATTTGTGTGAAATACAATATATTTAATGAAATAGTTTCGAAAATTGTTTTGTCAGTGGACTTAGAGCGTATGACAGCTAGGGTACGATGACCTGAGCGCCTTGTCAAGAGCACAACGGCACATTACGACTACGCCATCGATCGTATCTTTACTGCACAACCTGAGCCGCCACTCACCTTACACAACACAGCAGCTTCTCTAACTTCAACGCATTCGTCCAGATCGCAGTCCGACTGTACGAGCTGTCAATTCACAGGGCCTTTTAACGCTTTGATCAACATTTGAATGAATCAACTTTATTCTTGGAACCGAAACAGTTCGTGGAAACATGTTTATTTTTAGCACCTCTCGACTGATAACTGCAATGCATCAGTTCTACTTTCGTTTCACAGTACGGGGTTTCCCTGTGGTTCCGTAGGTCACCACGCAGTAGTTTCGTGTTTCAAGGTTTCTGGAGTCAAGGATTTGCTTTCTTTCAGGCTTCACGATGACTGTCAGTGGTGGGGTCAAGGTCGATATTGTTTCGCGCAGCAATAATCCGCCAATACAATGGTGGGAACTCGAGTTGTAATAATAATAATAATAATAATAATAATAATAATACAGTGAACTACGGTTATAACGAACTCAGATGGACCACTAATTTTAGTTCGTTATAACCGTAGTTCGTTGTAATCATATATACATCTATACAGCAAATGGCCGGGACCAAAAATAAAGTTCGTTATATCCGTCAGTTCGTTATAAGCGTGTTCGTTATAAACGTATTTTACTGTAATAATAATTATGATAATAAACGTGCCAAGGATGTGGGGCATAATCTCATTGTCGGTGTTGATTATGTTGATGGTTCTGTACTGCTGGACGGTACAAAAATGAGTGTCAACCAAGCGAAGTGCCATGTCAAGTCGGCCCAGACTCAGGTCGGCCCAGGAGAGGCTTTCTGAACGACCACTGCATCGAGTTTATGTGCAGTGTGTTGAGAAGATCAGCAATCCTGCAGAGTTCTTTGCGTGGATGAAGTCGACTGGCCTGAAAAGTGAAACAGAAGGCTTTCTGTTCGCTGCTCAGGACCAGTCACTTCCCACTCGAAACAGTCAATGTGTGATTTTGCATCAAAATGTAAATATGAAATAAAGATTATGCAATGAATTTAATGAGACTGTCCAACACATTGTCAGTGGATGCCCTGCTTTGGCACAAACACAGTATCTTAAGCGACATGATGGGGTGGCTCGATCGTTTTATTATCGTCTTCGCCATGCTTGTGGTTTCGACACAAGGGTCCATCCATGGTACAACCCGAAATATATTGAGGGCGTCATGGAAAATGATAAATACAAACGTATCAAAGCCAACAAACCTGATCTTGTCCTTTTTGATAAACCCAATGAAATCATATATATTATTGAATTTTCTGTCCCTTTTGACACTAATGTGATTGATAAGATTGAGGAAAATAAGCAGACCTCGCCGTCGAAATGTCACGCTTGCATCCCAAGTACAAAGTTGTCCGTCCTCCCATTGTTCACGGTACCTTAGGTTTGGTACCTCCCAATCTGTTGACTGACATTGGGAGAGTGTCCGGGTCTGCTACCAGGAATACAGCCTTTCTGACAATCTGGGTAATGCAGAAGGCTGCAGTGTTGGGAGTCTTCACATTCTCCGAAAACTTCAGGGTGGGTGAGAGAGTATAGTTTTACTCGCTTTTAGCAATAAACACGCAATGTCACTAACATTTGAAGGGTACCCACGTGGGGAATCGAACCCGTGCGAACACTTTAACCTCTTGGCTAATCCACATGTGACGGAGTATGTTGAGAAAACTAAGTTCTCATGTGTTTACAGTGCGTCATATGAAACACAAACGAAATGATTGATGTGCTCGCTTAGCGATGCAAGCCATGGAAACAGATACAATGTTGTGTGATCTTTTTTTTAAATTCAATGTTTGATAAAGCTGAAATGATGGCGCGCTCTATTGTAGGTATTTCAATTCCAATATGCCCAAGGACAAGTGCACCATCCAGATACATATCAGTAAATATTGTCACATACATATAACATATTGCGTTGTGCCTGTGTACTGAATTTCCCCAAATACTCACCTTCAAGTTTACGTTCTTCAGAATAAGATGACATTAGCCGCTCTTCTCAACCCTTAGGCCAGATATAATGAAGACAACCTTCACTCTCTCAAGACATTCCCAGTTACGACGAAGTAAGAACGTGTTCATTGAAGCTTGAATTGTTTGATAAACATTACTGAGAGGTTGATGGATGTCACAATAGAAACAATTTATGTGCAAACGTCTTTATTATACTGTAATAGCTACTGTTCGGTCCAGGGTCCACTTGCACAAAGCGATCTTGGCGCTAAGATGATCGTAACTCCCATACTTTAACATAGGCTTACAATAGTCATAGCGCTAAGATTGCTTTGTGCAAGTGTGCCCAGATCCTTATTCCTCTGTCAAGCAGGACAATATGTACTTTGCGTTGACGCTGGTGGTTCACACGTAGATCTATGTTGACACGCCTGTTCTTTCCCTCCGTGAAGATCCGGGGTAGAATAGGTCTTCAGCAACCCATGCTTGCTGTAAAAGGCGACTATGCTTGTTGCAAGGGGCGACTAACGGGATCGGGTGATCAGTCTCGCTGACTTGGTTGATGCATGTCATCGATCCCAATTGCGTGGATCGATGCTCATGATATTAATCACTGGATTGTCTGGTCCAGACTCGATTATTAACAGACCGCCGTCATATAGTTGGAATATTGCTGAGTGCGGCGTTAAACAGAAAACCAACCAACCAACCCCCTAAGGAATTTTAGGAATGACACAACAACTTTGCTTTGTTGTTGTACAAACGTTAACATTATGTTTTACAGCACGACTGACTGTCCTGTATTCTATATCTGGGGGTGCCTTTTTATAGCTGTATTATAATTGTATGAAGCATTCCAGTTGACTGAATTGCGGCTGACATGGCTGACGTCAGTGTGTTTTTGCGTGTTAAACGCGATGCATTCATGTGGGCATGACATACGCACAATCTGTGACCGCTGAACTAGGTCGGATAACGAGGGCTTAAGCGCAGTTGGTCTTAGTTCGTCGTAGTTAATGTACGTTTGCATTACGATTTGTAACTAATGCAGCTCTATTGACATAAATGTTAACGCCATTCCTCTCTCGGCCATTTTAGAAGCGCCAGGATCTCTCCAGTCGTACGGGGGGCATGGGTGGCCCAGTCGTCTAAGGCGCCGCGATTCGCTGTGCAGACCTATGATTGTGGGTTCGAATCCCGGTTCTCCCCGATTTTGTTTCTAGGTTTGTCATACCCGTGCTCGTGGGTTTCACCGAAGTGGTAAACGTCTAAGACCTGCGTCACTTTGGGCTTTCCTCCCACATTAAGCTGACACGCCGCGATATAACTGGAATACTGTTAAAAGCGGCGTTAAACCGAACTCCCTCACTCGCTCACTCTCAAGTCGTACATTGGGGAACGGCCAAGAGTGTCATTCCCATCTACAGACTCCGGCGAGGTCGCGGTGATAAGTCACAACACCAGTAAGAAAGAGCTATACAGCAAATGCCCTGCCACCATTTGTATTGTACACTGCAGCTGTTGGGGGTGTTCCAGGAAATGTACAGGTCTTTAGCTGTATATAGTACTTTATATGTTACATACAGATAAGCGTGAACCCCATATAGTTAAATCCTACACAGGCACATGGGAACGTGGCAACACTACGTGACAATATTGAACTATTGCACCTAGGTGGTATTTGTCATTGCTTCATATATACCACCAAGGTACAATAGTTCCACATTACTCCATGCTTAGGTGCAAGAGTTCCAAATTATCCCATGCTGCAACATATACTTTTTGTAGCTTGGTGGTATATATGAAGCATGGGATAATGTTGAACTTTTGCACCTGGGTGGTATATATTAAGTATGGGATAATGTGGAACTATTGCACCTTGGTGGTATATATATAGCATGGGATAATGTGGAATTATTGTACCTTGGTGGTAAAAGTTAAGCATGGGATAATGTGGAACTATTGCACTCTGGTGGTATAAGTTAAGCATAGGATAATGTGGAATTATTGTACCTTGGTGGTATAAGTAAAGCATAGGATAATGTGGAATTATTGCACCTTGGTGGTATATATTAAGCATGGGATAATGTGGAACTATTGCACGTTGGTGGTATATATTAAGCATTGGATAATGTGGAACTATTGTACCTTGGTGGTATATATTAAGCATGCGATAATATGGAACTATTGCACAAGCCGCCATTTTGAAGCTCTCATATTGATTATTTCGGCATAAATGAGAATTCACAGTCTCACTTCAACAGGGCAAAAGAACCTTTATTTGCATATTTGCATATTTGCATATGTATAGCATATGTATTCAAGTTATGTAGTGTCACGCGGAAAAACATTGTCACCTTGCTTAGTGTATTTAATACTCCACTTTAGATACGGATATGTTTATATTTCTATGCTACATAAACAGATTCTCATAAAATGTAAATAGAATGACATAATTATCTTGGTGCCTTTGTACAAAGCGATCTTAGCGATCGTAACTCCCATACCTAAACATAGATTTACGACACCTGTTGAAAAAGTTAAGTGGTAGGTTAAAGTGTTCCAGTTAGTTCATGGAATCTCTATCAAGCTAATTCTTCGAATGGATCCAGCGTTTCGTGGAATCATTACCATTCGTTGTTTGGGTCAGTGCCAAACATATCTAGAAGTGACAGTGCCAAACATACCTAGAAGTGACAGTGTTTTGAGTCAAAGGCTCGCTCGTCACGTGCAATATGCAAAACATGCTCTCTCTCTCCCCTTCCTCCTCTCTCTCTCTTTCTCCCCTCTTCCTCCTCTCTCTCTTAACCCCCCTCCCCTTTCCTTCTCTCAGTGGGGCGGTCGGGTAGCCTAGTGGTTAAAGCGTTCGCTCGTCACGCCGAAGCCCCGGCTTCGAATCCCGACATGGGTACAATGTGTGAAGCCCATTTCTGGTGTCCCCCGCCGTGATATTGCTGGAATATTGCTAAAAGCGGCGTAAAACCAAACTCACTCACTCCTTCTCTCAGTGGGTTCAATGCATATTGAACAAAGACCGCGTGATCTAAACTATCTCACCTGTGTAAACATGCGTGTGACCTCATACTTTAGCGACACGTGATGTTATTGTGCACATGCAGCCGTATTACCAACTGCCACATATATACTTATATTCATACCCTAACCAGGCCTTTTACATACGAAGCAGTGTCCTACCATGAAGGCATTTGGGGTGTGCAATTTACGTGGAAAGCGAAACAGAAACTGCAATATGCTCCTTATATAGCGATATATGGGTGTATGTGTACATGTGTGATATGGAACTACATGTATGCGGTCAGGATGACACCTATATGATAACGACGTGTAAGGTTAAACCGAACAGGGAGGTTTCCAGGTACTACTCGACGTTTATCTAGAATATTGGGAGCTGTGATATCCTGTGTGCCGTTATTTAGCTCAGTTGGACAACAGATATTGTCCTGGCCACCCTTACAGATCTGGGATAGTAGTACCCTCGTCGCTCTCGGATAGTAGTACCCTCACAGCTCTCGGATAGTAGTACCCTCGTAGCTCTCGGATAGTAGTATCCTCACAGCTCTCGAATAGTAATACCCTCACAGCTCTCGGATGCTAGTAACCTCGCAGCTCTCGGATAGTAGTACTCTCACAGTTCTCGGATAGTAGTACCCTCACAGCTCCCGGATAGTAGTACCCTCACATCTCTCGGATAGTAGTACCCTCACAGCTCTCGGATAGTAGTACCCTCGCAGCTCTCGGATAGTAGTACCCTCAAATCTCTCAGATAGTAGTACCCTCGCAGCTCTGGGATAGTAGTACCCTCGCAGCTCTCGAATAGTAGTACCCTCGCAGCTCTCGGGTAGTAGTACCCTCACAGCTCTCGGATAGTAGTACCCTCGCAGCTCTGGGATAGTAGTACCCTCACAGCTCTCGAATAGTAGTACCCTCGCAGCTCTCGGATAGTAGTACCCTCACAGCTCTCGGATAGTAGTACCCTCACAGCTCTCGAATAGTAGTACCCTCACATCTCTCGGATAGTAGTACTCTCACAGCTCTCGGATAGTAGTACCCTCGCAGCTCTCAAATAGCAGTACCCTCACAGCTCTCGACTAGTAGTACCCTCACAGCTCTGGGATAGTAGTACTCTCACAGATCTCGGATAGTAGTACACAGCTGACAGGGTGTACTTTCTGTCGCGTTTTCACGAGTTATTTGGGAATATGATTACCCGTGATCATAATCAGAGTTGCGTCCCTGTAGACGAACAAGGATCCGGTGATCGTTGGATAAGGATCGTCGGCTTGTCAGCCCTTAAGTGGCGGATCCAGGGGAGGGGTGAGGTGGCGGTGGGTTGTGTCGGCCTGAGGGTGGCCCCTCCCACCCCCCCCCCCACTCCCCACCCACCCACCCCCCCCCACCCCCCAACACACACACACCTTTATTTATTTTTTTACATCTGATGACATTTTGTATGCGCATTACATACCATGATAACATGATAGACACAATTTTATGGATAACAACTTCTTTAATACTGTGAAGTTTAAGTTGTTATCCATAAAATTGTGTCTATCTTGTCATCCGTCAACTTCTTAGTAATGCCTATCAAACAGTCCATGATAACATGTTGATTTGGATCTTAAAATAAAATTAATAATGGGTTAAATAACGCGTTTATGATATTTTGGGTAGACCTTTGAGTGACCCCCTGAGAACGCGCATGCACACACACACACACACACACACACACACACACACACACACACACCTCATACACTTCCTTTAACTTATTAATTCATTAGTAAAAATAGCATACATTTCATGACAATAATATCTCAAATACGGGTCATGTATTTATAGAACAAAGCTGGTCGTATATCAGAAAAGATGTGAAACCGCGGAAAATCCTGTCTGCTATACAATCCGATATGCGGTATTGCATTGGATGTGTGCCATGCTTCGGGTTTTCCCGGAGATTCCAGTTAGCCAATCAGAGAGCTAGTTTCCGATGAGACGAACAGCAGCCGGACGTGTTGGTGCTACACATAGACTAACATTGAATGAAAATGAACTGATTGCGATTGATTGAATCAACACTCATACGAGTAGCAGTAGCACAATCAATAACAACTGCACAGCCGGGACTGCCAAACAGATATTTTCACATATCCACACATGATGAATAACTGACACTTCGAGTTTCAGGGTTCATCTGCTTGAGAACTCAGTAGGTTATGTTCCTGCGTGCACAGCTAGAGCACCAAATACACTGCGCATTTGCGTTAAAATACGTAAAATAGTTCACAAAAAAAAACGAATTAATTTTGAGTCACTTCTGTAATGTTTTATAAACCCAATAGTGTTACAACAGTGCAGCTTTTTCAGCTTGCGTACTCGAATATCTTGACACATCCTTATTCACTGATCGAATGCAGGCATCGCCTGTACATAAACTCTACTGCAGTGAATGCTGCACAAAGCGACGTCCCGCTTATTGCAACTGACGCATGTATCGCTGTTGTGAGCTTTGGCGACAATCTGACACATGTGGGCAACACATTAACAGAGGAAAATTAGTTACAGGAAACAGCAGATAAGGTAGAGTTATTTTTAAAATGTCAACTTGTTGGTTTGAGAATACTTAATAGACTGTATCGAAGGGAGTAAATTTAATACCCAAGGAAAATGATCAAATACCCACTGTGAATGACAAGTATGACAATTAAGTGAGTAAATACTTAATGGCTAAACATGTATCTAGAGACATATCTGCCCCAACAGTATCAGGAAGAAGAAGAAGAAGAAGAAGAAGAAGAAGATTAACAACCCTGCTGAGTCGCTTGGGTGAAGTCGACTGTCCTGAAAAGTGAAACAGATCGAAGGCTTTCTGTTTGCTGCTCAGGACCAGTCACTTCCCACTCGAAACAGTCAACGTGTGATTTTGCATCAAGATGTAAATATGAAATGTAGATTATACAATGAATTTAATGAGACTGTCCATCACATTGTCAGTGGATGTCCTGCTTGGGTCCCATTCGCTGTCTGGGCTGCGTGTAGAGCGGACGAGGGCCCTGAGCTGATGATGAGCCTACCCTGCATAGCTGACTGTGCCAGGATCACCCAAATCCTCTTTGCTTCATTTTTTTAAATATCTGAAATAATAATAATAATAATAATAATAATAATAATAATAATAATAATAATAATAATAATAAACAGAACCTCCCATCCCAACACTAAAGGGGTTCTTTTTCCAATTTGAGAATGTCAGATTATCAACCTTTCGTTTACATAATGCAAATTAATTAATGTCGCTAAGCAACACAATGAGGGATAAGCACTTTGTTGTTCATTCAACAGCGAACATAATACGGTTAATTGGTCTCGTCAAAGTACACTTACTCTCTTTAACTGGTTCTAACAAACCTGCTAATTAGTATCAGACTAACAGGTGCCAAACACAGGTGAAGAAACGGGTGAACGCATTGGATCACGGTAAACAAGATGAACCACAATCAATACTAACGAGTCATTTACAAGTAATTAAGTCTTTGTCTGCTACCCGCCCTTGTCATAGTAATACTCTCAGAGGAACTGAAACAGTCGATGCACAGTTGGTTTTATCGACATTGTGTCACGTGAATGAATAGTGTTGCCTTTTCATAGCTTGACAGCATTTTCATGTCATGCCCTCCAACAAAACGTAGCTGTGAGATTCAGACACTATAATACATCCACATTTGCTGCGTCGTTTCCTGCATGCGCAGGTCGTGTGAAGCGTCTGTAAAAGCAATTGTCGGAGATTACCGAAGTCACCCGAAAGAGAAATTACCTTGGATTCAAGATGGCGGAATAATGTTGTTTATCTGTCGTGGACAAAATATTACCCTATCTGACCGGTGACATGTTCGAGATCTGACATCGGCACTAAGGTAAGTCTGTCATTATTGCTGTAAAATGTAGGATTGTTTATCAGCGGGCAATGGACATGTGTTTGAATACTCTGCGATGTGTTTTCCGAAAATAGAGAGTCAGTGTCAGTGTCACTAGGGCTGTACGTTTTATATCTACCTCGATATCTACATTGGCCTAATCATTTTCACTTTGATTATTTTCAAACTATTTAATACATTATGTTTGTGTTTTGGTATTTTTCAATGATTGTGCATGCCTGTTATTCTCGTTATATTCTTTTATTCAAATTCCTTTCCGTCTTGTCGCAGGTGCACGCTTACCATAAGGTAAGGGTGCAGGGTTACGTAGTATTGACTATACCAGAGTAAATAAAACTAGTATAACACTCTCATGGATGTGTACTGGGTCCTTGCATTGAAACGAATATTGATGGCTTGCACAGTATGTTCCGAGCTTGTATTTTGACATTATTTTCATTTTTGATAATGATAATGAAGAAGATGGACATGTATATATGAACATATTTACTGAAAAGAGGAAATACAATATAAATCACCTATCAAATACTATGTAAATAAACCCTATATTTACTTATATCTCTGAAAAGAGGAAATGTAAATACATCACTAATAAAATACCATGTTTTGCTGAGGTGCCGTTTTAGCCTGCACCCGATATTGATAACTTCTCCCCCATCATCATCATCATCATCATCATCATCATCATAAACAATCTCAGCTATACATGTAAAACAAGTGGTGAAAAGGCTTGTCAGAAATAACCAACGAGGATCCGTTTTTTGCAGTGTGTGACCTCACTGTTGGTCATTGCACCACATTGGCATAATGTACATGGTTCATTACACGTTGCCTATTGGTTTTACCTGCAGCCCCATGGTCTAGTGGATAGTTTGATCACTGCCTGTGTCATACCTAAAGAGTAAAGACGTTTAGAGATTGTACTTTTTTTTAACCTGGCGCTCTGCATAAGGTGATAAAACAAGGACTGGTCGGCTCAGAGTCAATATACTGTGTCTGAGTTGGGTATTCATGTTAACTGTGGTGTGGCATAGCACTGTAAAACCGGTATTATTCTGGACTTCTAAAAGCAGCCACACACATGCATGCGACTCAACCTAGTTACTTGCAGTTTGAGACCTGTGAAGATCCGGGTTAGAATGGGTCTTCAGCAACCCATGCTTGCCGTAAAAGACCACTATGCTTGTCGTAAAAAGGCGACTAACGGGATCGGGTGGTCAGGCTCGCTGACTTGGTTGATGCATGTCATCGTTTCCAACTACAAGGATCGATGTCATAATGTCAATCACTGGATTGTCTGGTACAGACTCGATTATTTACAGACCCCTGTCACACAGCTGGAATATTGATGAGTGCGGCATAAAACAACCAACCAACCAACCAAGCATTTAAGTTTAAGAAACAACAGAGAGCTTGGAATTTGGCGCTTTTCTATATATGACTGTGACGTCATATCTTTTGCGTCACAATGAGCGATATGACATCATAATGGTGATGTGCAATGTGGAGTGAAAGCCTTGCAACATGTGCAAAGCTTGCTTTGTTTTCTTTAGGGATGCCCACCTCATGTTTGCTTACTGAGTTTCCGTGCTTCTATGCTTTCAATGCCTGTCATATGTTCGAGTGAAGTATTATGGTGTGAACAAACTGCTTGAGTATATACAGCGCCATATTTTGTTCGGTGATTCCATAATTCAGATCGATAACCCACTCAAAACACTGGACTCAGCCAATGCTGCTTCACTCAGTATATTTGTTAACACCAAAGAGTTCTCGTTTTATTTAGTCAAGGTAGAATGGAGATAAACATACTGTGTTTATCTCCTAATTGTTACACAGTTTGTGAGATTGTGATACGCTATAAATAGAACAGGAACTAATAGAGTTACCTCCCATAATGGCAGAGGTAGCATAGAGGCACTATAAGCATGGCAGAACACAATTTTTGGCCCAGTCGTCTAAGGTGCCGCAATCTCTGTGAAGAGTTGTGTCCCTTTGGCACGCCAGAAACCTATGATTGTGGATTCGAATCCCGGTTCACCCCGATTATGTTTCTAGGTTTGTCAGCACCATACCCGTGCTTGTGGGTTTCACCGAAGTGGTAAACGTCTGAGACCTGCATCACTTCAGGCTTTTCTCCCATGTCAAGCTGAGACACTGTGATATAACTGGAACACTCTTAAAAGCGGCGTTAAACCCAACTCACTCACTCTCTCACTCATTTTGAAGTCTTATCTCTGTGGTATATCTTATCAACTGAAGTACTCAATATCACCAACAAGGTTCAATATTAATACAAAGAATGAACGCTTAATTTCAAGGCTGCCAACTGTCATTTTCAAGGCTTTTTTTGTTGTGTTATTATCCTTAGTCTGTCATTATTGTATTAAATCCAGCACACTGTATATTAGTCATAAGGTCTAAAAAGCAGTATGACCATCAAACATTTTCCAAAAAGATTCATTTTGCACCCAACAAAAAAATAAATCATGAATTGTTCAGGGTCTTTGGCACACAAATCTATCACTGTGATAAAGCTCCCTTAAACATCTTTGGTACATATTTGTGTGTGCTTTGACAAGTATATGTCATTTTGTACAAATTCAAGGCTTTTCAAGCTATTTTGGTGATTTTCAAGGATTTTCATGAGGTACCTTCAAATTCAAGGTTTTTTTCAAGCCTATACGAGTCCTGACCAGTGATGCAGCAAGTAGTAGATTTTCAACTCAATTTGGCCATGCCGCTCCTGGCGGGGAGGGAGGTAGGGGAAGGTTCTGGGGTGAAATAGCTTGCATTTTCATGATGCATATGGTTGTTGTATTAGCCGATAAAAGAGCGTTTCGTGGTCAGTTGATTTAGTTGGTTGGGTGTCCGTCTGAAAGTTTGCAACATTACAAACAATATTATCAACCACAGGTTTGTTTATTCATATTATCAACCACAGGTTTGTTTACTCATTTTTTCAACCAACGGTTTGTTTACTCATATTATCAACCACAGGTTTGTTTACTCATATTATCAACCACAGTTTTGTTTACTCATTTTTTTCAAACCAAAGGTTTGTTTACTCATTTTATCAGCCACAGGTTTGTTTAGTCATATTATTAACGAAAGGTTTGTTTACTCATATTATCAACCAAAGGTTTTTTTACTCATATAATCAACCACAGGTTTTTTTACTCATTTTATCAACGACATGTTTGTTTACTAATATCATCTACCAAAGTTTGTTTACTCATATTAACAACAACAGGTTTTTTTTACTCATAGTATCAACCACATGTTTGTTTACTCATACTATCAAACAAAGGTTTGTTTACTCATATTATCGACCAACGGTTTGTTTACTCTAGGTCTCAACCACAGGTTTGTTTACCTGACTGTAATTTACAGGCCACTGTGATATAAGCTTTACACAATGCATCAACATTCTCTCTCTTATCCCTGTCATGCCATTCTCCACCATATCTCCTGTTTCAGGTGGAGCGATGGAGCCAGAGTATTACCAGGAGAGCAGTCGCCGGAATGGCTGGTCCCTCCCGCCGCATCCCCTGCAGGGCGTGGCCTGGCTGGTGGTCATCTACTTCATCATCATCTACTTCACCACCCTCGTCCCCGTCCTACCCACGGAGTGGCAGCCGGCGGGATATATCGTATCTTTTACTCTACATCAGATTACCACTCTTTTAACATGTTGAACAGGTCACTAGATCAGGATGTACTTTGCTTGCTTGTTTTGAATGTTTACATCAGTGAGTTGGTTGGTTGGTCAGCAATATTCCAGCTATATGACGGCGGTCTGTAAATAATCGAGTCTGGACCAAACAATCCAGTGATTAATATCATGAGCATCAATCCACGCAATTGGGATCGATGAAATTTATCAACCAAGTCAGCGAGCCTGACCACCCGATCCCGTTAGTCGCCTTTTACGACAAGCATAGTCGCCTTTTACGGCAAGTATGGGTTGCTGAAGACCTAATCTACCCCGGAATCTTCACGGGTCGACATCAGTGAGATTATGTCATATTTTACTGATTTGGTATTGTGTCTTGACCATGATACAGCATGGCCATTATCAGACTATACCACTGTTTGGAATAATTTTAAAACCCAACAAGGCAGTCAGGCAGGTGACCCATAAGTGTTGCCTGCCCATCTTCAAAGTTACTTGCCCGCATTCAGACATTATAAATATTTAATATCGTAAAAACATAGGAGACAAATTGCATCTTGATTCTGTTGAAATAATGCAAACTATGACTTGAGAATCTACAAGGAGTTATAATAAAAGTGAATATGTAAGTATTCTTAAATTATCATCCAGGCAGTCGGGCAGGTTGAGGAAAATTTCATGCAGCCCAACAGAAAAGTTACCAGCCACAGGCAGGTGGGCTACCAGTTATTTCAGACTTTGGACTATACCCAGTGTTCGAAATACCTGCCTGCCCGACCGTCCGAGACGGGTTATATTTCATATGTGAAAATATTCAAAATATATCCCGATGATAAGCATTAATTCACATGTAAAGATGACTGATAAAATGTAACCAAAAAGAAACCCCGTTAGCTTATCCAGAGAAACATATGATTATAGTGGGCAGGCAGGTTTTGGTCAGGGCTGGCAAGTATTTCAGTCCTGTGGTCTGGCTGAAACTTTTGGGAGTTTCATACCCTGCTATACCAATTTATTACTTTGTATACTGGCAATGACGAGGTGAGCAAGATGAAAGAATTGGCTAAGTAATTTGGTAACATTGTTGAAAATACAATAAACTTTGTCTTAATTAATTACAGAATGTCGGTATCTTCATGTGCTCACAAGTCCAATCGGGACTGTTGATGAAGTTACCTAAAAGCCATTTGCAAAGCATTCTGCAATGCTTGGTTATTTTTATTTCGACTTGTAAAGCAAACTAATGATTTCTCGTTAACATTGGTTATCGTAAGGTGTGTTTAGACATGTATAAATATTCTGCTGCTCTGTCAATAAAATTATGAACTAAAACATAACAGATATAATAGCGCTGATACAGATGACGCAAGTGAAGTATTAGGTGACTTGCTCTGCCAGAAACAGTATGTAGAAGGGCCTTTTCAAAGCTGAATAGGGGCGGTCGGGTAGCCTAGTGGTTAAAGCGTTCGCTCGTCACGCCGAAGACCCAGGTTCGATTCCCGACATGGGTACAATGTGTGAAGCCCATTTCTGGTGTCCCCCGCCGTGATATTGCTGGAATATTGCTAAAAATGGCGTAAAATCAAACTCACTCACTCAAAGCTGAATATGAAAAATTGCTGGTTACCCTGCTTGAATAATGATGCCAAAATAATGAAGCAGTTATGATACAAGTTTAAATCCTTTTAGATCAGTTTCACTAAAACGAGGAGCAAAACACTTTCAGATGGAGATTCTACAGTGGCACGAAACAAACGGTGGAATATGGTCACCTGCATGTAAAGATTAGTGACAAGATGGATATGTGTGAGGCTTGATATGAACTTGTAGTTTGGCTGCGATGCTTCAGATTTCCAGGTGGCCTGTGTCACTGACCCAAGAAATAACAAATGACCATCCATTCCTGAGCTGTATACTAAGTGTCCCCTTGGAACTGAACAAGGCAGATCCAGCATTTTAAAAAAGGAGGGGTCCAAAATACTAATATCTAATTACTGCCAAAAAATGCTACATATGGATTTTGTTTTTAAAAGGGGATGTCCAGACCACACCTTTCCGGCGTCTTCCTCCTCCCCCTCCAACCCCCTCCCCCCCCACACACACACCCACACCCCCTCTATGGTGGAGAGATACATGACCTATAAGTATTAAATACATCAGTTTGTCATGTGCAGACCTAGGTTAGAAAATGTCCCTTTCATCCCATTTCTTGGTGTAAGAAGAAACAAAATTGGATTGGGTCAGTTCATCACATGGGGATCTTGGTTAGAAAGGGTCCCTTTGATCCTATCTCTTGAGGTAAGAAGAAACTAAATTGGATTTGGTCAGTTTGTCACATGGGGATCTCTTTTAGAAATGATTACTAGCAGCCTATTTCTTGGTGTAAGAACAAAAATGATTGAGTGGTAAGGCTCAGTGATTTGGTCAATTGCACGTCACAGAACCTGAAATTGTTCGAGGTATCTCGTAATATCAACCACTGGCTGAGACTCGAATATTTAAAGGCCAATGAGAAAAAGCTTGCGTATTACTGACTGCAGCATTAACAACAGTAATCAAACAACATGGTAATGGGTCAGTTTCTAGTATTGTTGTTGATCTCCCTGTTCTGTTGTTCCTTGACGCCCTCAGATTAATGGCCTGGCGTGTCTGGTGCATGTCTTCACGCACTTCATCGCCACTCTCATCAACCCAGCGGACGAAGCTGTTCTCCGGGCAAACTTCAACGACAAGATGCCAACATTTGACAGAAAGAAACGAAGACATGTTATTGAGAATCAACACTGTTATTTGTGCCGTGTGAATGTGTAAGTGAATTGCTTGTCATCGCTAATGTAGAGTATCTGAACCAGACTAAATCATACGTTAATAATGTGTAATTAGTTTACTGGGCAAATAGCAACACCTTTCATGGTTTCAGCAGTGATATTAATGTGTGATAGGATATTTAATATTACGTTAGGTGTCACAATAACATCTTTAATCTTCTTAATAACTAACACTGTGAGGAGGAGGGAGTGTGTCTTGAGATATATTTTGGTGTTCTCTTAAGGACCCTTCAATATGTTGTGTAATTAATTTTTGACGTATGATTTTGACTAGGACCTCTCAAATTATATCCATAATATTGCTTGAATGAGTTGGGTTTAACGCCGCTGTGAACAGTATTCCAGTTATATCACGGCGTGTTAGCTTAATGTGGGAGGAAAGCCCGAAGTGATGCAGGTCTTGGACATCTATAACTTTGGTGCTGACAAACCTAGAAACATAATTCTGCCAATCAGCATTCAAACCCTCAATCATAGGTTTCTGGCATGTCCAAGGGACGTAACTCTGCACAGTGAATTGCAGCACCTTAGACGACATTGAATGAAGTTTGATATTCATCTGCGAAGTGTCATGATTATTTTAATGTTATTATACAGTAAAGTACGGTTATAACGAACTCAAGGGGACTTCTAATTTTAGTTTGTTATAACCGTAGTTCGTTATAAGCATATATACAGCATTACTACAGCAAATAGTCAGGACCAAAAAAGTAAGTTCGTTATATTGTTCGTTATAAGCGTGTTCGTTATAACCGTAGTTTACTGTATTTAATTTCTGCTCTAATATCAAAATTAACTGACATGATTAAGACACACAAGTTCAGCATAGACCACATGGGCTGCCACAGAGTGTCAGCATTCGTCAACTCCTGCTGTTGAAACTCCACATGTGTTTGTGTTTCAGTGGGTCCAAGTCCAAGCACTGCAGTGCCTGCAACAAGTGTGTGTCCGACTTTGATCACCACTGTAAGTGGCTCAACAACTGTGTCGGCGGCAGGAACTACAGGTCAGTCTCCTAGAGAGTCAGTGAATGAATGCGGCGTGATGCAGCAGTCAGCAATATTCCAGCAATATTCCAGCAATATCACGATGGCTGTAGTGATTGAGTGGTTATGGTTTTGTGCCGTTTTTAGCAATATTCCAGCAACATCACAGCAGGGGACACCAGAATTTGGGCTTCACATGTTGTACCCATGTGGGGAATCGAACCCGGGCCTTCAGCATGACGAGAGAATGCTTTGACCCCTAGGCTACCCCACTGCCCTCACGATTGCTGTAAGAAATCGATCAGGCAAACCATAGACTGAGAGCATGAACACCGAGCTACACTGCTAGGGCATGATGACACAGAATCAGCCAAATCACAGCCTAACCAATAGATCCTCTTTAATCGGATCTTAAGACAAGCATTGTTGCTTTGAGAAAATATGCTGGTAGGATTTGACTGCTCAACTGAACTATCATATGTCAGTGTGTTATTGCTTCAGCAAATGAGACAGTCATCACTATGATACAGCCAAGAATCAAGGCTTTATTGTTTCTAGTCGTTTACGGTGTGTTACTAATGCGATTGAGTTGCATGGCAGTATTTGTTGATCTTCATGATAATTACATCATAGTACAAATATGACATCATCATCATCATCATCATCATCATCATCGTTATGTCATGAATTGGTATCTGTATGTGAAGTAGTTGTCATGAAGTAGTATCAGTATGTGAAGTGAGTGAGTGAGTTAAAATTTAATGCTGCATCGGCATAATTTCAGCCATATAGCGACCAGTATGTGAAGTAGTTGCCCTGAAAGGAGTACTGTATGTTCATTAGTTGTCATGAAGTGGTGTCTGTATGTGAAGTGGTTGTTATGAAGTAGTGTCAGTATGTGAAGTAGTTGCCCTGAAAGTAGTACTGTTTGTTAATTAGTTGTTATGAAATAGTATTTGTATATGAAGTAGTTTCCCTGAAAGTAGTACCATATGTTAGTTAGTTATCATGAAGTGGTATCTGTAACTAAAGTATTTATCTTGACCTGGTATAATTATGTGAACAAGTTGTCAAGAAGTAGTATCTGTGTGTTGATAAATTGTCATGAAGTAGTATTTTGAGGTCTTCAAGAAGTAGTATGTCATAAATTACTCATAATCACACGTAAGTAAGTTTCATATGTTATCTGAATGTGAGGTAGCTGTCAAGAAGTATTACTGTCTGTGAGGTAGTCGTCAAGAAGTAGTATTTTGTGTGCAGATGGTTCCTAGCCACGCTGGTGAGCGGAGGAGTGGGATGTCTGCTGATTCTGTGTGTGTGTCTGGTACAGTTCATCGGATTCTACACAGATGAGAAAGATGGACGTCTCCTGCAGCCATACAGAGGTACACACTGTTATTGGAGACTATACTGAGGATATTAATATTTCCTGGCTAATCATGCTAATACCATGTTCATCTCATTGAACGCTTGGTAAAAGTATATTTTCATTAGCTGCACAGCCACAAATGAAAGCATTTTGCACTTTACTCATTCATAAGAACAATACCTTTTCTTTTCTTTTGGCCTTGACTATATTGATAGACGTTCATGTAAGTATTTACTTTCAAGTTCCCTGTGCTTTGGTTTATGAGCATCATTGAGTTCACTGTTAATGCTTTCAAGAGGCCAAACATTTACTTTCTTTTTTTGTTTTGCACTCTTGAATTGATTAATAGGGCTTTCAGGTAAATTGTCCCGGCTGATGCTTGATGAATATGCTGGACCTGGCTATTACTGGGATTTGTTATGTTATGTATTGTACATGCATTAAGTGTTTCCTGTAATCTCCCATTATACGCACTGAGTTACCTCCCTTTGTATGAGATTCTGTACTTCACATGGCTGCTAGATAAACAATAAATACAGGATGCACACCTGCAAGACCTGCACAACCTGCACACAATGTTAACTATTACAGATGTTATTTTTCAGGGCAGCAATTGAATGACGATGGCCTTTGAAGGTTCTTCTATTGACAAAATTCTGATGTTGTATTCAGTTGTTTGCAGACATGACATGTAACATTTGTAACCATGGTAACTTGGGATAAAAAAGGTAATAATTTTGTTTGCTTTATTTCCAGGCAACCATTCCATAGCTGGTATGTACACAAACATTTGAACATTAATAAAGAAATCGTTATCATTGGAAACTATAATTACTGTAATTGTATTTCATTATGCAAGTATTATTTTGTCCATAGTGACAGGAATACAAGGATTTAAAGAATATATTGTAATTTGAATAAGAATTTTATAATTTTGAATAATTTAATTTTATAAAGTAAGGAAAGGGTAAAATAATTTCTTTTTTATTTGATAAAAACTTCAAAGCACCAAAAAAGCAGGGTTTGTTAGTCGGAATGTCATCACTTGTTTTTTTTCAATATGTCTTTCCACAATACAGAGTTCGAGATACTGCACCAGAAAGTTGACAAGGAAGGCTGGCTTGCTCTTGTGGGGATCACAGGCCTGCTGGCTTTCATCGCAGTCGCACTGCTCACACATCTCTTCAGCTTCCATGTCTACCTCAGTAAGTGTCCTACATTTTACCTTGCTCTGACACCCCTAGTACAATAACATCCATGCTGATCTGCACTGGCCTTCACAAGCTCTGTCAGACGGGTGATAACACGACAGAAGATCATGGACCATTTCATGCCTTCTACTATCCAAACAAGTTATCCTAAAGTACCCCAAACATTTCCCTTGACAGGGTGTTTTGTACAAAATCTGTAAGCGGGAGAACTGAATAGTTCATCCTGTCGCTGTTGGAGCACACAGTTGCCTCAATTCGCTGTGCAGAGTTGTGTCCCTTGTGCATGCCAGCAACCTAAGATCGTGGGTTCAAATCCTGGCTATGTTTCTAGGTTTGTCAGCTCCATCGACGTGCCCACGGGGTTCACCAAAGTGGCACATTTATGCATGGATTACTCTGTGAACATTTAGGGGGCACAGGTGGCCCAGTAGTCTAGGGCGCCGCGATTCGCTGTGCAGAGTTGTGTCCCTTGGGCACGCCAGAAACCTATGATTGTGGGTTCGAATCCCGGTTTGCCCCGATTATGTTTCTAGGTTTGTCAGCACCATCCCCGTGCTCATGGGTTTCACCGAAGTGGTAAACGTCTGAGACCTGCATCACTTCGGGCTTTCCTCCCACATTAAGCTGACACGCCGTGATATAACTGGAATACTGTTAAAAGCGGCGTTAAATACAACTCACTCACTTACTGTGAACATTTAAGTTTTTACAAAAACAGTTGCTTTCCATCTTTGGCAATTGATACGATTGATGATAACAAGTCTGTTTGGGTAAATTTAAACTTTATTTCATCACAGTTGTTCGTGTCAGATGTTTCATGACAATTTTCGTTTTGATAATCGTTAATATTTCTTCCCATCAATGATAATTCTGATTATCTATCTTTTTTACCCAGCCCTAGCCTCCATACTTAATTTCTATGTTGTGATGCACTGACAGCAACATGAATGTGTTCACGGCCTGCCTGTGTTGCAGTGTGCAAGGGCCTGAGTACGTACGACTACATCGTGATGCAGCGGGAGGACCTGAAGGATGCGGAGGAGTACCAGGAGTACACCAGCAACAAGCAGCGGCTGCAGCAGCAGCAGGCCAAGGCCGCCAAGAAGGTAACACCGGCTCTTGAGTCTTGTTTTGTCCCCACCATGCCTGTGCTCCTGAGTTTCATCATGGTTGTCAGCATCTGAGATCTGCACCTTTTGGGCTTTCCTCCCACATCAAGCTGACACGCCTCTGTATGACAGAAATACTGTTCGAAGCGGTGATAAGCCTAAATAACTGATTCACTCGCAATTTACTACAGAAGTTTGATAACCTTTATGCTGCAAATATTCCTCCAACTTCTGTCCTTTCATTCTCATAACCATGTTAACATAGAATGACACACATATTGCCTATTGGCTACAAAGCAGTTTGAGTCTTGCACCTGTCATATTTCCAATTCTGGACAGACTGATAGTAGTTCTGTGGTGGTTGTAGCTCTGTGATGGTTGTAGTTCTGTAGGAGTTGTAGCTCTGTGATGGTTGTAGCTCTGTGATGGTTGTAGTTCTGTGGTGGTTGTAGTTCTGTGATGGTTGTAGTTCTGTGGTGGTTGTAGTTCTGTGATGGTTGTAGTTCTGTGATGGTTGTAGTTCTGTGGTGGTTGTAGCTCTGTGATGGTTGTAGTTCTGTGATGGTTGTAGCTCTGTGATGGTTGTAGTTCTGTGATGGTTGTAGTTCTGTGATGGTTGTAGTTCTGTGATGGTTGTAGTTCTGTGGTGGTTGTAGTTCTGTGATGGTTGTAGTTCTGTGATGGATGTAGTTCTGTGATGGTTGTAGTTCTGTGATGGTTGTAGTTCTGTGATGGATGTAGTTCTGTGATGGTTGTAGTTCTGTGGTGGTTGTAGTTCTGTGGTGGTTGTAGCTTTGTGGTGGTTGTAGCTGTCATGAATGTAGCTCTTTGGTGGTTGTAGCTCTGTTGTGGTTGTAGCTGTGATGGATGTAGTTCTGTGGTGGTTGTAGTTCTGTGATGGTTGTAGTTCTGTGATGGTTGTAGCTCTGTGGTGGTTGTAGCTGTGATGGATGTAGTTCTGTGATGGTTGTAGCTCTGTGGTGGTTGTAGTTCTGTGGTGGTTGTAGCTCTGTGGTGGTTGTAGCTCTGTGATGGTTGTAGCTTTGTGATGGTTGTAGTTCTGTGATGGTTGTAGCTCTGTGGTGGTTGTAGCTCTGTGATGGTTGTAGCTCTGTGATGGTTGTAGCTCTGGTGGTTGTAGCTCTGTGATGGTTGTAGTTCTGTGATGGTTGTAGTTCTGTGGTGGTTGTAGTTCTGTGATGGTTGTAGTTCTGTGGTGGTTGTAGCTCTGTGATGGTTGTAGTTCTGTGATGGTTGTAGTTCTGTGGTGGTTGTAGTTCTGTGGTGGTTGTAGCTTTTTGGTGGTTGTAGCTGTCATGAATGTAGCTCTGTGATGGTTGTAGCTGGTTGATGAGTGTGGCTCTGTGATGGGTGTAGATCTGTGATGGATGTAGCTCTGTGATGGTTTTAGCTGTGTGATGGTTGTAGCTGTGATGGATGTAGCTCTGTGGTGGTTGTAGCTCTGTGGTGGTTGTAGCTCTGTGATAGTTGTAGTTCTGTGATGGTTGTAGCTCTGTGATGGTTGTAGCTGTGATGGATGTAGCTGTGATGGGTGTAGATCTGTGATGGGTGTAGCTCTGTGATGTAGCGCTGTGATGGGTATAGCTCTGTGATGGTTCCAGCTGTGTCAGTTGTGGCTGGTTGATGGGTGTGGCTCTGTGATGGGTGTAGATCTGTGATGGTTGAAGCTCTGTGATGTAGTTCTGTGATGGGTGTAGCTCTGTCATGGGTGTAGTTCTGTGATGGGTATAGCTGTGTGATGGTTTGAGCTCTGTGATTGTTGTAGTTCTGTGATGGTTGTAGCTCTGTGATAGTTGTAGTTCTGTGGTGGTTGTAGCTTTGTGATGGTTGTAGTTCTGTGATGGTTGTAGTTCTGTGGTGGTTGTAGTTCTGTGGTGGTTGAAGCTGTGATGGATGTAGCTATGTGATGGTTGTAGCTGGTTGATGAGTGTGGCTCTGTGATGGGTGTAGATCTGTGATGGATGTAGCTATGTGATGGTTGTAGCTGGTTGATGAGTGTGGCTCTGTGATGGGTGTAGATCTGTGATGGATGTAGCTCTGTGATGGTTTTAGCTGTGTGATGGTTGTAGCTGTGATGGGTGTAGCTCTGTGGTGGTTGTAGCTCTGTGATAGTTGTAGTTCTGTGATGGTTGTAGCTCTGTGATGGTTGTAGCTGTGATGGATGTAGCTGTGATCGGTGTAGATCTGTGATGGGTGTAGCTCTGTGATGTAGCGCTGTGATGGGTTTAGCTCTGTGATGGTTCCAGCTGTGTCAGTTGTGGCTAGTTGATGGGTGTGACTCTGTGATGGGTGTAGATCTGTGATGGTTTAAGCTCTGTGATGTAGTTCTGTGATGGGTGGAGCTCTGTCATGGGTGTAGTTCTGTGATGGGTATAGCTGTGTGATGGTTTGAGCTCTGTGATTGTTGTAGTTCTGTGGTGGTTGTAGCTCTGTGATAGTTGTAGTTCTGTGATGGTTGTTGCTCAATGATAGGGCTTTACTGGTTGTGGCTCTGTGGTGGTTGTAGCTGTGATGGATGTAGCTGTGATGGGTGTAGATCTGTGATGGGTGTAGCTCTGTGATGTAGCGCTGTGATGGGTATAGCTCTGTGATGGTTCCAGCTGTGTCAGTTGTGGCTGGTTGATGGGTGTGGCTCTGTGATGGGTGTAGATCTGTGATGGTTGAAGCTCTGTGATGTAGTTCTGTGATGGGTGTAGCTCTGTCATGGGTGTAGTTCTGTGATGGGTATAGCTGTGTGATGGTTTGAGCTCTGTGATGTAGTTCTGTGATGGGTATAGCTCTGTGATGGTTTTAGCTGTGTGATGGTTTTAGCCGTGTGATGGTTGTAGCTGTGATGGGTGTAGCTCTGTGATGTAGTTCTGTGATGGGTATAGCTCTGTGATGGTTCTTGCAATGTGTCAGTTGTGGCTGTGATTGTTGTAGCTCTGTGATGGGTGTAGCTCTGTTATGGGTACAGCTCTGTGATGGTTCTATCTATGTGTCAGTTGTGGCTGTGATTGTTGTAGCTCTGTCATGGGTGTAGTTCTGTGATGGGTACAGCTCTGTGATGGTTCTAGCTATGTGTCAGTTGTGGCTGTGATGGTTGTGGCTCTATCATAGTTGTAGCTCTGTGGTGGTTGTAGCTTGGATTGTTATAGCTCTCATAGGGTTGTATCTCCTAGGTAGTTAAGAAGAACTTTGCCCAGAGATTGATGTCGAGTTGCATGTGTTATAAGATGTTGCATTTCACAATCCAGAGTTGTGTCTCTTATCCACGTTAAGACCTGCTGATAGTGGGTTTCCATCGCAATTCAGATCCATTGTAAACAACATGGACTGAACTTTAGCTGAAATACTGTGTACCCTACAAACATCCAACACTCATATTCTAAATTAGGATTACATAAGGCGAGGAGCATTGTGAGAAGGATATGCACAATTGTGGTTTTTTTGTGCTTAGGAAAGGGAGGTAGTACTTGAGATTGGATAGACTGCCAATGATTGTTGTTTGTGTACAGAGTAATCGAGTGACGCCGACAAAGCCAAAGCCAGCAACGACAATAGACACTGTTGATGGCAGCCTTCACAAACAACGCAGGTATGTTCTCAGGGCCCAGTTGTCTGAGGCACCACATTGTTTGTAATGTGTGGAGTTGCCTCCCTTAGTCGTGCCAAGATCCTATGATCTTGATGATGGTGTGTATGAATCCCAGAATTGTCTTGATTTTCATCTCTGAGGCAGGGTTTTCACCAGACTCAAAATATTGCTCCCTATACACATGCAAACTTAGAATGGATTCAAATACTTCACATTGGTAATCTTGGGAAATTCAACCACAATATGTCTGCAAAGCTACAGATAACTTTTTGAGCAATTGAGTTTTTACTCCAGAGTTTCGATTCTGCTTTGGTCATTACATTCTTCATTTGGGTAACCAATATTTTTTCACTTATCTATTTATCACTGTATTGGTTTTTTCCCAAAATAAGTGAACATTTAAGGATTTACAAAACATGATAAATGTTTTACATGTATATAACTGTTCTAAATATATAGGCTTGACTCGGAAAGTAAATAAGCTCAAAATTGTGTTTTGGAAATTAGCTCCTTTGTACGCATGCTGAAAAAGCTTCATTTGGTATTTACGCCTGCTGTTTTTATACATTAGAGGGTTTTTGTAATGCATGTGTTTCTTTCTGTATGCAAGTTGATTGAAAGTAATTGGGTTTTGAATATTTTGGGGGGTATTTTACGCAAATACGCTGCTTATCTGTAGCTCTGTGTCTGTTTGATTCATTAAACCTGATCAAAGTGAAAGTTTGCAAATTCCATATCACTGGCATTTGTGTTCCACTAAGAGGCACACTCAAAGTTCAGAGTGTCACATCTTGAAGGTTGCATTAACCAGGATGAAGACGGTAGATGCTTATGACCTGCATCGCTTGGGGCTCTCCTCCCACATTAAGAAGATGTAACTGAAATAATGTTCAGTGAGGCGTTCACTACCTCTTGTCCCAAACAGTTCTAAGCATAACAAAGAAAATTTGTTTTGTTTGGCCCAGAGAAAAAAACTTTATTCATGTGGATCAATGCTTCAGGAGTTAACAAAGAAAAAAGTTACTTTCGAAATTTCAGAATGGTTCAGAACTTCAGATTCCTAATTCATGTACGTGGTGTCACAGGTTCTGTGCACAGCACACAGGTCACAAATCAGGTGAAGTTAAGCAACGTCGGTCGCGGAGAGTCCTTGGATGGATGACCGCGTTTCGGCAGCTTGGCTCCTGAGAGTTTCTAGGGCTTCAGTTCTGCCCCGCAGTGAAGCACATGTAACACACGTGGCATCTCCTTGGGCAAGTGACTTTGTTCTAAGTGTGCTTCTGTTCTGCCCTGCAGTGAAGCACATGTAACACACGTGGCATCTCCTTGGGCAAGTGACTTTGTTCTAAGTGTGCCTCTGTTCTGCCCTGCAGTGAAGCACATGTAACACACGTGGCATCTCCTTGGGCAAGTGACTTTGTTCTAAGTGTGCCTCTGTTCTGCCCTGCAGTGAAGCACATGTAACACACGTGGCATCTCCTTGGGCAAGTGACTTTGTTCTAAGTGTGCCTCTGTTCTGCCCTGCAGTGAATGGGTAGCCGGTAGGATGAGATGGCAATGTGGTTGTTAACCTTCTAACGCAGCTTGGGTTGTATAGGGGGCTGAGAATAATTCTTGAGTGCACAGGGACCAGGGTAATAATAGCGCTTTGAGCATGCCTCTGAGTGGTGTGGACAATCTGCACCTATTAGCCTATTAGTAGTAGTAGTATTGCGTATGAGCTGGATGCGTGTAGTGTTGGCTTGTTTTCGCTACAGGAAACTGTCGTATGACAAGGCATTCAGGAACCATTGTGATGAGGAGGGAGAGACTCCACCCCCTACAGCCAGTCCCATACACAAGCATGATGACTCCCGAACTAAAGTATGTACTCTTCTCTTTGTGGAGCACCTGTCGTTTCCCAGTTCCCCTTGCTTAAGTAAGGCCTGAGGATTGTGGGTAACAATGTGTTACTGTGTTGATTGTGTGCTAGTGTATCCCAGTGATGTGGATCATTGCTCACACCATCAACCACTGGTTTTTCTGTTCCAAGGCAATGGTGAGATAACTGAATGTGTGAGATGACTGAATGAAGTGAGATAACTGAATGTGGTGAGGTAACTGAATGTAGTGAGATAACTGAATGTGGTGAGATGACTGAATGCAGTGAGATAACTGAATGCGGTGAGGTGACTGAATGTGGTGAGATGACTGAATGTGGTGAAATAACTGAATGTGGTGAGATGACTGAATGCCGTGAGATAACTGAATGTGGTGAGATAACTGAATGTAGTGAGATAACTGAATGTGGTGAGATAACTGAATGCAGTGAGGTAACTGAATGTGGTGAGATAACTGAATGCAGTGAGATAACTGAATGTGGTGAGGTAACTGAATGCAGTGAGATAACTGAATGCAGTGAGATAACTGAATGTGGTGAGATAACTGAATGTGGTGAGATAACTGAATGCAGAGAGATAACTGAATGCAGTGAGATAACTGAATGTGGTGAGATAACCGAATGTGGTGAGGTAACTGAATGCGGTGAGACGACTGAATGCAGTGAGATAACTGAATGTAGTGAGATAACTGAATGTGGTGAGATAACTGAATGTGGTGAGATAACTGAATGCAGTGAGATAACAGAATGTGGTAAGATAACTGAATGTGGAGAGATAACTGAATGTGGTGAGATAACTGAATGTGGTGAGATAACTGTGTTGATTGTGTGCTAGTGTATCCCAGTGATGTGGATCATTGCTCACACCATCAACCACTAGTTATTCTGTTCCAAGGCAATGGTGAGATAACTGAATGTGGTGAGATAACTTTATGTAGTAATGTAGTGAGATAACTGAATGTGGTGAGATAACTGAATGTAGTGAGATAACTATAACTTGTTTAACAATATGGTCAGTTGGGCCAACAGCAGTGAGATAACTGAATGTGGTGTATATTCACAGCATTCACTCACTTGGTAAATCGCACCCCGGTCACTAATTCAGTGGAGTATATGGTAACGTCTTGAACAATCACAATGAATCAAAGTTTGGTTTGAAGGAAGAATCAAGATAACTGCAGTTCAGAATGTTAGCTTGAATATCCATTCCGGATTCAAATTATATCATTCAGATAAATAAATATGGTTGAATATCTTTTGGAACAGTGTTGGGGTCAGAAACTTCTTTTGCGTATGTGAAACGTGGGGTACTGGATTGGTACTCAATATAACAGGACTGTCATTCATTCGTAGTAAAAATAAAAAGGCTGTAATGGAGGGTTTTAGTCTTACTGTTGGTGACTTCACTCAAGATTTCATTGATTCATGTCAAGAATGCATAACATTAATATTCACCCATCATTGTTTTGACTGCAAGTGTTTCTTTACTCATGTTACCATGGCAACATGTCTATATCTGTGCTACTTCTTTCAGAAAAACATCCGACCAGATGACAGCATGACAGTCATTAAAAAGATGAAAAAGAAGAAAAAGAAAGTTGTTAAGCCGGGTATAAGCACTGTTGGTATGTTACCATGATTACTTGTTTAACAATAGTTGGGTATAAGCACTGTTTGTATGTTACCAAGGTTACTTGTTAAACAATAGCTGGGTATAAGCACTGTTGGTATGTTACCGTTGTTACATGTTTAACAATATGGTCAGTTGGGCCAACAGCAGGTATTTCTCTAGACCTGCTCAGAGGCCGATATTTTGCCCCAAGTCTGCAGCAAATTAGAGTAAAAATTCCCAATTTGAAGTTAAAATTTCACACTTTTTCACAATTTATGAAAATAAGAACATTAACAATAGTCCAGTTGTGGATAATAGCACGATATTTTTCCCACTTTGTCAGCGAAAGGGACTTAGTTTGAAATCCCAGATAAATGCTTGAACAGATAATCAAGATTGTTTTTTCACAGCACTAACTTGCCATTACTCCATATTTTTTAATAGTGTATGCATGTAATCAGAAGTTGGGAAGTAAAAAACAGCTGGCTTTAACTTTGAAAGGAAATTTAACATGTATGAGGATCACATCTAAGAGCTTTGTTATCCGTATCGAACACTTGTTAAATGACACTATACACTCTGTATCTGACACAGTGTTAGAAATATTTTTAAAACCCAAGAAGACAGTCAGGCAGGTGACGCACAAGTGTTGCCTCTCCATCTTCAAAGTTACCTGCCCTCATCCAGACCTTATACATATTGAAAAATTGCAAATCACATCTTGATTAAATTGAAATAATGCAAATTTGAGAATCTACGCGTTACAGTAAAACTGAAATTGTAAGTACTTGTGGTGGGATGCATCAGGGGATTGCGATTTTTTACTTCTTGATAAAAGAATCGATCACAGTCGCACACTAAGTAAAAAATATTGATTCCGAGCTTAAATGTTTGCTTTAATAACTGTTTCACTAAACACTAATCAGTAGTGCAAGTTTATAGTGAAAACATAAATATTTTCATTTGTTGTGCCATAATTCACACTGCCAACTGTAAATCATCAGTGCTCCAGGTATTTGGCAATCCTCTCTATGAAAAAGATGGCTTACGCACCACAGATAAGAGCACATGCAAGTATTGTGATACATATCGGATCGTGAGTAAGGTATCGTGATACATATCGGATTGTGAGTAAGGTATCGTGATACATATCGGATCGTGAGTAAGGTATCGTGATACATATCGGATTGTGAGTAAGGTATCGTGATACATATCGGATCGTGAGTAAGGTATCGTGATACATATCGGATCATGAGTAAGGTATCGTGATACATAATCGGATCATGAGTAAGGTATCGTGATACATATCGGATCGTGAGTAAGGTATCGTGATACATATTGCATCGTGAGTAAGGTATCGTGATACATATCGGATCGTGAGTAAGGTATCGTGATACATATCGGATCGTGAGTAAGGTATCAGGATACATTTCGGATCGTGAGTAAGGTATCGTGAGTAAGGTATCGTGATACATATCAGATCGTGAGTAAGGTATCGTGATACATATCGGATCGTGAGTAAGGTATCGTGATACACATTGGATCGTGAGTAAGGTATCGTGATACATATTGCATCGTGAGTAAGGTATTGTGATACATATCGGATCGTGAGTAAGGTATCGTGATACATATCGGATCGTGAGTAAGGTAACGTGATACATATCGGATCGTGAGTAAGGTAACGTGATACATATCGGATCGTGAGTAAGGTATCGTGATACATATCCGATCGTGAGTAAGGTAACGTGATACATATCCGATCGTGAGTAAGGTATCGTGATACACATTGGATCTCACAGTTGGTGTATCATCCCAGTCCTAGTAAGTAGTCTTAACATTATCTGCCAAGTCGGATAGGTGGAGGGAAATTTCAGTCATCCTGACAAAAAAGTTACCAGACACAGGCAGGTGGGCAGGCAGTTATTTCGGACACTGATCTGACATCATCCCATGTGGGGATTCCAGTAAGAATATTTCCTGAGGCTCCTGAGCTGCTTGAATGAGGTAACGAAACAACTCAGGTGGTCATGTTCTGTGACATGGTTGTTAGCATTCATTGTTAGTCATATCATTCACTGGTTTGTCAATTACTGACCTCTGACATATAACTGCAATATTGATGAGAGCAGAGTTCAAGTAACAAACATCTCCTGTTTCAGACAACCCCGACTTATATAGTTCGAGTCGTACACGGCACTCCGATTACCACTCGGATTCTGGAGAGTCCTTAAAAGAAGTCCAACACAGGCACCCAGACACCGAGTCTTATGACAGCGCCGTGCTTATGAACTATGACCAACACTCCTCGCAGGCGAGCCTGTTGTCAGGGAACTCCCACCGGCGCCAGGAAAACAGGAAACGCAGAACAAAAGTCATCGGCGTTGACGTCAACACAGAAGAGGATGATGACCTCAATGCAACACACATGTTTTCTATCAACGAAACTGCCAAGTTTAGAAAGGATGGTAGCTTAGATTATTCCAATGGTGGTGCCTCTCTGCCCCTCACTCCTGTGATGTTGCGGAAGAAGCAGGATGTGCCCCCGCTTGACTTGACCGCGCTGAGGTCAAGCACTGAAAGCACAGCGTCCGCTACATTCAGGCCATATAGCGGAACTGTCCGTTCCACCGACACATATGGTTTGACGGACAGACCTCTGCCCAGATTGAAGGCTGTTCCGGAAGGAGGGTTAGATACTGAAGTTTGATCATCTGTTTGGGTCAGGTAGACAGAAGGGAATAGATACATGAGATAACATCAATTGTTAAATATAGTCTACAAAACATACTTCCTTTAATTATGAAGCAGATAAGTTACATTTGTGGTGTGTTGGAAAGGATATAATTGGTTCTACATCTATCCAGGAAGTTGAAAATTGCTCAGTAAACAATGTTCAAGATTGTTCCCAATTTTGTAATATACTTCTCTGTGCCAGTAGCTGATGTTAAAATTGTTAAATTTGCTTTCAGTATTTACTCAGGAACATATTTGTAGCATCCGTTATCAACATATCGGTGTCATCATACTAGAAAAGAGAGTATAAAGTAAACATTAATTGTTCCTGTGGATTCTAATTACAGTACAGGAGTGATAAGTAGACATGTCTTTGTTTTCTGAAAAATGGTGCATATACACCTAAATTGTAGTCATTTTCTGTGTGTATAATATTTATTGACATATTTATCAGAGCGACAGTCATTGACATATTGTGTCATGTTAATTTAGTATTGTTTGTTTTCTGTTTGTTTTTATTTATGATATTTTATTTCACTTGTCCAATCCGATCCAGCGCTGTTTTAATTGTTACTTGCTGCGAGACTGTGATCGTACAAACACAGGACCCTGCTACTCATTGTATCTTCCTTCAATCCACATACACTGAAACCTTGTTAATCCAAACAGTAACGTCCCAGCATCATCATCTTAACTATCACATTTCAGAATCATCCTCATCTATCCAGGGTATTATATCTCCATTCTATTGTAATAACAACCATGGATGGACCCATTTGCCACCATAGCCAGCGTCCCGTTGAACGTACACGATGTTAAGAGATGTGTGAGAGAGGGAGGATGGGGCGAGGGAGGGAGAGGGAAACATGGATGATGCCATTCAATGAATCTATGGCTGCGAACGGGTCCAGGTAATAGATCATAATAGAATGGAGATATTATATACTGGATAATCGAGAATGCTGTTTATGTGTAGATGTAGAAGTGTCGAGAAGGAAACTATCCGAACTAGAAGGGTTTCACTACACACAGATAACAAGGGTTTCACTACACACACATAATAAGGGTTTCACTATTCACAGATAACAAGGGTTTCACTACGTACATCATGAGAGTCACTACACAGATGACGAGGGTTTCATTACACACAGATAACAAGGGTTTCACAACACAGATAACAAGGGTTTCACTATACACACATAATAAGGGTTTCACTATGCACAGATGAAAAGGGTTTCACTACACACTCATAATAACAAGGGTTTCACTACACACACATAGTAAGGGTTTCACTATGCACAGATAACAATGGTTTCACAACACACGGATGACGAGGGTTTCACAACACACAGATAACAAGGGTTTAACTATTATTCAGTATTAAAGAAGTTGTTATCCATAAATTGTGTCTACATTGTTAAACACGCTCTTCTTGGAATACATGTATACATTTGAATTTTTTATGACAACCTGTTTGGAATATATTGAAGTTGTTAATCATGTTAATATAAATATTATTATTTAATACATGTTTGAAACAATAATGAATAGATTTACAGATTTGATAAATTGCTACATTCTGTAATGTTTATGAGTGTAGAATAATATTTAGGATTTATTAGGCATGAAACTACTGGCTCTCAGGCTATTTGTTGGTGTGAAGGGGCAGCCTTGTCTGGTGGGCAGTGGGTGATTAGATAGAGTCTTTATTTCTTTGTCCAAAAGATGAGATGTATTACTGCTGCTGATGCTGATGGCAAGGCCCAAGAACCAAGTATAATTCGTGAAGCCTGACTGTGTACATAGGCCTGTGGTGGAGTATGATCATCCCTGACTCTTCGTCATGTGCTGCTGTTGTGTACATACTTGCATCCCTGTCTCCGTACCTTGTGTGTTTCTATTGGTGGTACATCATAGTTGCTGTACAGAAAACTTGTGATACCAAAAACACTGTGACCTACTGGACAGATTCACAGTCTCAATATGCACATGTTACCATGGTTACCTGTATATATCTGGCTCAGGCATGTATCTGTGATAGGCATGTTATTTACAGGAACTGCCTCAAAGATGTCTCCGTGTTTCTCATATGTTCCGATGGCTAGGTGGCCCAAGGCACTGGGTTTAGCTGTTCAGAGTAGCCTCGAAGATGTCTCTGTGTTTCTCACATGTTCCGATGGCATAGGTGGCCCAAGGCACTGGGTTTAGCTGTACAGAGTTGCCTCCCCTTGGTGTGCCACAAACTTATGATAGTCGGTTTGAATCCCGGTTTGCCCTGATTGTTTCTAGGTTTGTCAGCACCATACCCATGCTCGTTTGGTTTCACCAAAGTGGTAAACGTATAAGACCTGCATCACTTCAGGCTTTCCTCCCACATCAAGCTGATATGGTAACTGAAATTCTGTTCAAAGCGATGTCATACATTGTACCAAAATCACATCTTTTGAGACATATGTAAAAAGTAGACGTTGGTAGGGAGTTTGTGACAATTTCCAGATTGGTTTGAAAATACAATGGATTAATAATGATCGATCATGAAGGTAAATGACAGAATCACCAGTTCAGAGCAGTTCCTTTCTTTGTCCTTCATGTACAACTGAAACACTGCCCCGAGTGTCTAGAAAGTGAGAAGAGACTGAGGTCCTGTTCCTGGGTACTGTGTTCAGTGCCTGATGTTCCCAGCACTGGGACTACTTACAGTGGTACTCCTACTACCAATCCCCTGTTGATAATCAAAAAACAAGAAGCTGCTTTATTATTCTGATTTCATGAAAATTAAAAACAATTGATTCAATTTGGGGTTTCTTTTCAATTTTGACCTCCTTTCTCAAGGTGCTTCCTAAAACACAGTCTGAAGAAATGTGTCCTTTAAATGAGTTTGAAAATCACACCTGTTAAATGATTAGTGATTAAATTTGGGAAACACCCATAATATTTCCTTGTTTAACATGAGATCATGTTGCTGAGAAAAACAAAAAACGAAATTAAGTTTTTATTAAATGACAGGTCAAAGAGTTTTTAAATTGACTGTCTCTGAATATTTTGTCTGCATGGGTGGGGAGGAACCAGTTATCTCATTCAGTCATGTCTTGATGCTGACAATGCCAAGCTGACCCTCACTGGCCATTGTCCAGTGTCATGACCTGCATCTTGTCATACAGCCATATATTCACAGAAATCCATCTGGACCCTTGAACATCTGGGGTAGAATAGGTCTTCAGCCACCCATGCTTGCCCTAAAATGCGACTATGCTTGTCGTAAGAGCCGATTAACGGGATGAGGTGGTCAGACTTGCTGACTTGGTTGATGCATGTCATCGTATCCCAATTGAGTAGATCAATGCCAATGATGTCACTCACTGGATTGTTTGGTCCAGACTCGATGACTTACAGACCGCCGTCATTTAGCTGGAATATTGCTGAGTGCGGCATTTAACAACAAACAAACAAAAGATACGTAAAGATTTTTCTCAGATGAAGATGTTATGGTTGCTGTAACATAGTGGATGATTAAGAGTGAGACTTGCAAAGGAGCTTTCAGTTCGTCAATCGTAGCACTGGTTGCTGTGTGGAATGGGACTGTTATGCAGGATTCAATGACCTTGTAGTTGTCAATAGGACATCGCCTCAAGGCTGCTGTGACTCAGTATGTATAGACATACAAGTGTTTGATAATGCCCTAACTATGTATTGATTTTAAAGGGTTTAGTGATATGCCTTTGATTGCCTTGAAAGGTTCTATTGACATTGTTGTGTTGATGATGTATTGGATGCAGGGGTAGGTGCTTCATATGATCAATATACTGGTCCACCATGAACTGGTGAATACATGCATCCTTTTAGGACTTGGGTATTGATTGTATCATCGCACAGCCTCTGTGCTTTAGAAACTATGTTCCACAACCTAGCATCCCCTCCTGAACCATGGTACTGTCAGATGGGTGAGTGTGCCAACCCAAACCCGCCCCCCTCCCCCCCCCCCCCCCCCCCCCCCCCCCCCCCCCCATCCCCTGAGTCCCGAATACCATCTAATTTTTCTGAATCTCACTGCTCACCCAAGAATCCCCAAAACTATTTAACACAATACTCAAAAGCTTTGAGAAAAGGGTGCGATTTGAAGTTAAATTTCTGAAAAGATATTGGAAAAATGAAATATGTAAAGGACATTTCTTTATGCACCAAGAGAATATTCTTTTTTTAAATGTTGAATCTGCATACCCAGTATTTTATTTTCATCCTGTGTACAACACTGGCGAGTCCTGAATACTGTGTAAATATACCCCGAATCCCATGTACCCAAGGGGGGATGGATGCCTCATTGGTATTACCTGCTTCGCTTTCCTCCCACATAAAGCTGATGCTGTGATATGACTGAAATACTGCACACGGCTGTGTTAAACCCAACTCCTGTCCTGTCCTGTCTCAGCCGTCTAAGGTGCCGCAGTTAGGTTACAGAGTTACATCCCTTGAGCACGACAGAAACATGATAGTGGGTTCAAATCCCAGTTGCCTGATTATGTTTCTAGGTTTGTCAGCACCATACCCATGCTTATGGATTTCTCCAAAGTGGTAAACGTCTGAGACCTGCATCACTTCAGGCTTTCCTCCCACATTAAGCTGACACGCCGTGATACAACTGGAATACTGTTCAAAACGGCCTTAAACACTCACCCTCCTATCTTTAGTTATCATTGGTGATGTAAAATTCAGCCTTGTAGGGCTGGGACGGGTAACTCAGGTACCCGGGTCGGGTGGGTACTGAGTAGGACCCTGGTACCCACAAGATTCCCCAGACCTGTGGTTAGTCATGTGATATATTGTCTAATGACTAAAACTATCTGGAACTCTATGGTTACACTACAAGTCATTAATGTTTGCTTTTCTTTCTGACTAGGCACCCATTCCTTCTGATTTTTCATATGGTTGAATAAAGATATAACTTAAGTCAACTTCAGTGTATGCATGACCAGATTGTTAAATACAGGTATCTAAATACGTTTTGCCAGGGCTATGCTAAAAAAGTTCCCAATCGGACATTTTGAGACATCTCCTGAGGTCTACAGTGGGTACCCGGGTAGGGTAATAGGGGGGTGGGTAATATATTTTGACTTGTCCCAGCCCTACAGCCTTGGTTCACAGAATCACACAGTGGTTGTATCACTAGGAATGTAATAAAACCACATACTTAAACATAACAGTGGTAGAGTTACGATCTCTCCATCTGTGCTTGGCTATCGTGTATCTCGGCCTCTGCTGAAGCCTTGATGGTGCAACAGCTGTACAGGTATCACTAACCAGGGCATTAGGCATATTAGGAAACAATCTTTGTTTGTGCAATCTGCTGATCCTGCAAAAATCTTTAACTCAAAATGAATTTGGGAAGCTCGAATATTATGTACACCCTCCAGGTCATAATGCATGTATTCATTCGATAGTCTGGATGACAAGCAAACTCCCTACCCTCCTGACTTCACTTGGGTCATGCTGCTCAAAACACGGATATTTTTTATGATGGCCTTATTTAGTCATGGGAAACGTGTGGTTTGATGGAGTCTGCTGGATATGTGATACACTGACTAACATATTTCACATGTTAACATGGGCATGTCTTGAGAGATGTGATCAATGCAGAATTTACATCTGATCTACTTTTTGTTGTCATGCAAACGGTTTCATGATTTCACTGATTTGATTTTCCGATCAGTCTAACCCATTGTATATTAATTGTACACTATTTTTGCTTTAACATTCAACATTCAACATTCCACATAAGTATGTAATTTTACATGTTTTATAAAGGAGTGTCAGGTTTGTTTGCAGTGAATGCAAGGAGGTAGTGTTTTGAATCTTCACGGTTTGGTAATGTCACTGAAGTGATGACAGGCTGATCCTGTCTCGATGGCCACAGGCTCATCACCTGTGTTAGGTCCAAGAGGTGAAGGTCACAGCATCAGGCTAAAGGGGAGCTCACTGTTGCTTGTTATACCGTTGTGATAAGGTTGTTATTTTATGGCTGAAAAGACTTTTTGCTCCCAACTATCAAATGTTTGTGATCAGATTTCTCTAAAGGTATAAATGGGGTATGCCATTTGGGACATTTTGGAGATTTGGTTTTGACTTCAGTCCAGCTTGTTGAGCAATACGATGCAACACATTCCAACAGGGTTTTGACCACTGTGCCCCGATGTTGTATACATTCCGCCATTGATGTATGTACATGTATTATACAACATGTCCACCATATGCAGCGACCAGATTCAGGAAACTCTACCAAAGCGCCAACTGTATGCAGAGCTGTCTGTACAATCCATGTGTATTTATAGGCAGTAGTGTCTGGATGGAATGTAGTTGTGGTATATATACCAGGCTCCATCTGTGTATTGATATGCAGTAGTGTCTGGATGGAACTAGTTGAGGTATATATACCAGGCTCCATCTGTGTATTGATAGGCAGTAGTGTCTGGATGGAACTAGTTGTGGTATATATACCAGGCTCCATCTGTGTATTGATATGCGGTAGTGTCTGGATGGAATGTAGTTGAGGTATATATACCAGGCTCCATCTGTGTATTGATATGCGGTAGTGTCTGGATGGAATGTAGTTGAGGTATATATACCAGGCTCCATCTGTGTATTGATATGCGGTAGTGTCTGGATGGAATGTAGCTGAGGTATATATACCAGGCTCCATCTATGTATTGATATGCGGTAGTGTCTGGATGGAACTAGTTGTGGTATATATACCAGGCTCCATCTGTGTATTTATAGGCAGTAGTGTCTGGATGGAACTAGTTGAGGTATATATGCCAGGCTCCATCTGTGTATTGATATGCGGTATTGTCTGGATGGAACTAGTTGAGGGATATATACCAGGCTCCATCTGTGTATTGATATGCAGTAGTGTCTGGATGGAATGTAGTTGTGGTATATATACCAGGCTCCCTCTGTGTATTGATATGCGGTAGTGTCTGGATTGAACTAGTTGAGGGATATATACCAGGCTCCATCTGTGTATTGATATGCAGTAGTGTCTGGATGGAACTAGTTGAGGTATATATACCAGGCTCCATCTATGTTTTGATATGCGGTAGTGTCTGGATGGAACTAGCTGAGGTATATATGGCAGGCTCCATCTGTGTATTGATATGCAGTAGTGTCTGGATGGAATGTAGTTGAGGTATATATACCAGGCTCCCTCTGTGTATTGATATGCGGTAGTGTCTGGATTGAACTAGTTGAGGGATATATACCAGGCTCCATCTATGTTTTGATATGTGGTAGTGTCTGGATGGAACTAGTTGAGGTATATATACCAGGCTCCATCTATGTTTTGATATGCGGTAGTGTCTGGATGGAACTAGCTGAGGTATATATGGCAGGCTCCATCTGTGTATTGATATGCAGTAGTGTCTGGATGGAATGTAGTTGAGGTATATATACCAGGCTCCCTCTGTGTATTGATATGCGGTAGTGTCTGGATTGAACTAGTTGAGGGATATATACCAGGCTCCATCTGTGTATTGATATGCAGTAGTGTCTGGATGGAACTAGTTGAGGTATATATACCAGGCTCCATCTATGTTTTGATATGCGGTAGTGTCTGGATGGAACTAGCTGAGGTATATATGCCAGGCTCCATCTGTGTATTGATATGCAGTAGTGTCTGGATGGAATGTAGTTGAGGTATATATACCAGGCTCCATCTGTGTATTGATATGTGGTAGTGTCTGGATGGAACTAGTTGAGGTATATATACCAGGCTCCCTCTGTGTATTGATATGCGGTACTGTCTGGATGGAACGTAGCTGAGGTATATATGCCAGGCTCCATCTATGTATTGATATGCGGTAGTGTCTGGATGGAACTAGTTGAGGGATATATACCAGGCTCCATCTGTGTATTGATATGCGGTAGTGTCTGGATGGATCTAGTTGAGGTATATATACCAGGCTCCATCTATGTATTGATATGCGGAAGTGTCTGGATGGAATTAGTTGAAGTATATATGCCAGGCCTCAAGGAATGAATTCTTTTATTCTTTCATTTAAGCTGAATATGTTGGTTTTCAAAGCATGGACACATGCAGAATACTGTAAGCCATGTATGTAATGTTCAGTATGCTGTGCATGAAAATTAGACAATTAGAAGGCCAATCATATTGTTCTTGTTCTGTGGATTTTCCTGGTAAATATATTTCAAGATGCATAAGGAAAAACTTAAAAAAACATGCCAGTTGTCTCAAGGTTAATGTGACAAAAAAACCTCTTGAATGAAATTCAGAGAAAACAATATACATGTATTAAACAGGAAAACTATTGGCCTTGCATGAATAATATATGTCAAGTTAAGCATGAATGTTGCTAGTTGAGAAAGATGTTCCAGGAGGCGGTCAACTTGGAGGAAGGACATCCTTTGCGGATTGGTGATACTTTTGTTTCAGAGTCGGAACGACCTGTATTACAAAGTGCTGACTACATCTATTTAGTGAGGACCAATTCTATTATAGTCAGGACTTCTGTTACATATTGTGGACTAGTTCTCGTTGATTTTGTTTATAGATAGGGATGTGTATGTTGCCAGTTCGGTTGATGTCTGTGATAGTTGAATAATTGTATCACCCATCTGTGATGAATTTATAAACAACCTATTTTCTACATCTGTTGTCTGTTATCATTTTAAAGGCTGCTGAAGTCCTATGTACACCATATAAAACTAACGCAGCCTGATCTGGGTGTCGGGGCACGGGTGGAACAGTCATCTAAGGCGCATGAATTCACATTGCAGAGGTGCGTCCCTTGGCACAACAATGATTGAGGGTTCAAATCCGGGTTTGCCCTGATTATATTTCTAGGTTTGTCAGGACCATACCCATGCTCATGGGTTTCATGAGACCTGCATTTCTTCTGGCTTTCGTCCAATATTAGCATTAAACACATACCGGTATACCTGAAAAACTGTTTTAGGTAGTGTTAACCTCAACTCAAGAGAAAATGTAATCTGGCTGCAGGCAATTGTAAGAGGCAAGTAAAATGAGTGTTTGGTGGACTAGAGATCACTGGTGTGTGTTGTCTATGAGGACCTAAGATCACTGGAATGTGTTGTCTATGAGGACCTAGGATCACTGGTGTGTGTTGTCTATGAGGACCTAGGGATCACTGGTGTGTGTTGTCTATGAGGACCTAGAGATCACTGGTGTGTGTTGTCTACATTGAGGACCTAGGGATCACTGGAGTGTGTTGTCTATGAGGACCTAGGATCACTGGTGTGTGTTGTCTATGAGGACCTAGGATCACTGGTGTGTGTTGTCTATGAGGACCTAGTATCACTGGTGTGTGTTGTCTATGAGGACCTAGGGATCACTGGTGTGTGTTGTCTACACTGAGGACCTAGGATCACTGGTGTGTGTTGTCTATGAGGACCTAGGATCACTGGTGTGTGTTGTCTATGAGGACCTAGGATCACTGGCGTGTGTTGTCTACACTGAGGACCTAGGATCACTGTTGTTTGTTGTCTTTTAGGACCTAGGATCACTGGTGTGTGTTGTCTATGAGGACCTAGGATCACTGGCGTGTGTTGTCTATGAGGACCTAGGATCACTGGTGTGTGTTGTCTACACTGAGGACCTAGGAATCACTGGTGTGTGTTGTCTACACTGAGGACCTAGGGATCACTGGTGTGTGTTGTCTACACATAGGACCTAGGGATCTCTGGTGTGTGTTGTCTACACTGAGGACCTAGGAATCACTGGTGTGTGTTGTCTACACATAGGACCTAGGATCACTGGTGTGTGTTGTCTACACTGAGGACCTAGGAATCACTGGTGTGTGTTGTCTACACATAGGACCTAGGGATCACTGGTGTGTGTTGTCTACACATAGGACCTAGGATCACTGGTGTGTGTTGTCTACACTGAGGACCTAGGAATCACTGGTGTGTGTTGTCTACACATAGGACCTAGGATCACTGGTGTGTGTTGTCTACACTGAGGACCTAGGAATCACTGGTGTGTGTTGTCTACACATAGGACCTAGGGATCACTGGTGTGTGTTGTCTACACATAGGACCTAGGATCACTGGTGTGTGTTGTCTACACTGAGGACCTAGGAATCACTGGTGTGTGTTGTCTACACATAGGACCTAGGATCACTGGTGTGTGTTGTCTACACTGAGGACCTAGGGATCACTGGTGTGTGTTGTCTACACTGAGGACCTAGGGATCACTGGTGTGTGTTGTCTACACTGAGGATCTAGGGATCACTGGTGTTTTACGGCTTGACGAGTTGTTGCTGTAATTATGGAGAGCCTTTGGAAACCTTCTAGAACATTGCTCAGAGAGATTGGTTGACACAGATTCGAAAGAGTTAGAGTAACCGGTATACCAAGCACCGAAAGCATCCAGGCACATGTCTGTTAAGTATTGAGAATCATGAAAGGGCCTCCAACGTGGTATACTAAAAGTTCAGCCAAAATGCTGCTGATCTGGTCAATATGCGCCGATGACGCGCTATACCTGTATTGATGCTCACTCTGTCAAACATTAGTTTTCCTGTTCAAGTCTGTTGTTTCTCTGGGATATGATACTTCTGAAAACTCACCCATATATTCCCATGCTTTCACAAAAGGACACACATATTTTCCACCAGGAACATATTTATTCTGGCATTTAGGAATAGTCGTCTTGACAAGTACATAAATTAACAGCTACGTGTCAATGGTAATAAATAAATGGCAGTGTGAAAAAGTGAAACAATTAAAAAAATGCAAAGCGAGATTATACATTTTAACAGTACTAAGAACGAGTCGCTATATATACAGACACATACATGTCGAAATTCAACAAAACAATTTACACATCTACCACTAATGATATCATTAACTGATTTGCCATATGATAAGCTATTCTTGACCCTTTATGAAGTTAATTCCAAAACAATCCACGTACATTTTGCCAAAGGCTCTCAAATATTTGTGCGTTTCAGTATCTCATCAAATAATGTAGTTAACAACACACTTTAGTTTTATTCATGATCATATCATTTTTTAACACCCACCTGCCATGTGCGCAAAGCGTGTACATTCTAACATCCCCGGTTTAATGATAAAAAGCAAACGCAAAATATTATCTGTAGCCCATAGGAGAAATATTCTAAAATGCCATTTTTCTACCAGGTACCCATCTTACAACTAACTAATGCAACGCATCAATGTATTATTACAATAACAATCTTCACACTCTGGTAAGCCAGGAAAGATGGTCACTGATAACAGGAATATAGATTTGATGACGGACCAAATATTTTGAAAAAGATAATGTTTTTATATAAAATAAATACCTAAACGAAAACGTGCCTATATTTTAACCATAATTTGTGAAAATAAACACTACCAGCAGTGATACTGTATATCAACAATCAGACCCCATACAAAATATATTTGTTATTAATTATTTGAAATAAGTCACAGATTTCTTTTGACGGATCAATTCTCAATGGATGCTGCGGTGGACTCCCTTCGAAAGCTCCTTCCGCACGCGCCACAACGTCGTCGTACAGAGCTCCGCTAACGGGCTGTCGCTGTGAAGAGATTGCAGGCGATGTACACGTCACACGACAACAAGCGCCTGAAACCCCATTCGCTGAGCTCGCACTCTACATCGGGGTGTCGTTGAGAGAATTCTGGCTGCCAGTATCGTCATTGTCGTCGTCATCATCGCTCTTACTTTCTTCATCCTTTTCTTCCTTCATACAAGCGATGAATTCTGTGGGGGGAAAAACAATACCGTTTGAATATCAGAACAATATCCAACATTTATCAGCGATATTTTACAGACAGTATTGCCAAAAATAACGGTTTCTTTAAGATATCGCCATATGATCATGTCGATGTTGTTTATCTTGTACTAATAAATTCTGACCTTCAAAATCGATCCTGCCATCACCATCGATGTCGACCTCGGCAATCATCTCGTCAACTGAAATAAGGGTAAATACGGTAATAGCCAGTGTAAGAAATGCACAGGGGGTTAGTGTATGAGAGTGATAATTATGCCGTGTACATGTAGAGTGAGTGAGTGAGTCAGGTTTTACGCCGCTTTCAGCCATATTCCAGCAATATCACGGCGGGGACACCAGAAACGGGCTTCACACATTGTACCCATGTCGGGAATCGAACCCGGGTCTTCGGCGCGACGAGCGAATGCTTTAACTACTAGGCTACCCGAACGCCCCTAAGTCCAAATGATCTCCAGCGAGGTGGCCTTGCTTTGGTTACTGATGGCCTATAGCCCGTGTTTTAAACTGTATTAATATAGAATACTAAACGAGCCTCCGTGTAATACCAATTTTATGAAACGAGTGAATAGTTCTGGTATCTGACGAGCGAAAGCGAATTAGATACCACAACCATTCACGAGTTTCATAAAATAAGTTTTACACGGGAGCGAGTTTAGTATTTTATTTATTACTTTCCATTAATACCGTTTTTCGAATAATACTGTTGAGTGTGAATAGGCTGACACCTACACGAACCACGGCATAATCCTATTGAGTAATACTTCAAACACGTCAAAAGTTGAAACGTATGAATTGAATACCATACAACGGTCCACCTTTAGAATTCAGGCGTCCGTTCAACAAAATTATCGTAGCGCTGAGGTTATCGCACTTCACATACTTTAACTTAGACTAACGAATGTAGTTGCGCCTCAATACGAATGCCTTGTGGAACAGGGCCTTGCACCTCAAAGTTTACAATTACGTCATAATACCCGATGACGTAATTTGTGGAATTTTGTTGCAAGATCCATCGGCGAAACAATGCCATGTGACGTCAGCCTAGCAACGAGTGTGCATAAGTTCCTTTCAGTGATCTATCATCTCCACACGCAATGTCGTTGAATAAGCCAAGGGATGTTGAGAGCTTTCAATATTTGTTCGTGAAACGTGTTCCGAGAGTACATAAGCACGCGTTTTGGTATTACACAATGTGTAATACAGCTGTATGTTTATTAAACGGGTGATCTCTTCACGGGCAAGTAATAAATAATATTGTCATGCCTAAATATGTTTGAAAACCATAATTTGTGAAATTAAACACTACCAGCAGTGATACTGTAAATCAACACTGTGGTATCACAATGACTGGCCGGACTGCGCTCAATGTTTTCCATGACCTAGTCACAGGTCAGTACTATCGGGACAACATCATTGCACCACTCGTGCTGCCATTTGCACAACGTGTTGGGCAACGTTTCGTATTTCAAGATATAATGCACGTGCTCATCGTGTCAGGATTGTGACCCAATTCCCCCAGCTGCAAAACATCCATGCAATCCATCCTCACCGTCCCCCTGTTAAACACGCCTTGGACACGATGAGTGGAACAACACTGGAGTCAAGCTGACATTGGTCGACTCATCAGAAGCATGCCTCGAAGAACATTGGTGGTTTTACCCGATATTAGTTGGTTTTGTTGTTCTTGTTTTACGCCGCTCTCAGCAATATTCCAGCTTTATGACGGTGGTCTGTAAATAATCGAGTCTGGACCAGACAATCCAGTGATTAATATCATGAGCATCGATCAACGCCATTGGGATCGATGACATGCATCAACCAAGTCAGCGAGCCTGACCACCCGATCCCGTTAGTCGCCTTTTACGCCAAGCATAGTCGCCTCCGATATTAGTGACATTGGCTGCAAAATGCAACGCAAATTTCGAATTTGACCCCGGCCTCTTTAACGACCTTGTTCGGCACCATCTCATCACACCAACCATGAGAACCCATTAGATCCGATCGCCTACTCCCTAGCAGATATGAGCGCCAGGCAGGGTAAGGACAAGTACCATCAACAAGTACCATCTTTTAACGTCTTTGGGTATGACGCGGCCGGGGATCGACCTTCCGCTCTCCGAGCTGACGCTCTACCAGTAGACCACGGAGGCGGCCCCAGCATGATCTGACAAATGTGTTTGGTTTAACGTCTGTTCATCAACAAATGTACGTACTTTCCTCCTCAGTGAGGTCTTCTCCCATACACTGTAGCACTGCCCTCAAGTCAGACGCCGTGATGTACCCACACCCAGACTTGTCAAACACCTGCAACAAACACCATGACATATACAGACGAGTGTGTGAGTGAGTATGCTTTTTTGCCGCCCTCGGTAATATTCAAACCATATCACGGCGTGATACCAGAAATAGGTTTCACTGATTATACTCATGTTGGGAATTGAACCCCGGACCTCATTGCTCACATAGAGGCGAACAAGTAATGTATGATGCTATGATCTTAATCGGTCAAAATGAATGCTTGATCATTAAAAGGCACTTTAAACATGAATAAGAAATGACGTGATTGCAAGGGGACGATGTTGTATGTCCGGCCATATTCGGTAATTAGAGTGAGTGAGTGAGTGAGTTGGGTTTTACGCCGCTTTTAACAGTATTCCAGTTATATCACGGCGTGTCAGCTTAATGTGGGAGGAAAGCCCGAAGTGATGCAGGTCCTAGACGTTTACCACTTCGGTGAAACCCACGAGCACGGGTATGGTGCTGACAAACCTAGAAACATAATCGGGGCGAACCGGGATTCGAACCCACAATCATAGGTTTCTGGCGTGTCCAAGGGACGCAACTCTGCACAGCGAATCGCGGCGCCTTAGACGACTGGGCCACCCGTGCCCCCTCGGTAATTAGAACCATATGTGAAAATGGGACGTCAGATCTGTGTAATTAGGGCAAACATTCCCTGTTATTTTCCGTTCACATTATAAAGTTGCGTTAGTTGGATAAACAAAGTGGTGTTTGAACGACTTGAATCAAACTTGCTGGGCTGCCATATGCCTCAACCGTAGACCGCCTTTAACATGTGTAGTGTTTCCAAAGAAATCTTGTAATCTGTGTTCATAAGACATCAGCCTCAACTCCTATGAAGTTAAAGAATTCCCATTATGGCTATAGTTGATCATTGAGATAAAATATTAACTATAGTAATAGGGGGAAAATCGGTTGTTCCTTTAATGTCTTTTGAATATTTTTTGGACCGAAATCTGGAACAAACCGCCTCACAATCCTATAAATAGACAGGTCGTCTCAAGGCTCCTTACAGTGAAGGCTTGCCGGAGTTCCTCCTCCTCGTCCTCCTCCGACTGCTCGCTGCTGATGCCGCCCATGTTCGCCATCACCTGTACGAACTCCTCGAACGTGAACGTGCCGTCACCTGCCACACGGGAGAGAGAGAGAGAGCGCGCCTTTAAATACCCATACAGTAAAACTTAATCGTGTAAATTGTCTTTACTGTGGGACCCTGGCTCGGTAATACTCACAATGCACACATAGACACACACACAGAGACACAAACACACACACAATGCACACACACAGACAAACACACGCACACACACACACAGAGAGACACACATGTACACACACACACGCACACACATGTACACACACAGACACACACACATGTACACACACACACAATCACGCACATACACAAACACACACACACACACAGAGACAAACACACGCACACACATGCACACAAACACAGAGCATATATACACATACAGCTTGCGTTATACACTACACACACATACACACAACATACATACACTTACAATCAAACACACAGAGCATACATACTCACACAGCTTACATACCAGAAGAGCCACGTCCATCCGATTTCCCACTTTAAAACTTGTCTGGTAACTAACGAACACAACATACCAGGTCTGAATTAAGAAGGTTCGTTATCTCGGATAAACCATTAAAAAGATGTAAAAAGTTGATCCGCAAGTGCTTGATTTCATTATCAATTAATATCCTGTTATTAGCAAGATCCTCAAGAAATTAATTTACAAAATACTTTACAAAATCTGTTTTAACAGGAAGCAGAGTGAAAAGCGGCTATGACCGATATAGATGTGCTCAAGACAGTGGTCAGTAAATGAATCGTTCCAGTGACTAGCGATACTATTCAACGATTAACCTCATAGGTTTCTGCAGCTCGTTATACCCATTATACGTCACTGGTGTGCATGACTATTGCATATGGAACATGACACACACAAATCCATCAAACGGTTATATTAACTCAGCTCCTTGTGACGGCGCGGCTGCTCCTAGAACTTGACACAGACATCCCCTATATTGTATTTCATTACCCCGCCACATTGATGTATAGCGAGGTAATCATGTCGCCTATAGAAGCATAGAAATGTATTATCATTAAACCACGACATAAACAAGCTCATAACATATAACATACTACTGGTTAGTTGTAGAGTGTCAGCTCCATGAAACAGCGTTTGGTTATAAATTCGGGATACTGTCTTCATCAGCTTTCTGTCTCGGGAAACTTATTTGAGGATCAAAGGCGTTATATAAATAAATCATCAAAGAAATGTTCCGATATCGGCATCAGGTGTTGGTTTGCGAGGAGCCTGGTGAGGACTGTAAATATGTCTCCGATTCTAGGTATAGTGTTGCCATAGTGATTCATTCTCATACTACCGCCTCCGTGGTCTTGTGGTAGAGCGTCCGCCTGGAGAGCGGAAGGTCCAGGGTTCGATCCCGGGCCGCGTCATACAAAAAGACGTTAAAAGATTGTACTTGTTGTTACCCTGTCTGGCGCTCGGCATTAAGGGGCTAAAACAAGGACTGGTCGGCTCGGAGTCAGTATACTGTGTCTGAGTGGGGTATTCATGTTAAACTGCGGCATGGTATCTCAGTGAGCTAGCACTATAAATCGGCATCAGTCCGGACTAGTACAAGCAGCCACACACACACATACACGTGCATGCACGTCGCTATATAAGTGCAATAATCTTGGACGCGACGTTAAACCCAATCTCACCTCACCTCATTCTCATACTTTCCTATGTTGCCATAGTGATTCATTATTACACCTTTCTATGTTGCCATAGTGATTCATTATTACTCCTTCCCATGTTGCCATAGTGATTCATTCTCATACTTTCCTATGTTGCCACAGTGATTCATTCTTATACCTTCCTATGTTGCCATAGTGATTCATTCTAATACCTATCTATGTTGCCATAGTGATTCATTCTGACACCTTCCAATGTTGCCATAGTGATTCATTCTTATATCTTCCTATATTCCCATAGTGATTCATTCTTATACCTTCAAATGTTGCCATAGTGATTCATTCTTATATCTTCCTATATTGCCATAGTGATTCATTCTTACTCCTTCCTATGTTGCCATAGTGATTCATTCTTACTCCTTCCTATGTTGCCATAGTGATTCATTATTACACCTTCCTATGTTGCCATAGTGCTTCATTATTACACCTTCCTATGTTGCCATAATGATTCATTCTTATACCTTCCTATGTTGCCATAGTGATTCAATCCGACACCTTCAAAAGTTGCCATAGTGATTCATTCTTACACATTCCTATGTTGCCATAGTGATTCATTATTTCACCTTCCTATGTTGCCATAATGATTCATTTTTATACCTTCCTATGTTGCCATAATGATTCATTCTGATACCTTCCTATGTTGCCATAGTGATTCATTCTGACACCTTCCTATGTTGCCATAATGATTCATTCTTATACCTTCCTATGTTGCCATAATGATTCATTCTTATACCTTCCTTTGTTGCCATAGTGATTCATTCTTATACCTTCCTATGTTGCCATAATGATTCATTCTTACACCTTCCAATGTTGCCATAGTGATTCATTCTTACACCTTCCTATATTGCCATAGTGATTAGTTGTTACACCTCATATGTTGCCAGAGTGATTCATTCTTATATCTTCCTATGTTGCCATAGTGATTCATTCTTCCACTTTCCTTTGTTGCCATTGCGATTCATTCTCACGCTTACCATGGTTTAAAGGATATTTAAAGAGAAACTCCTCCCCAGTTTGGTTAAAACTGTAAAACCGTGAGCGAGGGCTCATGAAACGTCTAAATGCAAGAAATAGCAAAAGAAAATTAAGAAAACATCGGGATACCTTACAGTGAAACAAAACAATGTATCGCGGCATAAAAGGAATTCTATCAAAGCGTGTGAGAGAAAGATCACGTGCAGCATGCACGCGACAAAGTCATGGCATGTAAAACAGGACATCCTTTCATCAACTACCCCCGTGACTTAGTGGGAAAACAGTGGGTTACAAAACTTAACGCGATGCGTCATGGAGTTTTCACTTGAAAAAAAGTTGTTACATTTAACAAATTAAAACCAACATTATATTCACATCAAAAGGCCACTTTGTGTCAATTGTCATTTGTAAAACCCCTCAACAGGTCTCACGTAGTAGTACCTCTCACAAGGTTACCGTGAGATAGGAAGATACCTACAATACAATAGGTAAAAGTTCTATAAGAGCTGGCGGAGGTAGGCATTTTAGAAACATGAGAATGGATGAGAATGCAACCGTTGTATAAATTGTTCTTGACCTCATGATTAACACATGTTTGGGAAGCATATGTGTAAAAGGCATCGTTTTTTGTGCTATAATCAGTTGCTGTATCGCTTTTAATAGCTTTAAGATGGGCACAATGAAACATCTTCGAACATCTTCCATATGAAACAGGAAATGTTTCGATCATTGCTTTCAAACCGGGCATGATGCATACACGTCCATAAAATTAGATGGGTGAACTGGTGAGTAACCAAGAACGGTTCATCTGGGTGCAGGTACTCACGCTGTGTATGAACTAGCCGATCGCGCTGATGTTTCCCTTAATTAAGTGTCATAGGGTTTCTGCCACCGTTTCATACATGCAAAGTTTTTCGAATTCCTTGCAAGGAGCGGCGGAACAGTTTTTTGAGGACCCATAACTCGTTTCGGTTCAAAACATCCGGTGATGTACTTTATGCTTGTCAATCCTGACGACAAATTAGTTTGGTTGAGCCCTATCAGTGTCAGTATCAACACACAACAACATCCACCCACAACAACAACAATCCACTCGCCATTCTGGCAACAGACGCCCTGATCTATTCTGACACGCTCAACTCACCAACACGTGGCTCAACTCACCAACACGTGGCTCAACTCACCAACACGTGGCTCAACTCACCAACACGTAGCTCACCTCACCAAGACGTAGCTCAACTCACCAACACGTGGCTCAACTCACCAACACGTAACTCAACTCACCAACACGTAGCTCAACTCACCAACACGTAACTCAACTCACCAACACGTGGCTCAACTCACCAACACGTAGCTATCGTCACCAACACGAAACTCACATAGCTCAAGTCACCAACACGAAACTCAACTCACCAACACAACACGTAGCATAACTCACCGTCACGTAGCTCAAGTCACCAACACGAAATTCAACTCACCAACACATAGTTCTACTCACCATCGATGTCTATCTCCTTGATCATATCCTTGAGTTCATCCCCTGACGGGAACTGTCCCAGGTTCCTCATGACGGTGCCCAACTCATCCGTGGAGATAGACCCGTCTCCATCCTTGTCGAACAGTCGGAAGGCCTCTCTCAACTCTGAATAAAACATAGGTAAGTATGGTCGTGACATACAGCCTTCAGCAGACAACTGCCTATCACCACGGTCGAGATATGCTTGCCGTAACCTGTATATCTACAAAAGACTGAGTGATAGAATTCCAACTGGCGTTATACTTAGCAAAACATATATATACAGAATAGATATACAGTCCACAGCTGCAGGAATCAAGTATCTAAGATTATTAATCTGCTCCAGAAAATCCAGCGAATTTGTCCAAGAAACGTGTCACAGACAGCAATTACAGAATGTCAGGGTCGGTCACGGAGAAGAGTTGAACCGTCTCTAAGACACTAATACAATGTCATCACGATACACTGAGAACTATTTTTCACGTTTTCTCTTCAACTTTCCACGACGTCAGACTCTGTTTATAATTATTTGGATGAAAGAAAGAATGTTGGCTATGTAACTCTTCCAGAAAATGCTGATGAAAGTGGTGAAACTAGCGGTGGGATTTCCGACAGCTGCTGCTGGAGAAGAGATGCTCTGTCTTCTAGAACCCAGCTAGCACTGCTTCAGTTCCCTGTCTCTGCCAGCCTGCAAGAAGGACAGTCCTTGTCACGTTGCTCGCGGAAATGTCATGGCTAGCATAAACAAGTTATTATTACAATGGGCAGATGACGAGGAATACTGTCATTGACGTAGTCACTCTCCACGCCTCGAGGCGAGTCACTACAACAGATTAACGTACCTGTTTTTCCCAAAGAGGGTAATGTGACAGATAATATCACGAATGAGAAAGAAAATGAAATCGTATATACTAGTAGTGTTTCATCTGACCTATTAGGATCATTTGAGAAATAAGATAAAATAAAACCGATCGAACACTGTCTCCCTGATAATTAGTGCATGCGTGTATCCTCCGTGTCTGAACACTTCAAGTCTTAGAGGTTCAAAACTTTGGAGGAAACCTCAAATATGGTGTGGACAAACCAAAGATAAAGATCACTGCGAATCTGGAATTCGAACCCACGATCATAGGATCGCGGCTCTCCCAAGGGACGCGACTCTGTAGAGCGGCGACTGAGACGACTGGCCTCCGTGTCCCCGTATTAATTAAAATCGAATAGTTGTGAAGTGAATGGCGGTATTTCAGACTTTAAACAAAAGCCAGGCAGTAAACTGGTTTGTGTGCTCCAGGTTCGACCACATTGTATAGGTCATCCGTCGTCAGCTGTGATCTGTATTGCTGCTGATGGACCAAGCGCACCTTTAACAGAGGGATGCTTTAATTGACTCCCCATCTCTGTACATGTATCTGTCTACCGAGTATAACCGCCTCCGCGGCCCGGTGGGTAGAGCGGAAGGTCGGTGGCTCGATACCCTGGTCGCGTCATATCAAATGACGTTAAAGGATGTTACTTGACAATACCACCCGTGAAGATCCGGGTCAGAATAGTTCTTCGGCAACCAATGCTTGTCGTTAGAGGCGACTATCGGGGTCAAGTGGTCAGGATCGCTGACATGGTTGATGCATGTCATTGTTTTTCAATTGCGTAGATCAATGATCATGATTTCAGTTCATAGTTTGGTTAGTCCAGCTTGGGTTATTTCCAGGCCGCCCGTATATATCTGGACTATTACGTGGCGTAACAACATCACTCATGTCAACTGTTGGATGACTCACAGGTTTGTGTAACTATTTAAATGTCAGTTGAGGTATGACGTATCTGGATGGCTTTCAGGCAGTGTGTAATCACCATTTCTCTTCAGTTATTCCCATTATGCGTAAACATGTAGACTGGCAGTACAGGATAACAGGACATATACAAATAGTGTGATCTCGAAGGCGGATAACATGTTACAGGACTACAGTAAAGACCAAGTGACTGTCCATACACACGAGTACATGCTGCTTTATAACTCAGACACATATGTTGAAACTCAGATGAATGGCTTCCTGTTGAAACTCAAATATATGGCTTCCTGTTGAACTCAACTATATGGCTTCCTGTTGAAGTCAGATGTATGGCTTCCAGTGGAAATCAAATATATGGCTTCCAGTTGAAGTCAGATGAATGGCTTCCAGTTGAAGTCAGATGAATGACTTCCAGTTGAATCTCAGATAAATATGGCTTCCAGTTGCCTGAGTCTACTATTCTAGACACACTGTTATGCAATTTCATGCAAAATGATGGTTTTGTTCCTGTTTACGGTCTGTCAATCACGCACATGGAAAATGTCAATCATTTATACCTGCAGCTGGGATATATGTCGAGGTCCACTTAGACAAATTAGATTCTGTCATAAATGTAGAGAGGTGGCTTCAACGTGACTGACGGAACCCCACTCCATATTGTGCTGACATCAATAACTGGATTGTCTGGTCAAGACTCGATTATTTACAGTCCGCCGTCATATAGCTGGACTATTGCTGAGTGCGGCGTAAAATAACCAGCCAACCAACCAACCTTATTGTGCAAGGAAGTGTCACTGGACACTACTATCGGGATAACGTACTGACTCCCTCTGTTGTCCCGTGTGCAAGGTGTGTGGGTTGGCGTTTTGACTTTCAGGACGACAACGCCCGTGCTCACCGTGCACGAATCAATGTTCACCTCCAGCAGCACAACATTCATAGAACGCCATGGCCAGCACTGAGCCTAGACCCTTCCCCATTGAACTCGTCTGAGACATGATAGGGTGACGTGTACGTCAACGTCAACGTCATAGGCTGCCTTCCACGTTAAAATCATCATCATCATCATCATCATAATAACAACAACAACAACAACAATAATAATGCGCTAACTTCCACGCAACAAAGCATGTTCAAAGCGCTGACAACACTTGTACACTAAAAAGTCAAATGAGTTTTCAAACAAAAATGTTTTAAATCTTGACTTGGAAACATCAAGAGATGCGGCTGTTCTGAAAGACACTAGAAGAGCATTCCATTTCGTTGAAGCAGTTATTTAAAAAAGATCCTGCACCAAAAGATTTAAGTTTCCAAGTGGGGATGACGAGCTGACGTTTGTCATCAGACCGCAAGTTCCTAGATGGCGGGTACACATGGACAAGGTCGTTGAGACAAAATGGAGCTGTTCCAATCACACACTTGTACGTAAAGGTTAACAACACGAAGTTAACTCTTATTGCAATAGGCAGCCAATGAAGGGATCGTAACACTTAAGATAAGTGTGTTCTTACAGGTGACTTTGTTACCATTCTTGCCGCAGTGTTTGGAATCTTCTAGATCCTGTTAAGAATAGTGATCTTTATAGTGCAGCTGTGGCATCCACTGTCAGAAGGTGACGTATGGTACCGATGTTCTTCAAATGGCAGTAGCAACTACGACATAAGTACAGTAAATTACATTTATAACGAACTAACGGATATAACGAACTTATTTTAGTCCCGTGCTGTATATATGCTGTATATATGCTTATAACGAACTACGGTTATAACGAACTAAAATTAGTGGTCCCTTTGAGTTCGTTATAACCGTAGTTTACTATAGTTAACATTGTGAGTCATAGACAGGCTGGAATCAAGTTGAACTCCCAAGTTTCTGCCTACATGTAAAAATGGAATGTCTGATTTGCCCACAGAAAGATGTTATGTTGGCTGAACTTGGCCAGGCGCTGCAAGATGAGTGGGACAGACACCCTCAAATCGCCATTGAGAGACTCATACGCAGTAAACCCCGTTGGGTGAGTGAATGTCTGGTAAGTCGTGGCGGTATTACGCACTACTGATCCCAAAACGCCAACTTTTAATTTCACATCTTACCCTATCGTCCTTAAAGATCGTTGGCGGTCATAACATCTACCGTCATACTTAACTACTGGGTGTATGAGGTCCCCATTCGTTCGTTATTATCATGCATCTATAACTGGGAACTACTATCTCTAACAATTTTGGTGACGTTGATTTATTTCCGAGTATCCTCTAAATGTGAAAATAAAGTAGGGTGGTGATTAACTTTGTTCCTGGGGAATAGTTTGGTATTATTGTATCCAGTATGTGGAATACAACGGTAGCCTTTACAGAGTTGATGAGCATTCGTTAATGACAGAATATCCATACATTACCTCGTATCTGGGACTCCGAGTACTTCTGAAGGATGCTTTCCTGGAACACCAGAGCAAAATGGTACAGACACGTGGAACAACTACATGCAGTCTACTTACAGAACATCAAATACTCTGGGAAATTATATATATACCAGCCAGCGCACTAACACATACTGGTTAATGTAGATTACTGGTTAACTACTACATGCAGTCTACTTACAGAACACCAAATACTTTAGGCATTTTATATACCAGCCAGCGCACTATCACATACTGGTTAATGTTGATTACTGGTATGCAGTCTACTTACAGAACACCAAATACTCAAGGCATTTTATATACCAGCCAGCGCACTATCACATCCTGGTTAATGTTGTTTACTGGTGAACTGCTACATGCAGTGTACTTACGGAACACCAAATACTCAAGGCATTTTATATACCAGCCAGCGCACTTTCACATACTGGTTAATGTAGATTACTGGTTACGCTACATCGCTGAATATAGAAAACCTACAACACTACAGCAGTATTATTTGATATTAAACTACATTGTAACACCGTGGGCATTATTAGACTAATTAAACGTGTATCCCGGCAAACATAGCCCGGAGTGGACGAGGCGTCAATCAATGTCAATCAATATCTTTGTCCCACTTGCTGCAGATATTTATTCGGGTTGCCGGATCCATCGAACGACAACGTGGCTTATCGCTGTTTATCACGGGGGGATTGTATCTTTATTTGTTCCTGTAGCTGGCAATTGAATCACTCTGATCTGGCTCTACAATCGATACCCTCAGCTCCAAGACGCACGCTCTCCACACAACGATCTCATCACATGAGGAGATTGCAGGTTGATGTTTACACGTGGGAGCCCCTCGACCTGGGGTTACGGTGTCGTCGTGTTGTTGAGGGGGTGGGGATGGGGGTGGGGAAGCCGAAGCTACATACCCGACTGGGATGTGCTGATGGTTATGTATGTTAACCTATAGGCTACATACCCGACTGGGATGTGCTGATGGTTATGTATGTTAACCTATAGGCTACATACCCGACTGGGATGTGCTGATGGTTATGTATGTTAACCTATAGGCTACATACCCGACTGGGATGTGCTGATGGTTATGTATGTTAACCTATAGGCTACATACCCGACTGGGATGTGCTGATGGTTATGTATGTTAACCTATAGGCTACATACCCGACTGGGATGTGCTGATGGTTATGTATGTTAACCTATAGGCTACATACCCGACTGGGATGTGCTGATGGTTATGTATGTTAACCTATAGGCTACATACCCGACTGGGATGTGGCGGTGGACGCATGTTAACCTATAGGCTACATACCCGACTGGGATGTGCTGATGGTGATGTATGTTAACCTATAGGCTACATACCAGACTGGGGTGTGGTGATGGTGATGTATGTTAACCTATAGGCTACATACCCGACTGGGATGTGCTGATGGTGATGTATGTTAATCTATAGGCTACATACCCGACTGGGGTGTGATGTTGGACGCATGTTAACCTATAGGCTACATACCCGACTGGGTTGTGGTGATGGTGATGTATGTAAACCTATAGGCTACATACCCGACTGGGGTGTGGTGATGGTGATGTATGTTAACCTGTAGGCTACATACCCGACTGGAGTGTGCTGGTGGTGATGTATGTTAACCTACAGGCTACATACCCGACTGGGGTGTGGTGATGGTGATGTATGTTAACCTATAGGCTACATACCCGACTGGAGTGTGGTGATGGTGATGTATGTAAACCTATAGGCTACATACCCGACTAGTGTGAGCTGATGACGTATGTAAAATATGGTCCAGCAATAGACAACGAGCTCGAGCATTCTGTGACATGCAAGGAGGAGGGGATGGGTCAAGTATTTTGAAAAAAGGGCGGGGTATGTGCACATAATACCCAAGGCTGGAGATGCAGTTAACATGATAGGTGTCAAATAAAGGTTGTGGGTGCGCATCCCCTGCATCACCACCCACCCCCACCCCCACCCCCACCCCAAACCCCACTCGTGGGTAGGTATGGAATCCTAGAAGGTACATTGTCGCCATTGGAAAAAGTAGACTGTGACATTTAACGACAGCGCCGCAACGCGAAAATGTCCCTTTTATGGTTTCGTACGAAACGTACTTTGATATTTATTAAGTGAGTGAGTGAGTTGGGTTTAACGCCGCTTTTAACAGTATTCCAGTTATATCGCGGCGTGTCAGCTTAATGTGGGAGGGAAGCCCGAAGTGATGCAGGTCTCAAACGTTTACCATTTCGGTGAAACCCGCGAGCACGGGTATGGTGCTGACAAATCTAGAAACATAATCGGGGCGAACTGGGATTCGAACCCACAATCATAGGTTTCTGGCATGCCCAAGGGACCCAACTCTGCACAGCGAATGGCGGCGCCTTAGACGACTGGGCCACCGACGCAACTCTGCACAGCGAATCGCGGCGCCTTTAGACGACTGGGCCACCCGTGCCCCGGATATTTATTAAGGCAAAAACTTCCGTGTACTGTTATTGGTCATGCTGTCACTTTTATCCTAAAGTCGTGTTGGTTATATTCAAGTACATGATGCATTCTCACCATATTTATCATGTCACAGTTTATTCTGTTATTTCGTTTTTGCTCTTAGTCATTGTCTATTTAGTAAATTAACCATCCCATTCATAATATAATTCTAAGATGTCAAATTAAGGTATTTGTATCAGAGGTTGACATTTGTTATCATTTCACGTTCTTCTATGACTATAGCAATTCATTTTAACACAACCCCATGGACTGGGACACAAACGACCCTCACAGCGGTCTTTAGACGTGAGGGGGCACGGGTGGCCCGGTCGTCTAATGCTCCAAAGTTTCCTGTGCAGAATTGCGCCTCATGGACGTGCCAGAATGACAAGGTCGTGGTTTCAAAACAGAGATTCGCCTTGATTATGGTCCTTGGTTCGTGAGCACCATATCTCTGTTCGAGGGTTTCGCCAAATTGGTATACCTCAAATGTAACATCATTTCATATATACAACCTTGATATCCTTAACACTGTTCAGATCGCCGTTGAGGGGCTGTAGGGTAGCGTAGTGGTTAAAGCGTTCGCTCGTCACGCCGAAGACCCGGGTTCGAATCCCGACATGGGTACAATACGTGAAGCCCATTTCTGGTGTCCCCGGGCGTGATGTTGCTGGAATATTGCTAAAAGCGTCGTAAAACCATTTACAAAAGCGCCATACACTAATAATGTTAAGAATTCTTAATAGTATCCAATTTTCCCTTCCGGTGAGGGAAACTTGGGATGATACAGTTTCAGAGGCCGAGGAACGGAAGGATGATGGTTAGATTGTGTTCGAGGGCTGACAGATAGTAATATTTCACTAAACAGGTGGCAATAACTTATTTACTGCCTATTTATTTCATATTATCTTGTTTTGATGTTTACTCTCGTCATATATACTTTTGGGCCAGCTGTTTTATAGTTTGGAACGTATTTAAATATAATAACCTGTTGCTAATCAAAAATAGGAATTTCCATGACAAGAATGAATTATTTGTGAGGCCTTTTAATTATTGATTACGACATGAGAGAGAAGCCATCGATATCAACTACCAGAAAAATAATGTAATACCAAGGTTTGTCATCCTTGAAGCCGCATATCCAAATATACTCCAAGTTCAAACATGACCATCTATTGTATCCTGATCAGATTATGAACGGATCTATAGTTCACCTATTATTCAATCAGAACTGATGTCAGCAGCCGTTTAAACCTCGACCCTCGACACTCCTATCACCATGACAGTAGCCGCGCACTCAATGCTCTCGATGCAAGCAACATTAACGCAAAATACTCAGTTACGGGGTTTTGTTTGGGAGTATTAATCAAACAAATTGATGTCGATCAGACTCAAGTGAGCGTGGAAGATGGAGCTGTTCCCCTGTGAGACATTTGCATCCTTCTGTTGTACAGAGTTAATCAATCGCCTGCATACTGGGGGCTGCTAGGTATTGAGTAGACTTGCACAAGTCTCTAAGGCAATAATTATTAGTTTAATCATAATTTCAAGATTATGTATTAATAAGAACAAGTTGTCCCCATAAGAGACTGGAGTCCGTGTACTGTCCACATATCTAGACTTGCCTATTAGGAGGATAGAAGTACTACTCATACATGGGCTTTTCTTTCAGTACGGCCTTGGAGCAAGGCTAGGTATTGAGAAACTTACAACGGGGCGAGTATTTAACACGTCACCGATATAGGCAGCCTATTCACAATAATGGTCAAAGCTTTTTTTAAAACCTGATGTGAATGGGTGAGTGAGTGGGTGTCTGAGTGGGCGTCCAGTCAATGAATATGCATTAGATATATTACTGTATCAGTGGTGGAGATATGGTAGATTAGCTATGGGTATTTTCTGTCGTCTTCTTTGTATGTTAGACTAACGCTTGGTCTCTGAAAATATATTATTTTGATAGAATCATATAACTCTATTTAAATTGAAAAGGAGCCCCAGTGAGATGGGAGATTCAGATACTGAACCCGAGGAAAATCTAGACTTGTTTCTTTTAGAGCTTTTGCAGGGCTGGGCGAAACGGGAAATAATATGGTTCAGGGACTACTTTATGTGTATGTGTGGGATTTGGGGTGTGGGGCGGGAGTTGCTTGGGGGGGGAGGAGGGGGGGGGGGGGGGGGGGGGGGGGGTATAAAGTTCCGGGGTACGCTGTTATCCGTATTGAAAATAAGTTCTTTGTATCTATAACCTCATTCAGCTGCCACTGAAAAGGGGGCATATATAAATGTCTTTATTCGTTTACCGTTATGTCGAGCGTCAACTGGTACATTCCAATTCTTGTCTTATATTTAACTGTCACTCGTGTCTCATGTCACATATTTGTCATACCCGTAATAAATAAATTATTTGAATGTTAAATGTTTTACCAACATCTGACTCATGTAAGTATAAATGCCACATACAATGTCATATGAAACAGTCCAGGAAAATATATTAATCCAAGTATGTCGAAACAGTAGTAATTAACAACGTGATTTACTCCACATGGCACACAGCTGGATAAGATTATACAAGGCAATTAAAAAAGTCGAATCTGATGAAAATAGATATAACATTACGAACACTCTCTTTATGTTAATAGAAAGTACACGCTTTAAAAATATTTACCCGTATTTAAATAATGATGACTCCCTGAGTCCGACTGCGGCAATGTCGGACAAGTCCATTTTATGAACAGGGGGGGTAAATTTTGGCGATTACTGTACCTTTTCTCCCCATGCCGAATGTCACATCTCTCTCCCTTTTGGAAGCGATCGTTCGGCCATTGCGTTTATCTACACTGCCCAGCTATTATCATCTATGGGGAACAACTCACCACATTCGCGACCAACTCGTGTTATTCCGGGACAAGCCGATTAGCGACTCGTGCCCCTCATATGGCCATTTTTGCGACCGGGTTCCGTCTTAGCGCAAACGGGCATACCTAAAACAATTGTCAACTCGTTGCGTAATGGTTCACATACATTTCCCCATATATTTTATATGTTTCAGATGCAATTTAAATCATATTTGGACATGCGGAATTATACAGTATGATTGAACACATTTAACTGTGTCTTGGGTATATTTTTAGATGCAACACATATGTAAAATCAAAAATTATTTCTGTGGGATTCTTTGACGAAGAACTTGAAATCGTACGCGCATTCTGATTGGTTTGTCGTATTTTCGCACATAACATTCATCGATAGGGGGACGAGTCCTCTTGCAGGTTACGGAAAGGGGCGAGTGGTGACGAATGAACTCACCAGACACTTCCCTCTAAAAAACAACGTCGTCCAGTTTACGACGTCGTCAAGTTGCGAGCGCATGTTCGAATCTCCAGAAAGAACGTCACAATAGAACAACGTCACGAGAGAACAATGTTTTATCGTAAATTAAACGCTTTGGTTTTCATTGTTCTTTGCGATTTATCGTGTAGCTATCTTATATATTTATATAAACATATGTCGTCTAACGATCTACGAAGGAGCTCGAGTAAGCTAGGTTGGTGTTCCACTTTGCAGAACCATCAGTCTAACATTTCCTTGAAGACTCACACTAGCCTGATTCATCCAGAAAATCAACATTAACAGCAATATTACAGAATATGATATATTATCGAATAGCGTGCTATCAAGGACCGGTAACCGAATATCAACCACCATTAATGTTTGTGTTGTCTCCAAGCAAAGTCAATACCACAGCTGCTGGTTCCCCAGCTAACGACCATGAAGAGCTTGTTGAGCTCAGTACACTGGCATACCTCATGACGCTGTGGGGAGCGTGGTAACCTGCCCGCTCTGGTGGTCGACAGATTGCACTGAAGATAAACCTAATTAATTGCCCGGAAACATTAATTCTCTGTTCACAAAGCTCTGGTGAAATGCAGTAGCTAACAATGTGTTTTTGAAGCTAAATAATACTACATGAATTTGAGTTAAACCTCGAGTTATTTATCGCTCTGTACTGAGGACATTCCAACAATCACGGATCAGTTTCGAGAGTGGTTGGCTCAAACTAGCCTCTAAAGTCTTAATATAAACTCCCTGCTCAAACACAAAAGAATTTAAAACTTGAAAGGAACTACACGGGGTAAGGTGCATGGATAGGGGCCGACCAATTGGAGGATCGTACAGTTAATGTTATCTACAAGCTGGATCAAATTAGTGTTTAACAACGAAACAAATAAAATGTTGAATGTTATGAAATATAATGTGCAGTGGTCAAACACACACACACACGCACGCACGCACAAACACACCACGTGTACGAACACACACACAACGCGCACGCACACACCACGCGCACGAACACACACACAACGCACAAACACACCGCGCGCGAACACACACACACACACACGCACACACACAAGCCACACATACCAACGCACATCCACTCTCACTCCATCCCACTCCCCCGGAATATCAATGTCGGTACCCTAGCAAGCTGGAATCGGATCATTTAAACATCGCTCCACTCGTCCGAGTACTCAAGTGCTATAGTACAGTTCAATCTCGCTAACCTAATTACATACAGACAGAACTGTACAGCGTCTGCACCTAGAGACGGTATACGACCGTGAAACCATTAGCTCCCCTTCACGCTATAACATGAGTGAGTGACTGAGTTGGTATAACGCGACTCTGAACAGCATTTAAGTATTGTCCGATCTCTCAGCTTAACTTGGGAGGCAAGCCTAAAGTGATGCAGGTTTTAGGCTAACAAACCAAGAATCATAATCAGAGCGAATTTGGGATTCGAACCCAATATCATAGGATACTGGCAAACTTAAGGGACGAAACTCTGCACAGCAAATTCCGGCGCTTTAGACGACTGGTAACCGGTGCTTTCTGTCATAGGATGAGCCCAACCCGCCAACACACGCACATATACACGCAGACACACTCGCGCGCACATACACATACTCTAGTCAAGAATGTCCAGCCATTATAATACGTAGCTTGTATCGTTATAAATTTGGAATCCCTTTACTAATCCCCTCTCTCGGTATCTCTATATTCGTTTTATCATGCAAGGACCGTCGGGTAGTCTAATGGTTCAGTGTTCAGTCATCACGCCGAAGCCCGGGGTTCGATTCCCCACCTGGGCACAATGTGTAGGGCCCCCCTCCGTGGTATTTTTGGAATATTACTAACAGCGGCGTGAAGCTCAACTTACTCCTTGTATATTGTTGCATGCCAACATTTGTGAAGTCCCATATACACGATAGTGCAAAGTCGTGCTTCTTAAACAGTGCAGAAAAACATCACGTGGTGAGAGGAGCCTTATTTATGAAAGCGAAGAGACATTTTGTAAACAATCGTGTTATAAATAATACGTGCTAAACACTCTCCACAATACAGCCGTATTATACGCCACACGTGGCAATTGTTACCGAGCTATTTGTGAAACTACTTCACACACATATTTAATCTTGTCAAACCCAACCCCCAAGGAACTGTGCTGATCTGAGAGCTGACGGTTTCCTAGTGTGAAAATTACAAAACATACTAAATTATGTCCACGAGATGAGCTGCCGTGTTGCTGGACATAAAACCCTTTATTACACTAACTTGAAATCAGATTACTTTCACAATCGCCCTAGTACTAAAACTCCACTGGCTAGTCACATATCCGTGCACATTCCCGGGGCAAGGGCGTTAACTGACTATAAAAATCCATTTTCCACCTTTGCAGAACTAGGCTGGTTTGTTTGTTTGTTGTTTAACGCCGCACTCAGCATTATCCCAGCTATATGACGGCGATCTGTAAATAATCGAAGCTGAATCAGACAATCCAGTGATTGACATCATGAGCATTGTTCCACGCAATTGGGATACGATGACATACATCAACCAAGTGAGCGAGCCTGACCACCCGATCCCGTTAGTCGCCTCTTACGACAAACATAGTCACCTTTTATAGCAAGCATGGGTTGCTGAAGACCTATTCTACCCCGGATCTTCACGGGGCCCGAACTAGGCTGGAATTATGGAGTTATATTTTGGCTGGATAAACGAGTTTATGCCTAGTCCAATCAAAATCGCGAAACGAAATCAACATCCGGTTCGTAAACTGCCGTACAGATTCGGTCGATTGCAGGAGTTGCACAGCATGTGTACCATCTACTTAACATGCTTAGTGTCAACAGATATTTTCCAAATCTTTTCATGATTTTATCAAGGTGCTCACGTGATTTAATGCACTTAGCGAAGTAAGACCCGTTTCTTGTTGTTAAGACCACGTAGTGTACACCATATACTAGTATACTTGTGGAGGTCTAACCATCGACTATAGTGAATTCACCACGAATATCCCTCTATCACCGCATCGTGGGTTCGAATCCAAGATTCGACCGATTGGTTTGTCAGCGCCATACTTTCGTGGTTTTCACAAAAGTTTAAATATCTACACCCTGTGCAGCGTTCAGGTTTCCCCAGCATTCAGCTGACGTGGACAGAAAACCCTCCGCCCCTACCCGTTTCTATAGATCTTGATTATCGATCAGATCGTCTTCACTGGGCGCCACCATTTTGTTTGAAGCAAATGTAAGTCATATAGAGGTGGAATCTGATTGGTCAATAGGAGGGAGGTAGAATGGACATAATTCGTAATAGCCACTGGTGGCGCTACGATCGAGAAATTCCATCCTTGTTCATCAAGGGTGAAAAATGGACTTTTATAGTCATGCAGTTAACGCCTCTGCCTTGGGAAGGTGGAACTACACTTGCTGGTAACACATCCGTGTAGAAGTGCTAGGTGGGTGAATTATTGAGAGTTTTCAGTAGTTACTATATACAAAGAGTGGATTGGGAAGGTGCCTTTGTTAGGGTGTGAATTTGTAGATTAATTGTTTCGGCAGGTGTTCCTGACAGTGAGCGTAGATTAAATGTGTCGAATCGGCAGGTGCCCCTATTTGTGAGTAGACTAAAGAAATGTCAATTGCCCCTATTTGCGAGTGTAGACCATAATGTGTATAATCAGACAGCTGTTCCTATTACTAAGGGTACAAGTTGGAAGATGGCACGTGTAGAATTGACAGGTAGTGAGTAAAAGCAGTAACTGTCTGAGTAACCCAGAAACATTGCATGGCTGACGCCTATACACAACAGAGCGTAGCGGTGGTACTGGCGGTTTTTCCGATTCAGTAATCTGATTCCAGCAGCAATCATACCAGTTCGTGCGGAATAATCGGTAAATTCATTTCTCATGACATAAATCCTGACCCAGTAAGATCAAAAAGCGACAATCATTGTGTTAATGTCAACAATGCACCCCTACCCACCACCATCCCACCCCGCCCCCATCGTTTGGGGGGCGGTCGGGTAGCCTCCTGGTTAAAGCGTTCGCTCGTCACGCCGAAGACCCGGGTTCGATTCCCGACATGGGTACAATATGTGAAGCCCATTTCTGGTGTCCCCCGCCGTGATATTGCTGGAATATTGCTAACAGGGGCGTAAAACCATACTCACTGACACTGACAACCCATCGTTTGGCATATGTTTTCCTCGTCGTCAAACGTATATTGTTTCTAAAACATTCTCACAATACTCGCTCATTGACCATACCAAGTAAACTGCCGAGCAAAGGAAAGAAAACACTTGAAAAATGGATCTGACGTTTACCACTTTGGTGAAACCCACGATCACGATATCGGTGCTGACAAACCTAGAAACATATTTAGGGCGAACCGGAGGTCGAACCCATGATCAAAGATTTCTAGAATGCCCAAGGGACGCAACTCTGCACAGCGAATTGCGACGTCTTGGACGACACGGCCACCCGTGCCCTCTGAGGTACAAAGATGTTAAAAGCTATGCTAATACTAAAAATATATTACCAGAGTGCTCAAGAAATAGTTATGAACCATCTGGTCTCCATATGTGTGTACATACGTGTAACGGCAGAACAAATGGCTGTTCTATGTGTAATCACCGCAAACGGAAAACGCGATGGTTAATACATTAAGTTTTCCCGTAACCCAAAGCCCCAGGCTCGGGGTGTATACGGTAGGCAGGCAAGACAAATATATACATGTTCTGTAGCTCACCTTCACAAAGCACAAAGTATATCACCCACGACCAACATGCAATTGTTTCTTAATATTGTATATATTATTAGCATATAAGGAGCATGCTTAAACAAACAACTGCAGCCTCACAGCCAATATCATTAAAAGCAGATCTAAGTTCTCGCTGCCGCTAAACAAAGATCTGAGGACATCCCATTGCGGGTCACGTCAGAACGACCTTTCTCAGATCTTTGTTAAGCGATAGCGAGAGTGAGTGAGTTGGGTTTACTGCCGCTTTTAACAGTATTCCAGTTATATCACGGCGTGTCAGCTTAATGTGGGAGGAAAGCTCGAAGTGATGCAGGTTTCGGACGTTTACCACTTCGGTGAAACCCACGAGCACGGGTATGGTGCTGACAAACCTAGAAACATAATCGGGGCGAACCGGGATTCGAACCCACAATCAAAGGTTTCTGGCGTGCCCTAGGGACGCGACTCTGCACAGCGAATCGCGGCGCCTTAGACGACTGGGCCACCCGTGCCCCCCGATAGCGAGAACTAAGATCTGGTATTAATGAGATTGCCCCACAGCACTACTTAGCTTAGAGACATGTAGACTACCCAACACCTCTCATTACACGGGTAGATATAATAAATCCATTATCAGGGCTCTGGTTGGATGGAGATGGGAATCAACCGACACGATTGGAAGAATCTGTGAAATGCACATTTTCTAATGGACACAAATAAGAACCAGTCTCTGAAAGATTAAATTACCATAGTTACAAACGCATTTGTACAAAAACAGTCTGATCACGTGTTTGTTTGTTTGTTGTTTAACCAAGCACTCAGCAATATTCCAGCTGTATGACGGCGTTCTGAAAATAATCCCTTGTGGACCAGACAATCCAGTGAATAATATCATGATCTACACAATTGGGATACGATGACATGCATCAACCAAGTCATTGAGCATGACCACCGATCGCGTTTCTCGCCTCTAATGACAAACATTGGTTGGTGAAGGCCAATTCTAACCCGGATCTTCAAGGGTATTCCATTATCTGTGTTCCTGTGTCCAAATTTTCCAAAAGCATTTATGGTTACTAATTATCATTACAACTTATAAAAAAATAAATATTAATAACAGCAATCTAATATCGATTAAATCATTTTTGTATTTCTGTCGATATTACCTAAAATAGAAACCATTGTAATCTAGAATCAAATAAATCATTTCTCCTGAAGGGTTATATTTTTCAGATATATTTTTTATGTTGATGTTAGCCAAAGTTGAAATTTTGAAAATGTTTTACTAACTGCATACGGAATAGATGCGGACTATGAGAGTGCTGATGGTGCTGTGAGCGATGATCACGAGCCACGTAGTGTACACCATATACTAGTATACTTGTGGAGGTCTAACCATCGACTAAAGTGAATTCACACTAATTATATCCCTCTATCTCCGCATCGTGGGTTCGAATCTAAGATTGGTATGTCAGCGCCATACTTTCCATACGCCAAACAAATATATACCCCCCCCCCCCCCCCCACACACACACACACACACATTAAGCTGACTGAAATCGGCGTTAACCGACTCGACCAACGTACACTGACTGTTATCGTGTGTGTGTGTGTGTGTGTGTGTGTGTGTGTGCCTAGTGGTTAAAGCGTTCGCTCGTCACGCCGTAGGGTTCGATTCCCCACATGGGTACACTGTATGAAGCCAATTTCTGGTGTCCCCCGCCATGATATTGCTGAAATATTGCTGAAACCAGTGTAAAATCATAATCACTCACTGTTGTCATGGGCCAGTACACCAAATATCAGGGGATGTATCCCCAACACACACCCAGTTATCCAGTTTATTCTACCTCCATTATTTTATGACAAACACCCTGGACCCATTTGCTTCGTTTCGGAAGTGACGTCATCGCCTCCATTGCTCCTATCGTTAACTTACGACCGAACTTCTCTCGCTCATAAAAGTAATTTCACTGGACGACATTTAGTGTCGTGTCAATCAACTAGGGTTCAAAACGAATCTATGGTAGCGAGCGGACCCGGGGTGTATAATAAAATGGAGATATAATACCCTGGATTCTCGAGGATGGCAACCCGATGGTGGATTTTGTTATCATGCAAGACAAGGTGAAACACAACAATACTTCACCTTTGACGACTTTTTAGATTTTTTCGTAGACGCCTGTGGAAACAACATATCCTTGAGACATATCACATTAATGTTCACGTGCTCAGAAGCCATTTGTGTCTGTATCGCCTGACCAAATAACTACACAAATATATATATATGTCTACTGACTCTTCTGGAATCGTTTCGTGCTCAAAGGGGGATCGAAGACTGAGAATTGAGTCAGAAGAAATATATTAACTATGAAACGAAACACAAACTCACACATATATGCGTTGTTTCTGAGATCGTCTGAAATATATGGGGCTCTGCCCTTTGGAATTAACACTCCTCCTTCAGAAGGGACTGCAATCCTTTGTTGGTAACAACATATAGCAAAATCTCCTTATCTCGAAATCCGCAGCACGGACGATATATCGAAATATCAGTAGTTCGAGATAGAAGACCATAATGGCGACGAGGATTCTTTTGGGATGAGGACATTCATCGTGGTAAACGACATCTCGAGTTACCGAAGCTCGAGTGAACAATGTTTTAAGGAAGCCATCGATCGACACCCGAAGGCTGTAAGACCTAAAGTAACACGTGACCTAAATACGTCACAATGGAATTCCCTTTCTACACACGGTACCATACCAGAGTTGTAGCTACCAGTTATGTGTGGAATAACTCCATGACGCTGGAAAGAAAACTATCAGGATAATGTAAGCCTCGTTGTAATATAAGCAGCGCTTGCATTGATCGGTTGATGATTACCTTCAGGTTCAAAGCGATTCTTATCCTACAACGAGGTTTACTATACATGTCTCAAAATCGCCCTTGCGGTATATCGGTGTAAATATGATATAAAAACTGCATTGAACGTAACAGGCTATCATAATAACATTAAACAGTGATACATATTTTAAATATTTATGATCTATGGTTATTTATGACTACCGACGTCTATGCTATCTGGGTATAACCCTCCTTATCCTCAAATACACGTGCATTGTGTGAATTCATCATAAATATTGCATGTTTACGTGAAATGTTCATGGTGTTCATGGTATTGTTGACTGTTTACATACAGCACGAGTGTAGAAGTGATGGGATAGACTAATCGTTTCTTATTGTTGTTCGGGTAATATACAAGCATGTAACTCTCGTTAATTATGATTATTTTCGTGTTTGAATAATTAGCTGCCATGTATGACAAACACGTCCCGGGCTAAATCGATATCTGGTTGTTATGCGTTATATCCACCATCCTTGCCTATCACATGGAAATATGACGACAGGTGAAACTATATGTTTTATTCGTTCACGTTAACAGATGGTGGACTGTTTGGCTACCAACTGGGAGCCGATAAGTAGAGCTCACCACACAATGGCTAGTGAATACGAGAATACCGCTCGTGACTTATTGATAAGATTATTCCAGTATTCTTCAGACACACTGTAGGTTCTAGCGACGTACTGCTTGCTAATTACAAAACATGGTGTCATCACTTATTTTCAGTCATCCATTCATATAATTTTCACAGCTTTTAGCCTTTTGCGTCTAATGGAATCTGTTTAACTGGATAATCGAGGCTTGACGTTTTATATATACATGCATTTGACTGATATTTTTGTTATATTCAAAATGATGGCGTATTGGAGATTTTGCAGCAGACTAATTTTGCAGTTGGTTTTGGAGCGTTAGAAATTGGCACTAGTCCTGTAGTTCTTGCAAAACTGCCTAATAGTTAAGGTATCATAAGGACTAGTAGAATTTTATATTTTAAAAGGATATGTTATCATGAATAATGGACTAAAAATGTTTCTACCACTGACTCATGTTTCTGGTTCTTGCTCATCAATACAACACAATACTACTTATAATTCAAATTATCAATACATGTTGAATGGTATATGCAACTAAAGCAGTAGTGATTTCAGTGTTAGTTTCTACCACCTAGAAATGTATATTTTCGCAATGCTAAAGTCATATGTACAGTAAACTACGTTTAAGATGAACTACGGTTATTACGAACTAAAATAAGTGGCCCCTTTAAGTTCGTTATAACCGTAGTTTACTTATTTGATTGAGTATGTTCTTGTCCCACGTCGTGGATGACTCGTGGTGTTTAGTGCTGGGGTGTGCCATACCTAGATTGCTAGGGCAACAACCACCTGGAGCATCTGAGCTGTAGAAGTGGTTGTTGTGGTAGCCGTAATGGTAGTCGTCGTTGTAGTGGAGGTACAAAAGTAGCAGGTGCATTAGCAGTAGTGTCGTGGGAGTATCATTACTATTCGTAGTCGTAGTGAGTTGGGTTTAACACCGCTTTGAACAGTATTCCAGTTATATTACGGCGTGTCAGCTTAATCAGGGAGGAAACTGATGCAGGTCTCAGCTGTTTACCACTGTGGTGTAACCCACGCGCACGGGTATGGTGCTGACAAACCTAGAAACATTCGAACCGGGATTCGAACCCACAATCATAGGTTTCTGGCGTGCACAGCGAATTGCGACGCCTTGACGACTCGCCCACGTTAGCAGTAGTGGTAGTAGTAGCACCGACAGTAGTCTAAGTAGCAGCAGCAGCAGTAGTAGTAGTAGCAGTAGCAGCAGCAGTAGTAGTAGTAGTAGTAGTAGTAGTAGTAGTAGTAGTAGTTGTAATAGTAGTAGTAGTGGTGGTGGTGGTATAGTAATAGTAGTAGTAGTAGTCGTTTAGTCGTTGTTGTACTGGTAGTAGTTGTAGTATACTGGTATAGGTAGTAGTAGTAGTAGTCGTAGTAGTATTAGTAGTATTGGTAGTAGTTGTAGTAGAAGTGGAAGTGGTAGTAGTATTGGTAGTAGTTGTAGTGGAGGTGGTAGTGGTAGTAGTTGATGTTGTTGTAGTTTAAGTGGAGGTGGTAGTTGTAGAGGTAGTTGTTGTAGTTGTAGTAGAGGTGGTAGTGGTAATGGTTGTAGTTGTAGTTGAAATGGAGATGGTAGTTGTAGTGGAGGTGGTAGTCGTGTAGTTAAGTAGCGCTAGTAATTCAGTGGTAGATCTAGGTCCGTAGCAGTGCAAGAATAAAAGGTTGTTGCAGCAAAAACTGATGCGACATTAACCTTTTGATTTCATTTGAAGACTTGCAACCTGATCCCATTAGCCGTATTCTCAAGTCATGATTCATATAAAGACGTTTCATTAAAAAACCCAGTGCTTTACATTAAATGCCCTAGATTTTTATCCCAAGATAACATCACGGAGTGTAAGTGTATGTAACGTGAGAGTTAGAAATACTACACACACAAATGTGGCTTAAACATGATTGATTTCTATACTAGGATGGGAAGAAACAGATGTTCAGTCTGTTGTGAGTCTGAGTGATTCGCAAGAAAGCCAATTGTCTACTCCGATACCTCTACTGCAGCAATTCCTTAACATCGTCACAATTAGATCATGAAAGACAGGTGTATAAGAGTAAATCCACGTAACTGCATTGCTAGTGAGATTGATACGCTGAAATATTAATAGAGGTGATTCCGGCTCGAAAACAGCTCTACGTGTACACCTGCCGACTGTTTGTACTTACCGACATTTTGCTGGATGGTTATATCAGTGGCTATATTCCCGCCTCGCTGAGGAATGAATGAATGGAACAATCCTTGCACAACCCTCAGGTCCTGGTGTCGGTCAGTCTATGGTGAAATACTTGTCACGAAGCAGATGTGATGGCGACTCTCGCGAGCAGACGACCTCGCTGAAATGGCGCGAAAGGATCGATACTCGTAAAATTCAATTATCGTGGTAGTGGTTAACGCTATTGGGCAAGGTTCGGAGTAGAACATGGGCTAGCGTGAGTTTGGGCATGGCTGGGAACGTCATCACCATTCGTTGACTGTGTCGAGGCCATTGCTGATTCTAACCACCCTTCACTCCACAAGCTGGTAAACCACTTGATCCGAGCGCCGACTCTTGACACACGGTCTCACACAAGCTCATAAATCATATCGGGGTTTCGTTGTTCAATTTGAGGCGTTCATAGTCTGGAGAGAGGCAGTAATTTGGGTCGTGGTTGTAGATAAATTAACACAGGATACGTAAGAGAAAACTCGAGTACAGAGCCTGGAGGAAAGGGAGTAAGGGTAGCGGTATGAATTACACTGCCAAAACACTCCCCACCTAATGTAGAAATACGTAAGCAGGACACGCAACGCCCGGACTTGCACAGAACTTGCCCGCGCATCTTAATTCACAAATTATACCACTTATGGGCGTCATAGGTAATAAGGGCTGGAAATTGCTTCTTGAAGATATGAACCATACGCCAACCGAGCTGAAAGGGAGTCATTAATTGTGTTAAATGTGTTCAGTGAGATTACACGGACAAAGGTTTATTTTGAATGTTTGTGGAAATAGCTTCTTTTGTTCGGCATCTAGAGGAGACAAGACACTTATGGTCCGTTGACTCGGTTGAAATGTCAAAGGTTGATGGTTGGTTTGTTGTTTAACGCCGCACTCAGCAGTATTCCAGCTATATGGCGGCGGTCTGTAAATAATCGAGTCTGTACGTACCAGACAACCCAGTGATTGATATCATGAGCATCGATCCACGCAATTGGGATCGATGACATGCATCAACCAAGTCAGCGAGCCTGACCACCCGATCCCGTTAGTCGCCTCTTACGACAAGCATAGTCGCCTTTTACAGCAAGCAGGGACGCATGTGGGCATAATATGTCGAAATAAATAATTTCGAAAAATAATACAACGTCGAGATAAACTCGATTGATGTGATAAACAATAGGTTGAGATAAATAACATGCCGAGGGAGGGAGTGAGTAAACATTGTAGCTCCCAAAACATTGTAGACATCTGGGGAATCGAACCCGGGCCTTTGGTGTGACGAGCAAGCACTAGCCAGACTACCCCGCCTCCAACATGACAAGGGAAACAAAATGTGGAAATACACTGGCTCGAGATAACAAGTCAACATGTCGATATAAACGATGTGTCGAGATAAATGGTATAGTTGGTTTACGATTTGTCTAGATATCGAGAAAGTTATCATTCGACATCGGATCTGCAATGTTATAGACAGTGACTCGAGATAAAGAACACAAATCAACACTGTGTCGAAACAACTTCGAGATTAACGATGTGTCGAGTTAACAATAATTACGAGAGAGGTAACATGGTGAGAAAGAATATACTCCGAGATAAACAATGAGTCGAGTTAAACAAAATAAAGAGAAAGAGCGCTATACAGAGTTGCGTCCCTTAGGCGTGCCAGAATCCTGTGCTCGTTTTGAATCCAAGTTTCGCCCAGATATGATCCTTGCATGGTTCTCAGTACAATAAGCGTACTCGGGTGTTTAACTCATTTGTTCATAGACCTGCAACTCATTGAGCTTTCTTCCCGCATTAGACCCGTGAAGATCCGGATTAGAAAAGGTCTTCAGCTTGCCGAAAAAGGCGACTATGCTTGTCGTAAGAGGCGACTAACTGGATCGGGTGGTCAGGCTCGCTGACTTGGTTGATGCATGTCGTATCCCAATTACGTGGATCGATGCTCATGATGTTAATCACTGGAGTGTCTCGTCCAGATTCGATTTTAAACAGACCGCCGTCATTTAAGAAGATAAAGAACACCCAGATTTTCATATTACTAAAGTTTATCTGCCATGACAAACATTGGGTGTTCTTTAACTTCTCGAGTAGTTTATGTTCCGGTACAACGATCCCATTACTAATAGATGGTGATATATCTTGTACATTGCTTAACGTACGTCAGTTGTATATATCAGCAGTTGTGAGACATGGCGGAGTACCAGCAAGTATAATATCACAGCTCGATGTGTCTAGCGGGTCACATCTATGGAATCCTTGACGGGACACCCGTGAAGACCCGAGAATAGGTCTTCAGCAACCATGCTTGCCGTAAAAGGCGACTATGCTTGAAAGAGGCGACTAACGGGATCGGGTGGTCAGGCTCGCTGACTTGGATGATGCATGTCATCGTATCTCAATTGCGTGGATCGATGCTCATGATGTCAATCACTGGAGTGTCTGGTCAAGACTCGATTATTTACAGACCGCCGTCATATAGCTGCATATTACTGAGTGCGGCGTTAAATACCACATAAACAAACAAACAAAATGGAAGGGACATTATCGCGTTGTCCAGGCAAAAAGAGAAAATACATACATGTGAGAATAATCTTGTATAATATTCCTATATCATGTAGGCTGGCAATCTTGTTATACCCCACACAGCATGTCGGTTGTTCTCATGTAGATCCCTGTGTAGTCTTGCTATCGGAGAGTCCAATGTGTTATTAACGCACTGTGAAAATGTCAAGGGCGTCAACCGTTAAACTTTGTCAATATCATTAAGTAAAGCAAACAGATGGCCAAATACCCGTGGTACAGAGATTGGCAAACAAAGCATTTGCAATATCCACTGGTCCTACACTTTTACTGTGGAATATATTACATGTACGTTATAAAACCCCAAACCGTCTTGATTAAGAAAAAAACAAATCTAGTCAGTTGTGTTCCACGTGAAATGAAACTCAGAAATATGAAGTCTTTGAAAGGCATTTAGAAGTGATACACATAAGGAAGAGTGAGTGAGTGGGTGGGTGGGTGAGTGAGATGGGTTTAATGCCGCTTTTAACAGTATTCCAGTATTATATCACGGCGTGTCAGTTTAATGTGGGAGGAAAGCCCGAAGTGATGCAGGTCTCAGACGTTTACCAGTTCGGTAAAACCCACGAGCACGGGTATGGTGCTGACAAACCTAGAAACACAATCGGGGCGAACCGGGATTCGAACCCACACACATAAGGAAGAGATTTATGGATGTCAGCTTCTTTATTATGAAGAACACTATCAACAACACTTTTTTAAGGAAAGAAATGTATTGTGTAGTAAAAACAATTCATGGAAAGACGTAAGTTTAAAATCCATGAGTTGATTCCGTTTCAAAATGTGTAAAAGGAAACTCATTATAAGCGCCAGAGCGATATGTCGCCCAAGGGTGCTGTATAGCGAGGAATAAAGAGCGAGGCATGTCTACGGGTAGGCTTTTATACCCACGTGGACAGGAGGGTGTTTCCCAGAAACAGATGAAGGGAGATGTTGTTATGTCTGAGAGGTGTTTTGAGAGACGTCCCAGTACGCCGCCATCCAGAATCATTATTCACCGTTATTATCAGAATGTACATCGTGAATACTTAAGGGTGGAAATATTTCCACCGTTAGACTGAGGATGTGATATGTGCTAGAGATCGAGTATAGTACGATTGATTACGTGGATTCCCAGATGTTGCCGGATCTGTGGATTGTGGACAGTTTGGTCACGTGGACCCTCAAGTCGACACAGCAAAACGAGAATTCACATGGAGGAATATCTTCGTGGGCAAGCAAGCCACGCCAAAAACAAATCCCTCGATTGAAGGACAATATGGCCATTTTCATAGCTAGCATTAGACTTACAAATCTAATTCTAATCTCTGAAATAAACATATTTTACAGGAAAAAAAACAGTTGTCAAATTATCTTTAAAAATATAATAAAATCTAGACTTGCTAAATATTATAGACTTGCATGGGCTGTTGGATATATTTGTTTCGGAGTCTGTATGACAGACTAAGCCAGCATCAGAGAAAATACAAAGCTCGTGCTGGAAGATATTGCCAACATGGAGACGTGCGGCCTTTGCGTTCCCTACGGGAGTACGACGACCACGCACCTGACTTTTGTAGCTTTGCCGCTCTACCTCACGGGTTCACCGCTGACCTTGGGATGCTTGGTTAGTGTGCTCCTGACAAATGCGGAGACATCCCCGAGGTTGCTGCTGTTGGCCTACACCACCTTCTGTAGCAGAGCTGGAGAGCCGCCGACCAAGAAAGCATTCCTCATCTCGGACGCCTCGTCCCATGGACTCGTGGGTGGAGGAGGCGGATTCCCCAACGGATGTCTGTCTGGGCTGCATCCAATGGAGATCACAAGGCCGGGGATGGAAGCGATGGCCCCGGGGCTGTTGCTGACGGCCTACACCAGATCCTGAAGCTGAACTGGAAGGTCGCAGCCACCAAGATGGCTGTTCTCATCTCAGCCGCCACTCCCCATGGACGGAGTCCACGATGGATGTATGTCCGGCCTGGAAGAAGCGGAAGAAGCGGAAGAAGAAGAAGAAGAAGAAGAGGAAGAGTGAGTGAGTGAGTGAGTATGGTTTACGCCGCTTTTAATAATATTACAGCGCTATCACTGCGGGGGACACCAGAAATGGGCTTCACACATTGTACCCATGTCAGGAATCGAACCCGGGTCTTCGGCGTGACGAGCGAACGCTTTAACCACAAGGCTACACGACCGCCCCAGAAAAAGGAGAAGAAGAAGAAGAAGAAGAATGTTTAACGTCGTCAATATCAAAACGATATCTGTAAGGGCTGTTAACTATATATCGTATCAGAAAACTAGTGGTTGATAGCATGAGCAGCGCCAAGTAGCAGTAACACACAAGACCAAGCATTTAACCATCCAATCCATATCTAGTGGCTTCTTAAATCCGGGGAACTGTTAAAATGAAGTGCGAGCATTGTTTTGGTGCTTTTATCAGTATAGTCATTCTGTACTTTTGAAAAAGGTAAGGGTCGTGTAAATTCCTGCATAGAACCTCTTTCCAATTCTACTGATTGTCAGTAAAATATGTCAGACTAAGAGTTTAGTCTCTTAGATGTGCCAGGACCCTATGCCAGTGGGTATGAATACTAAATTGGACTGATAATGATGGTCGGTTTGTCAGCGCTAGCTATACCTGTGATGGTTTCTTCACCAAAGTGGACTTTGGACTTTACTCATCCCTAAGCTGACACGCCATGATGCGGTTGCAGTGCATGGACTGTTTAAAACGGCGATTCCAAATGTACTAACAGTAAATCGTATTTCCCTACATTTCTCATTGTTCCGTTATTCGTTTCCATCAGTATATTAGAATTTCTGCACTCGTGTCGTATGACACAGACGCTGATATACTATCTCCTATGATGATGATGTATTATATTGTATATCCCAGCTTCCGCAACATCAATAATTGTCACCAGATGGCGCATGTAACACGAGTGCTCCGGTGTATCCCCGACAGTATCATACTATACGTGCATATTACACTGTGTGAGCTTTCCATAAATACGTGTCCGACACACGGGCATTTAACCTGGCATACCTGTCTGCCATGTTTGTTTGAAATCTGGGTAAGGAAAAAGGTCCCCCCCCCCAAGTAATATATGATTGTCGTAAGACGTGAGTAAATCGATCGGGTGGCCAGACTCGCTGACTTTGTTGATGCATGTGATCGTGTCCCAACTGCACATGATGTCAGTCACTGGAGTGTCTGGTCCAGGCTCGTTTATTTCCAGACCGCCGTCGCATAGCTGGAATATTGCTGAGTGCGGCGTTAAACAACAAACAAACTTACATCGCTGATGCGACAGCATGACGATAGGACGATTAAGTTCAGAAATATATTAAGCCAAAAACCCATTGGTTTGATGATCGATTGTATTTGTTATATGTTTTCTCCTTATTTTATGCTATATTTGTGAATACGTTTTCTGTTTTATATGTTTATGATGATGATTATATGTGTCTTGTATTCCCGGAGAGTGTCCAGTAAGCAATGTGTGCCTTTTCCCAATCCAGATTGACATGTCAATAAAATCACCAGGAATAACATCAAAACACTGGAGTCCGTATCTAAAAATAGACGCCCTCATGCATATTCATGATCATCTCCATACGGGCTCGCGTGTGGAGATGGTCATGAATATGCATGACGGTGTCTATTTTTAGATACGGACTCCTGTGATCAAAGTAGGCAAAAAGCCTCACTGAAAAATTGACATTGATAACACTATGTCTATTTAAGAATTGACTACAATAGTTTATGCGTTTATTGACGTTCACACTGTGTAAATCCGCGTAGTCTAACATGAAGTGCATGTAAACAAGCTAGATGATAAAAAAAAAATATCTTGGAATTACCTCCCTTGGACCACAGCCCATTCGTTGAATGTTTTCGATTTCCAGCTGCGCCAACCAGACTAGGTCTTGATAATAAACTACATTTTCATATATCCTTTTGGTGTATATACGAACATATGTTGCAAATGTAATCGGGCAAATATTTTTATTTGTGAAAAATACATTTTGCTCTTGTTGTATGTAAACTATATTTTAATATAAATTGCCAATGCAAGAGAATAACCAGCCTATATCTTCTGTCGAAACAGATTCCACTTGGCGTATAGGGCAAATAGCTGTGAAAATTATATGAATGAACCACTGAGAATCAGTGATGACACCACGTGTTCGCGAAAAGGGTAAGCATGTCCTGCCCTACCATTCACAAAATTTACAGGGGGCACGGGTGGCCCAGTCGTCTAAGGCGCCGCGATTCGCTGTGCAGAGTTGCGTCCCCTGGACACGGGTGGCCCAGTCGTCTAAGGCGCCGCGATTCGCTGTGCAGAGTTGCGTCCCCTGGACACGCTAGAAACCTATGATTGTGGGTTCGAATCCCGGTTCGCCCCGATTATGTTTCTAGGTTTGTCAGCACCATACCCGTGCTCGTGGGTTTCACCGAAGTGGTAAACGTCTGAGACCTGCATCACTTCGGGCTTTCCTCCCACATTAAGCTGACACGCAGTGATATAACTAGAATACTGTTAAAAGCGGCGTATAACCCAACTCACACACACACACAAAATTTACATCATAAAAGAGTAGGAATCTATTGCCTGACACCGCAAAGCAGTACTCCTGCCATGCAACGCCACCCTGTAAACAAACCAGACAATCAAGTGATTGATGAACCAGACAATCCAGTGACACGTTAGTACCATTCCATATTTCGTTGAAGCTAATAAAAACGATATGGTAATTTTGAATTACGTCTACAGTGGAAATGATTATGTGCGTGACATAAATAAATAAGAACAAAAAAATCAATTGAAATTTTTATTGATCGATTATATTTGTACTGGCGGCTATGCATGTTACAGGCTAGACGCAGAGAATGCAGAGCAGATCTATATAGTACGAAAGTGGGCAGTTTCTTTTTTGGTTTATGGAAAAATAAAAGAATTTTGTTTTACCTTTTAACCAAACAAATGCCACGGAATCAAATGCACATAAGGTATATTTAATAACTGGCATGCAGGAATACAGAATAGCTCAACAGAGTTCAATATTATTTCGGTTCAGCAGATACATGTTGCGTATGGAGGTAATATTTCGTCACATAGATATATACGAGGAATCTCACTCGAGTGTATTTTGATATCGACCATATCAAAACAAGTCGATTCAAGTTTGAAACTCCGAGGCTTGTCAAGGAATTAAACTTTTATCGGCGAATGTTGATATATTTGATATTAAAAGACACTCGCGGGAGATTCTCTTTATCATCCAAAGTCATTCGTCCAACTTTTTCAGTTTGTAATTAACGAAAAAATGATGATTCGGAGTTGTTTATCGTACATTAAAACAATTAAAAGGGAGAATAGACCATGAGGGGTGCAGTCCCTTGTGGTTTATTCTCCATGCAGCGTTTTATTGTACGATAAACAACGACCACGAGTTCATTTCTTATATGAGATATCAACATTATGTACGGCCTCTTTGAGGATGAAGATGACGTGTACAAGCTTTAAACATATTTACCCTATTTTAATAATAATATGATGACACCCTCAATAGAATCCGATCTCGGCAATGTCGGACAAGTCCATTTTATGCACAGGTGGGTATTTCCCGCATATTCTCACATTGGTCACGTCGATTACCTGACCTTTTCTCCCAATACCGTTGACATATCTACCCCGCTTTTTGGGATATTTTAGATATTTCGGTAATCACGTTTTTCTGGGGTACCCAGCTACTTTTACTGGGAACAACTCACTAGATACTCCCCTCCCAAATATAACGTCGTCATCAAGTTGCGAGCGTATGTTCGAATCTCCAGAAATGACGTCATGGTAGAACAACGTTATATTGTGAAATAAACCACGCTTCGTTTTTTTCATTGTTCTTTGTGATTTATCGCGTAGCCATCTTATATACATTAACAACCAGTATCTTTAGTGGAAATAGTACGTCAACTAACCAGCTTCAGTGCAGACAGATTAGTGATGATTATGGTTATCTCCTAGGAGATATCGTTGATCTCGGCCAAGGTATCTCCTGCGGAAGCCAGTTTGGGATTATAAATAGTCGTCCCCGTTAAATATTGCAACTCACGACACCGAGAGACGAACACGTCTGAAGCTGGCAGATAAATAAACAGTAATGAAAATATGTATCGTAAGTATTATCTTTCGTTGTTTGTATCCCAAATTAATCTAAACGGTAAAACCCAGAGATATTTACATTGTCGGAATAAACCACGTAAGAAATGCCTCGGGACGGCCTGTAATCAAAGGGACGCAACTCTTGACCCCTTAATGCTTTTCGCATCCTGCGAACTTTACACATGAAATTATGAACTGGTCCGGTGAACGTAGACATTAGGTCGCGATCTTGACGTCACATACCACCTTTGGATATCTAGATCTGAACATTCAGCCAGTGAAATATGTTTTAGTATCATGTGGAATAACAATGTTCCCATGCCTGGCGTCAGATTTCTCTCTTGCACTATTGTTGATTTTTTTATGCCTGAAAACATGGACAAGAATATTTTACTGTCAATAGAGTTATGAGATTAAGAAACAAATGAGGTACGCATCACTCTCTTTTGTGAGAATATATCTCGTACACAATTTTACACTTTCTTAAGAAACAAATAAATACTCCGACCTGGATAAACTAAAAAATAATCCGGCTCCGGCTTTGACACAATTTATCAGTTTCCAGATGAGCGGGGATTCTAAATGTAATAGGAATGAATAAAAACAGTCGCTTAGGATGATGAAAAGGGCGGTTGGAAATAGCAAAGATGTTCTTTGTCCTGAATGGATATGACATATCATGTTAATCTTTTCTTCTCTTTTTGGCCCAGGTTGACGATACATACTTAAGATCTACTTGAGATCTGCTCACTTACTTACAAATTTACATTTCAAACATGGTAGGGGTCATGCGGTTGCAAATTAATTTCTTACCCAAATTTTCACTGAACCAATTTATTTTTATAAAACACTACCCAGCCACAGATTACATTTTACAAACTGTTGCAAGAATGGGTGATAGTTAAACATCAATTTAACAAGTTCTCTCAAATACCTGGTTCGTGTGACGCTGTTTTCTAATATTTATATGCTGACACTAACGAAATGAGAATGAGTCAAATACCTGATTTGGATTGCAAGCTCAGCACTATTTCTTCTACCTCGTTCATTTCCGTAAACATTCGGAGCAAAGGAAAGTAGTCCCTAAGTAGAATTCATTCTCAAGTCGGAACATTATTCAGTAACATACAACAAGATCATAATGCATCTGCAATGATATTATAAACAGTAAACACAAGGTTTAAAATAACAAAAAACTCCATGGTTACTGAGATACAAACAAAATAACTCCGCGTAGGAATACATAATAGCGATATCTAATTTTAACTTTGGGGATTTCCTACGTCACTTACTATGTTTAGAAAAATACGTCATGTAAACACCTTATTGTTATAAACAGCAACGTCGTTGAAGCCACGCAGTCGGTGTTTCACAACCAGGCACAACAGCTAACGTATATATTTGGTGAGTGTTAAAACCCTAGCATAATATTTTAGTGACTAGAGTTTGCGACAATCGTCCTAAGTTGGATTATCAGGCCTGTGTAGAATCACCCGTTTCTTCCGCGTTGCTCGCCTTGTTTGTGACAATCTCAGGTAGATGTGGCGTTGTTCGTTGTGATTCTGTACGATATGTTTGAAGTGTCATTATCAAATTAGCATAAATGCGTTTTTGACTATTGTATTGTGGATAATGGTTTTATTTATTCGGACTGTGTGTGTGTGCGTGTGTGTGTGTGTGTATGTGTGTGTGTGTGTGTGTGTGTGTAAGTGTGTAATACGATCTCTGAGGAATGTCACCCAGAGGAATGTCACCCAGAGGAATGTCACCCTAGGCTAATAATAATTGCATGTATATGTAATGCTCCGTTTATACTATTCAACATCTACAGGTCGATAATACACATCGCATCTAACCTAGGCTTAACCTCACTGAGCTTCCGACACCTAGGTTTTATCAATACATAACGCGTTCTTTTCGAACTGCCCGAATTGTATGCGAGGGATATGGGCGTTGTCATACGGAAGGTAAAGTCTGCACGGCTTTTGTGACGTACTCCCGTAATATTCTATCGGAATGCTACAGGCTATATATTACAAGTGTATACACACTCGAGCTCGCACGTAAACAACTTTCTCTGTAATATAAGGTATGGGTGGCAATATTCTCTTTGTAGTTTCCTCAACATTTTTACCACAAGACTAGAACTATATACGTACATGATATTTGGCAAATATGGTGAAGTGTATTTTTTGTTTTCATTTCTGTGTCAGACCATTCGGTAAGTTTACTCCTTGCCCAGATGTTTGTCGCTAAGAAGTACTTTCAGAGACACCTCGGCCCAGATTCGCCCTGATTTCTATGTTTGTTCGCACCATATTCGTGTTCGTGGGTTTCACCAAGGTGGTAAATGTCTATAGGGCTTGTTCCGCCCGGGGAGCGGAAGGTCCGGGTTCGATCCCCGGCTGCGTCATACCAAAAAGACGCTAAAAGATGGTATTTGTTGTTGCCCTGTCTGGCGCTCGGCATTAGGGGACTAAAACAAGGACGGGTCGGCTCGGAGTCAGTATACTGTGTCTGAGTGGGGTATTCATGTTAAACTGCGGCATGGTATCTCAGTGGGCTGGTATTATTAATCGGCATCAGTTCGGACTAGTACAAGCAGCCATACACACGCTCGCACACACACACACACACACACATACACACACACACACACGTGCATGCATGCACGTCGCTATATAAGTGCAATAATCTTGGACGAGACTGTAAACCCATTTTAACCTCACCTCTATAGGGCCTGCATCACCTCGGGCTTTTCTTCAACATAAATCTGAGCCGTTACACCTCACACTACCACCGTGGGACTGAGACGGAAAGTCGCGCTACTGAGATGGTCACGCTTGCTGAGCTGATCATTTCGGCTCAGATAGTCATGCTGCAGCGATTGCCACGCTTCATTTCAGATTCGCGCTGCCGAGATAGATCGTCACAGGTCTTCCGAAGAGGTAGTTCCGGTGTCGAGATGTACGCGCTGCAGAAATACTAATTCGGTGATAGACATGGTGCAGTGATAGACATGGCTCTCCACCACCTGGCATACATTCCAAATCTCCAAATTTCAAAATTCCTATTTAAGCAATCCCTAAAAGCCCCCACTCGGATCGCAAAATACTTCCGTCCTTATCGGCAAATACACGAAATGGCCTGGCGGGCCCGTGTGCGACATACGCTGTTAGTCGGAAAGCGCACGTAAAATCTCCAACTTAAGTCAGTACGCATGCTGCAGTGATAGAAACGCTGTACACAGATTAATGTACGCGTTATACAGATAGACCGTCTAAAGAAACAGACGCGCTAGAGCGATATTGAGTAAGTATGGTTTTACGCCGCTTTTAGCAATATTCAAGCAATATCACGGCAGGGGGACGCAAGAAATAGGCCTCACACCTTGTATCGATGTCGAGAATCGAGCCCGGGTCTTCGGCGTGATGAGCGAACGGCTAGAGCGATAGATGCACTGCAAAGATATATGCTCTGCAAAGGAAGTCAGTATGCAAGGTATAGTTGGGTTGTACAGATAGACGTGCTGCAAATACTGCAGAGATAATCGATACAGACAGATAGTGGAGCTACGGTAACATTTGTTGTGAAGAGTCTCGATGCATCAATTTTACCCTTTCCCCCCTCCTGTTTTCAGATGTGGTCCTATCTCACAAGTATTTTCTCCTCGACGTCAGAACAACCAAGTAAGTCAGTAAAGATGGCGTCTGGAAACATCGAACAGCCAGCCCTGGCTAATCACGATTCCTCCGTCCTTGACCTTGCCTTCGTCATGGACTGTACCGGAAGTATGGGATCGTATATCGAAAATGCCCGGAGTAACATCAGGAAGATTGTGGAGGACATTGTGGCCAAAGAGAAGAGTGACGTATGTATGGCCCTGGTAGAATACAGAGACCACCCTCCTCAGGACTCATCGTTTGTTACCCGCCCTCATGATTTCACTCCCAAGGTCGGAAAGATGAAGTCGTGGCTGGAGGAATGTACGGCCAGTGGTGGAGGCGATGGCCCCGAGGCTGTTGCTGACGGCCTACACGATCTCCTGAAGCTGAACTGGAGGGCTGCCGCCACCAAGATAGCTATCCTCATCTCCGACGCCCCTCCCCATGGACTCGGTGATGGAGGGGACGGATTTCCCAACGGATGTCCGTCCGGGCTGGACCCAATGGAGATCACAAGCCAACTGGCAGAGAAGGGCGTCACCCTGTATGTCGTAGGATGTGAGCCCAGCATCTGCCCCCACAAAGACTTCTTCACAGGACTGGCCTATCTGACCGGAGGTCAGTATGTGCCACTAGCAGCGGCCAAGTCTCTGACCACTGTCATCATCGGAGGTGCCCAGGAAGAGTTGTCACTGGAGCAGTGGATGGATGAGGTCAACAGAGAGGTCCAAGCGGAGGTCCAGGCCAAAGGTGCAGACAACTTCGACGAGGAAGTTTTGTCTAAGAGGCTCGCGGACGGTTGGGCGAGTCGAGGCGCCCAGGCCAAACAGCTTCAACGTAACAGTGCAGGGATGGGAGAGGTGTCCTCACAGGTCAAGGAAATCTCAAAGATGAAGAATCTGTCTGCTTACCGTGCGGCAGCACCTGCTGCACCACAACGAGCACAAGCTCGGGCGTCTTCAGTCCCCATGTTTGCACCGATGGCGCCCTCCATGTCAAGCATGGACGATGTTTATGAATGTAACTCTGGCGCCATACAGATGGAGCAGGCTTCAAGGATGGTCCAGAAAGCAAAGATGCGAAACCAGGCGTTGTTCAAGTGAAGTAAAACACAGCCGGACTTTAGAACAACAGCTACGTATTCGTATAGCTTGAGAACGGGGTGTTTTCACCACTGCTCATTGACAAGTATATTTACTCTACGTACATGGCGAAATACAAAATCCCCTTGTGGACAAGCACGTGCAATTACCTTCAAACTGGCGTCGCCATGTGCCTTGACATTTTCAACCCGTCCTGTCGTTCTGGTGGGCGATGTTAAGCACACGATGCTTTGTACATACATACATGTGTAAATACCATGAATCAGTGTTACTTTTGTAATGTCATACATGTTGTAGACACCAATATACAACTACAACTACAATATCACGTTGTAGTCTTTGCCTGCATTGTGACATATCTCAGGAACAGAAGTAAAGTCGATATTAAATGTATGGTGTGTTCTACTCGCGTGCCCTCTATGGGACATATGTACATCGATATGTCAACACATGTCCGACAATGGCAGCCATATTGAAAATGACATTTTTACCCCTTCTTCATTTCGGCATTTATCATGATAGACTTGATATGAAGTAAGAATAGGATATGTGAAGTAACATATTTGTATTGAAAAACATTTCATGGCCTTTTAGCCATCAAATACATCCATTTATCACGTTTTTTGCATTTCCGATTATTATTGTGAAACCTCTGGATTTATTAAGCTGAATTTTCGTGTATTTGATCCCAGCAATGGTGTATTTGATTTCACAGAATTCCGATCCGATCTTAAACATGTCGCTATATTGCATTTGTCATCTTTACCATTTCTGGGCGATGTCTTCGTGTATTTCTATGAGGTGTTCATACTGTTGTTGTTTTAATTGGAAGCTGTATTCTTTTATAATATTTTGCATACTTTTTATTAACCTTTTATTATGAATTTTATATATATTTTCAAATGTTGCAAGGAAATCAGAGCCTCGTCCTGTCTGTTTCTTTTACGGTATTTGTTTATATAATATTGATGATACGTTTTACGACAATGTAAATATGATTCCATGTCTAAATAAATTATATATCATTCCTCACTTCATTCTTGTTAATACCAACTGGACCACGGTTGACCAACATTACCGTGAGTGCTTGTTTCAGAACTTTGTCTTCTTGTATTAAAACGTGTTCGGGGCGCAAATATTTTTTTCCGCAATAGCTTTTATTATCAAAATCAAGCCATACTGCGATGCAAATTAAACGATAGAATAAAGGTCTATGACGACGTTGTAAAATATTATGAACGCGGTGACACTGGTCAAGACGCCAGACGCACCTTAAGACCAATCAAATACTCTGGGCAGGTGGATATCGAACATTCAACATTTTAGACAATGAGATGTCTTTTACATGCATAGGTGGAGGAAATCATTTTATGTCATTTTATAAACATAACCTGTAACATGTTATCTGTAAAATAAGAGTTTTGAAATTTAGAAACAAATTCGTAAGGAGATTGTCGTGTACACTGTTTAGCTTTATTTGTTAACCGTAATAAATAATCAGAAAAAATCGAAACATATTGACTACTGGATTAAATTAATAATTTTTCAGTTGAAAGCGGGCCAAGGATTCTTGATGTATCACTAAGCAGTCCGTGTAAGGTGGGATTCCTATGTTAACTCAAAATTTGTCCGTCGCAACTGGTTTTCTTAACCATGTATTTATGACAGACTTCCTACCTGAAATACCATCTTCCCGAGGGAAGAGTGTCCACTAGCCTCATTCGTGACCAACTCGTGTTATTCCGGGACAAGCCGAATGGCGACTCGTGCCCCTCTCGTGGCCATTTTGCGACTGGGTTCTGTCTAAGCGCAATCGGGCATAGTCAAAAGAATTGTCAACTCATTGCGTAATGATACACGTATATTTCCCTGTCATATCTACTCCAGATGCTATTTAAAACACATCGGAACTTACGGTATTTATACAATATGATTGACAATATTTAACAGTATCTTGGGTATATTTTTAGATGCAATGCATATGTAAAGTCAAAAATTATTCCTGAGTGAGATTTTGACCGAAGTATACGCGCATTCTGATTGGCTTGTCGTATTGTTGCACATAACATACATCGACGAGGGGGGCGAGTCTTTTTGCAGGTTACGGAAAGGGGCGAGTGGTGTCGAATGCACTAGCCTATCAAAGTCTAGTTTTCAGGAGTACACCAGCATACACCCAAATCGGGTACGACAGGGCGTGTGTAACCTGTTGAGCACCCGTGTGTGACGATTGACGAGAGGGTGTGCCACGCGTGTAACTCGGGACGGGGTTTCAGCTGCATTGACAAATAAGTGAAAAAATAGTGAGATAAGCATAACGACGTAAATCTTTAATAAATAAAGCGGCGAAGGACGTGTGCACCAGAACATAAACAGAAGGTCGGTCGGTGTCAGCCTGGTTCCCTGGGTATGCTGCGCTGGCGCCGGGAACCAGGCTGGGTCGGTGTCGGACCGGGATATCGAATTAAAAAAAAACCAGTAGTACCGCGACATCGAATAGCTAGAATCACTAAGGCTAGAAAGACTTTTTGATTGTAGACTCTTGCAATAGTGGACACGTAAAACCGACAGTAGGGAGGTAAAATTTGTGAGTTAATAGTTTATAAGATTTTATTGTTTTTATCTGTTGGTAGTAACACTTGGTGCGTTAACTGGGAGGTTAATGTTAGATGTAAATACAGAATAAATGGGTAAAAATAGAGCCGGTTTCGTTTGCAAACTTTAATCTGCTGTCACCAGCATGCTTTCCTGGGATCGTTATTACAAATAAGTAAGGATTATAAATGTGTGAGTTAACAGAGAAGTTGATCACTAGGTTTCGTTAGTCGACTTTAATCTGCTTGGCTAAAGTGCCGTACCATGAAATTGGGATCATTGTTACACGTGAGTTAATTGCTAAAACTTGAGATCGAACTTCAAGGTGACTGGACGTTCACTGAGACGTGTTCATGCACGACATCGCCGACGACCAGAGACTACATATCTTCACCACTGACAGGAACACGGAGCGTATGTGGATTCCTTCTACACATCTCGCTTCTCTGATCAGATTTATACCATCCATGGCGGTCTACGAGGTCAAGTCTTTCCTCTCTGTCTACTACCAAACAGAAAAAAGAGACATACATGTGTTTGAAAATATCCATTTGGATGCTCAAAACCAAGATTCCACTTCAACTTTGATGTGCACACATCTTGACCAGAAAGAACGCCCTAACATCTATGGGGGCACGGGTGACCCAGTCGTCTAAGGTTTCGCATTTCGCTTGCAGAGTTGTGACCCTTGGGCTAACCAGAAACCTATGATCGTGGATTCGAATCACCGTTTGCCCCGATTTTGTTTCTAGGTTTGTCAGCAGCATATCCGTGCTCGTGGGTTTCACCGAAGTGGTAGACGTCTGAGACCTGCATCACTTCGGGCTTTCCTCCCACATTAAGCTGACACGCCGTGATATAACTGGAATATTGTTCAAAGCGCGTTGAACGAGGGCTCTGACATGAGCGAGTCAGATTGCGCTTAAAGTTATTATGAGGCGACCCCTCTTGTGCTGTCATTTCCTGTACCGTTGTGGAGCACATGCAGACCGTGTTTGCGCTGTTCCTCCTACCGTTGTGCCCCCTCCGTTCAAGATGTCAAATTGTACACATAACAACATGATAGTTTCTTAAACAAACCTAACCAGCGATGGGAATAACATAAACAAAAAGCAGATATTGTTGGGTATTCGATGCCGTGTATCGTGTTGATATTTAATTGACTATTCCCGATTTTGAGTTATTTTGCAATTTATCGTTCTCATTTGGGGCCGAGCGGCCTGTACCCAGCGACGTCAGCTTAACACGGCTGCAAACTTTGTTCCCTCTGTGTGTGAAGGGAGTGGACTTCTAGGCAGCAGTGTAAGTAACGTATAAAAATATATGTGATATGTCAAAGTTGTATCAAATGTCAAGATCAATCGGAAAGTCATTCCACCATAATGTAACTGACATAAATACTCTCGAAAAAAGAAGGGGGATCATGAGTGAATGAGTGAGTGAGTATGGTTTTACGCCGCTTTTAGCAATATTCCAGCAATATCACGGCGGGGGACACCAGCAATGGGCTTCACACATTGTACCCATGTCGGGAATCGAACCCGGGTCTTCGGCGTGACGAGCGAACGCTTTAACCACTAGGCTTCACGACCGACCCAAAGGGTTCATGAAATATAACAACTGTCGGACCACCGACATTGAAAAATGTCTGCCAGAGACAGAACGGTTTCATCAGAACCACAACCTAATGCCCCAACAAACCTAATGCCCGAGAGCGACAAGAGCGGGCCAATATGTTCAATGACCTTCAGTCTGTGACGGCAAAAACATTGGAACAGTGTCAGTAGCCACATACTGTTAATGATCGACCCGTCACCGGGCGCCGTAGGTCAACAACACAAGTCCAGAATTGATTAATCAGAAACCATGAAAATCGCTGTCCACTTGCGCCAGGCTTCCGGAGTTAAAGTTAATGTCTAGACGACCTCGAGTTGTCTGCATGCTCGACGTCCACACAGTCCAGCCAGATGCCAATGGTATTAAGAGCGTTGAAACTGTGGGCATCGTCGATGTTCTCGTGTAATGTTTCACTGTCACTCTGGACTTTCTGGATAGGCGTGGGCGTATCTGGAGGCGCCCTAACGAACGTCAACCTAAGACATGACATATTTTTTTGGGGTAATGCTACGAGTGAGTGAGTGAGTTGGGTTTAACGCCGCTTTGAACAGTATTCCAGTTATATTACGGCGTGTCAGCTTAATGTGGGAGGAACGCCCGAAGTGATGCAGGTCTCGGACGTTTACCACTTCGGCGAGCACGGGTATGGTGCTGACAAACCTAGAAACATAATCGGGGCGAACCGTGATTCGAACCCACAATCTGGTTTCCCAAGGGACGCAACTCTGCACAGCGAATCGCGGCGCCTTAGACGACTGGGCCACCCGTGCCCCCGTAATGCTACGATGTGGGATTATGACTGCCAGAACGCCATTTCATATTTACGTGCTGGCGGCAATGGTTGCGTCGTATACGCGCTATGCTGGTCAATGTTTTGTCTTTCAAGACGATAACGCTCATGCCTACAGAATAATTCACACTGTTTATGCAGTATGTTACAATAGCCTTTTATGTTGCACAACATACTTACATATTTTTCTGGCAGGTTATGGCGACGATGGAAGGTACGTATTGTCCCTATTGTTTTTCACAAATGGGATAACTGAATTTAGCTTATATAGAATTTTGAAAATCCAAGTCAGACCCTGCCCACCTTCACATGTAAACATTCGAATAACCACCATATTCACACACACATCAAATAACAATCCAGTGTCTAACACCATGGGACCGTGAAGATCCGGGGTAGAATAGGTCTTCAGCAACCCATGCTTGCCGGAAAAGGCGACTATGCTTGTCGCAAGAGGCCACTAACGGGATCAGGGTCAGACTCAGACTCGCTGACTTGTTTGATGCATGTCATCACATCCCAATTGCGTGGATCAATGCTCATGATGTCAATCACTGGATTGTCTGGTCCAGACTCAATTATTTATAGACGGACGTCATATAGATGGAATATTGCTGAGTACAGCGTTAAACAACAAACAAATCTAACACCATGTCACCATGTGGCTTGTGTTTGTGTATACAGCGACTGCCTCACAAGTAATGCTGATTCTCATGGGACCCAGTGTGTCTGAGTGTGTCTGAGGGTGTGTGTGTGTGTCTGAGTGTGTGTATGTCTGAGGGTGTGTGTGTCTGTGTCTGAGGGTGTGTGTGTGTGTGTGTGTGTGTGTCTGTGTCTGAGTGTGTGTCTGAGTCTCTGTGTGTCTGAGTGCGTGTGGGCAAACATCCTGACAAACTCAAAACTCTGTTCTAGAAAGGAATGTGTTTAATATGTACAACACATTACAGACATATCGTAAATATATGTACAGCTGCACAAATTTGGTATCAAAATATCTTCAACAATTGTTGGGCACTATCTGACATGATGTGGTGTCTGACACGGTGTTCTGGAACACAAACTCTCTTTACAAACAAGGAATCTTCATTAAACAAGTCTATAACATGATTCAGCTTCACACTATCTGAATGACTTAACACATTGAGCACTGTAAGCATGAGAGTGTCTACAAATTCTACAAATATGAATTTGAATATCCCATCTTGAACAAAACGACATCGGACTTCATATAACCACTATAAATGTACAGTATTTCACAAAAGACTATTCATATTGCATTTACTGGCAATGGCTGATTTCAAAATATCTTCAAAATATTCACTAGTCAGGATCTGATTCAATAGTCTCCTCCTATCAGACTTACCATACCTAACTGGAGTGTGTTTGCTTTAACCCTGCTCTGAAAAGTGTTTATTACATGGCATGTCAACTTGATGTGGGAGGAAAGCCAGAAGAGATGCAGGTCTTAGACGTTTACCACCTTGGTGAAATCCACATGCATGGATATGGTGCTGACAAACCTAGAAACATAATGAGGGCAAATCTGGGATTTGAACCACTGATCATCGGTTCCTGTCATGTCCAAGGGACGCAACTCTGTTGTACATTAGATTATTGGACACCCATGATCATTCTTAACTTTTACAATGATTACTTACATTGTTGAGTGACCCAGAGATAAAGTACATTGTAGCACATTCCAATGTCTGAATGAAACATTAATAAATGCAATGTTTGACATGATTTCTCTGTATGACTGTCACACATTTTGACGAATGTGAACACACTCCAACACAATTATCTCCCTTGGTTTTCGTCCTAAGCGTATTCCCACCTTAACTAAACTGACAACTGTTGTAAAAGGAACAGTTTGACTTCGATTTCAGAATACAAAGAGAGATGAGATCTTGACAACATGGTTGTGTGTAGTTTGCTAAAGCAGTGATTTATTGTAAACCTTCCACACACCATCCTGCCACAGTGAGACTGAAGCTTGCTGCATCTTTTCCACCTTGCTCTGAGCAGCATCATGGAGTGTACAGAATGACGTCAGCATCCTCGAGGATTCAGGAAGCTGTGATGTAGTTTGGGGCTTAGTGAATGAAGCTCTACAGCTTATAGTTCACATACACTTGTGATAGTATACGTTATTTTCTCGTTGTTTACTAGGGTCTCAATAAATCTGCAGAAGCAAGGCTAGGGCTAGAAATGTCACGTGACTGCGATGACATCGTGAAATGATAGTTAATCTGTATCAAAAACGTTAGCCTAGCCTGAACTTGGCTCCTAGTATTATTATCAGTGGATCTTATGATATATGAACTAAAGTAGCAGACTCGCTGACTGGATACTTGATTAACATCGTCCATGTACAGTCCCTATGTCCTTCAGGACAGGCATCTAAACATTCTAAACATTGTGGCCAACGATAGTATTGACACTCTTCAAACTAATTAAGCAGTCTAAGGGTTAAGGGGGAAATATTAATTTGCGTCCTCCTCCCACAATAAAAAAACAGTCCCTAAACCATATCATCTTAAATCAAACTCTTTACATTCAAATTGCTTCTATAAGAATTGAGGAGAACACTCAGCCACTTATGTCCTAGAATCAAATTCATGAATCTTTAAATTGAATGAGGATACACAAATATGTTATGTTGATTGAAGTGAAATGTAGGTTAGTGAGCCAGTATGGCTTACCCACTTCACTGTATTGCAAACATGTCCACAGGTCATGGAACCCCATTAATGGTCTTCAAACATCACAATCTGCATGGATTTGAACCCAGGTGGCACAGGTGACAAGCTGAGCAGCAGCACTGACCATGGGGCCAACCCATTTCTACCTGACCCAACATCCTACAATCAAAAGACTAGTTGTGATGTAAGATGCAGCTAGTACTGGCACGTAGTTCTGTTGACCACTCTGCTGTCATGGGTGCTGGACTTGGGCAGATGTTACACAGACTTCTACAGGGTTCGAAGCTAAGGATGAAAGCCAAGGGACCCTTGTCAGTACCCTTGTGCTAAAATCAAGATTAAAGGGACCTTCAGATAACTGATACAGCAGAAGAAAACCTCCACAGCCCCAAGATTGTAGACCCCATTAATTTCTGACACATTCTGAGGTTTAGTTGTATACTCTCCTGGCAGCTGAGATTGAAAAGTCGAGTGCACACTGAACCATTGACCAAGGTCAAAACAATGCAGCACTTCAAGCATACGTAGTGTATGGTGTAATGACTTCACAAATGGACTATTATTATTATCATTATTATTATTATTATATAAAGAATAAACTTTTATTGCTTGTATCAGCAGGAACGCAACATGCACATTCATCAAAGCAAAGAGGGAGACTGAATGTTAATTGAATATGATACCCAAAAGAACACCCTTGTATTGCAAAATAATGAAAGGAATAGAACTTAATAACTTTCAAGACATTCTGATTTAAGCTAAACGCCATCAACTACAACCCAGCTTCATCAGCAGTTTTCATCAAAAGTAGCTTCATCCCTTGAGATTTATTGATGGTAATCTTTTCTTGATAACTCTGACTTTACATAATATTGTTAAACATAATTGTTTACCCCCTAATCACTTCCAATAATAAGAGCAGCAGTATCTATCATGAGAGATATTGTTTGGCAAGTGAACGGAGAAATCTGGTTTTGCGGACGTGGATGGCTCGCCTCTGAATCTCTTCTGGGTTGCTGCTGTTCAGGTCCATCTGGCTCAGGGCTCTCAGCTGAAACAGAAGCACAGATGTCAAACACTTTATCACTCAGTCCATCTGGCTCAGAGCTCTCAGCTGAAACAGAAGCACAGATGTCAAGCACTTTATCACTACGTCCATCTGGCTCAGAGCTCTCAGCTGAAACAGAAGCACAGATGTCAAGCACTTTATCACTCTGTCCATCTGGCTCAGAGCTCTCAGCTGAAACAGAAGCACAGATGTCAAGCACTTTATCACTACGTCCATCTGGCTCAGGGCTCTCAGCTGAAACAGAAGCACATTTCTCAAACATTTTTTCACTGGGTCCATCTGGCTCAGGGCCCTCAGCTGAAACAGAAGCACGGATCACTGGGTCCATCTGACATTAATGAAAGAGTCAATTCAATTTCAGTGTACAAACATATATCACTTTATAATGAATGGAGTTTGTTGCAGTTTTCTCTAATTTCCAGCCACATCAGCCATTGTGAAAAGTGAGTGAGTGAACGCCGTTCAGCATCACAGTTAGTTCTAGTGGTTTGATTTTTGGTTTGGTTACTTTTTTACGCCGCACTCAGCCATATTCCAGCTATATGACGGCAGTCTGTAAATAATCGAGTCTGGACCAGACAAGCCAGTGATTTACATCATGAACATCGATTCATGCAATTGGTATCGATGACATGCATCAACCAAGTCAGCGAGCCTGACCACCCGATCCCGTCAGTCGCCATTTACAACAAGCATAGCCGCCTTTTACAGCAAGCATGGGTTGCTTCCAGTGGTTTGAGACACAGCAATAATAACAGTCAGCAATATTAACATTCAATCTATTTCACCGAACAAATAGTTGGTCTACTGTACATTATTCTTCAAATGAGTCATTTTATTGGTTAAACATGAGGACAGATATTGTTTCTCCTTTTAAGTTAGCAAAAACACACCAGGGAAGACTAGGAACTGACTTCACACACTGAAGCCATATGTGGAATGAAACCTGGGGTATCGGAATGGTGAGCAAATGGTCTAACCACTTGGCTACCTCATGGCCTTTAAGTGTATTCGACGAGTGAGTGAGTGAGTGAGTGAGTGAGTGAGTGAGTGAGTGAGTGAGTGAGTGAGTGAGTGAGTGAGTGAGTGAGTGAGTGAGTGAGTGAGTGAGTGAGTGAGTGAGTGAGTGAGTGAGATTGGTTGATTGAGTTTGTACGCAGCAGGGGACACCAGAAATGATCTTCACACATTGCACCCATGTGGGGACTCTAAACCTGGGCCTTCAGTGTATAATCAAACGCTTTAACCACTAGGCTACCCCACTGCATTTGAATAAAGCCATGACACAATCACATGCTTCTTCGAGAAACAGAAAGGAATGATACTTACAGCGGACTGTTTCTTCTCTAATTCTCCTCTCTTGCCATGTAAATCTAGTCATTAAGAGACAATAACAATTCATTCAGGTCATCAGATTACACTTATATGAATGGCAGAAAGTCAGAGCAAAGTTAGAGATATGAGTGAGGTGAGGTGAAATGTGGCTTTACGTCACGTCCAAGATTATTGCACTTATATAGCGACGTGCATGTACGTGTGTGTGTTTGTGTGGCTGCTTGTACTAGTCCGGACTATGCCGATTTATAGTGCTAGCTCACTGAGATACCATGCCACAGTTTAACATGAATACCCCACTAAGACACAGTATACTGACTCCGAGCCGACCAGTCCTTGTTTTAGACCCTTAATGCCAAGCACCAGACAGGGTAACAACAAGTACCATCTTTTAACGTCTTTTGGTATGACGCGGCCGGGGATCAAACCCCGGACCTTCCGCTCTCCAGGCAGACGCTCTACCACTAGACCACGGAGGCGGTCTAGAGATAGGCGTGATGGGGTGGTGACGTCACTTCCGAAACGGAGCAAGAGTGGTGAATGGATCCAGGGCATTTATCAAAATAGAACAGAAATACAAAACACTGGATAACTGTGGCTGCAGAAAGCATGGCCACCCGATCCCCATTTAGTCGGCTCTAGAAACAAGCTTGAAGCAGATCAGACTTTCAGTCCACAATAAATCTATTTATTTGTTTTGTTATCGCCAGCAGCATGAGAAGGATACGAGTGAGGTACTCCAGCACACTGACGTCCCAGATGCAAGTGTAGTAGGCGTCCATGGCGTCGTATGTTGTCTTCTCCTGCAGCGCCTTGAAGGCTGCAGCGTAGTCTACCTCGTCCAGGAACTGGCACAGAACAGCGACCTGAACAGTCAGGAGAGAGCAGTTAGCTGGCATAATACCACCATCAACAGCACAGTAGTTATTTGTCAGAAGAGATGAAGGTTGTAGACTTCTATGGTGGAACCCACCAGAACTGTTGTGAGGCTTACAGACGAAGGACCATCAGCAGATCCTGGAACACCTAAGGGACACAACTTTCACGGTGGATTACAAAATCTTAATACCACTTAATACTCATAATATGAGTAGGTAGGAGAGAGTGAGTGAATATTGTTTTATGGCAGTCACCAATATTTTAGCTAAATCTCTGCAGCATGTACATAAACAAATGGATGAAAGCATTAGATCAACGCAATGTACATGTATCAGGATAGACTGGGAGACTGCAATCATTTCATAAAACATGAAAGCAATTTCTCTTTGGTTTATTGAAGTATGGCACTCCCCTAACATCTACCTGCATGTGACATCTACCCACCTGTGTGTGACATCTACCCACCTGTGTGTGACATCTACCCACCTGTGTGTGACATCTACCCACCTGTGTGTGACATCTACCCACCTGTGTGTGACATCTACCCACCTGTGTGTGACTTCTACCCACCTGTGTGACATCTACCCACCTGTGTATGACATCTACCCCCCTGTGTGTGACATCTACCCACCTGTGTGTGACATCTACCCAGCTGTGTGTGACATCTACCCACCTGTGTGTGACATCTACCCAGCTGTGTGTGACATCTACCCAGCTGTGTGACTTCTACCCAGCTGTGTGACATCTACCCACCTGTGTGTGACATCTACCCACCTGTGTGTGACATCTACCCACCTGTGTATGACATCTACCCACCTGTGTGTGACATCTACCCACCTGTGTGTGACATCTACCCACCTGTGTGACATCTACCCACCTGTGTATGACATCTACCCCCCTGTGTATGATTTCTACCCACCTGTGTATGACTTCTCCCCCACTGCATATACCATCTTCCTACCTGTGTATGACATCTACCTACCTGTGTATGACATCTACCCACCTGTGTATGACATCTACCCACCTGTGTGTGACATCTGCCCACCTGTGTATGACATCTTCCCACCTGTGTGTGACATCTGCCCACCTGTGTATGACATCTTCCCACCTGTGTGTGACATCTACCCACCTGTGTATGACATCTACCCACCTGTGTGTGACATCTACCCATCTGTGTGTGACATCTACCCACCTGTGTGACATCTACCCACCTGTGTATGACATCTACCCCCCTGTGTATGACTTCTACCCACCTGTGTATGACTTCTCCCCCACTGCGTATACCATCTTCCTACCTGTGTATGACATCTACCTACCTGTGTATGACATCTACCCACCTGTGTATGACATCTACCCACCTGTGTGTGACATCTGCCCACCTGTGTATGACATCTTCCCACCTGTGTATGACATCTGCCCACCTGTGTGTGACATCTTCCCACCTGTGTGTGCCATCTACCCACCTGTGTATGACATCTTCCCACCTGTGTATGACTTCTACCCACCTGTGTATGACATCTACCCACCTGTGTATGACTTCTACCCACCTGTGTATGACTTCTACCCACCTGTGTGTGACTTCTACCCACCTGTGTGTGAGATCTACCCACCTGCATATGCCATCTACCCACCTGTGTATGACATCTACCCACCTGTGTGTGACATCTACCCAGCTGTGTATGACATCTACCCACCTACATATGACATCTACCCACCTGTTTATGACATCTACCCACCTGTGTATGACATCTACCCACCTACATATGACATCTACCCACCTACATATGTCATCTACCCACCTGTGTGTGACACTGCAAATATGAACAGCATTTCATCATGCGTCGGTAGATCTGAAAACAAGGGAACACAATCAGTCTGGCTCTGAACATGTTAAAAGAACTACCGGTATACCAATCAAGACTTGCTTTTCTATGGTTTTGATAGATGCTGAAAATTATCACTATGTACCCACTAAATTTGATTTCCGATTTCCAATTCGATTTCCAATTTATCTAGTTTATTAAAACAAGACCCTTAGTTAATTGACCATGCAAAATACTAACTTAGGTCCACAATATCAAACATTTCAATGCTGACAAAAGTTGGTTATGAAACTGACTAATCTGTACCAACCTGATCATCAAACACACTCTTGGGCACCGGTCGAGAGAAGAAGTCGGTGGAGACTACCGCCACCTCCAGGTAGAGCTTCATTGCAGCAGAGTACTGATTCTGAGCTGCAGGGAACCAAACACAAGTCTCACCAGAGGGAAATATCAAACAGTGTTAATAACAAGTGAAGTATAAATCAGCCATTGTGTGCAGACCTGCTAACCTACTGAAGTAGATATCGGCCAGTGTGTGGCGCCGTAAACCTACTGAAGTAGATATCGGCAAGTGTGTGGCGCTGTTAACCTACTGAAGTATATATCAGCCAGTGTGTGGAGCTGTTAACCTACTGAAGTAGATATCGGCCAGTGTGTGGAGCTGTTAACCTACTGAAGTATATATCGGCCAGTGTGTGGAGCTGTTAACCTTCTGAAGTATATATCGGCCAGTGTGTGGAGCCGTTAACCTTCTGAAGTATTTATCGGCCAGTGTGTGGAGCCGTTAACCTACTGAAGTATATATCGGCCAGTGTGTGGAGCCGTTAACCTACTGAAGTATATATCGGCCAGTGTGTGGAGCCGTTAACCTACTGAAGTATATATCGGCCAGTGTGTGGAGCCGTTAACCTACTGAAGTAGATATCGGCCAGTGTGTGGAGCCGTTAACCTACTGAAGTATATATCGGCCAGTGTGAGGAGCTGTTAACCTACTGAAGTATATATCGGCCAGTGTGTGGAGCCGTTAACCTACTGAAGTATATATCGGCCAGTGTGTGGAGCCGTTAACCTACTGAAGCAGATATAGGCCAGTGTGTGGAGCCGTTAACCTTCTGAAGTATATATCGGCCAGTGTGTGGAGCCGTTAACCTACTGAAGTATATATCGGCCAGTGTGTGGAGCCGTTAACCTACTGAAGTAGATATCGGCCAGTGTGTGGAGCCGTTAACCTACTGAAGTATATATCGGCCAGTGTGAGGAGCTGTTAACCTACTGAAGTATATATCGGCCAGTGTGTGGAGCCGTTAACCTACTGAAGTATATATCGGCCAGTGTGTGGAGCCGTTAACCTACTGAAGCAGATATAGGCCAGTGTGTGGAGCCGTTAACCTTCTGAAGTATATATCGGCCAGTGTGTGGAGCCGTTAACCTTCTGAAGTATTTATCGGCCAGTGTGTGGAGCCGTTAACCTACTGAAGTATATATCGGCCAGTGTGTGGAGCCGTTAACCTTCTGAAGTATATATCGGCCAGTGTGTGGAGCCGTTAACCTTCTGAAGTATTTATCGGCCAGTGTGTGGAGCCGTTAACCTACTGAAGTAGATATCGGCCAGTGTGTGGAGCCGTTAACCTACTGAAGTAGATATCGGCCAGTGTGTGGAGCCGTTAACCTACTGAAGTATATATCGGCCAGTGTGTGGAGCCGTTAACCTACTGAAGTAGATATCGGCCAGTGTGTGGAGCCGTTAACCTACTGAAGTATATATCGGCCAGTGTGAGGAGCTGTTAACCTACTGAAGTATGTATCGGCCAGTGTGTTGAGCCGTTAACCTACTGAAGTAGATATCGGCCAGTGTGAGGAGCTGTTAACCTACTGAAGTAGATATCGGCCAGTGTGTGGAGCCGTTAACCTACTGAAGTATATATCGGCCAGTGTGTGGAGCCGTTAACCTACTGAAGCAGATATAGGCCAGTGTGTGGAGCCGTTAACCTACTGAAGTATATATCGGCCAGTGTGAGGAGCTGTTAACCTATTGAAGTATGTATCGGCCAGTGTGTTGAGCCGTTAACCCATCAAGTAAAAATATCAGCCTGTACGTAGAGCCATTAACCTACTGAAGTATATATATTGGCCAGTGAGTGGAGCCATTACCTACCAAAGTATATGTCAGCCTGTGAGTGGAGCCGTTAACCTACTGAAGTAAATGTCAGCCTGTGAGTGGAGCCGTTAACCTCTTGAAGTATATGTCAGCCTGTGAGTGGAGCCGTTAACCTCTTGAAGTATATGTCAGCCTGTGAGTGGAGCCGTTAACCTCTTGAAGTATATGTCAGTCTGTGAGTGGAGCCGTTTACCTCTTGAAGTATATGTCAGCCTGTGAGTGGAGCCGTTAACCTACTGAAGTAAATGTCAGCCTGTGAGTGGAGCCGTTAACCTCTTGAAGTATATGTCAGCCTGTGAGTGGAGCCGTTAACCTACTGAAGTATATGTCAGCCTGTGAGTGGAGCCGTTAACCTCTTGAAGTATATGTCAGCCTGTGAGTGGAGCCGTTAACCTCTTGAAGTATATGTCAGCCTGTGAGTGGAGCCGTTAACCTACTGAAGTAAATGTCAGCCTGTGAGTTGAGCCGTTAACCTCTTGAAGTATATGTCAGCCTGTGAGTGGAGCCGTTAACCTCTTGAAGTATATGTCAGCCTGTGAGTGGAGCCGTTAACCTACTGAAGTAAATGTCAGCCTGTGAGTGGAGCCGTTAACCTCTTGAAGTATATGTCAGCCTGTGAGTGGAGCCGTTAACCTACTGAAGTATATGTCAGCCTGTGAGTGGAGCTGTTAACCTCTTGAAGTATATGTCAGCCTGTGAGTGGAGCCGTTAACCTCTTGAAGTATATGTCAGCCTGTGAGTGGAGCCGTTAACCTCTTGAAGTATATGTCTGCCTGTGTGCGGAGCTGTTAACCTACCGAAGTATATGTCAGCCTGTGTGCGGAGCTGTTAACCTACTAAAGTATATATATTGGCCATTGTGTGGAGCCGTTAACCTACCAAAGTATATGTCAGCCTGTGAGTGGAGCCGTTAACCTACTAAAGTATATATATTGGCCATTGTGTGGAGCCATTAACCTTCCGAAGTATATGTCTGCCTGTGTGCGGAGCTGTTAACCTACCGAAGTATATGTCAGCCTGTGAGTGGAGCCGTTAACCTACTAAAGTATATATATTGGCCATTGTGTGGAGCCGTTAACCTACCGAAGTATATGTCAGCCTGTGAGTGGAGCCGTTAACCTACTAAAGTATATATATTGGCCATTGTGTGGAGCCGTTAACCTACCGAAGTATATGTCAGCCTGTGAGTGGAGCCGTTAACCTACTAAAGTATATATATTGGCCATTGTGTGGAGCCGTTAACCTACCGAAGTATATGTCAGCCTGTGTGCGGAGCCGTTAACCTACCGAAGTATATGTCAGCCTGTGAGTGGAGCCGTTAACCTACTAAAGTATATATATTGGCCATTGTGTGGAGCCGTTAACCTACCGAAGTATATGTCAGCCTGTGAGTGGAGCCGTTAACCTACTAAAGTATATATATTGGCCATTGTGTGGAGCCGTTAACCTACCGAAGTATATGTCAGCCTGTGTGCGGAGCTGTTTACCTACCGAAGTATATGTCAGCCTGTGAGTGGAGCCGTTAACCTACTAAAGTATATATATTGGCCATTGTGTGGAGCCGTTAACCTACCGAAGTATATGTCAGCCTGTGAGTGGAGCCGTTAACCTACTAAAGTATATATATTGGCCATTGTGTGGAGCCGTTAACCTATCGAAGTATATGTCAGCCTGTGTGCGGAGCCGTTAACCTACCGAAGTATATGTCAGCCTGTGTGCGGAGCCGTTAACCTACCGAAGTATATGTCAGCCTGTGTGCGGAGCTGTTAACCTACTAAAGTATATGTCAGCCTGTGTGCGGAGCTGTTAACCTACCGAAGTATATGTCAGCCTGTGTGCGGAGCTGTTAACCTACCGAAGTATATGTCAGCCTGTGTGCGGAGCTGTTAACCTACCGAAGTATATGTCAGTCTGTGTGCGGAGCCATTACCTACCGAAGTATATGTCAGCCTGTGAGTGGAGCCGTTAACCTCTTGAAGTATATGTCAGCCTGTGAGTGGAGCCGTTAACCTACTGAAGTATATGTCAGCCTGTGAGTGGAGCCGTTAACCTCTTGAAGTATATGTCAGCCTGTGAGTGGAGCCGTTAACCTCTTGAAGTATATGTCAGCCTGTGAGTGGAGCCGTTAACCTACTGAAGTAAATGTCAGCCTGTGAGTTGAGCCGTTAACCTCTTGAAGTATATGTCAGCCTGTGAGTGGAGCCGTTAACCTCTTGAAGTATATGTCAGCCTGTGAGTGGAGCCGTTAACCTACTGAAGTAAATGTCAGCCTGTGAGTGGAGCCGTTAACCTCTTGAAGTATATGTCAGCCTGTGAGTGGAGCCGTTAACCTACTGAAGTATATGTCAGCCTGTGAGTGGAGCTGTTAACCTCTTGAAGTATATGTCAGCCTGTGAGTGGAGCCGTTAACCTCTTGAAGTATATGTCAGCCTGTGAGTGGAGCCGTTAACCTCTTGAAGTATATGTCTGCCTGTGTGCGGAGCTGTTAACCTACCGAAGTATATGTCAGCCTGTGTGCGGAGCTGTTAACCTACTAAAGTATATATATTGGCCATTGTGTGGAGCCGTTAACCTACCAAAGTATATGTCAGCCTGTGAGTGGAGCCGTTAACCTACTAAAGTATATATATTGGCCATTGTGTGGAGCCGTTAACCTTCCGAAGTATATGTCTGCCTGTGTGCGGAGCTGTTAACCTACCGAAGTATATGTCAGCCTGTGAGTGGAGCCGTTAACCTACTAAAGTATATATATTGGCCATTGTGTGGAGCCGTTAACCTACCGAAGTATATGTCAGCCTGTGAGTGGAGCCGTTAACCTACTAAAGTATATATATTGGCCATTGTGTGGAGCCATTAACCTACCGAAGTATATGTCAGCCTGTGAGTGGAGCCGTTAACCTACTAAAGTATATATATTGGCCATTGTGTGGAGCCGTTAACCTACCGAAGTATATGTCAGCCTGTGTGCGGAGCCGTTAACCTCTTGAAGTATATGTCAGCCTGTGAGTGGAGCCGTTAACCTACTAAAGTATATATATTGGCCATTGTGTGGAGCCGTTAACCTACCGAAGTATATGTCAGCCTGTGAGTGGAGCCGTTAACCTACTAAAGTATATATATTGGCCATTGTGTGGAGCCGTTAACCTACCGAAGTATATGTCAGCCTGTGTGCGGAGCTGTTAACCTACCGAAGTATATGTCAGCCTGTGAGTGGAGCCGTTAACCTACTAAAGTATATATATTGGCCATTGTGTGGAGCCGTTAACCTACCGAAGTATATGTCAGCCTGTGAGTGGAGCCGTTAACCTACTAAAGTATATATATTGGCCATTGTGTGGAGCCGTTAACCTACCGAAGTATATGTCAGCCTGTGAGTGGAGCCGTTAACCTACTAAAGTATATATATTGGCCATTGTGTGGAGCCGTTAACCTACCGAAGTATATGTCAGCCTGTGTGCGGAGCCGTTAACCTACCGAAGTATATGTCAGCCTTTGTGCGGAGCCGTTAACCTACCGAAGTATATGTCAGCCTGTGTGCGGAGCTGTTAACCTACTAAAGTATATGTCAGCCTGTGTGCGGAGCTGTTAACCTACCGAAGTATATGTCAGCCTGTGTGCGGAGCTGTTAACCTACCGAAGTATATGTCAGCCTGTGTGCGGAGCTGTTAACCTACCGAAGTATATGTCAGTCTGTGTGCGGAGCCATTACCTACCGAAGTATATGTCAGCCTGTGTGTGGAGCCATTACCTACCGAAGTATATGTCAGCCTGTGTGTGGAGCCATTACCTACCGAAGTATATGTCAGCCTGTGTGTGGAGCCATTACCTACCGAAGTATATGTCAGCCTGTGTGTGGAGCCATTACCTACCAAAGTATATGTCAGCCTGTGTGTGGAGCCATTACCTACCGAAGTATATGTCAGCCTGTGTGTGGAGCCATTCCCTACCGAAGTATATGTCAGCCTGTGTGTGGAGCCATTACCTACCGAAGTATATGTCAGCCTGTGTGTGGAGCCATTACCTACCGAAGTATATGTCAGCCTGTGTGCGGAGCCAGGACTGCTGGGTGGGCACCACGGTGAGGGAGTGTTTCATCAGGGTGGTCAGCGCATCCTCCATACTCTCCACACTCAGGCCGCCAGCGCTGGGGAGGACACAAGTCATTCATCTCAAATAACATCCACAGTCAACCATTAAACGTCTGGTCCCTGGCAACTCATGTTTGTCACACAGCAGTTGAAATGCTTGCTGTAGTTTTGTACTTTAACAAAATGTTTAAGACATTGTTCCTACACTTAACTAAATGCCCTTCTACAGATCTCCTACATCACAGTTAGCTGTGTTCTTATCAATATTATACAGATAAAACTGCTTTCTACATCACTGACACATCAGTCATGAGATATGTAGAGACACATCATAAGAAATGTAGTGAGACATCAGTGAGATATGTAGATACACATTATGAGACATGTAGAGACATGTAGAGACACATAGAGACACATGAGATACGTAGAGACACATCCATCTTCCTAGCAAGAGAGTTAACTGACTACAAAAGTCCAGTTTCCACCCTTGCCGAACAAGGTTGGTATTATGGAGTTACATTTTGGCTGGACTAACGAGTCTATGCATAGTCAAATCAAAATTGCGCACCGAAATCAAAATCAGGTTCGTAAACTATCATGCAGAGTTCGGTCGATTGCGGGATTTGCACAGCATGTGCACCACCAACTCGTTGTCAACAGATATATTCCAAATCTTTTCAAGTTTTTAATCAAGGTGCTCACCGGATTTAATGTACTTCGCGATGTAAGACCTGTTTTATCACAATATAGATCTTGATTGTCGATCAGATCATCTTGACTGGGCGCCGCCATTTTGTTTGAAGCAAATGAAAGTGATACGAGAGGTGGAATCTGATTGGTGCATAGGACTAGGAGAGGCATAGAAGGGACACAGCTCGTAACAGCCACTGGTAGTGCTACGGTCAAGCCCAGGAATTCCAGCCTAGTTCAGCAAGGGTGGAAACTGGACTTTTAAAGTCAGTTAACTCTCTTGCCTCGGGAAGATGAGACACATCATGAAATATGTAGCGAGACATCAATGAGATACGTAGAGACAAATTATGAGACACATAGAGACACTTCATGAGACATCAGTGAGATACTCGGTGAGACACATGAGACATTATGAGACACATAGAGACACTTCATGACACACATCATGAGACATCAGTTAGTCACAGGTGACACGTAGAAACACATCATGAGACACGTAGAAACACTTCATGAGACATGTAGTGAGACATCAGTGAGATACTCAGTGAGACACCCAGACACACATCATGACACACGCAGAGACACATCATGAGACAAGTAGAGACACATCATGAGACACATAGAAACACTTCATGAGACACGTAGTGAGACATCAGTGAGATACTCAGTGAGACACATGAGATACGTAGAGACACATAATGAGACACATAGAAACACTTCATGAGACACGTAGTGAGACATAAGTGAGATACTCAGTGAGACACTTTGGGAAGCAAGGTACTCACTTGGCGATTGCTGTTGGCCACAGAGCTTGATATTCACTGGCTATCTGGCTTGTTATATCGTCCTGGGAAAAATCAGCAAAGGTTAAAAACTCAAATCATTTCTAATCTACTAGCTGTGGTTATTACTATCACTGTTCCAGCGAACCAATGAATGACTAACTTTGGTCTCAATGCCACTGAACAATATTCCATCTGTATCGCGTGATGTCAGTGTTATGCTTATAGTGATGAATCTCATAGATGTCTGCAACTTTGGTGAATCCCACAAACATAGATTACAGGGGATAGACAGACTAGTGGATCCTGACATTGTCAAGGGACACAACTCTGCCAATTGTTTTGAACTATCTTAGACAACACTAATGACTCCTTCTAATCAACTGTAGACATCCTAAAGGTCTCTCAGGAATTGAGCAGCTGACCACTCAAACAACCAACATTGTTTATGGAGTTTTCTTGATATGAGTTCATGTGGAAAAGGACTTAGTCAGTGACCTTATTGTCAGCAACCCATCTAGGAAAGACAATGTCCAATCATAAGGTTTCAAATCTTAATATTTCTCCAAGTTTGATTTGATACAATTTAATATTTAGTTTCTAACTATAGGAGAAACAGACCACTTACCTTGAGTATCGTGAAGAGTTTGGTGAAGGATGCTATAAACAGAGTGAGAACACTTTGGTCCTGGAGAGAAAACACAAGGGTATAAGAAGCCCGCATATCTGTAAAACTGAAATAACATCTACAAACCACAAAGCCTACAAAATATCAGAACCAAATGTTGACCCATTACCTTATCAACACAGGCTTCTTGGCCGAGGTACATTCATCACAACAGTGAAACACAACGGATTGGTGACTAAGCTACCATGATACCATGTATTAGTACCTATGGCGCCAGTGTTTGAGATCTGGGTGATGGTGTCTATTGGCAAAGTGATTGTGTTTAAAATATTCAAAGCATTTTTGCCAACATCCCTGCTGAGATGAAAGTGATTTGCTAGTTTGTTGTTTAACATGGCAGTCAGCAATATTTCAGCAACTATTTTTATCACCCCAAACTAACTGTCTTCCACAGGAGATATTGCTTTCATAAGATTAGCATTGGCTCCAAGGAGATATCGCGGCAATGAAACCGCATCACAATGCTCTGTAGACCATGTCAGCAGGTACCATGATGTCACAATCAAATGACATCACTTATTTCTCTGCTACTGATGCTGGTTAGCAGTACTTTATACACTCAAGACACTGGTTTTGACTGTTCACAAAGTGAAAAATAATGATTTTGGATGATAATTAGAATCTCACCCTTGTGCATTTTGATATAAAAAATATCAATACTTCCATAAAGAGTTTAAAACCTCCTTGGCATTCCTCAGAGATATATTTTGTTTGTTTATTTATTTGTTGATTAACACCACACTCAGCAATATTTCAGCTATATGACAGCAGCCTGTAAATAATCGAGTCTGGACCAGACAATCCAGGGACTGATATCATGAGCATCGATCCACATAATTGGGACACGATGACATGTGTCAACTAAGTCAGCAAGCCTGATCACCCGATCCTGTTAGTCGCCTTTTACGACAAGCATAGTCGCCTCTTACGGCAAGCATGGGTTGCTGAAGACCTATTCTACCCCGGAATCTTCACCGGTCTCGGAGATATATTTGATATCAAAGACACGTGGGTGATCTCTTTCCGCTACACCCCAGGTGTAAGTACCGTTATCTTGAGCAGGAAGCTGATGAAGGAGTCTCGAGGCAGCATCCCTTGCTGGGAGTCTCTGTGCATGGCGCTCTCCCGGCCACTGCTGCTTCGCTTGTGCTGCGTCTTGGTCTGGAAGATCTGCAACACTGGACACCACAGGCGGAGTCAACACCTGGTCATTGGTGGGACCTAATGCCACTTGGAATAGTATTTCAGTGATGTAACAGCATGTCAGCTTTATATGGAAGGCAAGCTCAAGATGGCTCACATTTACATCTCTGGTGAGTGTGTGAGTGAGTGAGTGATATTTCAGCAATTAAACGGCAGGGGACACACACATTCTATCCATGTCGGGAATCGAACCTGGGTCTTCGGCGTGACGAGCAAACGCTTTAACCACTTGGCTACCCGACCACCCCTCAACTCTGGTGAAAGCCACCGACATGGGTATGGTGCTGACAGAGGAAGAGTCATAATCACAACAATTATAGAATTCGAACCCATGACCAGCAGATCCTGGCAAGGCTAAGTGATGCCACTCTCCACAGTGAATTGCAGCATTGCAGCCAGAATTCTTTTTCTGGTAGAAATATTTTAAAATTATATAAAAGTCACTAATTATTACAGGTATTACAGTATGTGACGTTAGGCACTTGTCCGAAGCCCAAGTCTAGTAATAATCTGTTTGGTCTAGTAAGCTCAGATAACAGTAGTCAACATAATAACAGTAAAATTTCGGGGTAACAAACTAAAAAGTTTTTGGCATACATTGAGAGAGTGAGTGAGTATGTTTTTACACCGCTTTTAGCAATATTAGCAATATCACGCCGTGTATACCGTAACCATGGCTACTAAATACCTTCATTATTGAAATAACTATGATATTACTTGTGATATTACACAATGAGCCATGTGACGGCTACAGTGTATGTTCCGCTCACCTGCATCCCAGAGGTCCCGGGCTGGTTTCCGAGCGGTCCGGATGACTGGCAGCTCCTTGCAGCAACACGCCAACAGCCGACTCAGCTGAAAAGAAATCAGTTACAAAATCTAACACTTTTCACCAAATACAAATTTTAAGACAAAACACATAAAGATGATGGAATATCCACTAGATTACCAGGTCGCATGTCATGGCAATGCATTATGAAGGGGGAGATAACTCCTGAGACATTGAAGTCCCAAAACTACTCCCTTTGCTGATCTTGCACTGACCTCAATATATCCGTTTGCGGTGTTCTCCAGGTTACAGAGGTAGTCCCAGTCCTTGATGTTCACCAGGAACGCCGTGCACTCCTCCAACACCTCCTCACTCGGCTGGATTTCTGAATGACACAAATACCCAATATAACCAACCAATACACATGTAACCCATACACAGCTACCCATGGTTTATCTGGAAACTAGAGCTTTTAGGTGAGTGAGTGAGTGAGTGAGTGAGTGAGTGAGTGAGTGAGTGAGTGAGTAGGTCGGTGGGTGTTTGGGCGAGTGAGTGAGTGGATGGGTAGGTTGAGTGAGTGAGTGAGTGAGTGAGTGAGTGAGTGAGTGAGTGAGTGAGTGAGTGACAACCTACCCTGTCCTAGTCTGATGGTGGTCAGACAGGTCTTGGTCTTCTTGACTAGGTCCTGAAGCGTGCAGCCCTCTCCAAACGTCTGGTTGAGGTCGTACTGACGGAGGTCAGCCAGCAAGGACTGCCAGCGCACATGTTTTGACAGGACGTATGACAAATCGCTGACCACAGAGTCTGCCACGGCAAACAGCTGGCGTGCTCGGTCAAATATCTGGACAATGAATGATTACTGCCTGAGGGCTGGAGTCAAATAGGACATATCTATGTGTTATACCTGAATCTTGTATGTGAAATTGCTTTGCTCCCTTTTCATGTTTAACATTCAAAATATATGGTTGGTTTGTTGTTTAACGCCACACTCAGCAATATTCCAGCTATATGACGGCGGTCTGTAAATAATCGAGTCTGGACCAGACAATCAAGTGATTAATATCATGAGCATCGATCCACGCATTTGGAATCGAAGACATGTATCAACCAAGTCCGCGAGCCTGACCACCCGATCCCGTTGGTCGCCTTTTACGACAAGCATAGTAGCCTTTTACGGCAAGCATGGGTTGCTGAAGACCTATTCTACACTGGAATCTTCACGGGTCTCAAATATATGGCATAATCTACATTTTACTGTTTATAAGGCAGGGTTTTACGTGACGCACAAACGTGCATCCAGAAAATCTCGATTTTGACATATTGAAGAAATGATGTCAATTTCAGGTGCTGTGTCAGGCCTTAAGATTGGACGCAGAAAAAGAATAAACTGCGTCCTGAGGGGCGCACAACAATATTCATTGTACCAAAAGTGCATCAAGAGCAGTTATGGATATCTATTACTTCATCCATCAACCATGACCACTGTCCACATGATCATTGATTCAATCCAGCCTCTTTAGGTAATTATCAAAACGTACAGTACATTACTCTACAGGACCCTCATATTGCCTGCAAGGACCCTTAAAATTTTATTGGGGGTCCCCTGGACCCAACTCTTGTAAGTCATGGTAGACCCTGATAAGATAATCAATTTTGAAACAGTGTGGCATATATTTTAGTTTATTATAAAAACGTAGATTTTTACATAAATCAGAAATAGGAGGACATATTTTACATTTCTACTGATATGATGTGGCATAATATGCTAATAACTGGTAATTGATAGGACTGCCTCTTTCCAAAGCCTTTAATAATGAGTTCAAAGGGCTACTATAAACCTTGACCATGACACTGTACTCACCTTGACCTCCATACAGTGCCTTGCCTTAGACACAAGGACATAGACAAATGGTTTCTGCATTCCGTGGTGATTCAGGCCATCAATGAGCTGGCGGATCTCACGAGGAACCTTCCACTACAAGTAACCAGAACACCAGAGCTAAACATGATTCCAACTTTTCACAAATGTACATCCTTCATGGAGAAGAACAGTGTTTCAGTGATTGTGTTGATTCATGTTACATAAGTAACACACAGACTGCATATATTGTGCTATTGTCCGGGACAAAATAAATACAACATTGCTAATAAAGGGACAAGCATTATAAACACAGTAACTATCTGCCTACCGAACACAGCAATATCCTTATCAGTAGAACATACAAACTGTAGAAAAGGGAAGGTTATTTCCATGACAACATGTTAAGGTCGAGGTCAAGGTCATGGTCATCATGGTCATACACACGTTTGTAGGACGTTTTGTATCAGGGCTCTAGCCTACCTTATCGTTGAACTGCAGAAACTGTGGAAAACGCCAGTTTCGGTTCCCATGAAGGTCACTGACAACGTCTCGTAGCAGGCCTGGGTCGTACAAGGTCAACAGTTTTCCCTCAAGGTCACTCAAATTGTAGGTTGGTTCTGTATGGGATGAAACTTACGAAATAAAACACTTACATAGTTTTACTGACAAGAGCCTGTCAGAATGTCCATACCAGGGTAAAATGAGCTGGTCATTATTATCAGTATTATTTATCAAACTTTATCACTGCCTCATTTTCATACTATCTTGTCTAATGCTTTTGGTAACAGAATTTCATGAAAACCTGATTCCTTCTCAATATTATTATTTCCGAAGCCTGTGGCTGACAACTTTTCCGTCAGGCTGCATGAAATTTTCCTGCACCTGCCCGACTGTCTGCTAGATAATTTCAAGATTACTTACATTTTCAATTTTGCAAAAACTCGTAGATTCTCAAATTTGCATCATTTCAATTTAATCAACAATGATCAAGTTGTGATTTGTCTCCTAGTTTTTGCGATTTTTCAATATGTATAGTGCCTGAATGAGGGCAGGTAACTTTGAAGATGGGCAGGCAACATTTGTGGGTCACCTGCCCAACTGTCTTGTTGGGTTTTAAAATCATATTAAACACTGGATAAAAGACTGGAACCAAAAGAATAAACACATTTCCATCAGTACATAAGGTGCCATTAACAAGAACTGACAACAATTACAAGGCAGTTAGCCTGTTGCCAGGACAACAGGAGCCATGATGAGACCCACCCCGAGATGCTGGGAAGCTGGCAGAGGATCCCCCTGGGTCCTCGGAATCGAAGTCCTCCAAGTACATCTGCTCCCCCTCGTCCCCCAACGCCATGTCCATGCACTCCTCCTTGTCGAAGTACGTGGCCAGCTCACTCCCTAACACAGCATTGGTGAACCCAGACTCCGGCTCCGCCAGCTCTATCAGGTGCTGGATGAAACACTTGAGGTTAGCTCTCTGAGAGAAGGAGGCGCCCTTCATTGCCCTGCTAATGGTCATCACTAAGAACATTGTCACACTCTGGTCTGCCTTCTCGAGAGCAAACAACACCGGTGACACCAACGCTTTCCCCTCCATCACACCGCGGACAACGTTACATATGCACACCTTGGTGTACAACACTTCACATCCCTTCCCTGCATGTAGGACGTCATCTTCAAGACTGGTTCGGTACAAAACACTCAGTTCTTGGCTGACATTATCGTCAAGGAGGATGTCAATCAGGCCTTCAAAGTTGTTCTTTCTGGAGTTTTCTGCTCGTTGGAATATGCTGAGTTTGTGTGGGTCTGTAACAATCCCCAGTAGTGAAGAGCAGCTGATGAGGTATCCACGTAGTCGGGCAGTGTCAATACTGATGTAGATATGTTCTTTCAGCTGAAAGAGTGAGTGAGTGAATGAGTATGGTTTTACACCGCTTTTAGCAATATTCCAGCAATATCACGGCGGGGGACATCAGAAATGGGCTTCACACATTGAACCCATGTCGGGAATCGAACCCTGGTCTTCGGCGTGACGAGCGAACGCTTTAACCACTAGACTACCCGACCGCCCCTCAGCTGAAAGTAAACATTGTTACAGTGACTCCATCATCACTGCTTTGTATACACTACATTCCTCTAACACCCAAGATGCAGACTTCCGATACTGAGTGCAAGAGAGAAACCATTGAGCTCTGAGACCACAAAAGAAAATATTTCTCTGGGCTACATGTGCCTTGTGGAAGTCTGCTCTACAGATTTTTTGACTATCAAGCAATGGTGGGGTTGGCACAAAGTACATGCACCGAATCAGGATCCTCTTACTTCCATGAGTAATAAACGGCCTCATGTCATTAGACTAAATAGACACACATCACAATACAACAAAGCTGTCGCACGTGGTCTTACAGGTGATGGAGGAGGTAGTGCATACAACTTGCCTGCATGTCGCTGCTTGTACTTGCCTGGACTTTTAGCAGTTTTATCCAGACACATGATACTGACACCGAGCTGGCACTCAGCATTATTCCAGCTATATGATGGTGGTCTGTAGATAAGCAAGTCTAGACCAGACAATCCAGTTATTGATATCATAAGCATCGATCCACACAATTGGGATACGATGACATGCATCAACCACGTCAGCGAGCCTGACCACCTGATCCGATTAGTCGCCTCTATCTCAAGCATAGTCAACTATTATGGCAAACATGGGTTGCTGAAGACCTATTCTACCCAGATCTTCATAGGTCCTTTTTGGAATGACGCAGCCAGGGAATAAAACCATGGATCTTACACTCTTCAGGCAGACACTCTTCACAACATACACCATGGAACATCCATGAAGTATTGAAAATACAGCGACTCATACAGCGACTCATACAGCTCTTCCTTCTCATATACACATACATCCTATGAAACTGATCTCTACGGACAAAGGAGCAGAATACATTTACTTGGATAGCATATTCCCTGACCCAAAGTCTCATAAGAGTGAAATAAAAATGCATGCCAAAGTTTGTTATTTGATAGCAGTGGAAGGACATGTGTTTGTCACAGATGATATATAACGTCAGGTGTTTCTCCATGTCTGGCTCACCTTGTCATGGATAGTTTGGCACTGTGTAAACAGTTCGTAAGCTCTCTTGTATTCCTCTTGGTGGAACAGAACGCACCCCAGGTCATAGCACACCTGAAACAGTTTCCTCATATGTAGGCTCCCTGATGAACCAGCTGTTTGTTTGTTTGTTTGTTGTTTTATGCTGCATTCAGCAATATTCCAGCCATATGACGGCGGTCTGTAAATGACATGCATCAACCCAGTCAGCAAGCCTGACCACCCGATCCCGTTAGTCGCCTCTTACGACTAGCATAAGAGGCGACTGCTTACAATGGCCAAGGGACACAACTGTTAGCATCACGAAAACTACATCTCACCTTAGCCAAATCCAACACAAATACTTACTTCAGCACTTAACATGCTTAATGCTTGAAGAAAGACACTGGCTTCCATCTTCTCACATTTCCCTCCCAGTTCTAAGAATGTTGTGAATAAAAATTTTCGGGGAACAAAACTATCTCTGGATTTGAGGGGGGCCAAAACCATTTGTGTCAGGTTATGGATAATTATGTTTGATTGCTTGGTTGTTTGAACCTTTTGATCAATCACCAATTAGTTCAGATAATCGGAATACCATACAACAAACCTGATATATCACCATCTTCACCAAACTCTCACCTGACAGCGGACTTCCTCAGGGGGGATAACTCTGCCCTGGTTCCAGTCATACTCCACTTCGGTCCTTTCACTTGGGACGTTGAAGCAGTTCGGGGTCGGCATGGACAGCGTTTTGTTGGTCTGCAGGAACCGCTCCAGCATCTGGATTGAGTTGGACAACTCACCCTTAAGCTGAACAACACAGGAAGAGAGTGAGTGAGTGAGTTGGGTTTAACGCCGCTTTTAACAGTATTCCAGCTTAATGTGGGAGGAAAGCCCGAAGTGATGCAGGTCTCAGATGTTTACCACTTCGGTGAAACCCACGAGCACGGGTATGGTGCTGACAAACCAAGAAACATAATCGGGGCGAACTGGGATTCTAACCCACAACCATAGGTTTCTGGCGTGCCCAAGGGACGCAACTCTGCACAGGGAATCGCGGCGCCTTAGACGACTGGGGCCCCACAGGAAGAGACACTTAGGAACATTCCACATTATCACACATGACAGACACAGGGTCTAATGGGCAGCCGTGGTGGTATTCTCCCCATGGAGCTGAGAAAGCAGTCAGGATGCACAACGATCTGTTGATCATGGTAAAACGTGGCACCATGCAGAGTATAGATGACATCAAATTCAAGTCTTGAATTCAATATGGTGTCAGTCCTGTTTGTGACAGAAGCTTGAAAAAGTTTATCTGAAAATATTTTAATATTTCAATCAAGTTATATTCTTGCTCTGTACATAAACTGTTAAAACTTGTTAATCAAGACACCAACTGTGCTCTTTGTGGTGATTCCCCAACTGTCTAGTCACCAGTGAATTATCAATCAGTGTTATCATGTTAACAGATCAATAGTCAAACCCACTAGTTGTACAGCTCACCAGTGAACCAGATGTTATCAAGGAATCTGACTGACACTGACTTAATCCATGGCCACCAAGACTAACACCAAGAGGCTGCCTGCTAACATGGTTACCCGTTCAAATTCTGGAGCTAATTCATTATACTTGTATTTGTGTCCCTGTTTCAAGGTGCTTGTGCCAAGACACTGGAGCTGTGAGTCAGTTCGTCAAGTTTTAGTTCAATGTGCATGCCCTCCATGGAAGGTGGTGTTTCCTTGTTGTCAGAGTCAACATTCAATCTCTTACTACACTGACATGTTGAAGGCATCCCACTTACCCCGGTACAAATGGCCTCCGTGGCAGCAGCACAGGCCTCTGCGGGGTCGATCTGGTCAGCTCTGTAGGGGAATAACATTCAGCATCAGTGTGGATCAGACATACATCTGTGTGGTTCAGACCGACATCAGTGTGGTTCAGACCGACATCAGTGTGGTTCAGACCGACATCAGTGCAGTTCAGATGACATCAGTGTGGTTTAGACGGATATCAGTATGGGTCAGACTGACAAGTCTATTATTACCAAACAGTCTATTCCATAAAGTACTTCATACATTCCAGTTGAGGATTCAATGGGGATTCTTGGTCACCATAGATGTCATGTAGCCAGTGATTGTAGTAGCATCCGACCGACACAGGGTGGTGCCACATACACATACATAGTTATTCATTACTACATGCTTGTCTGGTCCAGAATAAATTACTTTACTTCCAGGCACTACACCCGTGAGTGAGTGAGTGAGTATGGTTTTACGCCGCTTTTTGCAATATTCCAGCAATATCACGGCGGGGGACACCAGAAATGGGCTTCACACATTGTACCCATGTCGGGAATCACTACACCCGTGAAGATTCGGGGTAGATAGGTCTTCAGCAACCCATGCTTTCCGTGAAAGGCGACTATGCTTATCGTACGAGGCGACTAACTGAATTGGGTGGTCAGGCTCGCTGACTTGGGTGATGCATGTCATCATATTCCAACTGCATGGATCAATGCTCACGATGTCAATCACTGGATTGTCTGGTTCAGACTCAATTATTTACAGACTGCCGTCATAGCTGGAATATTGCTGAGTGCAGCGTTAAACAAGAAACAAAAAATCTTTCAGGCACTCACTCACTCATTCACTCACCCATGATCCAGATACAACTCACTCACGTGTACTCCTTCACTCACTCACTCAGTCACTCCGGTACTCACATGGTGAAGACGTGCTGTCTCACGGGTCTCGAGGGGAAGCTGTCCTTCACTACAGACTGCACACACCTGAATACAATCAACAACAGTATCAACAACAACAACAACAAAAACAGGGTTTCAGATGGCCGTTGGTCATCTGTCATAGACCGATAAAATTTCTATTTGACAGATGGTTTGTTTAAGTTGTCGGACTTTTGACCGATAGAAATGCTGAGAAAGGGGTCACACATGTCATAATTTCATGATTAAAACATAAATACAGTCGTGCCTCGTTCATACGGACACTTGCGTCATTTCACAATTCGTCCGTATAAACGAATTTCCGTATAACTGAAACCAGCTTTTTACTGGAAGAGTTACTTCCCTTCAATTATGCAACTCATGACAGATGACAGAGCAAACAGATACATCCACTCAATCTTTATTCATACATGTTTCAAAAAGTCTGTCATGGAAGTTTGAACTGTCACCAATTGTTGATTTTCCTATGGTATGTCCAAATTCAGTGCCATAATGCTTACTGATGGTTTCTAAACTTGCTGACGGGTGTTTTTCTTTAAACAGACAAATTTCCCTTTTTTTGCGTGCTGTAACTGCGTGTCGCTTACGTTTCGCTGGTTGACAGGCCATATTTAAGCAACTTTGACCTCTGACCTCCATAGACGCCATATTTATCGAAGGGGATTACATGTACAATAAACAAGCTCGTCTCAAACATAACTCAGTGTCACTTGTTTAATTGACTTCTCACGAATCAAAGGATTACCACCAGCGGAAGTGAATTGTCCGGATAAGTGAGACAATTTTGTGTGCATTTCAGTGTTTTGTGTATGAAAATGACCGTCCGGTTCCGGAAACTGAATTTCCGGATATACGGGTAAATTTATATAGTAATTATTTCGTTTTGAATGAAAATCGTCCGGGAACCGAGGTTTCCGGATATCAGAAGTCCGTATAAGTGGGGCATGACTGTAGTAAGGGTTATTCCACAAACGGTATCGATTTTAATCATGTTAATGACCAATGAAAACTGAAATGCTCTCATAAAGTTTTGTGTCAATCAAGAGAATGTACAGTACACATATTGTACTGTTTTCGATTAGAGCTTTCAGCATCATATATATGCCTTTATTATTCATGACACAATACTATTATTGTCGGATCATAGGTTTTCGGACATCATACCTTTTCTATCACAAATACTTGCACAATAACGAGGGGTGTGGCGTCACACAGAAATTGTAAATACTCAGAAGATGGCTTGTTTGTTTGATAAAGTTGTCTTTTATAAGTGAATGAGATGTTTTACAGTTGTTTATGTGATAAGCGAGAAAACTATGAACGTTTCTTCAGCGTCCGAAAACCCATAATACGGGGATATATGTTGTATTATTGTCTTATGTTTGCAATGTTGTTGGGGTTTTTTCAACAAAAGGTAAGTAAGTACAAGGTAAGTTTTTTTCAATATGCTTCAACATGGGGACAGTTGTCCTTGTGTCTGGGGGATGGGGGGGTGAAGTTTATGGCAGTACTGCTCCCAGATCCTGCGAGTAGCCGGACGCGTGGAAGCTATGCCAGATTTTATTACAGTACTGATTTAACCTCGAAATTTTACTGCATCCGCCATCTTTGTTTATTTAACTTATTGACTTTTGCCACTAACTTATTACATTTCTTGGGTCCAAGTCATTGACCATCACTGAACAACAGCATCAACAACAATTGTTATTAACTTCGAGATTAACCACTTGGAGAACAATATTTATTAAATTCACAAATATATACACTTTAACTTTCAAGCCTTTCATACATCTTGGATAATATTCATAAATAAATGAAAGACGGACTAGAAACAAGTGTTTTCTTTCCCTGCACAATATAACCAGGCTTGTTATTACTTGGAAGTGAGAAGGGTTTAAAGCCACTTTTAGCAATATTCCAGCAATATTCCAGCAATATTCCAGCAATATCACACCGGGCACACCAGACATGGCCATAACACATACAACCCATGTGGGAATAGTACCCAGGTCTTTAGGAGGACGATCAAACGCTGTAACCACTCAGCTACCCAGTAACATCTATTAAAGGTGTACTCTCATCTATCTTTCTCACCATCTGGGATAAATGTGTACAGAAGGTGTACTCACAATCAGTTATAAAGGCGTACTACCACATAAAGGTGTATTCACCATCTGTGATAAATGTTAACTACCACATAAAGGTGTATTCACCATCTGTGATAAATGTTAACTACCACATAAAGGTGTATTCACCATCTGTGATAAATGTTAACCACCACATAAAGGTGTATTCACCATCTGTGATAAATGTTAACCACCACATAAAGGTGTATTCACCATCTGTGATAAATGTTAACCACCACATAAAGGTGTATTCACCATCTGTGATAAATGTTAACCACCACATACAGGTGTATTCACCATCTGTGATAAATGTTAACCACCACATTAAGGTGTATTCACCATATGTGATAAATGTTAACCACCACATTAAGGTGTATTCACCATCTGTGATAAATGTTAACCACCACATAAAGGTGTATTCACCATCTGTGATAAATGTTAACCACCACATAAAGGTGTATTCACCATCTGTGATAAATGTTAACCACCACATACAGGTGTATTCACCATCTGTGATAAATGTTAACCACCACATTAAGGTGTATTCACCATCTGTGATAAATGTTAACCACCACATACAGGTGTATTCACCATCTGTGATAAATGTTAGCCACCACATAAAGGTGTATTCACCATCTGTGATAAATGTTAACCACCACATAAAGGTGTATTCACCATCTGTGATAAATGTTAACCACCACATAAAGGTGTATTCACCATCTGTGATAAATGTTAACCACCACATAAAGGTGTATTCACCATCTGTGATCAATGTTTACCACCACATTAAGGTGTATTCACCATCTGTGATCAATGTTAACCACCACATACAGGTGTATTCACCATCTGTGATAAATGTTAACCACCACATAAAGGTGTATTCACCATCTGTGATAAATGTTAACCACCACATTAAGGTGTATTCACCATCTGTGATAAATGTAAACCACCACATTAAGGTGTATTCACCATCTGTGATAAATGTTAACCACCACATTAAGGTGTATTCACCATCTGTGATAAATGTTAACCACCACATACAGGTGTATTCACCATCTGTGATAAATGTTAGCCACCACATAAAGGTGTATTCACCATCTGTGATAAATGTTAACCACCACATACAGGTGTATTCACCATCTGTGATAAATGTTAACCACCACATTAAGGTGTATTCACCATCTGTGATAAATGTTAGCCACCACATAAAGGTGTATTCACCATCTGTGATAAATGTTAACCACCACATAAAGTTGTATTCACCATCTGTGATAAATGTTAACCACCACATAAAGGTGTATTCACCATCTGTGATAAATGTTAACCACCACATAAAGGTGTATTCACCATCTGTGATAAATGTTAACCACCACATTAAGGTGTATTCACCATCTGTGATAAATGTTAACCACCACATACAGGTGTATTCACCATCTGTGATAAATGTTAACCACCACATTAAGGTGTATTCACCATCTGTGATAAATGTTAACCACCACATTAAGGTGTATTCACCATCTGTGATAAATGTTAGCCACCACATAAAGGTGTATTCACCATCTGTGATAAATGTTAACCACCACATAAAGGTGTATTCACCATCTGTGATAAATGTTAACCACCACATACAGGTGTATTCACCATCTGTGATAAATGTTAACCACCACATAAAGGTGTATTCACCATCTGTGATAAATGTTAACCACCACATAAAGATGTATTCACCATCTGTGATAAATGTTTAACAACACATAAAGGTGTACTCACCATCTGTGATAAATGTTTACCACCACATAAAGGTGTACTACCATCTGTGATACAGGTGTACTACCATGTGAAGGTGTACTCACCATCTGTGATAAAGGTGTACCACCATCTGTGATAAATGTTTACCACCACATAAAGGTGTACTACCATCTGTGATACAGGAGTACCACCATGTGAAGGTGTACTCACCATCTGTGATAAAGGTGTACAGCGAAGGCGGCCGTGTCGGACAGCGATGCAATGTCAGGGTCGTTCATTCCCTCCAGCTTCTCTCCCAGCGTCATCTTCAGCAGGTCCAGCATGAGAGACTTGGACACAGGGAGCGGCACACTGAGTCAGGGGAGATAATCCATTACTACACAGCTCCACAAGGTGACCACAGCAAGTGAAGTATATGCCCTTCAGGTATTCTTTTTCAATAAGTGAATATACTGATGGTAAAAAACTTTTCAATTGCCAGTTATTTATGGACCATTCCTGGATCATGTGGATACACAAACCTGTTCATGACTAGAAACAAATGGGAAAATCAGGGAGAAAAACTTAAATGGAAATAAATATCAGTTGATTCCAAAGACCAAACAATTAACATGATCTGGCCAAATCACAAGAATCATAGTGAGTGAGTGAGTATGGTTTTACGCCGCTTTTAGCAATATTCCAGCAATATCACGGCTGGGGACATCAGAAATGGGCTTCACACATTGTACCCATGTCGGGAATCGAACCCGGGTCATCGGCGTGACGAGCGAACGCTTTAACCACTAGGCTACCCGACCGCCCCCCACAAGAATAATAAGTGTTTATACAAATTACTACATTTAACTCAGCATTAGATGGTATGCATGGAAATATATAATGTTTTGAGTTTGTTGTTTAATGCGGACTCCAATATTCCAGCTATATGACACCAGTCTGTCAATAATTGAATCTAGACCAGACAATCCAGTGATCGACATCATGAGCATCGATCTGCGCAATTGGGACAACGATGACATGCATCAACCAAGTCAGCCAGCCTGACCACCTGCCCCTGTTATTCGCCTCTCACAACAAGCACGGGCTGCCTAAGACCTATTCTAACCCAGATCTTCACAGGGGGAGGAGACGGTGGTGTAATAGTAAGTCACATAACATGTTTAACTGATACATCAAGCAGATCCCTAACTTATGTCCACAAATCAGCTGTTACAGGGTAAAACATTGAATAGTTGCTGCAACTGCTATATAATCAAAACATTAACTGTCAACAATCAAGCATGTCTATCAAAATGTTATTTCTTACCACTTACCAAAATTATTGCTGACTTGCTTGGTATAGCCAAACAATGATAGAAAACACAAAGAATCAAATATTTCCTCAAATACACATATTGTATATAGAGTTTGTTTGTGTAGAGTTATTGTTTAGCATGCTTAAAGCACAAATCATTGTGAAGTTACCATGGTTACAGGAGAAAAGTGCAGATCCTGAAGTGCATTTTCAGAAACATGAGAAACGTAACACGTTGGGTTAATGTGTTGGTTAGTAGGGTCGGTGTGTCAAAGTCAGGCTGTGTAATGTTTATTTGGGCTACACAGCACTCAGCAATATTCCAGCTCAAGGTGCCCTTGACTGTGAGTTTGGGCCAGGTAAAGATGACAGACAGTCAGCCTAGCCACATATCCAATATATACTGAACAACAAAAGTTCCTGTGACACTGAATAAGATTTAATGCAAAGTTATGTTTTTAACCAAATCTGAAACAATTTTGGTTTGCAACACATAAAAGACTCCTGTAAGTGTTCAAATGGTTTAATTTGCAATACTGACTTCAGAAAATTGGTGATTTCATAAAAAACATGAACATGCCAAAATGTCAATTTACAAATCAATAGCGTGTGTGTCCACCTCTGGTTGCAATGCAGGCAACACATCTTCGTCTCATGGAATGGACCAGGCGCTGCACAAAGTCCTGTGGGATATCTGTCCACATCTGCTGGAGCATGTTTCGAAGTTCCTGGAGTGTCTGTGGAACATGTTTTTGACGTCGAAGGCGCCGATCCATCTCATGCCACATGTGCTCGATGGTGAGAGATCAGGGGAGCGAGCTGGCCAGGGGATGACATTCACGTTGTTTTGTTGAAGAGAATACTGAACAAGTCGAGCAATATGAGGCCAGGCGTTGTCATGTTGAAAGGTAATGCCTGGGCCATGACGACCGAAAACGGTAGAACAACAGGGCCGATGATCTCGTTGCGATAGCGCTGTCCATTGAGATTGGTGTTTCTGTGGACGTTAAATTGTCTTGCAACATCACGTTGACTCGATCCTGCTTCAAGCATACCAATGGCTCGAAGACGTTTATTTTCGGACAGGCGTGGCATTTCGTAATGTTGAATAATTGCGTAATTTTGTTGTTTTTCTGAGTGGTTGTTGTCAGCACAATGCTAAACAAGGCATATGGAATCCCGTTAACGCACATGTTTTATACCCATTCTTGGGTAGTGAAATAGCATGGGGCTTGCATAAAAGTCAACTTTTGCATGGAACGCATACTTTTCTGTAGCAGATGCGTTTTTGTGACTTGATTCCATGCATGTACTACAATATTGAAAACCAAACTTTACTTGTTTGAAAAATACACTAAAATATTGGTGTCACAGGAACTTTTGTTGTTGAGTATAGTTGCCCCTCATAACAAGCAACAGGACGCTAGGGACATATTCCAACTTCGGTCCCTACTGGGGGTTACATTCTGTACAGCAATAGAATATGTTTGTTGCTTCACATTGTTTGACTCAGCAAAATTTCAGCTATATGACGACGGCCTGTACATAACCCACTCTGGACCAGACAACCAGTGATTGATATCATGAGCTACGATTCACATCGCTTGGGACCTTGTCTAACCCAGAATTCCCATGAGGCAGTATTAGAATAACACCAACAGTGGGAGTGCAGGGGCTTACACTGTAATTCGCAATGCTCCACTACGTCTTTTAGACTGAGAAATGCTGTAGAAATGACAAGATGTCCAAAGAGTAAAACTACAAAGCAAGGCCACAATATGATACATATTATGATACCTACGTAACAATACGATACGTATCGCAATACACATATTTACGTCAAATTACGTGGAAACTTCTTGACTATAAATATTTCAGAGCAGGTTCCAAAGAAGAAGCAAGCTGCAGACACATATTCGTGACAGTTATTTTTAACAGTGAACTTGAAAACATTTTGCAATATTTGACTGACAAAAGTGCTTGGGTGGGCGTCATTAAATGAAAAGTAGGTAATCTATTTTAACAATTGTATAGTCTTGTATTGATACCGAAACAATGTATCTTGTATCGTATCGTCACTTGAAAACTTTTACAAACCTGTAGAGGTTATGAATTCTCTGATGAAATCCTCCTTGGGGCACTTATTGCATTTTCCTGGCTCAAGAAAATCTACATGACATAGTTGTAACCATTTTCCTTAATAAAAATTGTTACCACACAAAAAACTTTGTTTTTGTATGATATACGTCCACCCTTATGGTGCCTCACCCTCCACGGCGCGTCACGCCAAGGGAAGCAACTCTCACCCAAATCACTTTCCATATGTCTAATGCTGACGGAATGTGGGGAGGCGGGTGGCCGTGCCCCAAGGAGGATTTCATCAGAGAATTCATAACCTCTACAGGTTTGTAAAATTCTCTTTCAGATTAAATCCTCCTTGGGGCACTTATTGCATCAAGATAGACTCCTAAAGATAATCTAGGAAGTGGCATCCGTCAGCAACAAGCGTGCATAAATACATCGTATTTTGATTATTTCAATGAATAAACAAGTATTTGTCACAGAGTGACGAAATATCCCCCGCCATATACACCATAGTACCAAATATGAAGACAATCCAGCGATTAGTTCTTGAGATATTGTGGCAACACCGTTTTCCAACTCCAAAAACAGATTTGCCTGCTGTGACCTTGAAAATGGGGTCAGGGTCACCAAATCTGACAGGTGTATGCGGTGTCTGTATATACACTATAGTTCCAAATATGAAGACAAGCCAGCGATTAGTTCTTGAGATATTGCGGCAACACCGTTTTCTAACTCCAAAAGCAGATTTGCCTGCTGTGACCTTGAAAATGGGGTCAAGGTCACCAAAACCGACTGGTGTCTGCGGTGTCTGTATATACACCATAGTTCCAAATATGAAGACAATCGAGAGGTTTAGTTCTTGAGATATCGCGGCAACACCGTTTTCTAACTCCAAAAGCAGATTTGCCTGCTGTGACCTTGAAAATGGGGTCAAGGTCACCAAAACCGACTGGTGTCTGCGGTGTCTGTATATACACCATAGTTCCAAATATGAAGACAATCCAGTGTTTAGTTCTTGAGATATCGCGGCAACACCGTTTTCCAACTCTAAAAGCAGATTTGTCTTCTGTGACCTTGAAAATGGGATCAAGGTCACCAAAACCGACTGGTGTCTGCGGAGTCTGTATATACACCATAGTTCCAAATATGAAGACAATCCAGTGTTTAGTTCTTGAGATATCGCGGCAACACCGTTTTCCAACTCTAAAAGCAGATTTGTCTTCTGTGACCTTGAAAATGGGATCAAGGTCACCAAAACCGACTGGTGTCTGCGGAGTCTGTATATACACCATAGTTCCAAATATGAAGACAATCCAGTGTTTAGTTCTTGAGATATCGCGGCAACAAACAGGTGGGACGTACGGACGGACGTACGGACGGACGGACGTACGGACGGTCGTGAATACTATATCCCCCGCTTCGCGCTTTCGCGCGGCGGGGGATAACAAGAGTTCAATAAATGGAACCAACCTTATCGTGAGGCACCACCGTCGAAAGGCAGGGGCTGGAGACAGGGCGTTATCGACCATACACAATGAAAAGAGCCATTCTTTGTGGCTTATCATATCGAGAACTCGAGACACACACACCCCCCACCCCACCCACTTTTTTGAACAAGTGATATTGGGGGCACAGATCACGAGAGACTATAAACCCGCACAGAGCTAGGCCAGAGGGTCCCCGTAAATCGAAGGAGTGCATGTGCAATTACGATGATTATCGAGTAGTAATGGCTGGTATTGTATCGACCGTAGAAGATAAAATCCGGACCGTTACTGAACAGTGTTATAACCGGTCCGGGCGGTCTAAAATCTCGAAGGCTCAATCGGCTAGAGATGTAGAACTTTGCCCAGTTCGGAGAACTGACTGACCAAACCGAGCACGCTCGCTTGAGTGTTTGTCGAGTTGGTAATGTTTGATGAACGTGCTCGGCTGGCTCCAAATAGCCGCGGAGCAGATCTCCTCAATGGGCAGAGCCGCAGCATACGCTTGTGTCGTAGCCACTGCTCTAACCGAATGAGCCTTCAACTTGGTAGGGGGGTCCCTGCCTTGAAGTGTGTACGCCGTACATATAGTAGAGACTATCCACCGCGAGATAGTTTGTTTGCTCGCAGGTGAGCCAGCCTTCCTACCGCCATAACAGCAAAATAGTTGATTATCCTTACGGATACCCTTAGTTCTGCTGATATAGGACTTAAGGGTCCTGCGGACATCCAAGACATGAGCATGTCTTGTAGTGGTCCCCGACGAGGAAGGCTGTGAAAGAGCAGGTAGCTCAATAGGAGCCGTCACGTGGAAGGCGTGTGCGACCTTAGGACGGTAAGAGTCCGGCAGGCGAATACTGACCCTGTCCCGGTGAAAGACAGTTAGTTCGGGATCGGCTGACATTGTGTGAATGTCGCCTACCCGTCTGCCGGACGTTACCGCCACAAGGAACGCCGTCTTCCAGCTCAACAGCTGAAGAGAGAGAGACGACAGATCCCGAAAGGAAGGACCGGACAGCCAATCAAGAACGATTGACAATTCCCAAGGGGGACTGATCCGCCGGACAGGCGGTCGGATCCTGTCCACACCTGCTAAAAAACGCTGCACTAATGGGTGCGCACCCAAAAGTGCCCCGTCGACGGGGACGTGAAAGGCAGCGATAGCTGTAGAGTACCCCCGGACTGTCGATGCGGCCAGGCCGACATCTAGTCGCGACTGGAGGAACTCAAGTACGGCTACGAGATCTGCAGAAAAGGGATCTGCAATCCTTCTATCGACACACCAGCGCGCATAGCAGGCCCATCTATCCTCGTACTGAACGTTTGTCGAATCCCTCCGCGAAGCCAGTATTGTGTCTGCAACTCGTGCAGGAATACCGCTCTCCTGGAGGCGATTCCGGACAGTGGCCAAGCCACCCACTGAATCCTGGGATTCGGGTGGAGGGCCTCGTTCTGGGATAGGAGGTCCAGTCGTAAAGGTAATAGAACAGGAGGCTGAGCCAGAAACCTGAGTATGACTGGAAACCAACTCTGCGCCGACCAAAGGGGTGCCAGGAGCACAAGTAGTCGCGCAGGCTGAGTGGCTAGCTGAGACAGGACCTTGGAAATCAGAGGTACTGGGGGGAATGCCCACAGTATTCTGTCCGTCCAATCTAGCTGGAAGTCGTCCGGTGCCACCGACCTCGGGTCGGGGACTCGGGAGCAGAACGTTGGTGTCTGGTGATTCACCCCAGACGCAAACAGATCCACCTGGAACGACCTGTATAACTGGGAGATAATCCCGAATATCCCCGGGTCGAGCCTCCACTCGTGAGGAGCGAGGATCCGGCGAGACAGAGCGTCCGCACGGACATTGTCTACCCCCGGGAGATAAACAGGTAGCACCCTGATAACGTGTGAGTCGCACCATAGGAGGAACTGCCACGTCTCTTGGAGAAGCGACGGAGACACCGTTCCCCCCTGCTTCCGGATGTAAGTCATCGCCGTTTGGTTGTCCATCTCTAGACGCACCACTTGGCCACGAAGCAGATCCAGGAAGCGTTGGAACACCAACCTGACCGCTCTCAGTTCTAGCACATTGATATGCAGTTTGATCTCCTGCTGGGACCATAGTCCCGAGGCAGTGTGATTGTTCAGAACGCCTCCCCAGCCGGAGAGTGACGCGTCTGTTTGAACTGTGAGAGACGGCACGGGAGTGTCGAGGGGGAGCCCCGGGACAGATTCCCGACCTCGGTCCACCACTGAAGGTGTGCATTGAGCCACTGCGGAGTCTCGAGAACAGTCTCGAGATCTTCCGAGTTCACCCAAAGTCGACGGAGCGCTTGTTGAATGGGTCTCATTCTCAAGCGCGCCCGCCAAACCACATCCACTGTCGCCGCCATGTTGCCCAGTAACTGGAGCCATGTACGAGCAGTGTGACTGGCTGACAGAAGGAACTGGGAAGTAACACTTCTGACCTTGGTAATGCGATCTTGTGACAGAGATACAAGTCCGCTCACCGTGTTGAAATTCGCCCCTAGGAAGACTAGATTCTGAGTAGGGCTCAGATCTGACTTCTTGAGATTGACTATCCACCCTAGAGTGATCAGAATATCTATCACTTGTTGTGTAGCTATCTGACTCAGGGATTGCGATAGAGCTCTTAGTAACCAGTCGTCGAGGTACGGATGGCAGAACCGACCTTTTGACCTGGCCACTTGGGCGGGAATCAACATCAGCTTGGTGAACACCCTCGGGGCCGTAGCGATCCCGAATGGTAGAACCCTGAACTGATAACACCTCCCGTCGAAAGAAAACCTGAGGTATTTCTTGAACTCGGGGTGTATGGGTACGTGGAGATAGGCGTCTTTTAGGTCTATTGACGTTAGCCATTCTCCGGTCTCGACAGCTGAGATCACCGAGCGCAGTGTCTCCATCCTGAAGGACGGTACCTCTATAAGTTTGTTCAGCCTTCTCAGATTGAGAATAGGCCTGAACCCTCCGTCTTTTTTGGTGACTAGGAAATACGTCGAGTAGAAGCCCTCGCTTTCCTGTCCCACGGGAACCGGTTCGATCGCAGCCTTCATAAGAAGTGCGTCGACCTCGGCACGGAGGAATTCCGCCCTCTCCAGGGTAGCAGGCACCGGAGTGTGCTTTATCCCGGAGAAGGGGGGCGGATGATGTTTCCACCGAGGCAAATGGCCATCCCTTAGAGTGGACAGGGTCCAGGGATTGGATGTGACTGTCTCCCATTCCTGCAGGAATAGAGCCAGTCGGCCGCCTACGGGGACATCCGGCTTGAGGCAGCGGACCCCGGCTGTCGGCAGTTCGAAAACATGCAACCGTGGGTCCGCCCGGGGCACTTCGGGCGCTAATGGGAACCCGATGGGTTCCCGGCCCCCCGAAAAGGCTGCTGGCCTCGACCAGCTGCCCTGCCCCGGCCCCTGCCTCTCTTGCTCCTCCCGGCGCCCTTACCTGAAGGAAGCGGCTGCTTCCAAGCAGGTGCAGACTTCTGACCCGGCGCGTCAGCGTAGGAGGAAGCAAGTGGAGAGGTCCGCTTACGCGGTTTAACGCATGGTACCTCCAACAAGGCCTTAGAATCCTTGATGGAGGCATACAACTGTGCGGCCTCTCGGACCACCTGCTGAGCCCCAGGGAAGAGGGTGGCACCCATCTTATAAGGCAAAGCAAGTAGATCCTGGCGTGTGGAAGCCGAGTATTTGGATACCGACATCCACAGCCTGCGCATGCCCATGACTGCGCACATCATCTGCGAGGCACAGCTACGAATAGCGTCCCTCGCAAGATGACTATGTACCTCCGTAAGTTGCGCGGCCAACTCTGAAGAGTCGGCCGGCCCCTCTCCCGCTAACTCCCTCTGTACGTCCGACAGATAAGCGGAGTGTACGGACACCCGGAGCTGCTGACATGCGTTACGATATTGCTCCTCGAAGCAAACGTAAGCAGCCTTCAGCTCCGTACCGCACGCGGGAAAGGGTGGCAACCGCCGGCCCTGCTTGACCTTAGCCAAGTTGGGGGTCGAAGACCCCCCCAGGGTAACGGAGGTCCAGACGCATTCGTCCACCACCGGTACCTCAAAATCACCATCCTCTGCTAACGGGTACCGCTTAATAAGTTCGGGCAGGTCGAACTTCCTGCGGGCACCCGACAACAGAGGGTTGATGACTTCATGCACCAATGAAGACAGAATACGGAGTCGCACCTGGGGCGCCTTGCTCGGAGCAAAAGCGTCCCCCGGGAGGTGGAACTCAGTCGGATCCGAATGGGGCATGGGCGCAGCCACCTGAGGCAGTACCTGGACAATCTTGTCCCGTACATGCCTCAACGAGGAAACGAAGGAAAATATTCCCGAGGTCTCCGAGTCGTCTCCCCCCTCCTCCATCCACTCCTCCTCTCTCGATTCCGAGCCGAAATTAATCGACTCTTCCCCGAGAGAAGAGGCAGACGAAGTCGGAAGGGGACGCCCGAAGGCCTGGGCCTTCGCATCCCCGGGCTGCACCCGGCCCGAAGCCGAGTCCCGGTCCCGAGGTGCCGGGGGTTCAAGGGAACCCACCTGGCTCTGGGCTAGAAATCCGCTAGAGGAAGCCTCGGCCTCGGAAGAGGCGTCTGGCTCCGCTAGGGAGAACTGTGCGTCGGTAGTGAACGGGCCAGTGCCCGCCACCCCTCCGCTGGGGAGCGACCTCGAGCCGGCGCCGAAGCCCGGTCTGAGTTCGTCCCCGAGACCAAGTGGCCTGCCTCGGCCGACGCCGGGCATATCACAAGGTCTCGAAGCCGCGTCCGGCGCCGACAACGGGGAAGGCTCGGTCTGCAACTCCTCTCGGAGCTGAGACTTTACCTCCTCCATCATCGACGCCATCTGCGACCTCAACAAGGCAGAGATGTCTGCCAAAGACGGTGCAGGAGAGGGTGCAGTGATTGTGACGGGGACCCTAGAGCCTTCTCCCCCGGCCCCCGGGGAGGGAGCGGAGGAGACAGTCTCAGCTGCCTTTTTACCCTTTCTTACTTTTTTAGAGGGGGGCGGGGCGGTCTTTGCCGATCTAATGTCCACCCCCGCCTTCAATAGACCCTTAAAGTGTAAGAGGTCCACATTTCTCTTTTTCTGCGCCCGTGGTGTGAATGCAACACAGATCGGGCATGACCCATCGTCATGCCCGTCTTCGGCCAAACACTTTATGCAAGCATCATGCCTGTCTTGGGGGGGAATCGAAGCCGAGCACCCCGTACACAGTTTGAAGGTCTGTAAAAAAGACCGTAATTTTTTAGTTTGGCGGGAAGGGTAATAAAGTGTATCAGTGCGATTGAAAGATCGGAAAGATACGTGCATAAATTGTGTAACTAGAAGCAAAGGCGTAATTTAGAATGCGATTGGTAACGCGATACTAATAGCCAATGTCGTAGTATAATTATAACACCAAAGTGGGAGTGTTACGCGCGAAGGTGTAGAAAACCCGTAAAAAAGGTAAGTGTAATTTAAAATAATTAACACACCACCTTGGGTTTATTTAAAGGAAAAGATTGTAGGCTAAAGCCCGATGATATAGATTAAAAAACCGAAGCCGTTTTTGATGGCCCTGGTGTTACATGTATCATACGTGGCACTACAAAATGGACGCTACGACGGCCTTCATTTCAAAGGTATCGTACACGTGTCACATAATTACAACTTTATAACTTTACAATGCGAGGTATTACGCCTTTGCATGAAAGAAATGTACCATAATACAGTTTGGTCTGCCATGGTTCTTGTACGAACGATTATCTTGTCTTTATTTTGTCTTGAAAAAAACAGCACGTCTGTCTTTGTCAGATGACATAAGGAAAGTGATTTGGGTGAGAGTTGCTTCCCTTGGCGTGACGCGCCGTGGAGGGTGAGGCACCATAAGGGTGGACGTATATCATACAAAAACAAAGTTTTTTGTGTGGTAACAATTTTTATTAAGGAAAATGGTTACAACTATGTCATGTAGATTTTCTTGAGCCAGGAAAATGCAATAAGTGCCCCAAGGAGGATTTAATCTGAAAGAGAATTGAGATGCACCAGTGCACCAATGTATCATTTCACCCCTACAAGATATTGCTTGCAGCTCCATCAACAGCTGTTCATAGTGTAGATGTCTACCAGGTAAAGGAAGTAGCGTAAGACATGCACATTTATTGACCACTGAATACAGACATGAAACGTTGATCATCTAAGCATGATTAGTAAATTGAGTAAATATTGCTAAACATTGCAGCAAGCAGCATTCACGCTCTATCATGGCTTGTAGGAGTGAAACGATACAGCAAAGTAATGATACAATACATATCAAGATACATAGGTCACGACACGATATGTATCATGATACGTATATTTACGTCAAATTGCATGGAAACTTCTTGACAATAAATATTTCAGAGCAGATTCAAAAGGAGTGAGTGAGTATTGTTTTACACATCTATTCCAACAATATCATGGCGGGGAACACCAGAAAAGGGCTTCAGACATTGTACCCATTTTGGGAATTGAATCCGGGTCTTCGTCACGACAAGCAAATGCTTTTACCACTAGACCATGTAGACTACCCCACCGCCCAAGGTTCAAAAGGAAAAGCTAGCTGTAGACACATGTTCATCAGGGCAATTTTCAGTTGTGAACTTGAACACTAATAACAACACATCCTGCTACATCTCACTGCCAGGGATCATTAAACGAGTATGCGCAATCAACCAAGTCACAAAGTCTGACCACTCAATCCATAGTTTGCCTCTTCCATTGTGTTTATTTGTTGTTTAATGCCGCACTCAGCAATATTCCAGCTACATGACGGCGGTCTGTAAAAATTCAAGTCTTGACCAGACAATCCAGTGATTGAAAACATGAGCATCAATCCACACAGTTGGGATATCATGACATGCATCAACTAAGTCAGCGAGCCTGACCACCCGATCCTGTTAGTCGCCTCTTACGACAAGCATAGTCGCCTTTTACGGCAAGCATGGGTTGCTGAAGACCTATTCTACCCCGGATCTTCCAACCAGCATAGATTGCTGGGGACCTGTTTTAACATGGAAGCCCCAGGGGCAAGCATCCCCATGGGGAATTGGTATGGTTAAAACAGCAGGATGTCGTATGTTTTGTTTTGTTTGTTGTTTAACGTCACACTCAGCAATATTCCAGCTATATGACAGCGGTCTGTAAATAATCAAGTCTGGACACAACAATCCAGTGATTGACATCATGAGCATCGATCTATGCAATTGGGATACGATGACATGCATCAACGAATGTACGGGTCAGATCAAGCTCATGGCCTCTATAGTCAATCAACCATCATTTTAGCCCCATTTTTTCACAATTAGCCTTAATGTGTGGATTTGGTGCATTATCAATATGCACATTACTGTTATCATGTATGTAAATCTTGCACATATGCTTTGAAAAATCCAAAATTCAAACTTGTGTATATCTTGAATGTATATATATATGTCATACATATAATGAAATGGGTCAAGGCTTCCCTTCCCTCACTACCATTAGTTACAAACGACAATAATAATCACATTTGGACGACTCTGGGATGCTTTAATCACACTCACTTGGGTCGCACTTGGGTTGGCCTGTCACAGTGATTAAACACATTAGTGTCAAGCACTTAACTGAGTACATTTTACATCTGTGACTGACTAAAGCTGTTGGCTACATTATGTGTACATAGCATCAACATAATCATAATAATCTTGATAATGGTGACTGAATGAAAGTGCTAGCCTCGTCCTCACCCCTTCTCCAGGATGCTCATATTCCACTTGAGATGTGCAGCTACTTTGAGAGCCAGTGTTTTCAGAGCCACAACCTTCTTCAGGTGCTTGGGGGGGATCACCCTCATTGCCTCTTCCAGGTTTTCATCTGCAACAAGCAGGGAGGACGTTAACAGGAGCATTGAGAGAGTGTTGTAGTGTGATGGTAATAATTTAAGATGCTACATTGGCAATTTTGCAGCTATAATTGTTCCTTGCAAAGAATCAAGCGAAATGGACACAGGTCATATCTGCTTAGTGACAGGACAAGGGTCATTATTTGGATGATTCTGTGACGTTAACCCACTTACAGAGGATCCGGATATAGACGAGATGCCACTCCAGGGACTTACCTAGATCTTCTCAGAGGCTGATATTTATCCCTGAAGTAAATGTCAGTAATAATTCCCAAATTGGAATTATAATTTGCCAAATCATATTATAGTAATAACTGATGTTATTTCTTTACAGAGGTGACTTGTATTTCACTGACAACAGGACCAATAAACAAGAAGAGGCTTTGATGTTTAGTTTTACATTTTTCGTTGAATGAAATATTAAGACAGATATACCCCTTAATTTAAGAAAATAAGGATTTTTGAGAAAATCCCAATTGTGAAAGAATTATGTATGTTTTTCTCCAAGTCTGTCTTAATTTGCACTTAGTTTGCAATCCTAGATAATCCCGGATCTCAGAAACACCCTGTGCCACAAACCATTTTGCCACCTATGTACTGGTTGGTAGAAGCATCAAATAAGTGAGTGAGTGAGTATGGTTTTATGCTGCTTTTATCAGTATTCCAGCAATATCATGGCAGGGGACACCAGAAATAGGCTTCAACTAAAACCAAGGTAGAAAGGGAGGGTTAGGTGAGGAGAAATGGGGTTTAACGTCACGTCCAAGATTATTGCACTTATATAGCGACGTGCATGCACGTGTATGTGTGTGTGTGTGGCTGCTTGTACTAGTCCAGACTGGGGCCGATTTATAGTGCTAGCACACTGAGATACCATGCCGCAGTTTAACATGAATACCCCACTCAGACACAGTATACTGACTCCGAGCCCACCAGTCCTTGTTTTAGCCCCTTAATGCCGAGCGCCAGACAGGGTAACAACAAGTACCATCTTTTAACGTCTGAAAGAAAGGGTTAAAGACTTACATGTGAGAGCTGGCTGATTCTTCCCTGGTTCCGGTTTAACCTCCGACTGAGGTCCATATCCTGGCTTGCCATCCACTTGCTGACTTGGCGGACTAGCTTCACGTGTCAACATAACATTCCGGAACTCAATCTTTGCTTGCTGCATGAATGTCACAAGAAGCTGCACTGGGTTTGGTTCTGAAAATATGAATTATTATCAAGTTTACTATGGTCAATATTAATGTGATCGTACTAACAAATGTTACAATGTGGTTACCACTTTGTAAGTCAAGGCAAAACCCTGGTTTATCCATTGTTACATCCCCACTGAACATTGCTGAAGTGTGTACGGTGTCTTACCAGGCATTTCCTGCTGTAGGTGATCTTCCAGTAGATTTTCATTGAGAACAAACTCATACCACATCACTGCTGGGAGGGCTATAGGCCCCAGGGACCCGCCCCCACGGGAAACTACTTGACTCTCAGTCATCCTTCTCTGGAAAGTGAAAAAAAATATCAGGTTTAAACAGGATGTCATCATGACCTTGTCCACTCCTTCAATTACTATAGTACATCCTTCATTCAGACAATATATAAATCACAGACAATATATAAATCAAGACCCATGAAGATCTGTGTAGAGAATATGAGTATGCGAAGATATGATAGAAATCATAAAATATTTTGTCATTGACCATGGACAGGACCAAGTAACTAATAATGATAACAAACAAACTCACAGACAAGGCCCAGTTTTTTGAGAATTTGTTTATTACATGGTCCTGTGTTTAGATGACAGGTAAACCTTGTAATGTGCTTTAAATACCACACTATTCAATCACATGCAACAGGTCATATTGTTAGTAAACAGTGTCAAATTCAAAATTCTGAAAAGGATAACAAGGAACACTGATGTAGTCTCCCAAGTTGTAAATTGAGGGGCTAGATTTGACAAAATTTGTGATCACCTGAGCTCGTTTGTTTTGGTATGCAATTTAATTCGCTTTCATTGCGTTAATAAATACTTTCTATGATCCGGCACATGTTACATGTTTTCTTATTGACACGAACTTAATATTCACAGCAAAATATTACTTCATTTTGACTCCTTTAGCGTCATTGGTTCACAGGAAGTGAAGAGTCGGTGCGTGAAAGTTATAAAGAGAAAAAGATAGCGAATAACACGAAATTAAATAAATTATCGTCTACATAATAGCATACATTATGATAAAAATATTAATACAATACTGCTAGACCTTTGTCATTAGTTATTGTTATTATATACACAACATTTATCAGAACGTCATTTTCTATGAAAATATAATCTTTTACTATAGCTCATATTTGGTTCGTTCTTTTACATGCAACCTAAACCGGAAGCACACTAGTGCAAATGTAATGGCGTCGGAAATGTCAAAACAAGATGAGAACACCAGTGTCATAGCAGAGTTTCTAAGCACAGAGGTAACCATTTCTATTGAACTTCGACTGTGGCGTAAGGTAGAATATAGTGACTACATGCGGGAAGTTTGTTTGATATTTGCATTTTGAGGAAGGAAGGTGTCAGGCGAGATGCGAATGCTGTAAATGGGATATTCATTATCGTACTACGATTCGGAGGATAAGACATCTAGTCTAGATATGTTTGCAGCAATTTCGTAAATAAATCGAGGAGTTAACTTATGTTTCTCATATTTATTATTAGACGTTGTTATAAGACCACTTTAATACCACACCTACCCGGTCGAGCAAATATGCTTCTGATCAATTGAGGAGTAATTATCAATGATTTAGTATTATCATGATTATGGCAATCAGCAAAATCAAATTGAGCATTTTGGTTCAAAGGAAATGATGATTCAGTTTGTTAACCCTTAATCCTTAAACCATTAGTCAATAGATGGGTAGGCATATTGTGTTTCGTATCCTAGCTCAGGTGTAAAATCATAATGAACAAATGATGAATACCTGACTTAAATCTTCTGAACGTGAAAAATGATGCAAAAGAAAATATTTTGGACAGTTTGATTTTTCACTGACTGCAGCATCCTCAATTATCATGATTGTCATGCATTTGTTATAATATATACCCATAATGGGATCAGGTGGTCAGGCTCGCTGACTTGGTTGATGTATGTCATCATATCCCGAATTATGTGGATTGATGCTCATGATGTCAATCACTGGATTGTCTGGTCCAGACTCGATTATTTACAGACTGCTGTCATATAACTGGAATATTGCTGAATGCGGCATTCAGAAACAAACAAACATTCTGATATCATGATTATGATTGTTATAACCATGATAACGGAATGGTGATAATCGAGGATGTTTATCATTCAATATTATTTATTAATGCTGAACACTGGTATGGGTGTTATGTTTCAGTATGCCAAATGTATGATGTGTGATGGATTCTATGGGTGTAACTTCGGCCAGCCAGTGTGCAGTACCTGCCATCTGTTCCTGTTTTCTGTGGACATAAACAAGGGTGATGGAGAGGCAGAGGTGTACACCGAGGTCAGTAAAATACACCCTACCCCTGTGGAGAACTAACAAGAATTGGTTCTCAGGCAATGGCTTTTGAGGATATAGTGCGGATGGATGGTGTTTTCTTTTATTTTTTGGAGGGGTTGTTTAGGCTAGAATGTACAGTGATGTTACCAAATTTTGTTTAAATTTTTTTCAGTGAAATCATGTCGTTCATAAGTATTGTGGAATTTCACTGCTGGGGTTGTGTGTTCTAGACACAGAATATTTAAAGTTGTTTTAATTTTTATTTTTAAACATGGAAATAAAAATGAAACATGCAGCGTACTTTATGATGATGCGGGCAGTTCCTGAGAATCAAGACTAATATTGTTACCCTAATTGAAAGATAGCACAATTATTTTGAAATTCCAGAAGGCAGATTCGGATGATTCTGGCAATGAGGAGCCAGGTGCCGAGGCGGACTTCTACCCTAAACAAGAACCAGTGATGAAGACATACAAGTCATCCTTTAGTTGTAAGATGGACAAGCTTGCCGAGAGAATACAGACTCTAACCCTGCCACGAGAGAGAGATGACAATGTCCCAGATGGACTCGTGGACTCGTTGCCACCGGAGGGTAACTCATGTTAATTTTCTGATCTCAATCTGAGGTTATCATAGGCCCTTGTCTGTTGTCGTCCATCTGAGATATGAACCAAATGTGACCTTTTCCTACATTATATATCAGCAGTCAAGTGCTTTAGTGGTTAGCAGAGTATTATCAGTACAGAAATGAAACAACTTGCATAGAGGTCATTCTGAAAAGGGAATAGGGTCATCCTAATGATGGGGAGTGTATTTGTTCAAGACATGACGAGCATCCTCACAACTCTAGTTTTAAACCTCTGATACTCTGGTTTTACAGTTACTGTCAACATGGTCCAACATATTACGGTTTCAGGATATCCACAAATACAAGGACGCATGATGCAAGAGCAAAAACTGAGGTGTCTTGATCATGTTGATATGGTTGATGAAAGGAATTCCATTAAAAATGCTAAGGACATTCTTTGAACGTGGTACAACCCATTCTGTGGATGTGACTTTACCAACATGGTAGGGTGTGTCTGAATGAATAGACAGCCCAGATAAGCACATCTCTGTATATTACAGGGGTTGATTTAACTGCTGGCCTGTTAGCCTGTGGCCAGTTAAAATCATAAAGGGCTTGCTGATACAAATTTTCACCCCTTATCCGTGTATGTTTAATTTTTTTAATCATGAATCATGAGAAAATATTGAGGTCTGGCGAATGGTTAACTCAAAGAAAGATATATACCGATCATCTCGGTAGAAAGACAACCTGTTTGCCATTTTCATTTTTGTAATGATGTGTACAACAACATCTTTATTTGCTGATAAATCACGACGAAATGAGGATAATTGAAGTCAAGATTTAATCTCAGAGTGCAGGAAAAGGTGTTTCAGGGGTGTGGAGTTCTAAAATGTTCAGAGCCCTGCTGAGTGGCAACATGACCACAGGTTTGGCCACTCGCGGCCTCCACCATTTCCAACATTTAGTTGTAGGCCAGTAAACCCTGCTGGCTACATGCCAATTTGTTGTTATAACTACACTTGTGTTATACATCTTTCCTGCAGTGTTGCTGGTGGTGTTCAGTCACCTGGACGACATCTCACTGTGGACAGCGGGCAGTGTGTGTTCAAGGTGGAAGGAGATACTGGAAGGGGAGACAACTGAGACCCAGTGGCAGACATTCATCCGATTACGATGGCCTCTTTTTCAGCCGCAGTATAAAGTCAATTGCTGGAAAACTATATACACAAAACTGTAAGTAGAGTGACAAGATATCTTGTTATTCCATGAACATGGTGAAGTATTTATGTAAGTGTGATGTAGACTGGGCATACACAAGTCCACATCAGAGTTGCATCCCTTAATATCAGGATTCACTAATTATGAAGTGAGTGAGTTAGGTTTAAAGCCGCTTTTAACAGTATTCCAGTTATATCGGGGCTGTCAGCTTAATGTGGGAGGAAAGCACGAAGTGATGCAGGTCTCAGACGTTTACCACTTCGGTGAAACCCATGAGCAAGGGTATGGTGCTGACAAATCTAGAAACATAATCGGAGTGAACCATGATTCAAACCCACAATCACAGGTTTCTGGCATGCCCAAGGGACGCAACTCCACCCATGCCCCTGCTAATTATGAAGCTAGGGCTGTTAGAAACCTACCTGTGCTTGTGGGTTTCACCAAAATTATGAAGGTTTTACCAAGTTGGTAAATATTTTTCCTCCCACATTAAAGGACACAGCATAATATAAGAATAAGAACATAAGTACTTTTCAAAGCATTATACTCAAATCTCTTATATAGAGAATGTGCAAGTATCGATCTTCAGAATTTAAACCGTACCCATTGTTGTTTATTGAAGTGTATTTTGTGTCTCTTTCAGGTTAGAGAGTTCACCATGTCGATACTGTCTAGAAAGCATGATGTTACAGGTACCTCATCTCTTGAATTTCCATTGTCTGGTCTTGATAGTATCATCTTCCAGAGGCAAGGGAGTTAACTGACTGTAAAAGTCCATTTTCCACCCTTGCCGAACTAGGCTGCAATTATGGAGTTACATTTTGGCTGGACTAACGAGTCCATGCATAGTCCAATCAAACCGGACTAGACATCCGGTTCGTAAGCAACATGGATTTCAATGAGCAGATTTGGGTGGACTGCAGGATTTGTAAAGCATGTGTACTGCCAGCGGGGCGTCGGCAGATATTTTGCAAATTCTTCATATTTTTAATCAAAGTGCTCAAGTGATTTGATGCATTTCGTGGGGTAAGACCCGTTTTATTACAAATATGTAACAATACAGATCTTGACTATGGAACAGATCGTCTTGACTGGGCGTGCTGTTTTGTGATATGAGAGGTGGAATCTGATTGGTCAATAGGAAGAACATAGAAGGGACATGACTTGTAGTAGTCACTGGTTGCGCTACGATCAAGTCTTGGAAATTCCAGCCTTTGCCTCGGGAAGATGGATAGTATATACAGTGTTACTTATTCTCTTACTTATGCTGGAGAGTTAGCATAAACGATTTGATGAAATTATTTTTGTCATTGTGAATAGTGTGCATCTGTTTGAGGTGGAGCCAGAAGGCAATGTCTTTTTGCAAAACTTAATGAGGTTCGTCAAACCATTTTGTGTTTTGAAATCATGCACTTCCATGATGTTCGAGATCTGATTTTGTGTCGTAAGTTGGAAGTGAGATGCTGTGATTCCAGGTCTGTACAACTGCTGAGAGCAGCAGTAGGGTAGCCTTGTGGTTAGTGGTTTGCTTTGTCACACCAACAACCTGTGTTTGATTCCCTACATGGGTACACATCCTTGGGTGACATCAATCCCAACTCCCTTAGTCACTACTAATGCTGAGCAATGTTACCATGGTTACAGAGCACACCACCTATAGAGGAGAACTCATGGCGTCACCGACGACTACGCAGTGAGCTGAAGACACTAAAGACAGACCCCCCTGAGGGAATACAGGCCACCCCCCTAGACCGACATTGTTGCCACTGGCAGGCCTCCATCACCGGCCCCCAGGGCAGTCCATACGAGGGAGGGATCTTTCTCCTGTATCTTCAGATACCACAGAGGTAGGTCTCCCATCTGATAAAAATGTCTCCAGATACCACAGAGGTAGGTCTCCCATCTCATAAAAATGTCTCCATATACCAAAGAGGTAGGTCTCCAATCTCATAAAAATGTCCCAAGATACCCCAGAGGTAGGTCTCCCATCTCATAAAAATGTCTCCATATACCACAGAGGTAGGTCTCCAATCTCATAAAAATGTCCCAAGATACCCCAGAGGTAGGTCTCCCATCTCATAAAAATGTCTCCATATACCACAGAGGTAGGTCTCCCATCTCATAAAAATGTCTCCAGATACCCCAGAGGTAGGTCTCCAATCTCATAAAAATGTCCCAAGATACCCCAGAGGTAGGTCTCCCATCTCATAAAGATGTCTCCAGATGCCACAGAGGTAGGTCTCCCATCTCATCTGTATTTGTAGTATACTTTGATACCAATGAAGCTGAATATTTGCATGGAAGGTCCCAGTAATGTTTTCCAAATGCTCACTAAATTTAGATCTGAGCTCAAGTGCAGCTGTCAGAATCTAGGTCAGATGACGGAGATTCATCCTTCCAAAATGTTTTATTTTAGCATCTTTTATGTCAAAATTTGTAGTCCATTTGCTTCATGTGCAACAAGCTTTTTCATCAAAACAATGTCCTTGATATCATTTCAACCAATCAAAACAGAAAGATGAACATAGATACATAGAGCTTTCTACATTTATTGCAGCTATCCCATGCGACCACCTAAAGTCCGATTCATCACAAAGATATTTCACCCAAACATCAGTCGCCATGGAGACGTAGGTTTAGACTCAATCCATCACAACTGGAGCTTAGCTCTGACAATTTCCAAAGTGCTGATCAGCATCCAGTCCCTGCTGACGGACCCCTACTGTGCAATCTGCATGGAGCCCCGGATCGGCGGACTGTACCAACACAACAGGGCGGAGTTCGACAGGATAGCCAGGCTGTGGACGTGGAAGTACGCCATGCACGACTTCCTCATGCCAATGAACATCAACCTGAAGGGGGTGTGACGCCTGGCAACGTGTGATGTATGTGTTGCCATGGCGACAAGGTGTAGCTAATGAACATCAACGAAAGGGTGTGTGATGCCTGTCAACATGTGATGTATGTGTTACCATGGTTTCCAGGTGTAGCAAATGAACATCGACCTGAAGGGGGTGTGACGCCTTGCAATGTGTTATGTATGTGTTACCATGCAACAAGGTGTGGCTAATGAACATCAACGAAAGGGTGTGTGATGCCTGGCATCGTGCGATGTATGTGTTACCATGGCTACTAGTTGTAGCAAATGAACATCAACCTGAAGGGGGTGTGACGCCTGGCAACGTGTGATGTATGTGTTACCATGGCTACTAGGTGTAGCTAATGATCATTAACGAATGGGTGTGCGATGCCTGGCAACATGTGATGTATGTGTTGCCATGGCTACCAGGTGTAGCCAATGTACATCAACAGGAGGGCTGTGTGACGAATGGTAACATGTGATGTATTTGTTACTTTGGCTACCGGGTGTAGCCAATGAACATCAATCTGAAAGGTGTGTGAAGCCTGTGATGTGTGGTGAATCTGTACCCATGGTTACCTTATATTCTTCATGAACATCAACCTGAAGGTGTGTGACACTGGTGAAGCATAGCAACATGGGATCATCTGAAAATTAATGTAACCATGGATACCTGGCTTAACTCACGGCTACTATTGACTTGAAAACGGGTTGAGGTCCAGTAAAGTGTTTGTGGTTAGCATAGCCCTTCAATCAAAAAGACTACTAAATGTGAAGCATGTTTTTTGGTCATTAAAAGTGTATGTGTTTACAGTAACCATGGTCAATCCACAAGTATTTTTCTGCAAGTGTACATGTACTTTGATGTTTGCCATGGTGACATGGTATATCTCATGAACACAGACTATGTGTATTCATTGTTTGTGTTATCTCCATGGTTACCAGGTATAGCTCATGAACCTAGGCAGTGTGTATTCATAGTTTGTGTTATCACCATGGTTACCTGGTATAGCTCATTGACATTGACAGTGTTTATTCATAGTTTGTGTCACAATGGTTACCATGGTTGCACAGTAACAAATGTTTTTCAGATTTCTAATAAGTACAAACTTTCGGTTGCAAAAAATTGTATTGATTTTTGTACCAGCATGGGACTTGTCAATGGTGGATTTGTCTCAGCAAGAGTAAGTGGGTTTGTGTTTAACCATGTGAACGCTACTGTGAAAACTATTTTAGTTGTCATGCTAATGTCATGGCATGTCAGCCTGATGTGGGGAAAAACTAAGAAAAACTAGAAAAACCTCCTAGATATTGCTCATTACATACACCACTGGGCTTGCATTCCATACAAGTCAGCGGTAGAAACTAACATTATGATCCTTATACTGATAACCAAAACAATACAGTTACTGTTACCATGGTTATGTGGTTTCCTCCAGGGGCTTATTTGTCAGTCTATCAGGATTCATGTTTGTCCTACCATCAGATCATGGAGTCCTGGATTCAGTTCCTATGGTTGGTGTTGTCTGGATGTTTCTGTTCCAAACATGCCAAAAGTGCTCAGTCAGGATTGTAGATTACCATGGTTACAGTGGCTACAATATTTACCATTCCTGTTGTGTCCACATTGCTACACACTTATGTAACATCCTTCTAGTGGGGTGGTGGGTAGTCTAGTAGATAAAGCATTCACTCGTCTTGTGAAGGCCCAGACTTGATTCCCCACATGGGTACAATGTGTGAAGCCCATTTCTGGTGTCCCCTGCTGTGATATTGCTGGAATATTGGTAAAGATGGAGTAAAATCTGACAAATTAACTCCTACTGGGAGTCAAACTATAGTTAGTTTGAATACTACCAACTGGTAATGACGAAAAATGGTACCATTAAACAGTAGGTCACTGGAACATTTGGCTGTATATTTCCCAAACAAATACCTGCGCAATGGGTGGAAGACAGAACAGCACCGATTACAACCAGAACAACTCTGTAGTCAAACTGACACTGTGATAGACACTCTCCTAATTTGGACATCTTCAACAGACAGGAAATAAAAAAAAATAGCTTAAGTTGTCATGGTTATGCAATTGTAAGTTTCATGATCAGGTGTACTTCACATAGTTCACTATCTCATGGATCAGAAAAATGCACACATTTGAGATAACTTCCTCACTACATTAACTCTTCACCTTAACAAAGAAATATTACTGTCAATGTTTTGGTTCTAGTCATTAATAATCATTGTGATTCCACTATTAACATGATTAAGAACCTTGCAATTTCATTGGTTAATTCTTACCGTGTGACGAAACAATACAATTCAACGTAGACCCCGACTGACTCTGACCGAATATTCGAATATTGACTTGCACATGATGAATATTGACCTGTCAAATGATGAATATTGACCTGTCACATGATGAATATTGACCTGTCAAATGATGAATATTGACCTGTCACATGATGAATATTGACCTGTCAAATGATGAATATTGACCTGTCACATGATGAATATTGACCTGTCACATGATGAATATTGACCTGTCACATGATGAATATTGACCTGTCAAATGATGAATATTGACCTGTCAAATGATGAATATTGACCTGTCACATGATGAATATTGACCTGTCACATGATGAATATTGATTCGCCTGCTAGAAAACAAGATGGAGTCTGGTATAAATGTTTCACGGTTCGCAGCTAAGTTACTGTAATGAAACAGAGGACGGTTTAAAGGCTTCATAAACTTTAAGGTGAATTCAGATATAACAAAAGGAATGATTATTCTTGACAATCAAGGTCAATATGCAAAACAAGGACCCTCGGACCTCACCACTCTGGCGGTCTGACCACCTCAGGTTGGGTCCTTGTGTCCTTGTTTTTGCATATTGACCTCGTCAAGAGTAATTTGTATACTGTTGACCGGTAGAATTAGTCATAGGACAGGTCAAATTCTCATTTGCACCTGCCCTATGGTAAAACAAAGATTAAACTCAGTCTAGCAAATGTTCATTTTGTCCCACTGTTCCTGGTACTACTCTAGACAGTCTGTTCCCATGTTGGGTCCAGACCAATGAATATTTTTGAAAATGAGACTCCCTACATACTGGGAGAAACATTAACAGCTCTGTTGATATGCATCCTATTAATTGAGTTTATATATTGTTTTAATGACTTGAATAGCACCTGCCAAGACTGTCACTTAAGCGTTGTCCATATTCAACTATAGTTGTAGCAACTGGACAACGACTTGTTTTCCAGGGGGACTATGCTTCAGGATAATTTGCTATCTGAGTCAAGATTTTGAAGTTCTTCCGCGACTGATACTGACTCATTTGTCTTTGTATTTAGGAACAAAGTTATCTATTAGATTGATGTTCATCCCAAATTTTGAGTTGATAGACAGACAAAGGGATGTTTGAACAGTTTGAACTAGACAAGACAAGACTCCCCAATTTGCCTGAGTCTCGACTCCTTTCCGATATGCTCACATACAAGTGATGTTTGGGTTTAGTGGACTAAAATGAGGACTGTCGTTAATTCGTCTTCTATGGAATAATGATATACTACTCAAAGAAAGTAGAAGAACACCTGATTCTTTCTTATTTGGGGTGGTCGGGTAGCCTAGTGGTTAAGGCATTCGCTCGTCACGCCGAAGACCCAGGATTGATTCCCAACATGGGTACAATGTGTGAAGCCCATTTCTGGTGTCCCACGCAGTGATATTGCTGGAATATTGCTAAAAGCAGCGTAAAACCATACTCACTCACTCTTATTACTATAGTTGCCACTGGCAAGCCATGACAGATTAACTATAGTAATATGAAAGCATCAGCTGGTTCTTACCTTCTTTTGAGTAGTACATGTGCAATCAGGTCGCAATGCTCACAATGTGTTTTGTTAACTGGAATTTCAAAGCATGCTTTGTTCAGTTATCCGGTTACAATATTCACCATGCTTGTCACTGGCAGAATATGTTTTGTGAACACTGCTTGAAAATAACATTGTCTTGATATGCTAGATGTAAGTATTTTCATGCAAGCCGACCATGCAGTTGATGATGTCTGGGGCATTATGAGACATAGCTGGTTGTCAGGTAATCCTTCTCCAGACCTGTGGGCAGGCAGCCACTCGTATGGTTGGGGAAAATGTGAACAAATAAAGAACAACTATGTTCATCCCTCCATGTATCACCTCACCGCCTCCGTGGTCTCGTGGTAGAGCGTCCGCCCGGAGAGCGGAAGGTCCGGAGTTTGATCCCCGGCTGCGTCATACCAAAAGACGTTAAAGACGCTCGGCATTAAGGGGCTAAAACAAGGACTGGTCGGCTCGGAGTCAGTATACTGTGTCTGAGTGGGATATTCATGTTAAACTGCGGCATGATATGTCAGTGAGCTAGTGCTATAAATCGGCATCAGTCCGGACTAGTACAAGCAGCCACACACACACACGTGCATGCATGTCGCTATATAAGTGCAATAATCTTGAGCGTGACGTTAAACCCAATTTCACCTCACCTACATCATGATATATGTTTATCTAGCCATCCTAAGGATTTCTGTAACTCATTGGAAAAGCAAGAAGTGTGAAATTGTTTTAACTATTATGAGGATTATTATCATCTGCAAATATGCTGGAAGAATTCAAATGTATCTTAATTATTTATCTTGCCTTTTTCTAAACATTATTGAACGCTTTATTTAACCTGCTAAACACAAGAAATACTTCTGGAGCTTTAGAAATTCACCTGTAGACATGGTAGAAGAGAGGACTTCTGTTAAATTTGGGATTTTTTTTAACTGTCTTCTTGAACCATTTGTTCTAATCTTGTTAATGTTGTTGTCATGGTGACCAGTTGCGGCAGAATCAAAATGGAGCTTCTGATGCCATGAACTATTAATCCTTAGATCGTGTGTATAGTATATACAAGGTGCATTTGAATGATATGAATGGCATTTAAGTATCTCTTCAACTTGCCAAACATCCTCCGTCCATCAGGGTAAGAGGATTCACCATTGTCCTAAGAAGTGACTGAATGGATTGTTTGGTGAGACTCGGTGACTTTGTTGATATAGAGAATGTCTTTTGATATCAAATATATCAACACGAGTTGATAAAAGTGGGAAAACTCTGAGGCTTGCTGATGATTTTTTCCACTTTTATCATAAGTGTTGATATAATTGATATCAAAAGACACGAGGGTGAGATTTTATTTATCACCCAACATCATTCTTCCAAATTTTTCAGTTTATAGACAGTCATAAGCAGTGTCTTAAGTGTAAAAAGTACTACTAACAGCTTCAGTAGCAGAGCCATTAGTGATGTCATTTGATTGTGACGTCATGGTAACCACTGATGTCACAATGGTCTGCAAAGCATTGTGATGCAATTTCATTGCAGTGATATCTACACTGTAGATATCGCTTGATCTCACCCAAGCGATATCTCCTGTGGGAGCCAGTTTTGGATGATAAAGGGTGTTGTTTCCCAACAGTGTGGGTCTTTCCTCACGATATCAGTAGCTGGATTGTCTGATCCAGATGCTATCATTTACAAGCTGTCATCGTAAACAACACGACTACTATGATGCTACGCTTTCATTATGTACATGTATATGTCATGGATGTGAGATGCAGCCCGATGGTAGGGCACATGACCTATTTTTGCTCTTGTGCAGGTCTTTCTGTAATGTTCCCACAACTGTAATGCATAATGAAGCAGTTCGATTATGTGTGAATATCCCAATCCTAGACCTATAAATATAACTTACAATGACCTGCCTACATTGAGAGGCCAGCAAGCTATTACATTGAAGTGGGAAATTGACAAAAGAGGCGTAAGAACACGAGTTGTATCCCTTTGTTACGTCATAGCTGAATGATGTCACTCCCGTGATGTCATCACAGGCAGGACGTCAGACCACAATGGGATTGTACATTAATGTTGTAAATATATCTGCTGAATATTAGACCGGCTGCATATTAGACCGGCTACATTCACACACACAGAGACAAACACACATACACACACATACACACAGTGGACCCATGAAGATGCCGGGTAGAATAGGTCTTCAGCAACCCATGCTTATCGTAAGAGGCGACTAACGGGATCGGGTGGTCAGGCTCGCTGACTTGGTTGATGCATGTCATCGTATCCCAACTACGTGGATCGATGCTCATGTTTTCAATCACTGGATTGTCTGGTCCAGGTTATTTACAGACTACCGTCATATAGCTGGAATATTGCTGAGTGCGGCGTTAAACAACAAACGAACAAACACACACACACACAGTGTCACACACAAATACAGATAATCGCATACAGACGTCCATACGGAGTCACTCGTACACACTCGGTCTTACACAACAGCCGCGCTGCAGTCCTACATACGAGTGTGCATTCGGAGACACGGGAACACACAGTGTCATACACAATCACACAGATGTACACACAGCCACTCGTGCACACTCGGTGTTACAATTAGACTCGCTGCAGTCCTACATACGAGTGTCCATACGCAGACACACGCACACACACGCACACACACACACACACACACACACACTCACACCTTCACTCCCAGTCACACGCATTCACATACACACATATAGTCACACTGAATATCCGGATCAGAATTGGTCTTCAGCAAGCCGTGCTTGTCATAAGAGGCGACTGACAGGACCAGGTGCTCAGGCTTGCTGACTTGGTTGATGCATGTCATCGTGCATCTTCCCGAGGCAAGATAGTCAACTGACTTTAAAAGTCCAGTGGAAACTGGACTTTTAAAGTCAACTAACTCACTTGCCCCGGGAAGATGATTATCGTGTCCCAATTGGTTAGATCGGAGCTTATGATGTCAATCATTAGATTGTCTGGTACAGACTGGATCATTTACAGACCGCTGCCATATAGCTGGAATATTGCTGAGTGCGGTGTTAAACAGCAAGCACACAGTCACACCAAGATCCACCAACCAGATACGAAGGGGCATACTTTGCATTCATTACCCCACATGACTGACGATGAATAACAATCTGCTATTTCAGTAAGTTGTAATGTATGCTTGGTATGGTACAGTGCAGTCGACATGGTCACGTGTACAGCAATGTTTAAGCAATATATAATATATTTTCCCTTGTTAGTACTGTTGATGGTGTCCCCCTTTTGCTAATCATTTGATAGATGTATGGTGTCTACATGTGGTTGTGTACCATATTTGTTTTGTGCTCAAATGCCCTGCTGTTTTGAGAAATGTATTTAATTTTGGTATATTAAATATACTGAGAAGATCCCTTTGTTTCTTGTATTTGCGAACACAGTTCTGTCCAAATGTTTTGGGTGTTTTTCGCGGATGTGATAACATTGTTTGGCTTCCTTCCACATTAGGTTGACAAACCGTGCTATGGCATGACGGATGAAGTATAGTGAAATGAAAGAATCGTGTGTTTTAACATCTTTTTAGTAGTATATATAAACATTACTTAAAGAAGAATTAGGGGGCACGGGTGGCCCAGTCGTCTAAGGCGCCGCGATTCGCTGTGCAGAGTTGCGTCCCTTGGGCTCGCCAGAAACCTATGATTGTGGGTTCAAATCCCGGTTCGCCCCGATTATGTTTCTAGGTTTGTCAGCACCATACCCGTGCTCGTGGGTTTCACCGAAGTGGTAAACGTCTGAGACCTGCATCACTTCGGGCTTTCCTCCGACATTAAGCTGACACGCCGCGATATAACTGGAATACTGTACTGTTAAAAGCGGCGTTAAACCCAACTCACTCACTAATTAAAGCAGAATTAAACCCAACTCACTCACTTCAATTTCAAGCAGATGAAGAGTTGGAGCAAAGGTAGGAGAGCATCATTCTGTAGATTATTGATAACCCCAACAGTTACTGACCATGGGGGTAAGTAAAGCAGGACAAATGTATTGCATTCTGTTTCCTTGTAGTGAGAACTAAAACCAGTAGGTGTAACAGATTTAAAGGAAAAACGAGTTGTGAGGAATTGTGAATAATCGGTCAAGATTGCTGGGTTGGATTTGGTCCTTGGCAACCCATGCATATTTATGAGGCGAATTAGTGGATCGGGTGGTCAGGCTCGGCGAAGGTCGTTGCTGATAATATCAATCACTAGATTGTCCCAGACTCGATTGTGTACTGGCAGCCATCATTAGCTAGAATACTGCTGAATGGTGTGTTTATCAACAAACGAACACAAGACGAATGCGTTATGTAAGTCCAAATGTTTCACCCACTGTGTTCAGATCCGACCCCGGAGCAGGCTCCTCTATATGTTACTTATTCTCTTTCCAAGAAGTAGATTGAACATGAATATGTGAAATGTCAGCCTCACAGACACTGAAGTCGGACTATTTGCACTCCGTGCAAACATCTTAATACACCAACGTAAGTATCCATCTCCATCAAATACATGATTATGTCTGTGTCTAGAGGACAACATAGCATTACCGATTCCCGATGCTTTGAGGGTCAGTCGGGTAGCCTAGTGGTTAAAGCGTTCGCTCGTCACGCCGAAGACCCGGGTTCGATTCCCGACATGGGTACAATGTGTGAAGCCCATTTCTGGTGTCCCCTGCCGTGATATTGCTGGAATATTGCTAAAAGCGGCGTAAAACCATACTCACTCACTCCGATGCTTTGAAGAATTTGCGCTGTTTAATTCTTTTGAGAGACTGTAGAGTATGGTCCAAACAAGGTCCAAATTTAACTAATGAAAAGACGACAACCAAATATGTGTTTGAGTATCAAGTTCATGACATTTTGAAAACACGGACAGAACTGCTTATAAATAGCTTTTTCAATATGACTGCCGTGTCGTCATTGGCAGGAACAAGTATGTGAATTTGGAGCTTCATTGGTGCAGTTGTTTCTGCGGAGGCGCACACCGGATGCCGGACAAAAAGGCCTCGACATTATCTCAAAAAAAGCTTGGTTCCCTAGAAACAGTGTTATAGCAGAGTGCGACCATTGGCAAAATGACTTATATTGATTGAAAGATGGAGTATTTTAAGTTTTCGTAATTACAGGTTTTTCATCTGACTAATAAACTTTGAAAATCTCTCACATGCAAATCTTTTAATTACGGAAACTTAGAATACTCCATCTTTCAATCAGTATAAGTCATTTATGCAGAATATATTTAAATATAAACGCTGATAGTAACATTTGTCAAGTGGCTGTCCTTCTTGACATTTTAAATTGTTGACTATACATCCACGTGAGCTACAATGCCGTGGTACTATGGTGAAATTTGAGAGTATTCGTATCAAAACCAACAGCGGTCGGGGCACGGGTCCCAGACTCATCAATTCACCGTGCAGAGTTGCGTTTCTTAGACGCCGAAGGATCCTATGAACCTGAGGGTCGAATTCTAAAGTTCCACCAAAATGGTAAACGTCTGAGGCATGTATCACTCAGGGGTTTTCCTCACGGAGAAACTGGCTTGGTTTGGTTTGGTTTGTTGTTTAACGTCGCACTCAGCAATATTCCAGCAATATGACGGCGTTCTGTAAATACTCGAGTCTGGATCCAACAATCAAGTGATGGACATCATGAACATCGATCCACACAATTGGGATACAATGACATGCATCAACCAAGTCAACGAGCCTGACCACCCGATCCCGTTAGTCGCCTCTTACGACAAGCATAGTCGCCTTTTACCGCAAGCATGAGTTGCTGAAGACCTATTTTACCCCGGATCATCACGGGTAGAAATTGGCACGCCTGATATAAACCCAACTTAATCACTCAGTGAAAGTTAAAATTTAACGTCGCATCGAAATTATTTCAGCCATATAGCGACCAATCACTCTTTCAACAAAGTTCATATAGTCTCTCAAAAAAGTCAAGGCCATTCAAAAATAACATGATTACAGAAATACAAAGAGATATCGAGTGATGGTGATGGATGGATAATAAGACGGAGGGACTTGGTGTAACCTGACAATCAACATACCACGTTTGCTGCGTATTCTCAGGGTGCACACAACTAAGAAAGACGCGGGGTGTGTTGTAAAAAGTTAACGTTTTAGATGACTTGATCAATAACGGGTCATGTCCCCACGATTGGTCTAACATTCGTTTATTCGGCGTGGCATGGTCCGAAATAATCTTCCAGACAATTTGAGAGAGTTTTGTCCACCTCTCTTGCAGCACCTGACCCAGTTCGGCTAACGTAGCGGCTGACCTTTGACGTCGGCGTGCACGTTTCCCGATCATATCCGCGACGTGCTCTATATATGGGGAAAGGTCAAGGCTCATGGCTGGTCATTGCATTCTTGTGAATGTTTTGCTGCTGGAGGTATTCCGTCCGCGTCGTTTGTATTAAGTGGGTGATTGATTATTGTTTTACCCATAGCCTTCCCCCAAATCATTATTAATTTAACTTTAAGAACCAAATGAACATGTTATCATGGGAGGCAATGCGCATACAAACTGTCATCAGAATGATTGATGTAATAAGGAGGGATGGCCACTCCTAGAATCCCCACCCCCACCCTTCCCCTTTCTGGTCCCACCACTGCCAAGTACTTATATGTAAGGCCGTTATTGTTAATGGTTGTACGGATTTGGGGATATTTTTTAGAAACTCTAAATGATCAATTTTCCAACAATCCTTTTCTTCAATTAAGTTTTCATTTATAACGTGGAAACATTCCGTAAACAAAGTAATTGACAATACCACTACATATACGAGGGGCAGCAGGTTACCCCCTTCCCTCGACTTTCCACGGCATTGTTTCTTCTTCGTTTTTATCTGAAGCAGTCCGAGGGGGTGTCAAGTTTCCCGCCATCACTTGCCACTAATTACCTACAGGAAACTGGAGCCTGTCTCTCCATCACCGCAACAGCTGGTCGGGAGGACAACGCGTGCTAGCAGGGCTTGACAATGTGTATTGTAGCAATGAATGTCACCGCGCTCTGTACATGGAGTCCAGAGTTGGAAGAAACTTGTTGATAATGAAGTGGCTTTTGTTGGTGATTGTTGGACTAGCGACTTGTAAAACCTCACAGGCGGATTACAGAGACGATGCTGCAGATGTAAGTTGAAATATTCTTGAAAGGTTTATTCAATTAGGAAACCGATCGATTAGTTAATAATGATGTACTCTGATGACTCTATATCGCGTTCTAAGTCGCAGGGGACAAGGCATGTTCTCTAGGTCCACTCGCATCATGGCTATTCCCATTATGACTGAAAAGGGGGTAAAAAGAGCCTACCTATGGAACAATGGACTACCCCAGTTGTCATCTGTGGCCCGCCCATATATGCATTATTAAAGAAAGCTCGCAATATTACTTGCCTCTTCACTCTGTTAACAGTATTTCACAATGATTGCCCCGATGTTAATGTAATTTGGAGATTTGAAAATATAAACTTTATTGAAATTTCTGAAAATTGCAGCTTGTTTTGTGTCAGAGAGGCGCGCATGTCCTCCACGTGCTGAATGAATAAACACATGAATAAATCACACGAAGGGAGGAATCTGCTTTGTCTTTTCCCCATTTTGTTTACCCCAAGTCCGTATTTAAATTCACCTAGAAACAGGGGTGATAGGTAGTAATTTATTAGCAGTCTCTCAACCATGAAGTGTGTATAGTGACAGAACATCATAACGGGAAGGCACCGTACTCTTAAAGATAGATACAGTTAATGACCCGTGAAGGCACCGTACTCTTAAAGATAGGTATAGTTAATGACCCGTGAAGGCACCGTACTCTTAAAGATAGATATATAGATGACCCGTGAAGGCACCGTACTCTTAAAGATAGATACAGTTAATGACCCGTGAAGGCACCGTACTCTTAAAGATAGATACAGTTAATGACCCGTGAAGGCACCGTACACTTAAAGATAGGTATAGTTAATGACCCGTGAAGGCACCGTACTCTTAAAGATAGGTATATAGATGACCCGTGAAGGCACCGTACTCTTAAAGATAGATATAGTTAATGACCCGTGAAGGCACCGTACTCTTAAAGATAGATATAGTTAATGACCCGTGGTGAGTAAAATTTGTCTGTATTGGAGTTGGTCAGGTTCAGAAAGTTATTCCGTGTGATATATGCTACATGCAAATATTAAATTGACATGTGATAATTTTTATCCGCCAGTAAAACCATTTGACCCAAAGTATATTCGTGAATATTGCAAATTTAATTAATTGTTTTTGCGCTTAGGATTACTATGTACAAACCGCAGTGTATAGGGAGAAATTATTAAACAAACATAATTATACAGGTGGGGCGATTTGAATGGGGTTAACGTCGCGTTCAAGATTGTTGCACGCATATAGCAACGTATTTGCGCACGCACACACGCACGCACGTGGTTCTCGTGCACGTGTGTGTGCGTCTCCTTGTACGAGTTCGGACTATGGACGGTTTTATTGTGCTAGTTTAAAGTGGACACCTCACTCAGACTCCGAGCCGACCAGTCCTTGTTTTATCCCCTATAGATGCTGAGCGCCAGGCAGGGAAACAGCGAGTACCATATTTTAACGCGTATTAGATGCGGCCGGGAATCGAACCACCGACCTACGGGTCTCCGGGCAGACGCTAGACCGGTATAAGGATACTGGCAACCGGATACTATTAGGAACACGTTAAGTGGTCGAGGTCGAAGAATGTTGACAAATGTTCTCAAAACTCAACTCTTGGAGTTTCCTTATTGCGAGGAAAATGGCCTGTCTTCATCTGCACAGTTTCCGTTTCAGCACAGTCCCTGCACAGGAAATGTTTATCTTTCGTTCTCCCAGGAAGCCATTACTGGCTCAAGTTACTTTTAAAGAGATGTCGGCCAATTGCGCATTTCAATTCCAACTGTAACTGAGGCTGTAGATGTGTCACGGATGCAGAGCGACGGGGCAGATCGTGTGGAGATGTTTAGGAACAGTCTTTTGTTTATTTCAGAAATGATGACGTCACACGCTAACGTGCCATCCACGTGATAGCTGAGAATGATTATTCATTCCTATGCTTTTGACCTTTGTTGGCGTTGTCGTGAAGTAGTATCTGTGTACCAGAATCCTTAATTAGCGTTGAAAGAAAGTGTTTGTGCAGTTGAGCTAAAGGACTATGGTATGGTGTCAACAAAATCAGGACAATTTATAGTCTTGGAGAAATGACACTCAGTGTAGTTGAATATATATGTTCTTTAAGAAAAAGAAACGTGTTGTATCTCATTATTGTAGCTCCAATATATTTTTTATAAGCTGAGGGGCAAAAGAAAAGACAAGTATACCGAGTTTGAAATTGAAAATTAGAAACGGTTGTTAAATTTGATTATGTCTATTATTTATCACTCGTTCCAGCAGTTTGTAAAAAAATAATCGGTGGCGGGGCCCCTACCATGTTTGAAATGTTATTCGTGCCGACATCTTTATTATATGTTAATTTTCAAACTTAAGTTAAGAAGTCTCATATGCCCGTCAGTAGTTGTGTCTTATGCGATTTTTGATTTTTTTAAATGTTTTAAATAAAATTATATATTATAAAGTATAACCATGTAGAGGTAATGTTTGAGTACTGACTGTTCCGTTCATATTTTGTTCATACTCACTCAAGGGTTATTGCTATTCCACAAAAGTATTAAAGCCAGAGAGAGACCAAGTCGTTCTATACAACTGGATGGACTATACAAACACATGTACTATCGTCTGGGACGAATGTTAAGATATATGTGTCACTTTCTTTTCTGATGATAGCTCTATTATTTTGGTACATTGTGCACAGCGGTGTGTAGACAGGGTGATCAAGGCCCAGCAATGTTAGGATGGTCTCTGAATAACGTGACTGGCCGACCTCGAGCTACATCGCCCGATGATGTATGACTGAGTGGGTGAATGTTGTTTAACTCCGCAGTCAGAAACATTCCAACTATATTGCTGTAAACATTCAAATCTATGCCATTCGAACTGGTGACTGCAAGTTTGATTCACAACCTTGGGGCATTGTTGACACACAACAGTGAAGAAGAACCAGTGACTGGATGTACAAATATTGTACAACCACAGACTGTTTTTAAACCCCAACGTATAAATATTGTCCAACCATACAATTACCCTGCACAGGTACATCACCGTAGCTCCACCAGGCGAACAGGAGCTGTCACTTGACAAGACAATTTCAGGGAGATGATAGGTATTTCACTTTGACTTTGTTATCCCCGTTGTAGGGCAGCGCGACCGGACAACCACAGTTCCAGCTGACCGGGGCAGACAACCTCCCACCCCACACCAACCCCCTCGTCTACTGGCCACACCAGCAGAACAATGAAGGTATGGATGCTACTATGAACGTTATCAAGTTTGTTATATTTTGGTCTTTTTCGTTCTCAACGCGGAATTGTTTTCTACCTACTTTAAGCCAACCGTCAACAAAAACAGTTACGTCCTGCAGTGATGACGTGCTAGCGTCACGTCCTGCAGTGATGACGTGCTAGCGTCACGTCATGCAGTGATGTCGTGCTAGCGTCACGTCCTGTAGTGATGACGTGCTAACGTCACGTCCTGCGGTGATGACGTGCTAGCGTCGCCATCGTCATGAAGACGTTTTGCACCGTTTCCATAAAACAATATACTGTTTACTGTTTTTATCGACCGTCTTGAGCGGGAACTGAAGCGGAAGATGAGAAGAAATGGGGTTTAATGTCGTGTTCGAGATTGTTGCACTTATATAACGTGTACGTGTGGGTCACCTCTGATGTGATTTTAGGTGGTTAAAATAAACACATCCCTCATTACTTCTGTGCATGGAAAGGTAAGGCACTTAGAGTACAGAATATTGGCACAGTCGAACACCGTTTTGTCGAACTCTGATGTGTCGAACTATCTGTTGAACACGCCATATTCCTTTGGTGTTGTGATTGACACTGGGAATCCTTTTTCTCATGTGTCGAAAACTCAGATTAGTCGAACTCTGTCTGAGGTTCACTGTATTGCCTGGTCCAGACTCGATCATTTGCAAGCCGCAGTCATATAGCTAGAATAGTGCGGGAATATTGCATCGTTAAACAACAAACCAAAAAATAAACAAACAAACAAATCAGGTGTGTATACATCTCTTCCACAGATGAAAACAACAACATTCTGGACCCGTTCTTTGACGAGTGTGTTGAGGAGAGTAACGTATGTGACCAGGTGTGCTACAGGGCGGGGCAGGACACACAGATCTGCGACTGCTACCAGGGGTTCTCACTCATGCTGGACGGGGCGTCGTGTAGAGGTGGGTACCCGACAGACTACCAGCAGGTGCGTTTTGGGTGAGCGACGGGTCTTCCTGGTTTTCAGATAAGTCGTATTCCATCATAACGGAACATAAGTGATTAATAATTCATGGCATCAGTTAATTCGATATTCCATTTTAGCTGTTTTTTTGTTGGTATGTCTGAGGTTTTTCATGCTGCTCTATCCACGGCCTTGTATAGCTTACACTAACGTCCACCATGACGCAGCGTGAAGATCGGGGTTAGAATAGGTCTTCAGCAACCAATGTTGCCGTAAAAGGCGACTATGCTTGTGGTAGGAGGCGACTAACGGGATCGTTGGTCAGGTTCGCTGACTAGGTTGATGCATGTCATCGTATCCCAGTTGCGTGGATCGATACTGATGAATTTAATCACTGGATTGTCTGGTCCAGACTAAATTATTTACAGACCTGCGTCATAAAGCTGGAATATAGCTAAGGGAGTTAACTGAGTGTAAAACTGGACTTTTATAGTCAGTTAAGTCCCTTGCTTCGGGAAGATGACTGTTAAGTACCAATGACATCAGTTCCCAAAGTACAAATTTAAATGTCACGTAAGGCGTCATCTCACCGTTTGTATCGAGTGTCACTTGTTGCATTGTGTCCTGTCTGTGTACAGATGTTGACGAATGTGAGGCCGGCTACTGTGGTCAATACGGTCAGTGTATCAACACCATGGGCTCCTTCATCTGCACCTGTGAACCCGGCTTCTACCTCAACAACGACAACTTGTGTACCGGTAACGACGACGCCACGGGGATATCTGATTTTTGACTAAGATCTTCTCTCTGAAATGAATATACTTAACCCCCCAAAACAGTTGTTAAATTAAGAGACCATAGACCATGAAAAAGAGACCATAGACTCTCTTCATTTTCAGACACTGCAGTAATCTAGACTTGCCAAGCATTATAGACTTGCATGGGCTGTATTGATTATATTTGTATCAGGGTCTGTGTGACTGACTAATCTGAAGTGTTTTGTACACATTTGTCATATGATGCTAATAGTTCTGGTAAATACTATTTTGTTACATTATTTGGGGGGTATTTGTGAAATTTCGTAGGTTTTTTTTTACCTTTGACGTAATCTCATTATATTCTTCAGCTCTTTTATACAGTTGGTTGACGGATGTTATTGTGAAGGTGGTAATTAAGAACGTAACACATTATTTCTTTCTGTCTCTGAACAGTTGCCATGTAAGCCGTGCTGGTTAGCTTGTGACGCTCCTTAAAAAATTGTAACTCCTTGTATTGCATCACAGATTTGAGTATGCCCATTTGCATTTGGCTAAATAGTTCAAGAATATTTATTTTCAGATTATATTTTCCCCCTTTTTTTCTTTTGGATGACCGAATTCGAAAACCATTTAAAAAAAAGACATGTTATGCCTTAGTGTTTCTGTATACACGCCAGATACATCGAAAATACGTGACTCCTGGAACCTCGCCATTTAGACGATTACGTTTGGGGATGACACAAATAAGGGCATAACTACATACCCATGACCTGTTAATCCGGTGGATGCAGACAGCAGATTATGACCCTCGCTCCCTCTAATCACTACTTCTACCTTTAATCCGGCTGATGTCTCAGGGAACAGTACTCCCCGCAATAACGGGGTTGTACTGTAGATAGTCCTGTCCGTAATAACGAGGTTGTACCGTAATATAGAGTCCTGTCCGTAATAACGGGGTTCTACTGTGATATAGTCCTGTTCCTAATGACGGGGTTGTATTGTAATATAATCCTGTCTCTAATAACGGGGTTGTATTGTAATATAGTCCTGTCTGTAATAACGGGGTTTTACTGTAACATGGGACACATCAGCAACACCCCGTGAAGATCCGGGTTAGAACAGGTCTTTAGCAACCCATGCTTGTTGTAAGAGGCGACTAACGGGTGGTCTGGCTCGCTGACTTGGTTGATGCATGTAACCTTATCCCAATTGCGTGGATCGATGCTCATGATGTCAATCACTGGATTGCCTGGTCCAGACGCGATTATTTACAGACCGCCGTCATATAGCTGAAATATGGCTGAGTGCGGTGTTAAGCAACAAAGAAACAGAAAAACAACAGCTAACAACCAACATCAGTAGCAAGATGTCAAGGTGTTCTTGTTTTGTCTCTGACAGATATAGATGAGTGTATGGACACGGGCATCTGTGCCGGGGGGTCCCTGTGCCGCAACCTCTTGGGGTCATACCAGTGTGCCTGTCCCCCGGGATTCGAGTACACCAGCGATGGATGCGCGGGTAACCTCATCCTCTTTCTCCATCACTTCATCACTCCATCATGTTCAACCAGTTCGAGTTCTCTATAGTTTTATAATCCAAATTTCCACATTGAAAGGTCTTAATATAACACCTGTTATAAACGTCCTTGTTTTGTATGTTTCATGTTCATGTTTACCACAATATTGCATTATCATGACATTTAGCTAAAAAACAGTTGAACGAGCTTATGAAATTGTAAAGTTCGGGACCCGTGAAGATCCGGGTAAGAATAGGTCTTCAGCAACCCATGCTTCTTGTAAAAAAGCAATTATGTTTGTCGAAAGAGGCGACTAACGAGATCGGGTGGTCAGGTTCGCTGACTTGGTTGATGCATGTATCCCAATTCCGTGGATTGATGCTTATGATATCAATCATTGGATTGTCTGGTCCAGACTCGATTATTTACAGACCGCCGTCATATAGTTGGAATATTGCTGAGTGCGGCGTTAAACAACGAACAAAGAAATTGTTTGGTTCGGAAATAAGTTCTTGGTTAATAGCGTTCGCTCGTTACACCGAGGATCCGCGTTTGATCCCAAACATAAGTTCAATGTGTAGCCAGTTCCTAGGGTCTCTCGCCCCGATATCGTGGAAGGATGAAAAACTAACGTCTGTTGTGGATGTTGTAGACGTGGATGAATGTGCAACCTCTCCGTGTGCTATCGACGGCGTCTGTAACAACACTGTTGGCAGCTTCCTCTGCTCCTGTCAACGGGGTTACTACAACAACAGCACACACTGTCTGGGTGAGATGGACTTTTAACATCTTGTGTTTTGGTTGTTTTTATTTAAATCATTTATTCCTAGGAATGCTGATCACAGAAGCAAGCGACTTGGTTTTCATTTTGTCATACAAATATACACGTTGTCACCACTGTGAAAGCATATTTTCAAAACACGGTAAATAATAGAGGCGATATTCATTACACGAAATTAAAATAAGCGGAAATACTTAAATATACTGTCATTGTCATCAAGATGGTTGTTAAGTGGATCACTAAATGAGATGATGTTTGCAAAGTATTCATACATATTTCTTTCATCTTATGATATTATTTTTGCTTAGACCCAATATGTGATTGAAGTGTTTATATTAAACTTTAGTCACAATCCATGTAGATTATCCTAGGGAGCACACAATCGATCATTATCAGAACTCTGTGTACTAATGTCTTGTTCATTAATTAAGACATAAACGACGAGTTGTTTATTGTACAATAAAACACTGCAGGGAGAATAAACCATGAGGTTTTATTGTATTCTTTATTTAAGGATGTTAATAAAATGTACAAGCTTTAAAAATATTTACCATTATTTAAAAATGATGACTCCCTGAACTGGGGGTTAGGTTAATTTGGTCTTTCCCCACATACTCTCACAATATTCATGTCGAATATCTGTACCTCCCAATACCGATTTGTCATACCTCTCCCACTTTTGGATGCGATCATTGCGTTTATCTACGTTGATTAGCTACATCTATGGGGAACAACTCACTACCTCTAAAAAATAACGTCGTCCAATTCACGACGTCATCAAGTTGCCAGTGCTTGGTCGAATCTCCCGAAATGACGTCATGATAGAACAATGTTTTATCATTAACTAACCACGCTTCGTTCTTCATTGTTCTCTGCGATTGTGATTGACTCCATCACGTACATCTCCCATTCAGACATCAACGAGTGCAGCACCCCCGTGAGTCCCTGTGAGGGGGAGCTGAGCTGCTACAACACCCTGGGGGACTACTACTGCGGGTGCCGGCCGGGGTACTGGAAGAATGGCACTCTGTGTCTGGGTAAGGCTTCAACACCACCATATAAGTACATCTTGGAGGCCTTGGCCTGAGCTCTGCGGTATTGATAAGACTTTTGGTATGTGTCTTGGCGCCTTTGACTAGTTTCGTCATTGAGAGCTTTGGTTATAACACGACAAACGTAAGGGACCGAACATTATATTGCCTGGGATTTTGTATCGAGATTAGATATTTTTCAGCTAAAAATATTACATTGTTTAGGTTTAAAACTTTGAGCCTAAAAGTTTTTAAAAAAAAAGAAAATCACCTTGCAACAATGTAATTTTTGTGGCAGGCACTTTTTCATACTTTTCAAGGTCTGAAGCATAATTATTTTTTTCCAAAACTTTCGGGGACAATTTATGTTTTTGGATAAAATCCTATCCCGACCCAACAACATCATATTGTCGGCCCCAAAGGGAATGCTTCATTCCTTGATCCATGGGACATTTGTATTTAGCATGGTAACCAAACATATAGTTACATCTCTATTTTCAAGGGTTCCGGACAATTTGTCAAACATGAAAGCAAATGTCACTTGAAGTTTACTGAGAAGACAATGGGTGAAATACTGGACTTCCCCATTGACAACATCTATGTGAGATATGGAGATAGGACATTTAGACAGGGAGTAGGGCACTAAAAGTAGGGAGCTCCAATCCTTGCATAAAATTCTTTCCACATATTAATCGGAATTTCTTTGGCAATATTAAAACAATGAAATTTGGTCAAGAAGTTTAACTTCCGCTTCAGTTACATTGATGATTTGACATCGCTCAATAATTTTCAAATAGCTATTCCCTTCTTCTGATACCCACCTGAACTAAAGAAAATAGGTCTTCAGCAACCCATGCTTGCGGTTAAAATCGACCATGCTTGTTGTAAGAGGTGACTAACGAGATCGCGTGGTCAGGCTCGCTGCGTTGGTTGATGCATGTCATCGTATCCCAGTTGCGTGGATCGATCCTCATGACGTCAATTACTGGTATGTCTGATCCAGACTCGATTATTTACAGACCGCTGTCATATAGCTGGTACATTGCTGAGTGCGGCGTTACACAACAAGCAAACAAACAAACCTGAACTAAAAATAAAAATCCAGTGAAACGAACCCTAATGAATGTCAAAAAGACTTTCATAACACTGTGTCACGAGGGATGACTTCAACTTTTCAAAAGTCAACTTTCCGTTTATGTCAAGCAATATTCTTGCTCCTCCTTTGGTGCCTATATTTGATTTATGAACTTTTTAAATGCAATCAAGCATGCTCTTTCTACGAAGATTTCAAAGAAGCGCCATACGACTCTTACGCAAACGTTGTCTGATCAAGGTTACAACAATCAAGTATTATGGTAGGATTTTTCCGAATGTGACATATCAGTGATGCCTAATGCAGTCCTCTATTTTGACTTGTACCTTATGCCCCCGTTATTCTCTAATATCTTTGTTTAGGAATGATTGTAAAGATAAGGCTTGGCGATATTTGTTTTTGAATGGTTGTAAAGATAAGGCCTGGTGATATTGATATTTGTTTAGGAATGGTTGTAAAGGTAAGATTAGAGATTGTTTCTAATGGCTGAAAAGATAAGGTCTGGGGATATTTGTTTAGGAATGGTTGTAAAGGTAAAATCAGAGACTGTTTCTAATGGTTGAAAAGATAAGTCCTGGTGATATTTCTTTAGGAATGGTTGTCAAAGGTAAGATTAGAGATTGTTTGGAATGGTTGAAAAGATAAGTCCTGGTGATATTTGTTTAGGAATGGTTGTAAAGGTAAGATAAGAGATTGTTTCTAATGGCTGAAAAGATAAGGTCTGGTGATATTTGTTTAGGAATGGTTGTAAAGGTAAAATCAGAGACTGTTTCTAATGGTTGAAAAGATAAGTCCTGGTGATATTTCTTTAGGAATGGTTGTCAAAGGTAAGATTAGAGATTGTTTGGAATGGTTGAAAAGATAAGTCCTGGTGATATTTGTTTAGGAATGGTTGTAAAGGTAAGATAAGAGATTGTTTCTAATGGCTGAAAAGATAAGGTCTGGTGATATTTGTTTAGGAATGGTTGTAAAGGTAAAATCAGAGACTGTTTCTAATGGTTGAAAAGATAAGGCCTGGTGATATTTGTTTAGGAATGGTTGTAAAGGTAAGTTTAGAGATTGTTTCTAATGATTGAAAAGATAAGGCCTGGTGATATTTGTTTAGGAATAGTTGTAAAGGTTAGTTTAGAGATTGTTTCTAATGATTGAAAAGATAAAGCCTGGTGATATTTGTTTAGGAATGGTTGTAAAGGTAAGTTTAGAGATTGTTTCTAATGATTGAAAAGATAAGGCCTGGTGATATTTGTTTAGGAATAGTTGTAAAGGTTAGTTTAGAGATTGTTTCTAATGATTGAAAAGATAAGGCCTGGTGATATTTGTTTAGGAATGGTTGTAAAGGTAAGTTTAGAGATTGTTTCTAATGATGGAAAAGATAAAGCCTGGTGATATTTGTTTAGGAATGGTTGTAAAGGTAAGTTTAGAGATTGTTTCTAATGATTGAAAAGATAAGGCCTGGTGATATTTGTTTAGGAATGGTTGTAAAGGTAAGTTTAGAGATTGTTTCTAATGATGGAAAAGATAAGGCCTGGTGATATTTGTTTAGGAATGGTTGTAAAGGTAAGTTTAGAGATTGTTTCTAATGATGGAAAAGATAAAGCCTGGTGATATTTGTTTAGGAATGGTTGTAAAGGTAAGTTTAGAGATTGTTTCTAATGATGGAAAAGATAAAGCCTGGTGATGTTTGTTTAGGAATGGTTGTAAAGGTAAGTTTAGAGATTGTTTCTAATGATGGAAAAGATAAAGCCTGGTGATATTTGTTTAGGAATGGTTGTAAAGGTAAGTTTAGAGATTGTTTCTAATGATGGAAAAGATAAAGCCTGGTGATGTTTGTTTAGGAATGGTTGTAAAGGTAAGTTTAGAGATTGTTTCTAATGATGGAAAAGATAAAGCCTGGTGATGTTTGTTTAGGAATGGTTGTAAAGGTAAGTTTAGAGATTGTTTCTAATGATGGAAAAGATAAAGCCTGGTGATGTTTGTTTAGGAATGGTTGTAAAGGTAAGTTTAGAGATTGCTTCTAATGATGGAAAAGATAAAGCCTGGTGATGTTTGTTTAGGAATGGTTGTAAAGGTAAGTTTAGAGATTGTTTCTAATGATGGAAAAGATAAAGCCTGGTGATATTTGTTTAGGAATGGTTGTAAAGGTAAGTTTAGAGATTGTTTCTAATGATGGAAAAGATAAAGCCTGGTGATGTTTGTTTAGGAATGGTTGTAAAGGTAAGTTTAGAGATTGTTTCTAATGATGGAAAAGATAAAGCCTGGTGATGTTTGTTTAGGAATGGTTGTAAAGGTAAGTTTAGAGATTGTTTCTAATGATGGAAAAGATAAAGCCTGGTGATGTTTGTTTAGGAATGGTTGTAAAGGTAAGTTTAGAGATTGTTTCTAATGATGGAAAAGATAAAGCCTGGTGATGTTTGTTTAGGAATGGTTGTAAAGGTAAGTTTAGAGATTGTTTCTAATGATGGAAAAGATAAAGCCTGGTGATGTTTGTTTAGGAATGGTTGTAAAGGTAAGTTTAGAGATTGTTTCTAATGGTTGAAAAGATAAAGCCTGGTGATGTTTGTTTAGGAATGGTTGTAAAGGTAAGTTTAGAGATTGTTTCTAATGATGGAAAAGATAAAGCCTGGTGATGTTTGTTTAGGAATGGTTGTAAAGGTAAGTTTAGAGATTGTTTCTAATGATGGAAAAGATAAAGCCTGGTGATGTTTGTTTAGGAATGGTTGTAAAGGTAAGTTTAGAGATTGTTTCTAATGATGGAAAAGATAAAGCCTGGTGATGTTTGTTTAGGAATGGTTGTAAAGGTAAGTTTAGAGATTGTTTCTAATGATGGAAAAGATAAAGCCTGGTGATGTTTGTTTAGGAATGGTTGTAAAGGTAAGTTTAGAGATTGTTTCTAATGATGGAAAAGATAAAGCCTGGTGATGTTTGTTTAGGAATGGTTGTAAAGGTAAGTTTAGAGATTGTTTCTAATGATGGAAAAGATAAAGCCTGGTGATGTTTGTTTAGGAATGGTTGTAAAGGTAAGTTTAGAGATTGTTTCTAATGATGGAAAAGATAAAGCCTGGTGATGTTTGTTTAGGAATGGTTGTAAAGGTAAGTTTAGAGATTGTTTCTAATGATGGAAAAGATAAAGCCTGGTGATGTTTGTTTAGGAATGGTTGTAAAGGTAAGTTTAGAGATTGTTTCTAATGATGGAAAAGATAAAGCCTGGTGATGTTTGTTTAGGAATGGTTGTAAAGGTAAGTTTAGAGATTGTTTCTAATGATGGAAAAGATAAAGCCTGGTGATGTTTGTTTAGGAATGGTTGTAAAGGTAAGTTTAGAGATTGTTTCTAATGATGGAAAAGATAAAGCCTGGTGATGTTTGTTTAGGAATGGTTGTAAAGGTAAGTTTAGAGATTGTTTCTAATGATGGAAAAGATAAAGCCTGGTGATGTTTGTTTAGGAATGGTTGTAAAGGTAAGTTTAGAGATTGTTTCTAATGATGGAAAAGATAAAGCCTGGTGATGTTTGTTTAGGAATGGTTGTAAAGGTAAGTTTAGAGATTGTTTCTAATGATGGAAAAGATAAAGCCTGGTGATGTTTGTTTAGGAATGGTTGTAAAGGTAAGTTTAGAGATTGTTTCTAATGGTTGAAAAGATAAAGCCTGGTGATGTTTGTTTAGGAATGGTTGTAAAGGTAAGTTTAGAGATTGTTTCTAATGATGGAAAAGATAAAGCCTGGTGATGTTTGTTTAGGAATGGTTGTAAAGGTAAGTTTAGAGATTGTTTCTAATGGTTGAAAAGATAAAGCCTGGTGATGTTTGTTTAGGAATGGTTGTAATGGTAAGGCTTGGTGATATTTGGTTTGGGATGATTGTCAAGGAAAGTTTCGGAACTATTTGTTTTGACATCTTTGTCAAGGTAGGGTTTGCAACACTGGGCACAGTTACCTGAGAGTTAGGATGAATCATATGTTCTCTTGGCACCATGATGACGTGTGGGTACACAGCAATCAGCTGATACGTGATGTCTTGACGAACTGAAGTCAAGGAATGCTCTGTTTCAGATGTCGACGAGTGCCTGTCCGGCAAGGACCGGTGTCATGTGCATGCTCACTGCGGCAACCTCATCGGCTCCTACTTCTGTCAGTGCCGGAAGGGCTACAGCGGCAGCGGCTACATCTGCTACGGTGAGCGCCATGCCGGGGACGCCCTTGATGATGATCACATGTGCACATCGCTATACTCACGCATGTCATTTCAAAATTTACTTTTTTTTGCAAATTGTTTGAGCGGCGGGTGTTTCCGATAGGACATGACTCCCATACTACTACTAATACGATAGCTGTAGCGCTAAGGTCGCTTTGTGCAACTGCGTCCTGGGCCCACTTTCACAAAGCGATCTTAGCGCTAAGATGATCGTAACTCCCATACTTTAACATAGACTTACAATAGTCGTAGTGCTAAGATCGTATTGTGCAAGTGGGCCCTGGTGTCATCAATGATTTTCAATGATCCATTCATATGATTTTCACCGCTTTTTTCCTTTTACATCCAATCCAATGGAATCTGTTTCGGCGTATAATCGAAACTGGTTGTTATCTGTCGTTGACATTTTATATTAATTATACCCAATCAATCTGTTGCTTGTCGACTTGGATCAGATGGACAGCGTCGGGGACGTGGTTGGTTGCGCGCCAACGACAGAATGCGACGTCGCTTGTAATACCTGGATTTGTCTGACCAAGACCCTCGTTTCCACAAAGCGACCGTAGCGCAACGACTGTCGTACGTCTAATGTATGGGAGTACGATCATCTGAGCGCTACGATAGCTTTGTGGAACGGGCCTTAGAACTGTTGCTGGCCGCCATGATATAGCTGGGAAATAGCTGAAGTAAACATTGTGCCACTAGGTGCTACACGCGCTGACTTTCATTTTCCCGAGGCAAGGGAATTAACTGACTGTAAAAGTCCAGTTTTGCCGAACTAGGCTGGAATTTCTGGGCTCGATCATATCGCCACCAGTGGCTATTACAAGCTATGTCCCTTCTATGTATCTCCCATTGACCAATCAGATTCCACTTCTCATATCACTTCCATTTGCTTCAAACAAAATGGCGGCGCCCAGTTAATCTGATCGATAATCAAGATCTATATTGTGATAAAACGTTTCTTACTTCGCAAAGTGCATCAAATCACGTGAGCACCTTGATTAAAACCATGAAAAGATTTGGAAAATATCTGTTGTTGGCGAGTTGGCGGTACACATGCTTTGCGAATCCTGCAATCGACCGAAATCTGGACAGTTTACGAACCGAAACCATGTCGATTTCGTTACGCGATTTTGATTGGACTATGCATAGACTCGTAAGTCCAGCCAAAATATAACTCCATAATACCAGCCTAGTCAGGCAAGAGTGGAAACTTGACTTTTTATATTCATTTGGGAAGATGGCTGACTTTCAGTCAGAAACCGAGAGGGTTGTGTCGTGACACAGCTAACTGAATATACACGTTAGCTAGCGAACGTCTAATGATTCTGGGTCGTTTCAGATGTCAACGAGTGCAAGGTTAACAACGGCAGTTGTGACCATAGATGTGACAACATCCCCGGCAGCTTCCGATGTGGCTGTCACTATGGTTACCGTCTTGGCCGGGATAGGAGAACCTGTGAAGGTGAGACGGATCAAGTTAAGACCTAGGTCAACAAGGGCAATAAGTGAATGCGTGTGTGAGTGGGTGTGATGTTAAACAGAGTTTGGACACAATTCCAATTCTATGACATTGGTTGTGCCATAAAGTGAGGGGAAAGTCAAAGTAATGCAGGCGTGTTCCACTGAGGCCCTTGGCACACATAACACAGTTGTGGACGCGCTATACACAAATAATGACTTCAGTGAGTTAGTTTTAAGGGCTCGACCATTTGATATTCCGGGGGAGGGGGAGCTGGGATTTTGTTTCGAGATTAGATATTTTTTTCAGCTTCAGCTGCAAAATGACATATTTCATAATATAAAACTATGAGCCTGAATGTTATAATAAGAAAACACCTAACGATAATGTCATTTTTTTGTGGCAGGCAATTTCTTTTGTTTTCAAAGGACTGAAACATAGCTATATTTTCTCAAGAATTTCCGGTGCCAATTTTATTTCTCAGATAAAACACACCCCAGCCTCCCACCCAACCCCTCCAGAAATTCTAATGCTCGGTCCCTAAAGCCGTTTTGAACAGTATTACAATTATATCACGGCATGTCAACTTCGTGTGGTGCAAAGCCTGAAGTGATACTGGTGTGGTACGGTTAACACTTCGGTGAAACCTACGAGCACAGGTATGGTGCACTTTGACATCAACAGGGAGCCACATGTACTGGAATGTGCAAAGATACAAGACATTAATAATTATCATCCAAAATTTGCTCCCACAGGAGATATCGCTTGGGTGAGATCAAGTTATATCTATACTGTAGATATCGCTGCAATGAAATTGCATCACAATGCTTTGCAGACCATTGTGGCGTCATTGGTTACCATGACGTCACCATCAAATGACATTACTAATGGCTCTGCTACTGAAGCTGTAAGCAGGACTTTTTACACTGAAGACACTCCTAATTACTGTCTACAAATTGGAAAAGTTGAAAGAATGATGTTGGATGATAAATAAAATCTCACCCTCGTGTCTTTTGATATCAAATATATCAACACTCGTTGATAAAAGTGGAAACAAATACTCGGCAAGCCTCGGAGTTTTCCCACTTTTATCAACTCGTGTTGATATATTTGATATCAAAAGACACTCTGGTGAGATTCTCTATTTAGCCTGGAAGTTATTCAGTGGTATCTCTGTGTTACAGATGTAGACGAGTGTCAGTACGGGAACGCCGGGTGTGAACACGCCTGCAACAACGTGGTTGGTTCCTACTACTGCACCTGCAAGGCGGGGCACAGGCTCCACGTCGACAACAAGAGATGTGTCGGTGAGACTGCAGGCGATCAAATTTGACATGAAGCACCCTCGATGATCCAGTGTATAATATGTCCATTCTTACCTCGTTATGAGATAGATCCGACAAAAAGAGCCGTCCAATCAAATCACAGGAGATTTACTAAGCAACGTTAGCAATACGAGATATGAAGATGATGACGTCACTTCCGTGTCGAAGTTGTGTCAGTGAATGTGTTTATGGTTTTTATAAAAAATGGAGTTATGCTATTTAAGATAATCGATAGTGGAGATATGAAAACGACCAACTGCTTGTAGATCCGTGCGAAAAAAACGATTCATTTAGGATTTTAACATTATTAGAAGTGCACGAGTCAGGCTGTAAGGATGTATTGTTGGTGATTTTTAAATGTAAACGCGGGGATTAACCCAAAAATCGGTTCGTAGATCACTAAATTGTGCAATCAGATACTGATGCACAAGAAAAATGAATAGTTAACACACGATACAGATAATAAGTGGCAGCAGGCAGCAGCAATAAGAAAAAGTCCTTTAAAACATATAGGTGTACTCACGAATGTACCCGTGAAGATCTGGGGTAGAATAGATCTTCAGCGACCCATGCTTGTCGTAAAAGGCGACTAACGGGATCGGGTGGTCAGGCTCGCTGACTTGGTTGATGCATGTCATCGATCCCAATTGCGTGGATCGATGCTCATGATATTTATCACTGGATTGTCTGGTCCAGACTCGATTATTTACAGACTGCCGTCATATAGCTGGAATATTGCTGAGTGCGGCGTTAAACAACAAACCAACCAACCAACCAACTCACGAATGTCCACAATTAAGTCTCCGTCGAATGTCTTGAAAGGGGACGTGCTCCGTTCTTGAAACCGGAATAGTGTTGGAAGCTGTCAGGATTTTGTCTGGAGAGTAGATATTTTTTTCTTCTGTTACAGCTGCAAAACCAGATATTTTTAAAAATAAAACAATGAACTTGAACATTTTTGTAAGAAAAACACCTGTAACTAACCTGTAAAACAATGTAACTTTTGAAGCAGACAAATTCTCTTTGCTCAAGAGTCTGAAGCATAAATATTTTTGTCAAGAATAAAATTCCAGCCCCGCTCGTAAAAAGGCCGAGAATCTACCTCTTGCCCCTTTTATGTAGGCACAGACAGCCTTCTCTCCCTCTACCGAAACTTCTCGAAGGATCAAGCCTATTTTGTCAACAACGAAAGGGAGGTAACAGTAAATTAGCGAGGTGAACCACTAACAATCCCGCCACCACAGCCATCGATATTGTACGAGCGCTTCGTTCCACTGCAACGTAACAGTACGATCTTGTTGATAGTTACGGATGATATTCGTTATGTTACAGACGTCAACGAGTGTATGACCGACCACGGCGGCTGTCATGGGTTCTGTAACAACACTGTGGGGTCTTTCTACTGTCACTGTCCTGACGCACTCGTCCTGGCAGACGACAGGTTCTCCTGCAGACGTGAGTAAACTTGACCTGTTTGTAACGTCTGTTACTTTGGACGTGAGTAGCTTTCACCAATCTCATTAAAATCAGATCTTAGTTCTCGCTGCCGCTAAACAAAGATCTGAAGACATCCCATTACGGGTCACGGCAGACCGACCATTCGCAAACTCTGACCGACCAATGGAATTACTAACAAGAAGTCGACATTAGCCAATCAGAAGGCAGCTTTCTCGTGCTTTACGGCACTAATTTTAAATTGGCGACTACGCTTCGAAACATATTTTGACAAATTCTCGCTTAAAAATTTGAAACCTGAACAAAAGAACGTTCTAGAATGGCTAATATATGGTCTGGATTGTGTAGATTCAGTCGTAAAGCCCGTAACTATTGCTCGGAATACCCCGTTTTAACGTTTTCGAGGCTGCATGATTAGAAATCACATTCCGACTGTCACTTTCATGATCTGGTAAGCGACGCTCTGATTGGTCGGATGAAAGGTCGTTCTGACGTGACCCCTAATGGGATGTCCTCAGATCTTTGTTTAGCGGTAGCGAGAACTAAGATCTGATTTTAATGAGATAGAGCTTTGACCGACTGTAACACCTGCTACAGTAGAAGTGAGTAACCTTGTAGACTATGCTATTGTAAAGGTCATTGTAATCTTAACGCGATGCTAACGTTTGTTTTTGCAGACTGCCAATTATGTCACTAAATATTTGCTCATGAATTTGAAGACTTCTATAACCCGAATGGTACATCTGAGGCTGCAAATCAGAATAACAACCTCCGAATTGACCATGTACATTGTGCACAACGTTATAGTGATACAATACAACATGTATATCCAAAAGTCTGCAGCAAATGTCAGTAAACAAGTTCAAATTGGAATCAAATATTTCATGTTGATATGTGATGGCTTAGTCAAGGTGACTTGTAGTTTGTTGACAACAGGATCAATAAAGAGGAGTGAGTGAGTGAGTATTGTTTTACGCCGCTTTTAGCAATATTCCAGCAATATCACGGCGGGGGACACCAGAAATGGGCTTCACACATTGTACCCATGTCGGGAATCGAACCCGGGTCTTCGGCGTGACGAGCGAACGCTTTAACCACTAGGCTACCCGACCGCCCCTCAATAAAGAGGAAGCGCCCTGAACGCTCAATTTTGCATTATTGCGTTGAATGCAATGTTAAAATGCAATATTAAAATGCCCGGAAATTAACAAAAAAGTGATATGAACTTTAAAAAATCCCAATGTTGAACAAAACAGACACATTATTCAAGGTTGGCCTGGCACGCACACTTGGTGTTGAATCCTAGACATCTCCAATATGTATCCCTGTAGTCCTGGTTCAATCTGAGGACATCTCATCAGACTAATCGCCCTTCAGATCTACCTTTGTTGGGGAAGTATAGGAGCTCGCGTGTATGTACAAGTAAGTCCTTGTGTTCCAGCCATCGCCAGCTGCAGAGACAAGAATGGCGGCTGTGAGCAGGTGTGCGAGGATCTGCCAGACGACAAGTTCAGATGTTCCTGTAGGCCTGGATTCACCCAGAACCTCAATGGCAGATCGTGCAATGGTGAGGTGAACCTCGGTATAATGAGTGAGTGAGCGAGTGAGTATGGTTTTACGCCGCTTTTAGCAATATTCCAGCAATATCACGGCTGGGGACATCAGAATAATGGGCCTCGTATAATGAGGGTTGTGTGGGGAACTATTTGATAAACGACAGAAACGAACTACAGTAAACTACGTTTATAACGAACACGCTTATAACGAACTGACGGATATAACGAATTGTTTTTTTGGTCCTGTCCATTTGCTGTATATATGCTGAAAATATGCTTATAACGAACTACGGTTAAAACGAACTAAATTTAGTGGTCCCTTTGAGTTCGTTATAACCGTAGTTTACTGTAGATGTATAAGTGAGCGTTAGCCCGGTTGAGTCCGTGGGACAACGAAGATCGAGTAAGTCAGAAAGTAGGGGGTTATACTGCGTTCAGTAGTACTCTTGCAATATGACGTTGGGGGTACCGAGAACGCCCGCTCATAATTTTTTGGGGAAATAGCGTAGGACATACAAACAGTTGTATTCTCCATAGCATAGGGTTTGATTGTTTAACAAATAGGGAGATAAGGGGGTGTAGGGTTGAATGGTAATATGTAGTGATTCAAAGCGCCTGCTAAAATCTAGTTTGCGACTTCGCATTGGTGTTCAAGGTTGTGGTGGTGACACGTTTAATTCCGTATATCCATCAATGAACATGTACATTCACTTGCCATACCACTCTCTATTCTTGTCACAATACATATCACTTCTTTCAGACATAGACGAGTGTGTGTCCGGCAACGCAGGCTGCGAACAGAAATGTATCAACACGCCCGGAAGTTTTGAATGCGCATGCCGGAAGGGCTATCAGATGCGCAAAAATAGAAATAACCTGAAGAAATGTGAACGTAAATATACACAGTGGTATTCCGATTTCGAAATATATACTCTGCAAAAAAAAGAAATGCAAGAGTGATTTTAGATGTATATTTTATATATCATATAAATAATCAACAGATGGTAATCTATTGTTCAAAATTGGCACACATCATTGTCATTGACCCAGGCTCCATAAGGCACACATGGACTAGTAGATATCAAGCTGAAGGTTATCTGTTCTCAATATCTTGTATGGCCACCATTAGAGTCCAAAACTGACTAGCATCGTGATCCCATGGAAGCATTCAGATCCTGAATTGTGGCCTGGGGAATGTTCACCCACTCTGCCTGCAGAACTTGTGCTATCGGTCGGAGGTTCTGAGGTTGTTGCTGATGTGCTCGCAGTCGTTGATCCAAAACATCCCATCTGTACGGGTCCGCAGCTAATGTGCCATGATCACACATGCAAAACGTATTCACCATCAACGTCCATTGTTGCCCCCTGATTACCGCCTTAGTCACGTCTCGTTTTTCTCGACGACCTGGGGTATTGAGGACAAGAGAACTGTTCCATTCCACCATCACAGTGCATGGCGATTCGTAACTTCCACACGTTTTTGGAACCAGATGATGTGAGGAGATATATCCTTATATATGTATGTTGGGTATCAAGATCCGACTTGTCTTATTGTGTGTGACCATGTCCGACGACGTGGGGCGTGTAAATATCGACTGTGTGTATTGTTGCTCATGCCATCAACCACTGGTTTTCCCTGGTCCAGACTGCATTAACAGAATCGATTATATCGATCAGCATACGAGAGCTCAAAGTCACATGGTCAAGCATGTATTCGCAGGAGTCATACTTGAGGACGATAAGTTTGACAAGTGATAATTTGTTTGATGACTTCAAAAAAATATTTGGTTAAAGTATGTATTTATCTTACGTCTTTTTGTCACGCAGCAACATGTGACCCTCCATGTTCCAACTACGGACGCTGCTTGGCCCCGAACAAGTGTTTGTGTCCGGCAGGATATCCAGGACCCGGATGTTCGGGTAGGTATGGCTCTATTAGATCCAGTTGGCGTCATCATATGAAGTTCTTCAATAGCCATGTAGTCATGTTATAATCAACCTATGCTTATGTTACGTGTCGTTTCCCTAATTGAAACAATGTGTAAAGTTGTTAACCCAGACACATTACATAACAGAAACCAACAAACAACCACCATGTGGTATACAATCAAAAAATGCGTTAAACGAATTCACTAGGTTTACAAATCAACACTAGTTACTGCACAGCAATTACAAGGGCAGTACACAATAGAGCGGTAGTACAATATTCAATGGCAGTACACAATAGAGCGGTAGTACAATATTCAATGGCAGTGCACAATAGAGCGGTAGTACAATATTCAATGGCAGTACACAATAGAGCGGTAGTACAATATTCAATGGCAGTGCACAATAGAGCGGTAGTACAATATTCAATGGCAGTACACAATAGAGCGGTAGTACAATATTCAATGGCAGTACACAATAGAGCGGTAGTACAATATTCAATGGCAGTACACAATAGAGCGGTAGTACAATATTCAATGGCAGTACACAATAGAGCGGTAGTACAATATTCAATGGCAGTACACAATAGAGCGGTAGTACAATATTCAATGGCAGTACACAATAGAGCGGTAGTACAATATTCAATGGCAGTGCACAATAGAGCGGTAGTACAATATTCAATGGCAGTACACAATAGAGCGGTAGTACAATATTCAATGGCAGTACACAATAGAGTGGTAGTACAATATTCAATGGCAGTGCACAATAGAGCGGTAGTACAATATTCAATGGCAGTACACAATAGAGCGGTAGTACAATATTCAATGGCAGTACACAATAGAGTGGTAGTACAATATTCAATGGCAGTACACAATAGAGCGGTAGTACAATACTCAATGGCAGTACACAATAGAGGGGTAGTACAATATTCAATGGCAGTACACAATAGAGCGGTAGTACAATACTCAATGGCAGTACACAATAGAGCGGTAGTACAATATTCAATGGCAGTACACAATAGAGCGGTAGTACAATATTCAATGGCAGTACACAATAGAGCGGTAGTACAATATTCAATGGCAGTACACAATAGAGTGGTAGTACAATATTCAATGGCAGTACACAATAGAGCGGTAGTACAATACTCAATGGCAGTACACAATAGAGCGGTAGTACAATATTCAATGGCAGTACACAATAGAGTGGTTGTACAATATTCAATGGCAGTACACAATAGAGTGGTAGTACAATATTCAATGGCAGTACACAATAGAGTGGTAGTACAATATTCAATGGCAGTACACAATAGAGTGGTAGTACAATATTCAATGGCAGTACACAATAGAGTGGTAGTACAATATTCAATGGCAGTACACAATAGAGTGGTAGTACAATATTCAATGGCAGTACACAATAGAGTGGTAGTACAATATTCAATGGCAGTACACAATAGAGTGGTAGTACAATATTCAATGGCAGTACACAATAGAGCGGTAGTACAATATTCAATGGCAGTACACAATAGAGCGGTAGTACAATATTCAATGGCAGTACACAATAGAGTGGTAGTACAATATTCAATGGCAGTACACAATAGAGTGGTAGTACAATATTCAATGGCAGTACACAATAGAGTGGTAGTACAATATTCAATGGCAGTACACAATAGAGTGGTAGTACAATATTCAATGGCAGTACACAATAGAGTGGTAGTACAATATTCAATGGCAGTACACAATAGAGCGGTAGTACAATATTCAATGGCAGTACACAATAGAGTGGTAGTACAATATTCAATGGCAGTACACAATAGAGTGGTAGTACAATATTCAATGGCAGTACACAATAGAGTGGTAGTACAATATTCAATGGCAATATGTAATGTGATGGCAGTGGTGAGTATCAGATACAAAAATGCAGTGGTAAAACGTGGTACACTTTACAGTGGTGAATACAATTTATATTCACCCAGGGGCGATGGTGGTGAGGCTTCCGTGATGGGCTAGGCAGGGATTCAGGGGTGATCTTCACACGAAAGCTGGTCTTGATTTAATCTCAGATAAAAATGTGTGATGAAACGTGTGAGAGAAACGAGAGACACGCTCTTGTCCCTTACATTCAGTCTCACAAGCTACTGGAAATTTCTACATAGTGGTGTAAGGCTCTATACAATGCTGGGCGAGACTCGCCGTTTCCGGAAGTTACCACACCACTTTAGCATCTAAATATAGTAACTTCTTGACGACTGCTTATTTTAAATCATACTACAGTCTCACAAGCTACTGGAAATGTCTACACAGTGCTGTAAGTCTCTATACAATGCTGGGCGAGACTCGCCGTTTCCGGAAGTTACCACACCACCCTAGCATTTAAATATAGTAACTTCTTGACGACTGCTTATTTCAAATAGTACTACAGTCTCACAAGCTTCTGGAAATTTCTACACAGTGCTGTAAGGCTATATACAATGCTGGGCGAGACACGCCGTTTCCGGAAGTTACCACACCACTCTAGAAACTAAATATAGTAACCTCTTGACGACAGTTTATTTTGAATAGTACTACATTACTGACGACTAATTATTGTCCAAATACAATACAACGAACTTCTACCGAATCTCAACACAAAACGATGTAACACAGTTACAATCATTGTACAACAATAAAATTCACTGCCATGTAACACTTAGACATGCTAACGTCTACTCATGACTTGGAATGTTTAACACCAGAGTGAGTGAGTGAGTTAGTGGAACAGAAATTCTGGTAAAGTGGCGCCTAACCCGTCCACTCACTTTGTGTGTACTCTTTTCTTTCAGCTGTCTGCAGCCCCTCATGTAGCAACGGAGGGACGTGTCTCAGACGGAACCGGTGTGTGTGTCCCGCTGGCTGGGCTGGGAACAGCTGTTTGAGAGGTGGGAGATGTCGAAATTATGTTCTTCGTTTCGTTAAAGCGGGACTTACTATTTTTGTATAAACCGGAACTGGAACCGATGACTAGCACTGGTCCTGCAGTCCTTACCAAACTGGTAAATAGTTAAGGTATCATAATAAGGTCAAGTAGAAACTTGCCATTTTAAGGGTTTTGCTATTTGTTATCATTATAAGGACTAGTGGACTAAAAGTGTTTGTTTCTATCGCTGTGTAGCGGAGACACTCACCCAGCTTAACACACTTCCGGGAGCAGAACAGTGACAGGGGACCAGTTTAGTGTAGCGGGTGCTACCAGTAAGGCAGGGCATACTCGTGAACACCTGGTGTCATCGCTGATTTTCAGTTTTCCATTCAAGCGGATGGTCGAGACTAATTGTTCCCTGGCGTTTACATTTTATTGTCTGTTTTTGGTTGCAGCTGTGTGTCGAATTCCGTGTCGGAACGGGGGGCGATGTGTGTCGCCCAACACGTGTCAATGCTCATCAGGCTTCACTGGGGATCAGTGTCAGACACGTACGTATATATACTGATGACATATACTATTGTCATAGTGCGAACACACCGCCTCTGTGGTCTTGTGGTAGAGCGTCCGCCCGGAGAGCGGAAGGTCCGGGGTTCGATCCCCGGCCGCGTCATACAAAAAGACGTTAAAAGATTGTACTTGTTGTTACCCTGTCTGGCGCTCGGCATTAACGGGCTAAACAAGGACTGGTCGGCTCGGAGTCAGTATACTGTGTCTGAGTGGGGTATTCATGTTAAACTGCGGCATGGTATCTCAGTACAGTGAGCTAGCACTATAAATCGGCATCAGTCCGGACTAGTACAAGCAGCCACACACACGTACATGCACGTCGCTATATAAGTGCAATAATCTTGGACGCGACGTTAAACCCAATTCCACCTCACCTCACCTCACCTCACCTCACCTCATAGTGCGAACAACATCAAAATAAGATCAATCTACCTGACTTTGTTAATTTGACCCCATAACGTAATTTTGCTTCAATTACAGTTATGACTTCGTTTGTAATATTTGTGATCATATACGACGTGAAGAGGTATATCCGGGTCAGGTTCAGTTTATCGTGGGTTCAAATCTCAGATACGCCCCGTTTTTGAACCATGGCTTGTGAGCACCGTATCTTTGTTGGCAGATTTCACCAAAGTGGTAAATTTTGGGACGGCTACACTTTATTGTGATTTCCTCCTACAGCAAACTGACGCATCGTGGTATAACTGAAATACTGTTCAAAACAGCGTTGATTTGTGTCAGCTTTATGGTCACACGTACCGGAAGTCAGCCATTTTGGATTGACCAAAGTAGCTATCGCCATCGATCTGCCTGACTTTGCGATTTCTACTCACAATAAGCGGACACGTCGTGATAGAAATAAGTAGAGTTTTGAGAGGCGTTAAACCCAACTCACTAATATCAGTTTGTGTCAGCTTCATGGTCACACGTCCTTCTACCGGAAGTCGGCCATTTTGGATTGGCCAAAGTAGCCATCGCCCTCGATCTGCCTCACTTTGCGCTTTCTTCTCACAATAAGCGGACACGTCGTGATAGAAATAAAAAGAGTTGCGAGAGGCGTTAAACCCAACTCACTCACTCACCATTGTATTGTGTGTGATTGCAGCCACCTGCTCTCCTGCCTGCGACAACGACGGGCGATGTATCCGAGTGAACGTGTGTCTGTGTAAGAAGGGATACTCAGGACCCAGATGTCAAAACTGTAGGTTATTGTGAATAGACTCTCTACATGTCAACACTCGGTCATGGTGAATAGTCTTATTTCATGTCAACACTAGGTCATGGTGAATAGTCTCACTACATGTCAACACTAGGTCGTGGTGAATAGCCTCACTACATGTCAACACTAGGTCATGGTGAATAGTCTTACTTCATGTCAACACTAGGTCATGGCGAATAGCCTCACTACATGTCAACACTAGGTCGTGGTGAATAGCCTCACTACATGTCAACACTAGGTCATGGTGAATAGCCTCACTTCATGTCAAAACTAGGTCATGGTGAATAGCCTCACTTCATGTCAACACTAGGTCATGGTGAAAAGCCTCACTACATGTCAACACTAGGTCATGGTGAATAGCCTCACTGCATGTCAACACTAGGTCATGGTGAAAAGCCTCACTACATGTCAACACTAGGTCTTGGTGAATGGTCTCACTACATGTCAACACTAGGTCATGGTGAATGGTCTCACTACATGTTAACACTAGGTCGTGGTGGATAATCTCACTACATGTCAACACTTGGTCATGGTGCATAGCCTCACTACATGTCAACACTAGGTCATGGTGAATAGTCTCACTACATGTTAACACTAGGTCGTGGTGGATAGTCTCACTACATGTTAACACTAGGTCGTGGTGGATAGTCTCACTACATGTCAACACTAGGTGATGGTGAACAGTCTCACTACATGTCAACACTAGGTCATGTTGAATAGTCTTACTACATGTCAACACTTGGTCATGGTGAACAATCTCACTACATGTCAACACTAGGTCATGTTGAATAGTCTTACTACATGTCAACACTTGGTCATGGTGAACAATCTCACTACATGTCAACACTAGGTCATGTTGAATAGTCTTACTACATGTCAACACTTGGTCATGGTGAACAATCTCACTACATGTCAACACTAGGTCATGATGAATAGTTTTCATGCTTACAATGTAGGTCATGGGGAATACACCAGGAAAAGGTTCGGGTAAGAATTTATCTTCAGCAACCAATGCTTGTCGTAAGAGGTGATGCAATGGAACGGGTGGTCAGGCTTCCTAACTTGGTTGATTCATGTCATCGTATCCCAATTGTGTAGATCGATGCTCATGATGTCAGTTACTGGATATTCTGGTCCAGGCTTGATTATTTACACACCGCCGCACTCAGCAATATTCAAGCTATATGCAGCTGTCTGTAAGTAATCGAGTCTGGGCCAGACAATCCAGTGATTGACATCAGGAGCATCGATCCACGCAATTGGGATACGATGACATGCATCAACCAAGTCAGCGAGTCTGTCCACCCGATCCCGTTAGTCGCCTCTCACGACAAGCATAGTCGCCTTTTTGTGAGCATTGGTTGCTGAAGACCTATTCTATCCCGGATCTTCACGGGCCACATTGCTAGTCGTGGTATTAGACCCAGTCTGTGTAATAGTGAATAAGTTAAAATTTAACGTCGTATTTCAGCCATACAGCTACGAGAACGAGAAGTTGATATATACAATTGAGTCACGAATACAAAGTTATATTTAAAAACAAATTTGTCAAACATATTTGGGCATAATAGGTCCATGTATTAAGATGCCTTCATCCCAAGTATTACATAGGAATGGAAGCTCAACTCCGTGTCATGTTTACTCTTTCTATATAAAGATCAAGCCATGTTATTTTAACGCCCCCGTATTTCTGAGCTTTGTGTTTTGTAGAACAATAATATGTATGGATTTCAAGTTCTGCATTGTTTATACTGAGGCTGCTCCGACCGGTTGAAATCCAATCGGTCTATGAACCACCGACAAATGCCTATCAAAGACCAGATCTCACATTACGTGTTGGTTTCTGATTAAAGTCATTGAAACGTCCCAGGAATCCGAAAATATACCTGACGCCATTCAGATGTAAATACACCAAACAATGCCTGAGCCGCTACGACTGTGCGTGTTGTACGTGGGCAGTGTGACTGCAGGGACACAACTGACCGCTCAATGTACTGGATTAATTACATAGCTTGTATTTGTAGCAACCGCTTGATGAAAAACTGAATTGCCGACCATGGCGTACAGTGAATATGGTTAACGCCGCTTTTAGCAATACAATAAACTACGGTTATAACGAACGCGCTTATAACGAACTGACGGATATAACGAACTTACTTTTTAGTCCCGAGTATTTGCTGTAGTTATGCTGTATATATGCTTATAACGAACTACGGTTATAACGAACTAAAAATAGTAGTCCCTTTGAGTTCGTTATAACCGTAGTTTACTGTATTCCAGCAATATCACGGCGGGGGACACCAGAAATGGGCTTCACACACTGTACCCGTATGAGGAATCGAACCTAGGTCTTCGGCGTGACGAGCGAACGCTTTAACCACCAGGCTACCCTGGTAGCTACCCCCCCCCCAGCTTTCAAAAGGTTTCATGGTAGATATATGCAGGACATTTTTAAATTTGATGTATCAGTGACAAACATTATGTCCAGTGCAATTCCCTATTTTGACTTGTACCTTATGTTCCCGTGTTTTTTTTCAACAATTGACTTACCTTTGCATGTGTTTGTGACGGGTGCCACCCGTAGATCAGAATACGCTCACATTTTCGCGAACACCTGGTATCTACATTATTGGACAGTGATTCTTAAACACATGCTCATTATATAGTCGGACTCCTACAACAGGCTCTGTTTTTGGCAGATATTTCTTATGAATATGGAAAGGGTTTTTGTAGCTTTTATTTATGAATCACTATAAAATAGTGAAGATACCACATGTTCACGAAAAGGTGACACATGTACACCATGCAGAGTCAAGCCAAGTGTTCACCAAAGATTTGTTTGTTTGTTTGTTGTTTAACGCCGCACTCAGCAATATTGCAGCTACATGACGACGGTCTGTAAATTATCGAAAGAACACGGGGTCATGTGGAACAAGACAATGTAGGGACTATCATCGGACATAAGTTTTGTCCCTAGGCTAAGTCGAACCCTTCTAGTCCGGACCACCTGTTAATCCGGGCGCCGGTATGACGTAGTTACAATGTGTGACCTGGCACGGGCAGTTGCTCATGATGTCAGCCATAACATGGGTTTATAGTCAAGGAATTGCAACCATGTAGAGCTGGAATATTGTTGACTGCGGCGTAACACAACAATTCACTTCCCAAGACATGTTTGAGACTTTAATATTGCCTTTATCTTCATGAAGCTCGTCCGCGATGTCGGCCAGGCTGCAGAAATGGTGGGACATGTGTCGGTCTCAACAAGTGCACGTGTCGGCCAGGGTACAGTGGAAACCTATGCCAACGAGGTATGTCCTTACAACTGTGGATGTATGCCATCGACGAGACATTGTAGGACATATTTACTTGCTAACATTCACAACATTTCCTAATAGTGTTAGGGGCATAGGGGCCTAGTCATCTGGGGCGTTTTAATTCGCTGTGCAGAGTTGCGTCCCTTAGAAACCGACCATTTCTACAGGGTGAAAAATAATGATTTTAAAGAATTTTCGGGGATAATTTTTTCGATAAGGTCCCAGTAGACAACACACCCCTCAAAGAATATCAAATGGTCCCCCATTCGCCCTGATTATTTTTCTAGGCTATTCAGCACCATACCCATTTTCGTGGGTTTCACCGAAAAGATGTTCCACCTGCTTCGTGTCCTGGTGCTTTCCTCCCACATCAAGTTGACAAGCCGTGAAATAACAGAAATGCTGAAGCGTTGAACCCAACTCACTCACTCACCTGATTCTGTTGAGTGTACACAGGGAGAATGTTTGTTTTGGCAACAGGAAGTGTATCTCTGACGTTATATGACATTAATATTCGCAAACATCCTACCTTTGTTTGAACTATTCCTTGTCCTGAAGGAATGTAGCAATAATACACCATTAAACCCCTATACCAGAATACCTCCGTATTGGACCCATGAAGATCCGAGGTAGAATAGGTCTTCAGCAACTCATGTTTGCGTAAAAGTCGACTAACGGAATCGGGTGGTCAGGGCCGCTGACTTGGTTGATGCATGTCATCGATCCCAATTGCGTGGATCGATGCCCATGTTGTCAATCACTGGATTGTCTGGTCCAGACTCGATTATTTGCAGACCGCCGTCATATAGCTGGAATATTGCTGTGTGCGGCGTTAAACAACAACCAAACAACAGTTAACAATATAAGTTAAAGAAACCCACCAGTCAAGATTGGTTAGAATCAACATTTAAAAACCTCTCACGTCGATACCTTTATATGCCGATGCGACGTAAAATTTTAACTCACCCACTCAATAGGTTTATAAGCATCATCTGACCATCACCTTCGAATGTAACACGCCATTGTGAACACAACGAACTACAATACAAGCCTTCGTCAGTAGGGAATTTTCTGTCTATTCAGCGTAAGGCGCACTTTTCTACTCTGCTTCGTTGTGTATTTTCTTGATATGTATTTCAGCTCCCCGGGGAACTTGTCGCCCATCATGTCAAAATGGTGGCGTCTGTCTCCCTGGCAATAGGTGTCGGTGCCCGGATGGAACAAAAGGCTTCCGGTGTCAAGACAGGTACATCTCCGGCTCTTGTGTTTTAAGCGTGACGATTGCATTGTGGGATACACACCTCATGACGTCATAACATTACGTTTATACGCGGCATAAGTGAACTTCACCTCAGAATATTACCGCTCATTAACTCGTGTGCTTTTTGACAGTACCTCCGACTAGGGTCCGGGTAGAGAATAGGTGAGGTGAAATTGGGTTTAACGTCGCGTCCAAGATTATTGCACTTATATAGCGACGTGCATGCACGTGTATGTGTGTGTGTGGCTGCTTGTACTAGTCCGGACTGATGCCGATTTATAGTGCTAGCTCACTGAGATACCATGCCGCAGTTTAACATGAATACCCCACTCAGACACAGTATACTGACTCCGAGCCGACCAGTCCTTGTTTTAGCCCCTTAATGCCGAGCGCCAGACAGGGTAACAACAAGTACAATCTTTTAACGTCTTTTTGTATGACGCGGCCCGGGATCGAACCCCGGACCTTCCGCTCTCCGGGCGGACGCTCTACCACAAGACCACGGAGGCGGTCGGGTAGAGAATAGGTCTTCGGTGACCAATGCTTGTCATAAGAGGGACTATGCTTGTCGTAAGAGGCGACTAACGGATCGAATGGTCAGGCTCGCTGACTTGGTTGATGCATGTCATCGTATCACATTTGAGTAGATCGAAGCTCATGATGTCCAACAATGGATTGTCTGGTCCAGACTCGATTATTCACAGACCGCCATCATATGCAAATGTATCTGGAATATTGCTTAGTGCGGCGCAATCGTTAATTTAGCACCGTGACACCCATTATAACGTACCCTTTCATTGTTTCTCCACAGACACTGCCCTATTATGACGTACCCCTTTACTATTATATACACGGACACTGCCATATTGTGACGTACCCCTTTACTATTATATACACGGACACTGCCCTATTGTGACGTACCCCTTTACTTTTACATCCACAGACACTGCCATATTGTGACGTACCCCTTTACTATTATATACACGAACACTGCCCTATTGCGACGTACCCCTTTACTTTTACATCAACAGACACTGCCCTATTGTGACGTACCCCTTTACTATTACATACACTGACACTACCCTATTGTGACGTACCCCTTTACTATTACATCAACAGGCACTGTCCTATTGTGACGTACCCCTTTACGTTTACATCCACAGACACTACCCTATTGTGACGTACCCCTTTACTATTACATTAACAGGCACTGCCCTATTGTGACGTACCCCTTTACTTTTACATCCACAGACACTGCCCTATTGTGACGTACCCCTTTACTTTTACATCCACAGACACTGCCCTATTGTGACGTACCCCTTTACTATTATATACACGAACACTGCCCTATTGCGACGTACCCCTTTACTTTTACATCCACAGACACTGGCCTATTGTGACGTACCCCTTTACTATTACATACACGAACACTGCCCTATTGCGACGTACCCCTTTACTTTTACATCCAAGGACACTGCCCTATTGTGACGTACTCCTTTACTTTAACATCCAAGGACACTGCCCTATTGTGACGTACCCCTTTACTATTACATACACTGACACTACCCTATTGTGACGTACCCCTTTACTTTTACATCCACAGGCAATGCCCTATTGTGACGTACACCTTTACTATTACATACACTGACACTACCCTATTGCGACGTACCCCTTTACTTTTACATCCACAGGCACTGCCCTATTGTGACGTACCCCTTTACTTTTACATCCACAGGCACTGCCCTATTGTGACGTACCCCTTTACTTTCACATCCACAGACACTGCCCTATTGTGACGTACCCCTTTACTTTTACATCCACAGGCACTGCCCTATTGTGCCGTACCCCTTTACTATTACATACACTGACACTACCCTATTGTGACGTACCCCTTCACTTTTACATCCAAAGACACTGCCCTATTGTGACGTACCCCTTTACTATTACATACACTGACACTACCCTATTGTGACGTACCCCTTTACTTTTACATCCACAGGCACTGCCCTATTGTGACGTACCCCTTTACTATTACATACACTGACACTACCCTATTGCGACGTACCCCTTTACTTTTACATCCACAGACACTGCCCTATTGTGACGTACCCCTTTCCTTTTACATCCACAGGCACTGCCCTATTGTGACGTACCCCTTTACTTTTACATCCACAGACACTGCCCTATTGTGACGTACCCCTTTACTTTTACATCCACAGGCACTGCCCTATTGTGCCGTACCCCTTTACTATTACATACACTGACACTACCCTATTGTGACGTACCCCTTTACTTTTACATCCACAGGCACTGCCCTATTGTGACGTACCCCTTTACTATTACATACACTGACACTACCCTATTGCGACGTACCCCTTTACTATTACACCCACAGGCACTGCCCTATTGTGACGTACCCCTTTACTATTACATACACGAACACTGCCCTATTGCGACGTACCCCTTTATTTTTACATCCACAGACACTGCCCTATTGTGACGTACCCCTTTACTATTATATACACGAACACTGCCCTATTGCGACGTACTCCTTTACTTTAACATCCACAGACACTGCCCTATTGTGACGCACCCCTTTACTATTACATACACTGACACTACCCTAATGTGACGTACCCCTTTACTATTACACCCACAGGCACTGCCCTATTGTGACGTACCCCTTTACTATTACACCCACAGGCACTGCCCTATTGTGACATATATGCAAAGTCTGAAGAGGGGGGTGAGGCAGTCGATGAGGGAGGCCTACACCGTCCCCTGTGGCAGGTTCGACTGGGACACGTGCACGTCATACAGGTAAGACACCTGGTGCCACAGGTCTAGGTCCTTTAAATTGGAGTGGTGTGTAGATGGTTGACCTGGTCAGAGATATCGAAGGTGGCTTCGTGGTTGGATGCGACCATCGGAGATTGACCTGCCTCGCGATTTCTGAAACACAGTCGGTACAAACCCAAACAGGACAGCCTCATGTCGGGTACCAGTATTCAATTTGCTGTTCAGTGTTTTGTTTCTCTCTGGTTTTATTTTCACAACAATGTTTTTTAGCATGTACAATGAAACCCCGATTGTCCGGAAACCGTCTCTTCTGGACACGGGTTGGGATTGTCTGTATAACTATTCGTTAATACCGAAGTCTGGACTATATTGCTGGGAAGGGCACAGTCTGGATTAACGAGGTTTCACTGTACAATATTTTTTACGTCATATATTTTGTGTTTTTTGTCCTTAGAGACATGTTTTTCTCGTTCAGGATCGTCCAGAGGTTTGTGTACAAGACAACATTCAAGGTTGGATACAGAAGAAAGTGCAGAGAGTGATCACTGTGAACCACAACACACTACATACAGCGGAACCTCAGTAACCCGGACTCCAATACCTCCATGTATCTCTATTACGGTGTATATTTTGGGTTCCGACAGAACCTGTTTCGACACTAAATCCACGCTCGACATTTATATCGTGTACTTATGCTTGAGAAGGCTCAGTGACCGAATCGACTGAATTTGCTGTGCAGAGTTGCGTCCCTTAGTCGTGCCAGTATCAGTTGATCGACGGTTCTATTCCCAGAATTGTCTTTATAAACCTCGGTTTGTCAGCACCAACCCATGCTAGTTGGTTTCACCTGAGCGAGAAACGCTTTACACTGCATCCGATTGGGCTTCCTTCCACAATCTGCTGTATAACCGAACTACTCTTATAAGGGTCTTTAACCCAACACAAACACACATACTCTGCGGTCCCAAGGTCTCTGCGGTCACATCATCCGCCCTTAATCACAGTTAGACTATGAACACTGCCAGTCAAAGACAAACAGTATTACTCTGCAAGAAAAAGTAACACAAAAGTGATTTTAGATGTATATTATATATAATATCAAGAAACAACAGATGGTAATCGAGTGTTCAAAATTGGTACACAACATTGTCATTGACCCAGGTTCCATACGGCAAACTTGGAATAGAAGATTTTCAAAGTGCAAGTCATCTGTTCTCAATATCTTGTATGACCACCACTACGAGTCCAAGACTGACTGGCATCGTGATCCCATGGAAGCATTCAGATCCCTGCACCAAATCTCTTCTACTGGTGTAGGAGATGGCTGCCCACATCATCACACTACCACCACCAAATCTTCCACTCTCTGTATGCAGGTTCGTGCATAACGTTCCCTGCGAGGCCTGTAAACACGACGTCTACCACACGAGCATAAAAACGTGACTCGTCACTAAACCAAACTCAGTTGTGGCCAGACGATGAGGGTCTGTCAAAATGACACCTCGAACTGGTTGTCTAGCGCGAATACCTCAACGTTTCCTCTCTGTCTGAGCTGATATCCTACCCAATCCTGGTATTGCCGTGGTGGTCCTTTCACGTAAGTGACGTAGCCGTATGAACCTGTCTTGTTCTCAAGTGCTTATACTTGGTCGATCTGGGAAGGTCCCGTGTTGTCCCAGGTGTCCGATAACTGTTCCACAGACTTGTGATGGTTGCATGGTGCTAGTGGAAAAACCTGGCTACAGCTAAAGATGATTCTCCTGTTGGCTGTCAGTCGATGGCGTTGTTGCCTTAGGCCTCCGTCAGTATTTTGGGGGCATGTTTTCCCTGTTCTCTTGCTGTAAGATTGTGATGGCATGCTAATGAAAACCCAACGTTTTTTTATAGCCCAACAAGTGACGTTGCACGTGCAAGTCATGTTGGTGTGTTTCGGCGCCAGGCTCTCGCGTGACTGTGTTTTTTGCGATTTTTCTATCTTTTCACCAAATTTCTTTCCACACAAATCAATCCCAATCCATGCAGAAATGAGCAATTAGTTTGTGGTATCAATATGGTATGGATGTCGGATACACTGTGAGATATCTACGATTTTACTACTTTTGCATTTCTATTTTTTGGTAGAGTATATTATGTCGCGTGGTTGATGGCAAAATGTTAAATGCAGTTCTGGGTCATATTGTAATTCTTACTGGGTCATTATTTGCTGGTGGTTTTTCATTAAGAATACATTTAACTGAATGAAAAACCACAACAGCATAGGTTACAACGCTTACAACATATATATTTGTAATAAATAAAATATCAAAGCCATTCTGTGTTTGTTGGTGTGTACATGTCAGACTGATCAAAACAACGCCTCAGTGAAAGAACGGAAAGTCCGGGGTTCGATCCCTGGCCTTGTCGTACCAAAAGACGTTAAAAGATGGTATTTGTTGTTACCCTGTCTGGGGCTCGGCATTAGGGGCTAAAACAGGGACTGGAGTATTCATGTTAAGCTCGGGCATGGTTTGTCAGTGAGCTACCACTATGAATCGGTATCAGTCCGGACTAGTACAAGCAGCCACACACGCACGCACGCACACACACACACCTGCATGTACGTCGCTATAGAAGTGCAATAATCTTGGACGCGACGTTAGACCCAATTTCACGTCACCTCAGTTCAAACATTGTTAATCCTGAAACCGTACAACCGGACCTTTGCAGTTGGAGCGTCTTTTTTTCGTGATTAATGGTTCGTTAATCTGGACATTTGACAAGATATATTGATCTGACATTTGACATGATATATCGATCTGACATTTGACATGATATATCGATCTGACATTTGACAGGATATATCGATCTGATATTTGACATGATATATTGATCTGACATTTGACATGATATATTGATCTGACATTTGACATGATATATCGATCTGATATTTGACATGATATATCGATCTGATATTTGACATGATATATCGATCTGATATTTGACATGATATATCGATCTGACATTTGACATGATATATCGATCTGACATTTGACATGATATATCGATCTGACATTAAACATGATATATCGATTTGACATGATATATCGATCTGATATTTGACATGATTTATCGATCTGATATTTGACATGATTTATCGATCTGATATTTGACAGGTATATCGATCTGAAATTTGAGATATATCGATCTGATATTTCACATGATGTATCGACCTGATACATGTGTTTATCCATGTCTCCAGGATATGCCGCACCCAAACCGGAAGTCCCTGCCCTAATGAACCATTTGGCTGTATTTGCAGAGCAGTTGAGCCTCTCTACATCCCCTGCCTCCATCAATAACGTTAAACGTATGTCTGTCCGCCACTTTGTATTTATTACACAGATTTATGACTCATCACACAAAGTTTGTAAATGGCAACACAAAATCTATTTATTATTTACTCTGCATGACATCAAAACATCCTGTGATCCACTGGTCATTAAGGTCTTGCTCCCACGGTACTCATTTGTGGATCTACATGTAGTACTTAATCACTTGTGTGACACGCCGTAATTAGAGTTGCCAGTTGTTGCTGAGAAGGGGGCGCATGCTGATGTATTTGAAACTGTACACAGAACAATATAAAAAAGAGCTGATGGACGTAGACTGTTAACGCCGATCTGCACGGTATATGTTTATTGTTGGGAATCCACAAGTTGTTAAATGAATACAGACCGAAGGTTTTATAGAAATTATCACACGTAATATATGTTATTATTAAAATGGATTGTGACAACTCTCACAGCTATTGCAGACAAATGTAAAGCGTGTACTTCACACCATTAATACATTGAAGTTAAACCGTTTTGGAGTGCCCCGTAATTCGCGTGCTGTACACATAAAGACACGAGTTAAACGGCACAAAGAAACAAGTCACTCGCCTTTCAGCCTCATCCCCGATTTTCAAGTGTACTAAAGCCTCGTTTCCATTGCCTATTTCTGAGCAGTTCTCTCGCCCATGAGAGCTACTTGACTGAGCGGCTTTCAGTTTCGTGCTATTCCAATTGGGCACAAAAGAAGCATTCGGAGCGAATGGCCAAGGGTACTCATCTCAATAGAATGGTGATAAAAAACACTGAATAATCGAGGAGTTTTCATTGAACATAGCGTGAATTTCAATTTATTTATTGTTTCAATGTAATGTCAACTCTGCCTTAACTTACACGACAGTTAAAATGCCTCTTAAAGATAGAGGATGTTTCAGCCTTCAGGTCTTTTGTCGCCCAAGGTAAGTACCTCAATATTTCTGCGTCTTGACCTTTCCTTTTGAAGGGTATCCGGCTATATGTTCATACAGTGTATATAGAGCCCTCGTCCACTTCCAAGATTAACACTAGTTGTCGGAAAGCTTCGCTACCGTCCGATCAAACACCTAGACAGTGTTCTGGACACGTTTGGTAGTGCTCCAGACTTAGGTAGTGTTCCAGACACGTTTGGTAGTGTTCCAGACCCGTTTGGTAGTGCTCCAGACGTGATTGGGAGTGTTCCAGACACGTTTGGTAGTGCTCCAGACACGTTTGGTAGTGTTCAAGACACGTTTGGTAGTGCTCCAGACGCGTTTGCTAGTGTTCCAGACACGTTTGTCGGTGTTCAAACACGTTTGCCAGTGTTCCAACATGTTTGTCAATGTTCCAGGACGTCTGGTTGTGTTCCAGACACGTTTGCCAGTGTTCAAACAAGTTTGCTAGTGTTCCAGAGACGTTTCCATTTGCTTCCAAATTGTTTCACGTAGACGTAATCCAAGACTTTTCCTTTACAACTCATTTTGTACATCAACACCTGGGGCATTTCACAAATATCTTCTTGAGCTCGGTCCTGAACTGTCTGTTGTTGAAGACGTAGATGAGGGGGTTGATGACGGTGAGCGAGTACACGAGCCACATGGCGCCCACGTCCACCCACAGCGGCGTGTGCACGTGCAGGGGGCAGGCGTGCGTGACGGCGTATGGGCCCCAGCACAAGAAGTAGGCGGTGATCAGCAGTGCACCTGCAATCAGGGAGTCCGTTAGCAGCAGTTCCCGTATCATTTAACAAACGTTCTAAGTGACTACATCTTCCCGAGACAAGATATTTAGCTGACTATAAAAGTCCAGTTGCCACCCTTGCCGGATGAGGTAAGGTGAAATGGGGTTTAACGTTGCATCCAAGATTATTGCACTTATATAGCGACGTGCATGTACGTGTGTGTGTGGCTGCTTGTACTAGTCTGGACTGATGCCGATGTATAGTGCTAGCCCACTGAGATACCACGCCGCAGTTTCACATGAATACCCCACCCAGACACAGTATACTGACTCCGAGCCGATCAGTCCTTGTATTAGCCCCTTAATGCCGAGCGCCAGACAGGGTAACAACAATTACCATCTTTTAACGTCTTTTGGTATGACGCGGTCATGGATCGAACACCGGACCTTCCGCTCCCCGGGCGGACGCTCTACCACCAGACCCCGGAGGCGGTCCCACCCTTGCCGAACTAGGCTGGAATTATGAAGTTATATTTTGGCTGGACTAACGAGTCTATGCAGAGTCCTATCAAAATCGCGTAACAAAATCAACATCCGGTTCGTAAACTGCCGTACATATTTCGGTCTATTGCAGGATTTGCAAAGCATGTGTAACGCCAATTTGGCTTGAACAGATATAATCCAAATCTTTTCATGTTTTCAATCAAGGTGCTCACGTGATTTGATACACTTCGCAAGGTAAGACCCGTTTTGATAAAAAAAGAATTGATCAGATCGTCTTCACTGGGTGCCGCCATTTAATTTTGTTTGAAGCAAACGCAAGTGATATGAGGGGTGGAATCTGAATCGTCAATAGGAGGGACATAGAATTGGCATAACTCGTAACAGCCACTGGTGGCGCTACGATCGGGCCCAGAAATTCCAGCATGGTTCGGCAAGGGTGGAAACTCCGGGGCTTTTATAGTCAGTTAACGGGAAGATGATGTGGCTTTTGGGGGCTACGGATCGACCGCTGAAAAAGCCAACGAGCGCTATAGGATTTACAGCGCACTTCGACATGTCCGATTAGTCAAATCAAATATGTATAAAAATATATATATACCAATCTACTTACCTCCAAATATATGTACTTTTTTCTTCGAAATAAATTTTGAACAAGGATTCCAAATCGAAAACAAAAATCGGTAGAGGTTTGGGACAAGACCGTGACGCCCACGAAAACACTGTCGCGTTTTGTTTTCGATCTGGATAGCTCATTCAAATGCTACTGCGCACATCGGCAGATTTGTCTGACAGGACGATCCATATCCCATGTAGTTTCAGTATTTATAATAAAATACTTGATATCAAATACCGTAACCAAAGCTACGAGTCAGACAGTGAGAAGATACTGTACACAAGCCACATCACAGCCATATCATAGCCATATCACAGCCACATCACAGCCATATCACAGCCATATCATAGCCATATCACAGCCATATCACAGCCATATCACAGCCACATCACAGCCATATCATAGCCATATCACAGCCATATCATAGCCATATCACAGCCATATCACAGCCATATCACAGCCACATCACAGCCATATCATAGCCATATCATAGCCACATCACAGCCATATCACAGCCACATCACAGCCATATCATAGCCATATCATAGCCATATCATAGCCATATCACAGCCACATCATAGCCATATCACAGCCATATCGCAGCCCAATCACAGCCACATCACAGCCATATCATAGCCATATCACAGCGATAGCACGGCGCACGGAAGATGATCGAGCTTGGATCTGACTCGTTGATAATACGGGGGATGATTGACAACCTCAGGGTAGACAACGTCACACGTCCCGATTCCGATCTTACTACAAACATGGCGCACTATATAAAATCTCCAATAAATACATGCAAAAACCATCCCGTGAACAGCTAGGTTGGAACGGGTCTTTAGCAATTCATGCTTGCCGCAAAAGGCGCCTATACTTGTCGTAAAAGGCGACTAAAGGGATCGGGTGGTCAGGCCCACTGACTTGGTTGTTGCATGTCTTCGTATCTCAATTGCTTGGATCAATGGTCAAGATGTTAATCACTTGGTTGTCTGGTCCAGACGCGATTATTTACAGACCGCCGTCATATAGCTGGAATATTGCTGAGTGCAGCGTTAAACGACAAACAAACAAACAAGTCACATCCTACAACAATTATGGATTGCTGAAGACCTCGACAGTAATGCAATAAGTGCCATCGTCGACAAATATTAGCGTCCCAAAACTTCTAACATCTTGCTACCAAATGTTTGTAATTATCTATCGATCACATTTACAGACCCATTACAAATTGTCCATGACGTGATTTCTTAATCAACCAATATCGATCCGATCAGCTCAGTACAAATGAACATACGTAAGAACGCCGCATCAACGTCATAGGGCCTCATTGCTGCTGGAGTACATCATTTATACGTCTCGGTTATTTCAGTGCTTAACAGGTTTAAAGAAACAGTCCTACTAAAACATCGATAATTTGCCTCCAAGGTTTGTTTTTTCCAAAGCAAAATAAAGGCTGGCGATGTTATTCGTATGCCAACAAGATTCAGTTAATGCCAGAAAGGAAATTTGCGAAGCCTCACGTCAACTGAATTGCTATAACGGGATTTTACAGTTTGTTTTCTTTAGAAATTTGGACTAAATATCTTTTCCCCACTTATATCCAGGCAACTTATGAAATGTTGTAGTCGCGTAGAAGGTGGTGGTGGAGTAGATTAATGGTAAAGGTGTTGACTCGACGCGCCCGAAGAGCCAGGTTCGATTCCCAATATGAAAACAATGTGTAAAGTTCATTTCTGATGTCCTCCCGACGTGTTATTGCACTCAGTGAGTAAAACATGGACTTGAGTCGGTATACTGTGTCTGAGTGAGCTATCCATGTTAAACTGCGGCATTGTATCTCCGTGCGCTAGCCCTATAAACACACACACACACACACACACACACACACACACACACACACACACACACACACACACACACACACACACACACACATATATATATACTCAACAAACACACACAAAACACACCCGTACATATAAACACAACACAAACACACACAACATGCATACACACACGCGCGCGCCATTCAAGGAATATTGATAACAGAAAAGAAATGCAAAAATCTTGACCGCGACGTGTATGTTGTCTCACATGTGTTTTCATCTTAAACTGCGGCATGGTATCTCAGTGCTCTATCGCCCTTCCGCACACACGCACGTACGCAAGCACGCACGCACTCACCCATACACAAAACGCTTTTCAGCCTGACTGTTGTAAGTGATATTTTTGGAACAAATATTTTCTGATTTTCTGAATCTGACCTAAAGCAAACACTGCCATTTGAACGTTTTACCTCGTTTTGCAATCTGTTTGTCTATGACGCTTATCTGTGTCTTCTTTGCAGGTAACGGCGTGTGTTCATCGTTGTTGTGGTTGTCGCTGTACGTCGTGCCGCCATCGTTGACAGTCGCAGCATGGGTTATAGCAGTGTTTGGGCACACGGATATCTCCTTAACACCGATGACCTCAGCGCCTCCCTTCACCGACCTCGGGCGGACAACTGACGCTGCAAATATCTTCATCTTGTGAGCACGAAGAGTCCTGGACACTTTGAAATAGCAGAACGCCATTGTAGGTAACGGGATGCCGTATCCCATGACAATGGCGTACCAGAAGTACCAGCAGCTGACTCTGAAGGAAGGCGAACAGTGCTTGGTGCCATCTTCGAAGTAATAGTAGGCAGTCCTGGTCGGCAACAATGGCGGCATGGCGGTCAGGCCCGCCCACAGCCAGCAGATGGTTAAAAGACCTTGTTGGAAGAAATGATCAGTTGTATAATATGTTTGATTGTTATTTAACGCCGCATTCAGCAATATTCCAGCAATATGAAGGTGGCCTGTAAATAATCGAGTATGGACCAGACAATCCAATGACTGACATCATGAGCATCGATCCACGCAAATGGGATACGATGACATGCATCAACCAAGTCAGCGAACCTGACCACCCGATCTCGTTAGTCGCCTCTTTGGCAAGCATGGGTTGCTGAAGACCTATTCTAAGCCGGATGTTCACGGGTCGTTCAGAGGTGTCAATGGCCTTGGGGAACCACAGACTTGGGAGAATACAGACAGTTGGGCTAATGTCATGTTTTCTGACGAGTCGAGGTTCACTCTCGACTTCCATGACCGAAGGAATCGAGTCTTGCCATTTGCACAACGTTTTGGGCAACGTTTCGTCCTTTCAGGTGATAATGCATGTGGTCACTGTGCCAGAATTGTGACCCAATTCCTCCAACAGCAAAACACCCATGCCACGCCATGGTCAGCACTCAGTCCTGACCTATGCACCACCGTACACGTCTGGGACGTCATTGCAGACGTGTACATCAACGTCAAAATCTATCCACCACTCTCAATGAACTCGGTGTTGCTTTCCCTATTGAGTAAAACAACATGAGTCAAGCTGACATTGGTCGACTCATCAGAAGCATGCCTCGAAGCATGTCTGGCCAACAGAGGTGGTTTAACCCGATTAGTGACGTTGGCTGCAAAATGCCCAGTAGATATGACCATATCATTTCCATTTGCCAATATCATATAGATCACAAGATATTTCTTGATGATACCAACTATCCTCTACTTTTTTCGCATAGTATATTTGACATAGCAAGTAAGTGAGTGAGGTAATGTTCTTTAACAACAGTTTTAGACTGCAATATTCCAGCTGCTAAGTGCAGTCCAGATTAGGACAAGGCAAAGCCGTGGTTGATATGAAAAGCAACGAACCACCTCGTCGGGCTACGATGACGCAGTCAGCCATGCCACTCATTGTGACCATCCAATACTCTCTTGAGCTACACACAACAAGCAATGTGAGCCGCTTAGCTGCTGAACTCGAGTTTAGGTTTACACAGGAGCGTTCACAGTGCATATACCTACCTAAACACTTGTTCTTGGTGAAGTCGGTGATGTAGCCCACGGGGTGGAGAACGGCGACGTAGCGGTCCATGGCAATGGCGGCCAGCGTCAGGCTGGCTAGTGTACACTGGAATACGGACAGGAAGCCCGTCACCTAGCAACAAGAGGGATATTACTGATGTAGTGTACATAACAATATTCGTGGAGATGATACTGTATGCTATGGTTACTTTTACTGACAGCTGTATGAGCAGGGTTTTTTTATATTCATGAACAATTGACTTGTCTTTGCATGTGTGTGTGATGGGTGCCACAGGTAAGGCAGGATACGCTCACCTTTTCGCGAACACATCACTGGTATTCATACACACATGCTCATGATATAGTCCAAATAGTACAATAGAATCTGCTTTTAGCAGATATGATTATTGAAAGGGATTCGTCGCTTTTATTCACGTCCGTTGTTTTACTTTGAAAGAGACACCACTTCGCAAATATTTTCAAGATGGCAACCGTTGTGGTCATGTGTAAAATCCGATCGAGTTTCAATAACACCATTGCAGGGGTTCTCCTTACTGAGTTTCAATAACACCATAGCAAGGGTTCTCCTTACTGAGTTTCAATAACACCATTGCAAGGGTTCTCCTTACTGAGTTTCAATAACACCATTGCAAGGGTTCCCCTTACTGAGTTTCAATAACACCATAGCAAGGGTTCTCCTTACTGAGTTTCAATAACACCATTGCAAGGGTTCTCCTTACTGAGTTTCAATAACACCATTGCAAGGGTTCTCCTTACTGAGTTTCAATAACACCATTGCAAGGGTTCTCCTTACTGAGTTTCAATAACACCATTGCAAGGGTTCTCCTTACTGAGTTTCAATAACACCATGGCAAGGGTTCTCCTTACTGAGTTTCAATAACACCATTGCAAGGGTTCTCCTTACTGAGTTTCAATAACACCATTGCAAGGGTTCTCCTTACCGAGGAGTTTCAAATTTATTAGACAAATGGTTTAAGATCTTAAGGTAGAACTTCTTGAGAAGTTCGTAACCAAACCAAACCTTCACTTGCTTGGCTCAAGCACTTTTAAAGAAACGTCTTGCTGTAACTGAACTCTTAAACACACTTAAATTCTACATTTGAATTGAGTTGCCATAACGTTTCAATGTAAAGCTCTTCCGGTGGTTCAATAGGCTCTTCCACCAGAGATGCCACACGAAGAAATCTCCATTTCCACAATTAAAATCCAGTAAATTGTTCGTTCTTTTGTATATATTCCAGCTATATGAGGACAGTCTGTAAAATTATAATCGGGTCTCCACCAGACAATACAGGGACTCACATCAAGTGCATCGATCAAAGCAATTTCGATACGATAACATGTATCAAGTCAGCAAGCCTGACCACCCGATCCCAGTAATAGCCTCTTATGAGAAGCATGGGTTGGTGAAGAACAATTCTAACCCGGATCTTCACGCGGAAACATCCGCTATAAATTGATATTAACGTCAGTGTTACACATATATTATATAGTTACAGTTAGTACTGAATACAACACTCTACATAGAACACGCATGCTTATGATATAGTCGGAATCGTACAACGACTCTACTTTTAGCATAGATTTTTTTTATGCTGATGTGGCTTTGATTTACAGTATAAATCCGCCCCCGTGGGCTAGCTATGTTTTGAAATAATTTCACATAGTAATGCTTCATACAAATATATACCGTATTTCCCCGATTAGACGCTCGGATTCGATTAAACGCCGGGGGTAAAATGTGTCTGAAAGAAAATTACGTCCTGGCGTTTAAACATACTTAGTGTTTTCAGATTAACCTTGTTTATTTTATCCTAACATTTCTATTGATGTATTTTATTCAGTGTGGAGTAACACTCAAGTAAACACATGTGTAATTAAAATGGATTATTGATTTTATCTTCTTATATAAGTTAGCTGCGCGATAAATCGCAAAGAACAATGAAGAACGAAGCGTGGTTTGTTTTTATTATATACTCAATCTTTCACACTCCCGACATGGGTACAATGTGTGAAGCCGAGATATTGCTGGAATATTGCTAAAAGCGGCGTAAAACCATACTCACTCACTCAGTGTGAAAGATTGAGTTTTGAGAAAAGTGATATTTTCGTTGCACAGAACATAAAACTTGATATGTCACTGCAGTGAACATTTCACTTATACACTTGGGCGGAACTATTGGCATACAAGAGTTACCTCCCTGCAAATTGTCTCCCTTTATCGGCAATGTCTAGCCCGTACACAAACTGTTGACTTCCTTTTAAAGTTAGTTGCACGTTGACAGGGAAAATAATGGCAGATGGTCAATTATGGAGTTAATGTCGCTTCTTGCCGTGTGTCATTTTCTTGAAAATGGTTCGTAATAAACTGTAAATTTATCGAGACTGTTCGTTTCTTAAAGCCCTATGTTTTGTTACTTGACCAATGTGTATTCTTTCGCTTCCAACAGCGGTTTCGTGGATTTCAAGAATATTTTTTTGTTTAAGTTGATTTTGTATATAATCTGTCCGAATGTATGAGAAAGAATTTATAATATGAAGGTGTATACGTATATAATAAATAGGATATTCCATGTGAAATATCATGTTTCTCACGTCGAGTGGCGGGGGAAAGGAGATATTTTCGACACATGAAAAATCCTCTATGTTCTATTATGACCTCATTTCTGGAGATTCGAGCATGCGCTAGCAACTTGATGACGTCATATATTGGACGACGTTATTGTTAAGGGAAATGTTCCCCAGAGAGCACGGGTGGCGCAGTCGTCTAAGGCGCCGCGATTCGCTGTGCAGAGTTGCGTCCCTTCGGTGCGCCAGCAACCTATGATTGTGGGTTCGAATCACGGTTCGCCCCGATTATGTTTCTAGGTTTGTCAGCACCATACCCGTGCTCGTGGGTTTCACCGAAGTGGTAAACGTCTAAGACCTGCATCACTTTGGGCTTTTCTTCCACATTCAGCTGACACGCCGTGATATGACTGGAATACTGTTAAAAGCGGCGTTAACCCAACTCACTCACTCACTCACTGTTCCCCAGAAATTCAGCTGAGAAACGAAGATAAACGCGATGGCCGAACGATCGCATCCAAAAGCGGGAGAGATATGACAATCGGTATTGGGAGACAAGGTACAGACAATCGATGTGAGGATTTTGACAATATACGGGAAATAACAATACCAAACCCACCTGTTCATAAAATGGACTTGTCCGACATTGCCGAGGTCGGATTCTTTTCAGGGAGTCGTCATTATTAAAATACGGATAATTATTTTTAAGTTTGTACATTGTATCACCATCCTTAAAGAGGCTGTATAAAATGTTAGTATCTCATATAAGAAATAAACGACTCGTGATCGTTTTTTATCATACAATAAAACATTACAGGGAGGATATACGACGTGAGTTTTATTGTACGATAGACAGCTCCCACTCGTCGTTTCTTAAACAGACTATGTATGTTTTAGTTAGACTAGTGACAGTGTCGCACTGCTGCTTGTGCGCAGTCACGTACGGCTTCTGCCAACAGTATAACATAGAGTTGCGGCCTGGTTAACTTTGTGGGGTGAAGTACACTGGTATCTGTAAACCCCCTGCCCTGAATCCAGAATACCATCTAATTTTTCACTCTGAGTCAAATTGCTCACCTCTGTATCCAGAATATTACTTAACACGAACCTTCTCAACACATTTTCTGAATTCACTTTTCAAAGGCAGAATGTCGATCACGAATGAAACCTTAAAACACGTTCCTCGGTCATAAAAGGGTGTTTTTAGAAGTTAAATAAATGAATAAATGTCGATAAAATGTAATCCATAAAGGACATTTTACGTACTCCACATCCCCCCGAGGCAAAGGAGTTAACTGACTATAAAAATCCAGTTTCCACCCTTGCCGAACTAGGCTGGAATTCTGGAGTTATAGTTTGGCTGGATTAACGAGTCTATGCATAGTCCAATCAAAATCGCGTAACGAAATTAACATCCGGTTCGTAAACTGCCGTTCAGATTTCGGTCGATTGCAGGATTTGCAACGCATGTGTACCATCTACTTAGCGTCAACAGTCATTTTCTATTTTTTTTCATGTATTTTTATCAAGGTGCTCACATGATTTGATGGGGCACGGGTGGCCCAGTCGTCTAAGGTGCCGCGATTCGCTGTGCAGAGTTGCGTCCCTTGGGCACGCCAGAAACCTATGATTGTGGGTTCGAATCAAGGTTCGCCCCGATTATGTTTCTAGGTTTGTCAGCACCATACCCGTGCTCGTGGGTTTCAACGAAGTGGTAAACGTCTGAGACCTGCATCACTTCGGGCTTTCCTCCCACATTAAGCTGACTCGCCGCGATATAACTGGAATACCGTTAAAAGCGGCGTTAAACCCAACTCACTCACTCACATGATTTGATGCACTTAGCGAACTAAGATACCTACTATATAGACCTCCGACCCGGAGTACTTAAAGTGTGTTGGCAGTTTTATTAGGCTTGCTTATGCTGTAATTGTGACTCGTCATTTATTGATCTACCATCTGATCAACGTCCTATTACCTGCACCCCGTGAAAAAGGTTTCTCACATTATGACGTTCTCAAGATGACTTCCTTTTTATTTCATTGTAAGCATGTGATAAATGCTCACAAACATGTCAAGTATTATTTCATATTTTTGTATTGATGACGGTCACAGTTACAGCTTGAGTACATGTAACCTGTAACCTGGAACCTGTAACCTGGTAGTACAGATTACAAATTACATTGCTCATGATCAAAGGCCAGCCTTGCCACTTTATTCAGAGCGGTCGTAACTGGATGCCTACAGGTGAGCACTGCGTTTCACGGTATTTTTATTTTAATTACCAATACCTCATCACAGACGCAATGCACACCTGACACAAGAACCGCTCATTCATTCAAAGCTGTTGATACCAGTGTTGTTGTGACGTTTATAAAAGCCGATACAATGTCTGATTGTCCTCCACTGAATGAGGTTACTACCCGCACAGCGTGGTGAAAATTGATTCCTTCGAAAAAATATCAGTGTCTCTTTGATGATTGATCTCTCTATTCGGATCGATAAATCGATCACACGCGACCCACGCGTGAACCCATGCCTTTCCATGTATATCACCGTCCTACATCACGTGCCTGTGTATTGGGTGTGATACATGATACATGTTAGTACCAACTTAATACTCTACAACAACATGCAAGGCATCAGGTGACCCGCAGATATTTATTTAGTTACAATGGTCATTGATCGAAACAGTCGATTTGAACTCAGTGAAATGGATTACCTTCGAGTGATGTGTTTTGTTTGAAAAATAATAATCCCATGACTTCTTTGAGTGGCATTTAGAAGTTTGAGGACTAAGTAAAGAAAAAACACAACATGGGGTTTGTTTAATATCATTTCATTTTTTTAATTTGTATTAATGACCATTGATCGAAACATTCTGTTATCTCAGTGAAATGGATATCTTCGGGTGATGTGTTTAGTTTGAAAAATAACAATTACATAACTTCTTTGAGTGGCATTTGGAAGTTAGATTACTAAGTAAGGATAAGATATATGGATGAACAACATCGTTTACAATTAGGGTCGACGTTTTAAGCATGTGATGTACAGAGTCTTACTTACTTACTTACTTACTTACTTACTTTGGAGATTTAACGTGCGCTTTCCGACTGATGCGTATTTCGCACACGGGCCCGGCCAGGGCCATTTAATGTGTTTCCGAAAGGGGCGAATGTGGTCTGTGCAACCCAAAGAGGGGGGTTTCGGGGTTGCTTATATAGAATTTGGAAATTTTGAGATTTGGAATAGATGCCGATGGGGTTGGGGAGGAGAACTAAGGGAGCTGGGTATGGTGGATGTTTGTTTGTTTATGTGATTTTGATTTGGTAGGTTATTGTGTTTTTAGATGCGTTTTATTAGTTCCGTTTTTATTAAGAATACGCCTAAGGCCTTGAGGTTTTCTAGTTTATTTTGTGGGTTTAGTATTGCTTCTAGAGTGAGAGCCTTGTTTAGATTGAGGGTGGTTTGTAATGCGGTTCGATGTGTTAGGTAGTGTGTGCAGTGGATGAGTGCGTGTTCTGGGGTTTCTGGTTGTTTGCAGTGTGGGCAGTTACCTGTAATGTGTTTTTTATTTTTTTTAGGTGGTTATTTAGGTTGGTGTGTCCTGTTTGGGGTTTGGTGATTACTCTGTCGATTTGTTTGGATGGATGGAGAATTTTTGGTTTGGTTAGTGGTTTGCTGAGCACTTTTTTGATTTGGCTATTTGAGTTTAGATATAGGTTATGCCATTTTTTGTGATTTTTTGCTTGTTTACACTTTTAATTTCTGATTTTAAGATGGGTAAGTTTAAGCTTATTTCTGGGATTTTGAGGGATAGTTTAGCTGCTTTATCGGCGTTTTCATTACCGTATATTCCTACGTGGGCGGGTATCCACAAGAAGTGTACAGAGTCTGTTTGACAAGCAATATATACAGGTATGAGGCAGTGTTTGTACAGTTGAGTAGACTGGGGTGTAGTTACACTGGAGTGGAGAAGCCTGTATGTACACAAAAGGGGGGATATACGGTAAACGTCTTAACAGGTGAAGCCAGGAGTATAAACAAAGGTATTGTGACTGATCGGGGTCTTTGATGGGTTGATGGTACTCCGGGGTATGTAAATAGGCTTGATCACGGTTGATTGACGGTTGGAGTCTTTTGATGTTGATGACTTCTTGTAGTTAAAAAAAGTCAACAAAAGAGTTCATCACGGTCTTGTACAGTGTGGGCCATGGTAATGGATACACAGTTCTCGGAAAGACATCGAGGTGGCCTTTATTTAAGAAATAAACGACGAGTAATAGCTCCATCCATAAAAAAAAAATCGACAGAGTAATCAGAAAACTCCAAACAGGACACACCAACCTAAATAACCACCTAAAAAAAACCCCCCAAAACACACTACAGGTAACTGCCCACACTGCAAACAACCAGAAACCCCAGAACACGCACTCATCCACTGCACACACTACCTAACACATCGAACCGCATTACAAACCACCCTCAATCTAAACAAGGCTCTCACTCTAGAAGCAATACTTAACCCACAAAATAAACTAGAAAACTTCAAGGCCTTAGGCGTATTCTTAATAAAAACGGAACTAATAAAACGAATCTAAAAACACAATAACCTACCAAATCAAAATCACATAAACAAACAAACATCCACCATACCCAGCTCCCTTAGTTCTCCTCCCCAACCCCATCGGCATCTATTCCAAATCTCAAAATTTCCAAATTCTATATAAGCAACCCCGAAACCCCCCTCTTGGGTTGCACAGACAACTTCGCCCCTTTCGGAAACACATTAAATGGCCCTGGCCGGGCCCGTGTGCGAAATACGCATCAGTCGGAAAGCGCACGTTAAATCTCCAAAGTAAGTAAGTAAGTAAGTAAGTAAGTAATAGCTGTAGGCCATGAGGGTTGCAGCCCAGAGTGGTTTGTTTCATTGTACGATAAACAACGACCACGAATGGATTAATTCTTATATGATATATCAATATTATGTACAGCATCTTTAAGGATGTTTTTAATGCTAAAATGTACAAGCTTTAAAAACATTTACCCGCATTAAAAAAGGGATGACTCCATGAGTAGAATCCGACCTTGGCAATGTCGGACAAGTCCATTTTATAAACAGGTGGGTTAAGTTTGGTATTTCCCACATAGTGTCATTATCCTCATGTCAATTATCGGTACCGTTTCTCCTAATACCGAGTGTCATATATCTCCTATGTTTGGCTTCGACCGTTTAGCCACTGCGTTTATCTTCGTAGCCCAGTTACATCTCTATGGAACAACTTACCAGACACATCCCTCACAAAAATAAAGTCGTCCAATATATGACGTCATCAGGTTGCGAGCGCATATTCCAATTTCCAGAAATGACGCCATGATAGAACAATGTTTTATCGTGAAATAAACCACGCTTCATTCACGTGAGCAAACTGGCACTGCAAAATGGTAAATTTGCTCATGTGAGGCACTGTCTTCATCAGCTGATGAACAACAAACACAACATCAATCCTTATACTGACAGAAACTATAGATCATAACAAAACAATCCATTAATCCAAACTTTATTTTTTTTATTAAATCGAACTATATCAACGCGTAGGGTCGTGACGTCATCCGTCCCAAACTCCATTTGGAGTGACATCCCTTTGTTTAACAAACGGCAGAAAATGGCGGCTACGGCAATGTCATTCACTTGAAATAAAAGTTCCATCCGGTAAAGTTTGCGTTGGAAAAACATCCAGACACGGGTGATGCTGAAAATTGATTGATATTAACGTTCTGTGACCTTTGAGTGTGTTTGAGTCATTCGGATTTCCCGAAGCAATACACGACACTGGGGAGCTCAGTGATATCATTTGGTAAGTCAAGCATTCTCTGTTATAGCTTTGAATGGACGCTTCTTTTCGGTGACCCGACATATACATGATCTGTCTGGCTTCAAAGCATGTATCATTCATAGCCTGAATCTCAGACTGTGGGCTGTGTACCGTTTTGAACACTTTTTATATTTGGAAACATCAGCCATGAAACCTTAGAAACTAGTTTCCCTAATGATTTAGTTTGGGTGGAATGTGCACAATCTAAAAGATGTTACCCTCCCCATTTGGCGTTATTTTTAGACACTGAATTCCCCTAAAGTAGTTCTGTATGTCTCCGCTCGATTGACAACGTAATCACGTGACATACTGACGTTACTGACGTTCATCGGGAAATGAACGACAGTCAGCTAGTATTCACCTAGGCGAGGTCAGCTGCTAAGTACTGTGCAGCATTAAGATGCATGCAATCAATAGATATATTTTGACAGCTCCTATAGTCGATGATTTCTCTTAGACAGTGTTAAGTGTATAGTGGTTGAGAGATGAACACGGTTGCGAGTATTTACAATAGGTATATTTCACCGAGGAATATTGCGAGTTATTGGTTTAACGGCGCTTGGGTCAATATTACAATTCTATCACAGCGTGTCAGCAGAGGGGACGCTTATACAAAATGTTTATTACTTGCTGACAATCAAAGGATCATAATCTGGGATTTGGTCATCGGATCCTGGCATATCTGAGGGACACAACTCAGTACAGCAAACTTAAATGATGCGTTCTCAGATTTATGCCGGTTTTATGGTGCCGATATGCCATAGTATAACTTTGATACCAAATTGCAATCACAGCGTGTCAGCAGAGGGGACCCTTATCTAAAATGTTTATTACTTGCTGACAATCAAAGGATCATAATCTGGGATTTGGTCATCGGATCCTGGCATATCTGAGGGACACAACTCAGTACAGCAAACTTAAATGATGCGTTCTCAGATTTATGCCGGTTTTATGGTGCCGATATGCCATGGTATAACTTTGATACCAAATTGCAACTCGGACACAGTATACTGACACCGTGCAGACCAGTACCTGTTTTTATCCCCTTATTGCTGAGCTCAAGACAAGGTAACAACAAGTATGTTGTACCATCTTTTAAAACCTTTTGGTCTTTTGGTATGATGCGGCCAGGGGATGGAATACCGACCTTCTGCTGGCGCCCTGTTCACCTGACCAAAAAGGCGGTCTCAAACGATTAAGGAGTATTCCAAGAGATCACATTTTCTATTATTCCCAGAGGCGTATGTCCCTTGTACTAAAAGTACCAAGGTTGCATGTAGCAAAACAATGACCGACTTTAAGAAAGGGGATAGTGCTGTTATGGAACTTCTTGTGAATGTCATATTTCTCCGATAAGGAACTTTAGTGGATTCATATTAAATATGTATATTTATCCTAAACTAACCACCTGAAAAGTATGTAAAAATCTAAAAACAAAAACAATACAAAAATAAATAACAACAACGATTAACTTCTAAAAACATCACAAAGATGTTATCAATTTGAAATTGGCTTTACCAACAGCCTCCACGGGGAATATATGTTTTTATCCGAATCCCACATACGGACCATTATCATGAAAGAGTGAGTGAGTGAGTAAGGTTTTACGCCGCTTTTAGCAATATTCCAGCAATATCACGGCGGGGGACACCAGAAATGGGCTTCACACATTGTACCCATGTCGGGAATCGAACCCGGGTCTTCGGCGTGACGAGCCAACGCTTTAACCACTAGGCTACCCGACCGCCCCTATCATGAAAGAAAGGCTCAGGGAACATGTTCCACCTAAACAGATACCTACATTACAAAAAAGTAAAACATGATATTCATCTTCAACATATGCTTTTCTTACATAAAATACACAAGTCTATCAGTCTATCAGTCCTGTCTACCAGTCTATCAGTCCTGTCTACCAGTCTATCAGTCCTGTCTACCAGTCTATCAGTCCTGTCTACCAGTCTATCAGTCCTGTCTACCAGTCTATCAGTATATCAGTCCTGTTTCCCCAAGATATATGCAGGACTCTATCCTGAGCTAATACGACATACTCCTGCATTGAGGTTGGTTGGTTGGTTGTTGTTTTACGCCGCACTCAGCAATATTCCAGCTGACGGCGGTCTGTAAATAATCGCGTCTGGATCAGACAATCCAGTGATAGATATCATGAGCATCGATCCACGCAATTGGGATCGATGACATGCATCAACCAAGTCAGCGAGCCTGACCACCAGATCCCATTAGTCGCCTCTTACGTCAAGCATAGTCGCCTTTTACGGCAAGCATGTGTTGCTGAAGACCTATTCTACCCCGGGTCGTCATGGGTCTCTACCTTGAGGAAAAGCCTGTCCATGTTTATTCATTTTACAATGTTGGATTATGGTTCAACTACAAAAATAAATTTGAATATTTTCTAGCCATTTGCGAAAGACGAATGCCAATCTTGCTCATATAATTTCAGCCCGCCTATAGTTTCTACAATCTACAATCCCATGTTTTGTGTCACCGTTACCCCATTCAAGGGCAAAAGTGGCGGTTATCCTACCGCTAACCCAACACCTTAAAAGAGCAGGCCCCAGGGATCCATGTTTAAGCATGAATACAGGTTTTACTGTTGAAATACAAACGATACAAAATTAAATGCTTACCTCACACAAGAATCCTTGTCTGAGCGCGGGGAAGCAGGCGTCGTGTGGACAGAACACCACCGCCCCCGACACCGGCATCACCCACAGCACGTAGATCATGTCGCACAGCATCAAGTGTATGATGAAGACGTTGTGTTTGCTGTGCCGCAGCAGCTTGCTGGAGATGTAGGTGACGATGACGATGAGATTCAAGCCCAGGCCAAGCAGGATGAGAAGTGCCAGTGTTACCGTCTGAAGGTACTTCTGTGCCGTGCTTTCCCCGTCTGTCGTTACTGTCGTCGTCACGTTAGACATGGTGGCGATGTCCTCAGGGAAGAGTCATCCCAAACAGAAACTTCTCATCCTTTATACGTTGGCACACCACGCGTTAAAACAACGAAGTCTCCACATAACGTTTTCTTGAAATCAGTTTCCGCGTCCTCGTACATCATAAGGATACACGTGAAATGCATGTCACTTGACGCCAGTTCTATATGTGTCCTTATTCCACACTCGTGTCAGTATCTATCATTTATATATGTCCTTATTCCACACTCGTGTCAGTATCTATCATTTATATATGTCCTTATTCCACACTCGTGTCAGTATCTATCATTTATATATGTCCTTATTCCACACTCGTGTCAGTATCTATCATTTATATATGTCCTTATTCCACACTCGTGTCAGTATCTATCATTTATATATGTCCTTATTCCACACTCGTGTCAGTATCTATCATTTATATATGTCCTTATTCCACACTCGTGTCAGTATCTATCATTTATATATGTCCTTATTCCACGCTCGTGTCATTATCTATCATTTATATATGTCCTTATTCCACACTCGGGTCAGAATAGATAATTCATATATGTCCTTATTCCACACTCGTGTCAGTATCTATCATTTATATATGTCCTTATTCCACACTCGTGTCAGTATCTATCATTTATATATGTCCTTATTACACACTCGTGTCAGTATCTATCATTTATATATGTCCTTATTACACACTCGTGTCAGTATCTATCATTTATATATGTCCTTATTCCATACTCGTGTCAGTACCTATCATTTATATATGTCCTTATTCCACACTCGGGTCAGTATAGATAATTGATATATGTCCTTATTCCACGATCGTGTCAGTATCTATCATTTATATATGTCCTTATTACACACTCGTGTCAGTATCTATCATTTATATATGTCCTTATTCCACACTCGTATCAGTATCTATAATTGATATATGTCCTTATTCCATACTCGTGTCAGTATCTATCATTTATATATGTCCTTATTCCACACTCGGTTCAGAATAGATAATTGATATATGTCCTTATTCCACGTTCTTGGTAGTATCTATCATTTATATATGTCCTTTTTCCACACTCGTGTCAGTATCTATCATTTATATATGTCCTTATTCCACACTCGTGTCAGAATAGATAATTGATATATGTCCTTATTCGGCACTCGGGTCAGAATAGATAACTGATATATGTCCTTATTCCACACTCGCGTGGGCATATGTTATATGACCTTATTTTACAACCGTGTCAGTATATATAATAGATATATGTCCTCATTCTACACTCGTGTCAGTATATATCATTGATGTTCTACATTCGTATTGCTTGATATCAGTTCTATATGTCTTATTCCACATAGACGTCGTCAGACATCCAATATACGTACCGTTCGATATCAGCTGTGAAGGTCCGTATCCTAAATATATTTCCAAAAGAGGACACCGTCGGCCTGGCATCTACTCTATAATGCCTCTGCATTAGCTAACTCTTACAGAGCAGCCCCGCGACATTCACCACTGTAACCGACTCCGCCCAGGGCGGTCACCTCTGCCTACCCATCACAGACTAGCGCTACTCCATTGGTGCCGTACATACTCCCAGCACGTCACAGCGCTAGTGTCTTGACGCGAATACCTGTGTCGGACAGTGCAGGTGCGCGTTGTTTCATCTTACGAGGCAGTTCCTCGCCGCTGCGATGTTGCAGTTGCCGGCACAGAATGCCGTCCCCGTGGTGAGGGGTAACGCTGGAGTTGGGGAAATAGATACAGCATTACTGAATGTGTAGATAGGATATACAAATTGATCTACATGTAATTAACGTCTTCAAGTGAAATCGAACTCATTTCCCTTCAGGTTAATGGTCACACATTTCATGTCAATAGGTAAAATCATTGTCTTCAAGTGAAATCGAAGCCATTTCCATACAGGCGCATAGTTACACATTTCATGTCAAATAGTAAAATCATAAATCACAGACAATATACATTAATATACTATTTTACTACATAAGAGGATAAATTACACTTTTTCATCATTTATATACAATAACTTTATAATTTTCAACATAATTAACAGGTTTTCCTATCTATTGTCTGTGAGGTGAGGTGAGATGGGGTTTAACGCCGCGTCCAAGATTATTGCACTTATATAGCGACGTACATGCACGTGTGTGTGTGTGTGGCTGCTTGTACTAGTCCGGACTGATGCCTATTTATATTGCTAGCCCACTGAGATACCATGTCGCAGTTTAACATGAATACCCCACTCAGACACAGTATACTGACTCCGAGCCGACCAGTCCTTGTTTTTTGGCCCATTAATGCCGAGCGCCTGGTAAGGAAACAACAATATTTTAATGTATTTTGGTATGACGCGGCCGGGGATCGAACGCTTCCGCTGTCCGGGCGGACGCTCTACCATTAGACCACGGTGGCGGTCAAATATTGTCTGTGGGTGGTTGGGTAGCCTAGAGGTTAAAGCGTCAACTCGTCAAGCCGAGGTCCTGGGTTTTATTACACGAAATGGGTACAATGCTAAACAACGCGGCTTAGAACCATTTATTATGTCTTTAATAATGAAATACCGTATTCGTCTGAATAAATACAATTGCGATCTCACTGAAATAACTGTCCACGTGAAACTACTTCCGACAGCCTCAGTGACACTATAGTTTAAAGTGGTTAAAGTCATGGAGTAAAGTGGTTAAAGTCATGGTTTAAAGTGGTTAAAGTCATGGAGTAAAGTGGTTAAAGTCATGGAGTAAAGTGGTTAAAGTCATGGAGTAAAGTGGTTAAAGTTATGGAGTAAAGTGGTTAAAGTCATGGAGTAAAGTGGTTAAAGTCATGGAGTAAAGTGTTTAAAGTTATGGAGTCATGGTTTAAAGTGGTTAAAGTCATGGTTTAAAGTGGTTAAAGTCATGGAGTAAAGTGGTTAAAGTCATGGAGTAAAGTGGTTAAAGTTATGGAGTAAAGTGGTTGCAGTCATGGAGTAAAGTGGTTACAGTCATGGAGTAAAGTGGTTAAAGCCATGGAGTAAAGACGTGACGTTTAGTAACAAAAAACATGATAAATATAACGTATGTTTTCTTGTCAAGTAAAGCTTTTTATATCGGGACCTAACAAATCTGACATTTCACGTATGAAATATCAACTTTCATCAGGTCATTCGATGAGACAAACATGTTATTTGACAGGAGAATACAACTATCGTCCATATATTGACTATCACTGTCTATAGACAACACCGGAACACGCTTCAGACCAAGGACTATAAAACGTCAACGCCAGAGAATAATCAATCTCGATTATCTGCCGAAACAGGGCGTAACAGCCATAATAGTGGTATACGTTATATTAATTGATCATTGAAAATCAGTGTTGACACCCGGTGTTCGCGAAGAGGATGTCCTGATCTTGAGGCAACATCCCCCGCTCACACAATTTTCATAAAAACCGTAAATATTTAACAAATGTTAGACGAGTATTTGGGATAACACTTTCTTATTAAAGTACAGGGAGCCCAGTCGTCTAAGGGGCCGCGATTCGCTCTGCAGGGTTGCGTCCCTTGGGCAGGCCAGAAACCTATGATTGTGGGTTCGAATCCCGGTTCGCCCGGATTATGTTTCTAGGTTTGTGCTCGTGGGTTTCACCGAAGTGGTAAACGTCTGAGACCTGCATCACTTCGGGCTTTCCTCCCACATTAAGCTGACACGCCGTGATATAAGTTGAATACTGTTAAAAGCGGCGATAAACCCAACTCTCTCACTCATTAAAGTACAGATTCTAGTTCTTGTTTTGGGTTGAGTCTCATCCGGGATTCGAACCCACACTCCCAGAATAAGGCACTTAATCCCCATCACACAAAGTCAGCTATCTAACCCACTCAGCAAACGAGGCTTCCACGAAAGTGATTGCCAAGATCACGTACTATCGAACCCACCATCCCAGAATAAGACACTTAATCCCCATCACACAAAGTCAGCTATCTAACCCACTCAGCAAACGAGGCTTCCACGAAAGTGATTGCCAAGATCACGTACTATCGAACCCACCATCCCAGAATAAGACACTTAATCCCCATCACACAAAGTCAGCTATCTAACCCACTCAGCAAACGAGGCTTCCACGAAAGTGATTGCCAAGATCACGTACTATCGAACCCACCATCCCAGAATAAGACACTTAATCCCCATCACACAAAGTCAGCTATCTAACCCACTCAGCAAACGAGGCTTCCACGAAAGTGATTGCCAAGATCACGTACTATCGAACCCACCATCCCAGAATAAGACACTTAATCCCCATCACACAAAGTCAGCTATCTAACCCACTCAGCAAACGAGGCTTCCACGAAAGTGATTGCCTAGATCACGTACCCCACCCCCTCCCCACCCCAACCCGGATGAGTGAGTGAGTGAGTGAGTATGGTTTTACGCAACTTTAAGCAATATTCCAGCAATATCACGGCGGGGACACCGGAAATGGGCTTCACACATTGTACCACGTCGGGAATCGAACCCGGGTCTTCGGCGTGACGAGCGAACGCTTTAACCACTAGGCTACCCGACCGCGCCCCCGCCGCGGCTCCCATGGCCGAAACCTATTAAGTGTTTATTGTCTAAATCCGCACAGGAATACTGCCATACTAAGGCGGCCATTGTTCCACTCCACATCCAGGTTTGATAAAATCTAGTTAACTTACTCCGTCATCGTGTGACAACTGGCTCGTGTGATCTCTTCGCGCCGTTGTCCTTCGATCGATAATCAAGATGGATAAGGATTTCCGCTAGGTATACTCAGTCAGGAAGCAATTTGGGAAATGTTTTCAGCGAAAAAACTCCGATATTTGCTATTTATCAAGGTCTTCCTGCGTGAAACAACACTGGGGAAAGTTGTATCAACACAGCCAGTTCTCTCCAATGATTAATCTTCTTCGGTATTTCGACCAGTGTTTATATTGTACAGATTGCTAGACACGGATTTATACAGAATTATGCAAACCAATCATTTCTTTCTTAATCTATTGAGACCGCCTCCGTGGTCTAGTGGTAGGGCGTCCGCCCTGACAGCGGAAGTATGGCAAGCCGTTTCCACATTTATCATGGAATTACTGATATCTTCAATTGTTTTAAAGATATCTTGAATGGAATTGAAGATATCTTGAATGGAATTGAAGAAATCTTAAATACAGATAATAGTAGATATCTGCAATAAAATTTAAGATATTACAAAATGAATTAAGGATACGGTGAAGGTTATTACTGATATCTTAAATTCGATTATATGATATCATTATTAATTATCATTATTAATTATCATTATTGACGTCACAGCGTCAAATACAAACTCTTTCCTGATACCCGGACGTCACAGCGTCAAATACAAGCCCTTTCCTCATACCTGGACGTCACTCCGTCAAATACAAGCCCTTTCCTCATACCCGGACGTCACTGCCTGAAATACAAGCTCTTTTCTCATACCCGGACGTCACTCCGTCAAATACAAGCCCTTTCCTCATACCCGGACATCACTTCTTCAAATACAAGCCCTTTCCTCATACCCGGACGTCACTGCCTCAAATACAAGCCCCTTTCTCATACCCGGACGTCACAGCGTCAAATACAAGCCCTTTCCTCATACCCGGACGTCACTCCGTCAAATACAAGCCCTTTTCTCATACCCGGACGTCACAGCGTCTAATACAAGCCCCTTTCTCATACCCGGAAGTCAAAGCGTCAAATACAAGCCCTTTCCTCATACCCGGACGTCACTGCCTCAAATACAAGCCCTTTCCTCATACCCGGACGTCACAGCGTCAAATACAAGTCCTTTCCTCATACCCGGACGTCACTGCCTCAAATACAAGCCCTTTCCTCATACCCGGACGTCACAGCGTCAAATACAAGCCCTTTCCCCACACCTGGACGTCACTGCCTCAAATACAAGCCCCTTTCTCATACCCGGACGTCACCGCGTCAAATACAAGTCCTTTCCTCATACCCGGACGTCATTGCCTCAAATACAAGCCCTTTTCTCGTACCCGGACGTCACTCCGTCAAATACAAGCTCTTTCTTCATAACCGCTAGCAATTGAACACACCACTATGGGAGAAACAGGCATCGAACTTTGGTCGAATTCATCCACCCAATAAAACCACCGTAGCTTGATAGACCAGAAAACGAGAGCCCAGAAAACTACAGACTAAGGCCAGGCTATCCCCAGTACGGTGATGAGCAGCGTTAAGTGACACAGTGCAAGCCATTAAGCCATGTTCATGAGTCGTAATGGCCCGCTTACATCGTCAGTACAATGGTTAACGAAACAGTGGCGTATCAATGGAGTGTTGCTGATCATATAGTGCTTTTTGTAATAAACTGTTTATGCAGTGGAATTGAACATGCATTAGTGACTAAACTGCACTTCGTTATCTGGCAATGGGTGTACGTCATGGTTCTTTGTTTGTCAATGTTCATGTTGGTTGAAGTCAATATTTTGCTGTCCACCACTCAACTTTAATCAAGCAGGACACAGGAATGGCTCAGTCGATATGAACCAGCGAGCATTATTGATAAATGATTACCATTTTATATCAACATGTATAAATGATACAATATGTAATCAGAATATACCGAACGTGTGTTTCATTAGCTGATAGTAATGAATATGACGGCCATTATTGGATGCCTAAACTGTGCGAAACATCCAGCAGGTGCCATTCACGAACATACAATGCCATTTAGAATGTGGTCAAATGTAACAAATGTTACATTTGGGATAATACTTTTTTTTAGAAAAGTACACATTCTCGTCCTTTTTTGGGGTTGAGTCCCGTCCGGGATTCGAACACACTTGCATGAAATAAAGAGTAAAGATGAAATAAATGTCAGAATAAATGGTAAACAAATAAACAAATGCTGCCACTTTACCTTGTACAAGTGTTTTGTGTATGTGAAGTGGAATGGACTATACCCCGCATGCTATTGTTTAGGTGTTACACCACCTACCCGGCTTCTTAACTAGAGAACAATAGGTGCCGGGCAACTCTTAACTACTTATTCCGTATTCCGTTCTTCTTATTCCGTATTCCGTACTTCTTATTCCGTTTTCCGTACTTCTTATTCCGTTTTCCGTTCTTCTTAATCCGTACTTCTTATTCCGTATTCCGTTCTTCTTATTCCGTACTTCTTATTCCGTTTTCCGTTCTTCTTAATCCGTACTTCTTATTCCGTATTCCGTTCTTCTTATTCCGTATTCCGTTCTTCTTAATCCGTACTTCTTATTCCGTTTTCCGTACTTCTTATTCCGTATTCCGTTCTTCTTATTCCGTACTTCTTATTCCGTATTCCGTTCTTCTTATTCCGTATTCCGTTCTTCTTAATCCGTACTTCTTATTCCGTATTCCGTTCTTCTTAATCCGTACTTCTTATTCCGTATTCCGTTCTTCTTATTCCGTATTCCGTTCTTCTTAATCCGTACTTCTTATTCCGTTTTCCGTACTTCTTATTCCGTATTCCGTTCTTCTTATTCCGTATTTCTTATTCCGTTCTTCTTATTCCGTATTCCGTTCTTCTTAATCCGTACTTCTTATTCCGTTTTCCGTACTTCTTATTCCGTATTCCGTTCTTCTTATTCCGTATTCCGTTCTTCTTATTCCGTATTCCGTTCTTCTTATTCCGTATTCCGTTCTTCTTAATCCGTACTTCTTATTCCGTTTTCCGTACTTCTTATTCCGTATTCCGTTCTTCTTAATCCGTATTCCGTTCTTCTTAATCCGTATTCCGTTCTTCTTAATCCGTATTCCGTTCTTCTTATTCAGATGACGTTTTGGGCCTTGTTATTTGCCCTCATGGACGTATGAATAATATGCAATAATTATAATAAGTCAATATCTTTGCATCTTCTAGGTATCTATCATCACATCTTTTAGTCTGATAAGATACCTCTCTGCGGGAGGATCTGACAAACTTCCCGTAAGAGGTCGCGTTGAGAGAACCTTCTCTCAACATCAGCGTCGATGATTCTTTAATCTCGACACGAGAGTGCAGCACATCATATTTCTGTGTTTAGAAAACGTAAACGGGAGGTTCCGAAGGGAAAATAACAAATGCCGTGCTATAACATTGTTGAGGATATGTTGTCGTGTCTGAGCGCCATGGCATCAACACTGAAAGGGTGTACTATCGAGTTGTGTTCTGTGTGGGCATTCGTTCCAAATCGAGGTGGAAAAGCAGGGAAAAGAAAACTGAAAGCTGATTGGTTAAACAAAATTCACGCACTCTTCATAAAGATTGGACTGTCAAAGTTTGCTTTAGGTTCCCCTGACACGACCTCCTCTGAATGGTTTGTCAGATCTTTACGCAGAGAAGTATGGTATTGGAGGTAACGACCTCATTTTAACGAAAAATTGGAAGGTTAGTATCAATGCCTGACACTGATGTCATGATGCCGTTAACGGTTAACAATCTGGCCATTGTGCTGTAAATAGTTAACACTATGTTTATGATGTGGTAACAAAGTTGTCACGATGCGGTCAACGGTTTACAATCCTTTTGAACTGTCTACTGAAATGTCGCTACTGCAGACATCGTACTGTCTGATTGTTACCATGAAACGTTTTCATGAATATAAAAAATGATGCTGGCATTATTGGCTCGTTGATAGTGCGTACCGTCGACTGATTGCTCTTTATTTTATATGTATAGTGAGTGAGTGAGTGAGAGAGTATGGTTTTACGCCGAATTTAGCAATATTCCAGCAATATCGGGACGGGGGACCCCAGAAACATGCTTCACACATTGTACCCATGTTGGGAATAGAATCCGGGCCTTAGGCGTGACGAGCGAACGCGTTAACCACAAGGCCACCCCGGCGCCACTCTTAATTGAATAACGTCAACCAACAATCAGTGCTTCTTGTAATTTTCTAATATTATCTGTTGTAATAGAAGAGCGAAAGGTGCAATGCGTCTCTTTATAAGTACATCTGAGAAGTTCAGTGTATTACAATATGTACATGTACCTACTAGCTTCTTGGCACACAAAGACGTCAAACTCGGCGATGTATGGGGCAGATGTATGACGTAGACACTCTTTGAACTTATTCAATGGATGTTTCTTTGAAGACTCATTATACTTGTAGCAAGACAACATGTCTTAGATTGCAACACATAGCACTGTAATTGTCGCCGTGTTCATGCAAGTCCGGCCCTGGCTTTGATGCGTTGCAGCGTCATTATGGAAACGTCAAGTTTTCAAGTTTTGCAATTGACGGAAGGCTTTCGCAAAGAGTGTTTGAACAAACGCGCCCGTGTCGTAGTGCAGGTGAATCAGCATTGTTGTATTGTCGGATAAGCCATTAATGTACACATATGTTACAAATACAAGTCCTTTGTGTACGCTCTTAGGTCACATAAACAATCTACCTCAGGATGTAGAAGCCACCCGAAACAAGAGACGTTATTTTACCATGCATCAGCACCATAATTACAAACTGTTATTTTCGATTAAGTTGTTTGAAGTTATCTGCTAATCAATATCGTGAATAAGAAGGATAAATACGTTTATTGAATAATAAACACCGAGCGTCATCAACGTTTGGCTCTGGTGTTAGGTGAGTATCCACCCAATCATATGGAATACTACAAGGGACATTGTCGCGTTGTCGCCCTTCCAAAAACAAGCAAAAAGTGTCAAAATTAGCCAAAGCGCGACAATGCGACAACGCGACATTTTGGCCATTTGTCGCGCTTTGAGTAATCTTTTTTATTTTACCAAAGCGCGACAATGCGACAACGCGACATTTTTCAAGGTCAAAATATGTCGCGTTGTCGCATTGTCGACCCATTAAAAATGTGTAAAAAAGGCGTTAAATGCCCGATATATACCCTATATGTAATACTTCTTTACGGAGGTGTATTAAGCTTGGATAAGGGTTATACATATGCCCAGCAATAGATATACTCGTAAGGCATATGATATACTTTATGTCTTGAAATGCGTCACCGTCATACATGGGCTACTTCTGTCAAGGTTGTGTTGTACAGTTTCCGTTTAATTTTGTTTGAATCTTCCAGGAAGTGGACAGTGTTCTGATGGATTTTAAACAGAATGAATGAGTGAGTGAGTGAGTTGGAATTAACTCCGCTTTTAACATTATTCCAGTTATATCACTGCGTGTCAGCTTAATGTGGGAGGAAAACCCAGAGTGATGCAGGTCTTAGACGTTTACCACTTTGGTGAAAGCCACGAGCACGGGTATGGTGCTGACAAACCTAGAAACATAATCGGGGCGAACCGGGATTCGAACCCACAATCACAGCGTTCTAGCGTGTCCAAGGGACGCAACTCTGCACAGCGAAATGCGGCTCCTTAGACGACTGGGCCACCTGTGCCCCCGTAAAACAAAGTGTTAGAAATATGTTAACTAAGTAGTCTACAATCTAGTAGTAGCTATGATTTATACTCGGCATTTAAGTTTAAGTAAGAACCGGAGTTGCATAGTATAGATCCTTCATTTGCGTTATATCGTCGCGTGTTGACAAATTTCCCCACAGGTGTGTCCAAATTAACTGTGGAACAAGGAATACATGCCGGTGTAAATAATATCCAGCGCTTATAGAGGATGCGTTTCATTTCTAACGTAATAAAGTATATCGCACAACGTTCTTTACAGTCCTTTGTAAAATTCCGCAGACGATTTTGCACCGTCTGGGCATGTACTCTTACACCAGTTGACTGTTGCAACCAGTCCCCTATCTGATGGCAGTTTGAAACCGTTTTCTTAATGCCATCGTTCTGACTGATCTGTCCTGGGCTGGAGTTGTTGCCCTTGGGCGTCCAGAGTGGGGTGACCCGTGAAGATCCGGGTTAGAATAGGTCTTCAGCAACCCATGTTTGCCGTAAAAGGCGACTATGCTTGTCGTAAGAGGCGACTAACGGGATCGAGTGGTCAGGCTTGCTGACTTGGTTGATGCATGTCATCTGTCCCAATTGCGTGGATTGATGCTCATGATGTCAATCACTGGATTGTCTGGTCCAGACTCGATTATTTACAGACCGCTATCATAAAGGTTCAACATTGCTCAGTGCTGCGTTAAATCTCAAACCAACCATAACCAGAGTGGGGTCGATCATCATCGTCATGTGTTTGTTGGTATCTGGCCCACAATCTGCGTGTGCCCACCTGCAACATGTCACGTAAAGGTTCAGCACGTTGTAAACGTCACACGATCGATGCTGTGGCTTCGTTAATGATGAAATGAGTTGAATCAAGTGTCTTAAGCATTTGGTTCCAAGAAAACAATATGCGTGAGCTCACAACCGAGTGAGTATGGTTTTCACATCGCTTTTAGCATATTCTAGCAATATCAAGACGGGGGACAACAAAAATGGGCTTTAAAATCGGGTCTTTGACGTGACAAGCAATAACCACTAGGCTACCCAACCGCCCCCACAACCGAGTGACATTGGTCACTTGCACATGCTGTTTGAGGTCATGTGCTTCATCACTGTCGCAACCTTGTGTTTGGGGGCTTTATTTCTTCAGAAATGTTGTTGACACATAAATCACTTTCATTGAGATTGGTGTATCTTCCTGTAGTTTTACCTCAAAACAAAATATCCGCTACATTTTTTGCATAGTATATTATGGTCTGTCCGTTGCGAGTTCAACTACATGCTTTTGGAGCTGTGACTGATGGCAGGGATAGTACAGAGAGCTCCACCAAACGACCGTTGGTGGGAGGAGCTTCGGATCTGAGCAACTAAGGGATGCAACTCTGCACATTGTTTCCTCCTATTAATCTGTTGGGCCACCTGGACCTGCCCTCCATATGACACTTCAGAGGAACAACATAATAATATCATGGTGACTTCTAGCTATCACCTGGGGTGGTCGGGTAGCCTAGTGGTTAAAGCGTTCGCTCGTCACGCCGAAGACCCGGGTTCGATTCCTGACATGGGTACAATGTGTGAAGCCCATTTCTGGTGTCCCCTGCCAAAATATTGCTGGAATATTGCTAAAAGCGGCGTAAAACCATACTCACTCACTGACTCTAGCTATCACCACCCTTTCAAATCACACAGGAGCCTTACAGACTCAAAACAAACCTCTTTTTCCGCATTCAAACACAAAACAACAATATCAACATTTAAGTTTTTATTGTATAGTATATATAATAATGGCAATATCACAGTGCAGATTCACTCACGACAGACCACGGACATCCTAGCATCCGTATGTACATGCATGAGCTATGTCGGACAGCCACCGTCGTCCGCTACAAGGACTAGTCTACCAGACACTGGTACAAGAGCCCAGCACTGTCAGCAGTACAATACATCACAACAGCTGGCTGATATCACATAGAATGGAATGGTAGATGCCAACATAAATACTTTGTACTTGGATCAGGACAAAATCAACACTGAATTCCAATCCCTTCCACAACTAGTGGCAAAGAAGGCATCAGATCCAGCTTGAGAGCACATCTTAGTTTAATATTCCTTGTCTGACATTAATTCATTACACATTAAGAGCACACTTCCAAAAGGAAAGTCTAAGAAATGACAAGATTAAAGCATGATTGTGTAGAAGTTAAAACCAAAAGTGACTGAGGACATCAACAAACTAACAAATCACAGATGAAGCAGCATTTAATTCATTGTCCTCAGATGATCTAAAATGGTTGTCAGCTGTCCTAAAGTAGAGACACCAACCTTCAATCAAGTCTCTCCTTGTAAGGTAAAACTGAAAACTTTCTGGATTCTCTGTTATATCACATACTTCCTTCTCACACCAATGAGTTCTCCCAACTTGCCACTTCTGAGTCAAAACCTCAACGCATAGCCACCCCACAAAGAACAGTATCTCACAAAAGAGACACTGTGTCACATGGCTGCTCTCATGACATGGATATGTTCAAACTTTGCTGAAGTACCATCTTTCAAGGTTATTGCAATGAAGCAGTGAACTGAGGTACCACACCATCTTTCAAGGTTATTGCAATGAAGCAGTGAACTGAAGTACCACACCATCTTTCAAGGTTATTGCAATGAAGCAGTGAACTGAGGTACCATCTTTCAAGGTTTTTGCAATGAAGCAGTGAACTGAGGTACCATCTTTCAAGGTTTTTGCAATGAAGCAGTGAACTGAGGTACCATCTTTCAAGGCTTTTGCAATGAAGTAGTGAACTGAGGTACCATCTTTCAAGGCTTTTGCAATGAAGTGGTGAACTGAAGTACCACACCATCTTTCAAGGTTTTTGCAATGAAGCAGTGAACTGAGGTACCATCTTTCAAGGTTTTTGCAATGAAGCAGTGACCTGAGGTACCATCTTTCAAGGTTTTTGCAATGAAGCAGTGAACTGAGGTACCATCTTTCAAGGCTTTTGCAATGAAGTAGTGAACTGAGGTACCATCTTTCAAGGTTTTTGCAATGAAGTGGTGAACTGAGGTGCCATCTTTCAAGGTTTTTGCTACAAAGTGGTGAAATGAGGTACCATCTTTCAAGGCTTTTGCTTTGAAGTGGGGAATTGAGGTACCATCTTTCAAGGTTTTTCTTTAGAAGTGGTGAGTTGAGATTACTGTTATCAGAGTAAAGTGTAGTAACATGGACTACTCCCAGTTGAACACTGTACCATTTATTCCCATGGTCAACTGATTACAAGTAATAGTAACACAGTAACATTTCCCAATTACTGACTGGCAGTGAATCAAGTTCTTCTCCTCCAGTGTAGCATACCTGGCACCAGTCCTGCTTCCCTAAACCAGCAGCAACACTGCAGCAGCCCTCTCTCCTGCTTCAGCCCTTACTGAACACTTCAGCCCTTACTGAACACTTCAGCAAGAGCTGGTGAAAGAGGACTGCATGGCCCGCTGCTGGGCACTACAATACTGAAGGGTCCTCCAATATAAATAACACAGATGAATATACAGCAGAGTCTCTATACACAACTAGCATACAACATTCTAGTAGAACATCATTCAAGTCCCATATGAACACATACATCTTGCTACCCTAGCACACATCCAGGTTTAGCTGGCATAAGGAACTGGGTTTATTAGTGTTTCTGTTTTTCAACATTTTACTTGATGTAAATTTAAAATAGAAAGTATTTTCATTCCTGCCAACAATGAAAATATTTCCGAGAAAGAAAAGACAACAGTATCAAGGTTAAATCCATTTGAAACAATGGAGTGTCTTCTTCATAAATGTTGTTTATTCTGAAAATAGTTAGGGAATGATGGCTTTCCTAGTTTGATTCCTCTTCATAACTGTCAGACTTTCTGGAGGACTCTGAGGTTATTCCCCCTCAACAAGCCAATACAGAAATGTTGCCCCATTTGAATGAATTCAGTTTTCCTTCTAATAGTAATGCGAGTCATCTAAAGCAGTAGATGTACTCATTCAAAAGGAAGAACACTTTGTCTATGTGCATGGATGGTATACAAGCCTGGAGAACATCCCAGGACCAACTGATACGTGTCTGTGGGCATAGCACTGGATAAAAACAAGATACCTAACTTCTAGAAAATAGTCGAAACTTCGAAAGATGACACAAGATGCATTTGTTCATATGAGACACATGGTCATAACCATACTACAGTCACCAATATGAAAATAAATAAATATACACATTTCTACACTTAGCTAGAGAGGTTTCTACTGACATAAATAATGGCTTTGGTATGGTGCACAATAACGCGTGTCATACAACCAATACAAGCCATACATAGCCATAGGAAGTCTCTAAGGCCAAAAAAATCAAACAGAAAATGGCCCAAATCTTTCCCCTCAAATTTTCAGTCCTTGATTATGGCTGTGCATAGAATGAGGATTCATCTTGAACATCCTTCAAGAATAATAATAATACTTAGAAATGTGTTCTATACAATGCTATATACATCGGGCTGTATGAAAATAATACATTTATATGATGATATGCTCCTGTATTACATTATATAAGCATGTAACCATGACAACTTGGCATGGGTTACCATAGTTACACAGGTCAGCATGAAGTCTTGGAAAACAACACTGGTCCACTGTTTCTGCTTGGACGGGCCAGCTGATGGACGGATGGATGGACGGACAGACATGACCAGATGGGTGATGGCTCATCGAGGTTTTGGTGAGCGGGCGAGACTGTGTTTTTCCACCTGGCAGGTGAGGTCACGGACTTTGTCTGACCAGTACTCGCTGCTCTCCTGGAGCTGGATGGACAACTGGAGTGAAAACAGGTCAGTCAGTGTAACAGAGGTCAATATGTATGAAAGGGATCTGTCAGTACAACCAGATCAATCAGTACAACAGAGGTCAGTCAGTGTAAGAGAGGTCAGTATGTATGAAAGGGATCTGTCAGTACAACCAGATCAATCAGTACAACAGAGGTCAGTCAGTGTAACAGAGGTCAGTATGTATGAAAGGGATCTGTCAGTACAACCAGATCAATGAGTACAACAGAGGTCAGTCAGTGTAACAGAGGTCAGTATGTATGCAAGAGGTCTGTCAGTAAACAGATCAATCAGTACAGCAGAGGTCAGTCAGTACAGCAGAGGTCAGTCAGTACAGCAGAGGTCAGTCAGGACAGCAGAGATCAATCAGTACAACAGAGGTCAGTCAGTACAGCAGAGGTCAGTATGCTTGCAAGAGCTCTGTCAGTAAACAGATCAATCAGTACAACAGAAGTCAATCAGTACAGCAGAAGTCAATCATTACAAGAGGTCAGTCTGTACAACAGAGGTCAGTCAGTACAACACAGTGAGTACATATAACAGATGTCAATCAGTACAACACATGTTAATCAGTACAATAGAGGTCAGTATATATGAAAGTCAGTGAAAAAGAGGTCAATCAATATGTAAGAGGTCAGTCAGTACAACAGAGGTCAGCCAATACAATGGAGGTTAGTCAGTACAACAGAGGTCATCCTGACACTCCCTTCACACAGGCAACATAATAGGATGTGCTTAATCCCACCTTCAACACTCTCAACCCTCACATGAACTGCAGGTCAGTCAGATTTAGTATTTTATATATGATCATTTAGAAAATTTGAAAATGAACAACCCATATACTGATGGAACAAATAAGGGAACATAAAGATGTAACAAAGGAAGATAGCTACTACTACTCCACACACTCGCCCACTCGGTCCTGCAGCTGGTGCGCCACGATACAAGTAGTGAGTCACACAGTCCCCTCTATCTGGCAAACATGATACTTTTACTGCAAGTTTATTCAACTATTAAAAGAGAGTGTTTTCCCAGGTAACTAGCACTGATATTTTATTGTATCATTTCGAGTTTCAATCCCAAAACAGTAAAGTAAATAATGAACAAAGTCTAAATTAATTCCACTTTTCATATGTCAGTCTGCCAGAATTCTACATACGATTCTAAGCTATATTCCAGGCTTCTAGGGCTGGTGATTTAGATCGATAATCGTAATTATCATCGATGGAAGAAGGTTGTGACGATTATCGATATGAATACAATGCTATCGATAATGACATGTATTTTTTCGACAAATAAAAGTTTTTACTGCAACACATTTGACTTATTTGTTTTGCTGTCCTTGTAATTATCGCTAGATATAAACAGATTCACCCTAACATACAGTTTTCTCCCCTTCGCTTTATGTTTAGTCGCAAATAATAATCAAATGTTTCAAAAAGTAAAAAGTTCTGCTTTGAATCGAACGACGACGCCATTACGTGTTGTTAGTGGGTAATTACAAATGTAGTCACTGGCATCTAAATGCGGAGTCAGGATTTTAGAAAATATGTATATTTTCGAAATAGTATGAAGTATCATGATTAAAATAGGTTTCATAGTACTTTAATTCTTAAAAAGAATTCTTCCCATTCTATTTCATAAAATTTCAAATTTTATGTCTATTTGGTAACTACGTATTCCAGTCTGTTTCGATTTTTTCAATGATCATAGTTTTCGTTTTTCCCGGTATTCTCAACTCACAGCCCACGTGAGGTCCACGTGGGGTTTGACATTTTTACGATATGGCAGCAAAAGTTCCTAATTTCCCGGTTATAATCGCACGATGTTTGTTTAATATCAGTCTGCCACCCAATCTATTACGTATCACACCTGTGAACCTAGTACAACCTACTACGTAGCACACACCTGACATTCACAATGGCGGAATATTTGATGATTTTTTATCTGAATAGTTTCGTGAATACTGTACATAAATGACAAACGACTATATCAGGTGAAATAACATTTAATTTCGCAATTACCGTATTTTCTTGAGTACAGTGCGCACCCATGTATAATGCGCACCACCCTCTAGCGGGTTCAATATTTTGGAAAAAAAGAAATTTGAAAATTATGCGCAGAAAAAAATTACACCGTACCCTTTCAGCGAAGTCCGGCACACGAACGGGTGATGAGAAACTTCGTCAGTGTACGTCCTTTCGAAATTTGAGATAAAAAATCACCAGACATGTTTATTTACCGTTTAAATAGTATTTATTGTTCTGATAGGCATTGTTTTATATCCAGGGATAAGATTACCTTGTGTATTTTCTCGTAAACTAAGCCGGAAACAGCAATCAGCTGTACACACGTTTTCTTGGAATCGACCGGTGATTCGGTCAAGACACACCCAATGATATAACTTAATAGGATTTTTAATGCAAGGATCGGCAAAAATTGTATATGAAACTATTTTTTTTATCAAGAATAATATATTCCATTATTTTCTTAATTATATGCAGCCTTTACTAAACATATTTAAAATAGATAATAACCCTAAGCGAAGCAGCTGATCGCTATTCCCGGGTATTATTTTTTACATGGACCCAGTCTGACCAGTCACCGTCAAGGCTCACGCGCACGTGATCGCGAGAATTTCATGTTGACATAGAATCGTCAAACAAAAACAAATATGACTTTTAACGAGTCAAAGTATGTCATTTATGATATATGTATCCATTCTCTGTCAACTAAAGTTCGTTACAAGACGTCAATAGCGGTATTCTGACCGTGGTTGCTGTTAATAACGGTGAGTTGTGCGATCTTCCGATCGCTTCACACACGATTTCGCCGAAATTAATAAAAACAATATTAAAAGGAATACTCAAGAAAATACGGTATTCTCACTTTATACAAATAATAATTGTCTTTGACGACATGAATCTTAAACTCAGATTGTTCATCGCTAAAAATGCGATGTAACGTGCGTATTGTTGAAACACTGAGTCTCCGGAGAAGTGAATTGCCATTTTTCTGTAATGTCATTTTACCAAAATAGAATTCTTTGATATTTATCGATTATTGATCGATATGTGACTACCGATAATCGATCTGAGTAATCCATATCGATAACCAGCCCTACAGGCTTCTGTTTGAAATGGAGGTGAAATATATTGAAACGGAGAGGGTGAACTAGTATACACATTGGTTACACTCTGCAAGAAAGCATCAAGCCACAATATTCACCAGCTGATCATGCAAAGACCACCACAGGACAGACAAGCAGGGTGTGAAAACAGTTGAAGCATTTCCTGTGAGAGGGACAGCTCCAGGATCACAGAAGCCATGCCACTACCTACACACATCATACAACTTGATTTCAACCTGTTTTGAAACAAATTGTCTACACACTAACTTTATTCTCAATGTTAAAGTTTTAAAAGAAATGACAGGATTGTTATCTTGGTAGGTTGGTTAGTCATGGACAAAAAATTCATTGAAAGACTACAACTAGTCTGTTAGCCTGTGATTACTGAGGGACTAATTGTTTTGGCCCAAATCTAATTTTGTTTCATAAACTACTGGTCTGAAATAAGCAGTCAAACTGAAGGCCCATGAAGATCCGGGGTAGAATAAGTCTTCAGCAACCCATGCTTGTCGTAAGAGGCGACTAACGGGATCAGCCAAGTCAACAAGCCTCACCACACAATCAGCCAAGTCAACAAGCCTCACCACACAATCAGCCAAGTCAACAAGCCTCACCACACAATCAGCCAAGTCAACAAGCCTCACCACACAATCAGCCAAGTCAACAATTAAAAATTAAGCCTCACCACACAATCGGCCAAGTCACTAAGACTGACCACCAAACATCTAGTCGGCAAGCATCAGTGACCAGAGACCTATTCAGAGCTGGACAAGGTCAAGCACACAGCAATACGCCTGGGCAAAATCTGTTACATGGTTAGACTATACGGCAAGATAGAAGTTACACCTTCTAAAACAGATGACAACCTTCCTTCATTCTGGAGAGTACAGCACCAGTGTACTACAGGAGTGGGAGCTTCTATGTAAGTCAAGTCGGCCTTAATAATCAAACATACTGGATGAGCTACATTCAACCAAGAGTGAGTGAGTGACTTAGGTTTAATGCCGCTTTGAACAGTATTCCAGTTGTATCACAGCATGTCAGCCAAATTTCGGAGGAAAGCCCCAAGTGATGCAGGTCTCAGATGTTTACCACTTCGGTGAAACCCACGAGCACAGGTATGGTGCTGACAAACCTAGAAACATAATCGGGGATGATGATGGGACAAGAGGGAGAAGGTGCTACAGTCCCATAAACAGAAGACTTTAGGCATGCAGTAAAATCTATGAGATAGCCTTTTTTGCCTTCTTCTTGTATAGAACAATGCAGACATTTTATTGTAGTTTTTACTTCAGGAGCATGAACTCTTCCATAAACAGTTATATATGATATCAGTCTGTGACTTAGCCACTAGGCTGTAGCATGGGCCCAGCGTAATTTATTATGGTCTGGTAAGATCTACCAATTATTGTCCAAATGTTCCGATTACAGTCTACTGACATATTCAGATTCCACTCCACCAAATCGGAATGAGTTGTTTGGCCAGCTGCCTTCGTAGAAAGTGAGAAACCTGGCAGCTGTGATTGGATGATGTTGTTTAAGATTTATGTTTTTCAAATATACATCCATCCAGTAATTAAAACCGACCATGTTTTTCTATACTTAGTCTTGTTTTCTTTAACGTCATTACTTATACTGAATGTGTCCACAGATATTTTCAGGTAAGTGGCATTTGGTCCTTGGGTTGGTGTGTTTAACTTCGAACTGGCTCAGCAATATTTGAGATTTTATTCAGCTTTAAGGCCAGGCAATGCAAACATGTACATGGATTGGCTGTTGAATGCCTAACCATATTTTTATTACGTAACGTTACTACAGAAGTCTATGGTGGTGTGTAACCTCCAGGTGAGTTAAAGGCACAGACAGGGAAAAGTGGACATTTGTGCGAGTAGCACATAATATGAGTAATAGCTGTTAGTGAAGTACAGGCGATGTCCGACAGAGGAATGGCATTTTAGTTGACAGCATTCACACCATGCCACCCCACAACACAACAACACAACACAACAACACAACACAACAGACAACACAACAGACAGACAGACAGACATTGCACTAACCTAGACATTATTTCCCTGATGGGCTATGTTTCTGTGCAGAAAACAAATCAAACAACATGTTAATATCTAGTTGAAAAAAACATGTTAAGTGACAATGTTATTCTTATAACAAAAATTGTACTTATTTCTCCAGAAAATACCAGTGTACAATTCAAACTGAACAACTAACAACATGACCATAGAAATATAGCCATATTTTACAGGAACATAAATAATTTTTCAAAATAGAATTATATAATTTAGAAGCATTGGTTACATTACACACCTTTAAGCATACATCTAACATCTGCACTGAGGGAAACAAGAAGCAAGCTAGTTATCACACAGGAGTACTTGGGAGGCCATTAATACAATATGACAGCTTGCAGGCTCAACAAACACGTATACAATGATAATAATTATATACAGATTAATAATATTTATAATAAATACTTCTACTTCTAAATTTCCAAACTCCAAATTACAAACTAGCAACTTCTCATGAAGCCATCTAGCAATTGATCTGATGGCGATCTATTATAGATGTTAATGTGACAAGGTGCTAGGTGTGAACTAGGGAGTTGGACCTACCTCGCCCACTCTCTGTATCCAATAGGCCTTGTCTAAACTGTGGGGGTCGGCCCCCATCTCGTCCGCTGCACGACTCAGCGCTGCCTGGGTCTGCAAAGGTTAAAATGTGCTTAATAGGACAGGGACAAGTCCATCCCCCTATCACCCAACCCTACCCGGGTACTCACGGTAGGTCCCCAAGAGATAGGTACAAAATGTCCGATTGGGTATTTTTTTACCATAGCCCTGGCAAAATGTATTAAGATACATGTCTCAAACAATCTGGTCATGCATGCACTGAAGTGTCTTTATTCAACCATATGAAAAGTCAGAAGAAATGTGTGCATGATCATCAGAAATGCGAACATTAGTGACTTGTAGTGTAACCATTAGAATTCCCGATAATTTTTGCCATCAAACAATATATCACGTGACTAACCAGGGATCCGGGTCGTCCTGTGGGTACCCGGGTCCTACTCAGTACCCACCCGACCTGGGTACCCGAGTTACCCGTCCCACCCATAGTGCTTAGTCAGTAATATTACAGTCATACCACAGCAGCTTGAAATTTTTCTAGTCTCGATCAAATATGGAATGGTTGATGGCGGCAGTGGATATCTACACTATTAAGTTACCATAACAACCAGACAGGACACATATAGATACCATTCACATGTGATACCATATCTCAGCAGCATGAAAGTAATCAAGTCTTGATTAAATATGGCAGTATTTGGTTCAGGCTAACATAGAACCGACATTATGTCTTATTTGGTACAATCTCATTAAAATCAGAGCTTAGTTATCGCTACCGCTAAACAAACATCTGAGGACATCCCATTACGGGTCACGTCAGATCGACCTTGCGCTAACTTTGACCGACCAATAGAATGACCAATCAGAAGGCAGCTTTCTCGTGCTTTACGGCACTAATTTCAAATTGGCGACTTACAAATTTGAAACCTGAACCAAAGAACATTCTGGAATGGCTAGTAGATGGTCTAGATTGTATGGATTCAGTCGCTAAACCTGTAACTATCGGTGTAAAACCAAACTCACTCACTTTTTGGTACAACTGTATGTGAAGCAATGACAGAGTGAGACAATAAATTTCTGCATCATGATTTGCTTCAAATGGTACCATTGTCATGCAAGCCAAAATAATACCCTTATTCCTAGCAAACGTTTTTAATGGTTCCACAGTCATGCAAGCCATTTTACAGAAAGGTACCCTTATTCCAGCATATACCCCTCATATATGAAGTATTAATGAAAAAAACACACAATGAGTTTCAAGTGACAAGTGACAAGATCTGGTTGAAGGTTAATCAGAGATCAGAGAGTTGGACAGCGTTCACATAGGTTAGGATGTTCCCTTTAGCAGTCTAGTGTTACCATATCAACCACTCCCTCTCTACCTGTCTGTCCTCCCAGTCCCGTTCTGCTGGGGACACATGGATTCCGTCTGTGAGTCTCTCCTGAAATACATAGCTGTTACATTTACCCCGGCCCCTCTATTTACTCACACTGAGCTGACATAGGCTTGATGTACACCCGACATTGGCCAGAAATAGGCCTGAAAAAGGTCCAACATAAGCCCCACATAGGCCAAAAATTGGCCTGACACAGACCCATCACAGGACGGACATAGGCCTGACATAGGCCCAACATAAGCCTGACATTGGCCCAACATAAGTCTGACATAGGCTCAACATAAGCCTGACATTGGCCCAACATAGGTCCTCATAAGCCTGTCATAGATCCATCATAAGCCTGTCATAGATCCATCATAAGCCTGTCATAGGCCCATCATAAGCCTGTCATAGGCCCATCATAAGCCTGTCATAGATCCATCATAAGCCTGTCATAGATCCATCATAAGCCTGTCATAGGCCCTCATAAGCCTGTCATAGGCCCATCATAAGCCTGACATATGCTCAACATAAGCCTGACATAGGCCCTCATAAGCCTGTCATAGATCCATCATAAGCCTGACATAGGCTCAACATAAGCCTGATATAGACCCAACATTAACCTGACATAGGCCCCAAAATAATATGACCTAGGTCCAACATTTGAGATTGTTTGGCTACTACTTGAGTTCTGTGATAGTCTGATAATCCATACTCAAAAAGGTTTGGCTGTCAGTTCATCATGGTCACACTTATCACAAAACCTGTTAGGAAGACGCAGTAGGAACATACATCATGACATAAGCATGACTCCCTGAAATCCTACCCCAACAATTAAAGGTACTTCTTCCCATGTAGCAGTATTCAAGGACTAGCAACAGTCCCTGTAAGGTACTCACCGCCTTCTCGATGTCGCTGCCGCGGTACAGCAGGCCTTTCTCTCCGATCATCCGCTGATGCATCTTGGTGTCGTTGTGTGACTTGATGCTGCTCAGCATCTGCTCCTTGCTCTCCACCTGCAACTCCAGGGTCTGCCTCGTCGCCACCTCGCGGTCCAGCTCACCACGCAGTCGCACATTCTCCTTCTGGACCGCACTCAACTGTAGGCAAGGAGGATGCGTTTTCAACAGTTAGTCTGTTTGTTGTTTAACGCTGCTCTTAACAGTATTCTAGCTCTCTCACAGCATCCTGTAAATTATCAAGTCTTGACCAGACAATCCAGTAATCGTTATTGTGAATAAAAATCATGCGGTCGGGATAAGATGACATGCAATCAACCAAGTCACAGAGTCTGCCGCCTCTTATGACCAGCATAGGTTGCTGGCAACCAATTCCAACCCAGTACCCCCACAGGGTGCTGTGAACAGTATTTCAGTCATACACAGCTACCCAGAGTTCCATGCGGGCGGCAGCCAGCTAGCATAGTACCTCTGCCACAGGCCAGCGCTATGTGACGATTCGTCACATCTTTCACAGTCCATTCAAGTTATTGCATATGCTTTTCATCCGTTTCATGTTTGACAAGTCTACACATTTTCATAAACAAATGTCAAAGAATGGTTACGGTTCATTAAGAAAGTATCCTAATACGGGAACATCTACTTGTTTTTGCGTAGTTATCCTTTGTTTACATTGGTTGTACGGCTCCACATGCTGTCATCGAAGCCCAACGGAGAGCTAGCAATACGGTCACTTTGATGTATAAATATATATTGTCATGCAACTCACTGTCGCAGTTGTAGTAGCATATCTATATAATTATGCAAAACAATATGTAAAGCGCCCCCAACTACTTGCATTAGTCTGATTTATACTGATTTCTGAAAAAGCGTGTTTGTTTACAAACAAGAGAAAAGTCCGGTCACGTGATATACAAATTAGCCTGTGGCAGTGGTGTTATGCTGAGTCACCACTGCGCCGGAGTGTGGTCTGCTTCATGTGGGAGGAAAGCCCAAAGTGATGCAGGTCTCAGACAATGACTACTTTGGTGAAACCCACGAGCATGGGTATGGTGCTGACAAACCTCACCACCTAATCAGGGAAAACCTGGGATCGGAACCCCCAATCACAGATTTCTGGCATGCCTAAGGGACGCTGCACTTTAGGCAACTTCACCATGCCCCCTGTAAGCAGGAACACATATAAAACATGAGTACAATAGACCTGTCAATTCTTTACAAGACAGGTAACCATGTCCTGTTTCTTGTGCCACCTACCTGCTGACTGAGTTGTTGAATATTTTCTATGTTTGATTTTAATCTTGCATGGAGATCTTCTATTGTGTATACTTTAGATTTGAGTTCATGATCTTGTTCAATTCTGAAAGAAAAGATACAAAGTCACAACTCTGTTCAATCCACAGCATCATGTGATGTGGTTCAGAGATGGCACCGTAAGGCTGTTAAGTTTTTCGTTTACTATAAATTGGTTTATTTAATGGCTTCTTTGTGTTGCAACCACTTACATTTGGGTAAAAAGGAAAACGATGGGTAAGGTGCCAAATTGGGCATACTTTGGTATTAATGGCTTGACAAACGGAACTGAAATCTTGAGAAATGTTTGGTACTGAAAGCTGGACAAATGGTTAGTAATGATGGTTTCACAAATCTTTGGTAATTACATTTTAACAAACGTTTGATACTATGGCTTGAGAAACATTTGGTCCCAGCATCTTGACAAATGTTAGATGGTTTGGCAAATGGTTAATAATGTCGGCTTCATGAACGTTAATCCTTTTGGGCTGATGAATGCTTGGTACTGTCAATTTGAGAACTATTTCCTACTGGCTGGAAGAATGACAACAGCTTGGTACTGCTACTTGACAACTGGTTGTACTCACTCGTGTTCCTCGAGGCGTGACTTGAGCTGGTTGAGGAGCACCTGCTGGTGGGTGGAGTGACTCTGGAGAGCCTGCAGCACACAAAGGTCAGGGTCACATTAGCCGTCAGGTCAGGTCAGGTCAGGTCGGGACACTAGTCCAAACTTGCTACCCAGGTACTTGACCTGGTATTACACTACCCTACACAGGTATCCATTGTAGGTCTCAAATGTTGGTACGAAATGTACAATTAGGACCAAGCAAAAGCTATTTAGATACCTGTATAAATGAGCTGATCATATATACACATATAAAAAAACCAACAAAAATATACTGATGGAAATGAATGAGGGAACACTCAGTTTCAGACACAGTAAAATGATATGTTGTCACGTTTGCAGTTGGAAACAATGCACACAAACACATCTCAACTTTTGATTCTGATGTGCTGAATTTGTATGGACGCTATTTTTAAATGTACTGACAGTAGAGCTATCTCTATATTTCTCATTGTTCCCTTATTCGTTTCCATCAGTATACATTCAGATCTTCCTGCCTGAGTGACACAGGGTGTGGACAAACTTGTGGACAAGAACAGTCAGGCATATCCCTCTTGATACTCAACAATGATAAATAGTAGTAAATAACCTACATTATACTTCTGATACAGTATGATTCCAAATTCAGTTTTACACAGTTTCAATCTACATGTAACCTTGCTCTACATTGAAACACAGTGTGTTTAACATCTAATCGTACTTCTGCTCTGTGATCACATGACTGACCTTGAACTTGTCTCCCTCTGCTCGCCTCTCCTCCAGTTCTATCCGGATCTTGTTGTTTTGCTTCTGATACTTCTGTACCTGCTCCAGCAGCTGCCTGTAACACAGGGGGCGCCACATGACACAGAGGGCACCACATGACACAGAGGGCGCCACATGACAGAGAGGGCGCCATATGACACAGAGGGCGCCATATGATACCACATGACACAGAGGGTGCCATATGACACCACATGACACAGAGGGTGCCATATGACACCACATGACACAGAGGGCGCCATATGACACAGAGGGCACAGGGGTCGAGTTAACTGCTGTCCAGTAGGACCGTGGCCAGTTAAAATGACAAAGGGCTTGCTGACACGTAAGGTAGATGGCCTGAGTGGCTAGTCAAAATTCCACCCCTTTTCCCCTTTTCATTACCTATACTACTCAACCAGTCAAAGTCAAGCAACCACGACTCCTTAAACACACGTGATTGAACATTCTCGACTTTTGGTTTCTTTTCCGGGGTGACAGGTTTATCAGTTTTGTTTGATGTTTCAGTCACGTTAACTTGAAAATACAATGCAATTGTTCGTTTTTCTTTTGAATTACCTTTTAAACTCACACGAGTCGCCATGTTTGGGCGTCTGCTAATGCAAGGGAATGTGGGAAACCTTTTATCCATACTCTGGGAACTACATTGCGTGGCTGGATAATTTGAGATGAACTACAGTTACTTCCCTTAGAAAGAATGATCAGTAAACAGCACTAAGACTTTTGTCGACAGTTTTGCCAACTAACTGCATTTCGAAAAGATTTAAAAGAATAATTACTTGGTAATATAACCAATTGTACCTTAAATTCATGATTTTTCCGCACTCGCCAAGACATAAGTGTTTTAAAACATTTCGTTGCATTTCTCAAACTTCACTCGCAAATGCGACCGAATCACTCGCAACTTCGAGCCCTGTCTACTGACACTAATGAAGTGATGAGGGTATGATTTGAGGTGATGGAGGTACTTACTCCTTCTCGGCTGTCAGGTTCATGATGGCTTTACTCTGCTCCCTGCAAACACATCACATCATGAGCCACCATCCCACACAGTTCATTGCTTTGTTGTCTAACGCAGCACTCAGTAACCTTCCATTTATATGCCAATGTCAATCGAGTGTGGTCCAGACAAAGCATTTAATGATATTGTGAGCAACGATACAAATGCAATCAGCAAAGTCACCGAGCCTGACCAAACTGATCCATTCGGTCGCCTTTTACAACAAGCATAGGTTGCTGGGGACTAATTCTAACCCTGAATCCCCATGGGTGAGTGAGTGAGCGAGTATGGCTTTAGGCCGCTTTTAGCAATATTCCAGCAATATCACGGCGGGGGACACCAGAAATGGGCTTCACACATTGTACCCATGTCAGGAATCGAACCCGGGTCTTCGGCGTGACGAGCGAACGCTTTAACCACAAGGCCACCCGACACATTGAATCCCCATGGGTACACTGACATAATGACAGCTAGCCTGGTACACATGTACTTACACTGAGTTTATATAAATATAATGCATTCCTACAACTATTACTCTGTATACTTTCAAAAAACATCTTACAGAAAAAATAGATGTGTACAGGAAAATATTCTCACCAATGGTTTGTTATTACGATTAAGATAAAGTAGTCCTTTTACAAGTTAGAAATAACACTGCTTTTATAAAAGGGCAATATTAAATCAGGTTGATTAAATGGTACAAGTAAAAGAAATGAAAGAATACAAAGAAAACAGAAGTTAAGAAAGCATATGCAGTAAATGTGCAGTATTTGTGCAGAGTATGTCTGCAACTGACGTGATGCCAAGGAACATCATCATCTCCTGAAGCTGAAGCTGCTGCTGTAACCTTATCTAAGTGTGGTGATAGTGTGGTGAGGCTGTGGTGTGGCGATGGTGTGGTGTGGCGATGGTGTGGTGTGGTGTGGTGTGGTGTGGTGATGGTGTGGCAACGGTGTGGTGATGGTGTAGCAATGGTGTTATGATGGTGTTATGATGGTGTGGTGAGGGTGTGACGATGATGTGATGATGGTGTGACATTGGTCTGATGTGTGATGATGGTATGACGAAAGTGTGATGCAATGTTAGTGATGATTATGAAATATTGGCGTGACGATGGTCAAATGATGGCGTGACAATGACTTGATGGTGGTGTAAATGTGAGACAAGAGTAGGTGCAGAGATGACATACACAACCATGTCATTTCCATATTTCTTTCCATCAATAAATCTTGGTTCTACTTGGTTCAGAAACCATTGTTAAATACTTCTAACAATGACATTCTGTGCTGCAGTGAAACTAGAACAACACAGAAACCCATCAACCCATGTCACTCAGCTAGATGGCACATGTCTATACATCAACCGGGTAGCACTAGCAGAATGACAGACATCGATACAGCCATGCAGGAGACAGTGAAGGAAATATGGTGACCAGGAGTGACAAGGAGGGTAGCGAGAATGACGAGGGTAGCGAGGGTGACAAGGGGGGGTAGCGAGAGTGACAAGGAGGGTAGCCAGAATTGACAACGAGGGTCGTGAGAGTGACAAGGAGGGTAGCAAGAGTGAAAAGGGGGGGGAGAAAACAAGAGTGACAAGGCTCGCTATCAAGGAGGGTAGCGAGGGTGACAAGGGGGTAGCCAGAGTGACAAGGAGGGTAGCAAGAATGACAAGGAGGGTCGTGAGAGTGACAAGGAGGGTAGCAAGAGTGAAAACGAGGGTAGCGAGAGTGACAAAGAGGTTAGCGAGAGTGCCAAGGAGGGTAGTGAGAGTCACAAGGCTCGCTACCAAAGAGGGTAGCGAGGGTGACAAGGGGGTAGCCGGAGTGACAAGGAGGGTAACGAGAGTGCCAAGGAGGGTAGCGAGAGTGATAGGAGGGTAGCGAGAGTGACAAGGAGGGTAGTGAGAATGACAAGGAGGGTAGCCAGAGTGACAAGGAGGGTAGCGACAATGACAAGGAGGGTAGCCAGAATGACAGGATGGTAGCGAGATTGACAAGGAGGGTAGCAAGGGTGACAAGGGGGTAGCCAGAGTGACAAGGAGGGTAGTGAGAATGACTAGGAGGGTAGCAAGAGTGATAGGAGGGTAGCGAGAGTGACAAGGAGGGTAGTGAGAATGACAAGGAGGGTAGCCAGAGTGACAAGGAGGGTAGCGACAATGACAAGGAGGGTAGCCAGAGTGACAGGATGGTAGCCAGAATGACGAGGGTAGCCAGAGTGACAAGGAGGGTAGCCAGAGTGACAAGGAGGGTAGCCAGAGTGACAAGGATGGTAGCGAGAGTTACCTAATCTTGTTGCCCAGTTTCTCATTGGCAGCTCTGCAACACAACACAGGTGAGTCAACACAGGAACAGACCTACACAGTAGGTGAACACAAGGCATGCCTAGTAGGAATGGGTGAGAAACTTCAACCAGCGGCCATTACATGGGTTCAGTTTACACAGAACTTTACTTTACTTTACTTAAGTAGGATTAGCGGTGTTTGTTAATGTTGTCCTAAACCTCAGCAAGATTCCAGCTTTATCATAGTCACTGACAAGTAATCCAAGTGTGGCCCTTGGCTGAGAGCTGATCTGTTTCACACTGTCAGTCAGTTCACACATTGAAACAAGCTGGCCATCTTTGTAGTCCAAACAGAGGTTCATGAGATATACCTCAGATCCTCTCTGGGAGCCATGTCTGTGTACTAGGGACCTATCATCTCGTAAGTGAGTCAGTATGGTTTTATGCCACACTTAGCAATATTCCCGCAATATCAAGGTGGGGGATACAAGACATAGCTTTACACATTGTACCCACGTGGGGAATCGAACCCGGGTCTTTGGCGTGACGAGCAAACGCTTTACCTACTAGGCTACCCCGTCGCCCAATCAGACCCACAATCCTCACAGGGAGAATTATAATAACATCTATCAATATAATCACAAAGTGATTAAGAATTTGGACTTTACAATTTTCGAGTAGGATAACAAGATTCTGTGCTCCAAGTAAGGCTGTTTGGCAGAGAATGTTAAAGTCAACAAAGCATATGGTTGAAGTTTCACACAAACACCCACTAAGAAATCAACATAAAACATTTCAAGCAAACACCACGTAAATAAATGTTTTCAGAACAAGAATCACAAACAGAAGTCTAACAAGGCAAATATAAAATATATACACAAATTACAACTGACCTCGCCATCAGTCAGGGACTGACAAACAAAATCAAACATGAAAATCAGCTTCAAACTGCAACAAACTCTCATTCTTCGTAAACAAGGGGATAAATCAAACCATTCCATGATGCCAACACATGCTAAATCCATCTCAACATCCGCTTTGCACACCAAACCCTGCCTTCACATAAAATATCAACTACAGACTACATATACCTAATAAGACCAAAAGGAAAGAAGACAGGCTTATACTTTGTTCCCTGTTAATTTAGAAGGTACCATTTGTATTTACAAACATGTTCCTAAAGTTTTCACCCCTTAACAACACCTTTCAGCTTACACTCTACTCTCAACAGCTGAGAATGGAATAAGTCTTGGTTTAGAAATGGGTTTTTAAGCAATAATTTATGAGTGAGTGAGTGAGTATTGTTTTACGCCGCTTTTAGCAATATTCCAGCAATATCACGGTGGGGGACACCAGAAATGGGCTTCACACAATGTACCCATGTCGGGAATCGAACCCGGGTCTTCGGCGTGACGAGCGAACGCTTTAACCACTAGGCTACCCGACCGCCCAATAATTTATGAAAGCACAGTGAGAGAAATCAGCATAGCTTTATACTTTTTATTTACTATTCAAAAGATTAACTATAGTCATGTGAAGAAATTGGGTGTTCCTTAACTTCTTTTGAGTAGTATATTCCTCTTGAATTTTTGTAAAGCCAGACCAAAATAATGATTACTGTAGTGTATTTTGTTCCTACTGGGTTTTCAGTTGGTGTAGCATAGTTTGGTTTACAAGTAGTATTCTTACACAATTCAACAAACTGCAGCAGACACTGGTTACTCTGAATCAAACACACCTTCATGTCACACCTACACTGTGTGTAGGCACTTTAGACAGGTCGTTTATTGAAGGACTACAGGGCAATTCTCTGAAGGAAGGGCAATTTGGAGTTCACTTCTCTGGAAGAAGGAAGGGCAATTTGGAGTTCACTTCTCTGGAAGAAGGAAGGGCAATTTGGAGTTCACTTCTCTGGAAGAAGGAAGGGCAATTTGAAATTCACTTCTCTGGAAGAAGGAAGGGCAATTTGGAGTTCACTTCTCTGGAAGAAGGAAGGGCAATTTGAAATTCACTTCTCTGGAAGAAGGGCAATTTGAAATTCACTTCTCTGGAAGAAGGAAGGGCAATTTGGAGTTCACTTCTCTGGAAGAAGGAAGGGCAATTTGAAATTCACTTCTCTGGAAGAAGGAAGGGCAATTTGGAGTTCACTTCTCTGGAAGAAGGAAGGGCAATTTGGAGTTCACTTCTCTGGAAGAAGGAAGGGCAATTTGGAGTTCACTTCTCTGGAAGAAGGAAGGGCAATTTGAAATTCACTTCTCTGGAAGAAGGAAGGGCAATTTGGAGTTCACTTCTCTGGAAGAAGGAAGGGCAATTTGAAATTCACTTCTCTGGAAGAAGGGCAATTTGAAATTCACTTCTCTGGAAGAAGGAAGGGCAATTTGGAGTTCACTTCTCTGAAAGAAGGAAGGGCAATTTGGAGTTCACTTCTCTGGAAGAAGGAAGGGCAATATGGAGTTCACTTCTCTGGAAGAAGGAAGGGCAATTTGGAGTTCACTTCTCTGGAAGAAGGAAGGGCAATTTGGAGTTCATTTCTCTGGAAGAAGGAAGGGCAATTTGGAGTTCACTTCTCTGGAAGAAGGAAGGGCAATTTGAAATTCACTTCTCTGGAAGAAGGAAGGGCAATTTGGAGTTCACTTCTCTGGAAGAAGGAAGGGCAATTTGGAGTTCACTTCTCTGGAAGAAGGAAGGGCAATTTGAAATTCACTTCTCTGGAAGAAGGAAGGGCAATTTGGAGTTCACTTCTCTGGAAGAAGGAAGGGCAATTTGAAATTCACTTCTCTGGAAGAAGGGCAATTTGAAATTCACTTCTCTGGAAGAAGGAAGGGCAATTTGGAGTTCACTTCTCTGGAAGAAGGAAGGGCAATTTGGAGTTCACTTCTCTGGAAGAAGGAAGGGCAATATGGAGTTCACTTCTCTGGAAGAAGGAAGGGCAATTTGGAGTTCACTTCTCTGGAAGAAGGAAGGGCAATTTGGAGTTCATTTCTCTGGAAGAAGGAAGGGCAATTTGGAGTTCAGTTCTCTGGAAGAAGGAAGGGCAATTTGAAATTCACTTCTCTGGAAGAAGGAAGGGCAATTTGGAGTTCACTTCTCTGGAAGAAGGAAGGGCAATTTGAAATTCACTTCTCTGGAAGAAGGGCAATTTGAAATTCACTTCTCTGGAAGAAGGAAGGGCAATTTGGAGTTCACTTCTCTGGAAGAAGGAAGGGCAATTTGGAGTTCACTTCTCTGGAAGAAGGAAGGGCAATTTGGAGTTCACTTCTCTGGAAGAAGGAAGGGCAATTTGAAATTCACTTCTCTGGAAGAAGGAAGGGCAATTTGGAGTTCACTTCTCTGGAAGAAGGAAGGGCAATTTGAAATTCACTTCTCTGGAAGAAGGAAGGGCAATTTGGAGTTCACTTCTCTGGAAGAAGGAAGGGCAATTTGAAATTCACTTCTCTGGAAGAAGGGCAATTTGAAATTCACTTCTCTGGAAGAAGGAAGGGCAATTTGGAGTTCACTTCTCTGAAAGAAGGAAGGGCAATTTGGAGTTCACTTCTCTGGAAGAAGGAAGGGCAATATGGAGTTCACTTCTCTGGAAGAAGGAAGGGCAATTTGGAGTTCACTTCTCTGGAAGAAGGAAGGGCAATTTGGAGTTCATTTCTCTGGAAGAAGGAAGGGCAATTTGGAGTTCACTTCTCTGGAAGAAGGAAGGGCAATTTGAAATTCACTTCTCTGGAAGAAGGAAGGGCAATTTGGAGTTCACTTCTCTGGAAGAAGGAAGGGCAATTTGGAGTTCACTTCTCTGGAAGAAGGAAGGGCAATTTGAAATTCACTTCTCTGGAAGAAGGAAGGGCAATTTGGAGTTCACTTCTCTGGAAGAAGGAAGGGCAATTTGAAATTCACTTCTCTGGAAGAAGGGCAATTTGAAATTCACTTCTCTGGAAGAAGGAAGGGCAATTTGGAGTTCACTTCTCTGGAAGAAGGAAGGGCAATTTGGAGTTCACTTCTCTGGAAGAAGGAAGGGCAATATGGAGTTCACTTCTCTGGAAGAAGGAAGGGCAATTTGGAGTTCACTTCTCTGGAAGAAGGAAGGGCAATTTGGAGTTCATTTCTCTGGAAGAAGGAAGGGCAATTTGGAGTTCACTTCTCTGGAAGAAGGAAGGGCAATTTGAAATTCACTTCTCTGGAAGAAGGAAGGGCAATTTGGAGTTCACTTCTCTGGAAGAAGGAAGGGCAATTTGAAATTCACTTCTCTGGAAGAAGGGCAATTTGAAATTCACTTCTCTGGAAGAAGGAAGGGCAATTTGGAGTTCACTTCTCTGGAAGAAGGAAGGGCAATTTGGAGTTCACTTCTCTGGAAGAAGGAAGGGCAATTTGAAATTCACTTCTCTGGAAGAAGGAAGGGCAATTTGGAGTTCACTTCTCTGGAAGAAGGAAGGGCAATTTGAAATTCAATTCTCTGGAAGAAGGAAGGGCAATTTGGAGTTCACTTCTCTGGAAGAAGGAAGGGCAATTTGAAATTCACTTCTCTGGAAGAAGGAAGGGCAATTTGGAGTTCACTTCTCTGGAAGAAGGAAGGGCAATTTGAAATTCACTTCTCTGGAAGAAGGAAGGGCAATTTGAAATTCACTTCTCTGGAAGAAGGAAGGGCAATTTGAAATTCACTTCTCTGGAAGAAGGAAGGGCAATTTGGAGTTCACTTCTCTGGAAGAAGGAAGGGCAATTTGAAATTCACTTCTCTGGAAGAAGGAAGGGCAATTTGAAATTCACTTCTCTGGAAGAAGGAAGGGCAATTTGAAATTCACTTCTCTGGAAGAAGGAAGGGCAATTTGGAGTTCACTTCTCTGGAAGAAGGAAGGGCAATTTGAAATTCACTTCTCTGGAAGAAGGAAGGGGAGTTTCCTGCTCTAAAAGGATTGAATGGGAATTGGGAGGTTTCAGACTAAGGGAATAACAAGAGTCTGCTTTCTGCCATCCACGGCCGCGCTGCATGACACTCACTTCTGCTCCTGCACCCAGGTGTTGACGTTCTGCACCACCAGCTCACTCTCCCGATGCAGACGGTCTCCGTTCGACCGTGACTCCTCCAACGCCACACGCAGACCCGTGATCTCCTCATTGGCACTGCGGTAGTTCTGCTTCATCAGCTGCAGCTCGCTCTTCAGCTTGTGTGACTGGAACAGAGGATGTGGGGTTTAGGGGGAGGTGTCACCCCTGCGAATACCTGCTGACATTTGTTGACATTTTGTTCTGCAAAGTCACATCGTAATCTGTAACAGACTGAACAGCACTAAATGGGGAATGGTGCAAAATTGTTTTACAATGTCCTGAGGATTAATCCAATCAAGGAACAAGGTCTGATATCCCTGACTAATTTAACCAACCCAGAATCTATAGCTATCAAGATGTAACATACCCACACACAACACCCCTGAAGTGAATCATCCCATCATCTACGTGGCAGACTGGCCATCAAGACCTATCTACCCCAGTCCACCCCATCATGTACCCAGGGATCACCCACCTCGTCCATCATGTTCTTGTACTTCTCCTGTAGACTGGCCATCAAGACCTATCTACCCCAGTCCACCCCATCATGTACCCAGGGATCACCCACCTCGTCCATCATGTTCTTGTACTTCTCCTGTAGACTGGCCATGAAGACCTATCTACCCCAGTCCACCCCATCATGTACCCAGGGATCACCCACCTCGTCCATCATGTTCTTGTACTTCTCCTGTAGACTGGCCATGAAGACCTATCTACCCCAGTCCACCCCATCATGTACCCAGGGATCACCCACCTCGTCCATCATGTTCTTGTACTTCTCCTGTAGACTGGCCAGCTCCACCTTGATGACGACGGACTCCTCCTCCTTCGATGACAGTTCCTGGAGCGACTGCTTCTGCTTTTCCTGACTAGAGTACAGATCCGTCTGCAGACTAGTGTACCGCTCCTCGAAGTGCTGAAGCTGTGAACACCAGTGTGTTAACACACTAGACACTACAATCATTGTCCCTGTGACCTATCCCCACCTCAGCAATAACCAGCCACTTGGCTGACCCCTCTTTACCCCTTCACCCACCTATTTCCAGGTTCATCAACTCATCTTATACACAGAGTCGAGTTGTCCACCAACAGGTACACTGTTTGGATTACACAGAGCGGTAGATATTGGCCTTAGTCCTGTAGTCCTTGCCATACTGCCCAATAGTTAAGGTATCATAAGGACTAGTAGAAATTTGCCCTTTTCAAGGGTTTTGCTATATGTTATCATTATAAGAACTAGTGTATCAAACCTGTTAGTTTCTACCGCTGATAGTAGTGGGTAGTGTCAGTGCTTTCTGTTGCTAAAATTTATCATCGCATCAGCAGTATTTCAGCAACTTATTGAAGCACCCTGGCAGAGAAAGATCGAGATGAAACCTGAAGGTAGTCATCAATCATTGTACTAGTCAGCCTCGGCAGTCATCGTGACCACCCAATACATCCGTCAGATGCCTTAGAAGTTCTAGGAACTCCGATGCTATTAAGAAATCTCTTCCAGCTCTATTTGAGCTATTCAAAAGAAATAGATTTTTGAAGGGTAACAATGAGGATCTATCATATATCACAAGCTGAAGAAATCATATCATAACATATCAGCTCTACAATGCGTGACAGCGTAGCCTCAGATACATGTTGTAAATACAGTCCGTGTAGGATGTTTTTCTGTGTCTGAACAAGCCTCAAGTACGGCCAATACTGGATGTTCCTCAGATGTAGGCAGTGCCAGATGTGCGTCAGATACAGGCGGTGCTGGACATGTCTTGGATGCGGCTCGGTGTCTGAACAAGCCTCAAGTACGGCCAATACCGGAAGTGCCTCAGATGTAGGCAGTGCCAGGCGTGCGTCAGATAAAGGTGGAGATGGACTTACCTCATCCTCGGTGGCCTTGTTGAGTTCCTGCATCTTCCTCAGCTCATGCTGCAGCTTCCGCATCCGGTCTTCATAGAAGGCGATCTGAGGAGGAACAGTCTCAGTGAGTTGGCTTTGCAAACATTCAGATAAATCACTGAATATCACATGTTTGAACAGCGCATCAGACATGACTCCTTGGACCAGCGAGCCACCTCTAACCAGGATCACATATGAGCAAGGCAGTGCATCTCATACATACAGTGCCATCAAACTCTGACAATAAGAAATTCTGCTTGTTGAGCAAACTCTAAGTGTATCAATGTCCCACGAATATAGAGTGATCAGTAAGTGTACCTCCTCTGTCATAGACTGGTTCTGCTGCTGGAGTTTGGCCACCTCCGTCTTGAGCGATGCCACGAGGCGGGATTTCTCCCCCAACTGCTCCATGGACTCCTTGTGGTTGCCCTGAACTGTGGTCAGCTGCACCTTCAGGTCATGCACCCTCTGCTCGTTGTCCATCAGCTGCAATAACACACAATCTAACCTAGACCTTCCTTCCCTACAAATCAATCATCATACCAACAAAAGCAGGGTTCTCATTATTGTTCACACCTGATGCCTTCAGAGCACATGCTCACATGTTCATGAAGTCTCAATCCGACTTAATCTTCATCACATAGTGTGTAGCTGGTCAGAAAAGGTGCATGATAAGCTGAAACCAGAATTTGAAAGCTCACACACTGAAGTGATTGAGTGAGTATGGTTTTACGTCGGTTTTAGCAATATTCCAGCAATATCACATCGGGGGACATCAGAAATGGGCTTCACACATTGTACCCATGTCGGGAGTTGAACCCAGGTCTTTGTCGTGACGAGCGAACGCTTTAACCACTAGGCTTCCCGACCGCCCCTTACGCACTGAAACACCATCAGGTTGCATGGCGGTTCAACTTGTGAGACACTTGTTTGAGGATCTACGTTTGACCCTATCCTCTGGTACAGGTAGATGTGGATGCCTCACCTCTGCATGAGCTCTTCTGTACTGCTCCTGTATCTTCTCCAGGTCCGACTGAAGCTGAGACAGAGTCTCCTCGTACTTCGTCACCTGCACACAATCATGAGTATAACCATAAATAGCCATGTTCTTCACTCAAGCTTCACAAGCCTTTAGTCAGCATTTAATACCATTATCTTAAGAAAATATCATAACAGAGATGGAAAGCCGAATGTATGACACTTTACAACTGAAACACCGGTGTTGAAAATTAGCAACGCCCATATGCATGAGACAGGGCCACTTCCATGATACAGGGCCACTTGCATGAGACAGGGCCACATGCATGAGACAGGGCCACATGCATGAGACAGGGGCCACTGGCATAAGACAGAGCCCAAATGCATGAGACAGGGGCCACTGGCATGAGACAGAGCCCAAATGCATGAGACAGGGGCCACTGGCATGAGACAGTGCCCAAATGCATGAGACAGGACCCACTTGCATGAGACAGGGCCACATGCATGAGACAGGGCCACTGGCATGATACAGGGTCCTCTTCTGGCAGACTGACACCTGTTCATGTTACAAGCATTACAGTCAGCACCTTCCCAGCTGTAAGCTGATACCCTTCTAGAAGGACTGAAACCTTTCTGACAGGGTCTGGCTAATGTTGCCAGCCTAGTGGTCTGAGAGATCTGTTCCCATCAGGTACCATGTGGGCTTGCTGTTCTGTCTCTGGCCAGACTACCTACCTCGTGTGAGTGGTGGACGCTCTGCTTCTGGGCAGTCTGGAGGTTCATCTTGGCCACACGGAGCTGGCCTTCTCGCTCTGCTAGCTCCTCCTTCAGCCCACGCAACTTCTGCTGGAGGTCGTCTATCTCTGCCCGCAGTCGCAGGTTCATCTCATCCTTCTCCTGGAGCTGTGAGGAGAGATGGGAATAAATAATATTTGAAACCACACTTAGTTGCCTAATATGACAGGTACATTGTAGACAGGGATGTAGTGCCCCAGCATTTACATCTGTAATAGTAATGATAACTTTCATATCACATTTGTAAGACAATGCTCACCCTCTGTACGATAAACAGGCTCCTCACTCAACCCTGTCTGATGTTGCTGACCCAATTCATTATCTGCGCCATGTCACGGCCCTCCTCAATCATCCTCTGCAACATATTGCCCACTCATGCTCTGTGCCATGTCACAGCCCCTCAACTCACCCTCTGTGCCATGTGGCGGCCCCTTCCACTCAACCTCTGTGCCATGTCTGGGCCCCTTCCACTCAACCTCTGTGCCATGTCTGGGCCAATCCCACTCAACCTCTGTGCCATGTCACAGCCCCTCCCACTCACCCTCTGTGCCATGTCACAGCCCCTCCCACTCACCCTCTGTGCCATGTCACAGCCCCTCCCACTCATCCTCTGTGCCATGTCACAGCCCTCCCACTCATCCTCTGTGCCATGTCACGGACCTCCCACTCACCCTCTGTGCCATGTCACAGCCCCTCCCACTCACCCTCTGTGCCATGTCACAGCCCCTCCCACTCACCCTTTGTGCCATGTCACAGCCCTCCCACTCATCCTCTGTGCCATGTCACGGACCTCCCACTCACCCTCTGTGCCATGTCACAGCCCCTCCCACTCACCCTCTGTGCCATGTCACAGCCCCTCCCACTCATCCTCTGTGCCATGTCACGGACCTCCCACTCACCCTCTGTGCCATGTCACAGCCCCTCCCACTCACCCTCTGTGCCATGTCACAGCCCCTCCCACTCATCCTCTGTGCCATGTCACGGACCTCCCACTCACCCTCTGTGCCATGTCACAGCCCCTCCCACTCACCCTCTGTGCCATGTCACAGCCCCTCCCACTCATCCTCTGTGCCATGTCACGGACCTCCCACTCACCCTCTGTGCCATGTCACGGACCTCCCACTCACCCTCTGTGCCATGTCGCGAGCCTGCTTCTGGTACTGGTCAATGTCCTCCTGCAGCTCGGCCCCCATCTTCTTGCTCTGCCCCAACTGCCTGCTGGTGTCCTGGTGACGGTCCCTCTCCCCCCGGAGTTCCGTCTGAAGCTGACCGAGGATCACGTCCTGCTGCTCCACCTGGTGGAAGAGTCAACTCAAGATCCAGGCAGGGTACACAGAGACATATTTTGAATCATGAGGATTCAAATTCTACTCTAATGAATGACAAGTGACTGCACTAACCATTTTGGGAGCAAATGAAACATACCATAGAAGTTGAAGACTGGTTACTGTTGAGATTATGAGTGAGTGAGTTGGATTTAGCACCGCTTTGAAAGCTGAGATTAAGAAATTATTAGTTTGAAACATACAACATAACACCCTTCTATCTGATCAACTAACTCCTCCATCTTCGACTACAACAGGGTCAAATATCAGTTAGTACTCTGCCATGAAGAGACATATTCTTAGGCACCATATCAAGTATTTAAGAGTTGTTCAGGAGTTCAGGAGTCCCAAGTGACTTTGACCAGTGTATCCAGCTGGTGAAGAGTGAATGCCTGCGATTGAAACTAACAGTCCACTAGCCCAAGTCCACTAGTCATAATGATAACATATAGCAAAACCCTAATTCATAGCAAATTTCTACCAGTTCTCATGATACATCTATAAGGCAATTTGGTAAGGACCATAGGATTAGTGTCAATTTCTAACGCTGAAATGTGGCTCCCCAGTAACGAGCAGCTCACCTGATCGGACAGCATCTTCTCTTGTTCCCGTGACCCGTCTAGCTCCACCTCCACCTTGTGCGCCTGCTGCTTGTACGCCAGCCCCTCCTGCACCGCTGTGTGATGCTCCTCCTTCGACACCATCAGGTCCTTCCGCAGCTTGTCGATCACAGACTTCTGCTCTGCGATCTCCTCCTCATAGCTGGCGCAGCGTTCTCGCAGCGTCTTCAGCTCGGCCTGCAGCTTCCTGTTGACCTGCTCGTGTCGGACGACCTCGGTGACGCGCTGACTCAGCTGGTCCTGGGTTGTCTGGAGGCTCTGCTCCATCAGCATCAGCTTCTCCTCGTGATGGGCAAGCTGGGGACAGATACAAGTGAGGGAGTGCATGGTTAATAGTGCATTTCAGCAGCACATCACAGTCTCTCATTAAAATGTGTGAGAAAGCTCAACGTCATGGTTGAACTGCGACGCGAAAGAGTGATGCAGAATATCTTAGAGTCATTTATATCCCAACGATTTAGTTTGATGTAAGAGGATAGCCCTACAACATGGGCAAGAGGGGTGAGAGAGTGTTAGAGCAGAACTTCAGTTGCATCACAGCATGATGTTTTATTTGTTTGTTTGTTTGTTTGTTGTTTAACACCGCACTCAGCAATATTCCAGCTATATGACGGCGGTCTGTAAAATAATCAAGTCTGGACCAGACAATCCAGTGATTGACTTCATGAGCATCGATCCACGCAATTGGGATCGATGGCATATATCAACCAAGTCAGCGAGCCTGACCACCCAATCCTGTTAGTCGCCTTTTACGACAAGCATAGTCGCCTTTTACGGCAAGTATGGGTTGCTGAGGACCTATTCTACCTCGGATCTTCACGGGTCCACAGCATGATGTGGCAGGTGGGCCAAACATAATTGACAAACTGTTAAACAGAGGACACTACATCACCAGATCTGCCTCGTGGAACTAAAAATACTGCTACTCTGTGACGATATCATCATCACTGAAATTGTCTCAATAAAACTTCTGGCTTAAACCATTGCTATTGAGTAATTGAGCTGAGCTCCTAAATAAGATGCAACTAAAACCTTGAAACCCTTATCAGACACAATTTAACATTACTGGACATCCTTGATTCATTAATCTGGAAACATGTCTATTTGGAACAGATAAACAGGGTCTAATAAATTTTCTTTCTTCTTGTGAAATAATTATGTTGTTCCATGGATTAACTTGACTTGACAGGCTCTGACAAGTACCTGACAAATGGATCTATGTTAGTTGTGTAAAGACAGTAAAAGAAGTAAATTAAAGTAAGTTCTCCAGAATGAGGTCACACAGGTCTGTGGACTCTGTAAAGGTCGACGACCTCACCTCTTGAGCACAGTCTCTGTACTGGGACCTGGCCTCCGTCATGTCCGTCTTCAGCCGGTCCACATCACTCTGCAGCTCCTCGATCTGAAGACAAACACAGTTCTCGTTATGTCACTGTTACATCACTGTTGCATCCCCACAAGGAGGTCCATGGCAAGAACTACGGCAATGTCAGTATTTGTATGTAGCAGGGTGTGGAGTCATCTGTTTTACAATCTCATTAAAATCAGACCTTAGTTCACTAACGCTAAACAATGATCTGGAGACATCCCATTAGGGGTCCCACAAAGGGTGAGTCACAACGACCTTTCATCCGACCAATCAGACTTACCAGATTATGAAAGTGACAGTCAGAATGTGATTTCTAATCACCTCGAAAACTTTAACACCCCCGGGGTATTCCGAACGATAGTTACGGGTTTAACGACCGAATCCATACAATCTAGACTATCTATTAGCCATTGCAGAATGTTCTTTTGTTCACTGGTTTCAAATTTGTAATGGAGAATTTGCCAGAATATGTTTTGAAGCGTAGTTGCCAATTTGAAATTAGTGCCGTAAAGCTGGAGAAAGCTGCCTTCTGATTGGTCATTCCATTGGTCGGTCAAAGTTCGCACAAGGTCGGTCTGACGTGACCCATAATGGGATGTCCTCAGATCTTTGTTTAGCGGTAGCGAGAACTAAGATTTGATTTTAATGAGATTGTCTGTTTTAAATTGAGTGAGTGTGTGTACTGGGCAGTACAGCTACAGAAGGTGTGGTGTAGGCATGTTCCTGACACTGGCTGTAGTACCCAGAGCAGGATGGATGGAGTGAGTGAGTGAATGTATGTTCCGGGCACTATGCCATATTCGGTAGTGTTACAGCTACAGAAGCTGAGCTGTAGGGGTGTCTTGTACACTGGGTGTGGTACTGTTTGAGTGTGACACTGGATCTGGTACTGACCGTGCTCTCCGCCTGTCTCCGTGCCGTCTTCACCTGGTTCAGGCTGATCTTCAGTTCATGGATGGCCAGCTCCAGCTTCTCAATCTACAACACCATCACTCCGTCAGTCAGCAAGGAGGCAGCAGCACACCGGTAAAATGTATGACTTCCACATCATGCCCATTTCCAGAGCAAGGTGAGGTGAGGTGAAATTGGGTTTAATGTCGCGTCCAAGATTATTGCACTTATATCCAGAGCAAGGAATACAATGTGACGAGGATGTTTTTTCACAAAATTACAAAACAAGACTGCACCTCTAATAAGAGGTACTTCAAGGCCATAGTTTCAGATTCAAGTTCATAATGCAAAGCAAATGTGTTCAAAATGGATAGCACTACCTCAACCTAAAGCAATCTGATGTCAGTGATTATTGGAGCTTTAAACTGAGTGATGTCCAAAAAACATATCAATACGTTTTCACTGAAGTTAGTATCAACTGATGACAAGTTAGTATGGATGTATTCATTACAATCAGTGTGATATAGATGTAGTTCTCAAACCAAAACAACAAGCATGAGCATGAGAGACAAACAACTTCATCAATGTCAAGTGCATATCTAGTGTCCACACTAGGTAGCCATTGTGGCCACCTGATCCCCCCAGTTGACAGCAGCATGTCCTACCTCGTCCACCTTGTTCTTGATGTCATCCCGACATGCCAGGATCTCGCCCTCGTTCCGCTTGATCTGTTCCTCCTTCCTGTTGACTTCATGGTCCAGCGACTCGACACGGGACTGAGCGTCTGAGAGCTGGCGCTGCAGTGACGTGATGGTGTCCTCTAACCTCTCTGTGTCCGTCTTGTGACGCTGGTGAGCAGATGCCAAACTCAGCTGCAGCTGCTGGATGTTCTGTTCCAGACGGGTGATCTGTAACCCGGAGCAACGGAACATATACATGACACTTCTGGTGCAAACCCAACATGGAACATACTACCATGTCATTCTTGATAGAAACACAACATAGATGACGCTATTACCCTTCTGGAATAGCCAGTAAACACAAGACAGATGACGCTATTACCCTTCTGGAATAGCCAGTAAACACAAGACAGATGACGCTATTACCCTTCTGGAATAGCCAGTAAACACAAGACAGATGACGCTATTACCCTTCTGGAATAGCCAGTAAACACAAGACAGATGACGCTATTACCCTTCTGGAATAGCCAGTGAACAAAACACAGATGATGCTATTACCCTTCTGGAATAGCCAGTAAACACAACACAGATGGCGCTATTACCCGAGTATAGTCAGTAAACACAATACAGATTATGCTTTTACCCTTCTGGAATAGCCAGTAAACACAAATGACGCTATTACCCTTCTGGAATAGCCAGTAAACACAACACAGATGATGCTATTACCCTTCTGGAATAGCCAGTAAACACAAATGACGCTATTACCCTTCTGGAATAGCCAGTAAACACAACACAGATGACACTATTACCCTCCTGGAATAGTCAGTAAACACAACACAGATGACGCTATTACCCTTCTGTAATAGTCAGTAAACACAACACAGATGACACTATTACCCTCCTGGAACAGTCAGTAAACACAGATGACGCTATAGCCCTATTGGAATAGTCAGTAAACACAACACAGATGACGCTACTACCCTCCTGGAATAGTCAGTAAACACAACACAGATGACGCTACTACCCTTCTGGAATAGTCAGTAAACACAACACAGATGACGCTATTACCCTTCTGGAAAAGCCAGTAAACACAACACAGATGACGCTATTACCCTTCTGGAATAGTCAGTAAACACAACACAGATGACGCTATTACCCTCCTGGAACAGTCAGTAAACACAGACGACGCTATAGCCCTTCTGGAATAGTCAGTAAACACAACACAGATGACACTATTACCCTCCTGGAATAGTCAGTAAACACAACACAGATGACGCTATTACCCTTCTGGAATAGTCAGTAAACACAACACAGATGACGCTATTACCCTCCTGGAACAGTCAGTAAACACAGACGACGCTATAGCCCTTCTGGAATAGTCAGTAAACACAACACAGATGACACTATTACCCTCCTGGAAAAGCCAGTAAACACAACACAGATGACGCTACTACCCTTCTGGAAAAGCCAATAAACACAACACAAAACATACTGTCATACATTTTCTGGGACTTAGCAACTATTTTTTTACATGTATGTGGATGTGTGACCAGACAATGTACACCGTCAATACTTACAGAATCACCAGAACTAGCAATGACATCCCAAAAGAGTCATGTTGTAATATCAGCATCCACGGACACAATACACTTTCTGGTGTGTGTGACATGTCATCACCATGAAGTAATCCTACATCAGAGGAACCACTGAGAACAACCACGATACCATGCAACCACTACACTTGTTTACAACAACTCTATGGGCGGTTGGGTAGCCTCGTGGTTAAAGCATTCGCTCGTCACGCCGAAGACCCGGGTTCGATTCCTGACATGGGCACAATGTGTGAAGCCCATTTGTGGTGTCCCCTGCCGTGATATTGCTGGAATATTGCTAAAAGCGGCGTAAAACCATACACGCTCACTACAACAACTCTACATGCCTGAATACACTAACATCTTCAATGCTAACCCCATGTACACACTTTGTTTACAAAGTGTGTACTCCTTGGAGAATTGCTTTTCCAAACCAAATGAAGTCTTAAAGTGAACTTCTTCTCCCACTAAAGTGTGAACATAATGCAGAGTAGGTTCTACAAACCGTTATCAGAGCTTCAGCTTTAAATATTTCCAGTTCCATCTTTCACACATGTTCACCTCGGCAAAAAAATATTTTGGTATCCCAATTGCCCAACAACCAACAATGGACCCAGCCTTCAAACACATTCTCATACTAACTCCTGAATACTAGGGAAAGACCATTTAACACAAGGGGGTGTCAGGTTGTGAGCAAGACCAGACACGTTTGAGCAGCGAGATCGGTGACAGATATGAAGGTGATAACTGTCATAAATCCATACAGTATATCCCCTGTTTAATGTGCTTCAGCCAGTGACTGTTATCTCACTCTTGTCTGCTTGATGACAGACCACAAACACCTGCCTACCCCCCTGTCTGTCAATGGGAAGGATGTAGGTCAGCCATACAGGCAGTGGCAGTGTTAATGTTCCTCTATTGACACTGCCACAAGGAGTAACTACACTTTATTCATGAGGTGCAGTGGACGCTTCTCAGTCACGGCAGTTCCAGATATTAGTGAGAATGTTTAAGGAATGTTTTCAATGACCAGGGAGTTGTAAGGAAACCTGATCATTGCTTTCCAGACACTGGGTATGCCCAGTCAAACATGCCCTCTCCCTCTGGAAGGAAAGGGGCTCATTATGCTACATGGAGGGCTGTCGAGTGCCACATTATAACACAACAAAGGAAGAAGGCTTGATTAATCTACAGACACTAGTCAGCTTATTTCTACTGAGACTAAGAGTCAGGTGGTGGGTAGGCTTTTGGTTAGCTTGTTACATGAAAGACAACAGGTCAATTTCATACAGACACCATGAAAAAGTCACAGCGCTATGACTGTTGAAAATATTGACATATTTGAGATTTCCTTAATACTGGAGATTTCCTTTATACTTGAGATTTCCTTAATATTTGAGATTTCCATAATACTTGAGATTTCCATAATACTTGAGATTTCCGTAATACTTGAGATTTCCTTTATACTTGAGATTTCCTTAATATTTGAGATTTCCATAATACTTGAGATTTCCATAATATTTGAGATTTCCTTTATACTTGAGATTTCCTTTATACTTGAGATTTCCTTAATATTTGAGATTTCCATAATACTTGAGATTTCCATAATACTTGAGATTTCCGTAATACTTGAGATTTCCTTTATAATTTAGATTTCCATAATACTTGAAATTTCCTTAATATTTGAGATTTCCATAATATTTGAGATTTCCTTTATACTTGAGATTTCCATAAACTTAAGATTTCCTTAATATTTGCATAATGCCTGCAAGACAGTTCTTTTCGAAAAGCTGGAAATCATGCAGTGACAGTGAAAACTCTGGTGAATACGGAGGATGTTCAAAGAGTTCAAAGCGCCACACTCATGCACTGCAGCCAAGGTGACAACAGACATATACACAGGTGCACTGTCCTGGTCAATCAACACATCTTTAGTGAGTTTTTCCACGACGTTTGGCCTTGATATTCTCACGCAGTTGCCTGAGCAGTTTAGCACGATGTCGGCCATAAATGGTCCGACCTTTCGGGAGGTAGTCCATCAGTAGGATGCCGCTGGAATCCCAGAAAACGAAAGCCATCACCTTGTCAGCTGATGGAACAGACTTTGTCATCTTCAGGGAGACATTAGATGGCTCAGCTTCCACTGATAGTGGTGAACCCAAGACTCATCCATGGTTACAAATCTCTCAGCGATATCAGCTAGGTATGCTTCAAAATAACATGAATTCACATGAGATAACGCACCTGGATTTTTTCTGAATAGGAGTCTGAAGTCTTGAAACCTTTGTCATGCTCAATTCATTCCTCAGAATGCTCTTAAATCTCTCATGAGATTTGCCTTGTATGCCAGCTGTACTGGCTTTGTGACAAGGACACTGTCATGAATTAGGATCCATCCATCCCATATTTACAATCTTCTATTAGAATGTAACATTCCCAAAACAAATGCATCAGCTAGATCGCAGCAACAATCAACGCTAACAATAACAACAAAAAAACAATATTTCAAAATGATGCCTCGTAGCCTCAAGTGCTTTTTGCTGATAACCACATCCATACTTATTACTGACACTGGCAGACACTGAAACCTCTCTCCATCTCTCTCTGTACAGTGAAACCTTCTTAGTCCCGACCCTGCTACTCTGGCAACCCCACATTCTTGTCAAAGACTGTGTGATGTTGAAATATCCTTCTACATTCCACTAAGCAATTGAAACTTTCAGAAGTTAAGGCATGGTGTTGAATTCCAACATAGAAACATAACAGTTAACAATATCAGCTATATCACAATGGCCATTAAAGAACAAAGTTGGAAGCAGAAAAAAACAGTGGTTGATATTATGAGCCACAGCCAAATGGTCCCCACAAGGATATACAGATGGCTGAAAAGGGGGCCTCCACAAGGATATACAGATTGCTGAAAAGGGGGTCCCCACAAGATATACTGACGGCTGAAAAGGGGGTCCCCACAAGGATATACTGATGGCTGAAAAGGGGGTCCCCACAAGGATATACTGACGGCTGAAAAGGGGGTTCCCACAAGATATACTGATGACTGAAAAGGGGGTCCCCACAAGATATACTGATGGCTGAAAAGGGGGTCCCCACAAGGATATACTGATGGCTGAAAAGGGGGTCCCCACAAGGATATAATGACGGCTGAAAAGGGGGTTCCCACAAGATATACTGATGGCTGAAAAGGGGGTCCCCACAAGATATACTGACGGCTGAAAAGGGGGTCCCCACAAGGATATACTGATGGCTGAAAAGGGGGTTCCCACAAGATATACTGATGGCTGAAAAGGGGGTCCCCACAAGGATATACTGACGGCTGAAAAGGGGGTCCCCACAAGATATACTGATGGCTGAAAAGGGGGTCCCCACAAGGATATACTGATGACTGAAAAGGGGGTTCCCACAAGATATACTGATGGCTGAAAAGGGGGTCCCCACAAGGATATACTGATGGCTGAAAAGGGGGTCCCCACAAGGATATACTGATGGCTGAAAAGGGGGTCCCCACAAGGATATACTGATGGCTGAAAAGGGGGTCCCCACAAGGATATACTGATGGCCTACCTCCATATTGGCATTGGCCTTCTGGTCTTTCGTGATGGTGAGTTCTGACTGGAGGTCACTGATCTCATTCTGGAGGTCGGCGATATGTCGGGCCTTGCTGTCCAGGTTGTTCCTGGTGTCATCCAGGTCGTACTCCAGGCGGGAGATTCGCTCCTCTCGCTCTTGGAACTGGACAACAGAGCAGGGGTTGGATATATAGAGGATGTACACACTGCAGCGTGAGTTAAATGCATATAAATATATATATATAGAAGCTGACAAAGCAATTTCCCCTTTTCACCCCCCAAATACAACCTGCACAAGCATGAAATAAACATATCCCCCGCCCATATGACTTCCGGTTAATATGGAAACTCAAAAATATTTTTTCTCAAAAATCCCATTCTATGAAAAGGTATCAGTTTACCACTAGACCTAGCTATGTGCAAAGTTTTGTGAAGAAATATTGGACGTTTTTCAAGATCTGCTCCGGAAAGCAGTACCGCCATTTCCAGTATAAGTCAAAGTTGTTGCCATGGAAACTCGAAAAATAAATTTTTCAAAAATCCCAAACTGTCAAAAGGCACCAGTTCACCACCAGGCTTATTTGGGTTAAGATATCTCTACTGGTTTTTGAGTTCTTCTCCGGAAATGAAACATGACGGACAGATGGATAGCACCCATTCCTACAAGTAATAAGTAACCAAGTATGAAGACAAGGTGCCTGATACCATCAACTGAGAGTAAGGCATTACCTCCTGGTCAGTGTGGCTGTGTTCCCCCTGGTAAGACAGCAGATCATTCTCCAAGTTCCTCGCCTTCTCCTCGTTCTGATGAGCCTGAAATACCACAACACAATCAAATAACTCTCCAGGCTCTCTAAGACTTTATCCGGGGGGTCAAGGATTCAAACTCACCTGCTCCTGATCATACCAAGGGACATAACTCTACACAGAAAACTGCAGCACCTTGGGGACCTTGGCCATCAGAGACCCTGATACAGTGGGTCAGTAAGGGCAGTGCATCAAACTTCAGGGTCAAGGACACACTAAGCAGCAAGGCTGTCAAAGGAATCTGTTGACTATCCAGGAATCTCTCTTCAGGAATTTTGGCCATCTGAGTCATTGCAATCATAGGCATGAAGGACTTGGACCAAAAATTGTTTGTTTGTTTGTGTGTTGTTTAGCACCGTGCTCAGCCATATTCCAGCTATATGACGGCTGTCTGTAAATAATCAAATCTGGACCAGACAATCCAGTGATTGGCATCATGAGCATCGATCTACGCAATTGGACATTGATAAAGTGATCTTAGTGCTGTGACTGTTGTAGTGAGAATGGAAGTTAAAATGGTAGCAAGACATTCACTTTGTGCAGGTGGTCTATGATGCACAATACTCCATGAGGAATGTATCAACTTCTTGCTGTACACTACTCACCTCGTTCTGGGAGTCCTGGAGCCTCTCCCTGAGGTTGCGGACGTTCTCCTCGCTCTCCCGGACGCGGTTGTGGGAGACGGAGAGGTCCTCCTGCGTGGCGTTCAGCTCCTGGGTGAGCTGCTCGATGACGTCCTCACACTTCTGCACCTCCCGCTTGGCCTCGCTGTACATCTTGTCCAGGTTGTCCAGGTCCGACTTGAGGCGGTCAATGTTCTGCTCCTTCTCCAGCTCCTGCACAACGATGCAGTTTGTTTGTATGCTAACATATCGGGGTTCACAAAAATCATATGTGCCCTAGGGTCATATCATGTCACGAGACAACAGTGTATTGTTTCCGTCATCCAGACAGCATTGTTTCTGTCATTCGAATCTTAATGTGACGTGAGGTCAGAATGATGTCACACTAGAAATTAGTCGTAGCTGAATATTGTTGACGTCATGCCACATGTGGTTCCGCTGCTGTTGCAACTTGCTGTTTTTATAGGTAAACACTAAAATTCACCTCTGTATGTAGCGACTTTTTTGGTAATAAATAGGACATTATATTTGTGTTCATGCCAAAGTATAATATCCTCTATTTATGCCCTACTTATTCCTGACTATCATCTGTCAACTCACACTGCATGAAGTGACAACCCCCTGTACACTCAACCTGCCCGTGCTACCCATACATGAAGTGACTACCCCCCGTACACTCACCCTGCCCGTGTCGTCCATACATGAAGTGACTACCCCCCGTACACTCACCCAGCCCTTGCTACCATACATGAAGTGACTACCCCGTACGCTCACCCTGCCCGTGCTACCCATACATGAAGTGACTACCCTGTACACTCACCCTGCCCATGCTACCATACATGAAGTGACTACCCCGTACGCTCACCCTGCCCGTGCTACCATACATGAAGTGACTACCCCGTACACTCACCCTGCCCATGCTACCCATACATGAAGTGACTACCCCCCGTACACTCACCCTGCCCGTGCCATCCATAAATGAAGTGACTACCCCCCGTACACTCACCCTGCCCTTGCTACCCATACATGAAGTGACTACCCCCCGTACACTCACCCTGCCCGTGCCACCCATACATGAAGTGACTACCCCCTGTACACTCACCCTGCCCTTGCTACCCATACATGAAGTGACTACCCCCCGTACACTCACCCAGCCCTTGCCACCCATACATGAAGTGACTACCCCCCGTACACTCACCCTGCCCTTGCTACCATACATCAAGTGACTACCCCCCGTACACTCACCCTGCCCTTGCTACCCATACATGAAGTGACTACCCCCCGTACACTCACCCTGCCCGTGCCACCCATACATGAAGTGACTACCCCCTGTACACTCACCCTGCCCTTGCTACCCATACATGAAGTGACTACCCCCCGTACACTCACCCAGCCCTTGCCACCCATACATGAAGTGACTACCCCCCGTACACTCACCCTGCCCTTGCTACCATACATCAAGTGACTACCCCCCGTACACTCGCCCTGCCCTTGCTACCATACATCAAGTGACTACCCCCCGTACACTCACCCTGCTTGTGCTACCAATACATGAAGTGACTACCCTGTACACTCACCCTGCCCATGCTACCATACATGAAGTGACTACCCCGTACACTCACCCTGCCCGTGCTACCCATACATGAAGTGACTACCCTGTACACTCACCCTGCCCATGCTACCATACATGAAGTGACTACCCCGTACGCTCACCCTGCCCGTGCTACCATACATGAAGTGACTACCCCGTACACTCACCCTGCCCATGCTACCCATACATGAAGTGACTACCCCGTACGCTCACCCTGCCCGTGCTACCATACATGAAGTGACTACCCTGTACACTCACCCTGCCCGTGCTACCCATACATGAAGTGACTACCCCGTACACTGACCCTGCCATTGCTACCCATACATGAAGTGACTACCCCGTACCCTCACCCTGCCCGTGCTACCATACATGAAGTGACTACCCTGTACACTCACCCTGCCGTGCTACCATACATGAAGTGACTACCCCCCCGTTCACTCACCCTGCCCGTGCTACCATACATAAAGTGACTACCCCCCCCATACACTCACCCTGCCCGTGCTACCATACATGAAGTGACTACCCTGTACACTCACCCTGCCCGTGCTACCCATACATGAAGTGACTACCCCGTACGCTCACCCTGCCCGTGCTACCATACATGAAGTGACTACCCCGTACACTCACCCTGCCCATGCTACCCATACATGAAGTGACTACCCCGTACGCTCACCCTGCCCGTGCTACCATACATGAAGTGACTACCCCGTACACTCACCCTGCCCATGCTACCCATACATGAAGTGACTACCCCCCGTACACTCACCCTGCCCGTGCCATCCATAAATGAAGTGACTACCCCCCGTACACTCACCCTGCCCTTGCTACCCATACATGAAGTGACTACCCCCCGTACACTCACCCTGCCCGTGCCACCCATACATGAAGTGACTACCCCCTGTACACTCACCCTGCCCTTGCTACCCATACATGAAGTGACTACCCCCCGTACACTCACCCAGCCCTTGCCACCCATACATGAAGTGACTACCCCCCGTACACTCACCCTGCCCTTGCTACCATACATCAAGTGACTACCCCCCGTACACTCACCCTGCCCTTGCTACCCATACATGAAGTGACTACCCCCCGTACACTCACCCTGCCCGTGCCACCCATACATGAAGTGACTACCCCCTGTACACTCACCCTGCCCTTGCTACCCATACATGAAGTGACTACCCCCCGTACACTCACCCAGCCCTTGCCACCCATACATGAAGTGACTACCCCCCGTACACTCACCCTGCCCTTGCTACCATACATCAAGTGACTACCCCCCGTACACTCGCCCTGCCCTTGCTACCATACATCAAGTGACTACCCCCCGTACACTCACCCTGCTTGTGCTACCAATACATGAAGTGACTACCCTGTACACTCACCCTGCCCATGCTACCATACATGAAGTGACTACCCCGTACACTCACCCTGCCCGTGCTACCCATACATGAAGTGACTACCCTGTACACTCACCCTGCCCATGCTACCATACATGAAGTGACTACCCCGTACGCTCACCCTGCCCGTGCTACCATACATGAAGTGACTACCCCGTACACTCACCCTGCCCATGCTACCCATACATGAAGTGACTACCCCGTACGCTCACCCTGCCCGTGCTACCATACATGAAGTGACTACCCTGTACACTCACCCTGCCCGTGCTACCCATACATGAAGTGACTACCCCGTACACTGACCCTGCCATTGCTACCCATACATGAAGTGACTACCCCGTACCCTCACCCTGCCCGTGCTACCATACATGAAGTGACTACCCTGTACACTCACCCTGCCGTGCTACCATACATGAAGTGACTACCCCCCCGTTCACTCACCCTGCCCGTGCTACCATACATAAAGTGACTACCCCCCCCATACACTCACCCTGCCCGTGCTACCATACATGAAGTGACTACCCTGTACACTCACCCTGCCCGTGCTACCCATACATGAAGTGACTACCCCGTACACTCACCCTGCCCATGCTACCCATACATGAAGTGACTACTCCCCCATACACTCACCCTGCCCGTGCTACCCATACATGAACTGACTACCCCGCGTACACTCACCCTGCCCGTGCTACCCATACATGAAGTGACTACCCCGTACACTCACCCTGCCCGTGCTACCCCCCATACACTCACCCTGCCCCTGCTGTCCTGTAGCTTGTCCTGCAGCCCCTTCATTGATGTCTCCAGATGGTCGATCTGCGTCATGCACTGGTTGTACTTCATCTTGTAGCTCTCCAGACTGAGCAGCAGCTGGTCGCCATCATGCTTTGCCGTGTCCAGCTGGCTCTCCAGGACCACCAGCTGCTGCCGACTCTCAGACAAACACACATCCTGCTCCGCAATGGAATCGGCCTGACGCCGCAGCTGAGGAGGAAGTAAGAGATGGTTTTACTTCACGTTCTTCCAGCAAGATGACAGACATGGGGCAAGAGTAAACAGTCAACATATTGAGAATCAAACCTACATCTTATGCAGGACTAGTGAACACACACCTCACAGGGCTACAGCAACTCAAAATCCTCATCCTCCAATTCAGATCCTGTACATCTGACACACATACTGGACAAGGCTATCATGGTCATATACACAACAGATAAGCTGCAAAGCTGACCAAATAACACATCTCAACAATTAAATATTTCAAAGAATCAATTCTGGGAGTAGCTCATAAATTCTTATCGAAGATGTTGTTCCAGTTCTATCATTATTCAGGCAGGACCTGTTTCTCATCAATACATTCAATTTCCAGAATGTGTTTCATCCTTAAGAGCTCTCAAACATGACCTATGATAAACTGATACTATCTTGATACTAAAGCGATACTCAACTGATACTACACTGCTACAAACTCTCCTCACCTCCATGGACGCTTCCTCCTGCATCTTGCGGAACCTGTCCAGCTCGTCATTGAGTGTGTCGATGGTGGCCCGGTAATCTGAGTTGTGGTTCTGGCTGGCGGTGAGCTCGCCCCGGGTGACCTCGAGGTCCTCCCTGAGGTGCTCCATGTCCTGGTTCAGGCGCTTCACCTCCTGGGAGTGGCCACTGCGGGCCATCTGGAGGTCGGACTTCAGCTGCTCGATGGTCCGCAGGTGGTTCTTCACCTGGAGAACACAGTGCTTTGTGATTGACAGTAAACTTCCAATCATACAAACCAATCCAAAACCCTTCTACAAAACTGGTGCATTGACAAGCAGAAACTAATTAAATCATAATTCGTCAACATTTTTTGGACATGGAATTTACATATTGTTTTTTGATTCACAATTTGATGAACTGAAAAAATAATAAATCAATTATTATGAATCAGTGTTTAGATAAACATGTATCAAGGATCAGGATGGAATACATTACAAATTCTGTATAAATTTTAGCTAGCTAGTTTTTATTGTTTCCTCCCAGAGGGCAGAGAATGCCTTAAAATGGAATGTACAAATATATCCACTGACACAACCCATCATGCAGGAGTTGTCTCCCTCTAAATAAGTGGCTAACAGTCATCACCCTCAACATTACATCTATGTACAAAAAAATACTGCCGATGTTTCTATGTGTAAACTGCTGTATTTTATATCAGATAAATAAAGTGCGGATTATACTGTATAATATATCTGAAGGCATATTTGTATTCGGTAGCTTGTGCTTGATCCGCTTCCTATATCAAGGATTATACCATGATTAGATAAAATGAGTGTTCCTATATCAAGGATTATGCCATGATCAGATAACGTGAGTGTATATACTGGACATAATCAACAGATTCCTGTACTTCATCATACACATGGTAAATTATATGGAAAACATTCCCAAATCATGCAAGACTTGCAACCCTAGAAAAAATCATTTCATTCAGACATTTTGGCAGCAATATGAAAAAAAATGAATGAAATGAATAGCACCACATGCACGACTACTGTAAAAGATCAAAACCAAAACAAAAGGAAAAAGGACAAAATTCATAAGCTACAAAAATCCACACACCAACATCGATTGCTACACATGTGTCTCCTAACACCTCAAGTCTCCATACACTGCACCTACAGCATGCATGGCAAAGCTGGACACTCACAGTGACACACCAGTGCTGGACGTGCATTAGGCTTGATTCAGCGCTGTGCAGTTCATGACTGGGATCATAAAGGCTGATATATAGTTAAGTAACAACCAGGTCACAATGACCACCGCAAATAAGGACATAAAAGACATTCTGCAGAAGATTGTCCTGTCTGACTATTCATTCTGACCTGCACAATTTATGTGTATAAATAATCACGTAATCATCAGGTTAAAGAATATTCCTTTTTCCTGGGGCAAGAGAGTTAACTGACTTTAAAAGTCCAGTTTCCACCCTTGCCGAAACTAGGCTGGAATTACTGGGCTCGATCGTAGGCTGTTACCAGTTATGTACCTTCTAAGCCTCTCCTATTGGCCAATCAGATTTCACCTCTCGTATCATTTGCATTTGCTTCAAACAAAATGGCGGCGCCCAGTCAGAACGTTCTGATCGATAATCAAGACCTATATTGTGATAAAACAGGTCTTACATCGCGAAATGCATCAAATCATGTGAGCACCTTGACTAAAAACATGAAAAGATTTGGAAAATATCTGCTGACAATGAGTTGGCGGTGCACATGCTTTGCAAATCCTGCAATCGACCAAAATCTGCATGACAATTTACAAACCAGATTTCGATTTCGTTGCACGATTTTGATTGGACTATGCATAGACTCGTTAGTCCAGCCAAAATGTAACTCAATAATACCAGCCTATTTCGGCAAGGGTGGAAACTGGACTTTTATAGTCAGTTAACTAACCTGCCTCGGAAAGATGAGAATATTCAGTAATACTGTAAAAGCAAAATATTACTACTAATACGTTTCATCCTCTAAAACAAAATATTCCAAACAGTAAAACTAAATGAAAATATATTTCTTTGATTTGTTTGCTTTGTGGTTTGTTGTTTAATGCTGCACTCGGCAATATTTCAGCTATATGGAGACAGCCTGTTAATGATAGTCTGGACCAGACAATCCAGTGAGTGATATTGTGCACAACGATTGAGGTACAATGACACGCATTGAACCAAGTCACTGTGCCTGACCACCCAATCCATTTGGTCAGATCTTACGACCAGCACTGGTTGCTTAATTGGGACCAATCCTAACCTTGAATACCCATGGGTTCTCAAATTAGTCACCTCTGACGTCTAGCTATGGGATGCTGGGGACACACTACCCCATTTTCTCACTGGGGCACATTTCTATGAAATTTAGATATATCATTAGTAATATCAAAAGATTCCAAGAATAGCAAGTACGCCAACCAGTTCCATGCAGGTCAAGGACAAACAAGGATGAGGGGAGACAACTCTAACCAGTATCCACATGAACCAAGCCTTTACCATTGCAAGCAGTGAGACATATGGAGGATGCAGTAGACAACGTTACCTGTCATAGAGATTCGCAGCACACATTGCCTGTCATGCCCTCTGCTTGTCCTTACCCCTACATTATCAGTCAGTATCTCTCACTGACACGTGACTATTGGTGTAACGATTGACCAAACTATACCAACACACTACAAAAGTCCCCAGGCTCATTGCAATACATTAATGTTTCTTTATTGTTTAACACTGCACACAGATCTATTCCTGCTATATGATAGCGGCCTGTAAATAATCAAGTCTTGACCAGACAATCTAGTTGCTGGTATTGTGAGCAATGATCCACTCGATCAGGGTATGATGACACGCAGTCAACCAAGTCACCATGCCTGACAACCTGATCCATTTGGTCTCATCTACAACCAGCAAAGGTTACTGGGGATCAATTCTCACTGGTTGTCATTATGTTGAATAATGGAGGAACATCTACCCCATGTTGGAGGTTTTCAAATCACCATGATGGCAATTTTCATCATATTATTGAATGCAATTCTATCACTACTATTGCAATAGGCAAACAGCCACAAGTCCCCACAACATCAGTTCCTGTTTGTGGTTGTGATTTCTGTGCTGCTTTGAACACTATGTCAGCTTCAGGTAGGGGGAATCCAAAAGTGATGCAGGTACTAAACCTTTACCATTTGGTGAAAAAGTACAGTGAAGAGAAACCCAGGGACACAACAGTGGATTGCTGCACCCCAGTGGACCTGGCCACCCGTGCCCCACCCGTGCCCCACCCCAACACCAAAGTAAGGTTGTTTCGCTTGAAGGTTTCATAGTTAAGGAACACATGAACTGTGGACACATGTAAAACACAATTACTGCCCAAGAAATCAATTCAGCGTTTCGGTGCAAGTTAATTAAGCAGGTACAAGCACTCACAACAGTTGAAGCAAATCAACAGCTGATGATGATGATGATGATGATGATGATGATGATTACTAAATGATACACCATAGTAATGCCATATTTGATTGTATAAATGCCTGTTGAGTAATTTCACACAGACCTTGATGTAAAACAATACTTTCTTAATATGTTGATCAGCCCAAACCAAAGGTGATGAAATATCTTGAAATAGGTATCTATTTGTCTGTATTGGTTAAGAGGAGTTTTGTTTGTTCAGCACTCAGCAATGTTCCTGCCATATCATGGCGGGCTGTACAAATATGAGTCTGGACCAGACAATCCAGTGATTGATATCATGAGCATCGATCCACACAATTGGGATACGATGACATGCACCAACCAAGACAGCTAGCCTGACCACCCGATCCCGTTAGTCGCCTCTTATGACAAGCATGGGTTGCTTAAGACCTATTCCAACCCAAATCTTCACGGGCGACCAGCATGGGTTCCTGAAGACCTATTCCAACCCGAATCTTCACAAGGGACCAGCATGGGTTCCTGAAGACCTATTCCAACCCGAATCTTCACGGGGGACCAGCATGGGTTCCTGAAGACCCAAGTCTAACCCGGTTCTTCGTGGGTTTTCAGAGAAGTAAGGAAGAAAGGAAGGGTGTGTCTGACCTGACATCCAGGTACACCAGGGATAGTCATCAGGTCACCAAATATCTTTATTTCACAGTCAGAAAGAAATAATATTGGTCGAGTAAACTATCCTCTGCTATTTTGCTGTGTTCTGTTATCTTTTACCAACAGAAAAAAGCAATTGATGAAAACTATGGCTTTCCAACATTTGAAGAATTCAATCCTTGTTTCCAACAGTTACTACATAAAACATTCTTCCATACTTCCTATGCTAAACCAGTCCACCAACCCACAGTTTCAAGATACGATTTATAAATAAACCTGTGACACAATTTTAAAGACATAAAAAAGACTTGCTTATTAACATTTCCATCACATGTGAGGGAGTCAAACATGACCCCTCAGTTGCCGTGAATATTTAGTCTGAACTAGCAACCCAAGGAAACTTGGAACTAGAATAGAGAACATGGTGTTACCCCGAGATACTGTCTAATAGTGACATTATTGCATCGAGTACACAATGTATGTTAGAACCAGCAGTCAGTCAATGTACTGCATTCATAGTATGACTGAGTGGGGTGGGGGTGGTGGGTTGGTTCATGCTGTTTTGAACTGTTTCTGAGGTGAGGTGGGGTGAAACGGGGTTTAACGTCCCGTCCAAGATTATTGTACACATATGCAGGTGTGTGTGTGGCTGCTTGTACTAGTCCGGACTGATGCTGGTTTATACTGCTAGCCCACTGAGATACCATGCTGCAGTTTAACATGAATACCCCACTCAGACAACGAACACTGATTCCGAGCCAACCAGTTCTTGTTTTAGCCCCTTAATGCCGAACACCAGGCAGGATAACAACAAGTACCATCTTTTAACGTCTTTTGGTATGATGGGCAGGGGATCGAAACCCTTTCGCTCTCTGGGCGAACACTCTACCACTAGACCACAGGCGGTATGGAATAGGACAAAAGCCCAAGTTGTCAAAATTTACCAATTAAATGGAGGTAAATCTTGGATTTGAGCCCCTATTTACCAGACTCAGACACACAGCTAAGGGATGCAACTCTGCACGTAAAAGAGCACCCTCTGACCACAAGGGCCACCAGCGCATGGCTATCAAGAGTGAGTGAGTTGGGTTTCTAATGTCGCTTTGAACAGCATTCCAGTTACATTACAACTTGTCAGCTAAAAATGGGAGGAAAGCCCTAAGTGATGTAGGCCTCAGACGACTGGGCCACCCGTGTTCCCGGCTAGCCTAGACTGATGGTATGTAGGCTATAGCTGTAGTGTTGTACATGCTCATCTGGAGTTTCCATAACCTTGTGTCAGGGCTTTCGGGTAAAAACAATCATACTGCAACTTCTTTAGCCAATACAGAAACACTTTCACATACAAGAAATAATTTATTAAGAATATATATTTATCTACAAAGTACAAAGTGAAGTCAAGAGGGCATGAGGCAAGTGATGCTGAAGTCAGCTTAATTCGCCTCATCTGCCTACAAGGGGAAACAGAAGGTCAAGGTCAGAGTGGCGAAGAGGGTACAATGACACACAATTTCCCATTTAACTCACCTCGTAGCACCAGTTAAGTTGCTAGTAACTTAGTCACCCTTGGTAACAAATGTGTCCAAAGGTTGAAAGTCTTGTACGACATGTTAAATGTACATATCCTTAGATTGTGCTGCCGTTGACCCTGACCATCCCAACTGAGCAATACCCCCTGACAAATTCAACTGAGCACTATCACCTATAGGTATCCCTGATCCAACTAAACACTACCTCCTTGTAGGTACCCCTGATCCAACTGAGCACTACCACCTATAGGTACCCCTGATCCAACTGAGCACTACCACCTATAGGTACCCCTAACTCAACTGAGCACTACCCCCTGTAGGTACCCCTGATTCAACTGAGCACTACCCCCTGTAGGTACCCCTGATCCAACTAAACACTACCTCCTTGTAGGTACCCCTGACCCAACTGAGCACTACCCCCTGTAGGTACCCCTGATCCAACTGAGCACTACCACCTATAGGTACCCCTGATCCAACTGAGCACTACCACCTATAGGTACCCCTGACCCAACTGACCACTACCCCCTGTAGGTACCCCTGATTCAACTGAGCACTACCCCCTGTAGGTACCCCTGACCCAACTGAGCACTACCCCCTGTAGGTACCCCTGATCCAACTGAGCACTACCCCCTGTAGGTACCCCTGATTCAACTGAGCACTACCCCCTGTAGGTACCCCTGAGCCAACTGAGCACTACCCCTTGTAGGTACCCCTGAGCCAACCAACTGAGCACTACCCCCTGTAGGTGACCCCTGAGCCAACTGAGCACTACCCTCTGTAGCTACCCCTGATCCAACCAACTGAGCACTACCCTCTGTAGGTACCCCTGATCCAACTGAGCACTACCCTCTGTAGCTACCCCTGATCCAACCAACTGAGCACTACCCTCTGTAGGTACCCCTGACCCAACTGAGCACTACCCTCTGTAGGTACCCCTGAGCCAACCAACTGAGCACTACCCTCTGTAGGTACCCCTGATCCAACTGAGCACTACCCTCTGTAGCTACCCCTGATCCAACCAACTGAGCACTACCCTCTGTAGGTACCCCTGACCCAACTGAGCACTACCCTCTGTAGCTACCCCTGAGCCAACCAACTGAGCACTACCCTCTGTAGGTACCCCTGATCCAACTGAGCACTACCCTCTGTAGGTACCCCTGAGCCAACCAACTGAGCACTTCCCTCTGTAGGTACCCCTGATCCAACTGAGCACTACCCTCTGTAGGTACCCCTGAGCCAACCAACTGAGCACTACCCTCTGTAGGTACCCCTGATCCAACTGAGCACTACCCTCTGTAGGTACCCCTGATCCAACTGAGCACTCTACCTGCTGACCCAACCAACTGAGCACTACTTCCTGGAGGAGACCCTGACCTAACCAAGTGAGCACCTACCTCCTTGAGGCAACCCCTGACTCAACCAACTGAGCTCGACCTCCTTGAGGTTACCCCGGACCTACTGAGCACTACCTCCTTGAGGAGACCCCGACCCAACCCAGCACCTACCTCCTGCAGTGTGATCTCCTGGTCATGCTGGAGTTTCTGCACCTTCTTCTCATCGTTAGCAATCTGAAACACGGTGGAGTGTGTGAGTGAGTAAATGTTGTTTTATAACACACTCAGCAGGATTCCAGATTCATAACAGCATCCTGTCAATAACCCAGTCTGGACCAGACAAAATGAGTGGTTTATTGTATAGTATAAGCAAAGATTTGTCATACAATCAACCAGGTCACACATCAAGTACTTGGGATCTATATTGACTGTCCACAAACAAGTTGGCAAGGCATGACTAGTAATACATAACCCTCTCAAAAAGCAGATCTCATGCTGGGTGCTCCACCAAATTATTTGACCATTTTGACATGATCTTCTCCAGGACACCTTAATGCAAGTAATCATATGCTAATCCAACATACAGGACACATAATGTGTGGACAGAGTTGGTCCATACCCGCTGCTCGTTGGCTTCTATGTGAGAGTTAAGTCCTCTGATCTCCTGCTGCATCTGTTTGATCTTTGCGTTGAGCCGCTGAACCTCGTCCTCCCTGATGTTCAGCTGCGGAAATACAAGAGTGGGTGAGTTATTTACAGCTGTGTGGGTGAGTTGCAGCTGTGTGGTGTGTGGGTGAGTTACTTACAACTGTGGTGTGTGGGTGAGTTACAGCTGTGTGGTGTGGTGTGTGGGTGAGTTACTTACAGCTGTGTGGTGTGTGGGTGAGTTACTTACAGCTGTGTGGTGTGTGGGTGAGTTACTTACAGCTGTGTGGTGTCTGCGTGAGTTACTTACAGCTGTGAGGTGTGTGGGTGAGTTACTTACAGCTGTGTGGTGTGTGGGTGAGTTACTTACAGCTGTGTGGTGTGTGGGTGAGTTACTTACAGCTGTGTGGTGTGTGGGTGAGTTACTTACAACTGTGGTGTGTGGGTGAGTTACAGCTGTGTGGTGTGTGGGTGAGTTACTTACAGCTGTGTGGTGTGTGCGTGAGTTACTTACAGCTGTGTGGTGTTTGGGTGAGTCACAGCTGTGTGGGTGAGTCACAGCTGTGTGTTGTGTTGGTGAGTTACAGCTGTATAGTGTGCGGATAAGTCACAGCTGTGTGGTGTGTGGGTGAGTTACTTGCAGCCCTGTTACACTTGGATTTAGAAGTTCCTTTCTCTTGCTGTTCCGCCTCCTAAATAATGTAGGTAGTTCATTTCTAACTTTTGCTGAGATTTCCTATGTCTACATGCATGTATGTGTTACAGTGTGACAGTATGTCTGATATCTCACCTCATCCGTGGTTCCACTATATTTTTGTTGTGTGGTGTCCAGATCTGTCTGAAGTCTCAGGATTACCTGGTCACGATTTGCAACCTGTAACAAAATCACAAATCAGAATTCAAAATCCATGACATGTCCATGAAATACTAGCTGATCATATCTGATCCCACAATCTTCCAGGAGATGGTGAAGTCCAGCTCAATCTGATGCATCTTCTACCTCCCTCCTTCCTTCTCCCCCTTCCCTCCCTCCTTCCTCCTTACCTCTTTCTGGCAGGTCCTGTGTTTCTCCTGGGAGATGGTGAGGTCCAACTCTATCTGATTCATCTTCTACCTCCCTCCTTCCATCTCCCCTTTCCCTCCCTCCCTCCCTCTCCCTCACCTCCTTCTGGCAGGTCCTGTGTTTCTCCTGGGAGATGGTGAGGTCCAACTCTATCTGATGCATCTTCTACCTCCCTCCTTCCTTCTCCCCCTTCCCTCCCTCCTTCCCCCTTACCTCTTTCTGGCAGGTCATGTGTTTCTCCTGGGAGATGGTGAGGTCCAACTCTATCTGATTCATCTTCTACCTCCCTCCTTCCTTCTCCCCCTTCCCTCCCTCCTTCCTCCTTACCTCTTTCTGGCAGGTCCTGTGTTTCTCCTGGGAGATGGTGAGGTCCAGCTCTATTTGATGCAGCTGTTCCTGCAGCTGGCTGATGTCCTGGCTGCTGCGGTGCGTGGTCTCGTTCAGCTGGGAGTTCTCCGTCTTCAGTTTCACAATGTCATCCTCCTGCTTCAACATCTGCCACACAGAAAACACAGAGTGAGTGAGTGAATGGATAGTGTATCCATGACAACATCTGCCACACAGAAAACACAGAGTGAGTGACTGAATGGATAGTGTATCCATGACAACATCTGCCACACAGAAAACACAGAGTGAGTGGCATATACATCTAAGTTGTATCATAGTCATCTCCAATGTGCCAGAAGGCTGGAGTGAGTGAGTGAATGCCGATTTTAACATTATTCCAGTCATATCACGGCGTGTCAGCTTGATGTAGGAGGAAAGCCCGAAGTGATGGCAGGTCTCAGACGTTTATTACTTTGGTGAAACCCACAAACTCAGTTATGGTGCTGACAAACCAAGAAATATAATCAGGGCAAACCAGGATTCGAACCCACGATTATTGGTTTCTGGTTTGTCCAAGGGACATAACTCTGCACAGTGAATTGCTGAGCCTTAGACATATGTGTGCTTGTGCATGTGTATATGTGTGTGCGCATTTGTGTGTGCGTGTGTGCATTTGTGTGCATGCATGTATGTGTGTGTAGTGTGTGTATGCGTATGTGCGTGTGTGTATGTTCGTGTGCATGTGTGCGTGCGTGCGCATGGCCTCACCTCGTTGTAGCAGGAGGAGTACTGTGTCTGGGACTCCATGAGGTCCTCCTGCAGCTGCTTGATGGTCATCTCCCTCCCCCGCACCTGCAGCACACCCACAGTACTAGCCACGTGATACAGAACAGGGCCACTCGTGGAGCAGCATTTTAAAATATTTGATCCATAGGACCTCATAAAGAATATGGCTCTCCCCAAAAATGTGGAGAATATAATTTTTAATAGATGAGTTAGTGAGTTAAAATTTAAAGTCATGAGTGCGGATTCAGCCGTATTTCAGCTATATTGTGACATTATTGAATGAGCAAATGCTGTATGACATCACAGTCAGCATTATTCCAGCAATATTCTAACACCCTGGAAGTAAGCAAGGTAACCCAGTGACTGATAGCATGAGCAACCATCCTAATGGCGGTAATATAATGACACAACCAGCCAGGGTACAAACTGTAACTGGGCGTCATCAATCGGCCTTAATGATAAACATGGGTACTGGGGACTCATTCTTCCCAGGAATCCCAAGCAAGGTTATATACACTGTCATGTGTTCCTCTTTACTCCCTCAAGTAGTATTTATTTTCAAACCCCAGAACTTCTACTTCCACTCACATCGTCCTCGGCCCTCTTGCGCGTGTCGTCCAGGTCGATGTGACAGTGGGTCACCGTGTCCTGCAGCTTCTTGATCAGGTCGGAACTCTTCTGAATCTGAAACAACAAATAATACAGTCTCTCCTCCACATGCTTGTCTCCCTGGCAACCAGATGAAGACAGGCGCGTCACATCAAAACACTTATAGGGGACATTTGCCACTGAAACACACACTGCCTTTGGAATCGTCCAAATTTCTGGATTAACAAATAATGTCACAAACAGTAATGTCTTTCCTGACCTAAACATATAGCCAGTTCATTGAAGAACAGTCTGGGTTACCAAAGCCTTAAGGGTTAACTATTCCATTACAGAATTTACACACATGTATCATTAAATGACTTTTATGACAATGACTTGAAAGTTGTGGCATGATAGTGCCCTGGTTCTGTAGCTCACCTATGTGTATTCAACCGTTTACAATGTTAACAAAGGCAATGAGGTCACTTGACTTTCAGTCAGGTGAGCTAACATAACTGAACTAAGCTCCAACAGAAAAATACTGAAATGTAGTAGAACATTCACTCCTGAGAAGCTGATTACATGACATTGAGATCAAGGTGGCAGCATGACCATTACCTGTACATACAAGTATTTGCCAATAGTTGTAACACTATACAGTACATACCTCATGGACATATTCAGTTTCATGGACGCCTTCTCAAATGTCTATTCTTACATCCCTGTTACCATTAGTATTATGTTCAAGTGGTCACATCAGTTACACTGGACACCAAACCCTTACACAAGATAATGATGTCAACTAAAACAGCGAGTCCGAGCCAGTTAGTTGCCTCTTAGAAAAAGCATGGAGGATTGTGGAAGACCAATTCTAACCTGGATCATCACAGGCCCCATTCCACAAAGCCAGCGATAGAAACTAACATTTTTAGTCCACTAGTCCTTACAATGATAACATATAGCAAAACCCTTAAAATGGCAAATGTCTACTAGTCCTTATGATACCTTTACTATTGGGCAGTTTGGCAAGGACTACAGGACTAGTGCCAATTTCTAATGCTGCAAAGCTATCTTAGCGGTAAAGTGATCGTAACTCCCATACTTAACACAGGCTTACGATAAACATGGTGAAGGCAATGATGAGACTGACAAGATAACAAAGGCCAAGCAATACTGTGACAAGGTTAGTACATGCAGTAATTCCCCCACCACAAGCCGGTCTGTCTGCAGTGTATCAACATGGACCCGAACCAAAACAAGTTACCTTAAACACATATATCATTTGTGTTAGAAAATGCATACCAAAAACATATGTGACACAGGCTAAATATATCTAGTTGTTAATTAATTCAAAATTAAAGTAATATGTTTTTAACAAGATACCTTCTTAAACAACAAGTTTGTTAAATTTGAATGCAGATAGGACCATCATTTTGTTTGTTTGTTGTACAATAGTGCAATATTCCAGCTATATGACAACGGCCTGTAAATAATAAAGTCTGGACAAGACAAACCAGTGATAAATATTATGAGCCACGATCCACACAATCGGGAACATTGACACACTATAATAGCAGTTGGTTGGTTGGTTTGTTGTTTAATGCCGCACTCAGCAACATTCCAGCTATATGATGGCGGTCTGTAAATAATTGAGTCTGGACCAGACAATCCAGTGATTGACAACATGAGCATCGATCAACGCAAATGGGACCGATGACATGCATCAACCAAGTCAGCTAGCCTAACCTTCGATCCCGTTAGTTGCCTTTTACGACAAGCATATTCGCCTTTTTCAGCAAACATGGGTTGCTGAAGACATATTCTACCCTGGATCTTCACGGGTCTATAAAAGCAGTCAGCGAGTCTGACCGTCGCCTTGTACAACAAGTTTGGGTTGCTGTGGACCAACTCTCTCTAGAATGCCCATGGGGGTCAGTTTGTGTGGAGACAAAATAATAAGTTTGAGACAACTACTTCTGTAATATAACAAGAGTCAACTGTTTTAATGATCTAACATACTACAGCAACCTTTATCATCTAACTACATGCTGTAACCATATATATATATACTCTCAATCACTACAATACAGGTATAATGAATACATATTGCAAACAAACAACTTGAAATTTCTACTATCACCATGGGTTCAAGGACTTTGGGAAACACCATTGTGTGGAAACTGGGACCAAGTGACTATCACCAGGGACCATTCTTGTGTTCATGTGACACACAGATATAGATCCAGAACTACATGATCAAATGGTTCATGTGAGATTTAATATCTAGTTTATCCTGTTTGTGTAAAATTATATTTATTTTCTTATTGGATTCTCATAGAAACAGCCAAATCAAAACAGTAATGCTCATGGCCAAAAAAATGAGTACATCTCTGCTGAAGAACATCGATTTTAAAGAATGTTCAAATATTTCTGGTAGATGAGACTGAAATGGGCGTGCTTAAATGAGGGAAAAGCTTTGGGAGTGCTTAAGTTACCATTGACATGAGGGGCTTTGATGAGGGCAAAGCTATGGGAGTGCTTGAGGTACCATTGACATGGGGTGCGTTAATGAGGGCAAAGCTATGGGAGTGCTTGAGGTACCATTGACATGGGGAGCGTTAATGAGGGCAAAGCTATGGGAGTGCTTGAGGTACCATTGACATGGGGTGCGTTAATGAGGGCAAAGCTATTGGAGTGTTTGAGGTACCATTGACATGGGGAGCGTTAATGAGGGCAAAGCTATGGGAGTGCTTGAGGTACCAATGACATGGGGTGTTTTAATGAGGGCAAAGCTATGGGAGTGTTTGCGATACCATACAGGTGACAATGCTTTGTGGTGGCAAAGCTGTGGGCGTGTTTGAGCTACCAATGTCATGGGGTGTTATAATGAGGGCAAAGCTGTAGGCGTGCTCGAGCTACCAATGTCATGGGGTGTTATAATGAGGGCAAAGCTGTAGGCGTGCTTGAGCTACCAATGTCATGGGGTGTTTTAATGAGGGCAAAGCTGTGGACGTGCTTGAGCTACCAATATCATTGGGTGTTTTAATATGAGGGCAAAGCTTAGGCTGTGTTTTTACTACCATCTGTGTGACATTTTTGTGAAGGCAAAGCTGTGGACGTGCTTGAGTTACCATACATGTGACATGCTTGGTGAAGGCAAAGTGCTTGAGTTACCATACCTGTGACAATGCTTTGTGAAGGCAAAGCTGTGGGAGTGCTTGAGTTACTATACATGTGACATGCTTGGTGAAGGCAAAGCTGTGAGAGCGCTTGAGTTACCATACATGTGACAATACTTTGTGAAGGCAAAGTGCTTGAGTTACCATATATGTGACATGCTAGGTGAAGGCAAAGTGCTTGAGTTACCATACATGTGACAATGCTTTGTGAAGGCAAAGCTGTGGGAGTGCTTGAGTTACCATACATGTGACAATGCTTGGTGAAGGCAAAGTGCTTGAGTTACCATACATGTGACAATGCTTTGTGCAGAGAAGGTGCCACTGTGGCAGCTGGGTGAGTGGTCAGTATTGCATGGTGATTAAACATGGACACACATACATGGCAATCTAAGTAAACCACACGTACCTCCGTCGAGCATGAATGTAACTGGAATCAAGAGTTGACGTTAACCAGGGGAAGCTTCTACATGTACCTACAGGCTTGACTGTCCAACTAAGGGATACACAGTGAGTGGCAGTCAATCCATCACAGCTACCAGTAACCCAGTCCGAACCAGACAAACCAGTAGCAGTGATCAAGTCCTACAGGTGGACTGACTGACAGATCAGCAGGTTGAGTGGATCTCAACATAATCGTGACAAAGTCCACACTCAGGAAATGTGTCTATGAAGGATCATCTCTAGGAACTTAGAATTCCCCCAAATCATCATGACAGTGAAGGATAAAAAAACACTTTGTACAGATGTTATGCAGGGTTATTTTTGATTAAACCATCCTATTGGGTCAATTACAACAATCCCATTGATCATATTGATTTGGTAAATAGCTGTCCAATTTTATTTTATAATTGATCTTTGAAAACATGAACATAAATTTAAAACTAATAACATGAATTTGAAAACAACAACATGAATTTGAAAACAGCAACAAGAATTTAAAAACAGCAACATGAATTTGAAAACAGCCAATAATGTTTCATAAAAATTCTCACTGAAAATGGTTCTTCCCTATCTACTCTCTGAAATATTAAATCAAAACTTAAATTCAAGTATCTTGTGTCTAAAACCTACGCTTAAAACCCTTCAAAACTTATTTTCAATAATTCTTGCATTTAATTTGGTAAACCTGCTGTAGGACACTTTGATGCTTGAATGTGATATAGTGTCAAATAGACTCAAATAGTGTCCAATAGACTCATATAGTGTCAAATAGATTTAAATAGTGTCAAATAGACACAAATAGAGTCAAATAGTGTCCATAACACAGCCAGCCATTTCTCTACATTACGGTTAATGACACATACCTCGCTGACTTTCTCCTGGTGTTTTGCCTTCAACTTGCCGATGTCTGCATTCAGTCTCTGGATGTTTTCATCTCGGACCAACACCTGGGATTCAAAGTTGAAATAGTGAACCTTAAAGGGCAAGTTCACACGGAAATGAACCTATTTTTCTTGTACTTTTTCCACATTAAAAGTATTAACCTAGTAGTGTCATAGACAAAAATATAAAAATATCACAATTAATTAACACATTTTTTGCATTAAAACGATTGATATTTTTAACATTTACCAAGTGTTCTATTTTCATAACAAAAACACCATGGCTTATGCCCCTTGCAATATGACTTCATTGGTGCCAATTGATAAACATTATGACGTCATCATGCTATGTTAGAGCCGCTTCACGTGGTGTAGGTACAGGTGTGTGATTCAAGCGTCTCAGATGCCAGCCAGCATAGTGTTATGCTGAGTCACCACTGCGCCGGGGTGTGTCGTAGGCCATGTTGTTTTACCGCAAACTGGTACTTGATATCTTTTGCGTTGAGAATAGACAGGGATCCAGTTGAATTGGCACCAATTACGTCATAATCTAAGGGGGATAACTCAGACCTGTTTAGCTCGAAAAACGAAGGCCTCATAACGGCATATCATTTTCACACTATTGTGAGCTTCCTACATTCACTGTGAAAAAAAATGAGTTTACATTTTCAAACACAGATATTAACTAATTCTAAAATTGTGTTTTGTTTAGAAAAAGAAAGAAAGTGATTTTTGTGTGTACACTTCCCCTTTAATGAGTTGAATTACTCTTAAGGGGGAGGTAAGCTTTAAAAGTGAGCCAGGTTGTAGAGGTTTAGTACTTAGGTTAGACCCATACGGACAGCCATGATGGTGTCAAACAGAGTGGATATTGGACTCGAACCTATGAATAGCGGATCCTGGCATGAGTACAGGAGACAACTTGGTGACCCTTACACAGAGGAACCTCTTGTAACATGAGGCCTTTGTTTAATTGGTTTGCGGATCCTCTGACCCAAAATACTGAGAAAATGAAAAAGTAATATAAATATTTTTTTTATTTTTTTTTTATCATTGCTAACCAGGTTAATGTTTGTACTAGAATGTAAGAAGTATTTCTGGAACCTTGTAATGCAGTAACAAGACTACTTTTCCATCAAAAGTTGCTACTTTGCATAAGGAATTGCTTCAGGCTTGTCATGTCAGATATTTGGTATTATAGATTTTTCCCTGAGCAGTACTTCATAATGACTTACGGATTATTGGATGTTTCCTACAGGTTGTTCGTTTTGGTCACTGCTTCATGATAGACATTGCTTTTCAGCAAGGAGCTTCCAAAAAAAATCTGTTTTTTACCCACAACACATTTTTTATTAGAACATCCACTGAACTTCTTTTTTGGGTAACACCTGAGCCTTTAATATTTTTTTTACTAAAAAAATAATTTGTTGACAGAAAAGCCAAGGATCCAACACTGAAGGATATCAGATGGTAAGACAGAAGCCTAAAGCTGCAAGATGTGTCGTCAAGGAGATGCTGTGATGCCTACCTTGTTGACCGTCTCCTTCTGCTGCCGCTGCAGCACCTCCACATCCCCGCGCAGCTGCTGGATTACGTTGTCCTTCGTGTCAATCTGATAACACCAACAACACCAGGTCACCACCAACACACGTTCACCACCAACACTAGGACCAACACACCTTCACCACCAACAATAGGACCAACACACATTCATCTCCAACACTAGGACCAACACGCATTCACCACCAACACTAGGACCAACACACGTTCACCACCAACACTAGGACCAACACACCTTCACCACCAACACTAGGACCAACACACCTTCACCACCAACACTAGGACCAACACACCTTCACCACCAACACTAGGACCAACACACCTTCACCACCAACACTAGGACCAACACACCTTCACCACCAACACTAGGACCAACACACCTTCACCACCAACACTAGGACCAACACACGTTCACCACCAACACTAGGACCAACACACCTTCACCACCAACACTAGGACCAACACACCTTCACCACCAACACTAGGACCAACACACCTTCACCACCAACACTAGGACCAACACACCTTCACCACCAACACTAGGATCAACACACCTTCACCACCAACACTAGGACCAACACACCTTCACCACCAACACTAGGACCAACACACCTTTACATCCAACACTAGGACCAACACACCTTCACATCCAACAGTAAGACCAACGCACGTTCACCACCAACACTAGGACAAACACACCTTCACATCCAACAGTAGGACCAACACACATTCACCTCCAACACTAGGACCAACACACGTTCACCACCAACACTAGGACCAACACACCTTCACCACCAACACTAGGACCAACACACCTTCACCACCAACACTAGGACAAACACACCTTCACCACCAACACTAGGACAAACACACCTTCACCACCAACACTAGGACCAACACACATTCACCACCAACACTAGGACCAACACACCTTCACCACCAACACTAGGACCAACACACCTTCACCACCAACACTAGGACCAACACACATTCACATCCAACACTAGGACCAATACACCTTCACCACCAACACTAGGACCAACACACCTTCACCACCAACACTAGGACCAACACACATTCACCACCAACACTAGGACCAACACACATTCACCTCCAACACTAGGACCAACACACATTCACCTCCAACACTAGGACCAACACACGTTCACCTCCAAAACTAGGACCAATACACCTTCACATCCAACACTAGGACCAACACACCTTCACCACCAACACTAGGACCAACACACATTCACCTCCAACACTAGGACCAACACACCTTCACATCCAACACTAGGACCAACACACGTTCACCTCCAACACTAGGACCAATACACCTTCACATCCAACACTAGGACCAACACACGTTCACCACCAACACTAGGACCAACACACCTTCACCACCAACACTAGGACCAACACACATTCACCACCAACACTAGGACCAACACACCTTCACCACCAACACTAGGACCAACACACCTTCACCACCAACACTAGGACCAACACACCTTCACATCCAACAGTAGGACCAACACACCTTCACCACCAACACTAGGACCAACACACGTTCACCAACAACACTAGGACCAACACACCTTCACATCCAACACTAGGACCAATACACCTTCACATCCAACACTAGGACCAACACACCTTCACATCCAACACTAGGACCAACACACCTTCACATCCAACACTAGGACCTCCAACACTGACAATCCATATTGACAAGCAAATTGGGCAAAAATTGGTAGTAGGTGAAATGGGTGAGAAAGAGAGAGATAGTGCGGTTTTACGCCACTTTTATCAATATTTCAGCAATATCACGATGGGGGAGACAAATTGGTAATTTGTAATATGTTATTATTGGCAATATGTTTAGTCATTGGATATATGTTTAGACATACACATGAAAAACAGAAAACAGCTGTTATGTTGCCACTGAAAATATTTTTGTAATCTTGTGATGTTTGCATTCATTATCTAGCCAAAATGTAAACATGCAAATTAATATAGATACTTTCTACATGGTCAGTGTATCAACAAACACATACTTCACATGCAGAATACATCAGAGGTGCAACTAGGACACTTTCTTAGCTAGGTAGGATGCGACTGCTGTAGAGCTGAAGCAACTTACTGTATGGCTGAAGTTGTCGACCTGAGCATTGATGGAAGTGACCTCTATGCTAAGTTCCCGGACCCTGTCCTCCAGGCGAGCCACCTCGTCCAGGTGAGCTACGTTCCGCTTCTTGGCCTCCTCCAGACTGGTCTCCAGGTTCTGCATCGCCGCCTTCTTCGTGTCAATCTGAACACAACAGTAGAGTGAGTGAGTGATGGAATGTTGCTGCGGGCGTCAGTGAGCGATATCACAGAAATCTGACAGACATATATTACAGTAGCCTCATTATTCCTGGAACACTCAGTGACAGAATGTTGCAGTATGCAAGACAGGGTTCGGCTGTTAGGAGTGACCTTGACCTTCAACATTCACCAATCATATGCCAGAACAGTTCCTTAAAGCAAAAATATGAGGTGCTACACATCTGAAGTCTCATTACCATGATTGTGAGTGAGTGAGTTAGGTTTAACCCCGCTTTTAACAGTATTCCAGTTATATCGAGGCGTGTCAGCTTAATGTGGGAGGAAAGCCCAAAGTGATGCAGGTCTCAGATGTTTACCAATTCAGTGAAACCCACGAGCACGGGTATGGTGCTGACAAACCTAGAAACATAATTGGGGCGAACCGGTATTCGAACCCACAATCATAGGTTTCTGGCGTGCCCAAGGGACGCAACTCTGCAAAGCGAATCGCGGCGCCTTAGACGACTGGGCCACCCGTGCCCCCAACAATACCATAATGCCAATACCATCTGATATATGATCAAATGATCAATAGTGTAACCTTGACATTCAACACAACCATGACATATGACAAGCGTTGACTTAGCCATTTAAATTAAATTTTCACTGTGATATTGTCTTATTTACTTGTGATTTAAACTAGAAAATTCCTGAGGTTTGAGCAATGTTTTGCGATGGGAACTCTTGTGGAACCTTGACTTTATATATAAGTCACAAAAAACTGATGCAACTGAGAGCCCTCCCTCGAGTTTTGGTTAAAAGTAGCAGTTATAAATACCCAAGTCATCATTCATACAAGTTTTGTTGATGCCTAATTCACCGAGTCACCTTGACCTTCAATGTCACCCAATTACATGTCAGAAAGGTTCCCCAGGGGTATATGAGAGCTATTACAGGAATGAAATCTCTTACATATTTTGGTTGTGAAAATTTCAAGCCAACACATCAAGCAGCCCACCTTATCATGTCCATAGGGGGCTCTAGGCCTAGACATGAAACAGGCACCAGATGACGGTACATTTCACGTCTTTACCTGGTTGAATCAAACCACAGGCTCAAGAAATGGTCCCAGTTCTGACGGACCACACTTATGACACTGCCAAAATATACAGAGACCTTTACACCTGCATTTAGGTTCGGGTGTACAGCAGTCAAAGTTAGGTGAGGTGAGGTGAAATGGGGTTTAACGTCGCGTCCAAGATTATTGCACTTATATAGCGACGTGCATGTACGTGTGTGTGTTTGTGTGGCTGCTTGTACTAGTCCGGACTGATGCCGATTTATAGTGCTAGCTCACTGAAATACCATGCCGCAGTTTAACATGAATACCCCACTCAGACACAGTATACTGACTCCGAGCCGACCAGTCCTTGTTTTAGCCCCTTAATGTCGAGCGCCAGACAGGGTAACAACAAGTACCATCTTTTAACCTCTTTTGATATGACGCGACCGGGGATCGAACCCCGGACCTTCCGCTCTTCAGACCACGGAGGCGGTCCAGTGAAAGTAAGACTAACTGGAACATGAATCATGGTACATACCTCATTATGTGCTGACCGAAGCTGTACCTTCAGTTGTTCGATCTCTCTGCTCATCTGGGACACCTGATGATGAAAAGGACAGACACATAACGTAAGTGAACAAGTGAATGGTGGATGGCTTCAAATAGTCAGCAATATCCCTATTACATCATAGTGTTGGTTGGTTGGTTGTTTAACGCCGCACTCAGCAATATTCCAGCTATATGACGGCGGTCTGTGAGTGAGTGAGTGAGTATGGTTTTACGCCGCTTTTAGCAATATTCCAGCAATATCACGGCGGGGGACACCAGAAATGGGCTTCACACATTGTACCCATGTCGGGAATCGAACCCGGGTCTTCGGCGTGACGAGCCAACGCTTTAACCACTAGGCTACCCGACCGCCCCCGGCGGTCTGTGAATAATCAAGTCTGGACCAGACAATCCAGTGATTGACATCATGATCATCATTCCACGCTATTGGGATACGATGACATGCATCAACCAAGTCAGCAAGTCTGACCACCTGATCCCGACAGTCACCTCTTACGACAAGCATAGTCGCCTTTTACGGCTAGCATGGGTTGCTGAAGACCTATTCTAACCCGGATCTTCACAGGTCTACATCATAGTGGGATATAAAGACCATAGAGCATTGGCCAGGCAAACCACTGGTTGATAGTGTGAGCACATGCATCATCCATTGTGACCATCTGATCCACACATGTTCCTTCAAGAATTATGTTTAGTACCCCCCCCCTAGGGTTGGGCATTGAAGGTCTAAAGTGTATCACAATATTTTGCAACGCACAAGGCTGCATTGCGATATGTATCACGATACATTGTATAATTCTAAATTCTTCATTCAGATCAATCTGATACACTAAGGTGTAAACTGAAGTTCATAAATGGAACAAAACAAGATGCTGGAGTGAGTGAGTGAGTGAGTTTGATTTTACGCCGCTTTTAGCAATATTCCAGCAATATCACGGCGGGGGACACCAGAAATGGGCTTCACACATTGTACCCATGTTGGGAATCGAACCCGGGTCTTCGGCGTGACGAGCAAACGCTTCAACCACCAGGCTACCCGACCGCCCCCACAAGATGCTGGAACAACATGATGTTTACTCATTCAATAAATACACAGCCATCTTGGAGCCCTGGATGCCCGCTCCTGGGCAGTGAAGGCTTTTGGCAAGTATATAACATTAAACACATGATAACAACCCATATTTGAAATCAGCTGATATATTGAGCATGAAAAAATGATATTGTGATATGTACTGTGGAAAGAATGAATCTCAATTTACCAATATACCGGTAATACCTCGCAACCCTAGAACCCCCAATTATCTCCACACGGGGAAACAAGCAATAAGGTCGTTATCAGAAAATGAAGTACCATGACTTCTTTCCTCTGTACTTATGTGGTGTTGATTCAAAAGAATTGGGGTTTAACGTCGCGTCCAAGATTATTGCACTTATATAGCGACGTGCATGTACGTGTGTGTGTGTTTGTGTGGCTGCTTGTACTAGTCCGGACTGATGCTGATTTATAGTGCTAGCTCACTGAGATACCATGCCGCAGTTTAACATGAATACCCCACTCAGACACAGTATACTGACTCCGAGCCGACCAGTCCTTGTTTTAGCCCCTTAATGCTGAGCGCCAGACAGGGTAACAACAAGTACCATCTTTTAACGTCTTTTGGTATGACGCGGTGGGGGAGGGAACCCCGGACCTTCCGCTCTCCGGGTGGATGATTCTGAGGAAATAATTATCAACACCAAACGTATGGTGTATTTCCACTGGGAAGGCACAGAGTTTAACATAGAAGCTGTGTCCAGTCACTGAAGCTCACCTTCTCCTCGTATCTACTGTTGACTTCCTGTAGACTGAGCTGTTCCATCTTCAGCTTCTTGATGGCTTCCTCACGACGCTTCACCTGCAGGACAATAGTTTGTTTATTTGTTTGTTTGTTGTTTAACGCCACACTCAGCAATATTCCAGCTATATGACAGCGGTATGTAAGTAATAGGATCTGGACCAGACAATTCATGTTGATATCATGAACATCGATCCACGCAATTGGGATGCCATGACATGCATCAAGCAAGTCAGCGAGCCTGACCACCCGATCCCATTCGTCACCTTTTACGACAAGCATGGGTTGGTGTAGAGCTATTCTAGCCCAGATCTTCACGGGCCAAGGACAATGGAGATACATGACAACTCTCCACCTGCCTCCACATCTACACAGTGAAGGCCAGCATGCGGGTCAATACAACACATGCCCAGTAACAGCCAAAAGGTATTGCACAACACCGGTATTTTTCCAATTGTCAAGGTTTAACACTGAGCCTGTTTAGATAAAAAATGATAATAATAATAATAATAATAATAATAATAATAATAATAATAATAATAATGATAATAATAATAATAACAATAATAATAAAAAAATAAAAAAATAAATAAAAATAATAAGTGCATTTATAATGCGCCAGATTCCATTCATTAAGTGGATGCTCAAAGCGCTACACTATTATTACCCTGGTCAATGGATCTGTGAGCACACGATTTTCATTCTCAGCTCCCTGGGGAGTATACAACCGAAGCTGCCTGTGAGGCGCTGGAAGGTTAACAGCCACATTACCATCACATCCTACCGGGTACATGCAGTTAGCCAGTTACATCTACTAATTTCAGTTTGAAATGTAGTGTGTGTGTACCCACCTCAGTGTTGAGTACATCCTGTTCACTCTGAGCGTTGATGGCGAAGGCCTGTATCCGGGCCTCGAGGCGCCCGTTCTCCTCCACGGCCTCCTTGTACAACTCCTTGGCGTGGGACAGGTCCTGGGACAACTGTTGAAGAGTTATCTCCTTCCTTGACAACTACAACATAGAAGGAAGATATGATTACATTTCTTGATGTCAGATTTTGCAGTCATACGCTAATCATAAACAAGCATGAAACACTCATATCCCCTGGAAATATGACATGTCCAGCTGTGTGCAAGGCAAGAAGTACTGTCCGTTTTTTTAAAGTTATTTTCTGGCAAGGAGCACTACCGCCATTTTCATGCTAAGTCAAAGTCATTGAAAAGGAAACTTGAATGATAAACTTTCAAAAAATCCCAAACTATTTAAGGCACCAGTTCACATCTAGACCTACACTATAGACCTATCTATGTGCCAAGATTGTTTAAGTTATCTCTCACGATTTTTTAGTTCTGCTCTGGAAACGAAACTTGATGGATTGAAGGATTGAAGGATGGAAAGGTGGAAGGATGGAAGGACGGACGAACAGCACCCATTCCCATATCCCCTTCCACTTCAAGACGGGGGATAAAATTTTTAAACATTTCTACAAAGGATTCGTAAACTAGTTACTCATCCAAGGACCTGTATCTTTGACGTTTTTTGTTTACTATCTCTGTAAATACACAATACAAGGGGTCATCTTTTTAAGTGCTTGTCCTGAACATTCAAGTCCTTTAAAATATATAATTCAGCAGTACAGTGATAGAACAATATTTTCATAACCCTTCTTCTTCAAAGCATGTCTTCGTGATATGACCACCTGTTTCTATAACGGCCACCCATCCCCACAATAACAGCTAGTAACTTGAAGCCAAGCAGTACAAGACTTCATGAATCCAAACATCAGTTCACTCACACTGTCCTCCAATTTGCGCCTGTCCTCGGCAACATTCATGAGATCAATGTCGGTCTTCTGCAGCGTCGTCTCCTTGTTGGTGAGCTCATCCTGGATCTCATGTAGCTGGCGATGGACTCGGCTGATCTGCTCGTCTCGCGACATCAGCTGTAGGAAAGAGAGGATTAAAGTCACTTTGTTTCCAACTTACCGAGGCAAGAGAGTTCACCGACTGTAAAAGTCGAGTTTCAACCCTTCCTGAATAAGGCCTGAATTTCTGGGTTTGATCATAGTGCCACCAGTGGCTATTACAAATTATGTCCATTCTATGTCCCTCCTATTGACCAATCAGATTCCACCTCTCATATCACTTGAATTAGCTCCAAACAAAGTGGCAGCCGAGTGATCTGATCTGAGTGATGATCAAGGTCTTTATTGTAATAAAACGTCTTACTTTGTGAAGTGCATCAAATCATGTGAACACCTTGATAAAAATCATGAAAAGATTTGGAAAATATCTGTTGCTGCTGGTACACATGCTTTGCACGGCAGTGTACAAACCAGATGTTGATTTTGTTACGTGATTTTCATTGGACTATGCATAGATTAGTTAGTCCAGCCAAAATATAACTCCATAATTCAATGGATTCCAGATAATCTGAGTTTTCCATACCCTCCTCCGGTCGACCCAACACACTGACAGTGATAGTGCTGTAGTCCACGGTTGTCACTGATCTGACTATGGAAGTTGTTACCCCTGCCTATTAGGGTTGGGACGAGTCCAAATTTACTACCTGGGTATCCACCACGCTATTACCCGACCCTACCCAGGTACCCGCTATATGTCTCAAGACTTGGGTGTAAAATGTGCGATTGGGAATAATTTTACCGTAGCCCTGGTAAAATGTATTTAGATGCATGTATAAACCAATCTGGTCATGCATACACTGAAGTTGACTGAAGTTTTATTTTTATTCAAACCTATAAAGGTCAGAAGGAATGTGTGCATAGTCAGAAAGAAATGGGAACATCAGTGACTTGTAGTGTAACCATAGATATATCACGTGACTAACCACAGGTCCGGGTAGTCCTGTGGGTACCAGGGCCCTACTCAGTACCCATCCGACCCGAGTACCCGAGTTACCCGTCCCAGCCCTACTGCCTATAGCAATATTCCAGCTCTATCACAATTCAAAGCACCAAGGTGAGGTGAGGTGAAATGGGGTTTAACGTTGTGTCTGTTATGTTTTTGCCTCATTTTCATAAACAACAAGATCATACAGCTTGGGTCCCATCTTTACTTGTTGATAAGATTACAGAAGTGAAATCGAGAGCGCGTCAATAGACGTCACTCAACATATGTGACGTCATTACTCTAAGCCAACCGCAAAAAGGCCACGTGAGGATGCAGAAGTAATTAGCATAAACAACAGTCCAAGATTATTGCACTTATATAGCGGTGTGTGTGTGTGTGTGTGTGTGTGTGTGTGTGTGTGTGTGTGTGTGTGTGTGTGTGTGTGTGTGTGTGTGTGTGTGTGTGTGTGTGTGTGTGTGTGTGTGTGTGTGTGTGTGTGTGTGTGTGTGTGTGTGTGTGTGTGTGTGTGTGTGTGTGTGTGGCTGCTTGTACTAGTCCGGACTGATGCCGATTTTTAGTGCTAGCTCACTGAGATACCATGCCACGGTTTAACATGAATACCCCACTCAGACACAGTATACCGACCAGTCCTTGTTTTAGCCACTTAATGCTGAGCGCCAGACAGGGTAACAACAAGTACCATCTTTGAACATCTTTTGGTATGACGTGGCTGGGGCTCGAACCACGGACCTTCGCTCCCCGGGCAGACGCTCTACCACTAGACCACGGAGGCGGTCTCAAAGCACCAAGACTATGCAACAGACTGATGCAAGGGTCACATTATGAGTGAATGCTTTCAGCAAAAGTGAATGTTTTCACGGGTGCCACCATTGGAGCAGGACAACGAACACCCAGTATCATCATTACTTGATAGTAATTCATCAACCCATTCATGAAAAAGTTGGAATTGTATAATGGCCTTTGCTTTTAGATGAGATTTTTTATGATTCTAGTAGTGGTTTGGTTGCTTGTATTTACACTGTATTAGCAACATTAGTTATATCCAGTAAACGGCATCTGAACAGACTCAAACCTATGACCTAGAATCAGACCTAGAGCTATGCACTTTGCAGCTTTGTATTTATTTGTTTGTTTGTTTCTTGTTTATCGACGCACCCGGCAATATTCCAGCTATATGACGGCCATCTGTAAATAAATATTTGAGTCTGGACCAGACAATCCAGTGTTTGATATCATGAGCATCGTTCCATGCAATTGGGATACAGTTGTAAGTCTATGATAAAGCATGAGAGTAACTCTCACCTTAGTGCTACAATCGCTTTGTTGAACGGACCCCTTGCTACCAGCCATCTCCATGACGTCTAATCTATTCCTATCATCCTCCACCAGCGTGTGTACAACTGCACCTCCTAAAGCTATGTGACAGTGTTTGTTTGTTTATTTATTTTTTAACACCACCCTCAGCAATATTCCAGCTATATGACAGCGGTCTGTAAATAATTGAGTCTAGACCAGACAATCCAATGTTTGATATCATGAGCATCGTTGCATGCAATTGAGATACAATGACATGCATCAACCAAGTCAGCGAGCCTGATCACCCAATCCTGTTTGTCAGCCCTTTACGACAAGCACAGTCGCCTTTTATGGCAAGCATGGGTTGCAAATTTGCAGCTTTGTACTAAAGCCGATCTCCAATTGACCCCAATGTCACCCCGCCCAGACATACCTGCCCCTCGTTCTGGGAGAACCTCTCGTGAAGCACGTTGAGGTCGGTCTTGAGGCGCATCACCTCCTCATCCTTGTCGGCCATCTCGGACTTGAACATGGTCTCCTGCTGGGAGGCCCCCAGGTCTCGCTCCTGCACCTCCGTCTGGAGGCGGTCAATCTGGAGCAGGACAGAGAGCTTACTGTAACACATTCCTAGAACTACAATATTACCAGAAGGAAACACCATGGTAGTGTCTGTTCTACACATCAGCAGCAACACTACAGCTATACCATGGCATACTCTGTGACAAGCATAGTGTACTGGGGATGTGACAAGCATGGGGTACTGGAGATGTACTCTGTGACAAGCATGGGGTACTGGAGATGTACTCTGTGACAAGCATGGGGTACTGGGGATGTACTCTGTGACAAGCATGGGATACTGGGGATGTACTCTGTGACAAGCATGGGGTACTGGGGATGTACTCTGTGACAAGCATGGGATACTGGGGATGTACTCTGTGACAAGCATGGGATACTGGGGATGTACTCTGTGACAAGCATGGGGTACTGGTGACGTGACAAGCATGTGATACTGGGGATGTACTCTGTGACAAGCATGGGGTACTGGAGATGTACTCTGTGACAAGCATGGGGTACTGGGGATGTACTCTGTGACAAGCATTGGATACTGGGGATGTACTCTGTGACAAGCATGGGATACTGGGGATGTACTCTGTGACAAGCATGGGGTACTGGTGACGTGACAAGCATGTGATACTGGGGATGTACTCTGTGACAAGCATGGGGTACTGGAGATGTACTCTGTGACAAGCATGGGGTACTGGGGATGTACTCTGTGACAAGCATTGGATACTGGGGATGTACTCTGTGACAAGCATGGGATACTGGGGATGTACTCTGTGACAAGCATGGGGTACTGGTGACGTGACAAGCATGTGATACTGGGGATGTACTCTGTGACAAGCATGGGGTACTGGAGATGTACTCTGTGACAAGCATGGGGTACTGGGGATGTACTCTGTGACAAGCATGGGATACTGGGGATGTACTCTGTGACAAGCATGGGATACTGGGGATGTACTCTGTGACAAGCATGGGGTACTGGGGATGTACTCTGCGACAAGCATGGGGTACTGGTGACGTGACAAGCATGTGATACTAGGGATGTACTCTGTGACAAGCATGGGCTAATGGGGATGTGACAGGCATGGTGTACTTGGGATGTGACAAGAATGGTGTACTTGGGATGTGACAAGCATGGTGTACTTGGGATGTGACAAGCATGGTGTACTTGGGATGTGACAAGCATGGAGTACTGGGGATGTACTCTGTGACAAGCATGGGGTACTGGGGATGTACTCTGTGACAAGCATGGGATACTGGGGATGTACTCTGTGACAAGCATGGGGTACTGGGGATGTACTCTGTGACAAGCATGGTGTACTGAGGATGTGACAAGCATGGGATACTGGGGATGTACTCTGTGACAAGCATGGGGTACTGGGGATGTACTCTGTGACAAGCATGGTGTACTAGTGACTCACTCTCTGACAAGCATGGGGTACTGGTGACGTGACAAGCATGGGGTACTTGGGATGTACGCAGTGACCTACCTCCCTGGCTTGGGCAGCGTATCGACTCTGCATCTGCTGCAACTCCCTCTCCAACTCATCCATCTTCAGCTGGGTGTCCTGGGTCTGGTGGACACATGCAGTGATTACATGCAGTGATTACATGTAGTGATTACATGTAGTGATTACATGCAGTGATTACATGCAGTGATTACATGCAGTGATTACATGTAGTGATTACATGCAGCGATTACATGCAGTGATTACATGCAGTGATTACATGCAGTGATTACATGCAGTGATTACATGCAGCGATTACATGCAGTGATTACATGCAGTGATTACATGTAGTGATTACATGTAGTGATTACATGCAGTGATTACATGCAGTGATTACATGCAGTGATTACATGCAGTGATTACATGCAGTGATTACATGCAGTGATTACATGCAGTGATTACATGTAGTGATTACATGCAGTGATTACATGCAGTGATTACATGCAGTGATTACATGCAGTGTTCATTACAACTTCAGGCACGTTTAGCATAGGGAGTAACTTTCCACATATATTGAATATTTTGCAAGAACCCGTAACAGATTTCCTGCCTGAACACTAACTCCCTACTGTTTAATGAAGGTTCTCCTCCCAGAGGAAAGAAACACTATTCCCAGTACTGTAGCAATGGCATCACATACACACAGACACTATATTCTTTCCCACAAACTAGGACCCCTGACTGTCACCAGCCTTGTGCAGTGAGTAAGGTTATGTTCTCAGCCATGACCCAATTCAGGACTAGATGTATTTATTTCGTCCATGACCTACAATGGCTCTAGATGTTTCAATTTCGTAAATGACCAAGCTTAGCACTAGATGTTTCGGTCTCGTCCACGACCCACCTCATCACTAGATGTTTTGATTTCTCCCATGACCTACAACGGCTCTAGATGTTTCAATTTTGTAAATGACCTGCCTCAGCACAAGATGTTTCAGTCTCGTCCACGACCCACCTCAGCACTAGATGTATTGATTTCGTCCACGACCTACTTCGCCACTAGATGTTTGAATCACGTAAATGACCAACCTCGGCACGAGATGTTTCGGTCTCGTCCATGACCCACCTCAGCACTAGATGTATTGATTTCATCCACGACCTACTTCGCCACTAGATGTTTTAATCCATAAATGACCAACCTCGGCACGAGATGTTTTGGTCTCGTCCATGACCCACCTCAGCACTAGATGTATTAATCTCGTCCATGACCCACCTAGGCACTAGCTATTTTGACCTCGCCAATTACCTACCTTTGCACTAGCTATTTTGATCTCATCCTTGAGTTGCTTGACAACCTCTCCTCTGTGTTGTGCTGTTGAGATAGCCTCTCGGAGTTTGTCATCAATCTCACAGTTTTCATTGCGGAGTTTGACAATTGCATCATGTCTCTCGGACACCTGTTGATCACAGGATTAGTTCAAAACATTAAACAAAGTACCTATAACACACTTAATGACAGACCTGTTACACACTTAATGACAGTGCCAATGCTTTCAATGTCAAACTAAAGAAGCTGTCTTCCACGACCTACTCTATGACATGATGTACAAGGAGAGGTGATAGGGGTTTAATGCTGCTGTCAAGATTATGGCACTGATACAGCGACATGCATGCATATGTGTATGAGTGTATGTGTGTGTGGCTGCTTGTACTAGCCAGGACTAATGCTGCTTATATAGTGCTTGCCCACTAAGATACTATGCTGCAGTTTAACATGGATACCCCACTCAGACACAGCATACTGACTCCGAGCCAACCAGTCCTTGTTTTATCCCCTTGATGTCGAATGTCAGGCAGGGTAAAAACAAGTGCCATATTTAAAAGGTTTGACGTGGCCGGGAAAAAAACATTGACCTTTCGCTCCCCCGGGTGGACGCTCTATTCACTTGACCACTCGATGTACAAATCTTTATCTTTATCTTCATTTTCTGATGACCCAGATCACAATCTGCACTTATTTGTTTTGTTATTTTACAAGGTGTAGTTACCCAATTGTAAAGCTTCAAGGCAAAATAGCAATCAATCATTTTCAGAAATGGGCTACGATCTTTGCTACCAAACCTGTCAAACTTTGCTGTCAATTCTTGCAACCAAAATTATTAAGCCTGAAAATGAAAAAAGTCTACCAAAAAATAGTCTATAATAGAGCTGTTACTAAAGCTAATGCAAGCCGCATCAACGCTATCCCAAGCATTATAAATGCTCTACAACCCTGACCCTGTCCTTGACCTTGACCTGTCAAACTCACCTCAGAGGTCAGGGCATCACGAGTATCTTTGGATGAGTTTTGTAGTCGTTGTAGACTGGCGGTCAATTTGTTGACCTGGGGAGTAGAGGGCAGGGAACGGTCAGAGGTGGACTGAACAACTCTAAAACTTGACGCCATGCTTAGTAAATTTGGGCATATTTTTTCAAAAAGATATCTTCATCAAGTACCAAACAGACAATACAAACGAATACGGGGTTTGCGCACGAGAGCCAGGGGAAAGAGAGCTACATAAGGGAGGCAACTCAAGAGTCCATATTAACACGAGTGAGTATGACAGAGATTAACATAATGTGGGATGGAAAATCGAAAAGCAAATGCTTTTTTTACTTATGGTTCGTCCATTTTACCATGAAAATGGTGTCTCCAGGAATATTCATAATTTTAATTCAGAGCTACAAATTTAGATGCATCAAGATATAATTGAAGATAAAGTTCCTAAAAGTGTCACATATAACTCAATTTAAAAAAATAAAAAAATAATGACTTGATACAGTCTAGAAGGGGAGACAGTAACCACTGCAGGGGAACACAGAGAGCAAGGTCATGCAGGATACGGCACAAGGAACGAGGGAGGTGGATACCATTAGCTACACATGGTCAAGGAATGTCAAGGTCAAGCAGCACACAGCTACAACACACGACAGACAAACCAAGGGCCTGTTCCACCAAGCGAGCATAGGGTTAAGACAACTGTTATTCCCACTGGCTTACTAAAGTCGTAGCGCTATAATCGCTTAGTGGAAAAGGCCCAGGTCACAACAAACTTAGGTTCAGGACAACCACAGAGTGCACACTAACAGTGTTCTAAATGAATGTCGAAAAGTGATTGGTTTTTGTTTGGTTTGTTGTTTAACGCCGCACTCAGCAATATTCCAGCTATATGACGGCGGTCTGTAAATAATCGAGTCTGGACCAGACAATCCAGTGATTGATATAATGAGCATCGATCCCAGCAATTGGCATCGATGACATGTATCAACCAAGTCAGAGAGCCTGACCACCCGATCCCGTTCGCCTCTTACGACAAGCATAGTCGCCTTTTACGGCAAGCATGGGTTGCTGAAGACCTTTTCTACCCCGTAATCTTCATGGGTCTGAAGAGTCCTTGTCACAATGGTTGCGATAGCTGTTGCTGTAGTGTTGAATCTAGGAATGCCCTTAATGCAGAACTGTCAGCTATTGGGTTGTGACAAGGATTCCTCTCGTGTTTAAAGTCTGAAGAGTCCTAGTGTTAAAATTTAAACATTTAGTCCTGACTGGTTTCAAAATTGTTCAAAAACTATGTCAGATAACTTCACATAGTTAGGACCACCTTTAAGTTCGAACACTGATCATTGATAATCTGTAGCTTCATCAATCAAGTGAACAGAAATCATTTGTTGACATTTGAGGTTTGTTGCGGCCTGGGTTGACTGTACAAGCAAGCTAGAGACTCATCATGGCCGTATGTATCAGAATACTGGCATACAAAAATATTTAACCTGACGTTTCATAATTCAATAAATGTTACACATAACTTTCCAACATGATATACCGGGTCTCACTTGCACATAGCGATCTTAGCGCTAAGATGATCGTAACTCCCATGCTTTAACATAGGCTTACAATAGTCGTAGCGCTAAGATCCCTTTGTGCAAGTGGACCCAGGACTCAATTCTAAACACAAATACTGACACTAACTGATATTCAAACTACCAACACATCCAGGATTTGACAAGGGCGTTGAACATATTACTTGAGGGCTTGTGTCCACAGTCTAGACTCTAGTGCTCAACTAGGATCAGAGTTGCCATCTCTCACAAATCCTTCAGCACGGATGAGTGTCTTTATAGGCATTTTGAAGTTGGACGTACCAACTTCTTTATTATACATACAAAATGTGTGGGGCTACTTCTTGCCCAATCCCTTGAAATGTGTACGTATAATAAAGTGAGTGAGTGAGTGAGTATGGTTTTATGCCGCTTTTAGCAATATTCCAGCAATATCACGGCGGGGGACACCAGAAATGGGCTTCACACATTGTACCGATGTCGGGAATCGAACCTGGGTCTTCGGCGTAACGAGCGAACGCTTTAACCACTAGGCTACCCGACCGGCCCTCGTATAATAAAGAAGTTGTTATCCATAACAATCCTTATCATAGTCCTTCAGCAGCAACTTTTCATAAACTGAACTGGAATTTGTGGCATAGCTTAGCATGTTTAGATAAAGATTTTTGTCTTGAATGTGAGAGTGAGTGAGTTGGGTTTAACACTGCTTTGAATAGTATTCCAGTTATATCACGGAGTGTCATCTTAATGTGGGAGGAAATCCCGAAAGTGATGCAGGTCTTAGACATTTACCACTTCGGTGAAACCCACGAGCACGGGTATGGTGCTGACAAACCTAGAAACATAATCGGGGCAAACCGGGATTTGAACCCACGATCAAAACAAGTACTGGCATGCCTAAGGGACGAACCCTGCACAGCGAATTGTGGCGCCTTATACAACTGGGGCACCCCTATTGATCTTCAATGGTACATAAGCAGGTCCCTGATCACTGATCAGCAAGGATACACAGTGGTACATGAGATTGTGTGAAAAATATGTGATAAACACGCCAAAAAATAAAACTTCACACAAAAACTGTGAATCAGAAATCATTCAAAGTATCCTTACATCTGCATGTGATTTGTGCAAAATAAAATGAAACAGCTCAAAATATGTGTGCCAAATTTGAAAAACTTCAACTTACAAGAACTGATTTGGAATTCTGAGGACACAATAACTAACACAAATCACAACCTTATCTGGCTGCACTGACATTACAAATAAATCCCCCTCTACCAGGACAGAACAGTCCAGGGTCCTGTTCCACAAAGTGGTCTTAGCGCTAAAATGATCGTAACTCCTATTCTAAAACATAGGCTTACAACAGTCGTAAGTCCATGGTCGCTTTGTGGAACGTGGCCCTGGGCTCTGTTCCACAAAGGTGATCGCAATTCCCATACTTTAACATAGGCTCACAACATTCTTAGCGCTAAGATCGCTTTGTGGAACGGGATGAAAAGCAAGGTGGAGGATAAGCGGACAATAGGTTGGCCCATATGCTTAGCACTGTGTTGAAGATGTCCTGTTCCATCAATGAGTATTCTACATCCGGGTAAGCTACCATACTAATAACATAGGGTAAAGCAACATTCATTTGGGTAAGCAGGCTCTATTCTATAATAGCTACATCACATATTAAAAAGCATTAGGACAAGTCTTCACAGAGATTCATTACCATGTATTATAGCTAAAACGGATAGAATGATCATTAAACCGCCCGCATGTTATCAGAAATGAGCGGGCCACTGTAACTTGATAATGCCCTCATATTGCTTGACGACGGGCCATTATCATGCCGTTGTTAGGTGAAGTCATAGGACAGGCATAGGTGACGTCACGTTCAATAGTGAATTCATCTGGTTTGTTCTAGGACGTATCCATATTTGTAAAAGTGGGTCAGTGACATTTGTGTTGATTGCAGTAAATGTTTCAAACCTGATATTGTTGTTTCTTTTTATTTGATAGAAAATTCCATCCATTTTAGCTATAATAACGGTAACGCTATTTTTCAGGGCATTATCATTTTCAGAAGCCCGAGGTCTTCAATTAACTGCCTGACAAAGGATGGCAGCCTAAAACTTTTAGTAAAAGACTGAGCATCTTTCACTCAAGTGACATAAGCAGTATATAGAACTACATAAAATTAACATACAACTGTAGGCATGCATTGTTGGGAAGCTATTCATTCAAACCTAACATAAATATGGCTACAGGCAGTAAGGTAAGCAACACTGGGTATGGCTACAAGCATTAGGGTAAGCAGCTCTGAGCGGAGCTCTCCGCTATCAGCTTGGGAGCACAAGAGAAACCATCTGGAACAAAATTCTCCACTAACAGGCATCACTGAACTTCTCAAAGCAATGGGGTAGAGCTTCAAGCATTAGGGTAAGCAACACTGAGCAGAGTTCTGACAGACAGGGATCATAGGCATCACTTCACCAAGCATGCTCAGCTCCACATATACTGGTAAACAAACAATGGGGTAGGCAACAAGCATTCAGACCTGTCAACCCTCCCACATTTTGCGGGAGACTCCCGCAATTTGATGAAATCTCCCAGTCTCCCGCAAGATGGACTATTTCTCCCGCAAAACAGAATTCTTCATTATTTAAAAAAATCGCCTCATTGTCCCGTGAGTGAAAACAATGAACGGGAAGTTTGCGTCCTGATCTGTCCGGTAGGCTCCCGGATTAGCGACCCTTATCACAGCCACCCGCAGGGGGGCCCAGATGGGCCTTTGTCCAGTAATCAACTGGTAATTAAATTCATATGGTGAACGATTGAACAATGTAAACTGTTAAGACAACTCGGATAGTCCTAACAGGTGCCTGAAGGGTTGAACTTGAAATGAAAAATCAGCCAAGTATTCATCACTTCATGAAATGAACTGTTGTCTTCATGTTCTTAGCGTGTTTATTCTTCCATAATTTAAGAACGTAGATACATATGGCCAGTCCAGTTATACATGACTTTATTGGTTATCAGATTTGTCAGAAACTTTGTTAAAACATCAACATACCTCAAAGTTACGTCATTGAACTCTTGGAAATGAAAACAAAATATGTCCTGCAAGCGCCGTCTTCAGAAACAACACTATGCGTGATTGGTTGATTCGGTAGTCGAAATAACAATGAGTTACACGATCAGGCTTCCTCACAGCAGGATTTCAAAGTCAAAGTTTAAAGTGAAACTTATAAATTTCCCTTTGACTGACATCGTGACTTGTGTGCACAGAAAATATCAAAACAGAACTTTATCAAATTTTGCGAGAATGTATCATGTGATTATTTTACACGATTTGATTGGCTAATAGTTTGCTTGCGTCCCAGATCTGCAATCTAATGTGCATACAACAGTACTAGTCAACCAATGAGATTAATACACGTCAAGGTCAGAAAGGTCAACAACGACAACGAGACTCATTTCATTCATAAATTGTAGTAAAAGGTAATAGTACTTCCAAATATGGCATACATTTCTTGGAATGGAATAACGTGAACATTTCTAGGAAATTTAAGAAGCGAAGTAATGGGACTGTCAACAGACTACCGCAGACAGAAAAAAACAGTATATCTTATTGAAACTAAGGGCGATGATGTTGCGTCAGGATAAATGCATTTGATATTTCTTTGGCGAATTTTGTAACCAACATCGCGCCAAATACTCAGAAAACCTGCATCGTAACGAAGCCTGACAACTGGTCGGATTGAACACGTCGTCAACTGGTCAAGCTACTGATTGTGAAATTTCAATATCTGTTTGCGTTTATCTGAGATGATCTTTGAACGAAAGTTATATGGGTAGATTGTGCTGGGTTTATTTTTGGAGGAGGAAAATGCAAACGGAAATTAAGCAAGCTGTACGTATAAGAAACTTATTGATTATTTATTGTTTCAAAATATTTGGTTTTCTTTGTAACATTATTAAAAATAAAAGTTGGAAATTATCTTATCTTCACTATCTTAAAAATCTCCCCCTTTGGAGGCAAATCTCCCCCATTTTGAAGTCAAATCTCCCACATTGTCATGATGAGGGGTTGACAGGTCTGAGCATTAGGGTAAGCAACACCAAGCAGAGCTCTCTGCTAACAGACAGGGAGCACTATTGCAAGCATCTAGAACAGAGCATGACAGCACTGTCCCGGTACCTGTGTCTGCGCCTCCGAGCTCTGGCTCCTTAGGGTTTGGATTTCCCCCTCTAACCTGGTCACCTTGTTTCTCAGTCCACTGGCCTACAGCACAACACATTACATGCTTTACCGCCTTCACAACGGGAGCAAACGTCAGTGTAGAAAATTACAATCTAATTGTTTTTTCTATATAATAAGTATGTATAGATTTACTCTTCAAAACCACAGGTTGAGTGGTTGGAATAAAACTGAAACAAAAACTACAAAAATATTCAATTTCATCCACAGGATGAACAGAACAAAAAGTGGAATCCTTGTTGCTTTGATTATTTCTTTAATGAGAGTATGATCCATTCAATCTAGTTAAGAGTGATTATTTTCACTGACATTTCTCCACAGACTGGACAGAAAGAAAAAAGTCATCTCTTAGATATTTCTCTCCTTTCATATTTTTACAATTATGACAGATCTGCATTCCAAGTACAATAAAATCTTGCCAAGTGATTTGTTTGTTCCAAGCACAGCTAATGTACTCGGTGAGATTTGTTAAAGCTTTCAATGTTTCTCCTACCTCATTGTCACCATCATCAAGTTGACGTCTCAGATGGCTGATCTCATCTTCCTGAGCCTTCATACGCGTCTCGTAGCGATGCATCTGTAACACAATGACACAATGACACAGTGAGACAATGAACTGACTCCACTCCTAGCATTCTCCAACCTGTCTCTGTCGGATATGACACAATGAACTGTCTTCCACTGCCCTTGTCAGATGTAACACAATGACAACCGTCAGTATGAACTGTCTCACAGTCAGATGTAACACAATGACAACAGTCAGTATGAACTGTCTCAGTCAGATGTAACACAATGACAATGACAACAGTCAGTATGAACTGTCTCAGTCAGATGTAACACAATGACAACCGTCAGTATGAACTGTCTCAGTCAGATGTAACACAATGACAACAGTCAGTATGAACTGTCTCAGTCAGATGTAACACAATGACAACAGTCAGTATGAACTGTCTCAGTCAGATGTAACACAATGACAACCGTCAGTATGAACTGTCTCAGCTAGATGAACACAATGACAATGACAACAGTCAGTATGAACTGCCTCAAATGTAACACAATGACAACAGTCAGTATGAACTGCCTCAAATGTAACACAATGACAACAGTCAGTATGAACTGCCTCAGTCAGATGTAACACAACGACAACAGTCAGTATGAACTGCCTCAGTCAGGTGTAACACAATGACAACAGTCAGTATGAACTGTCTTAGTCAGATGTAACACAATGACAACAGTCAGTATGAACTGCCTCAGTCAGATGTAACACAATGACAACAGTCAGTATGAACTGTCTCAGTCAGATGTAACACAATGACAACAGTCAGTATGAACTGTCTCAGTCAGATGTAACACAATGACAACAGTCAGTATGAACTGTCTTAGTCAGATGTAATACAATGACAACAGTCAGTATGAATTGTCTCAGTCAGATGTAACACAATGACAACAGTCAGTATGAACTGTCTCAGTCAGATGTAACACAATGACAATGACAACAGTCAGTATGAACTGCCTCAAATGTAACAAAATGACAACAGTCAGTATGAACTGCCTCAGTCAGATGTAACACAATGACAATGACAACAGTCAGTATGAACTGCCTCAAATGTAACACAATGACAACAGTCAGTATGAACTGTCTCAGTCAGATGTAACACAATGACAACAGTCAGTATGAACTGCCTCAGTCAGATGTAACACAATGACAACAGTCAGTATGAACTGTCTCAGTCAGATGTAACACAATGACAACAGTCAGTATGAACTGCCTCAGTCAGATGTAACACAATGACAACAGTCAGTATGAACTGCCTCAGTCAGATGTAACACAATGACAACAGTCAGTATGAACTGCCTCAGTCAGATGTAACACAATGACAAGTCAGTATGAACTGTCTTAGTCAGAAGTAACACAATGACAACAGTCAGTATGAACTGTCTTAGTCAGATGTAACACAATGACAACAGTCAGTATGAACTGTCTCAGTCAGATGTAACACAATGACAACAGTCAGTATGAACTGTCTCAGTCAGATGTAACACAATGACAACAGTCAGTATGAACTGTCTCAGTCAGATGTAACACAATGACAACCGTCAGTATGAACTGTCTCAGTCAGATGTTACACTATGACAACAGTCAGTATGAACTGCCTCAAGCCTGTCCAAATACCAAGTGACAACCTGTACCCATGGTTGGCTAATCAGGGCATTTGTTAGACTAATTATTTCACCAGTGATGGTACTGTCATTATTTACTGACTTTCACTGTATGTATAAAAATATCATAAAAAAATACAGTCTTACAGATCTGTAACCAATGGTAACAAAGCTAACATAATGATGCACCTCACTGAAAACAATGTGACTTGTCCATATATCTGAGGGATGTTTATCAGGAATATTCATAATATACTCTGCGGTGATATAAAGGATACAAGGGGTGTAACGACAGTGCGATATACGTTTATATCATGAGTCCTTCATGAAACTCCCTAACTGAAACTATTCATCAGAAAAGATACATCACTTCTCAAAGATTATTAAACATGTCAGGGTTAGAAGTTGGCACTTCTACTATAGTCCTTGCCAAACTGCCCAATAGTTAAGGTATCCTAAAGACAAGTAGAAATTTGCCCTTTTTAAAGGTTTTTCTTTATGTAATCATTATAAGGACTGGTGGACTAAAACGGTTAGTTTCTATCACTGCAAAACTTCAGAATTTTTATAATTTATCATGACTCCTACATCGCAACCTCGTTGCACCCCTACAGGGCACACACAAAATGTGACACATGCATTGTCACAGACACATCAATGGGGACCAACCAGTGCAGTATACATACATGCAATACAGGTGTACATGCAATACAGGTGTGCATGCAGTGTGATACACCATACACAACAAACAAAACAATAAACAAAGCAAAATGTAAACAGTAAAAAAAACACTACATGGATATAAAATACAATTGTATTAGCACTGATTAGATATGATTGAAATGCTTGAATGACGATTGAGAAATATGCTAATGTGTTATCTCTAAAAAATAAATCTGACAAAAGATAAATTGTCTACACAACATATAAATAAGGTCTCACTCATGGGTTGATCTAGGGAACTGGGACCATATTCACAAAGTGATCTAAGTGCCATGACTGTCGTAGGTGTGTCATGTTAATGTATACTACTCAAAAGAAGTTAAGGATCACCTGATTCTTTCATATTACAATAGTTAATGTCTCATGCCATGACAGATTAACATTACCAATATGAAAGAATCGGGTGATCCTTAACTTCTTTTGAGTAGTATATATTAGTTATGACAGTCATACTCTACGATCACTTTGTGAATAGTGATCCTGGATCTAATCTGATGGTCTTCCTAAAATATTTGGTGAGAGTACCCGTAAAGGAACTCTTATATCTAAGCCACAGATATCTAAACAAACTGCTAAAAACTGCAAATACTGTATTTGATGTAATAAGCACCTCGCTCCAATAAGCGCCCATGGCAATATTGGCTAGTGAACAATCCCAATTAGCCCCCCTTCCAATTGATCAATGTACAAAAGACTTTTTTATTCGCATATAATACCCACTTGTGTGTTATATGCACCCTTAATTATGGGCAATTATATTCTGGAAAAATATATCTGTCGTATATAAACATTTCAGGCAGTCAGCACAAACCATATAATTTATCTTTCAACTTATATATTCCAATAAGAGCCCCCTAATTCTAATTTTGAGAGCGCCCTGGGTGCTTATTACGTCGAATACGGCAGGTTACTCAGCTGATCATTTCAACTCAGAAAAATTACAAAATGTTAGGGAATGGACATTAAAGGATGCATGCTAGTCTGTATTTGTTGGTCAACTCTTCTGAGTAAGTGAGTGAGTATAGTTTTACGCTGCTTTTAGCAATATTCCAGCAATATCACGGCAGGGGACACCAGAAATGGGCTTCACACATTGTACCCATGTCGGGAATCGAACCCGGGTCTTCAGCATGACGAGCAAAAGCTTTAACCACTAGGCTTCCCGACCGCCTGGTCAACTCTCCTGAGTTACTGAGGTAGAGTCTAAAAACTACCCTGAACATCAGAACCTCGCGTACATTTTACAATGTAGCAAAAGTCATAGACAAAGGTTAAATGAACAAACAGTCTCTTCAGAAACGATCAACCTTTTTACTTTGCTTTCAACAGAAAAAGTGCTAATCTTGCATGATTAACATGTTTCTAAACATTTCTCACTTAGGAAAGTTGAATATTTTCAACAGACAGCAGGCATCCTTAAATCATGTTAGAAACTTTTGTTATCTTCAACAAAACTAAATATTATCCAAATACAACTTCATCAACACAAATAGTGGCTACATGTCGTAAAGACGTAAGATATTTTATAGATGACATACAACCAAATATTTCAGGAGGATTGAGGGGTTCAAACAGGTTCCATATCCAGTGTATCATATACTATGGTGAAAGCGGATCTTTGGCCAAGGGAGAGGTGGGATCGGGGTGTTGGATTTTCGGTGTTGGGTGTCATAGGTGGAGGTATCACATACTTGGCTGAAGCAGGTCTGTGGGCAAGGTAGAGGTGGGATCGGGGTGGTGGGATCGGGGTGGTGGGTTTTGGGTGTTGGGTGTCATAGGTGGAGTGTATCACGTACTTGGCTGAAGCAGGTCTGTTGGCAAGGTAGAGGTGGGATCGGGGTGTCATAGGTGGAGGGGATCACATACTTGGCTGAAGCAGGTCTGTGGGCAAGGTAGAGGTGGGATCGGGGTGGTGGGATCGGGGTGGTGGGTTTTTGGTGTTGGGTGTCATAGGTGGAGTGTATCACGTACTTGGCTGAAGCAGGTCTGTTGGCAAGGTAGAGGTGGGATCGGGGTGTCATAGGTGGAGGGGATCACATACTTGGCTGAAGCAGGTCTGTTGGCAAGGTAGAGGTGGGATCGGGGTGTTGGGTTTTGGGTGTTGGGTGTCATAGGTGGAGGGGATCACATACTTGGCTGAAGCAGGTCTGTGGGCAAGGGAGAGGTGGGATCTGGGTGTTGGGTTTTGGGTGTTGGGTGTCATAGGTGGAGGGTATCACATACTTGGCTGAAGCAGGTCTGTGGGCAAGGGAGAGGTGGGATCGGGGTGTTGGGTTTTGGGTGTTGGGTGTCATAGGTGGAGGGGATCACATACTTGGCTGAAGCAGGTCTGTGGGCAAGGGAGAGGTGGGATCGGGGTGTTGGGTTTTGGGTGTTGGGTGTCATAGGTGGAGGGTATCACATACTTGGCTGAAGCAGGTCTGTGGGCAAGGGAGAGGTGGGATCGGGGTGTTGGGTTTTGGGTGTTGGGTGTTGGGTGTCATAGGTGGAGGGGATCACATACTTGGCTGAAGCAGGTCTGTGGGCAAGGGAGAGGTGGGATCGGGGTGACATAGGTGGAGGGGATCACATACTTGGCTGAAGCAGATTTGTGGGCAAGGTAGAGGTGGAATCAGGGTGCTAGGTGTTATCACCTCAGTGGAGGGTATCACATACTTGTTTATGGCTGAAACGGATTTGTGGGCAAGGTAGAGGCAGGGATAATTGAGAAGACTTGCGGTGGGGTCAACTACCAGGATGAGGGCTGGTGGGATAATGGAGGTTACAGCAGAGATATATCTGCAAGCATTGTCACTCCTGAACTACCACCTTCCAGGGAGATACACTCTTGCTGAGAGATTTACAAATATTAGCCATCATATCAAAGCTTTGTTTTAATCAGCACAAGGACTTCATGACCTCACCCCAGACCAACAAAGCAGGCAACTTTCTAAACACTTTCTCGATATATGATCCCAATCATCCCATAGATGCAAAGTGGCAAACACTTCTTTATCTTCATCATGAACCTGATTGATTCCTACCAGTGAAATAGTTGACATCAGTATTTGAAACTACTCATCTGTGTCATTATCCAAATGTTGAAAAGGAATGTACTACACTACTGGAACCCACTATACCCTGAATGTATAAGTTATGGCCCCATTCCACAAAGCGATAAAGCCACAACAGTCGTAAGTCTATGATAAAGTATGGGAGTTACGCTCACCTTAGTGAGACGATCGCTTTGTCGAACGGACCCATTGCTACCAGCCATCACCATGACACCCACCACGACGTCTAATCTATTCCTATCCTCCTCCACCAGCGTGTGTACAACTGCACCTCCTAAAGCTATGTGACAGTGTTTGTTTGTTTGTTTGTTGCTTAACGCCACCCTCAGCAATATTCCAGCTATACGACAGCGGTCTGTACATAATGGAGTCTGGACCAGATAATCCAGTGATTGACATCTTGAGCATCGATCTATGCAACTGGGATACGATGGTAAGCATCCACCAAGTCAGCAAGCCTGACCACCCGATCCTGTTAGTCACCTCGACGAGCATACTATGTGACAGTGATAGTGAGGACAACACCTAGTGATGGAACTAGCATACAACATGCTATCGGGCAACATGGGTGAATTGTAGTAGCAAGTGGCCTTGGTGTCTATGAGAATAAGGTGCTGGAACTATCTACAAGTGATCCATTCCCGTCTAGTCTGGAAGTAAAATGTTAACACACCGTGGTTTCTGTCCATGCTGAAGGAACAAATTGAGAATCTCGCGGGATTGGCTCAGCAAGCCTTGGAGGTTTAAACTTTGATTTGATATCAAAAGACACAACAGTGAAATTATATTTATCACCCAAATCATTCTTCCAACTTTTACAGCTTGTAAACATTTGTAACCAGTGTCTGGAGTGTATAAAGTACAAATAACCAGCTTCAATGGCAGGGAGAGTAGTGATGTCATCTGATTGTGACCTCACAAAGGTCGGCAATGAAATGTGATGCAATTTCATATTTCTCCAAGGATATATCCATTGATATCATCCAAGTGGTATCTCCTGGGGAAGCCAGTTTTGGATTTTTGTTTGTTTGTTGTTTATAACCGCACTCAGCAATATTCAAGCTATATGACAGCCGTCTGTAAAAAATCAAGTCTGGACCAGACAATCCTGTGATTGACATCATGATCATTGATCTACACAATTTGGACATGCATCAACCAAGTCAGCGAGCCCAACCACCTGGTCCCGTTAGTTGACTCTTACGACAAAAACTGAAATAATCTTCACAAGATTCATTCCATGTGTAAGAAAACTAACTGAAATACTGTCAATGCCTCCATAGCATCCAAAGACATGTGTTACCATGGTGACAGCAACCTAACAAGCATCTGGACAGAAACCACGAGCACATGCAGTCTGAAACATGAAACAACTAACAATGGACTCATAAACTGACAAGGTGAAATAAGTAGCTCTCAGCAAGAAAGGGTGAAGTGCGGGTGTTATTAAGGCAAACCGCTTAGAGTTACCTCCTCTTGGTGGCTCTTATGGTGACCTTCAAAGTTGTGGAGTAGATGTACATTGTCGTCAAGCTAGAAATCAAATAGTTGTAAAAGAGGATATCTAGGAGAGACGAGGGAGACCGATGGCGGTCGTCCACTGATCAACCACTCCCTGTTGGAAATAGGCCTTCTAGGATATGCTCTCTACTCCTACCATGCAAGGTAAATATTACACTAAGGGGGATAATAGGACATCCATGCATATATATATATATACTTCTACAGACAATGGATAGATTACATGGGTAGTTAGTACACAATCTTGAAAAGAAATTCCAAATACTAAGAATTGCATGACAATGACTATTACTAAGGATAACAACTTCTTAATCATACACACAGTTTCAGATCTAATAAAGAAGTTGTTATCCATAATAATATTCCCTGCCATGTTTAAATCCAACTTTTAAATACCTATAAAACCTCTCAATTACATGTCATATTGAAATAAAACTTTCTCAAGTTTTCTTGCACAATTTGTTGGCTGTGTTGGATCTTATGGCGACTAGGTCGATTACATATTTTCCACTTGAAGATAATACAAGGATAGATAACTATGCTCCGTAAATCTGATTTTGATGTTAGTAAATTGTGGCAAGGATCGTGCAGGGTCATTGTAAAAACAGGGGTAAAAAGAAATTGAACATCTATTTGCAAGCCGTTTTCCTGGGTGCCAATCATCGTCAGTGGTTACAACTATGTATTAATTAAGGATTCAAAATGACACCCCAATGTTTGTTGAATGAATCAAACGTCTATTTCTCTGTTATGAACTTGATTGGCATCTGTTGGAAGTAATGAAATCAGGAGCAGACAACTCTCCTACCTCGGCCACCGCTGCATCCCTCTTCTCTTGTAAAGACAACACGTCCCGACGGAGTTTTTGAATTGTCTCATCTCGTCGAGCCAGCTCAGACTTGAGGATTTCATGGTGGTCTTGGGTTGACACCTGCCCATCTCGCAAACGTTCCTGCAGTGCGCCAATCTGTGCAGTACACGCAGACATTTACAGACTGCATGACAAGTATGTGCATGGACAAGTGCATCTCATCTATCAGTGTTCAAAGACAATTCAAATATTTATCTAGTTTGTTTGTTGTTGTTTAACGACACACTCAGCAATATCCTAGCTATATGACGGTAGTCTGTAAATAATAAAATCTGGACCAGACAATCCAGTGATTGACATCATGAGCATCCATCCACACAATTGGGATACGATGACATGCAACAACCAAGTCAGCAAGCCTGACCACCTGATCCTGTTAGTGGCCTCTTACGACAAGCACAGTCGCCTCTCGGTGCAAGCATGGGTTGCTGAAGACCTATTCTAACCTGGATCTTCACGGGTATCAAATATTTCTCTCGACCTGCTCAGAGGCTGATATATTCCATGCTAGATTCAGTCAATTTGGACTTTGCAACAATTTGACCCTTTCAATGCACACCTTTCCTGCTTAGGTCATGCAGACAAAAGGAGGGCATGTCTGCCATTAATAGGGCTGGGACGACACACCGATCATGCGATCTGATACCTATCAATATACTTGCATGTGCTCTCATCTGTGGGATATATGTTTATTTTCATTTTCTCCACTAAATTTCACCAACCATTAGGAAAGAATCAATATCTTTTACTTAGTGTTAGGCTTGTATCGAGAAGTAAAAAATCACGATCCACCAATGCAGTGTATTGTACCACTACAAGCCATTAATCATATCCAACTCTAAAACAAGTGGGTCTGGAATGCCTCATCATGCCCGGATATATCCCTTAATAATAATAGTGAGTGAGTGAGTGAGTATGGTTTTACGCCGCTTTTAGCAATATTCCAGCAATATCACGGCGGGGGACACCAGAAATGGGCTTCACACATTGTACCCATGTCGGGAATCGAACCCGGGTCTTCGGCGTGACGAGCGAACGCTTTAACCACTAGGCTACTCGACCGCCCCCCTCAATAATAATAATAATAATAATAATAATAATAATAATAATAATAATAATAATGATGATGATGATGATGATGATGATAATAAAATAAAAAAATAAATAAAAAAAATAAATAAAAAAAATAAAAAAATAAAATAAAATATAAAATAATAAAATAAAATAAATAAATAAATAAATAAATAAATAACATCCGCTTGTAAAGCAAATGGTCAAAATGTATTCTTGAAGCGCTGAATTATTATTAGTAATATTACATCTGTGACAGACACAAAATTACCTCATCGAGAGACTTTCTTCTGTATTCCTTACTTTCACGGAGCTCACTTTCTAAGGACCTTATTCTTCTTTCAAAATGTGATACCTGAAAACCCAAAATATATTAGTATCTTTAAAACGACTATATGCACATTGTGTGCACAAACAGTTTAACATCATGATGTCATAATGATCGTAGCAGATGGTAGTTTTACACACCGACACACGATTATTCCGCCACAGAACTTGGTCTTTGATGTCACTTCCAGTCTGTGCAGTTGGTTAATTTTACATGTTATTTAGTATGCTCAACATTGTTAGGAGTCATATCTGCCTACCCTCTTTTCATTGTGTTGTGGCAACATGTAAAAGATTGGGACTATCTAGGTTTAGTGAGTGAGTGAGTTTGGTGTAAATGCCGCTTTTCACAATATTCCAGTTATAACACAGCATGTCAGCTTAATGTGGGAGGAAATCCCGAAGAGATGCAGGTCTCAGACGTTCACCACTTCCGTGAAACCCATGAGCACGGGTATGGTGCTGATAAACCTAGAAACATAATCGGGGCGAACCGGGATTCGAACCCACAATCATAGGTTTCTGGCGTGCCCAAGGGACGCAACTCTGCATGGCAAATTGTGGTGCCTTAGACGACTAGGCCACCCGTGCCCCCTATCTAGGTTTAGAATACATGGTATACAATTATATACATAATACATGCATCTTCTATTTATTTTCTTGGATAAACTTGTTTCTGTTTACGTGTCAAGGAAGACTCAATGATTGAACAAGATGAATCATGGTACTGCTTACATCTTGGCTGGACTGTGAATGCTGGTCTTTGACTGCAGTCATCTCGCTCCGTAGTTGGCGCACCACGTCTTCATACTTGCCCACCTGCACACAGACATGTTACACTGTTGGGAAACACAGACGCTAGTTGTGTCTAGTGTGTACTGATATCATCGTGCTGATTGAGTTACTGAATCTCTCACGCAAAAATCAGTGAGTGAGTCAGTGAGTGAGTGAGTTGGGTTTAATGCTGCTTTTAACAGTATTCCAGTTATATCACGGCGTGTCAGCTTAATGTGGGAGGAAAGCCCAAAGTGATGCAGGTCTCAGACGTTTACCACTTTGGTGAAACCCACGAGCATGGGTATGGTGCTGATAAACCTAGAAACATAATCGGGGTGAACCGGGATTCGAACCCACAATCATAGGTTTCTGGTGTGCCCAAGGGACGCAACTCTGCACAGCGAATCGCGGCGCCTTAGACGACTGGGCCACCCGTGCCCCCACGCAACAATCAGATATACCCTAGTTGGATCATGGTGCCAAATTTGGGCCAGGGCCCCGTTCCACAAAGTGATCTTAGAGCTAAGTTGATCGTAACTCCCATTCTTTGACAATGACTTACGACAATCATAGCGCTAAGATTGTTGATTACACTTGGTGAGTTTTAAGTGAGTTGGTTTTTAAGACGTCTTTAAACAGTACTCCAGTGATATCACAGAGTGTCAGCTTACTGTGGGAGGAAAGCACAAAGCCATGCAGGTCTCAGACATTTACCATTTTAGTGAAACCCACAAGCAAGGGATTTGAACACAGGATCACAGGTTTCTGGTCCACCCAAGGGATGCAACTCTGCATAACCGACCTGCAGTGCCTTTGACAACTTGTCCACCCGTGGCCTCTACATTAGTTGATAGCAAGGGTGATGATACACTGAGGTACGATGACCACCCGATCCTCAGTGTTGTATATTTGTTTGATTAATGCTGCACTTAGCAATATTCCAGCTACATGATGTCGGTCTTAAATAACTGAGTCTATGTTGTTAGGGTACAATTGCATACAACCAGCCAAGTCACAGGGTCTGACCACCTCATCTATCAGGTCACTTCAATAATCAGTATTGGTTGCTGGGGACCAATTCTAACCCGAAATCCTCAAAGGGTAGGTTTTAGTTCACTTTTCATAAGCATGAGGTACTGCCCGGGAATAACCATGGAACATCAAGGAAAGGGACCGGCCATTCCATATTCTAGGGGGGCCTGGGAATTTGTATCAAGATTAGTTATGTTTTCAATTACAGTTACAAAAACAGATATTTTTTTCTTAAAACTACAAGCATGAATTTCTTTTATAACAGGAAACACCTTGCAAGAATGGTATGTTTGTGGCAGGCATTTCTTTCAACAGCTTGAAGCATAATAACTATTTACAAATGTTTAGGGGGGACAATATATTTTTTTTCGATAAAATCCTCAGGTTAAGGAAGGCATGTGTGATCCCCAGGATAAGGAAGGTGTGTCTGATCCCCAAGATAAGGAAGTCATGTCTGACCCCCATGCTAAGGAAAGCATGTGTGACCCCCATGCTAAGGAAAGCATGTCTGACCCCCATGCTAAGGAAGGTGTGTCTGACCCCCATGCTAAGGAAGGTATGTCTGACCCCCAGGATAAGGAAGGTGTGTCTGATCCCCAAGATAAGGAAGTCATGTGTGACCCCCATGCTAAGGAAAGCATGTGTGACCCCCATGCTAAGGAAAGCATGTCTGACCCCCATGCTAAGGAAGGTGTGTCTGACCCCCATGCTAAGGAAGGTGTGTCTGACCCCCAGGATAAGGAAGGTGCGTCTGATCCCCAAGATAAGGAAGTCATGTCTGACCCCCATGCAAAGGAAAGCATGTGTGACCCCCGGGATAAGGAAGGTGTGTCTGACCCCCAGGATAAGGAAGTCATGTCTGACCCCCATGCAAAGGAAAGCATGTGTGACCCCCAGGATAAGGAAGGTGTGTCTGACCCCCAAGTTAAGGAAGTCATGTCTGACCCCCAGGATAAGGAAAGCATGTGTGACCCCCATGCTAAGGAGGGTGTGTCTGACCCCCAGGATACGGAAAGCATGTCTGACCCCCAGGATAAGGAAGGTGTGTCTGACCCCAAGGGTAAGGAAGTCATGTCTGACCCTCAGGATGAGGAAGGTGTGTCTGAGCCAAAGGATAAGGAAGTCATGTCTGACCCTCAGGATGAGGAAGGTGTGTCTGAGCCAAAGGATAAGGAAGTCATGTCTGACCCCCAGGATAAAGAAAGCATGGGTGCCCCCAGGATAAGGAAGGTGTGTCTGACCCCAAGGATAAGGAAAGCATGTGTGCCCCCAGGATAAGGAAGGTGTGGCTGACCCCAAGGATAAGGAAAGCATGTCTGACCCCCAGGATAAGGATCTTGTTTCTGACCCCCAGGATAAGGAAGGTGTGTCTGACCCCCAGGATAAGGAACTTGTTTCTGACCCCCAGGATAAGGAAGGCGTGTCTGGCCCCCAGGATAAGGAAGGTGTGTCTGACCTCGCCGGCAGCCATCCTGTGCTTGTCCTGCAGCATCTTGATGGTCTGCACGTGGTTGGTGTTCTCTGCCTCCTTTACGGCCAGCTCGTTGTGCAGGTCTGTCAGTTGGCTCTGGAGGGACAGGATCTTTCGCTCTCGGTTCTGCATCTGAAATTCACCATCAAGAGGTGTAAGCATGGTAAGGCAAACAATTGATATTCTAGTGGGGTGGTTCCTGGGATTTTTTAAGTTGCAAACAAAAATCACAGTCCCCCTCTGAGGCTTATAAGCCTGATGCACAAGCTTGGATTTCAGTAGCCATCTCCCCTGCAGGAACCTACCTCGTACTGCAAGTCATCTAACTTCTGTTCAGACTTCCTGAGGTCGGCCTTGACCTTGCTCACAGCATAATCTCGGTCGGACTGACTAGAATACTGGTCCAGACGGGAGTCAGTGGAACGCTGGAAACAAACTCGCCAGGTTACAAGTCTTGATAAGCTAGCTTGAAGGTGGCGAAAACTCTACCAGTTAATACAGGTCCAACTTCTACATACCATCACAGTATGGGGAACACAAACTGATTGTCAGGGATATGATAAAATGTTGTTGAATAACTGAGTTGTTTCAATTTTGTTACACCGGTTATTGTTTTTATACCTACCTTACTTTTTAGGACAAAATTCAAGTAAAATAAATCTCTGAGGCTTTATTTTGTTGTTTTTTTAAATTGGCCTACCTCACTTTTGAAATAAGTTTGATATCCGTAAACCAAGAAATAAAAAAATGTCGCCTAATGTTAACACAATGGTGCACTTGGGAATTTGTACTAGCCCCGGGCTAGCGTCAACTTCTAATCCTGTTATGACCAGCCTAGGTTGCTAGGAACTAGTTCTATCCGGGATACCCACAGTGACTGGGTAGTAAGGCACACGACGTGTAGGGGTAACACATGGAGGGCAAGTCACCTTGTCCTGCAGCTCCAGCTGCATGGCCTGGATGACGTCTTCCTTCCTCCGCAGCTGGTCCTGCAGGTCCTGGACACGCCCCGAGCTGCTGCTGCTGCTGGTGTCCTCCAGATGCCTGCATCAACACATGATCAAGACGTGCCAAAGTCTCACCCCTTTTCACAAGTTTCACCTGCCAAAGCTAGGTGATAGTGTTTGTTTGTTACTTTGTTGTTTAACACCGCACTCAGCAATATTCCAGCTATATGACGGTGGTCTGTAAATAATGGAGTCTTGGTCAGACAATCCAGTGATTGACATCATGAGCATCAATGTACGTAATTGTTATAAGATGACATGCATCGACCAAGTCAGTGAGCCTGACCACTCGATCCCGTTAGTCGCCTCTTATGACAAGCATAGTCGCCTTTCACGGCAAGCATGGGTTGCCGAAGACATATTCTACACCGGATCTTCATAGGTCCTTTTCAAAGGGCTCTTGTTTAAAAGTGTTGCAAGGTGGACTTAGGATTTTTAGGGTGTTTTTCCACAAAGTGACTTTAGGAATACGAATGTCATAATTCAATATTACATGGGTGTTGCAATCATCGTAGCGCTAAGATCGCCCAGGGGCCTGGCACAGTTTTGAAATCGCTGAATCTCAAAGAGGATGTTAAATAATATAGTCTATCAATATCTTAAATTCAAGGGAATTTATGCCATTTCCATCTCGTGATTCTTTCCACTTTTGGTGTTCAAAACACCAGTGGTGGCAGAAACAAGAACACTCTCACTCCATCAAAGTTTGATCTGTCCTAATAAAGAGCCTGTTCTATTTTTGAATGAGCAAGTGAGCTGAACATTATTTCAGTTTTTTCAGAACATCATTACAATCTGTCATCCTGGTGTGGGAGGAAAGATCTGAAGTCTACCATTTTAGTGAACTAAAGATTCAAAGATGCTGGTCTCAGTGCTGGTCTCAGTGCTAGCCCACGAGATACCATGCCACAGTTTAACATGAATACCCCACTCAGACACGGTATACTCCGAGCCGACCAGTCCTTGTTTTAGACCCTTAATGCCGAGCGCCAGGTAGGGTAAGACCATATTTTAACATCTTTTGGTTCGACACAGCCAGGATCGAACCAGCGACCATCCACTCTCCTGTCAGACACTCTGTCCTCTAGGCCACGGAGTCGGATCAAACTAGTGCCTATGGTGTATGTGAAGACAGTGCTAAGAAATAATACCTGCAGTTGCAACTTAAATACTTCACACGTGTCTTGTAACAAAACAATGACAATGTTCACTCATGCCAGAAATAATGTAGTACTGTCTCGGTCATAACACACATGCAACATGACAAGGTATGAGTGGAGAGTGTAACAGTGCACATACATACCTCTTGGTGTAAGTTTCATGCATTGAACCAAAAACTTGATCTACAGTGAGCTCACGAAACCTAACAGTGTCAATCTGAAATAAAACATAGAAAAGGCTTGACAATAGTGAAGACTATAAAATAGGTTCATTGTCACCAGTCATCCTTATGTGGGAGTCAAGGTCTGAAGTCTACCATTTTGGTGAACCAAAGAATTAAAGATGCTGGTCTTTGTGCTCGCCCACTGAGATACCATGCCACTGTTTTAACACTCAGACACAGTGTACTGACACAGGGCAGACCAGTCCTTGTTTTAACCCCTTAACGCTGAGCGAGTGAGTGAGTGAGTTTGGTTTTACGCCGCTTTTAGCAATATTCCAGCAATATCACGGCGGGGGACACCAGATATGGGCTTCACACATTGTACCCATGTCGGGATTCGAACCCGGGTCTTCGGCGTGAAGAGCGAACGCTTTAACCACTAGGCTACCCAACCGGCCCCCCTTAACGCCGAGCGCCCTGTAGGGTAAGATCATCTATTGGTATGAAGCAGCCAGGATCGAACCACCAACCTTCCACTCTCCTGTCAGACACTCTGTCCTCTAGGCCACGTAGGCGGTTCGAAGCAGTGCCTATGGTGTATGTAAAGACAGTGCTAAGAAATATTACCTGCAGTTACAACTTAGATACTTCACACGCGTCTCAACAACCTTGCCTACTGGTGAGAAACAACAGCAACGTTAACATGCCGGTCAACATGTGGTTACTGAAGTGTGGCACATTGTGCTACTCAGACAAATTGTTGGGGTGGAGGGTGCATATTATACTTAGTCCCACAGAATATTCATGCTTCACATGAACCACACCTGTCAATAGTTAACTTAATGTATACACATAAAAAACAGGTGACTTGAACAGTTTGCAGTAAAAGAAAGAACAAAAAACAAAATGCCTCCAGTCCTATCTCAAATTTGGAAGAAAATTTAATAGGTAATTTGTGTCCTAAAGGTACTTTTCTCAAGAGTGAGTGAGTGAGTATGGTTTTACGCCACTTTTAGCAATATTCCAGCGGGGACACCGGACATGGACATCACACATTGTACCCATGTGGGGAACCAAACCGGGGTCTTCAGCATGAAGCGAATGATATAACCAGTAGGCTACACCACTGCAGCTCTTATTCAAGAAATATACCCTATCAGTAAACCTTAAAATATGCTTAAAACAAGATACTACTCAAAACACAGTCCAAAAGAGTATCATTGGACAAAACAGACCAACGACAACTGTTCTCAGCAGTATTCCTATCGCACCATAGCAATGTACATGAAGAATTGGCCTCACACATTGTGGCAATGGGTGGAATCAAACCCAGACTTATGTGACCAGGCAACACACTACCCACTGGGCTGCAGAGTCAACTATTAAGAACACAAACACTTGTGTACCTCCCATCTCCCTGCTGACCGGGCCACGCTGATGACATGGATGAGCTGGTCCATGTCATGGTTGAGGTTGCTGTTCTCGTCCCGGAGCTTGCCATTGACATCTTCCTGCCGGGACAATCTGGATTTCAGCTCCTGGTGAAAGGAATTGTAAAGCAGTGTGTGATGGGGTTTAATGGTCAGATCACACTTCAGTTATACCACAGTAAGGCAGCTCAGAACGAGGGATGAAATGCCAAAGTGACGAAGATTGTACTTTCTCAAAAGGAGTAAAAGAATAAAGTTAATCTGTCGAGGTTGGTGGGTTTTGCAACCCACAGCCTTCCAATTGTGGGTGTTCTTTAACTTGTTTTGAGTTGTATATACAGTTACTTCCTTTTGTGAAACCCATAAACACAAGCCTGAGGCTGACAAATACAAAGTGTATAATTCAGGTGATTCTGGGTGAGCTGAGACCAACAGATCCAGGCACAGCTAAGGGAGGCAACCCTGCTCTGTAGACCATACTCCAGTGTGTCTTTGCACCACCACCATGTAAAGGACAAGGTATGGTAAGCTCCCTTCTGGGCCACTCACATACAAAATTTAAGAAAAGAGAAAACTTCATGAACATGGGTGTGATAGTTATGAGATTTGCCCATGTATGAATAAGAAACTGACTTTCTTCTTTTCAACACTTGCATGGTTTGAACTCATAACAAACACTGAATGTAGACATTGTATCGGTTGTGCAAAAATGTGTCAAAAAAAAGAGGATTGATGGGGTTTCAGGATTCGTTTTACTAACTTTTCAACATAACATGCTCTGATCCAAATGCATTTTCTCAGGATATGTAGGTCCAAACCAGTACAAACAAGTCGCAAAAAAATAATTTGGTTCAGAGACGAGTTAATTGTTAGAATTCTTGGAGAAAATTAACACTTTTTATATAAATGCATTTTCAAAATTTGAAACGACAGAAAAAAAATGCTAGTTATTTGAACATATCTTATAACACTCATAACGATATTCTAAACTGAAAACTTTTCTGTTTCTTGTGGGTCAAAAAGAGCCTTTATCAGACATCCTTTGTTGGCCTTGTAACCTACACCTGTCATAACGTGTGTCGTACACTAAGAGTTACTGTCATACCTCCAACATTGTCTCCGCTCTCGTCTTATCAACCCCCAAGTTCCGCAACTCTCTCTCCAAGTCCCGTGTCTTTGAAACATAGTCCTAAAACAGAGGCAGACATTGAAAACCAGGTCAGCCTTGTCCATACATCCAAGTGTCAACTTCAAACAAACCAATCTCTTTTTCCTTATGTAAATGACACAGCACTATCATTCAATTCGGTGGTAAGTGAGGTGAGGTGAAATGGGGTTTAACATCGCGTCCAAGATTATTGCACTTATATAGCGACATGCATGCACGTGTGTGTGTGTGTGTGTGTGTGTGTGTGTGTGTGTGTGTGTGTGTGTGTGTGTGTGTGTGTGTGTGTGTGTGTGTGTGTGTGTGTGTGTGTGTGTGTGGCTGCTTGTACTAGTCCGGACTGATGCTGATTTATAGTGCTAGTCCACTGAGATACCATCCCGCAGTTTAACATGAATACCCCACTCAGACACAGTATACTGACTCCAAGCCGACCAGTCCTTGTTTTAGCCCCTTAATGCCGAGCGCCAGACAGGGTCACAACAAGTACCATCTTTTAATGTCTTTTGGTATGACGCGGCCGGGGATCGAACCCCGGACCTTCTGCTCTCCGGGCGGATGCTCTACCACTAGACCACGAAGGCGGTCTCGGTGGTAAGTACCACAGGCCCAAAACATACATGTATCCTATGTCAACCTTTCCAAACCCAGGTAGGCAGTAGGTTTTTTTGGGCGGTTTCACTCTTTTTACTGTCAAAAATTGTTACTTGCAGTACAAATTGCTTGTGGTATAAAATGTAGACAATAGGGAGTATTCAAGAAATATGTGAAGGTAAAGGTTAGTGTCATCAGAGCTTGAGTAGGTCCAAGGTCAGTAGGGAAACACGTGAATTACATGTGAATTGATAAACGGTCATATTAAACTACGCAAAAGAAGTTAAACTTAAAGAACATACACTTTTTTCATACGATTATAGTAAATCTGTCATGTGTTGACAGATTAACAATAGTAATAGTAAATAAAATTGAGTGTTCTTTAACTTCTTTTGAGTAGTATATTTAACTTAATGTATTCAACATAATAAGCGCCCATGGCGATAATTGCGAACATATTAGCTGGTGAACAATCCCGATTAGCACCCCTTCCGATTGATCAATGTACTTATTTATTCGCGTATATTACGCACTCATGTGTTATATGCCTCCTAATTAAGGGCAATTAAATTCTGGAAAAATATATCTGTCGTACATAAATATTTCAAGCTGTCAGCATAAACCACGAAATTTATCCTTCAACTTTTTTTTTTCCACCAAAATAATATTCTAATAAGAGCCCCCTATTTGTAATTTTGAGAGCCCACTGGGCGCTTATTACGTCGAATACGGTATACATAAAAACAGGACATATTATGGGCATGATCTGAAAATTCAAAAAGTATGAGAAGTTACATACAACACATAATATTGGATTTATACACAACACTTTTCAAGTAGACTGCACCCACATGCATTTTGTCTATGCATCACATATATTTTTGTTTACAGTCTTTATGATCAGTACTTGAGTATGGTTTTACGCCGCTTTTAGCAATATTCCAGCAATATCAAAGCAGGGCACAACAGAAATGGGCTTCACACATTGTACCCATGTCGGAAACTGACCCCGGGCCTCGGTGTGACGAGCGAACGCTTTAACCACTAGGCTACCTAACCGCCCCAATCAGTACTTGACACATTTGAGGCTGAAAACGTATCATTTAAAAATGAGTTAAAAGCATATAACGTATTTTACATAATAAGCATCACGCTCTAATAAGCGCCCACAGTGACATTTGCTGATATATTGGCTGGTGAACAATCCCAATTAGCACCCCTCCGATTGATAAATGTACACAAGACTAAATTATTCGCGTATAATACGCACTCGTGTGTTATATGCACCCTTAATTATGGGCAATTAAATTCTGGAAAAATATATGTCATACATAAACATTTCAGGCTGTCAGCATAACCATGAAATTTAACTTTCAACTTTGTTTTTTTCACCAAAATAATATTCTAATAAGAGCCCCCTATTTCTAATTTTGAGAGCGCCCTGGACGCTTATTACGTCGAATATGGTAACAGTAAATTGAACATTGTCCATGACCATATGATGACATTCACACAATTAGATAACTTTGGCACATCATTTCGGTCAATTTGGCAGTGATGTCATCAATTTAGTTCATCTCATTGATATGTGGCTTACAGGGTGACTGTTCATATATACATATATGGCATTTTCTTCATGTAAAAACAACTTTATCACACTTCCCTAAATTCCAAATGTGGAATATTACAAAAGTTTGAAATCATATTATGTTCGTTTAGAGTTTGTTTTGTTTTTTCTAAAAAACATTTCGTGCTCTTTTGGTTTCCAAAAGATTTGTCTTTTATGAGTGTAAAACATATCCCCACATTGAATATAAAAATGATAAAATTTATATCACAGTCTTATTTACAACTTGACAAACTATAATGATATGCATATTAAAATTCATAGTCACATGTGTTCAGTGTTAGTTTAGTTTATCTTATCGTGCTTATCATTGTCTTTCGTCTAAGGTTCGGTATGTAAAATATTTCTGTGGTGAAAAATTAAGCATGTTTTTGACGGAAATAAAACTATGGCTTTTCAAGATAATATTTTACCATTTGTTATTTTGGAGTAAACATTATTTGTAATCCAATTAAATAAAAAAATGGCTTATGAGACAAAGTATTGTGCAAGGCTACCAGTTTGAATGTCCTTAACATGAAGACTTGGATATCCTCATTAACACAAAGTTCATTTCTAACATATCTCTCAGCAATCCATTCAAGGGTGATACATATCTTCAACTGTTTGAAAAAGAACTAAGTATTACATTATGAGCTGAAAGTGCTCTCATATCTACATTTTCAAATTTCAAATATTCCTCCACCAAGAAATACCCGTCTTATCAGGGGATCAAGTTTAAACCTGTACGGGAACTAAATGGTAGTGCACACTTCACTGGCAGTAATAAATGACTCACTTTCTTTTTGTAAAGGCTATTCTTAAGCAAACACCGATCACCGATAAAGTAGGGCCACACAAAGCAGTCCAAATGACATAACAGCGTAAAAGCACTGAGCTCCAGTGGGACACTTTGTCTGCATGATCTACACACAATCAGGAAGTACAGATACTGGATTACAATTTCAGCTCCTTACTTGTGCCTGCTGTCAGTTACCTCATGGTAATTGTGGTAATGATTATCATGATAATACCATGTACACTCAATTGAATATTTACTGTGAAGAGCCTACAATCTATCAAGTATCTTTCAGTCAACCATTTCTCTATCACCAAAATACAGAATTATCTCTTCTTAGCCATGTTAACAGCCAATATAAATTATTTGACATGATGCCACAATATTCCAGCTACCCCTGGAATACATCAGTCAAGGTATAATGATCAATATCTCACAGTCAGGATAAAATGGACAATATCTCACACAGTCAGGGTATAATGAGCAATATCTCACACAGTCAGGGTATAATGGACAATATCTCACACAGTCAGGGTATAATGAGCAATATCTCACACAGTCAGGGTATAATGAGCAATATCTCACACAGTCAGGGTATAATGAACAATATCTCACAGTCAGGGCATAATGATCAATATCTCAAAGTCAGGGTATAATGAGCAATATCTCACACAGTCAGGGCATAACAAGCAATATCTCACACAGTCAGGATATAATAAGCGATATCTCACACAGTAGGGCATAACAAGCAATATCTCACACAGTTAGGGCATAATTACACAATCATCCAGGTTACCACGCCTGACCACCCAATCCAGTTTAGCCTCCTACCAAGTAATTGAGTGTTAGAGACGTATTCAATTCCACCATAGATTGACATTAATAGCCTTCTGCAAGAATCAGTCTGACACTTGTCATGCTTGTTTCAACTGATTCCAAAGCCACGTGTGTGTTACAAAGAAAATGATGGTTCACGCTGTCGTCAGCTTTTCAGCTATAATATTGCAGTCAAACCAATATTTGCAATAATCACGATGATGATCCAGTCATTGACAGAAAATGGCACCAAGACAGTGTATCTAATGTTAAAGATATCCTGAGGACTAGTAGAACTTCAGCATTTGTAGGGGATGTCCTAATATGTTATCACTGCTCTGTATTCGGACTGACACTGTTTTCAGGTGAATTTCTACCTCTGACCCTCTCAGGATATACAATGAGGTTGTGGCAGGATCCCTGAATGTTGTGTTGGAATTCTAGGACAGGGTAGACTGATTGTTGTGTTGGGATTCTAGGACCAGGTAGACTGAATGTTGTGTTGGGATTTTATGACAGGGTAGACTGATTGTTGTGATGGGATTCTAGGATAAGGTAGACTGATTGTTGTGCTGGGATTCTAGGACAGGGTAGACTGATTGTTTTGTTTGGATTCTAGGACAGGGTGGACTGATTGTTCTGCTGTGATTCTAGGACAGGGCAGACTGATTGTTGTGCTGCGATTCTAGGACAGCAAAGACTCAATGTTGTGAAGGGATTCTAGGATAAGGTAGACTGATTGTTGTGCTGTGATTCGAGGACAGGGTAGACTGATTGTTGTGTTGGGATTCTAGGACAGGGTAGACTAAAAGTTGTGATGGGATTCTAGGACAGGGTAGGCTGATTGTTGTGCTGGCATTCTAGGACAGGGCAGACTGATTGTTGTGATGGGATTCTAGGACAGGGTAGACTGATTGTTGTGATGGGATTCTAGGACAGGGTAGACTTAAAGTTGTGATGGGATTCTAAGACAGGGTAGACTGAAAGTTGTGAAGGGATTCTAGGACAGGGTAGACTAAAAGTTGTGTTGGGATTCTAGGACAGGGTAGACTGAATGTTGTGATGTGATTCTAGGACAGGGTAGACTGATTGTTGCGCTGTGATTCTAGGACAGGGTAGACTGATTGTTGTGCTGTGATTCTAGGACAGGGTAGACTGAATGTTGTGATGTGATTCTAGGACAGGGTAGACTGATTGTTGCGCTGTGATTCTAGGACAGGGTAGACTGATTGTTGTGCTGTGATTCTAGGACAGGGTAGACTGATTGTTTTGCTGTGATTCTAGGACAGGGTAGACTGATTGTTGTGTTGGGATTCTAGGACAGGGTAGACTGATTGTTGTGTTGGGATTCTAGGACAGGGTAGACTGATTGTTGTGATGGGATTCTAGGACAGGGTAGGCTGATTGTTGTGCTGGCATTCTAGGACAGGGCAGACTGATTGTTGTGATGGGATTCTAGGACAGGGTAGACTGATTGTTGTGATGGGATTCTAGGACAGGGTAGACTAAAAGTTGTGATGGGATTCTAAGACAGGGTAGACTGAAAGTTGTGATGGGATTCTAGGACAGGGTAGACTGAATGTTGTGATGGGATTCTAGGATAGGGTAGACTGATTGTTGTGCTGTGATTCTAGGACAGGGAAGACTAAAAGTTGTGATGGGATTCTAGGACAGGGTAGACTGAATGTTGTGTTGGGATTCTAGGATAGGGTAGACTAAAAGTTGTGATGGGATTCTAAGACAGGGTAGACTGAAAGTTGTGATTGGATTCTTAGACAGGGTAGACTAAAAGTTGTGTTGGGATTCTAGGACAGGGTAGACTGAATGTTGTGATGGGATTCTAGGACAGGGTAGACTGAAAGTTGTGCTGTGATTCTAGGACAGGGTAGACTGATTGTTGTGCTGGGATTCTAGGACAGGGTAGACTGATGGTTGTGTTTGGATTCTAGGACAGGGTAGACTGATTGTTGTGTTTGGATTCTAGGACAGGGTAGACTGATTGTTGTGATGGGATTCTAGGACAGGGTAGGCTGATTGTTGTGCTGGCATTCTAGGACAGGGCAGACTGATTGTTGTGATGGGATTCTAGGACAGGGTAGACTGATTGTTGTGATGGGATTCTAGGACAGGGTAGACTGATTGTTGTGATGGGATTCTAGGATAGGGTAGACTAAAAGTTGTGATGGGATTCTAAGACAGGGTAGACTGAAAGTTGTGATAAGATTCTAGGACAGGGTAGACTAAAAGTTGTGATGGGATTCTAGGACAGGGTAGACTGAATGTTGTGATGGGATTCTAGAACAGGGCAGACTAAAAGTTGTGATGGGATTCTAGGACAGGGTAGACTAAAAGTTGTGATGGGAATCTAGGACAGGGTAGACTAAAAGTTACAAACATACAATGATCCCCATCTTTTTGTTCTGTATACTGAGTCAGGACCATGGCATATTCAATAAAACTATCTGTGGCTGAGGTTTAGCTGTTCTGACATTTGTTGCACAAAGATGGCTTAGACAAATAGGGCCTAACCTAACACTACCCTGTATGTCATAATGAACAGACAAACCTCAGCCTAAATACTTTGATGGCATGCATAATAGCTTCCTAACAAGTAATGATCCCCTTATGATTACAAAGCTGTAATTGTGGTAGACCATTACATGAACAAACAAAGAAAACGCATGTAACTCCAAACCAGGACTGCAGACTATGGTGACTGTATGCTGTGCACATATTGACTGAGTGCACACCATGTACACATGGCCAGATCAAATCTCCAGCCCGAGCTGTGAGTGGTCAATCAACACACCCAGCAACTCACCGCAGTGCTGTTGTCACATGCACCTGATACATCTCATGTTATAAGCTCCTTACAGGGGTCTTGCTGGAACTCAGGTTCCCATGACCTGTAACCATGGTTACATCATGGAATATTTATAGGGTATTATTTTCTTATGCTTTATAATGAGTCTTGGTGAAAATGATATATATCATATTGCACAAAATGAAAATTCTTGTTCTGGATTAGCCATGAAATATTTGGCAGTTGAGGGTGTCGGTCACATGCAGCACAATAAATGAAAGAAAAATGAACTAGGCTAAAATTACAAATGCTGTAAAGTAACAATTCTTTTGTTCTTATGAAACTAACTGTTGTTTAACCCCAGCACCCTCAACGCAATCCAAGATATAGACATGGGGCCTGACAGGCCTGTGATTAACGGTACATGACCTGATTTTCATTTATTGTTTCAATCATGTTAATAGCATTTTTAAATTTATAAACTATTAGTAATGTATTTTAGCACAACAATTAGTAAATAAGGATTCAAATTTTGTACAATGTGCCAGACTTTAAGGAAGGCTGTATATTAAGGATTTTAATCAAACTTTGTGGTTGTAAAATGTAAGAAATGAGTGAGTAAGTGAGTGAGTGAGTGAGTGAGTGAGTGAGTGAGTGAGTTTACATTATCATTGCTTTGAACAGTATTTCAGTTATATCACGGTGTTTCATCTTGACCTTAGGGGGGGGGGGGGGGGGGGGAGCTGAGACAATTACTGACAATTACTACTTTGGTGAGACCCCACGAACATATTGTGCTCACTTTATACTTATAAACATAATCAGGGTGAACCGGGATGTGAACTCACAATCACAGGTTTCGGCACGTCTACGGCCACCTTAGACATGTTAGATGACTGTGCCTCCACATTTGTAAGTGACACATAACGCCCCTGGATAATACAGGAAAAGGAAGGCAGTGTCAAGTAACCTGAGTCATACACACTGTGGGTTGTCTTATCCTGTATAATATCTCACATCTACATGTGGTATATTATATTTACTCAAATTCGCCTGCAAAACAAACCCTTAATTTGTCCAAACAGAATGTCTGGATATTTATGGCTAAAGGTTGACCAGTACATGCTACTCCTGTTCTGCTATATATCAGACCTGACATCACAAATATTGACCCATTGTCCAACTGGATTTCAAAGACCCGTGAAGATCCAGGGTAGAATAGGTCTTCAGCAACCCATGTTTGCTGTAAAAGGCGACTATGCTTGTCGTAAAAGGCGACTTACGGGATTGGGTGGTCAGGCTCGCTGACTTGGTTGATGTATGTTATCAATCCCAATTGCATGGATTGATGTTCGTGATGTAAATCACTGGATTGTCTGGTCCTGACTCGATTATTTACAGACCGCCGTCATATAGCTGGAATATTGCTGAGTGCAGCGTAAAACAACAAACAAAACCAAACCAAAACTGGATTTCAAAATGAGTTGCAGAGTTTGGAGTCTACAATGAATATGTCCACTTTTATAACAAGCTGCAGTGGTGCAGTGGTTCTTGTGTTCAGCCATTATGTAGAATGTCCAGGTTCAACTCCATCAATGGTACAACGCTGTGATTTGTTGAGCCCACTAAACATCATTATTTCCATAAGTCAGTGTGGTACCTTTTTCTTTGGCCCAAATGGACAAAACACGTGTGAAAATGTATTTCCTTGAATTGCAAATGAGCAGCAACTTTCCATAAACCAAAAAGTTCAAATTTAGCAAAAATTATCCTGAAATGCTGCATTGCAAAATAATGTCAAATGCTTCACCACATTTGTAAAAAAGGTTCAAATACCTGTCAGATCTGAAGTTTGTAACAAGTTGACATATGGATTACCGTATTCGACGTAATAAGCGCCGCGCTCTAATAAGCGCCCATGTCGATATTTGCTAATATATTGGCAAGTGAACAATACCATATAGCACCCTTCCAATTGATCAATGTACACAAGACTTATTTATTCGTGTATAATACGTACTCATGTTTTATATGCACCCTTAATTTTGGGCATTTAAATTCTGGAAAAAATGTATCTCTCGTATATAAACATTTCAGGCTGTCAGCATAAACCACGAAATTTATCTTTCAACTCTATCTTTTTCACCAAAATAATATTCTAAAAAGAGCCCCCTATTTCTAATTTTGAGAGCCCCCTGGGTGCTTATTACGTCGAATATCTCTGTCCCCTCCCACGGACACCTTATCTGGGGATGGTACAAGACTGCTTATACTAGTCAAAGCACATACAGGTTTTATAGTGCTGGACCACTAAGATACCATGCCACAGGTTGTAGATATTTACTATATCGTGATACTCTTGTACATGGGTGTTTCCAACTGACCGAGGATCATAATCAGGGTAGATCTGACATTCAATCCACAAAGATTTGTTTGTTTGTTTGTTAACGCCACATAAGCAATATTCCAGCTATATTATGGCGGTCTGTAAAAAATCCTGTCTGGACCTGACAATCCAATGATTGACATCTTGAGCATTGATCATTGCAGTTGGGATACGATGACATGCATCAACCAAGTCAGCAATCCTGACCACCCGATCCTGTTAGCATGATTAGTCGACTCTTATGACAAGCATAGTCGCCTTTTACGGCAAGAATGGGTTGCTGAAGACCTATTCTACCACGGATCTTCATGGGTCCAATCCATACAGAGACAGCTGAGAGCACAACTCAGTTGTGCAAGAGATCCAAAAACACAAAGCAGAGGATGTCATGTCCTACTACGTCCCACTGTGGAGTAAGTGAGTGAGTGAGTGAGTGAGTGAGTGAGTGTGTGAGTGAGTGAGTGAGTGAGTGAGTGAGTGAGTGAGTGAGTGAGTGAGTGAGTGAGTGAGTGAGTGAGTGAGTATTGTTTTACGCCGCTTTTAGCAATATTCCAGCAATATCACGACAGGGCAGACCTGAAATAGGCTTCACACATTGTACCCATGTCGGGAATCAAACCCGGGTCTTCGGCGAGACGAGCGAACACTTTAACCACTAGGCTACCCGACCAGGCCCCCCTGTGTAGAAGTGGGCTGCCACAACACATAACGTGACAGGATGGCAGGTGTCTGCTTGTGTAGGGTCAGTGTCATTGGGAGTTTGTAAGTGTTGCAAATACTACTGTAATGTCCTATTGACCATGTTGACATCGCACTGAAGACATAATAAAGGAGAAGATCTGTCAACCAATACGACCTGACAGCAATTAATACCTTATTGCCTCTTGTCAGAGCAGATTACTTTGACAAATTGATTTAGGGTCAAGCTTCAGTGAGTCAGCTAGGCAGCATGTCTTACACAGGTATGTAATGGTTCAGTTCCAGCACAGGTAACAGCTAAGAATAGAATCACTGCATCATGGTTTGGGGAGCTGATTTGGTGGTTTGAGTGAGTGAGTGAGTGAGTGAGTGAGTGAGTGAGTGAGTGAGTGAGTGAGTGAGTGAGTGAGTGACATCATGGTCATTACATTAGTGTTGGAGGAAAGCCAAAGTGATGCAGTTCAATGACGCTTCCACTTGATGATAAGCATGGGTAATACCAACAAACCCACAATCATGATCAGGAAACATCTGGGATTTGAGACCAACAATCCTGCTACAGAACCCCAACACAACCACCTGATACAATTCTTCACAGTGATTTCCTCCACCTTTAGATGACAGGGCCACCATTGCTACTGTGAAGTACAAAACCCAAACGCTTATTGATGAAGCAAGTTGCTGATGTTAAGCACTCATCTTCATGGATTGACCCAGGTGATCCCTTGCTCACCAGTAGTTGGACTAGTTGTTGACAATCTTTTATCATATTTACACAAAATTCTATTCATTATGGATATGAGTGAGTGAGTATGGTTTTTAGTCGCTTTTAGAAATTTTACATTGGGGAGACACCAGAAATGTTTTCAACATTAGTTTATTATATATTTATGAGCTAAGGTAAATCAGTGTGCACATTAGCATGATGTCGCAGCAGGAGGCCCTTGTCTCTTGGGTTCAGACTATGATCTTGATACAGAACCACAAGCAATAATAACGAGCATGAAATACTCATATCCCCCGCCAATATGACACGTCCGGTTGTGTGAAGCACTACCGCCATTTTCAGTCTAAGTCGTTGCCATGGAAACTCAAGAAATATATTTTTCAAATATCCCAAACTATGAAAAGGCACCAGTTCACCAATAGACCTATCCATGTGCCAAGTTTGGTTAAGATATCTATCATGTTTTTTCAGTTCTGTTCCAGAAACGAAATGTGATGGACGGATGAAAAGACGGACGCACAGCACCCATTCCTATATCCCTCTTCCACTCTGAGGTGGGGAATAATAATGATGAATCATGATAGTATTTGCTAAATCATTTATCTCTACCAGAATATCTCATCATTTCAAACATATTGGCAAATATCATAATTATTAGTCCAAAGAAGTGACATGCAAAAGGCAGTAATATTCAGCCATGGTGAGCACTGTCAGCTCCAGGCTACACAATGTCCAGCAGTTTCAAGTATGACAAGCACATATCAATACATGCTCTTCAAAAGCCATTACCACCCTGCGATGATACCCTGTTCTTGTGTCACTCCCTCTATCCAGACTGACCAGTGTGTACGTACCCCTATCTCGGCTGGTCAACACACTGTCAAGTGTACAAACAATGGCTATGCTTATCACCAATTATCAGACCATTCTAACCTCGTAGAATCCTCGGTGCCGACGTTGTCCTGCAGAGCAAGGTGTGAGTGTGATCCTTTGAGGAAGTCAGTAATCCAGGGGCTCGGGGACATTGGCTGGGATCAACAGGGCTAATACCCAGGGTGTGAGAGTGGATTTGAAGTGATTGAGACCACGGTGTGGGATTGTTCAATGGGGGCTTGTCAGATGTGTTTGTTGTACGAGGTTGGAACACAATACTCACAATGCGAAGTGAAATTACCATTTCCAATTTTCAGGGTGGGCCTATACAATAGAGTGTGCAATATCCAGCAATATCTAGCAATATCCAGCAACAAATGTAGGATCTTCAGGATTATAAGAATCACTTACAATTGTTACTTGGAAGCAGAGGTTCTGAATTACAGCGACCCAGTGTTACAAGGACTGTATAAGCATTGAGCATACAAAGTGGGTTCATGACCGATGTCAAAATGCAGTCTCAAGATACAAATATTTCAACTGATCAATGGATCATCAAAACAATGGAATTACTTATGCATCTATAGACACTTGTTTCTTAAAACACCAGCAAAAAGCTATGGATCAGTTACATAAGGGTAAAACCTTTTTAGCATGATTGCAAAAGACAAATCTCGGCAAGTTTTGTAAAACTGTATTGTTGTCATGTGAATCAATGTATTGTTGTCATGTTTTGTTTTGTTTGTTTGTTTATTGTTTAACGCCGCACTCAGCAATATTCCAGCTATATGACGGCGGTCTGTAAATAATAGAGTCTGAACCAGACAATCCAGTGATTGACATCATGAGCATCGATCCACGCAATTGGGATACGATTACATACATCAACCAAGTCATGTGTATAATGTATTGCTGTCATGTTTCAGCTGTCAGCTGTCAGTTTAACATGAATACCCCCCCCCAGACACAGTATACTGACTCCGAGCAGACAAGTCCTTGTTTAAGCCCCTTTATGTCTATCGTCAGACAGGGTAACAACAAGTACATCGTTTAACGTCTTTAGGTATGATGCGGCCGGGGATCGAACCCCGAACCTTCCGCTCTCTGGGCAGACACTCTACCACTAGACCATGGAGGCGGTCCTGTTAGCGTGATTCGTGTTGGACCAGTACCAGGTGTTACTCAAGTGTTGTATACAGACATAGTGTATCGCTGTCATGTGAATTAGTGTACCACTGTCAGTTATGCCTACTGGCCCACCACAGGCTGTTATTACAGTCTTATATACATACATTCCGCACTCCCTACGACACCTCCTTTCTACACTGTTCAATAACCTATTTCCACTCACAGTCATAAATCATGTCACCTCAATCTTATAGTGTTGTCCTTTCATTTCTTCAAAACACACAGTCTTGTCATAAATCATAGAGTCACTGCAACAGAATGGCCATAAGCCGCTCTAATATGCTCCCAATCTCGCACAGGCTTCTAGTTAACTTTCCACACAATGGCAAGCAAGGTCATTCAAAGGAACAACTTATTGTCAGATCCCTTTTGCGTCCCCTGTGTTTAAGGGTTCTCTCCACAGGCCTGCATTGTGTCCCTGGTTATAAATCGTCTATACACACAATCCCTGGATAACAAACACACAAATGTTTTCTCTTTATAATATCATAAAGCTGTTGTTTGCACAATCCCTCTATGCTCCAAGCAGTGGGCGGGTGCTCTGTACTTATGTATTCTCCTATACAAGTGCCCAGAGACTGATCAGTCAATCAGTATATCATATCACCACTAAGTCACTTTATTGCCCAGTGTTATGAATATGTCCCAGGGATTTACATTCAATGGGTATTCCGAGTACATATTTTCAATATTGCCTTTGTATACAGGATTTTAATAGTGATAAATAAAGCAAATATTTAGGGGCATTTCATTGCTTGCAGATTATGCTTGTTGAATTGTAAATCGACAAAGCTGAAGAAAGTTGTAGACACCATAATCATTATTCATCATGATGATCATAAATATGTAACTTATTATATGTATTCAAAGAAATAATTCACAAATTAAACATTCTGCTTTAAATCTCTACATCTTTGTTTGTTTGTTCGTTGTTTAATGCCGCACTCAGCAATATTCCAGCTGTATGACGGCGGTATGTAAATAATCAAGTCTGGACCAGACAATCCAGTGATTGACATCATGAGCATCGAGCCACACAATTGGGATACAATGACATGCATCAAACGAGTCAGTGAGCCTGACCACCCGATCCCATTAGTTGCCTCTTACAACAAGCATGGGTTGGTGAAGACCTGTTCTAACATGGATCCTCACAGGTCTCTATACCTGTGTACTTGAGTGGCAGTTCACTGTGGCAGTCAGTTGTAATCATGTTATATCATTCAGTTTCCGTTCGTTCTTTTTGTTTCTGACCAGTTCTAACCCAGATCTTCACACGTTTTTTAAAGAAGTATGTTGTCCAACAAAATGTACAAACCTGACACTGGTGTAGGTGTCATAGCATCTTGACGAAAACCAACTCTTCTAGTTATAGAATAAAATACATGGTTACCATTTTGTAATCTCGGTGCACCGAAAGTCTGGTGACTGTGACACCCCAAATGTTGACATGATGGGATAAAACGTGTGTAATAAACTATCCGTGTTGACATCATGTTGATGCAGTAACAGAGGTAGATTTAACAACAAATGTGTATGTCGCCAGCAGGGCTTGCTCCTTTTAAAAGTTACTGGCCCTTTTCCAAACTAACTGGCCTACATTTATGTGGTGGGGCCGCAAAGTGGCTGAACCTGAGGTTGCATTGCCACCTAGCGGGGCTCTGAAAACTGTAGACCTCCTTACCCCTAAAAGGTTTTTTCCTGCACTCTAGGTCTAAATCTTGGCTTCCATTTGCCTCATTCCTTGGCGATTTATGAGCAAATAAACAAGTTGTTGTACATAACATAAACAAAAAGTCGGGCGGTTGTCATTCTACCAAGATGATCCACTTACAAAAATTAAACATACACGGAGAATGCTTTTTTGACTAGCCAGACAGGCCATCTACTTCACATTTCAGCAAGCCCTTTGTAACTTTAACTGGCCATGGGCCAAAAGGCCAGCAGTTAAATTGACCCCTGCTGTAATGAACATTGACACCGATATTACCATTTCCAATTTGTAGGGTTGGGCTACACAACAAAGTGTGCAATATGCAGCAATATCCAGCAATATCCAGCAATATCCAGCAACAAACATAGGATCATCCGGATTATAAGAAGCTACTTACAATTGTGGCTTAGTTCCAGAGGCTCTAATTACAGCAAACCCAGTACAAGATATACAAATGTCATTATAGCAGATCCAGGACAGGCTGTCTGTTTGTGAAATTTCATGGCTGATATATCCACCTAATGCTCAATTGATATGGATTTCTATGTAACAAGTACTACCACAACACTTGCAAGGGTATCTGTCCCATAACGCTTGCATACTATAACCATATACAACTATATACTTCAGTATCAGGATGTTGCTTACTAAAAGTACAACAATGACACAATTCTTAAACAAAACAAAATGTTTTTGGTGTTGATATTTAACTATTAAAGCTTTCAAGGAACAGGAAAACAATAACAAGACCAGACTTGCAGTGTTACATTGGGTCTGGCAGTGGTATCACCGGCCATGCTAGTCAGGCATTGAGACGTAATGGGATGGGCTGGCGATAACAATTAAATTAACATGACCGTAACCTGGTCATGAATATAGTGTATTCTCCTCAGGGAGTTCAGATATAAATTTTGGATAAGTGGAAGCACAGTGGATAATTTAAGCATGTTTAGCAATGACATGACAAATGGTCATATATGTTTTAGCGTAGACATAGTGTGTTAGCGCCATGGTAAGTGATACATGGTAATTTATGGCAAGATTGTCACTACAACTTGTGATATCAGTTTGAATAAGGACTGAAGTATGTCCTCAAAGTCAACACACCATTATCATGATTACATTTCCTCACATCTTACAATGCCAACCAAATCTATTTCATCAACATTTTTAAGCATTCACACTTAAAATACAACCACACAGTAAACAGATTGTGTTTTTGTATTTCTGGACACACATGTAACATTAATTTTCCCATTATACATGTGCTGATGGAGAAATGTAAGTTATCCAGACCATTCATTCATTTGATGCAAAGTCCAGTCATTGCACACCTATAGTATATGGATAATCATGTTAATTACAAGTCTCAGGGTAAGAACATGTCTCATTAGGGCTGGCGTAGTCCACCTGGGCTGCCTTACATCAGCAGGGTTAATGAGTGTAACACTAACAGGTCTGGGTCTACAACGCTAGACTCAGTACTGCTTCATGTATACAAAACAAAGGGAGAGAGAGAGTGGTTGGGTTTAACGCCGCTTTAACAGTATTCCAGTTATATCAAGGCATGTCAGCTTAATGTGAGAGGAAAGCCCGAAACAAAACAAAGGAAAGTCAAAGAGCCCTGGTCAATATTCCTAGTGTTACTGCTCAATGATTTAAGAGGCCTTGTATCATAAAACAATTGTAAAAAATATTAATATTTTTTATATTTGTATTGTCATTATTAATATAATTTTATGTCATAAAAACACCCCTTGAAAAACACTGATAAAATATTCATTAAAAATATTAATATTTTTTACAAATATTTTGTCAGTGTTTTTCAAGGGGTGTTTTTATGATATAATATTATATTAATAATGACAATACAAATATATAATATTGATAATAAAAAGCTGCCAATAATTTTTGAACCAATATCCTGTTAACTGATAAGGAAATAAATTTGACAGCATAATTCAGATGACAAGCCATTGTGACGATGCAACAACTCACTGCCACATTAGCTTGTTCAATGGGTTCCTTCCAAGTGACTCGCTTGTTTAGTAGAGGACTACCACAGGGGCTCCGTATCGGGCTCCGGCTCGGGCTCCGGCTCGGGCTCCGCAGCCGATACCTATCCTCCCGATCCATTGAGGTAGTTCCTGTTACCTGACCATCACACTCTTGATCACTCCACTGTTAATTAGCACTCCCAACACAGACCTCCTCTCCCAGTGTCCAGCCACACTCAAGCCATAATGTACGTTGGCTAAGTTTATGTCCCCGGCTTAGCTATGAACCAGTACCCCACACAAGTAAAGCTATTTACTTTACAGTTCTACCCTAGCCAGGCTTCACCGACTCTCCTTCTTACTCCAGCCCGGACCCATTGTTGCTACAGGCGACTCGGAATCGCCTATTCAATGCCCATGATAAATAGGCTAAAAGTTGATTCTCTTATCAGGACTTAGCTGTGGAGCGCGAAAGTTTGACTTGGGGAACAGACAGGTCCCCGCATGTAGTTCTATAACCGCCAGGCTGGTGATTGTCAACATTCTCAGCACTCGTTCTGTGTAATAGACATGTTAACATGTCCCCCAATGTCAGTACTGTGTATTGTATTGTGAAGATCTGTCCTCCTGGTGCCCTAACCTTCAGCTGTCTAATGACCTGTGTGTTATAGGTGTAAATGATGAAGTGTCTTACAGTGTCTTATAGTGCAAACGTTTACAGTCTGATACATTTATATGCAACAGCCACCCGCTGACAACTTGAGTGGAAAAAACTTGAGGAATGTGTAACTTAATGCTTGCATGTCAGATAATATAATCCTCCACATCATTCAAGCAGAAAATCGATGATCAACCAACCCTCTTGTTGAAGCAATTACGGATGACCTGACGTCTTGATGTACTGTGTGACTCTGTTTACATGACCAGATCTTATTGTCCACTAATTTCACAAGTCCAGTTTAAAAACACACAGGTGTTTCCTCTAGATGGATACGATCCCGATGATTACCTGGGGTCGGAGTTCACACAGACAAATTTACTAAACTACCCATGTTAAGAGCTCTCTTTATTTTTGAGAAATAATTGAGACTTTTTTGTTCTGAAAAAATATTTAGAACTTGAGGATTGAGGACTTTTTTTCAGTATAATGTGAAAACATCACATAATAAGGATAAACAGAGATAATATTTTAATATATTGTTATTCTATACTATTCTTGCCAGGTCTCATGAACTGATGTATAAAATGTTTTACATTAATGTTTTGCCTTCTACACAGTCTTAAAGAGAGTTTGCAAGCCATATTTGGTAAGGTAGATATTTTGGTACTCAAAAATGTAAAAAATAAGAAAATACACACCGAAGAATTATAGCAAGCATTGTAGGACAAAATATTCAATACCTATTTTCTTGGAATTGGCTTCAATCGACTGGCCCAAATAATTATCAATATTGCATTTTGTCAAATTATACACTAGTTTTAATTTTTTTAATTACAAACAAATAAAGAGAAAACTTGAAATGAGAAGGTAAGAAACATGTCTTCCTTCTAACCTGACAAAATCTATGAATATTAAAGTCTAATGAGACAACTGAAAACAGAAAACTTCCATGTCCACAATGCCTCACTTTCTTGCCATTCAGATGTTGGAAAAGGTTTGCAAGTGAATACAAGAAGTATTGATTAGAGCTCCAGATAAGCTCCAGATAAGCTGCGTATCTGCGTAAAATAAGCATCAGAAATGCAGAAATAAGCAGTAAAATAAAATCCAAGCGTACCAAATACGCAACGAACATTACAGATACGCTACAAAAATAAAACTTGTGCGTATCATCAAAATATTGTGAAGTAACCCTGCGTATTCGATTAGCAAATCAGCAACTTATTTTGAAATTATAAACAGGCATTCCGTCAACCTTGTCAAACTCCACGATGACAGTTACATCATGATCATTTGCAATCACACTTTCTTGTGGAAGTATGTGGTATTCTTGAGACCTATAAAGCTCTCAAAACCCACACGACACCAGTTTGCAGGGACTAGATGTTTTTAATTAGAATAGTGTTTTTAAATATTTAACTTAAATACCCACATGTGTAAAAACTAGTGGGTAACAGAAATTTGAATACCCAGATAGAATTACTGATACCCAATGATTTTAAAATGCATGGGTAAAATACCCACAACACCAAAAGCTTATCTGGAGCTCTGATTGATAAATGCTGAATATAAGAGACTCTCAAGATTTGTTCCCTGTGCTCCAATTGCAATTAGCAGGATTTCATATAAAAACCATTTGGTGTCAGTATCACAGTCTCCCACCTGACCATCCCATTGAAACTCTGTTCCTTTAAAAATCAGGATTCAGGATAACTGGTTTATAATGAGTGATCACTAGTCCTTGAGCCTCGTGCTAGAAATATCAAGCTGTTAAACCGCACAATTCATTCATTGATTAATAATTCAGTCATAAACTTAAGTACTTTCATGTATCAATATTGATGAACAAAGCAACAACAAAGAAACACCAGTTCATCTCTTCATTTTGCATATTTTTCACAATGGATCATGGTGGGACTACAATTTACATTCGTTCAACAGTGGATATTAAAAGTTGGGAACTTATAACTAACCAAGTTCTATTCCTTGAGCAAGTTGAGTAGCAGTGTCAGCAAGGAGGGAAATGCTCCGACAAATGCTGAATGTCACCACTAATCATGGTCATACTAAATTTATGTTTACTTCTAACTCGCCACACAACAAATCAACAAGCTGTTTTCTATGTTTTCCAGTTAAATAAAATTCAGATGAATCTCATTTTACCTCTGCACAACAAGTGTAATATACTAATGAAAATACTCAATCGTGAGTGAGTGAGTGAGTGAGTGAGTGAGTGAGTGAGTGAGTGAGTGAGTGAGTGAGTGAGTGAGTGAGTGCTACATTTAACAGTATTCCAGTTATATATGGGGGAAGTGATGCAGGTCTCAGATGTTTATTACTTTGGTGAAACCCGAGCACGGCTATGGTGCTGACAGGATTCGAACCCACGATCATAGGAGTCTGGTGTGCCCAAGGGACACAACTCTGCAAAGCGAATTGCAACGCTTCAGACTTCTGGGCCATCTGTGCACCCTTAATGATAAAGAAATCATTTGTTTACACTAAAATCTTACTGAATGCTGAAAGTAATTCTTCAGACATACAGCAATAAGCTATTGATAAACTGATATACATGTTCTTAAACTCCTAATGAAGCTATTTTTAAAACAATCATCAGGTAATCTAACAGTAATGTTTTTACACCACAAAAATTACAATAAATTCAATAAAGAAATGATGTAAGCTGCAGCATCTGCACCAAACAATAAGGCACACGTTAATAATTAAAAAAACACTTTTAGCCTAATCTGAACATAAAAGAGATCTCACCTCTTGGGTCACGACCTTGAATTGATCCAAACTCATTGCTAAATATCTCCAATCTGCACAAGGCAAAATATAGCACTACAAAAACGTCTTCACACCGAGCTGTCATATACTGTAATCCCCTTGTTTAGTCTCCAACCATAAAAAGACTCAAGCATACTCTCTTAGCTACAATTCTTGACAGTTTCCTGGCATTGTCCCCGGCTGGGAGAGTTGTGGGGAGACGGGGCTGTTCTGTGTAATCTTTGGGGGTGGTTCTGGGGGAACTCATAAGATGTCAGTGCTCAAACACGAGTTAGACGCACAGGGACTTCACAGTCACTTGGAAGACTGTCCACAGGAGAGGAAGACTCGGGAGTTGTGCGAGGCTCATGTCACAATATGTGCATGGAGGTGATGTATGGTGGCAGAGTGGAGGCGAGAGTGGGGATATAGAAGGTTGTTGTGTGAGGATTATTGCAATATTACACAACTGTTATCAGGAGAGAGTTCTCTTCTAGGCATGGGGTGTTTGCCCCCCAATGTGTCACAGGTCAGTACTTGGATGAACCAGGAGGACAGGGTCAGACAAGGCTACGAGCCTGTTCAACCAAGACTAGTGGAAATCTAGAGTGACTTCTTCGTTTCTACCAAAATCTAATTACTTTACATAACCAATTCTCCAAAACAAGCCGTGGACCAGTTGGATATGAAAATAGTGTCTCCCCTGGAAGGGTATGTACCACCAAACTACCTTGTCCAGTATTGCCAGGAGATGGTGAAGCACTCTCACTGGATTCTTGCTGTGGCACTTGGAGGAGGTTCACCTATATGGGATCAGTACTGCATATCGAAAACCCTGGCACACCATACTCCAGTGAAGTAACACATGGTTTAGGGCAGGGCAGCTTGAGTACATAATAGGTTTCTACATGACTTACACCAGCATGGGATGAAAGGGAGTTAGAGGTGGCCTGTGTCGTTCAGTGGTGTTCGGAACATCAAGTGCAAGACTTTGGACCAACATGTTCAAGATGACACAGTGATGGCCTGCCCTCAGTGCACAGGGAGTCTATGCACCAATTACAAGACTTTGGACCAACATGTTTAAGATGACACGGTGATGGCCTGCCCTCAGTGCACAGGGAGTCAATGCACCAATTACAAGACTTTGGACCAACATGACAAGAAATGGGGTATGTCCTATGTTGCTATAATAATCCTGTCTTTTCAGGTGTAATACAAGGAATTTCAAAACCATGATAACATGAGAGATTACAAGAGAGATTGAAATATACCTTACTTATACCTTTCGACTAGTGGCTCAAGTGTTCACAATATTCCTAACAGAGCTTTAAAACCATAACCATGGTAACACACTGGTGCCTATTTAATGTATAAAATTTAAATTTAAATGTATAAAATTAAAACATAAATGTATAAAAATTAAATTTAAAATTAAATTCATAAAATTTTAATTTTAATTTTTAAAATAAGAGACTCATTGCCTTTCATGCTTAACTTTGAACTACTGCAGGTACAGGTTTTTAAAATGACAGTGCAAAATCGACATTAGTTGGAAGTGGTCATATAATCTCTACAGTTAAAGTGCTAGTTCAGTGAGTTGTTTCCCACCTCTCAGTAGGAGAACAAGTGATGACAATGTGCAGATTTGACAAATCTGAATGACATGCATATCACACAAGGCAGCCAGGTTAACAGCTGATGTACAGTGCTGTACATCCCAACAAACAAGCTACAGTTTCATCAATATTATCAAGATCTATTATAAGCTGTGCTCGATACTCTTTTGTTTGAGATTGCATAATACATGTTATATGCAGAGGATAAGTTTAAAAAAATGCTTTTCTATATGATTACAAAATATAAAAAACACAATGTCAGATTTTATGTGATAAGACATAGTTGCTTTCAATCAAAATAAAATCTCAAGCATGTTTACTTTTCTCCAAAGAAATCTTGAATGAAAATGTAGATTGAATGTTCATAGAACCTCTAGGTTAAATGTGACTGACCAGAAGGTCTTTCTAAAGAACATGTAACACAATCTACCTGATGTTTTGTCTCTGTAAGCTGAAAACAACAACACAACACTGCAACACAAGACTCTAAGTCACAACAAGTTCACGTCAACATCAACAATCAAAATGATTTGATTATCTTTCATCTTACAGGTGCAATATCAGACTTGCAAGTTCTGTTTAAGGGGAAAACAATTTCAAAATATCATGACAATATTGTCATACACATGAATGATTCTACGAAGGTGTGTTTATGTGTAAATCAATGATCCGTGTCATGACCTTGTTGAACACAATGTGTGTGAAAAACAAAAATAAATTTTGGGGCAAGATGAGGTACATCCTCTTAATGTAGAATACAGCAGTAGAAACTAACACTTTTAATCCACTAGTCCTCGTAGTGATAACATATAGCAAAACCCTTAAAATTTCCCGTAGTCCTTTTGATACCTTAACCATATCATGCATATGGCAGTTTGGCAAGGACTACAGGACTAGTGCCAATGCCTAATGCTGGAATATATGAAATAAATATTACACAGAAAAATATTTAATTCTTGATCAAATCTGATTTTGCACCGTAGACCCTCTTTGAATGTCAATCTCATTCAAATCAGACCTTAGTTCTCGCTATTGCTAAACAATAGTTACCGGCTCAACGACTGAATCCATACAATCTAGACCATCTATTAGCCTTTCCAGAATGTTCTTATGTTCAGGTTTCAAATTTGTAATTGAGAATTTGTCAAAATATGTTTCGAAGCGTAGTCGCCAATTTGAAATTAGTGCCGTAAAGCACAAGAAAGCTGCCTTCTGATTGGTCATTCCATTGGTCGGTCAAAGTTCGCGCAAGGTCGGTCTGACATGACCAGTAATTGGATGTCCTCAGATCTTTGTTTAGCGGTAGCGAGAACTAAGATCTGATTTTAATGAGATTGCTTTGAATGTCAGCTTTCTGGCTTCTTGTTATAGCTGAGACAATGTAGACAAGAAAGGCAACTGACCTTCGCAGTGCCGGAGGTCTTGGCCAACTTGGACTCCAGGATGGAGACTCTCTCGTTGGCCTCTCTCTCCAGCTCCTCCACCGTCTGCACCAGCACCTGATTCTGTTCACTCAGGTCATTCACGTACGACTGCAGGATACGCACCCTCGTCTGTCAGGGGAGACAACCAGGTGTCAGCATTATCAGAAACATGACGCAGCAAATAGGGCCTTGTCAATAAATGTATATCTACAGCTGGATCTCCTGCACCATGTGAACTCAAAGTGGTAATTCAAGAACAGAATGTGGGATAGGATAAACTATAAGAAATACTCTTTCAATAAGAACATCATCTTCTAAATCCCAGTTTAGGACACAACTAAGAGCCCATCTGTTCAACAAAGCATTTCACAACATACTCTGACTTTAACGTGTGTTTATTTAGCATGCACAACACCACTGAACACCTACTGATGGATATTAGGTGGTATACAAATTCTTCATCATCATCATCATCATCATCATCAGTAAGTATGCTAAGCATTACCATGATTACTATTATTATTGTATTTTCTGTATTTTGATTTTGGCTAGGGTACCTGGGGTACATATCTGTAGTACCTATGCCGACAATGACCCCTTCAGCATCAGTTGAGTTGCAAAAAACAACAGATGTATGGGATATTTTTCCTTTATGTTGATATTGACATACATTCCTTGCAACAAAGTCTTGCCGGTTATTATACATATAACTTTTGTCAGTTGTAATTACGATATTCAAATGTCTTTTTATTCATTTGCTGTACCAAATATGTGTGAGGCCGCAAAGGTGACTGATCAAATTGTTCCATACGTTAAACATATTCGGCAATAGCAAATCATTTTTTCCAGAGTGCTATGCTTATGGTTATTATTATTTTACATATATATAGTAAAAGCTGCATTTTTTGCTATTTCTGGCTTAGTTTACGAGAAATATAAACAATAATCTTTACTTCTGACTATAAAACAATGGGCAGCAGAAGAGAAAATGCAATTTAAATGGAAAATAAACATATCTAGTGACAATTTATCTCAAACTTAACATTCTTATTGACCAGGTTTGTTATCACCTGTTCATATACCTGAATTCTCAGAAGAGATACTATGTACCTGTCTACTGACTGCATAATATGCTGTTGACCGATAACTACACCCTTTCAAGTTGTGTATGCACTAATCAACATGATCAACAACACATGTCAGTTTGGCTGTAGTGCCTTATTGTAATATCCTTTGTTATGATATACAGCTTTTCATTCTTTGATCATACAATAACTGTTGCTTCACACAAAAGTCAAACCAGTCAAAATCATTGCCCATACTGAGCAAATTCTGAATCTGCGAAGAAAAGCCCATCCCCATTTCAATACTTTTAAAGATGGAGTGTTGTTTCCCTTTAAGGTAGAAAAACTCACTTTCTGCACAAAGGACAAAACAAATATTTTTGGTTAGGTATTCTTATAATTTTCATGGGGGCAGTTGGGTAGCCTAGTGGTTAAAGCGTTCGCTCGTCACGCCAAAGACCCGGGTTCGAATCCCGACATGGGTACAATGTGTGAAGCCCATTTCTGTGGTCCTTCGCCGTGATATTGCTGGAATATTGCTTAAAGCGGCGTAAAACCAAACTCTCTTACTCACTCATTATAATTTTCATGAGTTAATTTCACGGCCTTATCATCATGATCATACACTCAAACTGGTGCCCCAATGTCTACTAATGTTAACCCCGGCCAGTGGCAAGACAGTCTTTTATTGTAAAACTAAGAGTTCATAATTATTCTGTTGGCCTGGTGATCAATGTTCTGATGTTCCAGATTCCTATTCTGATATTAAAGACACTTTTCATGTACTGGACGTGTTGGAGGCAAACCTCACTCAGGTATTAGTGCTATGCTGATTAATATGATTAACACTGATCAATACTCCAATCTGTCATTTCACAGATAAACAAAGAGGGAACAGTTTCACCAAACTCCGCCAATACCATATCATGTGTCCTGTTTGTTCAGTGAAAGGTTTGGAATTTTTCACAAAATGTCAAACCGATCTGTGACATGAGAGTGTTGTCTTGCACAAACACAGCATACGGTTTTTGAAAGGCAAATTCTTTTCAACATCAGCTGAAACCACTGGTCAATTGTTAAATGCTGGTTTAATTTGAATTACCATATCTAGGTAACTGATTAAATGTAGTGACATATGAACAATAAAACGTCTCTGATAATTCCATATTCAAGGCATAATTTGTGTGAAAAATGATACACGTTAAACTTGGTATATCAAATTTATTAGCAATGTGTATAATATATTGTGTCTCCTTACAAACTCCCCTTACAGTGTAATCTTTAATTATCAAGATGGGCTCTAATGACCATGATTACATTGACAGCAGTACACATGGTACAAGTGGGGACAAGTACAAACACAGCTAACAATATATCCTACCATGTAAGTTTCAATAAACACGGACCTGTTGCCCTAAACTTTTCCCAATGCATGTAACATGTGCAGATTTTAACTTTCAGTAACATTTACAAAACATATTTACCAATTACAACCTAGGAAAACAGGTAGAGTAATCTGTCATGTTCAGCAGGTTCAGTGATCAGTATGTTGACAAGCAATGAATGAAAGATGCACCATGTTAAACTAAAGATTGCCAACCCTTGTGACAAATAAGACGTCAAATGTCAGTACGTATCAGTGCGGACGGCATAATACTAACCTTTGATGTTTCTTCTCCTGTTTTTTCGGCTTCCTCGAGTCTTCTCAGTTTTCCTTCGTACAGACCTCTGAACTCGCCGAGCAAATTTTGCATTTGGCCACGATTTGTACCTCCGCTTCTTTCATATCTTCTGCTCACCACAGATGTTTCCGAGCTGTATCTTTCTGACATTGTGGTGAAAGTTCAATTCGTTGTACGCATAGAAATTTGTGGAGTGTATTTCAAAGGCTATCAACTACATGCTCAGTTTCAAACATCACCCTGTACCGACTCCATTTGTAAACATCAACGTCGCCATGATAGATTTTCTTGATGATATGTTACGACGATTCCGGTTGGTCCATTCGTCAGACGTACCCTAGTTAAAGAACATTGCGATTGGTCCACCTAATCGGATCTCGATCTTGGCCTTGCTGCACATTTGATGGAACAGATCATCGCTGTTTTCAACAAGCAGATAGGGGTGTCTAAATCGAATTTCCCTAAAACAATAAACGAGCAGTTAAAAGGACACACACCTTTAAACAAATCGTATGGTTTCGAATTAATATTTTACTTGCTTATACAGTTAACCGTTCATTATAGAACACCACCCCTGACCGCGAAACAAGACGCAACTTGCTAATCAACCGTTTATCGACAGGTGCTACTGATAATGGAACCCTATTGTCTTTTGACAAAACATATTTTCAGCTGTTGGTATTCAAGTGAAAACGACTTAAAGAGGAAATTTATTATCTATTACAAAAATGGATGTTCTTTTGATAAAAGCTATATAGATAAATATAAATTCCAAATGTAGATATATATTATTAATAATTGATTTACCGAATAAAACTTTTAAAAAATGATTTCGAACAATAAAATAATCATGTGAATAAATAAATAAAACTATGAAGAAATAAGATGTTACAAATAAAATCTAAAATCAAAAGTTCATAAAACGTTTTTTTACTAACTTTTATACATTTTGTATATTTTCCTCAGATATAAAGGACTCACTTTAATTAATCATGATAACAATTTAACAATACGCGATAACAACTGTACATAACTGCTGCAATTATTTTTCCTTAAGGGATTTCTGGCCAGAATATGACCACGGTTGTAGTTGGAAATAACCTAGCTGCGGCTAACGCAACATTCACTCACTCGTTCACCCCTTCATGTAAATAGCGACAAACTAACAAAGCTCAAGAGTATATTTTATTACCGCTTCGGTTAATCTTCACGGACGCGCCCACGTGTGATGGTAGCTAAAATGAAGGTTATTTAATTATTAGTGATGTATTTGATTCGGGTATCATAGTTGTATTTTGGACCTTATGTTTGCAGTGTTTTGGCGACCGTTTTCAGCCATGTAACGTTTCGAATCGAATCCAATTTTCAAGTGTAAACTTATTTTTTCCCGGCAGTTTATTTCAATTTTGTATTAGTACTATAACGATAAATATATTTTACACAAGTACATCTATTCTAGACTTTTCATAATGTTATATTCAAGTTTAAAAAATATACCAAAATCCTAAAATATGTTATTGACATTAAACAGCAGGAAACGACAGATGCTCCAATGGGCGGCTGTTAGTCTAGTGGCGAAGGCGTTCGCCCGTTACGCTGATGACCCCGGTTCGATTCCCTACATTGGTGCATAGCAGGAAACCCAGTCTTCTCTGTCCCCGCGGGTTTGAAGGATATTGCTGGAGTGGAGTTAAACACGACTAACTCACCCACTCAACACTATGCTCGTGGAATCCGAAGTAGAAAAGAGTGCATGAGTGAGTATGGTTTTACTCCGCTTTTACCAATATCCCTGCAATATCACAGCGGGGAACACCAGTAATTGGCTTCATACATTGCAGCCACGAGGGGAATCGAACCCGGGTCTTCGTCGTGACGAGCGAACACTTTAACCACTAGACCAGTAATCCAAAACATGATTTGTAGGAGAATTAGTTTGTGAAAAAGGATAGCTACTCCACATTAGTGAGTGAGTTGGGTTTAACGCCGCTTTTCACAGTTTTCCAGTTATATCACTGCGTGTCAGCGTAATGTGGGAGGAAAGCCCGAAGTGATGCAGGTCTCAGACGTTTACCACTTCGGTGAAACCCACGAGCACGGATATGGTGCTGACAAACCTAGAAACATAATCGGGGCGAACCGGGATTCGAACCCACAATCATAGGTTTCTGGCGTGCCCAAGGGACGCAACTCTGCAGTGCGAATCGCGGCGCCTTAGACGACTGGGCCACCCGTGCCCCCTACTCCACATTAGAACAATCATGCTTGTACATAAGAGTCAGGCCAGTTTCTTCCAATGAAGCCGGTGCATCCGGGTTATAAAAGGTCTTCAGCAACCCATGCTTGCCGTAAGCGGCAACTATGTTTGTCGTAAGAGGCGACTAACGGGATCGGGTGGTCAGGCTCGCTGACTAAGTTGATGCTTGTCATCGTATTCCAATTGCGTAGATCGATGCTCATGATGTCAATCACTGGATTTTCTGGTCCAGACTCGATTATTTACAGACCGCCGTCATATAGCTGGAATATTGCTGCGTGTGGCGTTAAACAACAAACAAACAAAGAAAAAACAACAATAGTTACTCTGTTTGTTCATAACGCATGCAAAAAACGAAGTGAAATTGTACAGACCAGGAACTGGATATTCCGATGCTGTGGGATGATTATATAAGATATAAAATTATATACTGAGGGCAAAAAATAAAGGATACCGAGGTTTTTTTTATGTAATTGCAGAACTGTTGTTAAATTTGGCTATGTGTATTTAACCATCACTAATTCCTGCAATAATTTGTAAAAAGTAATCTGTGGCTGGGTAAGTTTGTGTAAAAACAAATTGGTTCAATGAAGACTTTGGTAAAAAAGTAAATGTAAATTTGGGCCGAAAATAGCAAATCGAATGATTTTCAAAGATAAGAGGTCTAAGTATGCATCAAATGTGTATTTTGCGATTTTTAATTTTTGGGGGTAAAGTTTGAAATTAGATTATATTTTAAAAGAAAGTGCTTACTTAGCGGCAGTAGACTAAATTATTCGGACATAATATCTCTATCTTAAGATATTTTCAATTGAAAATCAAATATATGCTAAAATCAACCGAGTGATGTAGTTTCTGTTATTCAGTTGCTGTACCCTAATGAATATGTCTCACTCCTGTGAACAAAGGTAAAAACGTTGCCTGTTATTAACCGACTACAAGCACAGCACACCTCTTATAGTGACAGGCCGGTTGTATCAGTTGCGAAATAAGGTACAAGTAAGGCTAGCATAAAACATAAACGTTCCATTAAACGCACAAAAAACACGTGTATATAATGGCTGCGTGTTAAAATAAACTGAAAGCGGACGTTCACAGAGAATCAGCGTATCATTTAAATAAAAGAGACAAAACCCTTTCCATGACCAATAGAAATCTCTGCAAAAAGCAGAGTCGATTGTACGATTCCGACTACATCACGAGCATGTGTTTATTAATCACTATGAAATAGTGACGATACCAGGTGTCCGCGAAAAGGTGAGCGTATCCTGCCCCGCGGGTGGCACCCGTCACAAACGCATGCAAAGGCATGTCAACTGTTCACATGAAAAAACACAGGAACAACAAGTTTATAAATGTCCTTCACACGTCTGCCATAAAACCTTTTAAAAGAACGTTTTAAGCAATGACCAAAATCATCCGATACGAGATGATATTTCTACGCGGTTTTGTGTTGGTTGTCTATGCGACGTACTGAAATACCCCATGTGCCGCGATGGAAGGTATGTTTTGACTACATGGTGTTTGTAAGGATGAATGAAGCAATTGAAATAGAATGGTCAGCTGTTACTGCGAATATATCCACAGTTTACAATGATGGCAGAAACACAATCAGCCGACGTAGATCCTCTCCCAAACTACATGGGGATACGTCTTTAAGGAGTGAAGCACACTAAAGAATCGCAATTGTTGCTTGTTGATATACTAAAATAAAAAGATATGATATTAAAAGCCCTTAGGTATTACATTACATTATATTGTATGTGGATGATTGCCGGTCTTGTATCACTTGTTCAACAGTTGCAGGAGATGCTGAAGCGTGAAGCTGCTCGTTGAGTCACCGGTGAGAACGTTGCCCACAAGAATATGACGAGTGCAAATGACTAGGAGACCGGGAGGTATGTCTGCAGCTGTTACCATGGAGAAGTCCCGGTCTGCTGCAGCACAGGAGGCGGATGTATATCTGTAGCTGTTGCCATGGAGAAGTCCCAGTCTGCTGCAGCACAGGAGGCCGGGGGGTATAGCTGCAGCTGTTGCCATCGAGAAGACTCATTCTGCTGCAGCAGAGGAGGCCGAGAGGTATAGCTGCAGCTAGTGCCACGGAGAAGACCCAGTCTGCTGCAGCACAGGAGGCCGAGAAGCAACTGCAGCTGCTGCTAAACTGGCCGTTGAATACGCTGCTGCTGACGTGAGGTATAACTGCAGCTAGTGCCATGGAGAAAAACCAGTCCGCTGCAGCGCTGGAGGCCGAGAGGTAAAGCTGTATCTGTTGTCATGGAGAAGACCCTGTCTGCTGCAGCACAGGAGGCCGGGAGGTATATCTGCAGCTGTTACCATGGAGAAGTCCCGGTCTGCTACAGCACAGGAGGCCGGGAGGTATAGCTGCAGCTGTTGCCATGGAGAAGACCCTGTCTGCTGCAGCACAGGAGGCCGGGAGGTATAGCCGCAGCCGTTGTCATGGAGAAGTCCCAGTCTACTGCAGCACAGGAGGCCGGGGGGTATAGCTGCAGCTGTTGCCATGGAGAAGACTCATTCTGCTGCAGCAGAGGAGGCCGAGAGGTATAGCTGCAGCTGTTGCCATGGAGAAGACCCAGTCTGCTGCAGCAAAGGAGGCCGAGAAGCAACGGCAGCTGCTGCTAAACTGGCCGTTGAAGACGCTGCTGCTGACGTGAGGTATAACTGCAGCTGTTGCCATGGAGAAAAACCAGTCCGCTGCAGCGCAGGAGGCCGAGAGGTAAAGCTGCAGCTGTTGCCATGGAGAAGACACAGTCTGCTGCAGCACAGGAGGCCGGGAGGTATAACTGCAGCTGTTGCCATGGAGAAGACACAGTCTGCTGCAGCACAGGAGGCCGGGAGGTATATCTGCAGTTGTTGCCTTGGAGAAGACCCAGTCTGCTGCAGCACAGGAGGCCGTGAGGTACAGCTGCAGCTGTTGCAAGGGAGAAGACACAGTCTGCTGCAGCACAGGAGGCCGATAGGTATAGATGCAGCTGTTGCCATGGAGAAAACCCAGTCTGCTGCAGCACAGGAGGCCGAGAGGCAACGGCAGCTGCTGCTAAACTGGCCGTTGAAGACGCTGCCGCTAACATGGCTTATGATGAAGGCGTTGCAGCCGTTGCGGTCTCAAATGTTGAATAAACAGTGATGGTGGATACGAGTGAGTAGAACTCTTGACCCCAGCAGTGTCAATTCGGAGGATGTCCATTTCTAGTGTTTGAATGACATTGTTATATACTTGTTACAAGTGCTGCTCAATAAACAGTGATGTGGAATATATATAGTTCTTTGTTCTTATGTCCAAGTTGTGAGTGTGCATGAAGTCGGAAAGCGCACGTAAAATCCCCAACTTTCTTTCTCTCATGTCCATGTTGGTATTTCTGCTATCTAAAATGTAAAGTGAGGCCGTCTTATTGTTGATAATCATTGTGAGATATAAATTCGATGTTTAATCAATGCGAGAAAAGACCTCGCGCATGTGAAATTAATTCACGCTCGCATTAATTTCAAGATTCACAGTATATATACGTCAATAGAAACTGGTTCATCTGATATAAAATATTACAATAAAATGCTTGTGATTATGATATTAACTGCCGATTGACAGTCAACAATGATACGTCATACCAGTTGCTGACATCATCTGCGAAATGTGATGGACGTTTGCCCAACAATTCAGTAATCATTGCAAAAATTGAACTAAAAGACTGACAGGAATAATGTTTCAGATTTTATTTCAAATAATTAGACGGTGAAATATTACACGATGAATACTATTTCAGTCTGAATGAGGAACTAAACAAACAATTTTTTGTTTTAAAACTTTGTAATATATTTTCAAATCTTTAAACTGGCCAGAAAATGGACCAAAGACACATCTGTACCGGATGGTTAATTGTTTTCACATAAGATAATATGCGTAGCTTATCCTGTCCTGTTTTTGTTTCGAAAAAAACCTCGTGTGAAAAGCACATGAAAAACTAAGGTCTTACGGAATTTGAAAGTGAAAGTGCCTATGATTTTATTAATCATTAATCATCGATTCATTTGGATCGGTAAGGCCATACAAAATGACGATTTATCGTTGGAAAACATTCTGTTTCATATCACAGTCATCTAAATCTCTTGGATTAATTTATTAGTCAAATCGATCTTCACAGTTGGCGCTGTGAAAATAACAAAGTCATTCTGATTTGTTTTGTTCTAAATTTGCGATTGTTAATGTGGGCGGTTTCGTCACCCAAGCCCTAAAAAATATAAGGCCTGAACACGTTTTTACACCACACTTCCCTGTATAGCTCTGCGAAACTGTAATAGTATAAGATTCACTAGGATTACAAAAAAGCCATGTTCTGAAACACCTTCTTCACAAACAGCCCATAAATTCCCCACAAAATATATGAGTGAGTGAGTTGAGTTTAATGCCGCTTTTAACAGTATTCCAGTTATATCACGGCGTGTCAGCTTAATGTGGGAGGAAAGCCCGAAGTGATGCAGGTGTCAGACGTTTACCACTTCGGTGAAACCCACGAGCACGGGTATGGTGCTGACAAACCTAGAAACATAATCGGGGCGAACCGGGATTCGAACCCACAATCATAGGTTTCTGGTGTGTCCGAGGGACGCAACTCTGCACAGCGAATCGCGGCGCCTTAGACGACTATGTGAAAATATACGCACTGAAATGCTCGAATTTAAGCTCCTGAAAACACATACTGATGTTCTAGCGTGCAGAACAGTGGTATAAACTGACACGTGATACTAGCTAGACAGCAAGGAAATAATGATGGTATAGAATAACTATATTTTGTGATCACACTCCATTACAAACGCACACGTGTGATTAAGAAGATATTCTTGGGATAAAAAAAATAATTAATTTAAGCATAATGAAATTCATATAGTCTATAAAATAGATCCATATTGTAATACAAGATAATCGATGGACAAAAAATGTTCATTTTACAAATCTGTTGTCAGTGTTGCCTAGCCCGCCAGGTTTGTGATCGCCAAGTAAGTTGATCCCGGATCGAATCCGATCAAGTTCATTGCCTGCCCCTCACACGGCGGGAAATGGCGTCAACAGAACGAGTGACAGGCAGAGTCGACACGGAAATAGATTTGTACAAATACAGAAAAAAACGTTAATATCAGAAACAATACAGAGAATATATCACACAGACATAGTGTCATTACGTTACGTAAAGTCAATACCTTAGAGTCATCACATTATAATAGGTCATTACGTTACATCGAGTCATTACGTTACATTGAGTCATTACGTTACATCAAGTCATTACGTTACGTAAATTCATTACGTTACATGGAGTCATTACGTTACACTGAGTCATTACGTTACATTGAGTCATTACGTTAGTCATTACATTTCATTGAGTCATTACGTTACATAGAGTCATTACGTTTATTTTCAGTAACCACAGGGATTCCGTCTGGTGTTTCCATGTGGTGTATTCAGTGATTACATTTTAAGTGTATTGTACACACCGGTGTATTCAGCGATTATACATACCCTTACAAAAGTATTGTACACCCCAGTATATTGTACACACCGTGGTATTTAGCGATTATAAGTAACCTTAGAAGTGTATTGTACACACCGGTGTATTCAGCGATTATACATAACCTTAGAAGTGTATTGTACACACCGGTGTATTCAGCGATTATACGTAACCTTAGAAGTGTATTGTACACACCGGTGTATTCAGTGATTATACGTAACCTTAGAAGTGTATTGTACACACCGGTGTATTCAGCGATTATACGTAACCTTAGAAGTGTATTGTACACACCGGTGTATTCAGCGATTATACGTAACCTTAGAAGTGTATTGTACACACCGGTGTATTCAGCGATTATAAGTAACCTTAGAAGTGTATTGTACACACCGGTGTATTCAGCGATTATAAGTAACCTTAGAAGTGTATTGTACACACCGGTGTATTCAGCGATTATACGTAACCTTAGAAGTGTATTGTACACACCGGTGTATTCAGTGATTATACATAACCTTAGAAGTGTATTGTACACACCGGTGTATTCAGCGATTATACGTAACCTTAGAAGTGTATTGTACACACCGGTGTATTCAGCGATTATACATAACCTTAGAAGTGTATTGTACACACCGGTGTATTCAGCGATTATACATAACCTTAGAAGTGTATTGTACACACCGGTGTATTCAGCGATTATACATAACCTTAGAAGTGTATTGTACACACCGGTGTATTCAGCGATTATACGTAACCTTAGAAGTGTATTGTACACACCGGTGTATTCAGCGATTATACATAACCTTAGAAGTGTATTGTACACACCGGTGTATTCAGCGATTATACATAACCTTAGAAGTGTATTGTACACACCGGTGTATTCAGCGATTATACATAACCTTAGAAGTGTATTGTACACACCGGTGTATTCAGCGATTATACGTAACCTTAGAAGTGTATTGTACACACCGGTGTATTCAGCGATTATACGTAACCTTAGAAGTGTATTGTACACACCGGTGTATTCAGCGATTATACGTAACCTTAGAAGTGTATTGTACACACCGGTGTATTCAGCGATTATACGTAACCTTAGAAGTGTATTGTACACACCGGTGTATTCAGCGATTATACGTAACCTTAGAAGTGTATTGTACACACCGGTGTATTCAGTGATTATACGTAACCTTAGAAGTGTATTGTACACACCGGTGTATTCAGCGATTATACGTAACCTTAGAAGTGTATTGTACACACCGGTGTATTCAGCGATTATACGTAACCTTAGAAGTGTATTGTACACACCGGTGTATTCAGCGATTATACGTAACCTTAGAAGTGTATTGTACACACCGGTGTATTCAGCGATTATACGTAACCTTAGAAGTGTATTGTACACACCGGTGTATTCAGCGATTATACATAACCTTAGAAGTGTATTGTACACACCGGTGTATTCAGTGATTATACATAACCTTAGAAGTGTATTGTACACACCGGTGTATTCAGCGATTATACGTAACCTTAGAAGTGTATTGTACACACCGGTGTATTCAGCGATTATACGTAACCTTAGAAGTGTATTGTACACACCGGTGTATTCAGCGATTATACGTAACCTTAGAAGTGTATTGTACACACCGGTGTATTCAGCGATTATACATAACCTTAGAAGTGTATTGTACACACCGGTGTATTCAGCGATTATACATAACCTTAGAAGTGTATTGTACACACCGGTGTATTCAGCGATTATACATAACCTTAGAAGTGTATTGTACACACCGGTGTATTCAGCGATTATACGTAACCTTAGAAGTGTATTGTACACACCGGTGTATTCAGCGATTATATGTATCCCTAGAAGTGAACTGTACAGACCGGCGTATTCAGCGAACAGGGAACGACCATTCAATATTCTTTATCGAGATTAAATATATTTACGGCTACAGCTACATTTAAAAATAGGAAAAGAAAAACACCTTGCAACAATGTGATTTTTGTGGCAGTCAATTTCTGTTTTTTTTCAATAGTCTGAAGGATAATGATTTTTTTTCAAGTATTTTCGGGAACAATTTAATTATTATCATACAGTCATAATGTTGTGTATGTCTGTATGTCTGTGAGTGATCAGGTACAATACCACGGTATCATACAGTCCTGATGTTGTGTATATGTCTGAGAGTGATAAGGTACAATACCGCGGTATCATACAGTCCTGATGTTGTGTATGTCTGAGAGCGATCAGGTACAATACCGCGGTATTATACAGCCCTGATTTTGTGTATGTCTGGGAGTGATCAGGTACAATACCGTGGTATAATACAGTCCTGATGTTGTGTATGTCTGAGAGTGATAAGGTACAATACCGCGGTATAATACAGTCCTGATTTTGTAACTGTCTGGGAGTGATCAGGTACAATACCGCGGTATCATACAGCCCTGATTTTGTATATATGTGGGAGTGATCAGGTACAATACCGCGGTATCATACAGCCCTGATTTTGTATAAGTGTGGGAGTGATCAGGTGCAATACCGCGGTATCATACAGTCCTGATGTTGTGTATATGTCTAAGAGTGTCCAGGTACAATACCCCGGTATCATACAGCCCTAATTTTGTATATGTCTGAGAGTGATCAGGTACAATACCGCGGTATGATACAGCCCTGATTTTGTATATGTCTTTGAGTGATCAGGTACAATACCGTGGTATAATACAGCCCTGATTTTGTATATGTCTTTGAGTGATCAGGTACAATACCGCGGTATAATACAGTCCTGATGTTGTATATGTCTGAGAGTGGCCAGGTACAATACCGCGGTATAATACATTCCTGATGTTGTATATGTCTGAGAGTGATCAGGTACAATACCGCGGTATAATACAGCCCTGATTTTGTATATGTCTGTGAGTGATAAGGTACAATACCGCGGTATAATACAGTCCTGATGTTGTATATGTCTGAGAGTGATCAGGTACAATACCGCGGTATAATACAGCCCTGATTTTGTATATGTCTGAGAGTGATCAGGTACAATGCCGTGGTAAAATACAGTCCTGATGTTGTGTTATGTCTGGGAGTGATCAGGTACAATACCGCGGTATAATACAGCCCTGATTTTGTGTATGTCTGAGAGTGATTAGGTACAATACCGCGGTATCATAAAGTCCTGATGTTGTATATGTCTGGGAGTGATTAGGTACAGTACCGCAGTATCTTACAGTCCTGATGTTGTGTATGTCTGAGAGTGATAAGGTACAGCACCGCGGTATCATACAGTCCTGATGTTGTATATGTCTGGGAGTGATAAGGTACAATACCGCGGTATCATACAGCCCTGATTTTGTGTATGTCTGAGAGTGATAAGGTACAATACCGCGGTATCACACAGCCCTGATTTTGTGTATGTCTGAGAGTCATCAGGTACAATACCGCGGTATCATACAACCCTGATTTTGTGTATGTCTGAGAGTGATCAGGTACAATACCGCGGTATCATACAGTCCTGATGTTGTGTATATGTCTGAGAGTGATTAGGTACAGTACCGCGGTATCATACAGTCCTGATGTTGTGTATATGTCTGGGAGTGATCAGGTACAATACCGCGGTATCATACTCCCTTTATCGTGTTGTATACGGCTGTGACCAGACTCGCCACGTCTGGTACGACCATTGCTCCGAACACAACACACATAAGAGATATAGCCAGATAGCCCATGTTGGTGGAGGAAGACCGCTTGTCCTTGGAGCTCGCCTTCTTTTGGACAGACTTGCTCAAAGTCTTTGTCTCGACTTTCAGCTCCTTCTGGATCGCCTGCGCCGCTTCCTTCACCTGCTTAGTGTCCGAAGGGCGGGACTTGTCCTTGCATCTACACGTACACTTCTCCACAACCTTGCGCTTTGGGAAAGGGTTGTACGAAGTGGTCGTTGGTGTAGTTGTAGTTGTGGTCATGGGAGTTGGTGTAGTTGTTGTTGTTACGGTCGTGGTTACATCTGTGGTTGCTGTTGTTGCAGTTGAAGTTGTTGGCGCTGTCGTGGTTACATCTGTGGTTGCTGTTGTTGCAGTTGAAGTTGTTGGTGCTGTCGTGGTTACATCTGTGGTTGCTGTTGTTGCAGTTGAAGTTGTTGGTGCTGTCGTGGTTACATCTGTGGTTGCTGTTGTTGCAGTTGAAGTTGTTGGCGCTGTCTTGGTAACATCTGGAGTACCGTTATTCGAGATTAATGTACTTAATATGATATTAATTAACACAAAGTTTTGTATATACTCGTGTATGTTGAATGGACGCCATCCAAACATGAATGAACCTGTATGAAATTATTAAAGTCCAGTGGTTAAAGCATTCGCTCGTCACGCCGAAGACCCGGGTTCGATTCCCGACATGGGTACAATGTGTGAAGCCCATTTGTGGTGTCCCCTGCCGTGATATTGCTGGAATATTGCTAAAAGCGGCGTAAGATCAAACTCACTCACTCATTACTGGGTTTCAGGATATTTAATGAAAAGTCAAGAAAACGGTGAAATTGTAACCTCAGTTATCATAGCTCGGTCAAAATGTTTAATAATAGCGTTTAGAGCGACGTGGATGGTCGAAGTCTGGCTAAATATCATTTCGCTCTCGAACATGTACCAACGCATCACTCCAGTATGCACTCACTAAAAGTCTTACCTTGAGCGGGTAGGCCCCTTATGCTGACGTTACAGAGTTGGAGGGGATACAGTTCTGATGCCCGAGGGTACTGCGTAATCTTGACATAACGCCCCACTGTCGGCTGGTCACAGGGGAGAGATTTCGTTGTTCCATTTCCAAAGAAACCAGGGTGATACAAACACAGGTCATGAGCATCGCTTGTCTCGGGGTCAGCCGTGTGCATTGTAACTGTGAAGTTGCCCAACCTTTCCCCTAGAAGAACCATACGAAAAATAACTATAGAAACAGTTTTGTCAAATGAGCTCACTGCTGGAACATTACGGAAAATTGCAACTGTCCTCGAGTTTTACCAAAGCACACTGTTTCATGTACATGCAGGACATGCAGGATCCACTGAAAAAGATGCTTGTTTAAAAAAAATAAAATGTTTGGCTTATTTTATCACCGAAAACTGCGTGTTTTGAAGCAGTGACAAATCCAGCCCCACCCAAACCTGCTACAAAAAACATACCGACCCCCCCCCCCCCCCCCCCGACCCCCCTCTCTCTCCCCCCCAAAAAACCCAACCAAAACAAAAAAACAACAACAACAAAACAACAACAAATAAATAAAAAAATAAAATGGATAAAAATTTAATTAAGAATTGACTTTCACATTGAGTGAGTTCATTGGATTATGATCCTTCATAGAGTGAGGACCAAACTGTATGAACGTGGGGACGTCGGAGCTTGCGACAATAGAAGGTCAATTGAATCTGCCTACATTCACAATGGTAGGTGTATTGAATCTGCCTACATCTACAAAGGTAGGTGTATTGAATCAGCCTACATTCACAAAGGTAGGTGTATTGAATCTGCCTGCACCCACAAAAGTTGGTGTATTGAATCTGCCTACATTCACAAAGGTAGGTGTATTGAATCTGCCTACATCCACAAAGGTAGGTGTATTGAATCTGCCTACATCCACAAAGGTAGGTGTATTGAATCTGCCTGCACCCACAATGGTAGGTGTATTGAATCTGCCTGCACTCACAATGGTAGGTGTATTGAATCTGCCTGCACTCACAATGGTAGGTGTATTGAATCTGCCTATACTCACAATGGTTGGTGTATTGAATCTGCCTGCACCCACAAAGGTTGGTGTATTGAATCTGCCTACATTCACAAAGGTAGGTGTATTGAATCTGCCTACATCAACAAAGGTAGGTGTATTGAATCTGCCTGCACTCACAATGGTAGGTGTATTGAATCTGCCTGCACTCACAATGGTAGGTGTATTGAATCTGCCTGCACTCACAATGGTAGGTGTATTGAATCTGCCTGCACTCACAATGGTAGGTGTATGGAATCTGCCTGCACTCGCAATGGTCAGTAGAATGTTCTGCACACCCCATAGGTCAATAGAATGTCCTGAACTCACCACAGAAGGTCGTTGGAATGTTCTGCACTCACCATAGGTCAATAGAATGTTCTGCACTCAATACGGAAGGTCATTTGAATGTTCTGCACTCACCATAGGTCAATAGAGTATTCTGCACTCACCATGGAAGGTCAATAGAATATTCTGCAATCACCACGGAAAGTCAATTTAATGTTCTGCACTTACCAGAGGTAAATAGAATGTTCTGCACTCACCATAGAAGGTCATTTGAATGTTCTGCAATCACCATAGAAAGCCAATAGAATGCACTCACGATAGGTCGTTAGAATGTTCTGCACTCACCATAGGTCAATAGAATGTTCTGCACTCACCACGGAAGGTCAATAGAATGTTCTGCACTCACCATAGGTCAATAGAATGTTCTACACTCACCATAGAAGGTCATTTGAATGTTCTGCAATCACCATAGAAAGCCAATAGAATGTTCTGCACTCACCATAGGTCGTTAGAATGTTCTGAACTCACCATAGGTCAATAGAATGTTCTGCACTCACCATAGGTCAATATAATTTTCTGCACTCACCACGGAAGGTCAATAGAATGTTTTGCACTCACCCCGGAAGGTTAATAGAATGTTCTGCACTCACCACGGAAGGTCAATAGAATGTTCTGCACTCACCATGGAAGGTCAATTGAATGTTCTGCACTCACCACGGAAGGTTAGTTGCATGTTCTGCACTCACCATGGATGGTCAATAGAATGTTCTGCACTCACCATAAAAGGTCAGTTGAATGTTCTGCACTCACCATGGAAGGTCAATAGAATGTTCTGCACTCACCATAGGTCATAGAATGTTCTGCACTCACCGCAACAATCCCCTCTGCTGGTGAGCTCTACCGTGGTGATGTTGTAGAGATCCTCTAAGTCCACTTGCCACCACGTTACGTTGGACAACTGTGAAGGTAAGGTGTGACTGCACCCTCCTTTGCCCATGGACACACCAAGATTGTCATCCACGGCTCTGGAAGCGTCATACTGTTCAAAAGTGCTGTCCTGCTTGGTCGTTTTGTTAAGGGCAACATTTCTAGCTGTGGATAACAATAGTATTGTGAATTAAGAATTATGTCACGCTTCAACTAAATCTATATGTACGTCGTATATGCATTATTTTATTTAAAGTAGACATTAATTTAATCATGTCTTCACACCTGAAATGTGTTCTAGTGCTATGCAAAATGACCATTACGAAAGTTGTCTCAGCTGAAATGAAACGAATTTATTAAACTAAAATGCGTGTTTACTGCATAAGAATGCCGAGATGCGGGTGTTATTTAGGAAGTAAAACTACTTTGCTTTGTTAGAAGTTCGAACGTAAACTTGATACCACATAGTAGGTTTATAGTCATTCAAACATGAATTATTTAATTGCATGTGATTTCGTGGCTTTTCATTGGCTAATTTACACAATATGCACACCTTATACCTCCATAAACGCAAAACAATATTGAAGTGAATTCTTAACAAAACAAATAGGAATTGATTGGCTATAATACAAGTGATGAGTGATTCGGCATCAGTTGATTCGAATATTAACGGGAGACGATCTCCATTCCAATCTAGATTTCGTAATAATAGCGTGTATGACACTTAGACACTGTGTCTGTGTCACTGGTTACCTGTTTGTTAGGGGAACGGGTGGCCCAGTCGTCTAATACTCTGTTTATATGGCGAAATATTGCATATATGCAAATTTGCTCACATATGCAAATTTACACACGTGAGCAGAAGTATATTTGCTGTGCATTCATACGAAGTATAAGTCCCATAAGCAGATTTGGAGTAAATTGTCAAAACCATCCATTTCTGTCATAGCTGTGGAACAGATCAGACTGGAATGTTTCCGCAAGCGCAGAGGAAGGAGTGGTATGGTATGGTTGTTCTGCAGCTCTTTGAAGAGACAGACTGGCTAGAAAACTTCAGAATGAGAAAGGAAACATTGGATTTCATTTGCAGAAGACTTGAAGGTGAACGTTCTCCTTCCCAAGACACTGTTGAAGAACCATTGGGTGTCCTAAAGAAGGCAGCAATTGTCATTTACTGGCTTGCAGAATACAGGACAGTCGGTAATCTCTTTGGTGTTGACAGGTGTTGATGATGACCTTGTGCCCCATCTGAGCATTGTGTATAGCAATCATGTCCATGACGTCCCGGGCTTCAGTCAGCGAGGACCACGATGCCCGCATATTTACATTCAAGGTGATAATGGCATTCTTTCCCCCACATGGAACAAGTCGGTTGGTGATTCCAATATGCCAGTGGTACTACTTGGTGATGCGGCCTACCCATTAAAGTCTTGGCTTTTAAAGCCTTTCTCCAACAGAGCCAATCTAATTCCTGCTCAAGCCACATTCAACTATCGCCTCAGTAGGGCAAGGATGACGATAGAGAATGCCTTCGGTCGTTTGAAGGGACGGTGGAGTTGCTTACAAAAGCGATTGGACATCGATGTGGAGTTTGCTTGCACAGTGATCGGCTGTTGCATTGTCTTGCATAACATATGTGAGAGTGTCAATGAAACCTTCAGTATGAGTGGAATGAAGACACAGATGATAACGCTGATGAACAAGACCCTTAGGGATTAAGTTGTTCTTCAAAACAATTCTCTTCCCTTAATTCTAAAAGACATCTCGTTTCATCGTCGCTCCATGCAGATCCACATTTTTGGCCCTCATTTGTTCTTTTTCTGCTAGCCATTTTTGACGGTCTAGTCTGTTTGAAGTCTAGACATCAACTGGTATCATTCTGACCAATGAGGATTTAGCGTTGCCAATTTGCTCACGGTAGCAAAAAATACACATCTAAACTGCATATACTCACAGGTTGTAGCAAATTTGCACCTAGTCCCAACTAGGTGCAAATTTACTCATATGAGTAACATCTGCACATGACTAAATGCGTCCATGCGGTCAAATTTGCTCACATAAGCAAATTTGCACATATGCAAAAATACACATATGTGCAAATGTCGCCGTATAAACAGGGCTTAAGGCGCCGCGATTCGCTGTGCAGAGTTGCGTCCCTTGGGCACGCTAGGAACCTATGGTTGTGGGTTCGAATCCGTTCGCCCCGATTATGTTTCTTGGTTTGTCAGCACCATACCCGTGCTCGTGGGTTTCACCGAAGTGGTAAACGTCTGAGACCTGCATCACTTGGGGCTTTCCTCCCACATTAAGCTGAGACGCCGAGATGTAACTGGAATACTGTTAAAAACGGCGTTAAACCCAACTCACTCACTACCTGCTCGGTCGGTATATATAAAAAAATAGTTAGCCTAGAGGTTAAATTGTTCGCTCGTCACCTTGATTGTCCTGATGCGACAACCAATTGACGGACTTGTTATCACGGATGGTGGGGCGTGATTTTCTACGAGTCTCTTCTCAGATCGTTGACTGGTTGGTTAGCTACGTTTTAAAACATTATCGTTACACAAACGGCGCAGGGACGTGTGCAGTTATTCTCTCTGTGTAAAATGTCAAACAGCTCGGCCTATATGTCGGATGACATGGTTATCGATTTGTGACGTCATGATTGACCTACGTTTGCATTCCAGTCTGGGTGGTTCCCACTGCCCGTCGATGCAATTCACGGTGGCCGGCCCTATCATCTCCATGTCAGCAGGATTGTCGCAGGTGTAGGTGGCCACGCCCTTTTCATATGACACGGATGATTTGGCCTGTGAAACTGGAGTCACGGGAACGTGTACACAGTTAACTGAAACAAGAATTTAATTTACCTTACAGTGGGAAGGGTGTTAACTGGGGATTTGTACGTTAACATCGCATTTCTAAGCATGGGAATTTCTATAGCTTGTCTTCCTTTCAGTTTAATTTGATTAAAGTTTCGATGTATGTTAACCGTATTAAAGGTGATTCTTAACACATTGCAATTTACAGAGATAATAATATATTCACTCCTAAAGCACCTGTTGCAAAGCATGAAACTTCACTTACCACACCCCGCGCTGCCGTACGTCCACTGGACTGTAGTACCGTTATAGTCACTTACCACACCCCGTGATGCCGTACGTCCACTGAACTTTAGTGCCGTTATATTCACTTACCACACCCCGTGCTGCCGTACGTCGACTGGACTGTAGTGCCGTTATAGTCACTTACCACACCCAGGGCTGCCGTGCGCCAACAGGACTGTCGTACCGTTATAGTCACTTACCACACCCCGTGCTGCCGTACGTCCACTGGACTGTCGTACCGTTATAGTCACTTACCACACCCCGTGCTGCCGTACGTCCACTGGACTGTAGTACCGTTATAGTCACTTACCACACCCCGTGCGCCAACAGGACTGACGTACCGTTATAGTCACTTACCACACCCCGTGCTGCCGTACGTCCACTGGACTGTTGCTCCATTTTTCTCAATGCACATGAACGTCAGTGGTCGCTGTGCTTCACAGAAGTGTGTATACAGAACCACGACGCCCATGTCCAAAGCCCATCTCTGCGCGTCCCACGGTCTAGCCCCGTCCCCGTTCCAGTAGAAACACTCGAGGATGTTGGCAATGACGGAGCTTGGCCGTTTGAAGTACACCTCCCCTGTCGTCACGGCTGGCAGCGATGTCGCTGTAGTCAGGTGCATGTGAGCTATATATGTACTGTGAACCCCATTAATCCAGATGCTAACGTTACAGAGTTACAGAACAGACAACAGTTACAGGTCTTGTTAGAATGGAAATCAAAAGTGTAAAGTCATGTTGGAGGACTGTGTTACTTTGAAAAGATAATATATAGTACAGTATATCAACGAATATATTTGTCCCCCCTCTGTCTGTCTTTCTGTCTGTCTGTCTGTCTGTCTCTGTGTGTGTGAGCGTGTGTCTCTCTCTCTCTCTCTCTCTCTCTCTCTCTCCTTCTCTCTCTCTATCTCTCTATCTCTACGTCTCTCTGTGTCTCTTATACTGCGAATCAAATCCGGGTCTACGTCGGAACGAGCGATCGCTTGAACAATTGGATTACACCCCTGTTTTAGTAAATCTTTCCACTTACGACATGTGTCGACGTCACATACTTCAGCTGTAGGGGGTCTAAGGCTTGTATAGCACCAGGGCTTCGTCAAGGACTCGCCAGGGTTACGACAGACTTTGTGATCCATAGAACCGTCGGGGAATGTGGAGGGCATCTGGAATGGCACTGCTTCCTTTTTCCATGACAGACACTTCTTGTTGGACGTTGTAACATCAAGCCTCCCCCTGTAGTTCATGCTAAGAGAGTCCACCACGCAGCCATGATCTAAACATTCCAAGCATGTTTTGCTGGAACAATTCTTTGCCAAGATATTTAATTGTGGCACAGAAACCTACGCCATGTAACTGAGTCTCCATGGTCAGGCGACAGAATGAACAGCGACACACTTAACATGGTTTATAATTTAGCAATGGATGAACCTTAACGGTTCAGAGGCGACTTAATGGATCGGGTGGTCAGGCTCAGTGACTTGGTTGATAGCGTGGCATCGTGTGTGTGTGTGTGTGTGTGTGTGTGTGTGTGTGTGTGTGTGTGTGTGTGTGTGTGTGTGTGTGTGTGTGCGTGCGTGTGTGTGCGTGCGTGTGTATGAGTATGAGTGTGTGTGTGTGTGTGTGTGTGTGTGTGTGTGTGTGTGTGTGTGTGTGTGTGTGTGTGTGTCGGCGTGTGTATGAGTATGAGTGTGTGTGTGTGTGTGTGTGTGTGTCGGCGTGTGTATGAGTATGAGTGTGTGTGTGTGTGTGTGTGTGTGTGTGTGTGTGTGTGTGTGTGTAAGAGGTGGTGTTTGTTGTTTACGCCGCACTCGGCAATATTCCAGCTATATGACGGCGGTCTGTAAATAATCGAGTCTGGTCCAGACAAGTGATTGACATCATGAGCATCGATCCACGCAACTTGGATACAAGGACATGCATCAACCAAGTCAGCGATCCTGACCTCTCGATCCAGTTAGCCGCCTCTTACGACAAGCATAGTGTGTGTGTATCTGTTTGTGCGTGTGTGTGTGTGTGTGTGTGTGTGTGTGTGTGTGTGTGTGTGTATCTGTGTATGCGCGTGGGTGTGTATCTGTGTGTGTGTGTATGTGTGTGTGTGTATCTGTGTGCGTGTGTGTGTATCTGTTTGTGTGTGCGTGCGTGCGTGCGTGCGTGCGTGTGCGTGTGTGTGCGTGCGTGCGTGCGTGCGTGCGTGCGTGCGTGTGTTTTTCAAGGACGCAGTTTCTCAAAGTGAGCAAGGCGCTACGACAGTATTAAGTCTGCATTATAGGAAAGCTAGCGGTAGGATCCCTGGTCATACCAACAGACGTTTAAAGATAGTACCCTGCCTTGCGCTCGGCATTAAGGGGCGAAAACAAGGACTGGTAGGCTCGCAGTCAGTATACTGTGTCTGAATGGGGTATTCACGTCGCTATAATCTGTACAATACTCTTTGACGCGACGTTTAGCCCAATTTCACCTCACCCCACCTGTTTTATATATAGTATGAGAGTTAGGTCGTCTCAGCACTAGGGTCGTATTGTGGATAGATCATCTGATCCTTCAAGAGCACATAAATAAAATCAGAATACACCATTAAAACACCATGTCAATGCCATGTTAGAGTCATCTCTGTGACATAAAGCTGCATAGCCTCCAATCACAAATTATTCCCGATGATCAACGAACCCGCCATTCGTCACCACTCGCTCCTTTCCGTGACCTATCGATGAATGTTATGTTCGACAATACGACAAACTTAAAGTAGTTCGGTCAAAGAATCCCTCGGGAATAATTTTTGTCTTCCATCTTAAAATAAACCCTATATACTGTTAAATATTTTCAACTAAACTGTATAAATACCGTAAGTTCCGATGTGTTTTAAATAGCATCTGGAGTAGATATGACATAAGGGAAATATACGTGAATCATTACGCAACGAGTTGACAATTCTTTTAACTATGCCCGATTGCGCTTAGACGTACGGAACCCAGTCGCAAAAAGGCCATGAGAGGGGCACGAGTCGCTAATTGGCTTGTCCCGGAATAACACGAGTTGGTCACGAATGCAAACCCGCTAATGAAAATGTCAGTCAAATACAAATATGGACAACACGTGACTCACTGCATTTTCCAATCGGGCAGTATTCCCACGTGACATTGATGATGTTTATGTAACACCAAGGGCGGACAACTGTGCCCGTCACAGATTCGGATCCTGCTGGCGAGCGGCAGTAGTTCTCTGGTGCACCTGCACTGAACATTGCATCAGGGATGGCCTGGGAGGATGGCAGACTGTCCCACCGCTGGCAGGGTGACCCCGACACTGAAATGTTGACCTTGCCCTTGTAGTCCCAGCCTTCCTTCGTCTGCATACACTCCAGGGCTAGGGGAAAATATTCAGTTACCAGGATATCATCTTGTGTATGCTCCTCAAAAGAAGTTAAAGACCATCCGATTGTTTCATTTTACTATATCTACCACTCACCCAACTACCCAACCAACCACCCAACCACCCACCCACCCAACTCCCTCCCTCCCTCCCTCACTCACTCACTTACTCACTCACTCACCCAAACACCCACCCAACTCACTCCCTCACTCCCTCCCTCGCTCGCTCACCCACTCACTCACTCACTCACTCACCCAAACACCCACCCAACTCATCCCTCACTCCCTCCCTCCATCCATCCCTCCCTCACTCACTCACTCACTCACTCGATAAGTGGTGCATCAGTAGTTTGCACCTACCGTCCGTGTATTGTCGTCCAGTGGCGCGCACCTCCACCAGGGCCTGAGGTATGGAGCTGTTGAACTTGAGACTTAGGAACTGACCAACGGGAAATGTTTCACAGTAGAGAGTGATAGGTTTGGGGAGTGAGGTGGTAGAGGGTGACGTTCTCAATGTATCGGATGCACACGCACTGCTCGATGTCGGGGTCTGCTTGATGTCAACCACTTCGGCCTCGACTGTGAAATCTGACGTCACGGATTCTGTCAAAATACAGGTAATCTTACTTGTGGTTTACGAGCTTGTGACGGGCTAGACTGATATACAGAGGGCTGCGTATCATACGATCCCTTGGCGGACCTCTATGTCCCCTTATGTCCATTTATGACCCTACGGAATTGTCAAAATTCCAGTAGCTATGAAACAACTGTTTTGAACTGATTATGAAAGTTACCGGACGTGTGCGTGTTATTGAAGTATTGAACAAGCGGTTTTCCTTGTCCAAACATGGACAACTTGAAAAAGAGATACGCTCAAAGTTTAGTCAAACAAATTTCGGGAGCCTTTTTTTTCTAATTATTGGAGCCGATTCATGAACATAAGAGATTCTTATCTGTGGTTGAAACATAGATGATTCGGCAAATAAAAGTGAAAAAACACCTGATTCATAAGAAATATTTGCCAATAGCAGGGTCGACAGTACGATTCCGACTATATCATGAGCACGTGTTTATGGATCGTTATCAAATAGTGATGGCACCAGGTTAACAACGTGATAGATAAGAAGGTAAAGGAAAACAATGTCACGGATAACAAGGTAAAGGAAAACAATGTCATGGATAACAAGGTAAAGGATAGCAACGTGATGGATAACAAGGTAAAGGATAACAACGTGATGGATAACAAGGTACAGGATAACGACGTCATGGATAACAAGGTTAAGGATAACAACGTGATGGATAACAAGGTAAAGGATAACAACGTGATGGAAAACAAGGTAAAGAATAACAACGTCATGGATAACAAGGTAAAGGATAACAACGTGATGGATAACAAGGTAAAGGATAACAACGTGATGGATAACAAGGTAAAGGATAACGACGTCATGGATAACAAGGTTAAGGGTAACAACGTGATGGATAACAAGGTAAAGGATAACAACGTGATGGATAACAAGGCAAAGGAAAACAACGTCGTGGATAATAAGGTAAAGGATAACAACGTCATGGATAACAAGGTTAAGGATAACAACGTGATGGATAACAAGGTAAAGGATGACAACGTGATGGATAACAAGGCAAAGGAAAACAACGTCGTGGATAATAAGGTAAAGGATAACAACGTGATTGATAACAAGGTAAAGGATGACAACGTGATTGATAACAAGGTAAAGGATAACAACTTGATGGATAACAAGGTTAAGGATAACAACGTGATGGATAACAAGGTAAAGGATGACAACGTGATGGATAACAAGGCAAAGGAAAACAACGTCGTGGATAATAAGGTAAAGGATAACAACGTGATTGATAACAAGGTAAAGGATAACAACGTGATGGATAACACGGTAAAGGATAACAACGTGATGGATAACAAGGTAAAGGATAACAATGTCATGGATAACAAGGTAAAGGATAACAACGTGATGGATAACAAGGTAAAGGATAACGACGTCATGGATGACAAGGTAAAGGATAACAACGTGATGGATAACAAGGTAAAGGAAAACAGTGTCATGGATAATAAGGTAAATGAAAACAATGTAATGAGAATAAGGTAAAGGATAACAACGTGATGGATAACAAGGCAAAGGAAAACAACGTCGTGGATAATAAGGTAAAGGATAACAACGTGATTGATAACAAGGTAAAGGATAACAATGTGATGGATAAGACGGGAAAGGATAACAACGTGATGGATAACAAGGTAAAGGATAACAATGTCATGGATAACACGGGAAAGGATAACAACGTGATGGATAACAAGGTAAAAGATAACAATGTCATGGATAACAAGGTAAAGGATAACAACGTGATGGATAACAAGGTAAAGGAAAACAGTGTCATGGATAATAAGGTAAAGGAAAACAATGAAATGAGAATAAGGTAAAGGATAACAACGTGATTGATAACAAGGTAAATGAAAACAATGTCTTGATAACAAGGCAAAGGATGACAACGTGATGGATAACACGGTAAAGGATAACAACGTGATAGATAACAAGGTAATAGGGCCTGGTGAGTAATGCAGCCTTTGGATACAGTTAAGCCAGACCTCCTGACCTGATGCGGTTTATGATGGGCGCTGTGTATCAATACTGAGTAGCAAAAGAAATTTTACCTCTCAGTTGATTTTATGTTGTTTGATTTCCAATTGAAAATATCCTAAGATAGCGATATAATATCCAACATATGAACTGTATTGGCGCCTAGCCAGCACTCAAAGAATATTTCAACATGGTTTTAGTTTTTTATAATTTAATATACAAAAGTGTGTTTTTTTTTGCTACTGATTTCCAATAAATATTGTTTTTTCGGCACAAATTTAAATTTTGAACACGTGGTGTCACGAGGCTGCAAATTCATTTTTTACCCCATGCAGTCCTTATTGAACCAATCAATGTTTTTTCACACAAAATAACTCAGCCACAGATTACGTTTTATAGACTGTTGCACGAATAAGTGATGCTTAGCAATAGATGCTTGAACAGTTCATTAACCTTATTATATCTCCAGCCTATTATGATACATACACTTGACCTATTCATCAGCCGGGAGACCATTATTCACGATCCTTTATATCCAGAAAATTATGATACCTACATTGTATTCGTCATCTGGACTTCTTTTCGAAAACAAAACAACTCACTTAGTACAGATGTCCTCATGAGTTTGAAAACAACAACAAATCACGATGACTCTTCTGTGGGTTCTTCATCACAGCCGTACGTTCAACACTGCTACGTTCTGTGGGTTCTTCATCACAGCCGTACATTCAACACTGCTACGTTCTGTGGGTTCTTCATCACAGCCGTACATTCAACACCGCTACGTTCTGTGGGTTCTTCATCACAGCCGTACATTCAACACTGCTACGTTCTGTGGGTTCTTCATCACAGCCGTACATTCAACACCGCTACGTTCTGTGGGTTCTTCATCACAGCCGTACATTCAACACTGCTACGTTCTGTGGGTTCTTCATCACAGCCGTACATTCAACACTGCTACGTTCTGTGGGTTCTTCATCACAGCCGTACATTCAACACAGCTACGTTCTGTGGGTTCTTCATCACAGCCGTACATTCAACACCGCTACGTTCTGTGGGTTCTTCATCACAGCCGTACATTCAACACCGCTACGTTCTGTGGGTTCTTCATCACAGTCGTACATTCAACACTGCTACGTTCTGTGGGTTCTTCATCACAGCCGTACATTCAACGCTGCTACGTTCTGTGGGTTCTTCACCACAGCCGTACATTCAACACCGCTACGTTCTGTGGGTTCCTCATCACAGCCGTACATTCAACACCGCTACGTTCTGTGGGATACTTCATCACAGCCGTACATTCAACACCGCTACGTTCTGTGGGTTCTTCATCACAGCCGTACATTCAACACTGCTACATTCTGTGGATTCTTCACCACAGCCGTACATTCAACACTGCTACGTTCTGTGGGTTCTTCATCAGAGCCGTACATTCAACACTGCTACGTTCTGTGGGTTCTTCACCACAGCCGTACATTCAACACCGCTACGTTCTGTGGGTTCCTCATCACAGCCGTACATTCGACACTGCTACATTCTGTGGGGTACTTCATCACAGTCGTACATTCAACACTGCTTCATTCTGTGGGGTACTTCATCACAGCCGTACATTCAACACTGCTACGTTCTGTGGGAAACTTCATCACAGCCGTACATTCAACACTGCTACGTTCTGTGGGATACTTCATCACAGCCGTACATTCAACACCGCTACATTCTGGGGGTACTTCATCACAGTCGTACATTCAACACTGCTACGTTCTGTGGGATACTTCATCACAGTCGTACATTCAACACTGCTACGTTCTGTGGGATACTTCATCACAGCCGTACATTCAACACTTCTACATTCTGGGGGTACTTCATCACAGCCGTACATTCAACACCGCTACGTTCTGTGGGTACTTCATCACAACCGTACATTCAACACTGCTACGTTCTGTGGTATACCTCATCACAGCCGTACATTCAACACTGCTACGTTCTGTGTGATTCTTCATCACAGCCGTTCATTCAACACTTCTACATTCTGTGGGGTACTTCATCACAGTCGTACATTCAACACTGCTACGTTCTGTGGGATACTTTATCACAGCCGTACATTCAACACTGCTACGTTCTGTGGGATACTTCATCACAGCCGTACATTCAACACTGCTACGTTCTGTGGGATACTTCATCACAGCCGTACATTCAACACTGCTACGTTCTGTGTGATTCTTCATCACAGCCGTACATTCAACACTTCTACATTCTGTGGGGTACTTCATCACAGTCGTACATTCAACACTGCTACGTTCTGTGGGATACTTTATCACAGCCGTACATTCAACACTGCTACGTTCTGTGGGATACTTCATCACAGCCGTACATTCAACATTGCTACGTTCTGTGGGATACTTCATCACAGCCTCACATTCAACACTGCTACGTGCTTGGGGATACTTCATCACAGCCGTACATTCAACACTGCTACGTTCTGGAAGATACTTCATCACAGCCGTACATTCAACACAGCTACGTTTTGGGGCGTACTTCATCACAGCCGTACATTCTCAACACTGCTACGTGCTGGGGGATACTTCATCACAACCGTACATTTAACACTGCTACGTGCTGGGGGATACTTCCCCACAGACGTACATTCAACACTGTTACGTTTTTTTTTGATATTCTGAAGCAATCCCGTAAAAAACATGAAGACTGCTATATATTTACCTTTGCTAGAAACTATGTGTTCCTGTGTATACGAGAAGAGGAAAATACTAAAGCCAAGGGGAGTTGAGAATTGCTCAGATCGCCCAGTTTCTTCCAAGCATGACAGAGGAGAGTACCTTTAACGTCATGTGATTCGAACCGGATTCAGTCAATGGAGGCGAAATGTCCCAAGGCATTTATTTAGGTTTGAGTCGATATATAATTTATACATTGGACAGTCAGGGAGTCGTAGAAAAATTCCAAAGTAAACTTTTATACTTACCACTGAAGAACATCGTAACGCTGACAGTCTAACACTGATCACGCCTACCACTGTATAACATCGTAACGCTGACATTCCAACATACATCACACTTACCACTGAAGAACAACGTCACGCTGGCAGTCCGACACACATCACACTTACCACTGAAGAACATCGTAACGCTGACAGTCCAACACTAATCACACTTACCACTGAAGAACATCGTAACGCCGACAGCCCAACACACATCACACCTAACACTGAAGAACATCGTAACGCTGACAGTCCAACACACATCACACCTAACACTGAAGAACATCGTAACGCTGACATTCCAACATACATCACACTTACCACTGAAGAACATCGTAACGCTGACAGTCCAACACTAATCACACCTACCACTGAAGAACATCGTAACGCTGACAGTCCAACACTAATCACACTTACCACTGAAGAACATCGTAACGCTGACAGTCCAACACTGATCACACTTACCACTGAAGAACATCGTAACGCTGACAGTCCAACACTGATCACACTTACCACTGAAGAACATCGTAACGCTGACAGTCCAACACTAATCACACCTACCACTGAAGAACATCGTAACGCTGACAGTCCAACACTGATCACACCTACCACTGAAGAACATCGTAACTCTGACAGTCCAACACTAATCACACCTACCACTGAAGAACATCGTAACGCTGACAGTCCAACACTGATCACACCTACCACTGAAGAACATCGTAACGCTGACAGTCCAACACTGATCACACCTACCACTGAAGAACATCGTAACGCTGACAGTCCAACACTAATCACACCTACCACTGAATAACAACGTAACGCTGACAGTCCAACACTAATCACACTTACCACTGAAGAACATCGTAACGCTGACAGTCCAAAACTGATCACACTTACCACTGAAGAACAACGTAACGCTGACAGTCCAACACTAATCACACTTACCACTGAAGAACATCGTAACGCTGACAGTCCAACATACATCACACTTACCACTGAAGAACATCGTAACGCTGACAGTCTAACACTGATCACACCTACCACTGAAGAACATCGTAACTCTGACAGTCCAACACTAATCTAACTAACCACTGAAGAACATCGTAACGCTGACAGTCCAACACTAATCACACCTACCACTGAAGAACATCGTAACGCTGACAGTCCAACACTAATCACACCTACCACTGAAGAACATCGTAACGCTGACAGTCCAACACTAATCACACTTACCACTGAAGAACATCGTAACGCTGACAGTCAAATACTGACCACACCTACCACTGAAGAACATCGTAACGCTGACAGTCCAACACTGACCACACCTACCACTGAAGAACATCTCAACGCTGACAGTCCAACACTAATCACACCTACCACTGAAGAACATCGTAACGCTGACAGTCCAACACACATCACACCTACCACTGAAGAACATCGTAACGCTGACAGTCCAACACTGATCACACTTACCACTGAAGAACATCGTAACGCTGACAGTCCAACACTGATCACACTTACCACTGAAGAACATCGTAACACTGACAGTCCAACAGACATCACACTTACCACTGAAGAACATCGTAACACTGACAGTCTAACACTAATCACACCTACCACTGAAGAACATCGTAACACTGACAGTCCAACACTAATCACACTTACCACTGAAGAACATCGTAACGCTGACAGTCCAGCACACATCACACCTACCACTGAAGAACATCGTAACACTGACGGTCGAACACACATCACACTTACCACTGAAGAACATCGTAACGCTGACAGCCCAACACTAATCACACTTACCACTGAAGAACATCGTAACGCTGACAGTCCAACACTGATCACACTTACCTCTGAAGAAACTCGAAACGCTGACAGTCCAACACTAATCACACTTACCACTGAAGAACATCGTAACGCTGACAGTCCAACACTAATCACACTTACCACTGAAGAACATCGTAACGCTGACAGTCCAACACTAATCCCACTTACCACTGAAGAACATCGTAACGCTGACAGTCCAACACTTATCACACTTACCACTGAAGAACATCGTAATGCTGACAGTCCAACACACATCACACCTACAAATGAAGAACAACGTAACGCTAACAGTCCAACACTTATCACACTTACCACTGAAGAACAACGTAACGCTGACATTCCAACACACACCACACTTACCACTGAAGAACATCGTCACGCTGACAGTCCAACACTAATCACACTTACCACTGAAGAACATCGTTACGCTGACAGTCCAACACACATCACACCTACCACGTAAGAACAACGTAACGCTGATAGTTCAACACACATCATACTTACCGTTGAAGAAGATCGTTACGCTGGCCACTTCGTAGCTCGTTGTATTGACAAACTCAAAGATTACTGATTCTTGTGGGCAGGTAGACGAGTTCTTCGCCACATACGGATTAGTGCCGTTGCTGATAATGTTGTCCTCGTCTAGAAATACAAGGTCATGGTAACGTCATTCAATGAATATTCAACAGTAAAAGCATAAAAACGAGTTTGATTTAAACACATCAAACAAAGCCAGTTAAGCTGGCATCATATGTTCATGACGACGTCGACACACTTCGTTTCCTGGCAAAAACCATAAGTGCTCATGACGAGTAGATTATGCGCCACGATGAATATTGCGCCCGTGTGTGCGTCATTGATTAAACGAAATTCACGTTTCCTTCGACGTGGAAACACAGTACTTGATGGCACTCGAGTAACACTCTAAATGTACATTACTTCACTAACTATATTACAATACATGCATCACATTGCTACAGAATTCCGACTGCAAAAAATATTGTCTTTAACTCACGTATATGTCACAATTATATAATTACATGCTAACATTTACACAATGACTTACTGGAACATTTGATAGAGGGGAGAGACCACGTGCCATTACTGCTGCAGTCGGCGTCACCCGCCCCAGACTGGTGATAGAATCCCTCTTCACAGGTATATACAGCCCTACTTGAGTCCGAATAGAAAGTCAGGGATTCCAAGCGAAGTCCGTAAAGGGTTGGCGGATTTTCACACTGTGCTGTGTCAATACAAGATATGATATTCAAACGTCAGTCTCAAAGAGATATCCTTCATCCTCTCTCTGCCACACCACGATATGTCTATACAAGTTAAAACATTTAAACGTGGGTCTTAGAGAGATATACTTCATCCTCTATCTGCCACACCGTGCTGTGTCTATACAAGTTAAGACATTCAAACGTCAGTCTTAGAGAGATATACTTCATCCTCTATCTGCCACACCGTGCTGTGCCTATACAAGTTCAGACATTCAAACGTCAGTCTTAGAGACATATCCTTCATCCTCTCTGTGCCACACCGTGCTCAGTCTATACAAGATAAGACATTCAAACGTAGGTCTTAGAGAGATATACTTCATCCTCTCTCTGCCACACTGTGCTCTGTCCATACTAGTTAAGACATTCAAACGTAAGTCTTAGAGAGATATCCTTCATCCTCTCTCTGCCACACTGTGCTCTGTCTATACAACTTAAGACATTCAAACGTAAGCCTCAGGGAGATATCCTTCATCCTCTCTCTGCCACACCGTGCTGTGCCTATACTAGTTAAGACATTCAAACGTCAGTCTTAGAGAGATATACTTCATCCTCTCTCTGCCACGCCGTGCTGTGTCTATACAAGTTAAGACATTCAAACGTCAGTCTTAGAGAGATATCCTTCATCCTCTATCTGCCACACCGTGCTCAGTCTATACAAGATAAGACATTCAAACGTCAGTCTTAGAGAGATATCCTTCATCTTCCCACTGCCATACCACGCTGTGTCTATACAAGTTAAGACATTCAAACGTCAGTCTCACACAGATATCCTTCATCCTCTCTCTGCCACACCGTACTGTGCCTATACAAGTTAAGACATTCAAACGTCAGTCTTAGAGAGATATCCTTCATCCTCTCTCTGCCACACTGTGCTCTGTCTATACAACTTAAGACATTCAAACGTCAGTCTTAGAGAGATATACTTCATCCTCTCTCACGCTGTGTTTTGATAAATCTTGATACATCCAGGAAGAAATCTGTGTCCATCACCAGAGTCAAAACTTCAGAACAATGGAAACATTTGTCCTCACGACCACCAAAGAAGTACTAGTGCGCGGCAAAATCGTGGCCTTGGTTTAATTAGGCACCAAAAGTCATTAGTAACTACCTATGAGCGGAGAGAATGTCTTTAAAAGTTTAAGAACTAATTTGAAATCTAAAAATATAAAAAATATAATGATTTACCTGCTGATGGGAGGATCTGTCGGCCATACACCATTATGTCACATACAGTTGCCGTTGGCACTGTCGGATAAGTAACAGAGATGATGATGATGTTACCCACGGGGATGATCCCGTTTCCACTGCATCGGATGCTGACCTTTACCAGCGTAGCGGATTCAGTATTACCACACAACGAGATGGTTCCCACTGATGTATCCGCGACAGTCGCATTGACAGCTATTTTCTGGGTGTCTAGAAGATCAATGTGGGGCATATTAACGTCGTCGTAGAATGTGTGAGATTGTTGGTGGGTGTGTATGTCGAGGAGCGAGCGTAGAGAGCATATGGAACCTAGAGAGCATGTAGAACGCAGAAAGGATATAAAACGAAGAGAGCATGTAGGACAAAGAAAGCATGTAGAACGTAGAGAGCATGTAGGACAAAGAAAGCATGTAGAACGTAGAGAGCATGTAGGACAAAGAAAGCATGTAGAACGTAGAGAGCATGTAGAACGTAAAGAGCATGTAGAACCTGGCGAGCATGTAGAACCTAGAGTGAGTGAAAGAGTGAGTATGGTTTTATGTCGCTTTTAGCAATATTCCAGCAATATCACGGCGGGGGACACCCGAAATGGGCTTCACACGTTGTACCCATGTCGGGAATCGAACCCGGGTCTTCGGCGTACGAGCGAACGCTTTAAACACTAGGCTACCCGAACCCAGAAAGCATGTAGAACCTAGAAAGCATGTAGAACGTAGAGAGCATGTAGAACTTAGTAAGCATGTAGAACGTAGAGAACATGTAGAACCTAGAAAGCATGTAGAATCCAGAGAGCATGTGGAACCTTGAGGGCATGTATAACCTGGAAAAACATGTAGAATGCAGAGAACATCTAGAACGTAGAAGGCATGTAGAACCTAGAAAACATGTAAAACCTGGAGAGAATGTAAAACCTAGGAAGCATGTAGAACCTAGAGAGTACGCAGAACCTGGAGAACATGTTGAACCTAGAGAACATGTAGAATCTAGACAACATGTACAACCTAAAAAGCATGTAGAACCGAGAGAGCATGTGACCTTGAAAGCATGTTGAACCTAGGATGCATGTCGAAAATAGAGAGCATGTAGAACCTAGAAAGCATGTACAAACGTGAGGGCATGTAGAAGCATGAGAGCACGTGGGACCTAGAGAACATGTAGAACCTACAAAGCATGTAGAACTAGAGAACATGTCAGAACCTAGAGAGCATGGAAAACCTAGAGAGCATGGAGAACCTAGAGAGCATGGAGAACCTAGAGAGCACGGAGAACCTAGAAAGCATGTAGAACCTGGAAAACATGGGGAACCTAGAGAACGTGTAGAACCTAGAGATCATGTAGAACGTAAAAGCATTTAGAAGCTAGAAAGCATGCAAAAACAAGAGAGCATGAAGAACCTAGAGAACGTGAAGAACCTTGAAAGCAAGCAGAACCTAGAGAACATTTAGAATGTAGAGAACATATAGAACCTAGAAAGCATTAGTATGTAGAGAACATGTAGAGCCTAGAAGAACCCAGAGAACATGAAGAACCTAGAGAGCAAGAAGAACACAGAAAGCATGTAGAATGTAGAGAACATATAGAACCAAGAGAGCATGTAGAGCCTAGAAAGCATGTAGAATGTAGAGAACATGTAGAACCTAGAAAACATGTAGCACCTAGAGAGCATGGCAATGAAGAACCTAGAGAGTATGGATAACCTAGAAAGCATGTAGAACCTCCAGAACATGTAGAACCTAGAAAGCATGTACAAGCGAAAGAGCATGTAGAATCTAGAAAGCATGTTGGACCTGGAAGCATGTAGAACCTAGAAAGCATGTGGAAAACAGAGAGCATGTAGAACCTAGAAAACACGTAGAACGTAGTTAACAAGTAGAACCTAGAAAGCATATTGAACCTAGAAAGCATGTAGAACCTAGAAAGCATTTGGAAAATAGAGAGCCTGTAGAACCTTGAGAGCATGTAGAACCTTGAGAGCATAAAAAACCTAGAATACATGTTGTACCTAGAAAGCATGTAGAACGTTATGAAAACGTAAAGTCTAGGACGCATGTAGAACCTAGAAAGCATGTGTAGAACCTTGAGCGCATGTTGAACATAGAAAGTATGTAAAACCTTGAAAACATATAGAGCCTAGAAAACATGTAGAACCTAGAAAGTATGTAGAATCTTGAATCCTTGTAGAACCTAGAAAGGATGTAGAATCTTGAGATCTTGAGAGCATGTAGAACCTAAATAGCATGTAGAACCTAGAGAGCATGTTAAACCTTGAGAGCATGTAGAACCTCGAAAGTATGTAGAATCTAGAAAGCATGTAGAGCCTTGAGAGCATGTAGAACCTAGAACGTATGTATAATCTAGAAAGCATGTAGAGCCTTTAGAGCATGTAGAACCTAAAAAGCATGTAGAACCTAGAGAGCATGTAAAACCTAGAGAGCATGTAGCACCTCGAAAGTATGTAGAATAAAGAAAGCATGTAGAGTCTTGACAGCATGTAGAACCTAGTGGGCGTGTAGAACCTAGACAGTATGTAGAACCTAGAGAACATGTTGATCCTAGAAAGCGTGTAGAACGTAATGAACATGTAGAACCTAGAAAGCATGTAGAACCTAGATAGCATGTAGAACCTAGAAAGCATGTAGAGCCTAGATAACATGTAGAACCTAGAAAGCATGTAGAACCTAGATAACACGTAGAACCTAGAAAGCATGTAGAACCTAGATCACATGTAGAGAGTAGAAAGCATGTAGAACCTTGATAACATGTAGAACCTAGATAACATGTAGAACCTAGATAACATGTAGAACATAGAAAGCATGTAGAACCTTGATAACATGTAGAACCTAGATAACATGTAGAACCTAGAAAGCATGTAGAGCGTAGAGGGCATGTTAAATCTCTAGAGCATGTAGAGCCAAGAAAGCATGTAGAACAAAAAGTCAATGTTGAACCTAGAAAAGGTGTAGAACCTAGAGAGCATGTAGAACCTAGAAAAGGTGTTGAACCTAGAGAGGATGACATTGAAGAACCTAGAGAGTATGGAAAACCTAGAAAGCTGGAGAGCATGTAGAACCCCGAGGGCATGTTGAATCTAGAAAGCATGTGGAAAACAGAGAGCTTGTAGAACCTAAAAAGCTTGTAGAACTCAGAGAGCATGTAGTACCTAGGGAGCATGTAGAATCTAGAGAGCATGTAGTGAGTGAGTGAGTGAGTGATTTTGGTTTTACGCCGCTTTTAGCAATATTCCAGCAATATCACGGCGGGGGACGCCAGAAATGGGTTTCACACATTGTACCCATGTCGGGAATCGAACCCGGGTCTTCGGCGTGACGATCGAACGCTTTAACTACTAGGCTCTCCGACCGCCCCAGAGAGCATGTAGAAACTGAAGAGCATGTAGAACCTTGAGGACATGTAAAACTTAGATAGCATGTAGAACCTAGAGAACATGTAGAACAAAGAAAGCATGCAAAATCATACCATGTTATCACGTTCAAGGACATGCAAGCAATTTGAAATTTGAAACACCTTTAGCTGGTCAAACTTGTTATTGGTCATTTTAATAATTGATATTTAATAAAAGCGTCAAAACCATTTTCATAATCTTAAGAACTCTCTGAAACTGAAATACTATCAAATAGTGATGTAACTAGGTGTTTATGAATCACTATGAAATGGGGTAAGATGAATTGGTTTTTTTTACGTCGCGTCCAAGATTATTGCACTTATATAGCGACGTGCATGCATGTTTGTGTTTGTGGCTGCTTGTACTAGTCCTGACTGATGCCGATTTATAGTGCTAGCTCACTGAGATACCATGCCGCAGTTTACCATTAATACCCCACTCAGACACAGTATACAGACTCCCCGCCGACCAGTTCTTGTTTTAGCCCCCTAATGCCAGACCGGGTGACAACAAGTACCATATTTTAACGTCTTTTGGTATGACGCGGAGGGGATCGAACCCCGGACCTTCCGCTCTCCGGCCGGACGTTCTACCTCAAGACAACAGAGGCGGCCCACTATCACATCGCGATGAGACAAAGTGAACATCAATCTAAATAATTGCCGGATCTCTACCAACATATTCAGAGCGTAAGGAGCGACCTAATAGATCGGTATAATCAGGCTCGGAGACTTGCTTGATTGCGTGTCATCGTACCTTGGAGGACTGGTTCCATGCTCACAATATCAATCACTGGATTGTATGGCCCGGATTTAATTATTTACAGACAGGCACAATATAGCTTGAATATTAAAGAGAGCAGGGTTAAACAAAAAAATCCAAATCAATGTAGAACCTAGAAAGTATGTAAAACCTTGAAAACATATAGAGCCTACAAAGCACGTAGAACCAAGAAAGCATGTAGAACCTTGAAAGTATGTAGAATCTAGAAAGCATGTAGAGCCTTGAGAGCATGTAGAACCTAGAGGGCGTGTAGAACCTAGACAGTATGTAGAACCTAGAGAACATGTTGATCTTAGAAAACATGTAGAACGTAATGATCATGTAGAAGCTAGAAAGCATGTAGAACCTAGATAACATGTAGAACCTTGAAAGTATGTAGGACCTGAAAACACGTAAAACCCAGAAAGTATGTAGACCCTAGAAAACATTTAGAACCTAGAAAATATGTAGAACCTAGAAAGGATGTAGGATCTTGAGATCTTGAGAGCATGTAGAACCCTAAGAGCATGTAGAACCTAGAGAGCATGTAAAACCTAAAAAGCATGTAGAACCTAGAACGCATGTAGAACCTAGAAAGCATGTAGAGCCTTGGGAGCATGCAGAACCTAGAAAGCATGTAGACCCTTGAGAGCATGTAGAACTTGAAAACATGTAGAGCGTAGAGGGCATGTAAAACCTCTAGAGAATGTAGAACCTAGAAAGCATGTAGAGCCTAGATAACATGTAGAACCTAGAGGATATGTGGAACCTAGATAACATGTAGAACCTAGAAAGCATGTAGAACCTAGAAAGCTTATGTAGAACCTTGAAAACATGTAGAGCGTAGAGGGCATGTAAAACCTGTAGAGAATGTAGAAACTAGAAAGTATGATAGATAGATAGATAACATGTTGAACCTAGATAACATGTAGAACCTAGAAAGCATGTAGAACCTAGAAAGCTTATGTAGAACCTTGAAAACATGTAGAGCGTAGAGGGCATGTACAACCTGTAGAGAATGTAGAACCTAGAAAGTATGTAGAACATAGAGAACATGTAGAGCCAAGAAAGCATGTAGAACAATGGAGAACCTAGAAAAGGTGTAGAACCTAGAGAGGATGACATTGAATAACCTAGAGAGTATGGAAAACCTAGAAAGCTTGTAGAATCTGGAGAGCATGTAGAACCCCGAGGACATGCTGAATCTAGAAAGCATGCAGAACAAATAAATCCAAATGTTCTTTTCTATTATGATTTTACCTTCTAATTATTGCATTTTCAACTGATTACAAAACCCTGTATCTAACAAGTTAACATCTTAACATTTCTGAAAGATTAAATCTTTAAATAAATCATATTAGTAAAAAGGATCTTACAAAATTTCAAAAACATGTCCAATGGCTTCTGAGAATAGGTTGACGCGAAGGCTTGTTTTCTTTATTATAATAAGCTGCTGCAGCGGCCATTTTGAATTTTTCAAAATGAAAACTTGTCTTTGTTGTAGCTGGGGACTGGTAAGATCGTTTGAAGCTGAGATCGATATGTTCAGTTGATTAGCAAAATGGAGATTTAAGTTTCAGGGCCTGGGAGGGTGGAGGGGAGATACGACGGAGGGAGAGTCTCAAACAACCAAAAGACTGTTTTGAATTACCTTGTTTTTCAACATGGAAAATATAAAAAAATGTGAAGACTGGTTCCTTACTATTAAAATACTCCACTTCTGATAGGGATATCCCTTCTATCTCTATCCTTTACAGAACCGATTCTCATGTTTGGGGTATATTTAAATAGGATAAGATATATGGATGAACAACTTCTTTATTACAATTAGGAGCGACGTTTCGGTGTACTTACTTACTTACTTATATTGGAGATTTTACATGCGCTTTCCGACTGCAGCGTATTTCGCACACGGGCCCGGCCAAGCCATTTAATGTGTTTCCGAAAAGGGGAAAAAGTTGTCTGGCAATCCAGTAGGGGTGTTTTAGTGGTTGCTTATATAGAATTTCGGAAATTTTGAAATTTTGAAAAAATGCCAAGAGGGTTTGGGGGACGAACTAAGGGACCTGAGTATGGAAGTTTGTTAGTTTGATTATGTGGTCTGGTTTTGGTAGTTTATTGGGGTTTTAAATGCGATTTATTAGTCCTGTTTTGATTAAGTATACGCCTAAGGCTTTGAATTTTTCTATTTTATGTTGTGGGTTTAGGATTGCTTCTAGAGTAAGAGCCTTATTTAGATTTAGGGTGGTTTGTAGTGTAGTTCGGTGTGTTAGGTAGTGGGTGCAGTGTATGAGTGCGTGTTCTGGGGTTTCTTGTTGTTTGCAATGTGGGCAGGTTCCTGTAGCGTGTTTTCTTATTATTTTGAGGTGGTTATTTAGGTTGGTATGTCCTGTTTGGAGTTTAGTAATTACTCTGTCGATATTTTTGGACGGATGTAGAATTTTTGGTTTGGTTAGGTTTTTTTTGAGAACCTTTTTGATTTGGCTATTTGAGTTTTGATATAGGTTATGCCATTTTTTGGTGATTTTTTGTTTGTTAACACTTTTAATTTCTGATTTGGGGATGGGTAGGTTTAAGCTTATTTCTGGGATTTAAAGGGATAGTTTAGCTGCTTTATCGGCGTTTTCATTGCCGTATATTCCTACGTGGGCGGGGATCCAAATGAATACTATTTGTTTGCCTGCCTTAGTTAAATCGTTTGAGCTTTTTAGTATCTGATTTATTAGTTCAGGGCGGTTTTTGGTGTTTTTATTTTGGAGGGCTTGTAGTCCACTCAGCGAGTCGGTAAGTATTAGGATTTTTTGTTGTTTTTTAGATTGTTGATTATGAAGGGCTGAGGCCATGCCCATTAGTTCGGTCGTGAATATTGATTGATTGTTTGGGAGTCGGTAGGATTGTGTGGCTTTAGTTGGTTGTGTGATGTGGACTCCGAAACCTGTGTGTTTGGAGATCGGATCTGAGGATCCGTCTGTGTAAATGTGACACCAATTTGGCCAATTTTCATGTATGTATGCTAGTGTGGTGGTTTTGGCTATGTTTGGGTCGGTTTGTTTATTTATTGTGCTAGCTAGTGTTATGTCTATTTTGGGTGTTTTAAGTTTTGGGGTGAAGATATTTGATTTTTTACAGTTTTGTTTAAGATTGTTTATTTGGTGTTCATTTACGTAATTGGTTATTCTTTGGGATATTGGAGTAAGTAGAGGGTGTTTTCGAGCTAGGGCTTGGGTTTTTTGGCTTATATTTTTGTTTATTAGGCTTTGAATTAGGGGGTTGGATTGAAACGCGGCCCAGAAATTTAGGGTTAATTGTTCCCTACGTAGACTTAGTGGCATTTCTCCTGTTAAGGCCTGGAGTCAAGTGTAGGAGGTGCCATGTTGAGTGCGTGTTATTAGTTTTAGAGCCTGATATTGGATTGAGTCTAGTTTTTTGCTTAGGGATTGGTTTAGGGTGTCGTATATGGCACATCCGTAGTCTATTTTAGATCTAATTAGTGATATATAGAGTGAGAGGAGGGTGTCTTTGGAGGCCCCCCAGTTTGAGCCAGTGAGGCATCTTAGCGTATTTAGATCTTTGCTACATTTAGTTATTAGATTATTTATGTGAGCGTCCCAGGAGAGATGTTCATCGAAAATTAGTCCTAAGAATTCGGTTTGTTTTAGGAATTGGATTGGTTTGTTGTTTAGCTGGAGTTTTGGGGAGGCGGGTTTCATGTTTTTGTGTTTAAATACTATTCCTGTAGTTTTTTCCGAGTTAAGGGAGAAGTCCCATTTGTCAGCCCATTGCTGTATTTTGTTTAGAGATTTTTGAAGTAGGTTTTGGGCCATTTTAATCCTTTTTGTGCAGATCCAGAGGGCTCCATCATCCGCGAATTTAGATGTGTTTATTTTAGGGGATAGGCCCTCGAATAGATCGTTTATCATTATATTGAAGAGTGTGGGGCTGAGGATACTGCCCTGGGGAGTGCCATTTTCTAGGGGACATTGGTCCGATAGCGTTTGGTCTATACCCACGGTTATTTTACGATTGTTTAGGAAGTCTTGGATGTAGTTTATTATTTGACCTTTAAGTCCTATTTTTTGTAGTTTTTGTATTAGCCCGTCGTGCCATACCATGTCGAAAGCTTTGGAGAAGTCTAAGAAGATGCCTGTAGTATATTGTTTGCTGAGTTGTCCTGTTTTAATGTCCTGCTCTAAACGGGCGAGGTTATCTAAGGTTGAGCGGCCAGGAGTGAAACCACTTTGATCTGGGTTTATGATGTTATTTTGAGTTAGGTAATGTTGTAGTCTGTTTTTAGCCATAGATTCCATTACTTTACATAAGTTTGAAGTTAAGGAAATTGGTCTATAGGAGTTAGCCTGATTAGCTGGTTTATTAGGTTTAGGGATTGGTATGACTAAGGCCTGTTTCCAGGGAGTAGGTACTTGTCCGTTTTGATAGATGAGATTGTATAATTTAAGTAGTGCTTGGAGTAGTTTAGGGGGGATTTTTTAAATTATTTGGTAGGAAGTTAGGTCCAATCCTGAGGCTGTGCCCTTTTTCCTGTTTTGGATGACGTAGAGTAGCTCCTCCATTGTGTAAGGGTGGTTTATTTCTAGGTTGTCAATTATTTGGTTCTTTGGTGGATTTGTTTTCTGTTTTAAGTTTATCTTGAAATTTTTGGCTAAAGTTGTTGTTACTGCTTACGGCCGAAAAGTGGTTGGCGAGGTTATTTGCCTTTTCAGCGGGGTTTGTTGAATTATTAATGTTAGGTGTTTTTTTATGACGTTTTAAGCCTCTAATGGCGTGGATTTTGCGCAAGACCGTTCTGGCGTCTGTACGGTTATTTATTTCTTCACAAAAATTTTTCCAGTTTCTGGTTATAGATATTTTGACTAGACTTTGAACTTGGTGGTTTAGTTCGTGAGCTATTTTTAGATGTTTATAGTCGCGTTTGGCTTTATTGAAGGCTGATTTACGTTTACGTCTAGTTTGTTCTATTTCCTCGTTCCACCAAGGTACTGTTGGTTTGCCTGTTTTAGTTGTTTTAAAAGGGATGGAGGTTTTGGCTGCTTTTATTATGTAATCAGTTAGGTTTTTACAGTAGATTTCTGGATCATTATTTTCTAATTCGTTTAAATTAGCCTGATTGCAGATCACTTGAAATTGGTCCCAGTTAGCTTGGTTATAACGGAATTTTGGTTCTTGATTTTCTGTTTGTATTGGTACGTTTGTATTTCCTATGGTTATGTTTATGGGGACGTGATCACTACCTAGTGGGACATCGTGTACTTCCCATTGAGTACTTTGGGCTAGATCTGCGGTGCATATAGTTAGGTCGATAGCCGACATTTTTTGGTTAATCTTATCGTACCTCGTGGGTTGGTTGTTATTTAGGAGTACTTGGTCGTTTGTTTCTATCCATTCGGATATTAGTTTGCCATGATTATCTATTTTATCATTTATGCTCCAGGTAGGATGGTGAGCGTTAAAGTCTCCTAGGAATATAGTGGATTTGTTGCTTATTTGGAGTAGCTTATTTAGATCCTCAGGTTGGACTTTTTGTTCTACCCAGTGGTATATATTAATGATGTTTATCTTTTTGTTATTTAATGTGATTTGAATGCCGTTAGCTTCTAGCTTTGGCGTGTCGTTCTTTATTTCTTCGTAGTTTATATCTTCCCTGATGTATATAATCAGTCCTCCTGCGGCTCTACCTGTTTTTGGTTTAGCTCTATCTGTTCTAACTGAGTTATAGTTCGGTAGTGTGAATTCGGATTTTTTGGAGAATTTAGTTTCCTGAATACAAGCAATATTTGGGCCTTTATCTCGTTTAAATTTAGCTTTTTGTTCATTGCCGTGGGAGGTGAGTCCGTTGGCGTTCCACTGAAAAATATTTAGTCCTTCCATTATTGGGGTCGGGTGTTTGGTAATTTTCGTTTTATTTTTATTTTACTTGGTGAGTTCTTTTGGTGGAGGTTACAGAGGAAGAAGGGGAGATTGGTTAAGTTTAGATTGAATGCTACTTTGTGGAAGGATTTCATGCTTGCGTTTGGTGAGTTTTGACTATGCATGTAAGCTAGGAGTAAAGTGAGACTATTTAGGTTTTTGAAGGTAGTTTCATTTGTTTTAGTTGGAGTAGCTTCGATTGTTTCTTCTGTTGTGGAGTACTCTTCTTCATCAGTTAAGTTAGAATTAGCTGTTTGGGTTTCCATAGGGGTGGCTTGCGGTGTGGAGGGTTGTGTTTGGGCTTGCGGGGTGGGCGTAGCTGTGGATTTAGTGTTTGTGTTTTTTTGTTGTTCTAACACCGTTATCAAGCAAGTGATATACAGAGTAAGGTTGACAAGTATATATATACAGGTAGGAGGCAATGTTTATACAGTAGAGTAGATATGAGATGTAGTTATACTAGATTGGAGAAGACTGTTATGTACACAAAAGGGTAGTCATGACATTACCGGTGAACGAGTGAAGCCAGTAATATAAACAACAGAATTATGACTGATTGGCGTCTTTGATGACTTGATGGTAAGCCGGAGGTTTGTATAGCCTTGGTCACGGTTGATCGACGGTTGGAGTCTTTTGATGCTGATGGCTTGTTGTAGTTTTCTGAGTTTTTGAGGTTGGTGGATAGGGCTTTGACTTTATCCTACTGAATGCTGTGGCTTGGGTTGTCACGGATATGCTCTGATAGAGCTGATTTAGAGTCATCTTTAGAGACTGAGCTTTGATGTTCTTTAATTCGGGTTTTGAGGTGCCTAGATGTTTCTGCAATGTAAGCTTGTCCATAGTTGCACGGGATGTGGTACACTGCTCCTGGTGGTTCTAGTTTGTGGCTGGATGGTGGTTTCCCCGTGGCTTTTATTGTTCTGAATGGTGTGACTTCTTTTGAAAACGACATCAATGTTGGCTTATTTCTTTAAGAGTGGCTAACTGTTCCAAAGTAGGGGACGCTGATCACAAAGGGTGCAGACTGTTGACGGGGAGGTTTCTTGGTGATGTTCTGTATCGTCTGTGGTACTAGCTGCTTCAGGTAGAGGTTATACTGTGTAAATACTTGTTTGAGGTTGCTTAGTTCAGTGGTAAGATGTTGCTTCGTTGAACATTTGTTGTGAGGTCGTCTCGGTAGGGTTGAAATAATTCATTTCTTGACTTGAGGTGGATGGTTGGAGGAATAGTGAAAGTATTGATCTGTGGGGGGTTGTTTCCGGTAAACAGTGGTGGGGAGTTGTTGTCTTTCTGTGCAAGTACATCAACGAACGGGGCTGACGATAAGTTTCTTCCTCAATGGTGAACTGCATTCGTGGGTTTGGGGAATTCAGGTGGTCCAGTAGGATTCTGGGGTCATTGTTGGGATGTAGGATAACAAAGGTGTCATCTACTTTGCGTAACCTATGCCTATGCCTATCAAAGAAGTTATATTTAAATCAATGGTGGTTATCACGCGAGTGTGTTTGGGGATCCTAATACAGGATATTTATCATCCCTAAACCCAGAAGCGTGATAATCATATTATCATTTAATGTCATGCTTCAATTCTATGCTTGAAAACCTCTTCCCATCGCTCGCAAACATTACCTAAACATTGCAAGTTTTCCTTTCAAGAATGTGCGCATTAATATGTCACGTCAGAAGGTACATGGTGTGTCAGTCGGACAGTGACAGTGGCCAATATAGTTCCAACTGAATCTGTTTCTTTTACAGTGGCGTAACTACATATATGCGAAACAACAATTGCCTACACATACCTTTCGCGACAATCCATCGCTCTGTCCGCTAGAGTAACTGCCCTTTATCAAAATACAACTGTTTTAATTTGTGGAAAAGGTTCTAAGCCACAGAGGTCTACATTACTCTACAAGCACAGATATCGAAACTGATCCAGCTTGGCAAGTGTTCTCGCAAACTTGTTACGCAATTTATATTTCCAAAGTTGCCAAAACTGGTAAAATGCCTTTGCTACGTCACCATTAGATTTTCAGACTATTCTTTTGATAATGATAGCAATTATCCAAGCAGCTTCTCCAGATGGTTAACTCTGACTCGATACCTACGAAGGCAAACATATCGGGATTCAAAAATCATACGTGCCCTAGGGTCATAGCACGTCAGAAGACAACTCAGACAACGGTGTCTTGTTTCCGACATCCGGCAGCATTGTTGACGACATTCGAATCTTATTGTGACGTGAGGTCAGGATGACGTCACACTCGCTCTCGCTCGGGAAATGCCGGAATTTAGACACTTATATAATATCCTCTACATCCCTATCAAAAGTGAAGTAGCGTTTATAGAATAAAATAGTATATATATATGAAATCTTTATAAAATTCTTCATACCGTACCGTGTGCTCTAGGGATTAAGAGTTCGAGAAATACATATGTGCTGTACGGGTTAAGAGTTCGAGAAATACGTACCATGTGCTGTACGGGTTAAGACTCAGAGAAATAATTACCATGTGGTGTGCGGGTTAAGAGTGCAAGAAATGCGTACATATGTTGTACTGGTTAAGAGTCAGGGAAATGGGGACTACTTAAGAGTGAGTGAGTGAATGTGATTTTACGCCGCTTTTAGCAATACACCAGCAATATCACGATGGGGGACACCACAAATGGGCTTCACACATTGTACCCATGTGGGAAATAGAACTAGGGTCTTCGGCGTGACGAGCGAACGTTTTAACCACTGGACTACCCAACGCCCCTACGTTTTAAGAACAGTTAATGCAGACGGGACATTTTAATATTAGAGTTGCGGAGAGAAGACTTCACAGGGAGGAAACAGGTTATTTTGAAGTTTGACTTATTTCAGCGGTGATAGGTTAAAATGCGTTCGGAAAGTCCGTCGTTAGTTGGGTAGAGGTGACGTAACGTAGACCTCACAACTAGCTGAAACCGGTTGGGGGTCTTCAAAGAAGTATCAGAATTCTCTTCCAACAATAGGTGACGTCACAGTACGTCTAGGCAGTGGAATATTACATTTAGGCTCAGGTGTGGGTGAAAATATTGTCGTGTCTCATTGGAGTATATTAAGTTGAATTAAATTAAATGTCCTACCAGCAAATTCAATTTTAAAGGTCGATTATCCGCCGAAACGGATTCCATAAAAGGCAAAATAGCAATGAAAATTATATATATACCTGAGCTGGCGAAGTTCGTAGTGAAAGACAAGCCATGAATCTCCCAGCTCCCGATTCCCAGATAGACTTGGACAGTCTGGGCGGCATCACACGTTCCATTCTGGTCGTAGATGACAGACTCTGGTTCGTTCAGATTCCGAGATGCGTCTGTAGAGAAGGTTGGATGAACTGAGGAAGATATTGATGTGTGTACACATGTACAAGGCACGAGCACCTGCGTGTGTGTGTGTGTGTGTGTGTGTGTGTGTGTGTGTGTGTGTGTGTGTGTGTGTGTGACATATGCACACACCAAATGCTGAGGGCAGTAAAATTATCAAGTATCTGAGAGGATTTTAATATTTTAGACCCATCCCTTTCAAAATGCAAAACATTGCTTATGCGATGCTTCTTGAGACAAGTACATATTACTATTATGGGGCTAAACATCCCAAAACAGATATGTGTGCGCGCGGGCGTGTCCGTCTGTCTGTCTGTCTGTCTGTCTGTCTGTCTGTCTGTCTGTCTGTCTGTCTCTCTGTCAAATAATCATAATCATCAACGACCTAACTTCGATGTGGCTATTATCATGTTATGTGTTTCCAAGGAATATTTCATAAGACAGGAGGAAAGTGTTACGCATGGACCGAGCTTTTACTTCGAGACAACGTGTAAGCTCTCTTGTTGAGCAGCTGAAGAGGAATTAGAGTGAGTGAGTTGGGTTTAACGCCGCTTTTCACAGTATTAAAATTAGGCCACAAAAAGAACAACAAGCTACGAGGAATGGCGGATTATCCATCCAGGATGAGAGCCTGATGGGAGCCGTGAGCCTTGCTTATCATTAATTCACAGGGTCTTCGGCAACCCATGCTTGTCGTAAGAGGCGACTAACGGGATCGGGTGGTCAGACTCGCTGACTTGGTTGATGCATGTCATCGGTCCCAATTGCGTGGATCGATGATCATGATGTCAATCACTGGATTGTCTGGTCTAACAAACAACAAACTAAACCAAAAAACATTAATTCACAGGGGAGATAATCCGCAATTCCGGGTTTCAAGCAATCTCATTAAAATCTTATCTTAGTTCTCGCTACAGCTAAACATAGATCCGAGGACATCAAAATACAGGTCACGTCATAACGCCCTTTCACGACCTTTGACCGACCAATGAAATGACTAGCAAAAAGTCGACATCAGCAAATCAGAAAGCGGCTTTTTCGTGCAAAACGCCACTAGTTTCAAACTGGCGACTACCATTCCAAACTATGCTCTGAAAATACTTCTACTAAGTTCTCGAATCAAAATTTGAAAACTGACCAAATGAAAATTCTGTAATGTCAAATAGGTAACCGAGATTGTATGGCAATACTTCCAACTGGCTATCAAAGTCTCTCCCGTTCATATAGAATACTAAACGAGCTCCCGTGTAGTAACAATTTTATGAAACGAGTGAATAATTGTGGTATCTGACGAGCGAAAGCCACAACTATTCATGAGGTTCATAAAATTGGTTTTACACGGTAGCGAGTTTAGTATTTTATTTATTACTTGCCATTTATAACGTTTTTAGAATTGTACTGTTGAGTATGAATAGGCTGACACCTACACGATCCACGGCATAGTCCAATTGAGTTTAACAGAATAATATTGCAAACAAGTCAAAAGTTGAAACGTATGAATTTAATACCATACAACGGTACACCTTTAGAATTCACAAAGCTATCGTAGAGCTAAGACTATCACAACTCACATACTTTAACAGACTAACGACTGTCGTTGCGCTACAATACGATCGCCAATGTGGAACGGGTCTTGCACCTCAAAGTTTACAATAACGTCACAATACCCGATGACGTAATTTGTGGAATTTTGTTGCAAGATCCATCGGCGAAACAATGCTATGTGACGTCAGCCTAGCAACAAGGTTGCTGGGGTCATCGAGTGTGCATAAGCTCCTCTCAGTGATCTATCAACTCCACACGCAATGTCGTTGAATAAGCCAAGGGATGTTGAGAGCTTTCAATATTTGTTCGTCAAACGTGTTCCGAGAGTACATTAGCTCGCGTTTTGGTATTACACAATGTGTAATACAGCTGTATGTCTATTAAACGGGTGATCTCTTCACGAGCAAGTAATAAACATGTTTATCCCACTGAAGCAAGATATAGACAATGATTTTGACGGAATCAGTCGTACAGCCCGTAACTGTCGATCGGAATACCCCGTGTTAACCTTTTCGAGGCTGCATGATTAGAAAACACATTCCGACTGTCACTTTCGCAATTTGGTAAGCGACGCCCTGATTGGTCGGATGAGACGTCGTTCTGACGTAACCCGTAAGTCGGATGTCCTTTGATCTTTGTTTAGCAGACAGACAGACAGATTGTTTATTAGTCTCACCACTGTTTACATATTAAGATAAATGACATAGTAAATTATACATCACCGAGCCACCCGTCGATGGGTTATGAGAGACTTTAAAATACAATTGCTAACTGCATACAACTATTTACTAAAAGGCGCTTAAAACATTTACACAAGCAACACATATTGTAAAACAGGCAACAGCAATTTACACACGATGATAACGATAGCGAGAACTAAGATTTTATTTTAATGAGATCGGGTTTGAAAGAGGTTATTCTGCATTGTACTCATTATCTTTTTACGAAAGCAGAATGAAGCAAAACATAAAAAGGTCAACGCTTGATTGACTTCGCTGTTCAGATGATGTTAAGGTATCAATATGTGACGTCATGCATGGAATTGGATGAACAATCACTTGAATGGAACAATAACTTCCTTTACAGATCCTACAGACAAACACCGTTACGTCGTACTTTGATGTGTCGACCTTACGGTTGTCTCGAAGTAAACGTTCGGTACATGCGTATTCCTTCTTTAAAAACAAATATGTGTGCCCATCCTCGAATAGTCTTTGCACTACTTTGTCTACCAACAACTATTTAAAATTCGGCTTGTATAATCTCCTCGTTTGGTTATATGCACTCGTGAAACCCTGGGCTACGTAACTGCACATTATGTTGGTCTGAGATTAATATCGAGTTAACCGAAGGATGTATGAAACTTACTGGAGCAAACAGGCAGCACGTAATCCCAGTCGGAGCCCACTGTCACTGCGGTGTTGCCAGCGGTGTGGACGTAGCCGTCGTAGCACATGTATGTGACGCTGTTGCCGTCCACTGTTCTGTAGGCGAACGCTACCGGCTGGAGGTCATCAACTGAACAGTTAGGGAGGAGGTGAATGTTGGTCGAATTGGTGAGTGCGTTGGAATATACTTTTGTGTTCGGTGAGTTGGTGAGTGCTTTGGAGCATGTTTGTGTGTTAGGCGAATACGTGAGTGCGTCGGAGCATGTGTGTGTGTAAGCCGAATTGGTGAGTGCGTTGGAATATACTTTTGTGTTCGGTGAGTTGGTGAGTGCTTTGGAGCATGTTTGTGTGTTAGGCGAATTAGTGAGTGCGTCGGAGCATGTGTGTGTGTTAGGCGAATAGATGAGTGCGTTAGAATATACTTTTGTGATCGTTGAGTTTGTGAGTGCTTTGGAGCATGTTTGTGTGTTAGGCGAATACGTGAGTGCGTCGGAGCATGCTTGTGTGTTAGGTGAGTTGGTGAGTGCGTCAGAATATACTTTTGTGTTCGGTGAGTTGGTGAGTGCGTTGGGGCATGTTTGTGTGTTAGGCGAATTGGTGAGTGCTTTGGAGCATGCTTGTGTGTTAGGTGAGTTGGTCAGTGCGTCGGACCATGCATGTGTGTGAGGCGAATTGGTGAGTGCTTTGGAGCATGCTTGTGCGTTAGGTGAGTTGGTGAGTGCGTCGGAGCATGCTTGTGTGTTAGGTGAGTTGGTCAGTGCGTCGGACCATGCATGTGTGTTAGGCGAATTGGTGAGTGCTTTGGAGCATGCTTGTGTGTTAGGTGAGTTGGTGAGTGCGTCGGAGCATGCTTGTGTGTTAGGCGAATTCGAGAGTGCGTTGGAATATACTTTTGTGCTCGGTGAGTTGGTGAGTGCGTTGGGCCATGTTTGTGTGTTAGGCGAATTGGGGAGTGCGCCGGAGCATGTGTGTGTGTTAGGCGAATTGGTGAGTGCGTTGGAATATACTTTTGTGTTCGGTGAGTTGGTGAGTGCTTTGGAGCATGTTTGTGTGTTAGGCGAATACGTGAGTGCGCCGGAGCATGTGTGTGTGTTAGGCGAATTGGTGAGTGCGTTGGAATATACTTTTGTGTTCGGTGAGTTGGTGAGTGCTTTGGAGCATGTTTGTGTGTTAGGCGAATTAGTGAGTGCGTCGGAGCATGTGTGTGTGTTAGGCGAATAGATGAGTGCGTTAGAATATACTTTTGTGTTCGTTGAGTTGGTGAGTGCTTTGGAGCATGTTTGTGTGTTAGGCGAATTGGTGAGTGCGTTAGAATATACTTTTGTGTTCGTTGAGTTGGTGAGTGCTTTGGAGCATGCTTGTGTGTTAGGTGAGTTGGTGAGTGCGTCGGAGCATGCTTGTGTGTTAGGCGAATTGGGGAGTGCGTCAGAATATACTTTTGTGTTCGGTGAGTTGGTGAGTGCGTTGGGGCATGTTTGTGTGTTAGGCGAATTGGTGAGTGCGTTAGAATATACTTTTGTGTTCGGTGAGTTGGTGAGTACGTCGGAGCATGCTTGTGTGTGAGGCGAATTGGTGAGTGCTTTGGAGCATGCTTGTGTGTTAGGTGAGTTGGTCAGTGCGTCGGACCATGCATGTGTGTTAGGCGAATTGGTGAGTGCTTTGGAGCATGCTTGTGTGTTAGGTGAGTTGGTGAGTGCTTTGGAGCATGCTTGTGTGTTAGGTGAGTTGGTCAGTGCGTCGGACCATGCATGTGTGTTAGGCGAATTGGATAGTGCTTTGGAACATGCTTGTGTGTTATGTGAGTTGGTGAGTGCGTCGGAGCATGCTTGTGTGTTAGGTGAGTTGGTCAGTGCGTCGGACCATGCATGTGTGTTAGGCGAATTGGTGAGTGCTTTGGAGCATGCTTGTGTGTTAGGTGAGTTGGTGAGTGCGTTGGAGCATGCTTGTGTGTTAGGCGAATTGGGGAGTGCGTCAGAATATACTTTTGTGTTCGGTGAGTTGGTGAGTGCGTTGGGGCATGTTTGTGTGTTAGGCGAATTGGTGAGTGCGTTAGAATATACTTTTGTGTTCGGTGAGTTGGTGAGTACGTCGGAGCATGCATGTGTGTGAGGCGAATTGGTGAGTGCTTTGGAGCATGCTTGTGTGTTAGGTGAGTTGGTGAGTGCGTCGGAGCATGCTTGTGTGTTAGGTGAGTTGGTCAGTGCGTCGGACCATGCATGTGTGTTAGGCGAATTGGTGAGTGCTTTGGAGCATGCTTGTGTGTTAGGTGAGTTGGTGAGTGCGTCGGAGCATGCTTGTGTGTTAGGCGAATTCGAGAGTGCGTTGGAATATACTTTTGTGCTCGGTGAGTTGGTGAGTGCGTTGGGCCATGTTTGTGAGTTAGGTGAGTTTGTGAGTGCGTTGGGGCTGGTTTATGTGTTAGGTGAGTTGGTGAGTCCGTTGGAGCTTGTTTTTGTATTAGGTGAGTTGGTGAGTGCGTTAGAATATACTTTTGTGTTCGGTGAGTTGGTGAGTGCTTTGGTGAGGTGAGGTGAAATTGGGTTTAACGTCGCGTCCAAGATTATTGCACTTATATAGCGACGTGCATGCACGTGTATGTGTGTGTGTGGCTGCTTGTACTAGTCCGGACTAATGCCGATTTATAGTGCTAGCTCACTGAGCTACCATGCCGCAGTTTAACATGAATACCCCACTCAGACACAGTATACCGACTCCGAGCCGACCAGTCCTTGTTTTAGCCCCTTAATGCCGAGCGCCATACAGGGTAACAAGTACCATCTTTTAACGTCTTGTGGTATGACGCGGTCGGGGATCGAACCCCGGACTTTCCGCTCTCCGGGCGGACGCTCTACCACTAGACCACGGAGGCGGTCAAGGCGTACAAAGAAGATTGTTGATAAAAATTATGAATGTATCACTGACACCAGATGTTGGCGTAAAGTGTGAGCACGTGCACAAACGCCTATCAAATATCCCACCTGTGATACCTGAGGCTCTAGCAAGGACGCCAAGAGTTAGGACGAGGGCACAAAGAGACGACATTCTGGAAACGAGAAAGAAGTATTGAGGTGGAACTCACAGTTTCTACATCTTATCTAGAACCTGAGAACCTAAAGTGAGTGAGTTAAAATTTAACGTCACATATTTAAGCCATATTGTGAATAGAACAAGTTAAATATCAACATTGAGACTGTATAAGGAACCCGTCGACGATGGACAGGACAATAACAAGATAATCACAGTTTTAAAAAAATATTAAAACAAGTAATAGAGCATTATAAAACTATTAATAGACAATCCAGTATACAAACGGGCTATAGATCGCCAGCAACCAAAGCTAGGCCCCCGTATTAGAGACCGTGGGGTACCGCTACTACTTACACGGCTTCCCAGCAGGATTTATACCATCCCTCTAGCCGATGCCGATTAAAATAAACAATGATTCTTTTATTAAAAACGGTAATCGATAAAACATTCCAGGATGCCTTCTTAAGGAGACCTAGAACCTAGAGAACATGTAGAACCTAGAAAGCATGTAGAACCTAGAAAGCATGTAGAACGTAGAGAACATGTAGAAACTAGAAAGCATGTAGAACGTAGAAAGCATGTAGAACGTAGAAAGCATGTAGAACGTAGAGAACATGTAGAACCTAGAAAGCATGTAGAACCTAGAAAGCATGTAGAACGTAGAGAACATTTAGAACCTAGAAAGCATGTAGAACGTAGAGAACATGTAGAAACTAGAAAGCACGTAGAACCTAGAGAGCACGTAGAACGTCGAGAAAATGTAGAACCTAGAAAGCATGTAGAACCTAGAAAGCATGTAGAACGTAGAGAACATTTAGAACCTAGAAAGCATTTAGAACGTAGAGAACATGTAGAACCTAGAAAGCATGTAGAACCTAGAGAGCATGTAGAACGTAGAGAACATGGAGAATAAAGAAAGCATGTAGAGCCTAGAAAGCATGTAGAACGTAGAGAGCACGTAGAACCTAGAGAAAATATGTAGAACCTAGAGAAAATATGTAGAACCTAGAGAACATGTAGAACCTAGAAAGCACGTAGAACGTAGAGAACATGGAGAATAAAGAAAGCATGTAGAACGTAGAGAGCACGTAGAACCTAGAGAGGGTGTAGAACCTAGAAAGCATGTAGAACCTAGAGAGGGTGTAGAACCTAGAGAGCATGTAGAACCCAGAAAGCATGTAGAACCTAAAAATCATGTAGATCCTTAAAAACATATAGAACCTAGAGAGTATTAAATCGCAGATGGTGAGGGGAGGTGAAATGGGGTTTAACGTAGTGTTCAAGATTATTGCACTTATACAGCGACGTGCATGCACGTGTGTGTGTGGCTGCAGTCCGGACTGATGCCGGTTTATAGTGCTATCCCACTGAGATACCATGCCGCAGTTTCACATGAATACCCCACTCAGACACAGCATACTGACTCGGAGCCAACCATTCCTTGTTTTAGCCCCTTAATGCCGAGCGCCCAGAGTAACAAGTATCATCTCGAACCACGGACCTTCCGCACTCCGGGTGGATGCTCTACCACTAGACCAAGGAGGCGGACTTGCAGTCCGAGAGAGCATGTAGAACCCAGAGAGCATTAAATCCCAGACAACATGTAGAACCTTGAAAGCATGTAGAATTTAGAATGCATGTAGAACCTAGAGAGCATGTAGAACCTAGAGAGTATCAAGAACCTATAGAGCATTACGCACCTACGTAAAAACTTCGAGTAATCCGAAAATGATGAATAAAGAAGGAATACGCATCGACCATGCTTTGCTTCGAGACACATCGACACATCAAAGTTCAACTGTGTTCAACAATCTAACCCTGTGGATGGACAGCAGACACCTCTTTGTTCAACATTCTTACCTTGTGGATGAACAACAGACATCCCTGTCTTCAACAATCTTACCTTGCGGATGAACAACAGACGCCCCTATCTTCAACAATCTTACCTTGTGAATGAACAACAGACGTCCGATGTGTTCAACAATCTTACCTTGTGGATGAACAACAGACGCCCCATGTGTTCAACAATCTTACCTTGTTGATGAACAACAGACACCCCTGTTTTCAACAATCTTACCTTGAGGATGAACCACAGTCACCCCTGTATTCAATAATCTTACCATGTGGATGAACAACAGACACCCCTGTGTTCAGCAATCCTACCTTGTGGATGAACAACAGATGCCCCTGTGTTCAACAATCTTACCTTGTGGATGAACAACAGACACCCCTGTCTTCAACAATCTTACCTTGTGGATGAACAACAGACACCCCTGTCTTCAACAATCTTACCTTGTGGATGAACAACAGACGCCCCTGTGTTCAACAATATTACCTTGTGGATGAACAACAGACACCCCTGTTTTCAACAATCTTACCCTGTGGATGAACAACAGACACCCCTGTGTTCAGCAATCTTACCCTGTGGATGAACAACAGACACCCCTGTGTTCAGCACTCATACCCTGTGGATGAACAACAGACACCCCTGTGTTCAACAATCTTACCTTGTGGATGAACAACAGACACCCCTGTGTTCAGCACTCATACCCTGTCGATGAACAACAGACGCCCCTGTCTTCAACAATCTTATTTTGTGGATGAACAACAGACGCCCCTGTGTTCAACAATCTTACCTTGTGGATGAACAACAGGCGCCCCTGTCTCCAACAATCTTACCTTGTGGATGAACAACAGTCAACCCTGTCTTCAACAATCTTTCCTTGTGGATGAACAACAGACACCCCTGTGTTCAACAATCTTACCTTGTGGATGAACCTCAATCATCCCTGTCTTTAACAATCTTACCTTGTGGATGAACAACAGACACCCCTGTGTTCAGCACTCTTACCCTGTGGATGAAGAACAGACACCCCTGTCTTCAACAATCTTACCTTGTGGATGAACAACAGACGCCCCTGTCTTCAACAATCTTACCCTGTGGATGAACAACAGACACCCCTGTGTTCAGCACTCATACCCTGTGGATGAACAACAGACGTCCCTGTCTTCAGCACTCTTACCTTGTGGATGAACAACAGACGCCCCTGTTCTCAGCACTCTTACCTTGTGGATGAACAACAGACACCCCTGTCTTCAACAATCTTACCTTGTGGATGAACAACAGACGTCCCTGTCTTCAGCACTCTTACCTGGTGAATGATCAAAAGACATCCTTTGTCGCTCAGTCCAGAAGAGCCTAAGTCGTTTGAAGTAAACTTCTTAACGTGGTGTTTGTAAATTATGAATGTGCGTCCACACCACTCAAACAGAAGCACTTAAATCACCTGATCATCAATCAAGCAGTCAATCACCGTGACATTCACAAACAGAGTTGCTAGAACCATCAGAAGATGCTTACCATACTTTGAATAAAAGCCCCTTCGCAACAGCTCCCAATGTTTTCAAGACCAGTAATGATCGTTACAGATAATGACAGACAGACAGATTTATTTGTATAAGGCCATTTGACCCATTATACAAAATAAATTTACATTATATTTATCTAAGAGTTACCTTATTGATACTTGTTTTAGTGTGTTACAGATCATGTATCCTACATAGACTTCTATATGTTACATATGATATAGCCTACACAGACTTCTATATGTTACAGGTGATATAGCCTACGCAGACTTCTATATGTTACATGTGATATAGCCTTCACGGACTTCTATATGTTACAGGTGATATAGCCTAAACAGACTTCTATATGTTACATGTGATATAGCCTACACAGACTTCTATATGTTACAGGTGATAAAGCCTACACAGACTTCTATACGTTACAGGTGATATAGCCTACACAGACTTCTATATGTTACATGTGATATAGCCTACACATACTTTTATATGTTACATGTGATATAGCCTACATAGACTTCTATATGTTACATGTGATATAGCCTACACATACTTCTATATGTTACAGGTGATATAGCCTACACAGACTACTATATGTTACAGGTGATATATAGCCTACATAGACTTCTATATGTTACAGGTGATATAGCCTACACAGACTTCTATATGTTACAGGTGATATAGCCTACATAGACTTCTATATGTTACATGTGATATAGCCTACACAGACTTCTATATGTTACATGTGATATAGCCTTCACGGACTTCTATATGTTACATGTGATATAGCCTACACAGACTTCTATATGTTACATGTGATATAGCCTTCACGGACTTCTATATGTTACAGAACATATAGCCTACACAGACTTCTATATGTTACATGTGATATAGCATTCACGGACTTCTATATGTTACATGTGATATCGCCTACACAGACATCTATATGTTACAGAACATATAGCCTACACAGACTTCTATACGTTACATGTGATATAGCCTTCACGGACTTCTATATGTTACATGTGATATCGCCTTCACAGGCTTCTATATATACTGAGTCAAATTAAAAACTTCACATTTTTAAAAGTAAACCCATATATGATATACAACGGACAAATGTATCAGAGAAGGTAATTTTTAATCATTAAGGATTTTAATCAACGGTGGTAACCATAATTTGTTCCAAGCACCTACAGTATTCGGTAATAACATCAACAGTTTAAATCATAAGTCCCAAGCACGAGAATCTGATGGCACACAAGTTCAGTAGCGTGTATGGCCACCATGTGCGTTGACAACTGCCACACAACGCCTCCGCATGGACCTTGTGATGCTTGTGAACACATGATTGGGAAGACGACGCCATTGTTGCTGCAAAATGGTGCCAAGATCTTGCAAATTCTGTGGTTGGTTCTGGAGAGTGCGCAGATTTCTGCCAAGAGCATTCGATGGGACTGAGGTCGGGAGACCTTGACGGCCAGTCCATGACGTTGACTCCCGCATTCTGAAGGAAATTCCTTGTCAAAATTGCTGTGTGGGGTCTTGCATTGTCGTGTTAGAAGATCAAACCGGGTCCATGTGCTGCCATAAAAGGCAGAAGTTCTGGTGCCAGTACCTGGTCGCGGTAAGCAGCAGCATTGAGGTTGCCACGGATGACAAGAAGCCTGGAACGTGCATTGCCACAGAAAGCACCCCACACCATGACACTTTCGCCTCGAAATCTGTCAACTTCCTGTACACAACACTGGGCGTAACGTTCATGACGGCGCCTCCACACCCTCGCCCTACCATCAGCAAATCGAAGATTAAATCGGGATTCATCACTGAAGACGACTTGATTCCAATTCCTCTGAGTCCATCGTAAGTGTCGCTGTGCCCACAATTGACGTTGACGTCTGTGTAATTGAGTCAGAATCGGCCCGCAGTATGGCCGTCGTGCTTGAAGGTGAGCAGTTCTCAGACGGTTTCGAACAGTTTGCGCACTCAGTCTACCCATAAACAGTTAATTTCTGGTTGATGTAGCCGTCAAAAATCGGTTACGGAGGTGACGTAAGACAATCTGACGATCCTCTGCATGTGACGTCACACGTGGTCGACCTGGCCGAGGGCGATCAGCTGTGGTACCCGTTTGCTGTAGACCCATCGTCCTTGCGACTTCAGCTACGGACGTTCCCGTCTGCAACATGCCGATGGCACGTTCACGTTGCACATTTGAAAGGCGTGGCATGACAAATGGCCGTAAAGACTTTTGTTTTCTTGTGTTTTTCTTTTGTTTGTTAATGACTGCTAACAAGTATGGCTGAAAACACGTGCGGTATTATGGTCACGTGACCAGTTGCACGTGAAAAACCACTTTTGCCTATATAGTGCCGTGCACATGATTTGGATCGATTCACCTGCACAAGAACGGGTGTTATCTGAAGACAATACGTGGCCATTACTGTTTAAATACACAATAAGGGCCCTCAATGATAACTGGTCAAAATGTTAAAATTTTAGGATTGTGAAGTTTTTAATGATATATATGATGATATAGCCTACACAGACTTCTATATGTTACATATGATATAGCCTACACAGACGTCTATATGTTACAGTAATATGTGGCCATTACTGTTTAAATACACAATAAGGGCCCTCAATGATAACTGGTCAAAATGTTAAAATTTTAGGATTGTGAAGTTTTTAATGATATATATGATGATATAGCCTACACAGACTTCTATATGTTACATATGATATAGCCTACACAGACGTCTATATGTTACAGGTGAAATGGACTACAATTTATATGACTAAATAAACTCAGGGCTTTCAAGGAAGCACAAATCTCTTATGAGAGGAGAGTGTTCCCAACACAGTGGCTGATCCTGGGCATGGTGCTGGTCACCCACGACTCATTGTGCTGTCGTTGTGAGTACGTCTCGTTTGTGGAGCGCAACCCAGGTACTCATATATAATGAACGGGTTCTTTACAACTTCAGTTACGTCTTTTACATCTTTGACAGACTTCTATCTACGGTTATTTAGGTATTGATTGACTGTCTTTTGTATCTGTGCCCATAGTAACAGACATGTTGATAAGTAATTGTTTTCCTGTCAGGAGCTGCCTGCTGATCCGGCCAACCGGATCAACCGGATCAACCGGTTTGTTTGTTTTACCATGTGCATTTGCGCCCACATACTCACAGTGTGAGTATTGTTAAACGGTGCTTTCAGCAATATTTCAGCAGTATCACTGCGGGGGACACCAGATATGTGGGGAATCGAACCCAGGTGTACGGCGTGACGAGCAAACGATTTAACTACTAGGCTACGTACCACCCTTTACATTTGGTTTTATCCAGTTATCTGTCTGCTACTTGTTGTCTAATATCGTTGTTTTCTATGTTAATCTGCTGCTCATCGAGTCTTGCATATATACCTCTCAGCACTTGGTTGTTGCCAGTCCAGCTTGATAGCGGTGTAAGAATCTACATGGAAACGTCGCTAAATGCAATCAGCCAGAAGTTGTTATCCCTAAAGTTGTACGTTTTCTTAAGATGACACAATATCTAATACCGTATTCGACGTAATAAGCGCCCAGGGCACTTTCAAAATTAGAAATAGGGGGTTCTTATTAGAATTTTATTTTGGCGAAAAAAATAGAGTTGAAGATAAATTTCGTGGTTTATGCTGACAGCCTGAAATGTTTATATACTACAGATATATTTTTCCAGAATTTAATTGCTCATAATTAATTATATATAACACTCGAGTGCGTATTATACGCGAATAAATAAGTCTTGTGTACATTGATCAATCGGAAGGGGCGCTAATTGGGATTATTCACTAGCCAATATATTAGCAAATATCGCCGTGGGCGCTTGTTACGTCGAATACGGTAAATATCGTCGCTGATGCTTATCACTTGTCACAGTTTCAAGTTGAAATATTGGTTCTGAATACTGATAGAAGCATTCTTTGAATGAAGGAGACAAACGATTAATCTTTTTGCGCATTTTGGGGAAGGGAATATTCTTTTCACAATAGGTTGATTGAATGGTATGAAGTGCTCAGGAGAAACCCACGATGCGTAATCACATCGTTCTAAATGCTGGTTAATACCATCGAGAAAATTGATCGTTAGATCTTATATGCCTCTCTAGAGGCGATTTAGTTCTCGTAATTGCGATACCTCGTTCAACATAATTCCAATGTATGTTCAAGACATGCCCTAGCAATAGATTAACATGCACGAGTGTGTGTGTGTGTGTGTGTGTGTGTGTGTGTGTGTGTGTGTGTGTGTGCATGTGGGTGTGCGTTTGTTTGGTAGGACTAGTCCGGACTAATGCCGATTTTATAGTAAACTCTCAGACGATCAGTCCTTGTTCTATCCCCTTAAGGCTGTGCGCCAGGCAGGATCACAAGTACCATCATTTAACTTCTTTTTGGTATGATGCGGCCGGGGATGGTTAGTAGAATTCCTTTACGAAATGATTTGTGCACCCGAGGTTCATCACAAATTAATCCTAGGTTTAGGTCCACACATGGCATGTGAAGTCCATTATCGTGGTGATGCCGCCTTCTCATGGCTGCAACATTTACCAAAGACGGCATAAAACTCCATTCACTCACTTGTACGCTATGTCACAGCTGAAGGTTTGCATTTTTGTTTGATGATCGGGTTAGAATATAGGTCCCCCGGCAACCAATGCCCCCCTCATAATATCAGTCACAGGTTTGTCTGGTCAGGATTCTATTATTTACAGCCTGCCGTCATAATCCTGGAATATTGTTGAGAGCGACGATAAACAACAAACTAACCTTAACCTGTTGTGACTGGTGTCTGCTGGTGTTTACAGTGATCAGGAAGTTGACCATGGAGTGAACGTCCGGGACTCACTATCCACACTATCCAGCGTTTATACAAAAAGGCCTCACCAGTGGAGATCCGGGGTAGAATAGGTCTTCAGCAACGCATGCTTGCCGTAAAAGCCGACCATGCTTGTCGTAAGAGCAATTTCATTAAAATCATATCTTAGTTCTCGCTACTCTAAACAAAGATCTGAGGACATCCCATTATGGGTCACATCAGACCGATCTTGCGCGAATTTTGACCGACCAATGGAGGGACTGACAAGAAGTCGACATTAGCCAATCAGAAGGCAGCTTTCTCGTGCTTTACGGCACTAAATTCAAATTGGCGACTACGCTTCGAAACATATTTTGACAAATTCTCGATTAAAAATTTGAAACCTGAACAAAAGAACATTCTGGAATGGTTAATAGATGGTCTAGATTGTATGGATTCAGTCGTTAAACCCGTAACTATCGTTTGGAATACTCAGTGTTTAAGTTTTCGAGGTTGCATCAGTAGAAACCACATTCCGACTGTCACTTTCATGATCTGGTAAGCGACGCTCTGATTGGTCGGATGAAAGGTCGTTCTGACGTGATCCCTAATGGAAGTCCTCAGATCTTTGTTAAGCGGTAGCGAGAACTAAGATCTGATTTTAATGAGATTGGTGGTAAGAGGCAACTAACCGGATCTGGTGGTCAGGCTCGCCGACTTGGTTGATGCATGACTTGGTTGATGCATGACTTGGTTGATGCATGACTTGGTTGATGCATGTCATCGTATCCCAATTGCGTGGATCGATGCTCATGATATTAATCACTGAATTGTCTGGTCCAGACTCGATTATTTACAGACCGCCGTCAAATAGCCATAATATTGCCGAGTGCGGCGTTAAACAACAAACCAAACCAAACCAAAACAAAAAGACCACCTTGAAATTGCTGGAATATTGCTAAAAGCGGTGTCAAACCATACACACTCACTCACTTATACAAAAAGAATTCGTCTTGTTTTGTCAATCAAAGAACCATAATGCACACAAAGACAACAAACACACACATCTAGCTACTATGGGAGTTGTATTATTAAACAATAAAAGTAATATATAATAATAATAATAATATAATGGTGTGCATATTAAATACAAGCACAAAAGAGAAACTATCTAAGGAGATAAAAATATTTCAAAGCACACAGAAAAATTGCTCCAGTGAAAATAGCTGCTTCATTTTATGTAAACTAGTTTGCCTCCAACACAAACACTGTTGATATAGGAAACCCAAAAACAAAGAGCTAATGCACAAATTCAGCCTGGTATAAACTAGTCAACAATCAATCTAGTCCCAAATCCCTGTACTTTAGCGGTGGTGACCACTAAGATCTGATTTTATTGAGATTTTGATCTTGGGGAAGTAACAGCAAACCTGTGAAATGGGAAAATCCCTACACACATAACTCATAGAATTTTTTTCTAGTGGATTGCATTTAGCAAAATTTTGATGAAGATTCTTTCACCGTTATTAAGCTGAAGCTTTATGCAATAAACCAGAAGTTGTTTTCTAGAAAGTTGTATGTTGTCTTATTTACTCACAAACCTCTAGAATGCCAATCAAACAGTTAATATTTGAAACTGTAAGAAAATTTTACTGGCCTCAAAAACATAACTAATATATTCAATGAGTGATTGAGTGAGTGAATATGGTTTTACGCCGCTTTTAGCAATATTCCAGCAATATCACGGCGGGGGACCGTCCCTATATTCAATGAAATGAACCCTGTATGAACTACGACATCAATAAATTCTCTTAGATTCCATGCTCTCCAACACACAGCAGGAACAGATAGGATCGGGGATACCCAACAACACACTAGTGCGCAAACAGTCCATTATTTAACACTTTTACAATATATAGGATCCATACCCATGGGTTTATCACAGCTGAAAGTTCAATTTGTGTCCAATAATTCCAGGATAAGGCGTCATAAGATTGTGTAGAATATCATAAAAGGCACCAGCGAATATTAAACCCAGTTCATTTAAGATACAATAACTGGTATTTGCTACATACGCTCACCACATAAACTACGCTTACCACATAAACTCTTCCAAATAAATAAAAATGATCAGTTGTCTTTTTTTTCAAATCAAACTTATTTATCAATATTTTAGAATATATGCTCAACTGGTGATTAATAACATGGATAGAGTAGTAACAGAAACATTGAGCCCAAAACAAGCATATCATACAACACTCATAAAAAACAGCTGACAGGAATGAGATCATGTGACAGCATGGTGTTATGAAACAATTATAGACTTTGCAGTGAAACTGTGTGAAATACTGGCTGATAAATAATAATAATAATAATAATAATAATAATAATAATAATCTGCTTGTAAAGTGTAAGACTCATATAACAAAATATGCTTACGACGTAATAAGCGCCCTGCTCTAATAAGCGCCCACGGCGATATTTGCTTATATATTGGCCAGTGAACAATACCAATTAGCAGCCCTTCCGATTGATCTATGTACACAACACTTATTTATTCGCGTATAATATGCACTCATGTGTTATATGCACCCTTAATTATGGGCATTTAAATTCTGGAAAAATGTATCTCTCGTATATAAACGTTTCAGGCTGTCAGCATAAACCACAAAATTTATCTTTCAACTCATAATATTCTAATAAGAGCCCCCTATTTCTAATTTTGAGAGCGCCCTGGGCGCTTATTACGTCAAATACGGTATAACCCCAGTCAATGGATCAGTGTGCACTCGAGGCTCATTCTCAGCTCCCTGAGCAGTATACAACCCAAGCTGTATTAGAAAGTTAACGGTCACATTACCATCTCATCCTACCAATACACTGGGTGAATAGAGGCCCAAGCCACTTGCCCAAGGAGACAGCACATGTCAGCAACACTGCCTCCAATACACGGCTGTTTGTATTAAGATATGTCTAGACTGATGCATTGTCCTGACATTTATCCTGACACTGACATCAAGAAACATTGTACCTTTGTAAACATCCCCCACCTTGCCTTCCATGATGCTCTGTCATGCATTGAGTTTGTTTAATACACTTGTAGCAATGGTCAGGAAACTCAGAATGGCTTCACGCAATGCACCCATCTGGAGAATCAAACCCAGGTTTAGTGAGATCAGTCACTACAAGACCCATTTGACTACCCCCTGCCAGGCCCCACTAGGCTACCCCCTCTCTTGTTGTCATGGAAACCAAACAACATTAATATATTCACCACTAAGTGTTCATTATTTCATACTCCTCCCTAAAATATATCCGTTTATTCACGACCCATACCTTATTCAAGTGCTAACCCTTGCCCTACAACAGTGAGTGAGTATTATTTTACGCCGCCTATAGCAACATTTTAGCATTATAACGGCGGACCACATCATAAATGGCCTTCACACATTCTACCCCAACAAGAAATGATAGGCTACACACACTATATAAGTGAAATCCATATACATTGATTTCATGATTTACACTATGCGAACAAATATAAAGACGTGTAAGTAATAAGATAATAACGAGTGAGTGAGTGAGTGACGTGGCATTGCATCACCATGTGCAGCTGTTAGTCGCATCATCACAGCTGGACTTGGCAACTCCAAAAGATCATAAGCCATAACAACATAAATATTGAATACATATACCTGCCATAATAACCAAGATATGCATATATTGGACAGAATATCAAAAGAAACATATATTTAAAGAAACATATTGTATATAGTAATTTAACAAATATATTTTTGTAAATATTACCAGCATATATGGTGCAGCTCTCATATCAGGATAAAAGCAGGCAGAGCAATATCCTATCTCTGGACATGCTAGATGTACACCGCGGACTGAGTGTTATCATATATATAAATCTTGATGTATTGTATTAGCAGTGGTTCTTATACATTCATCATCATCATCATCATCTTCATCATCATCATCATCTATAATTCTATACACAACTACTACCACAAAACACACACAAGCATCAGTTGTCAGTCTGCCTAAGACTTTTGATTAAAGCTGAAGCAAGTTTGTGAAAAATTGAACAAGGTTACAATAATATGGAAACAGTTACCCAAGCATGTATTGTTACGAACTAAAAGGACATAACTTATTATTTTTCTATTTCAGAAAATATCTTTTGCAAGTTAGATATATGATTCATAACTAAATTAATCTGCAGCAGGTTATGGTACTAACCACACTCATTTTATCCTTCACCTCTGCAGCCCTTGCTCTACTATAAAATCACTACATCATAATATATCAAGTCCGGCAAACACGAAACAGACTAGATAGTTTCTGTGATGGGACGGGAGACAACTCCGTGTCATTCCAATCAGGAAGTAGGTGGCGCTGCTGCTGCTGCTGCAGGTCGAGGTCGAGGCTGGATGTTCCTCATCTTGTAATAATCAGTGACCTGCCGTGGTACCTCGGCTAGCACGTTGCGAGCCAGCTCCTCCGCTGAGGCCTGTGAAACAGATCCGTTAGCATACAATAAATCTAAGGATACTTGCTTTTGGTTGGAATGAATTGGGGTGAGTGAGTATGGTTTTACGCCGCTTTTAGCAATTTTCCAGCAACATCACGGCTGGGGACACCAGAAATGGGCTTCACTCATTGTACCCATGTCGGGAATCGAACCCGGTTCATCATCCTGACGAACGAACACTTTAACCACGAGGCTACCCGATCACCCTGGTTGGAATGAAAAACAAGGCAAAGTGACATGACTTTTTCAGTTTTTTAAGATTGTAAAGAGCACAAAGGCACAAAGAAGGAACTTGTCAAAGACATGCAGCCATGCCAATTGCATCTCAAGTTACCATGGTTTATATGAAATTTTGGATATATGACACCAAAAATACCCAGAGCACCAAGGTGAAGGTCACACTAAGTTAGAAATGGTTGGGGTTATTATTATTATTAAACAAACTTTTATAATTATTATTGAGCAATCATAGCCAGTGCTACACAATGCCATGCATAGGTTAGGTGACATGGGGTTTAACGTTGTGTTCAAGACAATTGCACAAACTTAGCGACGTCTGAGTTTGTGTGTGTTGCTGCTTGTACTAGTCTGCAATAAAGCTGGTATTACCCGACCCAGACACAGTATACTGACTCCGCGCCGACCAGTTCTTGTTTTAGCCACTTAATGCCGAGAGCCAGGAAGGGTAATAACAAGTACCATCTTAACGTCTTTTGGTATGACATGTCTTGGGATGATACAACCGACCTTCCGCTCTCCGGCGGACACTATTCACTAGACCAGGGAGGCAGTTGCCATGCATAGGGCTACATGCCAATACTACCAAAATAAAGGAAAACATTCGGTTAGAAACAGGACCATGCCACAAGACATGACATTAACTAAAGAAACGAGAAAGAAAAACATTAAGAACACACCGTTGAACTTACTTTCTTGAAGTCCCTATACGCCACAAACTGAACTATGTCCCTACGTGCTTTCTGACCCGATCTCGTCATCAGTACGCCATCATCGCCATCCAGGAAGTTCATGGCGGCGAAGTTGGCCCCGCCCACGCCGATGATGATGATGGACATAGGCAGGCTGGAGGCCTGGACCACAGCTTCCGTTGTCTTGTCCATGTCCGTGATCTCGCCGTCAGACAGCAGCAGCAGGATGTAGTAGGCCTGACGAAGACACGTATGTTGCATTATGGGAAATATCAACCGAGACTTAGTGGACTGGTATAAAACTGCCCGTTGGGGAGAACAACACAAATTACTAGGAAGAGGGTTTTCATCTCATGACAAGAGTGAGTTCAAGTCTGGAGCAGACGAACCGATGTGAGCATAGATTCAAACCATTTCAGCGATGATTCTCTTATGACTGAGTATAAAACATTCTAGCTATATCTCATACCCTGATGGCCTGAAGTCATGCATGGTTCACAGAATACTTGACTCACAATAATAAAGGCCTTTTTAAGGCCATTACAAGGCAAAGATCATTTTTCAAGGCTAAGAGTCAGAATGGCTCCACGTGTACACCTGCACAAACCATGAAAATAGTAAAGTCCACAAATGTTTCATTAGCATTTACCATTGATGTAATTACTCATAATTAGGGAAAACATAACTGTTATTTATTTTGCCTTGGTTAGATGAAATTGGGTTTAACGTCGCGTCTAAGATTAGTGTGTGTGTTAGTGTGTGTGTGTTAGTGTTAGTGTTAGTGTGTTAGTGTGTTAGTGTGTGTGTGTTAGTGTGTGTTAGTGTTAGTGTGTGTGTGTGTGTGTGTGTGTGTGTGTGTGTGTGTGTGTGGCTGCTTGTACTAGTCTGGACTGATGCCGATTTATAGTGTTAGCCCACTGAGATACCATGCCGCAATTTAACATAAATACCCCACTCAGACACAGTATACCAACCAGTCCTTGTTTAAGCCCCTTAATGCCGAGCGCCAGACAGGGTAACAACAAGTATCATTATTTTTACGAGGCTGGGGATCGAAACCCAGACCTTCTGCTCTCTGGGCGAAGCTCTACCACCAGACCACGGAGAGGGTCTAACAGCAGGATAATCACTGTTGCCATACTCAAAGTATTTTGTCAAATGTTAGGGCATTTTCAAGACATATTTATTTCCAGGCATTTTCCAGACTGAATGAACTTTGGTAAATAACGAAGGTTTGTCAGGTGGCACACACTCAACCAGGTCACACATTGTGACCACCCAAACCTGCTGTTGTGGCCTCCCATGACAGAGTAGAGCAGTGACTTACAGAGGCTCCCTAGGTGGCCTCCTATGACACGGTAGAGCAGTGACTTACAGAGGCTCCCTAGGTGGCCTCCCATGACACAGTAGAGCAGTGACTTACAGAGGCTCCCTAGGTGGCCTCCCATGACAGAGTAGAGCAGTGACTTACAGAGGCTCACTAGCTTGCCTCCCATGACACAGTAGAGCAGTGACTTATAGAGGCTCCCTAGGTGGCCTCCTACGACAGAGTAGAGCAGTGACTTATAGAGGCTCCCTAGGTGGCCTCCTACGACAGAGTAGAGCAGTGACTTATAGAGGCTCGCTAGGTGGCCTCCTACGACAGAGTAGAGCAGTGACTTATAGAGGCTCCCTAGGTGGCCTCCTACGACAGAGTAGAGCAGTGACTTATAGAGGCTCCCTAGGTGGCCTCCTACGACAGTGTAGAGCAGTGACTTACAGAGGCTCCCTAGGTGGCCTCCTACGACAGCGGAGAGCAGTGACTTACAGAGGCTCACTAGGTGGCCTTCTACGACAGAGTAGAGCAGTGACTTACAGAGGCTCCCTTGGTGGCCTCCTCCTGCTGAGCTGAGGCAGCGAACCGGGCAACATGGTGGATGATGGGAGCAGCGTTGGTGGGGCCGTACAGCCTCACGTTCTGCACACAGTTGTAGTATGCCTGTAGCACCCCAGGGATTCCTGCAACCATGGCAACAGCACAATCATCATACTGTCTAGGAAGTCTATAAAGTCTCATGGCAGAAATATTGATTTCCCAAATGTTTAGCATGTGGTATGTTAAGAAAACGTTTGTGAATAAATATCAACAATTCCCCACAGGGGCCGACATCACTACTCTCTCACACCTAAAATACATCCCTATTTTGGGGGGATATGTATGCATCTCAGAGCTCCAGATAACTTTTTGGGCAATTGAGTTTTTTCTCTAGGGTTTCTATTTTAATTGGGTTATTACATTTTTCATTGGGTAACCAATATTTTTTCACTCATCTATTCATCACTCTATTGGGTATTTCCCAAAATTAGTTAATATCTTAAGAATTGAAAAAAATGGAATAATGTTTTAGATGTATATAACTGTTCTAAATATATAGGCTTGGCTCGGAAAGTAAATAAGCTCGTAATTGTGTTTCGGAAATTAGCTCCTTTGTACGCATGCTGAAAAAGCTTTATTGGGTATTTACGCAAGCTGTTTTCATACATTTGAGTTTTTTATTTAATGCATGCATTTCTGTATGCAAGTTAATTGAAAGTAATTGGGTTTTGAATATTTTGGGGGGTATTTTACGCAAATACGCTGCTTATCTGTAGCTCTGCATCTCCTCGTTTTTTATAGTTTATTCATGAAAAGACTGTGCAATTACTTTAATAGAAACATTGTAATACTTCAAATAATGTAACACAACATTATACACATTTTAAAGTTTTGAAAATATTTAATACTAGTAGTTATTCATAACAGCAAGTACATCTCTTAACGTCTTTTGGTATGAAATGCCAGGCGAATAACCATCGACTTTCCTCTCTCCGAGAAATGCTCTATTTACCACACCACAGGGGCGGTCCTATTTATGACATCCTATAACATGTGGGACTTCGGAAGAAAGGATACATCGAAGCTATCACATCCTGTTATCACTGTCTACATATTTGCAACAATTTATACATGGTCTGTGTACATGGTAAATACTGTCAGCTTACTATAACAATGAAGGAAAATATAAGGCAATTGATTCATTCAAACCTGAACAAAATGGATTTTGGGGGTTGAAGTTCATGGCGAACTCAAAGGACACCTCCATGTTGGGAGGAATCTGGGCTCCAAACCCCAGAGCTGGAAACAGTTTGTCGCTGAAAGAAGAATATCACAGTGTTCCAAAACAACACTCCAAACAAGGAAAAACATGTTAGACATTGTGAGTGAGTGAGTGAGTTGGGTTTTTCGCCGCTTTTAACAGTGTTCCAGTTATATCACGGCGGTCAGCTTAATGTGGGAAGAAAGCCCGAAGTGATGCAGGTCTCAAACGTTTACTTCTACGGTGAAACCCAGAGCACAGGTATGGTGCTGACAAACCTAGAAACACAATCAGGGCTAACCAGGATTTGAACCCACAATCATAGGTTTCTGGTGTGTCCAAGGGATGCAACTCTGCACAGCGAATTGTGGCACCTTAGGTGAATGGGGTACCCGTGCCCCTGAAAGAGTCAGTGACTGGAAGTGACATTTGCATACAAGTTTCCTTTTCTACTATTGTCAGCAAAGTTAACACTAACACAGTGTAGCCTACCACCAGTCACCATCCTGGACGTGATGACACACCATGAACATGTACATAACATTATACACCCGATTTGCTTCTTTCAGTCAGCTTTATAACCACGATGACAATCATGGGAACTCCACTCTCCTGCCAGGAATCACTATTGGCTGCATAATATCAGGAAACCAAACCAAACAGATCTTGAGTTTAAACCAGCAACATCATCACTGCCTGGTAACAGACATCTTCCCGAGGCAAGGGAGTTACCATCTTCCCGAGGCAAGGGAGTTACCATCTTCCCGAGGCAAGGGAGTTACCATCTTCCCGAGGCAAGGGAGTTACCATCTTCCCGAGGCAAGGGAGTTACCTGACTATGAAAGTCCAGTTTCCACCCTTGCCGAACTAGGCTGGTATTATGGAGTTACATTTTGGTTGGACTAACGAGTCTATGCATAGTCCAATCAAAATTGTGCAATGAATTCTAAATCCAGTTCGTAAACTGTTATGCAGATTTTGGTCAATTGCAGGATTTGCAAAGCATGTGCACCACCAACTCATTGTCAACAGATATTTTCTAAATCTTTTCATGTTTTTAATTAAGGTGCTCACATGATTTGATGCACTTCGCAATGTAAGACCCATTTTATCACAATATAGATCTTGATTATCGATCAGATCATCTTGACTGGGCACCGCCATTTTGTCTGAAGCAAATGCAAGTGATACGAGAGGTGGAATCTGATTGGTCCATAGGAGAGGCATAGAAAGGACATAACTGGTAATAGCCACTGGTGGCACTACGATCGAGCCCAGGAATTCCAGCCTAGTTCGGCAAGGGTGGAAACTAGACTTTTAAAGTCAGTTAACTCTCTTGCCTCAGGAAGATGGTTAACAGATGAATCTGGACCAGACAATTTAGTGCTTGGTGCGGAATACAAGCAGTTGAAAATATTTTCACTGGCTGTCATCAGTCTCCCACATCACCTATTGATGTCAGCGTTGAAGTTTAAATGTCTGATTTGTATGTTTGTTGTATCCGGCAGCAGACAAACAAGTGATTGATATTATGAGCATACAGTAGTGACATGATGACATATAATCAAAAAGTTACTGAGTCTGTCAATCTGTACAGCAGGCCTATTGCTGTATCAGTTCTAACCCATAATCCTCATGGGCCAATAAAACAGTAAAACAGTCGAACCAGTACTCCACACAAGATCAACGTCCCAGGGTTTACCTGTCGTAGTCCTGCACCACGTTGCCCACGGCCTGGATGGCCTGTGCGTACTCTGTAGGCTGGTTGGGGTTGAGGTAGTGGAGGGAGTTTGGCTGACGAGGGTCGCCGTTTGATGCTGTGAAGTCCACGCCAACCTACACAGAACACACAGTGAAGGAACACAGACAACATCCACAACAAAATCACAGTCCTGCATAAACTTCATGACCTACAAGCAGCCTGTCATCACTCCACACAACTGTGTGTTTTGTAAGCAATCACTGGCAGGACATGATAGAAAGCTGGTCATATTTTTTGTTTCACAATGTGAATGTTCACAAACACAGCCAATCATCAAAGTTTCAGAGCAAATATAAATTTTACTCAGCTCTTTGAATCTCAAATTGAGGTGAGGTGAAATTGGGTTTAACGTCACGTCCAAGATTATTGCACTTATATAGTGACATGCATGCATATGTATCTGTGTGTGTGGCTGCTTGTACTAGTCCGGACTGATGCCGATTTACAGTCCTAGCTCACGGAGATACCATGCCGCAGTTCAACATGAATACCCCACTCAGACACAGTATACTGACTCAGAGCCGACCGGTCCTTGTTTTAGCCCCTTAATGCCGAGCGCCAGACAGGGTAACAAGTACCATCTTTTAACGTCTTTTGGTATAACGCCCACAGGGATCGAACCCCGGACCTTCCGCGCTCCTGGTGGACTCTCTACCACTAGACCACGGAGGCGGTCATCTCAAATTGAATAATTTTTTATGAGAGTCTCTTGATTCTGCATCATCCTGGATAAGACGCCTGTCTCTGATTCCAAACCCTGTTAATAGCAAGTGCTGCTCGACAGTCAGAGAGGTGTGACCCACCTCTCTCTGATAGTGTTGTCTGAAGACCTACTCACAGTGAGGTTGATCTGTGTACCGCCCATGATGAAGTCGAGGAAGGAGTAATCCGTCAGTATCTGAAACACAAGACAAGTGTCAGACTGAAACATCTTCTCATGGGTGTTCATCATCATCTACAGTCTCATTTGTTTGTTGTTGGTTGTTTCAGCTTTAAGATGGCAACATGTAGGTAATCGTGTCTTAGTGCTACGACTGTCGTAAGTTAGTGTATAGAATGGGCGATCAAGTTAGCACTAAGATTGCTTAGTAGAATGAGGTCCAGGGCCCACTTGCACAAAGTGATCTTAGCGCTAGGATTGTTGTAAGTCAGTGTCACAGAATGGGTGTTATGATCAAGTTAGCACTAAGATCACTCAGTAGAATGAGGTCCAGGGCCCACTTGCACAAAGCGATCATAGCGCTAGGATTGTTGTAAGTCAGTGTCACAGAATGGGTGTTATGATCAAGTTAGCACTAAGATTGCTTAGTAGAATGAGGTCCAGGGCCCACTTGCACAAAGTGATCATAGCGCTAGGATTGTTGTAAGTCAGTGTCACAGAATGGGTGTTACGATCAAGTTAGCACTAAGATCACTCAGTAGAACGAGGAACGATTGATATTATGAATGTCACACACTGTCTGGGATAACACACCATCAACCAAGTCACTGAGTCTGACCACCAGACTGAATAAATCATCAATGACGTCATAGAAATCCGGACTACTGTGTCTCATACATATAGATGTTTGTTTGCATGACAACTGTGTCTCACCCATATAGATGTTTGTTTGTATGACTCCTGTGTCTCACCCATATAGATGTCTGTATAACTCCTGTGTCTGATTCATATAGATGTTTGTTTGTATGACTCCTGTGTCTCACCCATATAGATGTTTGTTTGTATGACTCCTGTGTCTCATACATATAGATGTTTATTAGTATGACTCCTGTGTCTCACCCATATAGATGTTTGTTAGTATGACTCCTGTGTCTCACCCATATAGATGTTTGTTTGTATGACTCCTGTGTCTCACCCATATAGATGTTTGTTAGTATGACTCATGTGTCTCACCCATATAGATGTTTGTTAGTATGACTCCTGTGTCTCACCCATATAGTTGTTTGTATGACTCCTGTGTCTCACCCATATAGTTGTTTGTATGACTCCTGTGTCTCACCCATATAGATGTTTGTTTGTATGACTCCTGTGTCTCACCCATATAGATGTTTGTTTGTATGACTCCTGTGTCTCACCCATATAGATGTTTGTATGACACCTATGTCTCACCTATATAGATGTTTGTATGACTCCTGTGTCTCACCCATATAGATGTTTGTTAGTATGACTCCTGTGTCTCATACATATAGATGTTTGTTTGTATGACTCCTGTGTCTCACCCATATAGATGTTTGTTTGTATGACTCCTGTGTCTCACCTATATAGATGTTTGTATGACTCCTGTGTCTCATCCATATAGATGTTTGTTAGTATGACTCCTGTGTCTCACCCATATAGATGTTTGTTTGTTTGTACGACTCCTGTGTCTCACCCATATAGATGTTTGTTTGTATAACTCCTGTGTCTCACCCATATAGATGTCTGTATAACTCCTGTGTCTGATTCATATAGATGTTTGTTTGTATGACTCCTGTGTCTCACCCATATAGATGTTTGTTAGTATGACTCATGTGTCTCACCCATATAGATGTTTGTTTGTATGACTCCTGTGTCTCACCCATATAGATGTTTGTTAGTATGACTCATGTGTCTCACCCATATAGATGTTTGTTAGTATGACTCCTGTGTCTCACCCATATAGATGTTTGTTAGTATGACTCCTGTGTCTCACCCATATAGATGTTTGTTTGTATGACTCCTGGGTCTCACCCATATAGATGTTTGTTAGTATGACTCCTGTGTCTCACCCATATAGATGTTTGTTTGTATGACTCCTGGGTCTCACCCATATAGATGTTTGTTTGTATGACTCCTGTGTCTCACCCATATAGATGTTTGTTAGTATGACTCCTGTGTCTCACCCATATAGATGTTTATTTGTATGACTCCTGTGTCTCACCCATATAGATGTTTGTATGACACCTATGTCTCACCTATATAGATGTTTGTTAGTATGACTCATGTGTCTCACCCATATAGATGTTTGTTTGTATGACTACTGTGTCTCACCCATATAGATGTTTGTTAGTATGACTCCTGTGTCTCACCCATATAGATGTTTGTTTGTATGACTCCTGGGTCTCACCCATATAGATGTTTGTTAGTATGACTCCTGTGTCTCACCCATATAGATGTTTGTTTGTATGACTCCTGTGTCTCACCCATATAGATGTTTGTTAGTATGACTCCTGTGTCTCACCCATATAGATGTTTGTTTGTATGACTACTGTGTCTCACCCATATAGATGTTTGTTAGTATGACTCCTGTGTCTCACCCATATAGATGTTTGTTTGTATGACTCCTGGGTCTCACCCATATAGATGTTTGTTTGTATGACTCCTGTGTCTCACCCATATAGATGTTTGTTAGTATGACTCCTGTGTCTCACCCATATAGATGTTTGTTTGTATGACTCCTGTGTCTCACCCATATAGATGTTTGTTTGTATGACTACTGTGTCTCACCCATATAGATGTTTGTTAGTATGACTCCTGTGTCTCACCCATATAGATGTTTGTTTGTATGACTCCTGGGTCTCACCCATATAGATGTTTGTTTGTATGACTCCTGTGTCTCACCCATATAGATGTTTGTTAGTATGACTCCTGTGTCTCACCCATATAGATGTTTGTTTGTATGACTCCTGTGTCTCACCCATATAGATGTTTGTTTGTATGACTACTGTGTCTCACCCATATAGATGTTTGTTAGTATGACTCCTGTGTCTCACCCATATAGATGTTTGTTTGTATGACTCCTGTCTCACCCATATAGATGTTTGTTAGTATGACTCCTGTGTCTCACCCATATAGATGTTTGTATGACTACTGTGTCTCACCCATATAGATGTTTGTATGACTCCTGTGTCTCACCCGTATCGATGACAGCAGCACGATGCCCGAGTTGGTGTAATTCTTCTTCTTGGCCTTCTTCTTTGGGTTGATGCACGGCCATGACGTCTGTCAACACACACAAATAACAGTACAAATACATACTGGCCAGTACTCCTTGAGGTCCCTCAATGAAGGTGAAAGTACATAAGTCAATACACTTTGAGGCCCCTCAATGAATGTGTAAGTACATCAGTCAATACACCTTGAGGTCCCTCAATGAAAGTGTAGGTACATGTTGTAATACCGCTGAAAACAATCATATATTCCTGTTTTTAAACAAGAGACGCAATCAATTGAGATAAATACATCTTCACTCTAAATTACTTTGTTTTCTCCATTAAATGTTTTGGCAGTCTCATGTGAAAGTCATTTTCCTGAGGCAAGGGAGTTAACTGACTTTAAAAGGTAAGTTTCCACTCTTGCTGAATAGGCTGGAATTTCTGGGCTTGATCGTAGCGCCACCAGTGACTATTACGAGTTATGTCCCTTCTGTGCCCCTCTTTTTAATCAGATCTATTTTGTAATAAAATGGGTCTTTAATCGCAAAGTGCATCACATCATGTGAGCATCTTGAATTAAAACATGAAAAGATTTGGCAAATATCTGTTGACGCCCAGTTGACAGTACACATCTTATGCAAATCCTGCAGTCTCACAATATCTGCACATTGAAATCCATATTGTTTACAAACCGGTTGTCGATTTCAATAAGCGATTTTTATAGGACTATGCAAAGACTCTATAGTCCAGCCAAAATATAACTGCATAATTGCAGCCTAGTTTGGCAAGGGCATCTTCCCGAGGCAGGGGAGTTAACTGACTATAAAAGTCCAGTTTCCATCCATGCCGAACTAGACTGGGATTATGGAGTTACATTTTGGCTGGACCAACGTGTCTATGCATAGTCCAATCAAAATTGCGCAACAAAATCGAAATCCAGTTCGTAAACTGTTATGTAGATTTTGGTCGATTGCAGGATCTGCAAAGCATTCATGCCGTCAACTCAGCATCAACAGATATTTTCCAAATCTTTTCATGTTTTTAATCAAGGTGTAGGCGTGATTTGATGCACCTCACGATGAAAGAACTGTTTTATTAAAATATAGGTCCTGATTATCGGTCAGATTGTCTTGACTGTGCGCCGCCATTTTGCTTGAAGCAAAAGCACGTGATATGAGAGGTTGAATCTTATTGACCAATAGGAGGGACATAGAAGGGCTGTGACTTGTAGAAGCCACTGGTGGCACTATGATCGAGCCCACAAATCCGTCCCTAGTTTGGCAAAGTAGAAGACTTTACTTTAATAGTCAGTTAACTCCCTTGCCTCGTGAAGATGAGTGGCTGCAGGATGATATTTCACTCATCGTTTGTCAGGGTGATAAGCCTTACCTCTTGTTTCTGAGCTTTCAACAGGTCATTGAGGGAGGTGGTGAATCCCCCGATCAGGTCATGTGATCCGTCACTGTCCCAGTCATACACGTCAATCTGCAACATCGCGTGAGAGTATCATACACCAGACGACAGTGAACGTTTAGTCCTGCAGTCAGCCATTTCACAGCTATACCTGGAGAAAATCATGTCCGGGTCTGGCATGACCAGGGATGTCCCTGGCGTGATGACACACAATCTGCCTGCTGACCACTGCATCCATCACGGACAGCTCTTCCAAGGAGTGCTTCAGACCTATCTAGACTAAGAATCGCTCGTCACGCCGAAGACCCGGGTTCCATTCCCGACATGGGTACAATGTGTGATGCCCATTTCTGGTGTCCCCCCGCCGTGATATTGCTGGAATATTGCTAAAAGCGGCGTAAAACCATACTCACACACTCACTCCAGAATAAGAATCCCTCTGGGGAGTTTCAACAGCATTCACAATTTAACAAACTAAAGTTGTGATACAAGTTTTTATGTTGTAGATATGTCAAAGGAGTGACAATAGCAGAGCTCCAGATAAGCTGCGTATCTGCGTAAAATATGCATCAGAAATGCAGAATTACAAGGTAAAATAAAATCCAAGCATATCAAATACGCAACTAACATTACAGATACGCTACAAAAATAAAACTTGTGCGTATCATCAAAATATTGTGAAGTAACCCCGCGTATTTGATTAGCAAATCAGCAACTTATTTTGAAATTATAAACAGGCATTCCGTCAACCTTGCCAAACTTCACGATGACAGTTACATCATGATCATTTGCCATCACAAGTATCGTGGTATGTTTGAGTCCTATCAAGCTCTCGAACCCACACGACACCAGTTTGCAGGGACCAGATGAATAGTGTTTTTTAATATTTAACCTAAATACCCACATGTGTAAAAACTAGTGGGTAACAGAAATTTGAATACCCAGATAGAATTACTGATACCCAATGATTTTAAAATGCATGGGTAAAATACCCACAACACCAAACGCTTATCTGGAGCTCTGAATAGACTACCCTGGCGCCTTATTTTGCCGTTACTTCTAACAACCATGCGATCTTAGAATCATGTTACTTCAGCTCTCAGTTCAAATAAGGTAGTATCCATGGTTACCTTGAGTTCCCGGTCTCGGTCTCCGCCACACAGAGAGTACACCGACACAGTGAACTGCCTCCAGTTGGGGTTCAATGTGTTCTTCACGACCTGCAAACATCAGTTGTATAATATCTGCCACAGGGACATCGAAGAGGGAATACCTTTGCCCAATAACTGTTCACAGGTAATTCAGACCACCTTTTCACAGATCACAGGTAATTTTTCAACCAATTTCACAATCACTTTTATTATCGAGTAAATTAGTTTATATTTCATAGAGATAAGGAATAATCCATTCTTACTTATCAATCTGATAGTGACTTAAACCAAAAGATTATCAAGTTTATGTTATTGTATGTATAAACTTGGACTGCATCTCATATCATTGTACCATATAACATCGTGACAACTTGTCAGGACCATCGTGGGTGTTTCTTGATGTTTTTAGACAACCGTCCCCAAAATTTACTACATGGTATAGTAAAGAGGTATTCCCTACCTGCATGGAAGCAATCAGTGTTAATTCTAATAGGTAAGATTTGACTTCAATATATTTTGTGTTTATGGCGGTATACATAGAAGTTATCATGCGAGTGTGTATTGGGATGGTAAATATCCTGTATTAGGAATAAACACTAAGTATTAGGCTTACCATTGGGGATGGTAAATATCCTGTATTAGGAATAAAGGAATATTAGGAAATAAGCGAGACTTGGCAAGCTAAATAAATAGTGTTTATTCCTAATACAATATTTACCATCCCCAATGGTAAGCTAAATACATAGTGTTTATTCCTAATACAGAATATTCACCATCCCCAATGGTAAGCTAAATACATAGTGTTTATTCCTAATGCAATATTTACCATCCCCAATGGTAAGCTAAATACATAGTGTTTATTCCTAATACAGAATATTCACCATCCCCAATGGTAAGCTAAATACATAGTGTTTATTCCTAATACAATATTTACCATCCCAAATGGTATGCTAAATACATAGTGTTTATTCCTAATACAGAATATTTACCATCCCAAACACACAAGCGAGATAACCTCTTTATCATATAATGTCAACTCCCTTCCCATCTCATTACCTAAACACTGCAAGTTTCCTGGAATGTGCGCATTTTATATATTACGTCAGAAGGTAAGTGATGTGTCAGTCGGACAGTGACAACAGTCAATATAGTTTCTTATGCAGTGGCATAACTAAATGTAGGCAAAACAACAACTGCCTCACAAATTGTTTCTACGTAACATTTCTTGTGTACCAGTAATTGGCTGACATTCCAGTACTGACCGCCTCCGTGGTCTAGTGGTAGAGCGTCCGCCCGGAGAGCGGAAGGTCAGAGGTTCGATCCCCGGCCGCGTCATACCAAAAGACGTTAAAAGATGGTAGTTGTTGTTACCCTTTCTGGCGCTCGGCATCAAGGGGCTTAAACAAGGACTGGTCGGCTCGGAGTCAGTATACTGTGTCTGAGTGGGATATTCATGTTAAACTGCGGCATGGTATCTCAGTGAACCAGCACTATAAATCGGCATCAGTCCGGACAAGTACAAGCAGCCACACAAACACACATGCACGTCGCTACATAAGTGCAATGATCTTGGACGCGACGTTAAACCCCATTTCACCTCCCCTCATTCCAGTACTTACCTCTGTCCTGTGGACTACCTGCCATGTGCCATCAGGGGCTTTCTTGAGAATCTCCAAATATGGATCCGATTTCCCAAATGTGTCCTAAACAAACAAAAATCAACACTTTCAAGAACCACAAGTATAGCAACAGTTTCTAACAAGTTGAAAACATATCAACAACAGTTAAAAACTAATCTGTGCTTTAATGACCTACTACAAACTGCAGCTGTTTTATTCCAAAATTTATTAAACTAACCTTGTTGTCGAGTTTGGAGGCTTTGAAGTCAAAAATGACTGATTCCTTGTCCGAACCAGCCTTCATTTCCTCCGACTTCACCTGGGAACAAACATACAACAACATCAGGTCCTGGTAACCATAGCAACACTCAGGCCCTGATAATTAACTAAAAACATGTTTGGAAGTACTTGGCCTTTCATAGAATTCCCTTAAACTCATTTCCAGTGTGATGACACCATTACATTCAACATGCCTGCTAGTAGCATCTTCTTGAGGCAAAGGAGTTAACTGACTTTAAAAGCCCAGTTTCCACCCTTGCCGAACTAGGCTGGAATTACTGGGCTCAATCGTAGCGCCACCAGTGGCTATTACCAGTTTTGTCCCTTCTAAGCCTCTCCTATGGACCAATCAAATTCCACCTCTCGTATCACTTGCGTTTGCTCCAAACAAAATGGTGGCGCCCCGTCAGGTCGATCTGATTGATAATCAAGATATATATTGTGATAAAACGGGTCTTACATCGCAAAATGCATCAAATCACGCGAGCACCTTGATTAAAAACGTGAAAAGATTTGGAAAATATCTGCTGACAATGAGTTGGCGGTGCACATGTTTTGCAAATCCTGCAATCGACCGAAATCTGCACGACAGTTAACGAACTGGATTTCGATTTCGGTGCGCGATTTTGATTGGACTATGCATAGATTCGTTAGTCCAGCCAAAATGTAAGTCCATAATACCAGCCTAGTTCGGCAAGGGTGGACACTGGACTTTTATAGTCAGTTAACTCTCTTGCCTCGGGAAGATGGCTAGTAGTGCTACAGCCTCACACCAGATAAAGAGCCTTGTCTCCAACTAACATTATAATGAATGTAGGGCTGGGACGGGTAACTCGGGTTGGGTGGGCACTGAGTAGGACCAGGGTACCCACAGGACTACCCGGACCCGTGGTTAGTCACGTGATATCTTGTTTAATGACAAAAAGTATCTAAAACTCTATGTTTAGACTACAAGTCACTAATGTTTGCAGTTCTTCCTGACTACTACGCCCATTCCTTCTGACTTTTATATGTTTTTGAATAAAAATACAACTTCAGTATAAACACCAGATCGTTTCATACATGTATCTAAACACATTTAACCAGAGCTACGGTCAAACTCTTCCCCATTGGACAGTTTGTACCTACCTCTTGAGACCCACAGCGGGTACCCGGGTAGGGTCGGGTAATAGTGGGGTGGGTACCCAGGTAGTAAATTTGGACTTGTCCCAGCCCCAAATGAATGGCATTCCTCTGTAATGACAACTCTTAAGACAAACGACATTTCTTGTATGGGAAACTGGGTTTGAAATTCCTTGTTTTAAAGTGCCAATGACATGCTGAAATTCATAAAAGTACAGCTACAATTAGGTTCCGGTGTCTTAATGACATTTTGTCAAATATATATAATTTGACAAAGTTACTTTCACAAGTTAACAGAAGTTCAAATAACAGTCTTGTCCATGTTGTACGCTAACCATATAATAGTAAATATTTGGGCTGGGACGATACACCAACTGTGCAATCCGATAGAATCACGATACCTTATTCACGATTCGATACGTATCACGATACATGTATGTGCTCTTATCTGTTGTCCCTAAGCAATATCAGTCAGTCAGTCAGTCAGTCAGTCAGTCAGTCAGTCAGTCAGTTAGTCAGGATATCAGTCAGGATATCAGTTAGTCAGGATATCAGTCAGGATATCAGTCAGTCAGGATATCAGTCAAGATATCAGTCAGGATATCAGTCAGTCAGTCAGGATATCAGTCAGTCAGGATGTCAGTCAGGATATCAGTCAGTCAGTCAGTCAGTCAGTCAGTCAGTCAGGATATCAGTCAGGATATCAGTCAGTCAGAAATAGGCTTCACACATTGTACCCATGTGGGGAATTGAACCTGGGTCTTCAGCATGACAAGCAAACGTTTTAAGAACTAGGCTACCCCACCGCCCCATACCTAGGAGGAGACTTACTGTGATGGCACTATTCCCCATCTTGCCTCCCTTCTTGTCCAGCAGTGCCGTGATGTAGGGGGTCTGGGACACCAGCTGAAACAGTGGGTGAGTGAGTTCATAGACTTCAACAATATTCCACCAATACACACCATGGCAGTGGTGACCTCCCCTCTCATTATTTAACAGTGCTCTGTGTATCAAATTGGAGATCAAAAACCGATGTTTGTTTGTCATTGTTTAAAGCCTCACTGAGCAATATTCCAGCTACCGTATTCGACGTAATAAGCGCCCCGCTCTAATAAGCGCCCACGGCGATATTTGCTAATATATTGGCTAGTGAACAATCCCAATCAGCACCCCTTGCGATTGATCAATGTACACAAGACTTATCTATTCGTGTATAATACGCACTTGTGTGTTATATCACCCTTAATTATGGGCAATTAAATTCTCGAAAAATATATCTGTCGTATGTAAACATTTCAGGTTGTTAGCATAAACCACGAAATTTACGATCTTTCAACTCAAAATAATATTCTAATAAGCGCCCCCTGTTTCTAATTTTGAGAGCGCCCTGAGCGCTTATTACGTTGAATACGGTATATGATGGCGGTCTGTGAATAATCAAGTCACCAGACAATCCAGTGATTGACATCATGAGCATCGATCTACGCAACTGGGATACGATGACATGCATCAACCAAGTCACGGAGCCTGACCACCCGATCCCATTACTCACATGACAAGCATAGTCACCTCTTACAGCAAGCATGGGTTTTAAAGACCTATTCTAACCCAGATCTTCACGGGTGACTAGCCAAGGCATTAACCTGGTAGAACTCAGTCTGATATACACACTGCTTGCCTTTTCCATATCTTCCTGTCATCAAAATTAACTGAATTAATCTAAAAACTGACGGAAACATAGCCCTAAAGTTATTGTTGTCAGACATATCCACTTTTTATCATATCTACTTGTGTCCTTATGACCTTGTCAGTGTTTCCAGCTATCCACTCTACATGGAGACAAAATTTAACTACATATGTAACTGAAAGTGAATAGTACTCGCTGTTGCTTCAAGAATCAAGAGTGAGCGAGAGAGTATGATTTTAACGCCGCTTTTAGCAATATTCCAGCAATTTCACGGTAGAGGACATCAGAAATGGGCTTCACACATTGTACCCATGTCGGGAATCGAACCCGGGTCTTCGACGTGTAGGCTACCCCACAGCCCCTTGCTGTTACTTCAAGAAACAAGAAAAAAAGCATTTCAGTTTAAAGGTTAAATAACAGCAATCATTGGCGACTCAGCTTGGTTACATATAAATGATTAATATTCGGACAAATTTTCTAACTCAACTAATGTTGAATAATCTTTACCTGGCCCAGCGTACACTCAATCTGGCCCAAGAAGTCATCATCTTCAAGGGTATGGGACTTGTTGTCAACATCGTACACAGCGACCTTCACCTTCTGTACTTGCTCGAAGTAGTAGTCGACCTTCAAGGGGGTGACAAACACTGGATCCAAGCAGTTCTGCACATTCTCCGTTCTCGCCAGCTGTAAGTAAATACCATTATTGAAGTCTTTAACACTGAAGCTTTTTTTAAGAATTAACTTTTTAATAGTTAGGCAGCTATATCAGTTTTTATCACCTAATACACTGCATCTGGACTCATATGTACTTTTTCTGGCCCTATAGTGAGTGTGTGAGTTAATATTTAACGTCACATCGGCAATATTTCAGCCATATTGTGACGATGTTCCCCATAGACGTACATGGGCAACAAAAATAAACGCGATGGCCGAACAATCACATCCAAAAGTGGGAGAGATCTGACAGTTAGCATTTGGGGAAAGAGGTACAGGTAATCAAAGAGAGGACTGCGGGAAATACCCACCTGTGCACGAAATGGACTTTTCCAACATTGCTGAGGTGGGACTCTACTGAATTAGTCCTCATTATTAAAATACGGGCAAAACATATAAGAAATAAACAACTCTCACTTGTCGATTATTTCTTAACCAACCAAACAAAGAAGAGTTACCTCCCTCCACTGGCCGCCAGCCTGCATGAACATCACAGCACAGGGGTCCGACTTGGACATGACGTCCTTATTCTTCAGGTTCTTACATTCCACTCTCAGCTCCACCTTGGTGACACACTGAGCTGCGGTGCTGCCACCTACTGGTGGATACTGGCCAGCCATAGTGAAACCTTGGTCTGAAATATAAGTGGGTGTTAGTTGGGTAGGCATAACTCTTCGAAAATGATTTCAGTTTTAAAATGGTACTGTTAGCAAATTGTGAGAGTAAAACCCAACGTGACACAGGTCATTGGGTAGCCTAGTGGTTAAAGCATTTCCTCGTCATGCCAAAGACCCGGGTTCAATTCCCGATGTGGGTACAATGTGTGAAGCCCATTTTTGGTGTCCCCCGCCATGATTGCTAGAAGCGGCATAAAACCATACTCTCTCTCATTATCGGGGAAATGAATGTACAAAAAGGTCTACTGCTGCACCTTATCTACATTTAGCCTGTTACTATCAATATACTTTTCAAATGAATGAAAATGAAGGGCTGACAATTAGGGCGGGGAACTCGGGTACTCAGGTCGGTACTGAGTACGATTCTGGTACCCACAGGACTACCCAGACCCGTGGTTAGTCACGGGATATATTGTTTAATGAAAAAAATTATCTAGAACTCTATGGTTACACTAGAAGTCAAACTATTCCTAATCCGACATGTTGTACCGTTCTCTTGCGACCTACAGCGGGTACCCAGTTTGGGTTGGGTACCCAGGTAGTAAACTTGGACTCGTCCCAGCCCTACTTACAATCCATATATCGCTGGTTACCATCAGAGTGGTCGATTGCAAGCCATAGATCTAGAGGCCTACGCTAAAAACTGACAGTGACACCCCCTTACCACTACCAGCTTGTTTACAATCGGTCTTTCCCCAGCCTCAGGGTTTGAGTTGAGCATGTTCTTCGTAATTTCAAAATAGGGCCCAAAATAGTTAGGCCATAGTAGCGATAGTAGAGTCTGATTTCAACATAATAACTGCGCGATTAAAGTAAAATATTCACCTCCGAATTCGTGTCACGTAGGACTATGCCGGCACAGGAAAATTCGGGAAAACAAGGAAACTGAGTAATTTCCTGATGGGTGTAGCGCTGTCGCACTCGCACAGACGACGGTATTTAGACTGGGTTCCTAATGCATATGACTGGGCTTCTGTCTACGGAAGCGCTCACCTGATTTCGTGCATCAGTTATGAAACCAGTTCTTGCTCGATATTTTGTACAAGCTCCATATGGCACTTTTGGTGCGTTATCGGATAGCAATCTGGGGGCGAATACGATGTCAGGAGCTTGGACAGAACGGTGAGAGGTAGTCGTAAATTGTTTCTTAGAAAAGTGGTATGAACAAAATGTCTTAACTAACACTGTCTGCTGCCCGAGGAGCGGCCTTGGCCTTCGAGTAATCATTTCAACATTCATCTACTTCATTTTTGAAAGATATGGATATGTGTTGTAATGCCTAAACCACTTGTTGGAATCCGACTGCGTTATCACTTCCGGTTAGACAAAAAACGATTAATGTGTCGTTTGTGTCTTAAATAATTTGGAAATTGGGTGAGTAGGTTCACATTTTAAGTGAAAGTACTGGTTTTTAGTGATATTTATAGCTATTCTTCTTGTACGGATCTTATGTCAAGGCCAAATATGTTCATTTTAACAGTGTAAATACCCTGAATATCCACGTAAACCACCAGCTCGAGTCTCGTTAACTGGGCCTGGGGTCGGGGACAGTGTTAACCCAGCTGCTAGTGTTTCTTTCTTTGTTGTTTAACGCCGCACTTAGCAGTATTCCAGTTATATGACGGCGTTCTGTAAATATTGCCTCTTGGATTCTTGACCAGACAATCCAGTGAGCATCGATCGACTCAATTGATAAAAAAAGTCAGCGTCCATCACTCATGTTAGTTGCTTCTGGCGACACTAGTGAGACTGAGTAGTGAGTGTGTACAGGTGCATAGGTAAACAACACCACTTAGATTCTTGTAGACAGGAAAGGGCAACAGTTGAGTTAACAGGATTCAGCTTATAGTTATAGCACCAATTGGTTCCGGCTGCAGGCTGTGGCTCTAGCTTCACTGATCTCGCCAGCCTTTTCAATCTTTAGGTTGGTTGGTTTGTTGTTTAACGCCGCACTCAGCAATATTCCAGCTATATGACGGTGGTCTGTAAATAATCAAGTCTGAACCAGACAATCTAGTGATTAATATCATGAGCATCAATCCACACACTTTGGATCAATGACATGCATCAACAAAGTCAGCGAGCCTTACCACCCGATCCCGTTAGTCGCCTTTTACGACAAGCGTAGTCACCTTTTACAGCAAGCATGGGTTGCTGAAGACCTATTCTACCCCGGAATCTTCACAGGTCTCAATCTTTAGGGTTAGGGTAGTTCGCTCCAACTCTATCTTTAGTACATCTATTTCTGATCAAGCACCCATTTCTGATTATTAGGGCTAGGTACCCCTTTACAGTCCTTAGGGTTAGGGACTCCTTTATGATTTTTAGGATTAGTTGAGAGACGCGTATGGGTTATTTTACCTCTTTTCACAAAATTATCCAATACAACTTGAGGAAAATCTGTTACAAATGTATCAAGTTTACTTTCACAGAGTAAATTTATGTAGACAGTCATGAACCTAGCCAAGCTTTGAGTAGGCAACATGAGTTCGATCCTCAAAGGACCACTATATGAAATCCAAAAGAGAGGGCACAGTTTAGTGCAGGACTCACAAAACCACTTCGATGCTTGTAGACAGGGAAAATCACACTCTCAGGCTCATGGATTCATTCCTGAATATGCAGGGTTTGTGTATAAAGTTTTATGTCCATGATGAATAGGCCTTCCAGTGGTAGAAACTAACAGTTTTAGTCCACTAGCCCTTATAATGATAACATATAGCAAAACCCATAAAAATGCTAATGTCTGCTGGTCCTTATGATACCATAACTATTGGGCAATTTGGAATGGACTACAGGACTAGTGCCAATGTCTAATGCTGCCTTCTCACTTATCATCATTTGACGCGAGTCGCATGCACAGATTATTTGTTGTGTTCAACCTGATTCACGGGTCATTTCACACCATTGGCTGGATAACGTTCTCTAAGTTGCTCACAGTTTCCTGATTTTAGGCTGAGCTGAAACTGGTCACCATGGCATCAGTTCCATTCTTATACACTACATGGTAAACACTACATGGTAAACACTACATGGTAAACATTTCATGGTAAACACTACATCATACATGGTAAACACTACATGGTAAACACTAAAATGTTTCAGTCAAAATCAACTGAACATTGAAAACAGGAAGGGTATTGTTATCACATCTTTTCAATATAATCAACATTTCTGGTTTCATTCAAACATTGATACCATATCTGTGCCCATGGGTATAATCAAGTGGTTTACGTCTGAGACATGCATTACTTGAGGCTTTCCACGAACAATAAACTGACACACCTTGATGTAATTGGAGTACTGTTAAAAGTAGCGTTTAACCCAACTGACTCACTCAAAATACCAGGGCACACTTGCACAAAGCGATCTTAGTGCTACGACTATTGTAAGCCTATGTTAAAGTATGGGAGTTACAATCATCTTAGTGTTAAGATCGCTTTGTGCAAGTGGGCCCTGGTGTAAGCAAGGAATAACATCCATGCACTTTTTACCATGTTTACTTGTTTTTTGGTGAATAGAATGTCTTGTACTGAACAATGACTTATTATTAGTATTCTAATAGGGCATTTGGAAAACTTAGTCTAGTATGTTCTTGTCGACAAATCCCATAATCTGTTCTGTATGTTCTACAGATGCCCTGAGATGACAATACTGTACTGAAGGGCAATGTCTGGTAAGCGCCACAGAATGCCATACGTTGCCAAGGTAACACCACCCAAATTGATGGTGAGTACCTGCCATGCTATGCTGCAGAAGACGGATCAAGCTTCCAACTCAAGTACCAGCAGTTCTGATGGTGTTCTGCCAACCTACACAGCCCTGTCCTCCAAGAACCACTGTTGTAAGTTGCTGCTGGGACTGCAGGACCTCCGAAACAATGAGACTCTGTGTGATTACTCCATCCTGGCTGAAGGGGAGGTGATCCGAGTCCACAAGGCTGTGATGGCAGCCTGCAGTGACTACTTCCGGGTCATGCTCTGTGGGGACATGAAAGAGAGCAGGGAGGGGAGTGTAGACTTGAAGGGCGTCACGTCGAATGGGTTGCGGGTGGTCGTAGAATTTGCGTACACGGGTCAGCTGGGACTGACAACGGAGAATGTAGAGGATGTTTTGTCAGCAGCCACCCACCTCCAGGTTAGTGATGCCGTGGAGCTGTGCAGCAAGTACCTGGAGACAGTCATCACAGTGGAGAACTGTGTCGACATTCTAAACCTGTCCGAACTGTACTCCCTATCCTCTATGCATACAAAAGCACAGCAATATATGCTAGAAAACTTTGAAATTGTGGCAGAGTCGGAACAGTATTTCAAACTTGCCCATCTTCAACTTGCAGCCATGCTGGCTGAGAATTCCCTCCGAGTGGTCTCAGAATACTGTCTGTTTGAGTTGGTGTTGATGTGGATTAAGTACAAACCGGAGGAAAGGGAGAAGTATGTGGCCAACTTGATGCGGAATCTGCGACTGCCGCTGCTCTCAGGGGAAGAGTTGGTCGAAAAAGTGAGTCGAGTGGAGGTGATGAAAAAGAATGCAGAATGCAATGAGCTGCTAACTCAGGCCAAAGACTACCATATTGTTGTCAGCAAACAGCCTCTACTTCAGTCCAGCCGCACACAAGTCAGGTCAGAGCGGAAGAGTTTGGTTATGTGTCATGCTCAGAATCTGGAAAGTTACAATTTCAAGACGAAGCGACAAGGATTTCTAAGAGATGCTACCATACCTCTATATAACCCATGTGTAGTGGTGGTGGACAACTTCATGTATGCATGTGGTGGGAAGTATGACAGTACGGAGAACAATGAGATTGCCACTGCCAGATGCTTCAGATATGATCCTCGTTTTGACTTCTGGTACGAGCTCTCTTCCATGAACGAAGCCAGGAAGGACTTTGTTGTGGTAGCATACAATGGTCAACTGTATGCTATCGCTGGTCAGGATGAGAACATGGTGATGTGCACAGTGGAGTGTTTCTCCATAGCAAACAATGACTGGGAGATGAGGGCACTGCTCAGTCACTCGGTGTATGGCCATGCAGGGACTCTGTGTCAGGACAAACTCTACATCTCAGGGGGGCAGCGTTTCTCTGGCTGTTGTAACAACCTAGCTTGCTACACGCCCGCCAGTGACTCCTGGGAGGAACGAGCGCCGATGATCCACAGCCGTTGCAACCATGTGATGGTGGAGGTGAAGGACAAGCTGTACGTCATTGGGGGAAACATTGAAGACAGTTACGGCTTTCCCGTTCCAATCATTGCCATTGAAAGGTACTGTCCTGTGGCCAATCAGTGGACTCTGTGTGAGAGGACGGTCAACATACGAGAGGCTGGGGCTAGCGTCCTTGACAACAAGGTGTACATTGTTGGTGGCATCAATGGTGAACATTACTATTCAGATCTACTGCAGCTGTATGATCCCATCCTAGATGAGATTACATTGGTAGAGAAATTCCCAACCAGGATCTTTGGAAAAGCCTGCTCCATTCTGACTCTGCCTCAGTATATATGAAACATGTACATAAAATAGTCATGTTTAGGTTAGGTCTTCGGGATATATTTAGACCTGTACAGAGACAGATTTTCAGCCCCAAGTATTCAGCGATGACAAAAGAAATTCCCAATTTGATGTAAGAACATATTTTCAGCCCCAAGTATGCAGCGATGACAAAAGAAATTCCCAATTTGATTTAAGAATGTTCCATTTCCGCAGGATCTATGAAAATATGATCAGTATCACAATTTTTTCCCAATTTACTTAACTTAACTTTTTGAATGCTAGATATATCTCTAGGTTTGTACATGTGAACAATGTGTACCCCACTTCATCAAGTCGACTATGGCGCCGCAATTCATTGTGCAGAGTGGCGTCCCTTGGGACGCCAGAAACTTATGATTGTGGTTACAAATCCCAATTTGCCCGATTATGTTTCTGGGTTTGTCAGTACCATACTCACGCTTGTCAGTTTTACCAAAGTGGTAAATGTCTGAGACCTGCATTACTTCGGGCTTTTCTCCCACATCAGGGTTGGTCGGGTAGCCTAGTGGTTAAAGCGTTCGCTCGTCATGCCGAAGACCCAGGTTCGATTCCCAACATGGGTACAATGTGTGAAGCCCCTTTCTGGTGTCCCCTGCCATAAAATTGCTGGAATATTGCTAAAAACGGCGTAAAACCATACTCATTCATTCATTTTCTCCCACATCAAGCTGACACGCCGTGATATAACTTGAATACTGTTCAAAGTGGTGTTACACCTCTGGAATTGAAAAGCCCCATTTAGAAGAGTGCACTCTGGTTGTTTATATTACAGTGGCTAAGTCGGGAACAATACACTGATACATCATGATACTTTAGTACACAAGTACAGTTACCATGGTTACATTATGTTTGTGTGTATCACAATGAGTAGGATAAGCATTTTTATTTTACTTATGTCAGCTTTTTTCTGCAACTGTTAACATGGTTAATTTTACTGCTGTTTTTATCTTTGATTTGCTACTTTTCAAGTCCAGGGCACATGTTACAGAGATCTTCTCGTAGGCTTAGACTGAAGGCAGCTGAGAATGAGCATCGAGAACACACTGATCCATTTATTGGAGTTATAATAATGTAGTGACATGAGCATGAGATTGGCGAACTCTGCCTTCCTCATACATGACGTCCATGTTAGAATAGGTCCCCAGCAACCTGTGCTGGTTGTAAGAGGCACTGAAATTAATCGGGTGGTAGGGCGCAGTGACTTGGTTGATTACATGTCATCATACCCCAACAGCGTGGTCGTTACTCACAATATCAGTCGACCCATGAAGATTCCGGGGTAGAATAGGTCTTCAGCAACCCATGCTTGCCGTAAAAGGTGACTTTGCTTGTCGTAAGAGGCGACTAACGGGATCGGGTGGTCAGGCTTGCTGACCTGGTTGATGCATGTCATCGATCCCAATTGTGTGGATCGATGATCATGATATTAATCACTAGATTGTCTGGTCCACACCGCCGTCATATAGCTGGAATATTGTTGAGTGCGGCGTTAGGCAACAAACCAACCAACCACAATATCAGTCACTGGATTATCTTGTCCAGGCTTGATTATTTACACGCTGCTTGAGTGTGGCATTAGACAACAAAGAAAGTCATACTTGACATGCATATTTATCTTGATCAAACCACTGAAGCATCATAAAATCTCCATCCTTGCCTCTGACATGCAGGTTATGTTCCAACTTCTTAATGGGATGCATGTAGGAGGTTCTGTGAGTCAACTACATAAGGTTACTGCGGGATGCAGTGGTGATATAGGCCAAACAAAATTGGGCAGGTCTGTCTTATCTTAAGTTAAAGCTTACCAGATTGTTTGTTGTTTAACACCACAATATGCCAGCTGTATGGCAGCGGCCTGTAAATAATCGAGTCTTGATCAGACAGTCCTGTGATTGACATCATGTGCATCGATCCACGTAATTGTGATACAATGACATGCATCAACCAAGTCAGCGAGCCTGATCACCCGATCCTGTTAGTTGCCTCACAACAAGCATGGTCACTTAAAGCTTACCAGTACTATGTTTAAGAAAGTCATGAGAGTCAGGCTTTGTAATCAGATCACAGTGTTTCAATCTCTTGAACCTGTACGTAAACATCTGAAGTGATCAAATCTGCATCTTCCCGAGGCAAGGGAGTTAACTGACTATAAAAGTCCAGTTTCCATCCTTGCTGAACTAGACTGGAATTCTGGAGTTACACTTTGGCTGGACTAAGGTTTTCTATGCATAGTCCAGTCAAAATCGCATAACAAACTAGACATCTGGTGCAGATGTCCATTGACTGCAGGATTTGCAAAGCATGTGTACCGTCAACTTGGTGTCAACAGATGTTTTGCAAATCTTTTCATGTTTTCAATCAAGGTGCTCATTTCACGAAATAAGAACCATTTTATTACATCATAGATCTTGATTATTGATGAGATCATCTTGACTGGTAGCCGCCATTTTGTTAGAAGCAAATACAAAGTGTCATGATCTGATTGGTCAGTAGGAGGGACATAAAAGAGACTACCGGTAACTCGAAATGGCCATTGTTGGCTCTGATCGAGCGTGGAAATTCCATCCTAGTTCGGCAAGGGTGAAAACTGGACTTTAAAAATCAGTTAACACTCTTGCTTTTGGAAGATGTCAACTCTGCTTTATCTGCAACTTGTCTCCACTCAATTCTGTGTGGCAGTGGTCCTGATGTATTCCACGATCTTCATCCTGGAAATATCAAGTTTGATTCCTGCAAGGGCACAATGTGGGAAGTCCATTTCTGGTGTCGCTAGCTGGGATATAGCTGGAATTTTGTTAACATCTCTTCAATATGAGTAATTCTTCATACATTAACCAACATTATGGTATTTGCGTTTCTTTTGCGGTGAGTATATACAATCATACTTGCCGTTCTGTCTGTATTGTAAATACTGTATGTACACAGTGAACTCCTGGTAAAACTATCATTCAGGGATCATTTGCATGGTTAAACTCCCCTTGTCTACTGATCAGTTCCACATGTTTAACATGTTCTCATGATGACTGGTTCTGTGTGTTCTGACTGTTGCCTGTGATACCCCAGTATAAACATAGTTTATCATGTGATAAAATCACAATGCAGCTGATGCAGTGTTATACATGTTATCCATGATATGTGCTGGTAATTAAGTACTAATTGCTGGTGCATTATATTAGCATATTTAGTTTATTGTGTTTATACAGATGACCATTGTTAACATGATTATCATGAAAATGTAATGACAAACCGTTTTGCTTGAGCATGTTGAGTTACCATGGTAACTGCAAGTCGTAGAAGTGTCAAAACATGCAGAAGTGGAAGGAAGAATTTAGGATTCTAATTAATTGTTTTGTGCTGACCAATACATTAATGCATGTACTATGAAGTGAGTGGGGTGTAACAATTATTCATTAATGAAAGACGGATATCGGAATCATGAATTTTATTCAGGCCTCGCATGATCACACCATCACGTAGCACTTGACCAATATACAGATATATCAAAATGGCAGGTACCCAGGAATGACTCTCCAGACACAGAAATGAAGTATCCACACAAGGCAATGATGGTATTTAGACAGGAGACGTCCAAGGTCAGATATTGCTTTAAGAAAAGGGGTTGCACAGCTTTTGTTTTGAAAGAGAGATGTTCACTTAATATCCAAATATGCCAGCACATAATTTCGGATACAATTTGCGTTTGTTAACTAAAAATAAATTCATGATAAAATGTCACCAAGTGATTTAGCAATATGTTTTTTTAAACAGTAACACGATAAGTGTGCCTCAAAGGATGTGGAATGTTCTGCACACATTATGATGGTTGATTCATAAAACAAATTCTAAAAATATATGCACTTAACAGGTATACTAGTCATGATTACGATGATATTACAAATATTAAGTACAGTCCTGATTGGGGGCATGGGTGGCCCAGTCGTCTAAGGCGCGATTCTCTGTGCAGAGTTGAGTCCCTTGGGCACAACAGAAACCTATGATTGTGGGTTCGAATCCCGGTTCGCCCCGATTATGTTTCTAGGTTTGTCAGCACCATATGAAGTGGTAAACATCTGAGACCTGCATCACTTAGAGCTTTCCTCCCACATGAAGCTGACACACCGCGATATAACTGGAATACTGTTAAAAGCGGCGTTAAACCCAACTCACTCACTCACTACAGTCTTAATTATACAGGGTTGCTTACAAGCCATTGACACTGATATTGGAACACTAAAGGTTAAGGTCATGGCTGTTGAAAGCCATATCATTAAGTGACAGTACAGAAGCTGTAATTTTGATAGACAGTTGACTAATAGATTTCAACTTCTTCATTCTTTCAATGCGGCTTGTGCCTTCAACATTCCTTGTCCACATAAGGAGACCATTTCATATTCCATGGAGGCCTGGGATTTGAGTAAGAACCTTTTTCAGTCAACACTTCAAAATATACATTTTTTCTCTGTGAAAGAAGCAAAACAAAACTTCTATATGCACAACACATTATTTAACAGGATATCCAGTGAATGTTTTTATTTTTATGAAACCAATTATTTTGGAACAGATTCCAGGCTGCCCAAATTGCTAATGGTCAGCGCCAAAATAAAATCTGTCTCTGTTTGGAGCCAGATAAACATGTAGTGATAGAGATGCTGATGCTGGTCACAACTCTACCTTGTTGAGACCCATGAAGATCCGGGGTAGAACAGGTCTTCAGCAACCCCTGCTTGTCGTAAAAGGCAACTAATGGGATCGGGTGGTCAGGCTCGCTGACTTGGTTGATGCATGTCATCGTATCCCAATTGCATGGATCGATGCCTATGATATCAATCACAGGATTATCTGGCCCAGACTCGATTATTTACAGAACGCCGTCAAATAGCTGGAGTGTGGCTTTAAACAACAAACAAACAACCAAACCAACCCTGTGGTACAGGTCTGGAGGTACATGACTGTCTCTGGGATTCTGAAACTCCCTCAAGGCTGGGTCTTGATTTCAACATGAGTTAGTTAATTATTTGTTTTGAATATGTTGACATTTGTTCCTTTGTCAGTTTGTGAATAAGTTCTGCAAAAAGGTTTCGTTGTGGTGGTTTGTTTGTTTGATTACTTGTGATTATCAAGTGTATTTGTTCCAGTGCAGATATGCAGAAAGATCAGTTTTGATGTGTTTTGAACACATGATGTATGAAATGTTTCCAGGATTGTCTGTACATAATGTAATAAATTGTTGCTAACTTATCAGGTTCTACCCAGGTGTTGCTGTTGTTCATCCACTGTAGACATACACATGCAGGTTACACTCTATAAACCACAGACCGCCTCCAGGGTCTAGTGGTAGAGCATCTGCCCAGAGAGCAGAAGGTCCTGGGTTCGATCCTCGGTCGCGTCATACCTAAAGACGTTAAAAGATGGTACTTGTTGTTACCCTGTCTGGCGTTCGGCATTAAGGGGCTAAATAAAGGACTGGTCGGCTCGGAGTCAGTAAACTGTGGCATGGTATCTCAGTGTGCTAGCACTATAAATTGGCATAAGTCTGGACTAGTACAAGCAGGCACACACACACATACACGTGCATGCACTTGCTATATAAGTGCAATAATCTTGGACGCGACGTTAAACCCCATTTCACCTCACCTCACCTATAAACCACAACATGAATGTGCTACAGAGTTGCCATCGACCTATAGTCTGGAAGGTAATTTAAGGTAGCGACGTTTACTACAATATCTCGAAAGGGTGCACGGGAATCACGCACGAATACGGTGTTAGCGTTGGGCGTCTCAACGTGCGTGATTCCCATGCACTCTTTCGAGTTGAGTTGATTGGTTCAACTGTCTCATACGGCCCTGTGACTGAAAATCAGAATTATGTTGATCTCAACCCTGTAAACTTACATCCATCTACAGTGCATCTGACCCCAGTCGTAATAGGCGACTAACAGGATCAGGTGGTCAGGCTTGCTGACTTGGTTGATGCTATTGTATCCTAATTATGTTGATTGATGCTTATGAAGCCAAATCACTGGATTGTCTGGTCCTTACTTGATTATATACAGACTGCCGTCATATACTGTATTCGACGTAATAAGCGCCCAGGGTGCTCTCAAAATTAGAAATAGGGGGCTCTTATTAGAATATGATTTTGGTTACAGAGTTGAAAGATCGTTAATTTCGTGGTTTATGCTGTCAGCCTGAAATTATACAAAAGAAAAGTCTGTGCGTATTATTCACGACAGATGTATATCCAAGAATTTAATTGCCCATACTTAAGGGTGCATATGACACACAAGTGCGTATTTTACACGAATAAATAAGTCCTGTGTACATTGATCAATCGGAAGGGGTGCTAATTGGGATTATTCACTAGCCAGTATATTAGACAATATCGCCCTGGGCGCTTATTAGAGCGGGGCGCTTATTACGTCGTATATATACGGTAGCTGGAATATTGCTGAGTGTGGCGTTAAACAACAAACATGGATCCTGTGTGGATGCACAGCTTCATGCAATCTATGTTCCACCAGACCGATGTGCCTCAACTTCCAGATGCAGTTCCAATTCCTCTCGACCTTTTTGATGGCTGATATTGCTCACTTCTTGGACGAGGACCTTCAACTCTCAAGATCCCTGACACCACAGTGCGTTCATTGCGATGGAGGTAAGACGCCCATCCCTTATCAGACCTGGCATCCTCATTTGCCATCAATCAGGATCTGAGAGGACCAGAGAACGTCTCCGCCTGCGCCTGCGTCAGACGTCAGGATCCATGGGTGTCCATCGTTCTGCCGTCCCACCTCATGCATCATCTTACGTGGCTGACAGTAGAGTCGAACGTCTTTGAAGGAGTCTCCTTGACAGCTAACGCCAACATCACGCCTGTTTGTAGACGCCTCTCTATAGGGTTAGGACGCTCACCTTGGAGGACCAGACGGCTTCAGGGCTGTGGTCTGACATGCAGTGCACATGGAATACCATCAGCCTGGACCTGGAGGCGCTCATTCTGGCAATATTCCACTGGCAGAATCATCTCCAGAATACCAAGCTAGTCATCTCAACCGACAACATCACGGTTGTCTGGTGTCTGAGAAACCAGTGGACGAGTCACTCCCACTCCCTGCTGCAGCAGACGTTCTCGTATTTCATCTGGCGGATCGTCTGGACCTACAATTTCTTGCCCAACACATCCCTGGGTGTCAGAACATCAGTTTATAGACTCGGGCGCACTTCCACGACAAGAAGGGTCTAGTGATTGCCGTTCTTCGCTAGGGATGGGTTAGGCGTTACCGAGTGTTTGCTGAGGATCACATCTGAAGGTATGCCTACATCCGTGCCGTCCGACTCCGACAACTAAGGAGTAATGCAGGGCAAGTTAAAAAAAATAGTAAAATCTAAAGATTTTTTACATTTGTATACTTATCCTACATTACTTAGTCTTACTGTCCCTACCATCGCAAAGCTCCCTCCACAGTCCCCACGATGTCTTCCAATGTCATGAGACCGCCTCCGTGGTCTAATGGTTGAGCGTCCGCCCGGAGAGCGGAAGGTCCGGGGTTCGATCCCGGGCCGCGTCATACCAAAAGACGTTAAAAGATGGTACTTGTTGTTACCCTGTCTGGCGCTTGGCATTAAGGAGCTAAAACAAGGACTGGTCTGAGTGGGGTATTCATGTTAAACTGCGGCATGGTATCTCAGTGTGCTAGCACTATAAATCGGCATCAGTCCGGACTAATACAAGCAGCCACACACACACACATACACGTGCATGCACATCGCTATATAAGTGCAATAATCTTGGACGCGACGTTGAACCCCATTTCACCTCACCTCACCTCCAATGTTACGATCAAGCAGTAATGTGAAGATAAGTGACGTCATCACTTCCATGGTCACGTGGGCGCTGTGTGATGGGGTATGCCTCTCAACCGATTGGAACAAGTTCTTTTCAGCTGGTCCTCATACAGTTTCGTTTTTCTGCCAAAAGAAAGCAGTAAAAGCATTAAGAAGTAATGCAGGATAAGTATACAAAGGTAAAAAAAAGTATTTAGATTTTACTAGTTTCGGTTGTGTCGAACCTTTGACAACTCGACATACACACGCTTTTTTCATACCTTTGGATATAATGTGCATGCCCCATTTGGATCCGCCTCTGGGAATTTTTCCAAGGCAAGGGGGTTAACTAACGACTTGGTTGATGCATGTCATCGTATCCCAATTGCGTGGATCGATGCTCATGATGTCAATCACTAGATTGCCTGGTCCAGACTCGATTATTTACAGACCGCCGTCATATAGCTGGAATATTACTGAGTGCGGCATTAAACAACAAAGAAAGAAAGAAACAAGCAGCCACGCCCAAACAAACGCACGTGCATGCACGTCGATATGTGTGCAATAATTTTGAACGCGACGTTAAACCCCGTTTAACCTCACCTCATCACGTGGTAGCTGGACTTTTATAGTCCGTTAACTCTCTTGCTATAAAAAGGTGACTATGCTTGTCGTAAAAGGCGACTAACGGGATCGGGTGGTCAGGCTCGCTGACTTGGTTGATACATGACATCGATCCCAATTGCGTGGATCGATGCTCATGATGTCAATCACTAGATTGCCTGGTCCAGACTCGATTATTTACAGACCGCCGTCATATAGCTGGAATATTGCTGAGTGCGGCGTTAAACAACAAACCAAACCAAAAACTCTCTTGCCACGGGAAGATGGCCTCTGATGTGGGTTGCCATAACTAAAATCACTCACACACTCCGTCACATGTGGAGTCGCATTAACATCCACGCCAGCACGTGTTACACTCGGGTAAGCCTTTCACCTTGTGTCTGGTAAGCCCCAACCACGTGTTACACACGAGTAAGCCTAAAGGATCGTCAAGAAGCTACGGGTGTCCATGAGCTTCTGGCTGCAGCCATGTCTTATCAACATATAAGTTGTACTACGTTGTCTACACCAACCAAGCCGTCATCATGGATGCTGGCGAATGGAAGACGAGCAAAGTTGGTCCTCGGACATTTCTTTATGTTGTCTCTCTGGCAGTCATATTGTTCTTTGTATTCATTTCAAACACAAAAGATTGGAGATTTTCAGAGGAACTAAATGCGAGGTAAGTTTAATAAAATACACGTATTGCGTTTATTACTTTTTAACAGTTCTAAGACGTGGCGGTTTGGTTTTGCACGGGTTACGTATAATTACAACGAATAGTACAGTGACAGATGGTTTTAACGTCGTCTTGAACAGTACTCAGTATATCAACGGCGTTGCAGCTTGGAGGAGGAGATCCTGAAGGGATCCAGGTTTTAGACCATTACCACTTGGGTGAAACACAAGAGCACGGATATGCTGCTGACAGATACGGTGGCCCACAAGGGACATGGAGTCTGTTTTTCAATATTTTGATATTTCACGTACTGTTATCGTAACCTTTTGCAAATTAACACGATTTGTCATACAAATATGTGATAAATCATGTATATAAACAACTGAAAACATGGAAAATGTACTTTCAAGTAGCTATTGAGTCGCTGAAATGTGAAGCGAAAATGTCAAAAACTAAAATGGAAATGTCAAAAACCAAAACGAAAGTGTCAAAAACTAAAATGAAAAAACAGAAAACTATTTCCACCGCGGTGGAAATATTATCACCGCGGTAGAAATAGTTTTATCTTCTTTACACATGATTTATCACATATTTGTAAGACAAAACGTGTTAATTTGCAAAAGGTAACGATAAAAGTAAGTGAAATATCAATATATGCAAAAACAGACTCCATGTCCCTTATGGGCCACCGTAGACAGACCTAGAAACAAAATCTGATCGAACAGATTCTGACCCACTCGAGCTCGCCTGAGACCTGTAACTCTACACTGTACAGCGAACTGTACGCCTTGAACGCCTGGATCTGGTCCCAGGAACAGTACAGATCCACTGATGATAGCTTAGAATTATCTTAATAGTATTCTCCTCAAGACGCTTTAGTGCAGGAGTGAGTGAGTGGGTGTGGAATTTATGCCGCTTTGGGCAATATTCCAGTATTATCATCGCGGGGGACACAAAAAATGATCTTCACAGATTGTACCCATGTGGGAATCGAACCCGAGCCTTCGGCGTGACGGGCAAATGCTTTAGCCACTGGGCTACCCAACGGCCCTCAAGGGGAAGGCATACCGGTAGTCCTAAACAGTATAGTGAGTGAGTTGGGTTTAACGCCGCTTTTAACAGTATTCCAGTCATACCACGGCGTGTCAGCTTAATATGGGAGGAAAGTCTGGAGTCATGCAGGTCTCAGACGTTAACCACTTCGGTGAAACCCACGAGCACGGGTATGGTGCTGACATGCCGGCGAACCGGGATTCGAACCCACAATCATAGGCCACTCGTGCGCCCCCCCCCCCCCCCCCCCCCCCCCCCCCTCAACCGTATAGCAACATTAGTTAAATTAATGTACACGAATGTGACCTACCAGTGTCCTAGTGTCAACGGGGGTTGTGCTCATACCAATTGGCGGTCCGGGCAAGTTCGAGTCTAGTTATCTTTGTCTACAAACTCAAATGTCATGATATATCAACCCATACTAGTACTGATCAATGTCTCAGTCTCACAAGGCCCGTTAAGATCCGGGGTAGAATAGGTCTTCAGCAACCCATGCTTGCCGTAAAAGGTGACTATGCTTGTCGTAAAAGGCGACTAACGGGATCGGGTGGTCAGGCTCGCTGACTTGGTTGATGCATGTCATCGATTCCAATTGCGTGGATCGATGTTCATGATAAAAAAATCACTGGATTGTCTGGTCCAGACTCGATTATTTACAGACCGCCGTCATATAGCTGGAATATTGCTGAGTGCGGCGTTAAACAAAAAACCAACCAACCAACCAACTCAGTCTCACAAACTATTCACCACTGATAGACACAGACTTAAAATGGACACCAGACCCCATCGTATCGCTTGTTAGTCTCTCTTTCAGATAATTCAGACTTGTTTTCAACCTTTGCAGTCATTATGTCAAATGGAACTGGATGTTGAGTGAAGCTCCAGAAAAGCAGCCCCCGGATGAAGCGCGAGAGGGTATGATGTATTTGTCGGAGGAGGAACTCCGAACAGACTTAAGCTTGGACAACATCAGTGTTAGGAGTTTCACCGACCCGGACCATTCTAAGATGTATTTGTCGGAGGCGGAACTCCGAACAGACTTGGACAACATCAGTGTTAGGAGTTTCACTGACCCGGTCCATTCTGAGATGTATTTAATGGACAGGAATGGTATCGAATTTAGTTTGAATGACATTATCCGTGTGAGAATCGACATGTACGACAGTTACGGCAAAAGAAGAACTGTCGGCGGAGACTTTCTCCGGCTGTGGATGGAAGAACCCGGATTAAAAGCCATCGTTTCTGGTGACGCCATCGACCACAATAACGGAAGTTACACGGGGATATTGAGAGCTTCTTGGACGGGCACGGCATCGATCCTCTGTTTTGTTGACAGGCGTAGAGAGGAGATAGCTCTCCTCTACCGAAAATATAACCAATATAACACACTGTGGAATGCGTACGCACAGTTCGCAAGTGGAGCTATGAAAGAAAATACGCTTTGTTTTACGACGCCGCGACCACCACATCGCTACTGCAACTACACCGACCACAACGGCGGCCTACCCTACTACTGCCTGCACCCCAACACCCCCGGCTTCACCTGCGCCATGTGGTGGGGTGTGTGGTCGAGTAGGAGGATAGTACCGATGACGCCTCAAGAGATACTGGTCTTCCAAGGGTAAGCAACAGATTCAGGATAGTCTCGTTATTTTCAACCCAAACAGTGAATTTTGTGTAATATATGGTGATAAACAATTAAAGACACCAGGGAGTGTGGACGGGATCGTCCTTCTCCATCACAGTGAGTGAATGAGTATAATTTAATGCCGCTTTTTGCAATATTCCAGCAAGATTGCTATGAATATTTTACGCGTTCACTAAAGACCTTACGATTTTCCCTGACATGTTACGGATAACTTGTTTTAATAAAATACTAGTACCTAAGAGTAATGATTCTTCACTCCATGAACTGAGAATTTATATACAAAAAAAAAAGTATACACCCTTGGTGACTGGCGGCTAAAATGAAACAGACACTAAGTGGTTCTTTGATGTCGATGCATCTGATACAAGTAAAATAGTTGTATTTTGGACTTTAAGTTGGAGTGTTTCGGCGAGTGTTTTCAGTCTAGTAACGTTTGTTTCGGACACATCCAGTGATACTTTTTTTTGCCAGGCATTTTTTCATGACACATGCTATTGATAAGTATGTGAGCTCAATCCAAACTGACGGGTTAGGTTATATGTTGAAAGAAGCCGTACATGATGGTTTTGATATTTTTGTTTGAATACTTTGTACAGGACCTTTGACAAAAGGAACGACTTACTCCCAACTCAAGTGAAGATAAAGATAGCCCCAGGTATGATCTGAGTTCTTTCCCCTTGCTTTGTCCAGACGATGCCGGGCATGAAAATCTATACAGTAAACTACGGTTATTACGAACTCAAAGGGACCACTTATTTTAGTTCGTTTTAACCGTAGTTCGTTATAAGCACATATACAGCATATATATATATATATACAGAACACTGAGACGGGACTACAAAATAAGTTCGTTATATCGGTCAGTTCGTTATAAGTGTGTTCGTTATAACCGTAGTTTACTGTACATGGCTCCGGACCATGGAATAGAAAGTTATTTTACCGTAGATGGTGTGATAAGGATGCTATGTATCCACAATAAAACATATGACAGATTAAACGTGGCTATTGACAAATACAGGATATGCGGCTCACAATAAATTGGGGAAAGGGAGTTTTTAATTGAACAGCTTGTTCAGAAATATGCCTAAAATTAATAGTTTGTTGCAGTGGAAACACAATTCATCGTTTGTTTTGTGGAAAATACTCAAACGTCAAAATTGTTGTGTTAATAGTGTAAATGAATAGATTGTTTGCTGGTGATTAGTAGATAAGTGTGTTGTATAAAACTCTGAAAAATAGATTGTTCTCAAACACCTCACCCCCACACAAATCAAATGGATTTTTCCTAGTTGGACTTTTTAATGTTGTTGCATAGGACAAGCGGTCCCGCAGTACAGAAGCGCATCACCATTCGTCATCACTCGCCCCTTTCCGTAACCTGCAAGAAGACTTGTCCCCTATCGATGAATGTTATGTTCGAAAATACGACAATCCAATCAGAATGCGCGTATGACTTAAAGTACTTCGGTCAAAGAATCCCTTAGAAATAATTTTGATTTTACATATGTCTTGCATCTAAAAATATACCCAAGACACAGGTAAATGTGTTCAGCCATACTGTATAATTCCGCACATCCCAATGTGCTTTAAATTGCATCTGAAATATATATAATATATAGGGAAATATATGTGAACCATTACGCAACGAGTTGACAATTGTTTTAGGTATGCCCGTTTGCGCTAAGACGGAACCCGGTCGCAAAAATGGCCACGAAAGGGGCACTAGTCGCTATTCGGCTTGTAAAATAGATTGTTCTCAAAAACCTCACTCCCACACAAATCAAATGGATTCTCCCTATTTGGACTTTTTGATGTTGTTGCATGGGACAAGCAGTCCCGCAGTACAGAAGCACATCACACGACAGAATACATGATGATATTGTTGTTTTATATATTTTTTTCTGATCTAAAACATTTCTTGTAAACACTTTTAAAAATTCATAAATTTATTACTATATTGTAAATTGCGTAGATATTTAACAGGTCCTGAACACAATGGAACTATTTCGATTTCTCGTCATGATATATAATGGACATTAGAAACATAATCTAGATACCTAGAAACATAATCAGGACGAACCGGAATTCGAACCCATGATCATAGGTTTCATAGCAAATTGCGGCGTCTTAGACGACTGGGTCACCCGTACCGTCATCTTTTCCCTTTCTGTAAAAATGAATTCCAATGTACATCTTAGTAAACATCTTTTTAAATTGTTTACATCACTGTCCATAAGATACCACCCCAACAAATATTTTAAAGGATGACTATAATTCTAAAATTGAATGCCCCAATATAGGATACGATGGTCTAAGGCGCCAAAATTCAAAGTTCAGAGTTGAGGCAGCTTATGCAAGATATAATTGATTTGAATCCAAATATTGATGGTCTGTCAGGGCCATACCCATGCTCGCATCCTACGCCTCATATTAAGCTGATACGTTGTGATAACTCGATCTTTACTTGTACTCATTTCTGCTTCAGGGACAGACAGTCATCAGGTCAAACTGACCCAGCGGTCCATCCTATGTAAAGACGTTTCCCCGGCCGCAACATGGCAGAAATTCTCACCCTCTGGGTTCATCTTCATGGGCACGTGGTACCCCCGACTGTGTTCTCTGGGAATGCCCATCGCTGAGTCGACCTACAGCTCGTGTCTGGCCAACAAGACTCTATGGTTGTCCGGGGATTCCACCAGCATCCAATTTGTGATTCAGCTGAACAATGTCCTTGGACTGGCACCATTTATTCCCCGAACACACGAACCGAAACGGATCTACCATCGATCTCGGAACTACTCCGTGGCGTGGGCAGCCCACGGGTTCCCGTACTTCCCAGGGGGGAATGTCCAACATCGCTCCTCCCTCATCCCTCCACAAGCCCAGTTTAAATACACAGCTAACAATTCTCGCGATATATTTGTGTTGTACCTCAACATTCACCTAATGCTGGTTCACCCCCGTGTCTTTAGGCAGCACGTGCGAATCATGGCTCAAGAGACGTCAACGCTCTTAGCACGTGCTCCGAACGTCACCGTGGCTGTGAGAGGTCCTCATGCCTTTTATCAACATCCGTATAAGGAAATATATTCATATTGGGGTCTCTTGTTTCGAGACATCATCCACGAAGAGTTCCGTCCCAATCGTGATAGAGTTATCTTCCTTGACTACTGGGATATGACCGTTGCCCTTGCGCCGATTGACTTTCATCCTAGGCCTCAAATTGTACAGATGATGATTCAGAATATGATGGCGTTTGTATGTAGAGATACATCGTGAGTCTTTTGTAGTGATGACGATTGCTACTTCTCCTTAATTTCTGAAGTGTCACAAATGGTATTTTTCAAAAAGGCCGCGCCCCACTGTCAAACGCTCTGTTGCAGAACACCACGAACATTGATTGATAAAGTCGTTTAACAGACACAGCTTTGTATTGTGAAGCTCAGTATATATGGAGGGCACGAGTGGCCCAGTCGTCTAAGGCGCTGTAATTCGCTTTGCAGACTTGCGTCCCTTGGGCACTCGAAAAACCTATGATCGTGGGTTCGAATCCCGGTTCGCCCCGATTATGTTTCTAGGTTTGTCAGCCCGACACTCGTGGGTTTCACCAACGTGATAGACGTCTAAGACCTGCATTACTAATTAAGCTGACACGCGTGATATAACTGGAATACTGTTTAAAGCGGCGTTAAACCCAGCTCACTCACTCACTCAGCATATATGTGTATGGGTGTATAAATATTGAGTTACATACACTGACACATGGTGTAAACACGTTCTGGTTTCGATGTATTTCTGCATAGTATGAATAAATCGAGTGCTTGAATATTGCTTAGTGCGGCGTTAAACCACCACCAACAACAACAACAACAATAACAACAAATCGAGTAAATTGTTAAATTTGATCACAATAGAAGTGTTATCAAAACAAACAATAATAATGACTTGTCATAGCATAATCAGATAGATAAGTGAATGAAATCCAGAATTGTACTTTAAGTAAATCGTGACATGGCTTGAGCTTCTGAAGCTAACACTAGCCGTTCAATCGCGAGAGAAATTCTGTGTGAAGTTATAAAGCTATGGCAGTTAATTAGTCCAGTGAATATTCATCGTAGTGGAATTGAGATGTAACAAACTCGGCAATCAAAGCTGATACGGGATTCATTTTGTATGCAGTGAATTATAAAAAAAATATGTCAAGAGGCTGGCTATCTTGTCATATTGTCATCTTGTAGTGTTACATGTGAAACTCATACCTTTACCATCTTAACACGAAACGATGCGTCAAATTTGGAAATGTCCTCGAAAGATGAAATTTGAAAGTTGAAGTCATCCCCCTTGTTATACTGTCTTGTGGAGAATTGTTTTGTCACTCTAAATCTTCTCGTCTAAATGCCTTATCCCTCGTTTCCACACACATGCTATCAATGAGAAAGGCCAACATTTCACACACTGTTTTCTTGTTGCTTTTAATATTGACAAGTTGTCCCTAAACCTTTCAAGATAGAGATGTAGCTGTATCAGTGGTCACCACGTTTAGTTCACAAATGCCAATGGATCAAGGAACGAAGTTAGGTTTGTCGTTGGGATAGTGGTGTATAAAGTTGAAAAATCAAATGTTTTGACAGAGTTGAACTTTGTTCTTTTCTTAAATTGCAAATATTCAGTCAAATCCTTGAAGAAGCGTTCACAACACCGACATACACAGTTCGTTATGACATAGCCTTGTACATGTACGGCTCCAATTACGACATGTCGTTATGCAAGTAACACCATTGTTCCGGCAATTATTGTTCGTTGTTTTCTCAAGACAATTACTGGCATCATCTTGATTGCATATAATTTAGATAAGTGACCAAAACCACAAACAAACGTTTAAAAAATATCCCTGCAAGTATGAAATAAAGTCATTAAGGCCCCTTTACACAGGGCTGCGGCCTTTGTGCCACCTTTGAGCGACCAAAAACTGCCTAGGACGCTCAATGGTCGTCTAAACCCAGAAAATCATGTATCTATGTAACTGCTCCAGCAGTTGTTCAGCAGTAAGTGCTCGAGTTGTTCAGCGTCTGCAACCACAATGAAACACTGCATGTACAAGCCCTCTAGCTATAGCCAGGCTGAGCAGGCACAACAGGTAGCTCAAAGGAGGCAGAAAAGAGGCAGAAGCATTGTCATGGTGTCTCAAGGGTTGCCGTGGTCGCCGAATGGGGGCACGGCGGTCGCAACAGTCATCGTTCAATGCATGCTGTTGGTCGCCCAAAGGAGGCACAAGGGAGGTACAAGCATCGCCCAGATTGACGGGAAAATTTGCAGCAGAACGCATCTATTACTTGGCGACCATTGGGCGACCACTGTGCCTTCTTTCTGCAACAACGGCAAAGCTTCTGCCTCCTTTGAGCCACCTTTGAGCAACCAACCTCCTCTGCGACCTTTGTGCGACTGTTTTGAACATGTTCAAAAATTCACGGCGACCATGGCCTCATGTCGTCCATGGCGATGTCTGAACCTTCTGTCTACCACCTTAGAACGATCTAGGCAATCCTTTGAGCCTCCAACGAAGACCTGGCAAATTTTATAGTCGCACATGGGAGGCACAAAGGTCGCCATCCTGTGTAAAGGCCCCATTACCCCAAGGGTTGTAAGCTCGAAACACTTATTAGAGTAAAGTGAGTTTGGTGCCTTTTGGGGCAGTATAACAGTTGCATGACCGTGTGCCAGCCTGGTGTAATCGGCCAGCCATAGTAATACAGGCTATAGACATGCACCGCTACAGGAGCACGGTAAGGTACTGACAAACCTAAGATCATAATCGGGATTCGAATTCTTGGTATCTCAAAAGACTTTGGCAAAACAGGCTTGTAAAGTAGTTAATACTACATTCAACGCTGGGAAAATTCTCAACAATCCCAGCTGGTGTCTGTTTTTATATTTTTATATATAAAAGAATTGCCAATCTTAAATTATAGAGTAGAGGTTTGGAGATTTCACCCTCCGCCCGATATTGAAAATGTACACGATCGTTTCTGTAAACTTGTTCTGAGCTTGAATAGAAACACCCTAACATAATTGCAAGAGGTATTGTTAATAGAACGTCAATAGGTTTTGCATTATATAAAAAGTTATAAAATTCTGGTTAAGATTATTGTCACAGGTTAATACCATCATTAAAGGTTCTTATGATTTTCAGTATAGAAGGGCAGAAAATGGTAAAGCTTGTTGGGCTGCTAATGTTAAATCTTTGCTGTATACATATGGTTTGGGCGAAGTTTGGTTACGGCAAGCTGTTGGAAATATAAATTGTATATTGTGTTTTAAGCAAAGATGTAAAGATATCTGCCAACAAACATGGAATAATAATCTAGAATGTTATTCTAAGCTGAAATATTTTGCTCTGTCAAGAAATTTTTTAAATATGAACATCTGACCAATTGAATTGATATAGCCATCTATCAAACATCCCTTGTCAGGTTTAGCTGTTCTAGTCATAATCTATTGGTAGAGGCAGGTTGGCATTATAAAATACCAAGGCCAGAACGCCATATTGTATTGTGCCATATATAGAAACTGAATTCCACTTTTGTATGTCCATTCTTCTCGAATATGAGAGAATAGGTACTTCCTAAATATTATTGCATATGTCCAACTCTTAATGAACTAATCTAATTTGTGAAAGCTAGTGTGAAACAAATTTGTTTAAGTGGGAGGTTAGGCACCCTACCACAGTTCAGTGGATTTGCCTCCCTTACACCAGTGTGTTGGTAATCGTAAACCGACCACGTGACGCACATGACTGCATCAATCCTCTTTCCTCGTACCCCAGCAAGTAGCCAAACGCGTATCTCATAGGCAACATATTATTTATCCCTTCCCTCGCACCCCAATTTTACCTTCTTTTTCCATGGGTTTACATGTTAACAATGTAATGTAAACATGTTTTTCATCAGGACCAAGTTTGGTAAATCAATACTTCTCGCATAATGAGTATGCATATCTGCTCATTAGCAATATAAATCAATGATTCCATGAATGCATAAGGATGTGTTTCTTGCTCTAATTGTCTTGGTGTTTCAGTGCCTCTCACCAGCATACTATATAACCTGGTGCAGCAATACTCGGCGGAGGTCGTGGCAGGCAACTCAGTTTTCTCATTAACACTCATTAAGTGTAAGTAAGTTCAGCCTCAACATGCTAACTGCACCTCATGTAGTGTACCCAAACCACAGAGGATGACAGTGTATGTAATGACACAGGATGGACTGCAGCTCATGCCTCACGTTGTGTTTAGCCACGGAGGATGAACGAACTGTCATCTCTATTCCGGCCAATTTGGTCATGTGTATATTCCGGCCCATTTGGTCATGATGTGTATAATCCGACCCATTTTGTCATGATGTGTATATTCCGGCCCATTTGGTCATGATGTGTATATTCCGGCCCATTTGGTCATGATGTGTATATTCCGGCCCATTTGGTCATGATGTGTATATTCCGGCCCATTTGGTCATGATGTGTATAATCCGACCCATTTGGTCATGATGTGTATATTCCGGCCGATTTGGTTATGATGTGTATATTCCGGCCCATTTGGTCATGATGTGTATATTTCGGCCCATTTGGTCATGATTTGGTCGTTACTCCATCGCGTCACGATGTGTACCCAGCTAAACCTCGGACGCAAGGAATGTAACTGCATTTCTGTGTATTGTGTAACTATGCTTGTCGCGACTTCCGCCTGTATTGTTATGTAATAAAGCTGCGCCCGTTTTTTGCCACTGAAGCATCGTGTTTTCTTTGGTATTCTTTCATTCACACTTAAAACAATTATATAGCTGCAACCTCTATGTTGTAAGAAGATTTGCAAAGTACATGTTATGTATTTCTCGCTCTCAAGAAAAGGAACACTCTTCTCAAAGATCTGCCAGATTTGTAGTACTATGCCATTGTAACAATGTGAGACTGATTGTTGCCAGTGTGTGTAACATGCTTGTGTTGGGACCCGATCCACGGGGCGTTCGTAGGTTTTGATCGGCCTCAGTAACCGTTTGTGCATCCTTCTCAGCACTCCGAGGAGGTGAGGTGAAATGGGGTTTCACGTCGCGTCCAAGATTATTGCACTTATATAGCGACGTGCATGTACGTGTGTGTATTTGTGCGGCTGCTTGTACTAGTCCGGACTGATGCCGATTTATAGTGCTAGCTCACTGAGGTACCATGCCGCAGTTTAACATGAATACCCCACTCAGACACAGTATACTGACTCCGAGCCGACCAGTCCTTGTTTTAGCCCCTTAATGCCGAGCGCCAGACAGGGTAACAACAAGTACCATCTTTTAACGTCTTTTGGTATGACGCGGCCGGGGATGAGTGTTGACCACTTGTTCGTGGCTTGCGGGCACTTTGTGAATCGGTCCCCTGATGTCATAGTCAGCGCTCTGTACAGGTGAACTGATCAATCCAATGTACCTTGTATAATGGGCCGGTGGCCCCTTTACGGAATAAACTCATTCACCACAGGAGCACGGTAAGGTACTTACAAACCCAAGATCATAATCGGGATTCGAACTTAGGAACAGTGGATTCTATTGGTCTAACATATCGAATTGCGGGCTTTTGACCAGGTCGGGCTTGCTGTCGGCGAAAATGATTCTGTTGTGAGATCTATATCACAAATTATCAGCATATTTGGATTACCAAACCTAACAGCGAAGCACACGACACATACAACATGCCACAAGTAAATGCTCATGGCGCTACGTACTATAACCCCGGGCAACAGATCATTGTGCAATCGATTTTCAATTATCAGCTCCCTGGGGAGGCGCTAGAAGGTAAACAGTCACATTTCACGCTCATCCTACCGGGTACCCATTAGCTGCATGGTCGACACCGCCGGTTTTCTTTTCGATCTGGAATCGTTACTCAAAGTTCACTTTCGAGGCTAATATTACAAGTATTTGGGGGTAAATGATCATGTGAGAGATTTATTATCGAGTCAGTCGGAGATGTAGAAAAGAGCCCTAAGTCCTATAACATACATTGGCAGACATTCTAACGGGACTTATATTAAAATTAGAAACGGGTGAAGGGATACATGAAGAACGGATGAAGGGATGCTCGTACTCTTACATATTCAGGACATTCAGCAACCCATGCTTGCCGTAAGAGGCGACTGTGTTTGTCTTAAAAGGTGACTAACGGGATTGGGTGGTCACGCTCGCTGACGTGGCTGATGCATGTCATCGTATCCAAATTGCGGGGATCGATGCTCATGATATGAATCACCGGATTGTCTGGTCTAGAGTGCCGCGTTAAACAACAAACAAACAAAAATATATTTCAGTTTATTGTTCCATGAATTTGAGAGTTTTTGTTGCCTAAATTCTTTAAGAGGAGTATACTTGTCCAGTGTCTTTAGCCAGGATCCGCTTCACTATTTAATGCGGTCCATCCTAGATGTCTCCGTAACGTAAAATATCAAACATTTGCAATTTGCGTTTGAGGGAACCCAATGACTTCACTTACTTGGGGGCAGTGTCACTTACAGATCCATCACATAATATATGTAATTATTGCAATATTCCCGGAGGTTAGTTAAATGATAGTTAAATGACCGCCATGACACCGCAGATGCTCTCTGAGGGGTAGAAGATCCACAGCAAAGACTATATCAGCCGCGACATATGTATCCCATCATGCTCTGCGTCATGGTCCGTACAATCGCAGGCGAGGGGTGGAAGTCGGGCAGGCCGAGCGCTACTGACATATCCCAAAAGTCAAGGAAGATAACTCTGTCATACAAGGGACGGAACTCTTCGTGGAGTATATCTCGGAATACAAGACCCCAGTAGGAATACATTTCTTGATACATTTGTTTGTAATAGGCATGGGGTCCTCTTACTGCTATAACAACATTGGGCGCCCGTTGTGTGAGAGCTCTGGTTCTTGAGACAAGTTTTTTGATGTGACGTCTGAAAACATCGGGATGGACCAGGATGAAATGTGTGTTTAGGTACAACACAATGATATCCCGAGAATCGTTTGGGATTTTATCAAAATGATGTGATTCAGGTTTGATGTAAGCCTTTGGGTAGTGTAAAAGTCCAGGAAAGTACGGAAATTCGTGAGCGTTCCAGTGGATGGAATAGTTGTAATGCGGGTGGCGAATGATTTTAGGCTCATGGGTGCGGGTGACGGCAGGAACGACCCTCAAGACGTTGTTCATCTCCGTCATGATCTGCATGCTCGTCGAGTCGCCGGATATCCACAGACTCCTGTTCTTTAGACATGCGCTGTAGGCGGGTTCCGTGATGGGAACTGTCATGGCGCACAGTCGGGGAATCCAAGCGCCCTTGTAAAAGAATCCAGAGGGCGCTTCATTCCGCCAGGTGTCGCTAGATGACACGGCCTTGCAGGGGGTCGTCGAGGAAAGGGCGCTCTGGTTTTCGGGGCCTGCGGAAGAACATTTTCAATGAGGTTCATATTTTAATACTTAAAAGAAGTTAAAGAACTCCCGATTCTTCATATTATAAAAATTAATCTGTTGGGCAGTATATAATCGGGAGAGTAAGCACGCGATACATCTAAATGTATTAGAATATGTCTTTGTTTGAGATAAATCTGTACATAATGACATTATTGTTGCTGTGATCAATCAATCCATTTAATTTTTTCAGAATGTAGGCCTCTCGGGCCTTAGTTTTTAGTACCAGCGCTTTATGTGATAAATAATACATTATCGTAATTACAAATGCGTGTAAATACCTCTCGGCAGTAATCTGTCCCGAGTGATTACATTACATAGGGTTTAAATTCATAGATACATTTACAAATTCAAGTGGCTTAAAGTGATATCCAGTGTTTGAAACAGCATTCTTGAAAATGAAACAAATTCGTGCTCTGTAAATACATTCAAAAACGTATATCTTTCAATTCTAACTTTGGATAAAACTGACATATTAAATCGAATATTTACTGCTGCTGTAAGTCTATGCATAGAATTGTTAAGAACACATGAGAAATTGAACTTTTCAAATTACCTCTGGATATATTCACCGATATATTTTGTCTGAATATATCTTTTTCTTTATCAAGCGACCTGAGGATATAAACGTTTTGCATATCATTAACAGCTACACAGTTTATGTAACAGAATCTCCTAATCATCACACCCAAATGAGAGAACCCATTGAATAATATACTGATTAAAGGGAATAAACTTGTTCGTTTGTTTGTTGTTTAACGCCGCAATCAACAATATTCCAGGTATATGACAGCGGTCTGTGAATCATCGAGTATGTATCAGGCAGTCCAGTGATTGACATCATGAGCATGGATCCACGCAATTGGAACACTATGACATGCATCAACCGAGTAAGCGAGTCTGTCTACCCGATCCCGTTAGTCGCCTCTTTCGACAAGCATGGGTTCCTGAGGACCAATTCTAACCCAAATCTTCAAGGGTGAAAAAAATAAGGGAACATTTTATATTGTTTAAAGGAAACTTTAATGTTGAAGGCATCAGTAAAACTCCCATTTGTTGTTTTGAGTTCCGTTATTTGTTTTCATCAGTATACTTCTGACAGTAACTACAGACCATGATGCCCCCATCAGTGCAAAATTGATTCCACAATCTGTCTTAAAAAGAGGCGTTTGATGTCTGATTGCAGTTCAAGCAAGATCAATTTCACATTTATTGAAACACACTACTATGTCTATCCAAAGAGACAGGGGCGGTCGGGTAGCCTAGTGGTTAAAGCCTTCGCTCGTCACGCCGAAGACCCGGGTTCGATTCCCGACATGGGTACAATGTGTGAAGCCCATTTCTGGTGTCCCCCGCCGTGATATTGCTGGAATATTGCTAAAAGCGGCGTCAAACCATACTCACTCACCCAAAGAGACAAAAAATACTGTCAGTTATTAACTTCTGAAAATGTTTTTTTTATACGCATTGAAGGGCTGAGGATGTATTTAAAAAGAAATTTACCTGTCTAGTTACACATGTATATAAATAACGTTTTTATATATACTATTTCAAGTGATGTTGCTGCGCATATTGCATTTAGTTTAGATTAAAAGACACATTTCTATGAAGCTCCTGGTTCCTTTACTCACAAATCGTACACAAGCTTCTCTGCTGGGGACAAGGGTATCCGGCGCCGATATGACCACACGCTGACCACCATGCTACAGTTGAGGTCTGGATGCAAGGGCTGGACACAGTAGTAAGGCAGGTCACCGTTGTCCGCGGTCAGATTGCAGTACTCAGCTGGGGGCATAGGCCGTGTGAAACATAGTGTTGACTCCACCGCGACGCCATTAAAGAAGTCTGCGTGCGCATTCCACAGTGTGTCATATTGGTGATATTTCCGGTAAATCAGAGCGATTTCTTCCTTACGTTTTTCAACATAACAGAAAATGGTTGGCGTCCCAGCCCACGATGCTCTCAAAATGCCGGTGTAACTTCCGTTATTGTGGTCGATGACGTCCCCGGAAACGTTGGCTCTTAATCCGGGCTCTTCCATCCACAACCGGAAGAAGTCTCCGCCGCTAGTTCGTCTAATTCCGTAACTGTCGTATGTTTCTATTCTGACCTGAATCGTGTCGTTTAAGGAAAACGTTGTCTGTCCATGAAGGAAGAACCGAGACAACAGTGGATCCGTTACTGTCTTCAGATCTATATCCAATGGATTTCGCAGAATTTCCTCTTCCGACAAGAAGCGTCTGGGTTCCTCCGTTGACCCAAGGTTGGCGTTAGTCCTCGACCACTGTGTGACCACGAGGTATAACCTGAAACATGCACTGATCAACATGTACTGACGATCAAGTAGTGTATAAGTTTGGGATCTTGTATGGGGACTAGATATTCTTTAAGGTGTCACATAGACTAACGCTTAGTCTCTGTAACTAGAAACAAATACAGTAAAATACGTTTATAACGAACACGCTTATAACGAACTGACGGATATTACGAACTTTATTTTTGGTCCCGGCCATTTGCTGTATAGATGTTGTATATATGCTTATAACGAACTACGGTTATAACGAACTAAAATTTGTGGTCCATTTGATAAACGTGGGGGAAATATAGACTTTTTTAGTCTATAGAATTACAGTAAGAGCTGGACGAAAGGGAAAATACTATGGTTCAGGGAACATGAGACAGTCTGTATGATTCACATGCTAAAAAACAGACACTTATTTAATTAAACCTATGAGAGTAAATATTTATTTATAAATGATCTTTATCTTGCCACTGGGTCAAACTGACCTACTACATACATACTACACGTGGTACGTGATTTTAATACGTTTTTATTGATATCTGAATTTGACATATCTGATGAGGTATTTTGTGAAGCATGATAAGAGTTAGGTCTTTATGTTTGTATTACATAAGTATGGTCAGTTGACGACCCTCTTCCCTCCCCCAGTCCTTGAAACACACAAATTCACATGACGCGTAAACAGCTGGTGTAAACAATCAGAAACATACTGACACCACTAATGATAATAATAAGACTGAACAGATGTTGATACGACCCCCTGTTTCTACTATAATACCATCTGCAAAAGCAAATAATCAACTGAAAAAAGTGTATAGTTAAAGTCGTGGATGCAGTCTTGGGTGTAAAGTTGCGCCCCCAGATTCCTCCACATTAATGACCCTCGGTCTTAGAGCACCAAGCCCGTGCACCATTTGGGCTTTTCTTCCACAGTAAGCCCTGGCACACCATGCTATATCTGTCAAACCCAACTCAGTCACTCACTCTTGCCCGCCCGTGAAGATCCTGGTTAGAATTGGTCTTCAGCAACCCATGCTTGTCGCAAGAGGCAACCAGCGGGATCGGGTGGTCAGGCTCGCTGACTTGGTTGATGCATGTCATCGTATCCCAATTGCGTGGTTCGATGCTTATGATGCCAGTCAGTGAATTGTCTCGACCAGGCTTGATTATTTACAGACAGCCGACACATAGCTTAATATTGCTGAGTGCGGCGTTTAAACCCCCACCCCTACCTCCCAAAAAAACAAAACAAAAAAACAAAAACGAAACATAGAGGTCCATATTTTCAAAAAACACGTTTTTCGTCATACAGTAACATATCTCCTTATGTTGTGTTGGAACACACTCGGCAAGATGAACCTTACCTTGTTGTTTGTAGGATGCCTCGCGTCATTATCTGTCTGTGTAGGTACAGTACGCCGAACATCGCCAACATACAAACGCATAGCAACGTCTTGGACACGCCTGCACGTCGCCAGGGCCACATCTTGCCTTGTGTGCACCAGCAATCCCACATACACCCCAGCAAGTATCTGTCCGTGTGTTTATTTGTAACGACCTGGCAACATCTGCCGTCACCTTAACGGTCTTAACCTAATCATGTCCACCACACCGTGCCTTGATCTACCATAATACCACTGGTGACAACTCGTCCCACTTGGGGACAAGCCGAATGTGTAGGTTACGGAAACATGCGAGTGGTGACGAATGCCATAAATACAAGAAGCTCTATTTTCTATGGTGGCCGAGACGGGACATCACTTTTTGGCCTTAAATTACGGCAGCGAGACAACGTTAAAGCGAACACATGAGACAAAACGCGAAAAAACGATGTTCCCTCTCGGTCACCATAGTTGCCGCCATTATGTTCATGGTCAGGTTAAAGCGTTCGCTCGTCACACCGAAGACCCGGGTTCGATTTCCCCACATGGCCACAATGTGTGAAGCCCATTTGCAACCTCATTAGAATCAGATCTAAGTTCTTGCTGCCGCTAAACAAAGATCTGAGGACATTCCATTACGGGTCACATCAAAACGACCTTTCGCGAACTTTGACAGACCACTGAAACTACTAACAAGAAGTCGACATCAGCCAATTAGAAAGCAGCTTTTACGAGCTTTACGGCACTCGTTTCAACCAGGCGACTTCCATTTCAGAATACGCTTGAAAATATGTTGACTCAGTTCTCGATTAAAATTTTGTAAAACTGAACAAACAAACATTCCGGAATGTCAAACATATGGTTGGGATTGTTTGGCAGTGCTTTCTCCGTTCAGATGCTTATCTCACGGAAGCGACAGATAGAATATAATTTTGACGGAATCAGTCGTACGAGCCGTAACTGTCGTTCGGAATATCCTGTGTTAACGTTAACGAGGTTGCATGATTAGAAAACACATTCCCACTTTCATGATCTGGTAAGCGACGCGTTGATTGGTCTGATGAAAGGTCGTCCTGACGTGACCCGTAATTGGATGTCCTCAGATCTTTGTTTAGCGAAAGCGAGAACTAAGATCTGATTTTAATGAGATTGAGCCCATTTGTGGTGTACCCCCGCCGTGATATTGCTGGAATATTGCTAAAAGCGGCGTAAAACCATACTCACTCACTCACGGTCATATAGCCTCGTACGGAACAGAGATCAGATTTATCCAGTAATGGTATTTTCCTATGTCGAATGGCTTTGTTCATATTCCATGAAACATATTTTTAAGATGTATATTTGCGACGGGAATATGTCTATAACTATAAACACGACCTCCAAAATAGCTTGACAATCCAGAACACAAATACAGACTCGTCAATCTCTTCTGATTGTTAGCCAATAATCAAATCAGTGTAAACTCTACATGTCTTAGTGAGTGTGGTTTTACGTGGTGTATGCGACCTGTGAAGATCCGGGGTAGAATAGGTCTTCGCAACCCATTCTTGCTGTAAAAGGCGACTATGCTTGTCGTAAAAGGGATCGGGTGGTCAGGCTCGCTGACTTGGTTAATGCATGTCATCGATCCCAACTGCGTGGATCGATGCTCATGATGTCAATCACTGGATTGTCTGACCCAGACTCGATTATTTACAGACCACCGTCATATAGCTGGAATATTGCTGAGTGCGGCGTTAAACAACAAACAAACAAACAAACAAAAACAAACGTGGTGTATGCAATATGCCAGTTGTAATAAGGCGGGGGAAACATATTATAAAGAATTAGTGTGTCCAGGTAGGGAATCGAACACAAGTCGACACAACCTCAACGCTCTTACCACTAGACTATCCTACATCGCCGATATCAGCATGGCCACGGTACTGTTCGATCAATAAACACCCGCATGCAGTGATCATTTATAATATCAAATACCATTACCCTGAATAAATAACTCTTTATTGATGAGATGATCCATCCAACTGCATTTGAGCATGGGGAAGTGTTATGAACGTGTTTAAGCAGCGGACTCTGGACTTACACACAGCAGGCGTAAATCATAGTTAACATGTCGGTTTTTGTTTAAAATTTTTTGTAAATGTGCAATTGTGTGAATAAATGTATGGTGTATCGCTTGATTGCCTGGTCTATTTACAGACGCCGTCGCGTGGCAGGAGTAGTGCTGTGCGGCGACAGGCAACAAACACTGCACATTGTGTGAGAGGGTGCTTCATGTAGGGCAGGACAGGCTTCCCCTTTTCGCGAACATCTGGTGTCTTTACTGACTTTCAGTGATCCATTCACATCATTTTCACAACTATTCGTCTTCTACGCCAAATGGAATTTGTTTCCTTGACGGTTTTCACGAACACGATGCGTTGGACGGTTTTCACGAACACGATGCACTAGACTGTTTTCACGAACATGATGCACTTGAAGGTTTTCACGAACATGATGCACTAGACTGTTTTCACGAACATGATGCACTTGAAGGTTTTCACGAACGTGATGCACCAGACTGTTTTCACGAACATAATGCACTTGAAGGTTTTCACGAACGTGATGCACCGGACTGTTTTCACGAACACGATGCACTAGACTGTTTTCACGAAGATGATGCAGCGGTCTGTTTTCCCGAACACGATGCACTTGAAGGTTTTCAAGAACATGATGCACTAGACTGTTTTCACGAACATGATGCACTAGACTGTTTTTACAAACACGATGCACTAGACTGTTTTCACGAACATGATGCACCGGACTGTTTTCACGAACATGATGCACTTGAAGGTTTTCACGAACGTGATGCACTAGACTGTTTTCACGAACATGATGCACTAGACTGTTTTTACAAACATGATGCACTAGACTGTTTTTACAAACACGATGCACTAGACTGTTTTCACGAACACGATGCACTAGACTGTCTTTACAAACACGATGCAAAACAAGGTTTTCACGAACATGATGCACTAGACGGTTTTCACGAACATGATGCACTAGAAGGTTTTCACGAACATGATGCACTAGACGGTTTTCACGAACATGATGCACTAGAAGGTTTTCACGAACATGATGCACTAGACGGTTTTCACGAACATGATGCACTTGAAGGTTTTCACGAACATGATGCATTAGACGGTTTTCACGAACACGATGCACTAGACTGTTTTCATGAACATGATGCACCTGACGGTTTTCACGAACACGATGCACTAGAAGGTTTTCACGAACATGATGCACTAGACGGTTTTCACGAACACGATGCACTAGACGGTTTTCACGAACACGATGCACTAGACTGTTTTCATGAACATGATGCACCTGACGGTTTTCACGAACACGATGCACTAGACGGTTTTCACGAACATGATGCACTAGACGGTTTTCACGAACACGATGCACCAGACAGTTTTCACGACCACATGACGCACAAGACTGTTTTCACGAACAGGATGCACTAGACGGTTTCACGAACACATGATGCACTAGACGGTTTTCACGAACATGATGCACTAGACGGTTTTCACGAACATGATGCACCGGACTGTTTTCACGAACACGATGCACTAGAAGGTTTTCATGAACACGAAGCTGACAAAACAAGAATAATAATCAGGGCCAATCTGGGATTCGAACTCACGATCATTAGATTTTGGCTGGCCAGTGAGTCGCAATTCTGTAATGGAGAAATACCCCGAATTTACTGATTCCGGAAGTAGAATGAACCAGCGAACCGGTGATATCTCCGATTTAAATCATGTTTTGGTTGATATATAATTTATCTTTATATATTCCATAATGATCTTTTGTTGCGTCAATCCTACTTGTTAGAATTAATGTTTAGATTAATGAATTAATGTTTAGATTAATTCATTCTGGCTCAGAATCAAATGCACCAACAATTGCGGGACGTCATCGTCATCGTCAAATAAAGCCAGCCCTTCCATTGACAAAAGAACAGTAATTTCTATTGAGGGGCCCTTGCTAAACAGTCTGTCCATAAGCTAATGATGCCACTTTGTATTCCTATTTTCCAAATCGTTAAAAATTCATCATTAGGCTTTAAACCGGCGTAGTTCTTCATTTGATCCAAGATCGAAGAAAATGATTATGCTTCTGTGCCCAGTCGCAGCTACAGTGTATTGCAATGTTTCCAACACATATACACCCCATTATCATTCGTTCGATAGCAGTGTACACACTTGTATTGTGTTGGCTTTCAACTCATTAGTTATTTTCAATGTTGAATGTTGACTTTTCACATTTGTGTCTGTCCGATGTCATTACCGGAAAATGACCGTAAAGTAATGTAATTGTTTAGCTTGTGATAGCCCCATAGCACTGTACGTTGCCAGGGCAATATCGTTTTTCTCGCAATGATTTACTCACATGACTTCAACAAAGAGTTTTTTTTGCCACTCGAAGTTCAGCATGGGTGCGTATCGGTTGTGTTTGGCGTTTCTGCTGTGTACGTGTGCCGTCACCGTTATTGGTCATATCAACAACACAATGAAGACGGCAATGATAGCCCTACGGGCAGAACTTTTAACGAACCTGGGACCCAATGTACCGCCGATCACATTCGAAGGGAGTGCCATCAAACTCAACTTCTCCGTCGCGTCGTTACATATAAACGATCTCAACTCTGCGACGGAGACTCTCCATTCAACGGCTCATGTTCTGATGGCCTGGTACGACAAGACTGTCTCCTGGTCACCTGGCAACCACTCCGGCATCCAACAATTGCAGTTCGACATATCCGAAGTGTGGACGCCCGTCTTGCTGCTTAGCAACTCCGTCGGGAATTCCGCCACTTTCTCGACCACCGTGCCCATCCTACTGACGGCTGATGGGAAATTCCTGTGGCAGATCCCAGCAACGTGGGCGACAACTTGTACAATCTACATAGAAAGGTATCCTTTTGACGAACAGTTCTGTGACCTGATGTTCACGAGAGTTGAAGGCTTCCTTCTTGACATCACCGCCAACACCAGCATCGGCCCCAACACCGACATCGGCGTTCAGCCTGACACGACTGGTGAATGGGAGTTTCTCAGCGTCTCTTTGGTTACATTTGGAAAGGAAAGGCAACTCCCCGGCGTACACTATCGCATTCACATGAAACGGAGGTACCTATTCCACATGCTGAACGTTGTGTTTCCGATGTCTATCCTGTCGTTCACGAGCTCTATGGTGTTCCTATTACCGACGAGGTCAGGGGAAAAAATTGGCTTTGTTATGGCTGTGTTTGTGTCTAACGCCCTTTTCCTCACCTACAATCAAGAGTCGATGCCACACACCTCCACCTCCGTGTCCAGTCTGTCAGTATATCTCACACTCATCCAAATTCAGGAGTTTCTCACCATGTTAGGAACCATCGTTGTGCACATCGTCTATGATCAGCGAATAGTGAACCAAGAGTTGAAGGTGAAGGTCAACAAAGTAAAGGTAACCCCAGTCGACAGCGACGGCTCAGATCCCAAGAGAAGGTCTTTACGGGATCGATTCCGAGAGGCCCCAGCTGACCGAAAACTGGACTGCATATTCTTTTGTATATCTTTCTTCTTAGCTCTACTTGCTTACATGACTATCATCTTATAACGACGCAAATTCAAGGGACAATCAGATGAGAGTTCCCTTTTGGGAAAGTGTATCCATTAAGTGCGAGACTTCTGCTGACCAGTGTCGGCCATACTCGAGTATCCATTCTATTTAACCTCCACTCTATAATTATAACTTCCCTGGACCCTTTTGCTACAAGCATAATTTCGGACATCAACATCTTTATCGCTCGTATGACCAACTTACCAAAGTACCCCCCTTCCCCCATCCCAATCCCCCAAGTTAGAAATGTCTAGCATTAGTGAATAGTTCTAGACGTCACATTCGGCATATTGCAACCCTCAGGGTGTTAGTGGAGCACATGTAGCCATGGTGTGGTATGGTATGGTATGGTATGGTATGGTACGGTATTGTGTGGTACATGTATTTAGGGTTTAGGGGGACTTGGACCATTAAAGGTTTATTTTCACATCAAATGTCTTTAAAAAGGGCAGAGTGAGAAATGTAAATGACACGATTGACCAATCTGTTTCATGATCTAGTTTATATTTTCAAACAAAATGCCATTACTAATTCATTTCTGAAAAGTCAGAACTCATTCCCTAAAAGAACAGACAAGACAAAAATGATAAAACGTTAAAATGCTTTAAAATTTAAAACACATTGTATGTCTATATTAGATTTCTGTGATATATCAAAGTTTCCCATTGCAGTCACGAAGTCTTATAATTCCCGCTGAATTGAACCCAAATTATGTCGGGGTCCAAAAGTGTAATAAGAAAAAAATGAGCTGTCTTTCTCAAATTCTGCACTACTTTAAATTAATCTGATATTATTTTACAGTACATAGATTGGAGGCCTATTTATCAATGACACTTCGGTAAGCATTTAACCCACAGTCCTCCTATTGGTTTTTACAGTAGGGCAAATCGTATTCATATGTGGTCACTTATCCCAGCATCCCATCCTAAAACATGTCGAAATCTTTCACTTGGTGTCTGAATTCAGATTTCGTTACCTTAAGATATTGCAAGCCCCATTTCCCAAGTTGGTGCGATACCTCATGAACATGAGCTTGAATATCACACGGAAAATACTTTGACCTCGATAATGTATCCGGTTTTAATATTTCATTAACAATGTCACTTCGTGAACCATTTATACCAGATACCAGTCAGTAAATATAACTGCCTCGTGGCTATATTCATGAACCCACCCTAAAGCTTGAAGAATAGCTATTGTAGTTCGGCAGGAAATACTGAGAGATGGTCATTAAGCCTGTACACACTTGAAGTGTACAAATCTGAAATCCAATATGCCCCAGCAGGATGAATTGTTGACGAATCCTTTGAGGCATCAGTAAACATGTGTGTAAAGTTGGCATAATGTTCAGAAATGATGTCCTGAAAAACTGATTTCATGACATTTGGACTCATTCTTTTGCTAATGGTTGAATTGAGATGATAACAAAGCCCTGGTGTCAGAAACAGTCAAGGAGCAGAATCTGCAGGTGCAGAGGAACTGGCACTGTATAACTCCATACTTAGCCGCAGGTTTCTGAAAGTTCAAACCGAAGGGACCTTGCCATGTGTCCAATCGTGAATCACATTCTCAACATTAACAACATCATTGGCTGAATTATATTTGGGTTTAGATTCATTTCAGTTTGAGAAAATGTTTGAGACACATGTTCACAACGAAGACCTTGTGGCGTTTCTGCGTGTGCAACCTAGAGAGCTGAAACTGGGGTAGTTGCAAATGCACCAGTGCAAATTCGCAAAGCCTTTGACTGAATACGGTCAAATTATGATCTATTGTTGCATCAATGTTACTTGTTAAAATGAATGTTTAGATTAATTACATGTCTGGCTCAGAATGAAGTGCAACAAGAATAGCGTGAAGTCATCGATATGGTTGAGGCACAGATAATTACAGCGACACTGTCGTAGTCTGACTAGAAAAAACCGATCCCTTCCATTGAACATGGAACAGTAATTTCTATTGAGGAGCCCTTGCTAAACAGTCTGTCCATCAGATAGTGATAACACTTTGTATTCCTGTTTTCCAACTCGTTAAAAATGAATGGTCTGGCTTTAAACCGGAGTAGGTCTCCCTTTGTTCCAAGGTCCAAACAAGTGGACACAAATGATTATGCTTCAATGCCCAGCAGCAGTTACAGTGTATTGTAATGTTTGCCAACACATAAACATCCCATTATCATTCGTTCGATAGCAGTGCACACACTTGTATTGCGTTGGCTTTCAACTCATTAGTTATTTCCATACTTGAATGTTGACTTTCCACATTAGTGTCTGTCCGATGTCATTACCGGAAAATGACTCTAAAGTAATGTAATTGCTTAGCTTGTGATAGCCCCATAGCACTGTACGTTCCCAAGGCAACATATCGTTTTTCTCGCAATGATTTACTCACGTGACTTCAACAAAGAGGGTTTTTTGCCACTCGAAGTTCAGCATGGGTGCGTATCGGTTGTGTTTGGCGTTCCTGCTGTGTACGTGTGCCGTCACCGTTATTGGTCATATCAACAACACAATGAAGACGGCAATGATAGCCCTACGGGCAGAACTTTTAACGAACCTAGGACCCAATGTACCGCCGATCACATTCGAAGGGAGTGCCATCAAACTCAACTTCTCCGTCGCGTCGTTACATATAAACGATCTCAACTCTGCGACGGAGACTCTGTATTCAACGGCTTATGTCCTGATGGCCTGGTACGACAAGACTGTCTCCTGGTCACCTGGCAACCACTCCGGCATCCAACAAGTGCAGTTCGACATATCCGAAGTGTGGACGCCCGTCTTGCTGCTTAGCAACTCCGTCGGGAATTCCGCCACTTTCTCGACCACCGTGCCCATCCTACTGACGGCTGATGGGAAATTCCTGTGGCAGATCCCAGCAACGTGGGCGACAACTTGTACAATCTACATAGAAAGGTATCCTTTCGACGAACAGTTCTGTGACCTGATGTTCACGAGAGTTGAAGGCTTCCTTCTTGACATCACCGCCAACACCAGCATCGGCCCCAACACCGACATCGGCGTTCAGCCTGACACGACTGGTGAATGGGAGTTTCTCAGCGTCTCTTTGGTTACATTTGGAAAGGAAAGGCAACTCCCCGGCGTACACTATCGCATTCACATGAAACGGAGGTACCTGTTCCACATGCTGAACGTTGTGTTTCCGATGTCTATCCTGTCGTTCACGAGCTCTATGGTGTTCCTATTGCCGACGAGGTCAGGGGAAAAAATTGGCTTCGTTATGGCTGTGTTTGTGTCTAACGCCCTTTTCCTCACCTACAATCAAGAGTCGATGCCACACACCTCCAACTCCGTGTCCAGTCTGTCACTATATCTCACACTCATCCAAGTTCAGGAGTTTCTCACCATGTTAGGAACCATCGTTGTGCACATCGTCTATGATCAGCGAATAGTGAACCAAGAGTTGAAGGTGAAGGTCAACAAAGTAAAGGTAACTCCAGTCGACAGCGACGTCTCAGATCCCAAGAGAAGGTCTTTAAGGGATCGATTCCGAGAGGCCCCAGCTGACCGAAAACTGGACTGCATATTCTTTTGTATATCTTTCTTCTTAGCTGTACTTTCTTACATGACTATTATCTTATAACGACGCAAATGCAAGGGACGGCATGTTGCAGCTTTTCCCAGAGTGTTAGTGGAGCACATGTAGCCATGGTTTGGTATGGTACGGTATGGTATGGTATGGTATGGTATGGTATGGTACAATACGGTATGGTATGGTATGGAATGGTATGGTACGGTACGGTACGGTACGCTACGGTACGGTATGGTATAGTACGGTATGGTACGGTACGGTACGGTACCATTAAAGGTCTATTTGCACATCAAATGTCTTTAAACAAGGGCAGAGTGAGACATGTAAGTGACACGATTGACCAATCTGTTTCATGATCTACTTCATATTTTCAAACCACATGTTATCACTAATTCATTTCTGAAAGGTCAGAACTCCCTAAATTCCCTAAAAGAACAGATAAGACAAAAAAGGAAAATCGTTAAAATGGTTTAAAATTTAATACACATTGTATGTCCAAATGAGATTTCTATGAGTGAGTGAGTCAGTGAGTAAGTATGGTTTTACGCGGCTTTTAGCAATATTCCAGCAATATCCTGGCGGGGGACACCAGAAATGGGCTTCACACATAGTACCCATGTCGGGAATCGAACCCGGGTCTTCGGCGTGACGAGCCAAAGCTTTAACCACTAGGCTACCCGGCCGCCCCAGGTTTCTATGATATATCAAAGTATCCTATTGCAGTCATGAAGCCTAAGGCGCCGCGATTCGCTGTGCAGAGTTGCGTTCCTTTGGCACGCCAGAAACCTATGATTGTGAGTTCGAATCCCGGTTCGCCCCGATTATGTTTCCAGGTTTGTCAGCACCATACCCGTGCTCGTGTGTTTCACCGAAGTGGTAAACGTCTGAGACCTGCATCACTTCGGGCTTTCCTCCCACAGTAAGCTGACACGCCGTGATATAACTGGAATACTGTTAAAAGCGGCGTTAAACCCAACTCACCCACTCACTCACGAAGTCTAATAATTACCGCTGAATTGAACCCAAGTTATGTCGGGGTCCAAAAGTGTAATTAGAGAAATATGAGCTGTCTTTCTCAAGTTCTACACTACTTAAATTAAATCTGATATTATTTCACAGTCTCGGGAGTATTTTTCACCACAGTGAGTACATAGATTGGAGGCTTATTTATCAATGACACTTCGGTAAGCATTTAACCCACAGTCCTCAAGAAGAAGTCCAGTAATTATTACGTCCTTGCGTTTCTTTTACCGATGGATTTTCCTATTGGTTTTTACAGTAGGGCAAATAGTATTCATATGTGGTCACTTATCCGAGCATCCCATTCTAAAACATGTCGAAATCTTTTACTTGGGGTCTGAATTTAGATTTCGTTACCTCAAGATATTGCAAGCCACATTTCCCAGTTTGGTGTGTCACCTCATTTCCATGCAACCAAACATGAGCTTGAATATCACACGGAATATACTTAAGCTCGATAATGTATCGGTTTTTTATATCTCATTAATAATGTCACTTCGTGAACCTTTAATACCAGATTCAATTGCCTTAACAGCTGCAATGGAGTCAGTAAATATAATTGCCTCGTGGCTATATTCATTAACCCACCCTAAAGCTTGAAGAATAGCTATTGTTGTTTAGCAGCAAATACTGAGAGGTGGTCATTAAGCCTGTACACACTTGAAGTGTGAAAATCTGAAATCCTGTATGCCCCAGAAGTATGACGAATCCTTTGAGGCATAAGTAAACATGTGTGTAAAGTTAGCATAGTGTTCAGCAATGATGTCCTGAAATACTGATTTGATGACATTTAGATTCTTTTGCTAATGGTTGAATTGAGATGATAACAAAGCCCTGGTGTCCGCAGCAGTCAAGGAGCAGAATCTGCAGGTGGAGAGGAACTGGCACTGTATTACTCCATTCTTAGCCGCAGGTTTCTGAAAGTTCCAACCGATAAGACCTTGCCATGTGTCCAATCGTGAATCACATTCTCAACATTAACAACATCATTGGCTGAATTATATTTGGGTTTAGATTTATTTCAGTTTGAGAAAATATTTGAGACACAAGTTCACGACGAAGACGTTGTGGCCTTTCTGCGTGTTCAACCAAGAGAGCTGAAACTGGGGTAGTTGCAAAGCCTTTGACTGAATGCGGTCAAATTAAGAAGGATGTCATTTTGAGGCAGACATAAATACCGCCAAAGTCAATTCTTGATACTATTAATGCTTTATATAGCGATAACACTGAGGATATACCAGCACTCCACTTCCTTTTGGCAATGCATTTCATTAGATTATAATCGTATTACATTTGTCACAACATGAAATATGTGAGAACCCCGCGTTAATCTCTGATCGAAATAAACACCAAAAACTTAAACTCCCTTACAATTTCTATTTTGTGTCACCAACAGTCAGCTCTATAACTGAAGGAATTCTACGTCCGGTTATCATAAACATGATTGGACTGAGAAATCTTTAAGCCACACTTAGGACACCACACAATGATGATATCTAACCATTTCTGAATTGATTCAGTGACAAACTTGAAATTTTCAAAGCGTCTCCAAAATTGTCCATTCTGAACTGCAAACTATGCTGCATGTATATTTAATGGTAAGTCTGTGGAAAAAGTTATTTATCATAATATTTATTGCACTACCTTGTGGGGTACCATTTTCAATCAAATGTATACCAGTAAAGTCCTGTCCAATGCAAACTTGAATAGACCTTTGAAGAAAACCCGAGTGAATCCATGTTGCCTTTTATCCCCAGATTCTGTAATTTGAATAGAAGTCTATTGCCTCCAGGTCATATCGTATGGTTTCTCAATATCGAAGACCAACAGCATGTACCCTCTATTGCATTGACCCGTGGAGATTCGGGTTAGACTTGGTCTTCAGCAACCCATGCTTGTCGTAAGAGGCGACTAACGGATCGGGTGGTCGGGCTTGCTGACTTGGTTGAAGCATGTTATCTCATCCTAATTGCGTGGACCGATGATCATGATGTCAATCACTAGATTGTCAGGTCCAGACTAGATTATTTACAGACCGCCGTCATATAGCTGGAATATTGCTGACTGAGACTTAAAACAACATCCGACATTTGACTTTCGGCTTATTTACGCCAGAGTCTAATGAAATAAAAATTGATTTAATTTGCTAGTTATCGCAAGCAAGGTTATTTAACAATAACTTAAAGCTTTGCTTTGCCAAGAGGACTTGTATTTCACTGATAATATGATTAATAAAGAGTAAAATGATTTAATACTTTGTTTTACATTATTGCATGAAATGAAAATTTCTAAACGATCTCCGAGTTTAAGAAAATAAATGCTTTCTAAAAGTGTTTCCGTTTAACCTGTCGCGGACACTCAGTTTAAGTTTCTGACAATCAGACACAAGGATGAGGGAGCACTCTGATGCGTTCGCCTGTATATTAGTGATATCAACAATACACAGGTACCACTGTACGGTTAGGTCATCATGTGACCATGTGTGATTTGCAAACCCCGTGAGACCCACTGAGTGAGTGAATGAGTGAATAGTTCTTCCCGTCACATCGGAACTATATGCAGCTAGTAGCGGTGTGTTAGCGGAGCCCATGTGGCCATGTCGCTGTAGCATATTGAGTTACCCGCCCTTGATGTAAACGTAAGTTCGGAATATCTCGACATAACTTCACCCATCAGACGTATAAATCACACACATATGCGTGGTTACCTTTCATACTGAATGGTATTCAAATCTAACACATTTCTTTATTGTTAGTTTCAAAGGAAAATTGCAAATCTCTGAAATCCTAATTGTAAACATTTTTGGCATTCAACCCCCGTTTTGAACATACGTAAAATGTATACAATTAATGAACATTGGAGTGTTTGTAGGATGTGGGATTTACAAAGTGTAAAGATACACCTTAATTATCTCATTTAGTGATAGGCTTTCAACAAAAATATAATGACAGCATACACTCACTACTTATATTTGAACATTTTTTGTCAAAATGCAACCTCCTTTTCCACAAGAGTTTATCCGCGCTTGCTAAAGGACAAACTACAGATTGTATTATAAACCGCATTTAATCAACATCAAATAAAGATGTCCAAATAGCTGATGGATTCGAGATCGAAAAGTTTTGACACGAAAATAGGTGACTTTCGCCACTGACGAAAGAAAACGATGACGTCATCACAATTGTGTTGACGTCACATTTCTCAGGGAGATGAATCAGTCAGTCTGACTTCGGGAAACAGACAACACAGCCGTACGCTTCAGACAACTTGCTCAAGTAAGGTGGGTATCTTTCATTTCCGCATGAACTAGGGTAATAGTGAATACATTTCCCCACTGACACCGTCAAGAGGCCCAGCTTGGTCAACTGTGATGGCGGTCGATCACAAGCCGGAATGGGTATCGTCGACTTATTGTTCAATATGTTTTGTGTTGAACTAGTTTTAAATTAAATCTTTGAGATGTTATAATTAAATGTGAAATGTAATAAATTAAAAATGTCTGATGTTTCAAATTAAATCTGTGAAGTAATTCTAATTATTTAACTAAGTTTTGCTTTGAGGTTTTTATTTAGTATAAAAATGCTACATATGCTAGTCGTGGTCCTAGTCACATCATGGCTGAAATACTGCAGACTTGAATATAGAGATCTCTCACTCACTCACTCCACCCGTCGAGCACAGAAACATCCAAACTATCATAATTAACATGATTAATTATATTGGACATGACAAACAGCAGGGCAAAAGAAAGTATGCACCCATATTTAATTGTGACTAAAATTGAGAAAAAGAAATGGTTATTCGATGGTGATGTATTTCATACGGGTATCATAGTTGTGTTTTAGACCTTAGGTTGCAGTGTTTCGGCGACTGTTTTCGGCCTAGTAACGTTTTGATAACGTTTGTAATTTTTTGTAAAATCTTCTTTTCAAGTGTATACTTTTTTTATTTAACCGAATCAACAAACTGTAAGCATAAAAACATGCTTATCTTTGCTCATGGTCGCCTCCGGGCTCAAACAAAGCTGATGCGACGTAAAAGTTTTGATTTCAACTTTCCCACCCACACATAGTCTTCCGCGTGTGTTTAATACAAATCGTTCTAAGTATTTATCATCTACATCAACAACAAATACTGGACTTTCTATGTGGTATGCTTGTCGTGAGAGAGCATGACTAAATGGGACTGGGGAGTCTGTACAGAATGGCCAGGCCCGGGGTTATACCACTTTACCGTGTACAATTTCACGCTCAAATCCAGTTTCTTAACCCCCTGTTTATAAAATGGACTTGTGCGACATTGCCGAGGTCGGATTTCAAAGCTCGTACATTTTATTGACATCCTTAAAAGAGGCTACGCATAGAAAGGATGAGTTCCTCATGGTTTATTCTCCCTACAGTGTTTCCTTGTACGATAAACAACTTCCACTCCTCGTTTATTTCTTAATTAAGTATTTATCATCAAACTGATTTGCGTAAAAACGACATCTTTAACTCAAAATTCAGCTCAATAAACGAAGGTTGTGGATAATCGGAGTACGTTTTCGAGCTCAAGGTAGCCATGAACGCCCATAATCTGAAGAACGTTTGTGTAGGTGTGGAACGACATATCGGTTTTCATGCGACGATACGATACGTTTTTTCCTGTATCGATTCAAGACGATACGCTTACGAAAACATATTACTTACTACTTGTTTAAGAAAAGCAGCAATTTTTGCCAGTCAAATATTACAATTTATTTTGTTATTAGCCTCCCAAATGTGCTACTAAAAATAGCTGCTAGGAACATTATCTTCAGCTAGTTTTTCCATGTGAACTTGTTCTGACATATTTATAGACAAGAAGTTTGCACATGATTTGACGTAAATATGTCTATCGCAATATGTATCGTATCGTGGTCTTTGCAGTGATACGTATCGTATCGTGACTTTGCTGTATCGTTTCACCCCTATTTTGAGTATCAACGAACTTCAGAACAACATCCATCTCGTCCTGTTGCAGATGTCGGAGACAGCTGCAGCGACGTTCAACTACTTGGCGGGGTATCTCGCCGCTATGTACCGGCGCCTCCCAGCAGCCGTCACCAGAGTCTGCAACGTGGTGTACAGCACCCTGGGGTCCGGCTCCACCCTCCTGGTCCAGGGGATGCAGGGTGCACGGCGGCGCTTCTGCTTCATGGTGGGCTGGACGAAAAAGAAGGCCAAGTGAACGTCTCTTGATTTCCGACCTGATGCAACTCCTACAGTTTTCTCCTGTATGGTGTATATGGGAATTTCCTTGTTTGTTCTACGAAACATATGGTGTTAATGTCATAATTAAACTTTCATTGTCATAGTCAGGACTGTTTTTTGTTCTGAATACAATGGGGCTGTGCGCCAGCTGCTAGTTTCCATAACAACCAGCCAGTATATCCAAGGCCATAGTTAACCGGGGCAAATATTTGTACAAGTATCACTTGTCCCAAACTTGATTCAAATAAAACTATAAAAACTTCGGGGGGGGGGGGGGGGGGGGGGGGGGGGGACTGACAACACCCCCACCCTCCGGGTTGGCTAGGGCACTGATATCCTATATGTAAATGCAGAAGTATTTTGCCACAGATTTAGTTCATGATAGTGATTCAAGTGAGAGAATGAATGATATTTTATGTATATCCACATATGACACAGTCACATCACAACTGCCAGTTAATACGTATACAGTAAACTAAGGTTATAACTGTAGTTTGTTATAAGCATATGTACAGCATATATACAGAAAATGTCCGTGACCCCCAAAAAGTTGGTCATATCCATCAGTTTGTTATAAACGTAGTTTACTGTATTGTTGGTTTAGGATTTTTTATATAATGACACACTCAGCCATATTCAAGCTATATGATGGCAGTGTGTAAATATTCGAGTCTGGACTGGACACGCCAGTGTTTGATATTATGAGCATCAATCAATGCCATCTGGGTACAATGACACCCAATAATACCGATCCAAGAGGTCAGTCTTATGACCAGCAGGCTGCTGGGGACATATTCTAACCCAGAAACCCCATGAGTATTTAATTATTACACATAACCCAGAATAATACATAAACATATAAGAATGCATTTGGACACTTCAGTTTACACACCCTTCTAGTCAGGATCCTAAAGGGAGACTCCCATCTGTTCCTGTGGTTCTGTGTGTGCTTGATATATACTACTGTAAAGAAGTTAAGGACCATCTGATTCTTTTATATCATTATAGTTAACCTGTCATGCCATGACATACTAAGTATGATAATAGTATAAAGAAATCCAATCCGGCGTAGAACAGGTCTTCAGCAACCCATTATTGCTGTAAAAGGCAACTATGCTTGTCAAAAGAGGTGACAAATATGATGGGGTTGTCAGGCTCGCTGACTTGATTGATGCATGTCAATGTATCCTAATTGCGTGGATCGATGCTCATGATGTCAATCACTGGATTGGCTGGTCCAGACTTGATTATTTACAGACCGCTGTCATATACTTGGAATATTGCTGAGTGCAGCATTAAACAACAAACAAACAAACAAACAAACAAACAAAAAAAGAAGCGGTTGGTCCTTAACTTTTTTGAGCAGAATAATTGAAGATCGAGGAGCAATGATTCTATTTATATTTTCTGTATGGTTCTTCATTCCAGGCAAGTTATTTTTCTCTTAAAAGGTAGATCATGTTTTTCATTATCCCATATTTGTTAGTGACAGAAAATGACTTAAGAATCTCTAAAGAAATAACAACCTTGCTCTTTCATCTTATCATTTATCCCAGAGTCAAAATACAATTCGTACATACCCTGTTCACTCAACAAGTGGCCAGACATGGCACCATGGACAGAAACTAAAGACAAGAATCTTCCTCTGATAAGTTTATTTTCTATTTCATATAAAAATATATATATACTCACGCAATATGAAGTAAACAAGGTGTGTTTAACAAATAAACATGTCAACTGGCTGGTACTTAGCAAACTCAGGCAATATTGCACATCACCAATCTCTTGAGGGTTGTATCATTTGGACAGTGACAAGTCGGAATTCATGAGGTCTTGCATATTGAAACACACACAGAACACACAGGGAGAAGTCATAGTCGGAGTCAGTCAAACTTCTGGGCATCCCTGTGAGTTTCAACATCATATTGGAACCCCATGTAACACAGGAAACACTGCTTTCATTTTGAAACGTAATTTTTTTATCTTCAAATTTTCCGGAATCATCTGGTTAAGTCGATTTGGTGAAACCACTTTCATATCCCGGTATTCAGTTCAAGGTATGTGATGAGTGAGGTGGGACTACAAGTGGTAGAATCTAACAGTTTGAGTCCACTAGTCCTTATAATGATGATACATAGCAGAGCTACAGATAAGTTGTTTATTTGTGTAAAATACCCCCCCCCCAAAATGTTCAAAACCCAATTACTTTCAATTAACGTGCATATAGAAACACATGCATTAAATGAAAAACTCAAATGTATAGAGTGTGTGAGTGAGTGAGTTTGGTTTAACGCCGCTTTTAGCAATATTCCAGCAATATCATGGCAAGGGACACCAGAAATGGGCTTCACACATTGTACCCATGTCGGGATTCGAACCCGGGCCTTCGGCGTGATGAGCGAACGCTTTAACCACTAGCCTACCGACTGCCCCTCAAATTTATAGAAACAGCTCGCGTAAATACCCAATGAAGCTTTTTCAGCATGCATACAACGGAGCTAATTTCCGAAACACAATTACAAGCTAATTTACTTTCCGAGTCAAGCCTATAGTTAGAACCGTTTTATATATCTTAAACATTTTATTTCTTTTAAATCTCAAAATGTTTACTTATTTTGAGAAAAACCCAATAGAGTGATGAATAGATGAGAGAAAAAATATTGGTTAACCAATGGAAAATGTAATAATCCAATTAAAATAAAACCTTTTAGTAAAAGCTCAATTGCTCAAAACGTAATCTGGAACTCTGATATAGCAAAACCCTTAAAAATGGCAAATTTCTACTATTCCTTTTGATACCTTAACTATTGGGAAGTTTGGTAAGGACAACAGGACTAGTGGCACTTTCTAACGCTGGATAACACTGCTTTGAGCAACAGTTTAGTAATGGTCAGCTTACTGTTGGAAGAAAGTGCAAAATAGCAAGTCCTTGATATTATCCCCTTACAGAAGCCCAAGTTAGTTTTCGGTAAAGATTAAGTGTCCAGTAAAACCAATTGTCCATCACAGTGAGCCCAAAACGTTAGTCAGTAGGACACAATGAAAGCCTGCACCCTTAACTGCCTTAAGGCGAGGGTGTGGTCTGTCTGCAGTCAAACATCTTGAAATTTATGAAAACAAAATATTAAATTTTTTATGCACATACACAAGATATAAACAAAGTTAATAATCCAAGACAACATGCATCTTTGATTTGGTTAGACTCGCTTTTCTCCAGAACAGACAGTTTCCAGTACACCAACACTCTCACTCCAGGACTGACACTCTGTAGGTATAGTCATGGATGCATGTTCACATCTATAGGGTAGAGGGCCTATGAATCTGTTTGATTTGGGGGTTGGTCATTTCCAGCGAGAGTACTACAAAAAGATGTCTGTGAGCTACATACCCATAAACACACCTTAATATGCAATCATAAATACACATGCACACATCCTAATATATACACACACACACACACACAAAGACTTTGATACACATGCACGCCAATGAACACACCTGAGCAGACATACACCTTACCATGTAGACTTATGTACATGCATGCACACACATGCAACAATGCACACAAGAACGCATTAACAAACACACAAGAACACACACACGCACACACATGCACACTATGACATCCCAGGAATGTAAGGAAGACCTGTCGGAAGACCTGCACAAATCAGTCTCTCTATGATCAACAATAATCATGTGTTCCCAGCCTCTGCTGTCGATGTTGCGGCCTCCACCGATGGTGTGGCAGGCTTCACTGCGACCACACCCAGATAGTCGCTGGTGTTGAATGTCTCGGGCTGAACGAAACCTGCTTGTTTGGACCGACGGTCTGGATCTTGACTTCGCTTCTGTAAAACAGTTAAAGATGTTTGCTATTAGAAATATGAGTCAGACATAACTTGTGTCACTGAGAGGTCACATGTGTATTATTTGTTTAGGAGATAAACATACTGTGTTTTCAATGTAGAGCTAGGTTACCTGTAGATTTAACCCCGCTAAATTGAATTTGGAACCGAACGCGCAGCGTGAGGTTTCAAATGTTAAATTTAGCGGGGTTAAATCCACAGGTAACCTAGCTCTACATTGAAAACACAGTATGTTTATCTCCATTCTACCATGACTAAATAAAATGCGAACTCTTTGGTGTTAGCAAATATACTGAGTGAAGCGTCATGGGTTGAGTTCAGTGTTTTGAGTGCGTTATCGATCTGAATTACGGAATCACCGAAAAAAAAATATGGTGCTGTGTATCCTCAAGCAGTTTATTTATACCGTAATACTTCAATCGAACATATGACAGGCATTGAAAGCATATAAGCACGGCAACTTGGTAAGCAAACATGAGGTGGGCATTCGTAAAGAAAACAAAGCAAGCTTTGCAAGGCTTTCGCTCTACATCGCACGTCACCATTATGACGTCATGCCGCTCATTGTGACGCAAAAGATATGACGTCACAGTCATATATAGAAAAGCGCCAAAATTCCAAGCTCTCTGTTGTCTCCAAAACGTAAATACATTCCCTTTGTTGATTTCTGTCGTGTTTTTCTGCACAAAATGTATTGCCACACATCCTTTGTATATTGTATTAACCGCATCTGTGCATTTTGTAACCTGTAATTGCAGATATAATTATTTAAATACGCCTACCGACAACGACTGAAAATAGTACCATTCTACAAATATTAGCTTCCGCGGTGAAGCGGCCGTCAAACCAGCTGTTTCAATCAGAGGGGGTTTATTGTGATTTAATAGCCTCTGATTGACCAATCAGAATCGAGTAAATTCCAAATTCATGGTAGAATTGTTGTTTAATGCTGTATTCAGCTATATAACATCAGTCTGTAAATTATCAAGTCTGGAATGGAAAATCCAGTTATTAACATCACAAGCATCGTTCTATGGAATGGCGATATGATAATATGCATCAACCAAGTAAGGAAGTTAACCATCCGAACCCATTAGTCGCCTCTTAAGAAAAGCATGGCTTGTTGAAGACCAATTCTAACTCGGATGGTGCCAGGGGACGGTACATGTGAGATAAAGTACCGTATTCGACATAATAAGCGCCCGCTCTAATAAGCGCCCACGGCGTTATTTGCTTATATAATGGTTAGTGAACAATCCCAGTTAGCACCCTTTCCGATTGATCAATGTACACAAGACTTATTTATTCGTGTATAATACGCACTTGTTTGTTATATGCACCCTTAATTATGGGCAATTTAATTCTCGAAAATATATCTATCGTGTATAATACACACAGATTCTTCTTTCATATCATTTCAGGCTGTCAGCATAAACCACAAAATTTACAATCCTTTTTAATCTCACCAAAATTATATTCTAATAAGAGCCCCCTATTTCTAATTTTGAGAGCGCCCTGGGCGCTTATTACGTCGAATACGGTACTTGTTTTTATGGTATAGGGCGGTTTTACACATTAGGTAGGGTAGGTTGAAATGAAACTGAACATGATAATAATGATAAGTGTCTCTAGTGCGACATATTGCCAAAAACAATAAACGTATAATATGTCTAGTGTCTGACATTGTTTCCATGGAAACAGAATATTTGAGAAATAACACTTTTACAACAATTCAAAATAGCTAAATGCACCCTTAAAGAACTACTAGAAACATCTGCATTTTAAAGACTGTGTGAAACACACCCTTAAAGATAGCATTCTTACAGCTGGTGATCACCCCTCAATACACAAGACCCATCTTAAGATGGATAAAAAAAAGACGAAAAAAAAAGAAGACCCATCTTAACCACCTAATCCCCATATAGAGGCCAAACAGTGATCCCTGGACTCCAAGTACCGCAGGAGGTCACCAACATCAAGTACAGCAGGAGGTCATCAAGTACAGCAGGAGGTCATCAGGTACAATATTGTGTCACTCACCGGACTGACGATGGACGATATTTTCTTCATGAAGCCACCGAGAGATCCGAAGTCGTCCTCTGCCTTGCTGACTGATTCCTCCATCTTGCCAACACTCTGCTTCACCACGCCCACAAACGCCTGACAGAGACAAGCAAGACATCAAGTGACACATCTTCCCGAGGCAACAGAGTTAACTGACTTTAAAAGTCCAGTTTCCACCCTTGCCGAACTAGGCTGGAATTCCTGGGCTCGATGTTAGCGCCACCAGTGGCTATTATGAGTTATGTCCCTTCTATGCCTCTCCTATGGACCAATCAGATTCCACCTATCGTATCACTTGTATTTGCTACAAACAAAATGGCGCCCAGTCAAGACGATCTAATCGATAATCAATCGTACCTGTTAAGGTATGGGAGTTACGATCACCTTAGCGCTAAGATCGCTTTGTACAACAGCACCATGGTTTGCAATCCTGCATCCTATATGCACAAAAATTGAAAACTGACTCAAAAGAAATACAGAGTGCATCCACTGGGATGCCAAAATTTTGTATGCTTGTTTAGGAATAAATGCTGCTATTTCATAATTTGGACCCACTGTAAATTTATTTCTGTATGTAATCATTTAAAAACTACAATATGCAGGCGAGAGCTTCCCTATCATCCAGTGAAAGCCTTGAATATTTGTTTAACTTTGGGAACTACTTTCGAGCATGTGCAATTGTACGTCACTTGTGGTCGTGTACTCAAAAATAATTCACATTTCTCTGGGATCCCCATTTTTTAACCTGGGACCCATAAAACTAAAGGTTTTGGCATCATCAGGACCCCCAAAATATATAACCCAGATAAATCATTCAGTAACTGTATACACAAGCGATGTCACTCTGTGGTCGTGACATGATCTGATATTACCATCATGGAAGAGCAAAGAAAACAATTGAGTGATTTATCATCTTTCTGCAGACATACTAGATTTATCTTACAGCCAGGTATACAGGAAGATATATCCTGAAATGAATTACAAGCAGGTACACAAGACTGTGCCTGTAACAGAGGGAGTATAGTCCATACCTCCAGTTTGTCAATCTTCTCAAATATGACCTCCATCTCAGTACACTTGCCGTGGATGTCCGGGACCGTCTTGTTGAGACACAGCGTCGTGTCACTCCGAATCTAAAACACACATTATGAACCTCCAGTGATGTCATGCTATTGTTCTCCAGTTGGGATAAATCTCATAATAGGATATGTTATAATATCCCTGGGATTTTATTAATAAACCTTTGTTTATATTGTAACATATTAATGTTTCTCGCTCAAAATTTATTTTGCATTTGAACATAATGTAATGAAGTGTGAAATCAAATGACAAATGTTTTCGTCATATGCCCGAGGAACGAACACGCAACCTGTGTAAAGGTATCCCTGAATGTGTATCACAAGGCTAAAGAGGTGCTGATAAAACACAAAGCTTTAAGAAAAAAATTTTAAGTATCAAAACATCAGCAGAAGACATTTTATGCATGTTTTATCCCACGGATGCGGGTTTTAAATAGTGCCACCAGTGGCTATTACAAGTTATGTCCCTTCTATGTCCCTCCTGTTGACCAATCAGATTCCACCTCTTATATCACTAGTAATTGCTCAAAACAAAATGGCAGCTCCCAGTCCAGATGATCTGATCGATAATAATCTATATTGTACTAAATGGGTCTTACTTGGCAAAGTGCAGCAAATTACTTGTGCACCTCGATAAAAAACATGAAAAGATTTGGAAAATATCTGGCGACACCCAGTTGACGGTACACATGCTTGTCAAATTCTGCAGTCGACCGAATTCTGCGAGTTGAAATCCATGTTGGTTACGAACCGGATGTCTAGTTAGTTATGCGATTTTGATTGGACTGTGAATAGACTCCTTAGTCCAGCCAAAATAAAACTCCGGAATTAAAGCCAAGTCGGCAAGAATGGAAACTGGATGCTTTAGTCTTTCTTTCTCCATGTAATTTATGACATTATAGGCCAATTCTCAAGCCTGAGATATATGATTTGGCCATGTTTATTTGACATGTTTATTTGTTTGTAATTAACTTCTGTCAAATTTTTAGAGAATTCTAGTATCGACTTGTCACACCGACCTCTTAATAGTCTCATGAGCAGCACATGTGTCCACGGGTGAAGAGTCAATTTCATCGTCATGACTACATGCATACACCCTCTCTATCTAGCTGTAGCAAAACCAGATATGTTTGCCCCAATTCTGTGCATCACCTACATGTCTGATATGTGTTTTGTGAGTTGGATCAACTTGTCCTGGATTACCTGTAGGCCTATGTTGAGTTACTCACCATGTCCACAAGTCCACAGAACTCATCCAGTTTTGTCAGCATGTCCTCAATACTTTCACTGAACTTGCCGTGCTGAAATATACACCCACCATGTTAAATCATTACCAGTACCGTATTCGACGTAATAAGCGCCCACAAGCGAACAATCCCCATTGCACCCATTCTGATTGATCAATGTACACAAGACTTATTTATTCGTGTATAATACGCACTCGTGTGTTATATGCACCATTAATTCTTGGCAATCAAATTCTAGAAAATTATATCTGTCGTATATAAAGATTTCAGGCTGTCAGCATAAACCACGAAATTTACGATCTTTCAACTCAATTTTTTTTCACCAAAATAATGTTCTAATAAGAGCTCCCTATTTTTAATTTGAGAGCGCCCTGGGCGCTTATTACGTCGAATACGGTTTCAGTATTCCAGTAAACAGCAGTGGTTCTTAGGTCTGATGATGTACTTGATAACACATAAGCAATATCATTAACAGTAATAGTTATCAGTTATCAATAACATGCAGACATTAAATCATTTAGTATAATTCCCAGTGCAATAATTCATGGTACAAGCACTCATGTCGCAGACAAACAACCGATTTGTCTGCGCTACATGTCAACCGGCAACAGAATGTGACCCTGCCCAAACAAATGGTTCCTCTCATTCATATCGACAGCAGAATGGTATCATTGACAGTAACCACGCCCCTCTATCAGAGCTCGGTCTATTGCGTACCTCGCGTGTGAGATCAAAGCTCATGTATTTGCTGTAGTCGCTGGCGAGATCCTCCATGAGCTGACTGTTGTCCATGATGACGGAGTCTGGTGTGTTTGATCGCTCATCGATCTCGGATTTCACAGATGCTTCTCTCTGGAGTTCCATGGTCGAGCACCTGACATAAACTTCCGGGAAAACTGACATTCAAAGGGACATCACTCTAATTGCCTTGAGTTCAAGCAGACCGCGGGGACTTGCTCCCTGCCATTGCTGAAACTGTGGTCGAATCCGGTTCTTTAGAAAAAAAATATACTGACAAAAAGAAAGCGGCAAATCGTCTTCATTAAGTGAGTGAGATGTTTTACAGTTGTCCTCGTGATAAGGGAGAAAACTACGAATGTTTCTTAAACGTCCGAAAATCCATAACACGGGGATATTTCCTGTAATTCTTTTTTCAAGTATATTTATTAATTATCATATTCTCTGATATTTATCCATACGAGTAGTGTACTTTATAAACCCCTAGAACCAACGGCAAACAGAAGAAATAAACATTCTCCTTGTCAAAAAACCAAAATGGATTAATAATTAATATATATACTATAAAAAAAATACTGGATAAATCCTCACTCACTTCATAAAGACGACTTTATCTTTAAAAAAGGACATCATCTGAGTATTTACAATGTCTGTATATAGCGCGAGTAATCGAGATAATCATGGCTGTCCGAAAACGTATGATGTCCGAAAACCTGTGATCCGGCGATATATAGATACAATGTGTTTTATGTGTTTGTGTATATCTTACCGCAATCACAATTTAAACGCGGTTGGAAAATTATTTTTACGAATATACAACCCCAGGTCCAGGATAAATAAATGTTGTTTACTACGAATCCGAATAACCGCTGTTTCTGATCAGAGTGTATGACTATGTTTTCTTTAGCAATATTCAACCAATATCAGAAATGTACTTGTCACATTGTAAATCCAAAGTACATTATTCGGGTGTACACAGTTGCGTCCCGAAGGCGTACTGGAAACCTGCCTAGGACAGTGAATTCATATCCAGATTTGACCTTATTTGTTAGGACTATACCCATGCTCGTGTATTTCAACAAAGTGAGTCAGTGAGTGAGTTGTGTTTAACGCTGCTTTTAACAGTATTCCAATTATATCACGGCGTGTCAGCTTAATGTGGGAGGAAAGCCCGAAGTGATGCAGGTCTCAGACGTTTACCACTTCGGTGAAACCCACGAGCACGGGTATGGTGCTGACAAACCTAAAAACATAATTGGCGTGAATCGAGATTCTGAACCCAAAATAATTGGTTTCTGGCACGCACAGGGGACGCAACTCTGCACAGCGAATCGCGGCGCCTTAGGCGACTGGGCCTCCCATGCCAACTTTTCAACAAACTGGTAAGCACCTTTGTGAGTCGCGATGACATTGCTGGAATATTTCTAAAAGCGGCGTAAAACCATACACACTCACTCTTTATTATGATAATATTACGTACTGTAATAAGTAGTTGTTCATCCATATATCGTATCCTTACTAAGTACTCAAACTCCTAAATGCCTCTCAAGGATGTTATGTCTGCGAGCCATTGTCACCACACACCCGGTAATCTATGTTATAATCCCAGCTGGTATATATATATATATATATATCCCGGTACATTCATGACATACCAGGCAAAGACAACCCGCAGCCCCTCGGGAGCTATCGCGTGACAGCCGCGTTGATACCATCACACCAGATAGCCGGTTGGGGAATATAAACGGGAGGAGATTAATTTAGTCTTTGTCAAGAAATTAGCGAAGTGGAATTAGCTCTGTGTATCTTTCCTTAAATGGTGATTAATATCTTCGGGGTTGAAAGAATCAGTGCGTAAGGTTACACCCGTCGACACCGCTCGTGTGATTACAGATGTCATTTGGGGACAGACTGAGTGGCCCGAGCTGGTTGGTAGCGTCTCGGTGGCTGAGCAATCCAATACCGGGAATTTGTAGGCCTGTTCCACAAAAGATATCAGCCCTAAGACGTAACTTCCATAGTGTAACACTGACTTTTGTCGCTTTAAGCTGCCTGCAAATGTAGTCATATTTAGAGCGGCGGGTAAATGAATGTTGTTTGAAACGACAGACAATAGTTTTGAGGTAGGTTTGGAAAAAAATCATCTGTCTAGTAGAGCCAGCTATCTTTTACATGAAGGAACTGGCTTTGCCAGCATCGATCTAGCTAAATGGGAGATCAACAAAATAAGTTATTTTCGGCCCACTAATGCAGATGGAGTTGTGTCAGGTGGACATGGTTTCTGTTCCAACCTTCGTGCCGATTTTGAACCATTTACGTGTCCTTGAATGTCATCAAAATAGTTAACGTCTATGGTGTGCGTCAATTTGGACTGTCCGGCAAGCACTGCATGAAATACTGTTCAACCAGGTGTTGCCAGTAAACCGTAATATACTGAGGAGCAAAAGAAAATATACCTCTCAGTTAATTTTATGATATGTTTGATTTTCAAATTGAAAATATCTCAAGTCAGCGATAATATATCCACAAGAATGAACTGTACTGGCGCTTAGTCAGCACTCAGAGAATACTTCTATATGATTTTATTTTGTAAATATAATTTGATTTAATTCACAACATGCCAAACATGGTAGGGTTCATGTGGTTGCAAATACATTTTTTACCCCAGTCTTCATTGAACCAATTTATTTTTACACAAAATTACTTAGCCACCGATTTTTTTACAAACTGTTGCAGGAATGAGTGTTGGTTAAATAGACACGATCAAATTTAACAACAGTTCTTTTAGTTTTTATTAACATAAAAAACAAACTCAGTATACGTTCTTTCGCCCCTCAGTATATACTACTCAAAAGAAGTTAACGAACATCTGAAAACTCATGTAGTTAATCTGTCATGCCATGACGAGATAATCGGGTATTCTTTAACTTTTTTTAGTAGTATATCCGAAACACGCACATCACCCCTGTGATCGTGTACGGCAAGTGATCTTTCCACAAAGGAAGTGAACGCTTACTCATCGTTTCGTGTAGCATTTTCCTATATTTCTCGAGTTCTAAGAATGTATGTCCATACCTTTCAATGCTCTAAAGCAAATATACTAGGTGAAATGGGGTTTAACGCAGCGTCTAAGATTATTGTACTTATATAGCGACGTGCATGCGCGTGTGTGTCTGCATGTGCTAGTCCGGATAGCAAAGATACTAAGTGCAAAAAACCGCTAAACGTGGGTTCCATCCTAAGTTAAAAAATGAAATTATTTTGTAGTGATGAAGATGACTGTCGCTTTTCCAATGTCAGCGTATTAAATGTTCCCTGAAACTAGTTGTAATACTATGTTATAGTTAAATTTAAACAGAATGGTACATTTGTGAAACATCGCTTGCTGTACACGACCACATGGATATGCATGGATAGCACAAGAAGTTGGGGATAAAAATGTTTTTATTTCCATGTTTAAACAGACTATTTGACAACTTGCAGCAAACCTGGAGTGTAAACGTGAACAGTTTATCTGACTCTTATTTCTATAAACATTTTAAATCGCTACTAAATGTTGAATATTACTTAAATTCACCACTTCCATCTCACTTAAAAAGGATTTTATCACGCTTCAGATGCAGTAACTTTCCAATAGCAGTAAATACTGGAAGATACCATGCCACACCATATGAAGAAAGACTCTGCCCTCTCTGTCTATCTACAAGTAAGTACTTTCTTGAACATGAATATCATGTATTATTAATTTGTGAATCTTACAGCTCCCTTCGTAATGCACTTTTAGATAAATATATTACCTCTAACCTTCAGCATAACTTTATCACTATTATTTCCTTAGATGCATATGATACCTTATATAAGATATCTATTTTTCTTACCAAAGCTCATCAACTTAGGGTAAATAGTAAATAATCCACTGCGAATAAGTAAAAATAAATGTTAAAAAAATAAAAATTAAATAATGTAAATTTTCCCAGTTTGTAAATATGTCATTTTGTGCAGGCTTTATGTATTCCTGCATATGTATGTATTTTGGGCCAGTGGCCTTTTATTGAATAAATTGTCTGTCTGTCTGTCTGTCTGTCTGTCTGTACACGACCACAGGGGGTGTACCTGAAGCATGATTGTAAATATATAAAACCAAATATATCGGTTCGTCAACATACACGCAACACGGCCCGTATCTCCCTCGTGTTGCTGTCGGCTCAGGTGGTGGTGACACGCACGGCAGATGTACAGATAGGTCTATGTGTAGTACGGTGTCATGCAGATAAAGACTAGCCTATACGTCTTGATCACTAACCATGTGTCATTTAATAAGACTGCAACACAAGGTAGAATTCAACCGCACGCATGTACTATTGGTGCGCTCTGGCGGATTGCGAATACGAGCAATAGACCTCCGCTAGGTTCTCGGGGGGTAATTTAACTTTATGAGCCCTGAAGGTCGAAGGTACGGTCTATACATCACGTTGGAAGATCAGACGGTATTGAAACAATCAGCATGTTGTCTAACCTTTGTGACGGAAACACCGCCACGCGAAGCAGGTGTATTCAGTCACATCAACGATTGGGGTCGACGGACCATTGTGAAGCATTCGCGACCAACTCGTGTTATTCCGGGACAAGCCGAATCTTCTTGTTGGTTACGGAAAGGGGCGAGTGGTGACGAATGCATTGTGATGGTTCCCGGAAGATGCTGACGGTAAAGTGCTAGGAACGTATAGTTGGTCCCGTGAGTCGTATGTTCGAATCCCGATGCTTCTGACATATTCGGTTAAATCTTTCAACCATAATTCAGTTCTTTCAAATGAAACGGGTAGGTCATATATAACTCATTTTTATTGGGAATCCGAGTTGTGTCTTTCAAGGTCTAAACTTCTAATTACATATGTGAAAGGTTCCGTGAACTATACAGTAAAAGGGGTTTCCACATCAACAGATGAGAAGTATATAAGATGTGAACCGTGAATATAAAGTAATGCAGCCAGAGCGAAACAAAATCGCCCAGTTGACAAGCTGTCCTCCATTAGGTGCATACCCATGCACCTGCTTTACGTACACTCAAACTGCACACAGAAGCCAGCTGTTCTAGTTTGTTTGTTGTTTTAACGCCACACTCAGCAATTTTCTAGCTACATGACCGCGGTAAATAATCGAGTCTGGACCAGACAATTTAGTGATTGACATTGGTTAAGTAAACACTCAAAATATAAATTTTCAAAACTAATATACATTTTTTATACACCGTAATCATCGTATCAAAATTGCGTGGGTTGATGCCCATGACGTCAATCCCTGGATTGTTTGGTCCAGATTCGATTATTTACAGACCCCTGTCACATAGCTGGAATATTGCGGCGTTAAACAACAAACAAAGAAACAATCAAAAACGAACAAAACACTTGTTTAAGCGGCGTAAACACTCTTACAAACAGCGAGATGCCACGAAACGGACATTGAGGGGTTAATGACTCTGGTGAACGGTTAACGGCTGTCATATATACTCTTCCACTTTTTTTATTGATTGCAACATTGATGCCAGTCTTCCTGATTCCATCACCGCTCTGAGAGCGTGGGAGGAACACAGCGTTGGCCATCTCGCATTGAATATCTTCAGAAAAATATCAAATATAATCATTTATACCTGCGTGGTTCCGTTTGCCTAAACGAGATACTTAACTGAGTCCCCGCGGCAATACAGCACGAGTTAATGGCGGGTATTGTTTCCGTTAGATCATGACGGTTATTGATATTTGAACTTTCTAAAAACCTTTAATGTAGAACATGGCCATTATAAATGCATTAGCGTTATCAAGTGTGTATAACAGACTTGACATTTGCTTGTTGAATCTTAGTACTCTCACGCCAGCATTACAGATCACTTAATGATGTGCTCTCACGCCTGCATTATAGATCACTAAACGAAGTGCTCTCACGCCTGCATTAGGGATCACTTAACGAAGTGCTCTCACGCCTGCATTATGGGTCACTTAACGAAGTGCTCACACGCCTGCATTATGGATCACTAAACGAAGTGCTCTCACGCCTGCATTATAGGTCACTTAACGAAGTGCTCTCACGCCTGCATTATGGGTCACTTAACGAAGTGCTCTCACGCCTGCATTATGGGTCACTTAACGAAGTGCTCTCACGCTTGCATTATGGGTCACTTAACGAAGTGCTCTCACGCCTACATTATAGATCACTTAACGAAGTGCTCTCAACATTGCATTTTAGGTCACTTAACGAAGTGCTCTCACGCCTGCATTATGGGTCACTTAACGAAGTGCTCACACGCCTGCATTATGGATCACTAAACGAAGTGCTCTCACGCCTGCATTATAGGTCACTTAACGAAGTGCTCTCACGCCTGCATTATGGGTCACTTAACGAAGTGCTCTCACGCCTGCATTATGGGTCACTTAACGAAGTGCTCTCACGCCTGCATTATGGGTCACTTAACGAAGTGCTCTCACGCCTGCATTATGGGTCACTTAACGAAGTGCTCTCACGCCTGCATTATGGATCACTAAACGAAGTGCTCTCACGCCTGCATTATGGGTCACTTAACGAAGTGCTCTCACGCCTCCATTATGGATCACTTAACGAAGTGCTCTCACGCCTGCATTATGGGTCACTTAACGAAGTGCTCTCACGCCTGCATTATGGGTCACTTAACGAAGTGCTCTCACGCCTGCATTATGGGTCACTTAACGAAGTGCTCTCACGCCTGCATTATGGGTCACTTAACGAAGTGCTCTCACGCCTGCATTATGGATCACTAAACGAAGTGCTCTCACGCCTGCATTATGGGTCACTTAACGAAGTGCTCTCACGCCTCCATTATGGATCACTTAACGAAGTGCTCTCACGCCTGCATTATGGGTCACTGAACGAAGTGCTCTCACGCCTGCATTGTGGATCACTTAACGAAGTGCTCTCACGCCTGTATTATGGGTCACTTAACGAAGTGCTCTCGCCTGCATTATGGGTCACTTAACGAAGTCCTTTCACGCCTGCATTATGGGTCACTTAACGAAGTGCTCTCACGCCTGCATTATGGGTCACTTAACGAAGTGCTCTCTCGCCTGCATTATGGGTCACTTAACGAAGTGCTCTCACGCCTGCATTATGGGTCACTTAACGAAGTGCTCTCGCCTGCATTATGGATCACTTAACGAAGTGCTCTCACCATTGCATTTTAGGTCATTTAACGAAGTGCTCTCACGCCTGCATTATGGGTCACTTAACGAAGTGCTCTCACGCCTGCATTATGGATCACTTAACGAAGTGCTCTCACGCCTGCATTATGGATCACTTAACGAAGTGCTCTCACGCCTACATTATGGATCACTTAACGAAGTGCTCTCACGCCTGCATTATGGATCACTAAACGAAGTGCTCTCACGCCTGCAATTATGGATCACTTAACGAAGTGCTCTCACGCCTGCATTATGGGTCACTTAACGAAGTGCTCTCACGCCTGCATTATGGATCACTTAACGAAGTGCTCTCACGCCTGCATTGTGGTCACTTAACGAAGTGCTCTCACGCCTGCATTATGGGTCACTATACGAAGTGCTCTCGCCTGCATTATGGGTCACTTAACGAAGTGCTCTCACGCCTGCATTATGGATCACTAAACGAAGTGCTCTCACGCCTGCATTATGGATCACTAAACGAAGTGCTCTCCCGCCTGCATTATGGGTCACTATACGAAGTGCTCTCGCCTGCATTATGGGTCACTTAACGAAGTGCTCTCACGCCTGCATTATGGGTCACTTAACGAAGTGCTCTCACGCCTGCATTATGGATCACTTAACGAAGTGCTCTCACGCCTGCATTATGGATCACTTAACGATGTGCTATCGCCTGTATTATGGGTCACTTAACGAAGTGCTCTCGCCTGCATTATGGATCACTAAACGAAGTGCTCTCACGCCTGCATTATGGATCACTTAACGATGTGCTCTCGCCTGTATTATGGGTCACTTAACGAAGGCAACCATTTATGAGCAACGCTGTTGTGAATTCATATATACTACTCAAACGAAATTAACAAACACCCGATTGTTTCATAAGACTATCGTTATTGTCATGTCATGTCAGATCAGCTGTTGTCACATAAGGAAATCGGGTGTTAGTAAACTTTTTTCAAATAGTACATGTTTTCCGAGTTCATGATGACAATCCTCGTTGACTCTGATATGCAAATCTCGTTTGCTGTCATAAATAATGATTACCTTCTGCTACGTATTGTCTCTATTTTAGAATATCAGGAAAAGCTGTTTTGATTTTTATAAAAATGGTTTGTTTAAATGTCTGAACCAGTTTGTAAAAGAGAAATTCAATCCGATATAAGTAGTGAGTGTCAGTGATAGAGTTGGGTTTAACGCCGCTTTTAACAGTATTCCAGTTATATCACGGCGTGTCAGCTTGATGTGGGAGGAAAGCCCGAAGTGTTGCAGGTCTCAGACGTTTACCATTTCGGTGAAACCCATGACCACGGGTATGGTGCTGACAAACTAAGAAACATAATCGGGGCGAACAGGGATTGGAACCCACAATCATAGGTTTCTTGCGTGCCCAAGGGACGCAACTCCGCACAGCGAATTGCGGCGCCTTCGACGACTGGGGCATCCAAATAACAGTGTGTTTTTTTCACAATGGTCGGCTCTCTCTTTATACGTTCAACAACAGTGTTCTTCCCCCATGCAGACTTGCCATCCCCACTTACCACCTTCAGCAGCTTGAGTTAGTGAGCGAAAGTTTAGTTAAAAACCGCATAGAAAAGTACAGTTCCTAAAACACTTATATTTCTGTCTTCCTGTGATTAAAGTATGACATGTAAGAAGAAAACATGTTATATTAATTCTAATATTTATTTCGACCATCACCCTGCGCGTTGATGCAATAATGAAAAATATCTTTGCAGTAAACTTTTAAGTGTTTGTTAAAAAAACACTAAAACTAAACAGAATCCTCTCCAGAATATCAAATAGTCGGCGCCAAACCGCCTGGGTATTCCGGGGACGAAGGGGTTCCCGGTACCCCTCGTTCATCTTTGGAGCAGGTGGTCATAATGTATGCGCTGGCTGATTGTGTAAAATTTAACCCATACAGAGGAATCAGATAGTCCACCGTCCTACAGCTGTAATGACACGAGTGTCGTATCAGTGGGTGGAGGGACAGCATGCAGGGCCAAGTGTCTGTATGTACCAAATATACCCAACACAACTTGCATTTGATCTTCAGAACGGACGTGACCGCCTCCGTGGTCTAGTGTTAGATCGTCCGCCCGGAGAGCGGAAGGTCCGGGGTTTGATCCCCGGCCGCGTCATACCAAAAGATGTTAAAAGATGGTACTTGTTGTTACCCTGTATGGCGCTCGGCATTAAGGGGCTAAAACAAGGACTGGTCGGCTCGGAGTATACTGTCAGTATACTGTGTCTGAGTGGGGTATACATGTTAAACTGCGGCTAGGTATCTCAGTGAGCTAGCACTATAAATCGGCATCAGTCAAGCAGCCACACACACACACACACACGTGCATGCACGTCGCTATATAAGTGCAATAATCTTGGACGCGACGTTAAACCCAATTTCAACTCATCTCAGAACGGACGTCATACAGGGGGTCAGTCTTCATCATCGCTGTACACAGAGGTAAAGGGTTCACTTCTGATTTCAGAATACATAGAAAATAGATCAGATTACATTCTTGATATAACCTCATTATTCAAAAGATAGAAAAACACTATGAACACAAATATTTTATGTACATGAAATATGAAAATAGGTACAGCATGGTTTTAATATCACCAGAGGAAAGTCGAATGACCACTACCACTTCCGGTGTCCACTGAGAAAGTAGGCATGGTCAAATCCTCTCGAGACTGTCGATTGCCCCGTCCACATCGGGAGGAGGTGGAGTGTCCACAGTCATCTGAAATGGGGGAGGACATTTCTGAAGGCTTCAGTATCAAAATTCATATTGGGTAATGTTTATTTGTTTGTTGTTTAACGCCGCACTCAGCAATTTTCTAGCTATATGACGGCGGGCTGTAAATAATCGAGTCTTGAACTGACAATCCAGTGATTTATATCATGAGCATCGATCCACGACACTGTCATGAAATTGAGAATGAACTTCATGTTATATACAATTGTCCTCTTAATGTAAGTCGGCGAGAAATGTATATCCCAAAGAGAGTTAATCATAATTATTTTTGTTTAGAAAGACTCTGTCAACTATCCAACAACGATACAATGATAAATTGTGCAAAATTTCTAATGTACGTGTCCTCAACACAAAAAAGTATCAATTAGGTAACTCTTAGATAAATATAATGTAAATGTATTTATACAAATAAATCTGTCTGTCTGTCTGTCTGCATCGATCCACGCAATTGGGATACGTTGATATACATCAAGCACAGTCGCCTTTTACAGCAAGTATGGGTTGCTGAAGACCCATTCTCTACTCGAAACTTCACGGGTCTATATGTTCACTGAATGTTATCAAATTCGTAATTTTCAAAACAGGTTAGTCTTCCTATAAACCTTTAAACAACTATCAGTCTATTTCATGAAACAGGTTATGGGCATGAGTGTTTTTAATTATACACAACTTATCTTCGTGTATGTACTATGCACAAAATGTAAGGGTAATTATGCTTTGAAGTGAAACTACGAAAAATACACCAATGTCTGGCAATGACAGTAAGTGCTTTATGTGGCAGGAACATTTCCTAAGAACAAAATTGTGTCAGTCATGAAGCACGTGACCTCGGACAGCACGTGCAAGGGGTGGTATGCCATATTTATCACTGTGACCCAGACTCGGTTTAAGCAGACGCGTATTGTCTTTATGGAACCAAACGCTCAAAGACACTTTATTAAACACATTTAATCATTAAGGAAGCAGCAGCATTGATCATGTGATGTTTGCATCGTGCTGAACGTTTATGTGCCCCAGGCATGTCGCAAGTGGTAAGACGTTGGTATATTGTTGCATGTTTAACAATCTGTCATCATCAGATTCTTGGGCCGATACCAACAAACATAACTTCGATGATCGACGCCAATCTGGACGCAACAACTCCATCCAAGGACAGCAAAGTCAGGAAGCTGGCATCAAGAAATCGGTTGCAAACTGCCACTCAGACAAGGGATCGGTTGCAACAGGCAACTGGTGTAAGAAAACATTTCCAAACGGTGCGAAATCGTCTACACAACATTTACGTGCACGAGGTCCACGTGTCCTCATCCCACAACTTTCTGCACGTCATTTGAATCAGACGCGTCAGTCGTGTTGGGGCTGTGTCATGTTTTCTGACGAATCGGGGGTCACTCTCGACTACCATGATGGTAGAAGTCGAGTTTGGAGACGTCATAATGAGCATTTCGTGGACGTTAACGTCGTACACATGACCGCCTTGGGGGTGGGTCCAAAATGGTATGGGGTGGTATCACAATGACTGGCCGAAACGCGCTCCATATTGCCTATGGCATGGCGGAGTCACAGGTCAATACTATCGGGTCAACATCAATGCACCACTTGATATTAGTGACGGCTGCAAATTTCGAATTTGACCCTCGACCTCCTTAACGACCAAGTACGACACCATCTCACCACACCAACCATCAGAACCCATTAGACCTGATCGCCTACTCCTCAGCAGCTATGAACATATCATTTCATTTATCAGTACAATATGGGCGGTCGGGTAGCCTAGTGGTTAAAGCGTTCGATCGTCACGCCGAAGACCTGGGTTCGATTCCCGACATGGGTACAATGTGTGAAGCCCATTTCTGGTGTCCCCCGCCGTGATATTGCTGGAATATTGCTGAAAGCGGCGTAAAACCATACTCACTCACTCACTATCAGTACAATATAGACCATAAGACATGAGGGCGGTTGGGTAGCCTAATGTTTAAAGCGTTCTCTCGTCAAGCCGAAGACCCGGGTTCGAATCCCAATATGAGTACAATGTGTGAAGCCCATTTCTGGTGTCACCTTCCATATTGCTGGAATATTGCCAAAAGCGGCGTAAAGCCATACTCACTATCTTATAAGACATGTCTTGATAATTCCCTCTATCTCCTACATCTAATGCATGCTATCTATTTTTATTTAGTTTTTTTTGTGGGCAGTTTAGGAAATTTCTTCCGTTATCACATTTATATTATTTTCATCCTGCCTGACATCAAAATCTATGCCTGATGTACCTAAGGCCACTGACCTTCAAGTTCCGAACAAAGTCTTAGGTCTCACAAACAGTATGACATACGCTACTCAGGAGAACCTCACCGGCTTCGCACCCCTCTCCCTGGCCGTCTTCTTTTTCTTCTCCTTCCCTGACAACACCACCTTGTGCAGTTCGCTGAATTCCTTGTCCACGTTTGCCGTTTTCGTCTTGTTATGAAACTTCAGCTGAAAAGTGACATTTTTATATTATCACAAGATGACCTGCTAAACACCGAATACATGGTCACAGTGGGTCGCTTCAAAGAACTCTTGAAATGCCATGGTTTCTTCCCAAAACACTGTCGCCCATGGGACCTATCGATCAATGCTAGTGAGACAATTCGAGTATCAATCCATCCAGTATCAAGCCCGGACTTTCGAGAATCCTCAACCATCGTGGATCCCACCCCATGCGGTCCCAACTCACCGAGATTCACAACCTCATAGAACCCGACCATCGAGGACTTCACCCATCGAGAGAACCAGACCATCGAGGACTTCACCCATCGAAAGAACCCGACCATCGAGGACTTCACCCATCAAGAAAGCCAGACCATCGAGGACTTCACCCATCGAGAGAGCCAAGCCATCGAGGACCTCACTCATCGAGAGAACCAGACCATCGAGGAACTCACTCATCGAGAGAACCAGACCATCGGGGACCTCACTCATCGAGAGAAACAGACCATCGACGACCTTGCCCATCGAGAGAGTCAAGCCATCGAGGACCACACCCATCGAGAGAACCAGACCATCGAGAAACTCACTCATAGCGAGAGAACCAGACCATCGAGGACCTCACCTATCGAGAGAACCAGACCATCGAGAAACTCACTCATCGAGAGAACCAGACCATCGAGGACTTCACCCATCGAGAGAACCAGGCCATTGTGGACCTCACCCAGCGAGAGAACCAGACCATCGAGGAATTCACTCATCGAGAGAACCAGACCATAGAGGACCTCAACCATCGAGAGAACCACACCATCGAGGACTTTACCCATCGAGAGAACCAGACCATAGAGGACCTCACCCATCGAGAGAACCACACCATCGAGGACCTCACCCATCGAGAGAACCAGACCATCGAGGACCTCATCCATCGAGAGAACCAGACCATCGAGAACCTCACCCATCGATAGAACCAGACCATCGGGGAACTCACTCATCAAGAGAACCAGACCATCGGGGACCTCGCCCATCGAGAGAACCAGACCATCGGGGAACTCACTCATCAAGAGAACCAGACCATCGGGGACCTCGCCCATCGAGAGAACCAGACCATCGAGGAACTCACTCATCGAGAGAACCAGACCATCGAGAACATCACCTATCGAGAGAACCAGACCATCGAGGACTTCATCCATCGAGAGAACCAGACTATCGAGGACATCACCCATTGAGAGAACCAGCCCATCGAGGACCTCACTCATCGAGAGAACCGAGAGAGAACCAACCATCGTGAATCCAAATCAATCCACTCAAAACCTCAACCATCGAATACCCGGGAGGTCACCAACATCGTGACTCCCAACCAAAGCATCCATGTTGCAACATAAATGAACGTTCCCTCACTCAATAACCCATCAACACCCACCCATTCTACTCAAACACTGTACCTGGCGATCTATGGAGTTTGTCAAGAGCTCACCTTTTTTAAATTGGTCGACACTGTTTTTGTCTTTGATTTCTTGACCCCGGCCATTTTGTGTGAAATTGACTCCTTCCGTACTCCATGACTAATCTTGTTTTTCTTCCCCATGTTGAACAATCGTTACCCGGCAGCAGTTCCCTGATAGACGGAAACAAGGTGAAGGCGATTATTCTTCCAGAAAAACATATCATGGTTAGTCATATGCGTCTTATATGCATATTCCGAAGGAAAATATGACCTATGTGGGCACTATCGGTGATATTATTTCCATTAATTCTCATTGAGAAGTATGTTTGCTTCTTGGTGATTGGCTTGTTCGTTGCAATCGTGCCATTGTTTTCATTGTTTAGGAAGCATCCAATAGCAACGTGACGTCATATGAACAAATTGTTTATGACGTCACAAACTACATTTATCATTTAACTTAAGCATTTATCCATGACATAAGCTTATGACATAAAAACATGTATGTCATACCCCAATGACATAAGTATGCAAATTAGATATGCAAATTAGATAACCGGAAGAGCGAGCGGTTTTATTTGAAACTATATATTATAAGTGAAGTTACACCAGAGATATAATCAGATTACACAGAATCGTTGTTGTTACCGTTATTAAAGTTTCAATTATTCTGCAAAAGTCTGTTCAAGTATTTTGTTTAAAATAATCCGAGGAACTTTTTTTCTCAGCGAATTGTTTATTTTGGTTTACATGGCTATGGAAAACATGTATCACTACGCACGATCTATACGTAAGATTTCGACAAGTTGCTGATGTTAATGTCCGACAGACAGACAGACAGACAGTTTATTTGATGTTAATGTTTAATGCAATTATTCCTTAATTTGGAAGCAAAAATGTGAAAATGATAAATAGAATTCATCACTCGTGTTTTTTAATATGGGAAATATCAACCTCGTCCCGTTAATCGGTATTTGCCTCGCCAAAGGCTCGGCAAATACCGATTAACTAAGACTCGGTTGATATTTCCCATATTAAAAAACACTCATGATGAATCCTCTATGTATATAATGTGACGTAGTTCAAACAATAGGGCAACTGAGCTAATGTCTCCACTGGGATCAGGAAATTCACACATTTCTACATATTTCTCGAAAAAAAATATTACTGGTCACATAGAGAATAACATTCTCGCAAATGGGAACAACGGGTTATCTATCACTCGTGAATTATTGTAGAAAGTTTATCGCCAAGACTCTGGACTTACAAAGTTAATTCCCGCTGGACAAATTATCCCTAATTCCTCGTATCTTGGAGGTTATTCTCTAACGCTTTCCCCAGGCTCCGCTAGCAGTATGATATCAAAGTGATGCAGGTCCTCGACGATTACCACCTTGGTGAAACCCACGAGCACTGGTATGATGCTGACAAACCTAGAAACATAATCGCGGCGAACCAGCGTACCCACAGAAGACGTAAGTCACAGGAGATGGACTTCTCCTAAGAGTCTTTGTGACATGAAGAGACTCTTATTCGATTTAGGTTTCTGTTGTGACGAACTGGTTAATAAATACATTATATAGGAAGTTGTGGCACCATTTAAAATAGTGAGTGAATATGGTTTTACGCCGCTTATAGCAATATTCCAGCAATTTCACAGGCATGGGCGTCACACATTGTACTCATGTGGTAATGGAAACCGGGGCTTTGGCGTGACGAGAGAAGGCTTTAACCACCAGGCTTTGAGTGAGTGAGTGGATGAGTTGGGTTTAACACCGCTTTTAACAGTATTCCAGTTATATCACGGCGTGTCTGCTTAATGTGGGAGGAAAGCCCGAAGTGATGCAGGTCTCAGACGTTTACCACTTCGGTGAAACCCACGAGCACGGGTATGGTGCTGTCAAACCTAGAAACATAGTCGGGGCGAACCGGGATTCATAGATTTCTGGCATGCCCAAGGGACGCAACTCTGAACAGCGAATCGCGGCGCCTTAGACGACTGGGCCGCCCGTGTCCCCTTGAGAAATGAAATCTTACACTTGTTTACTGAGTTGAGATGCGTGGTCAAAGACGCAACTGTGCTCAAAATAGATTTTAATGACAGAGAGGTGTCTGGCATGTGACTAAATAAATGTTATCGTTACGTGGGTCCGATGCTGATCGTGTCTCGATGAAAACACGTTGTCAGTATATGTGGGAAGGAAATGAGAAAGTTGCATGGTTAAAGTCTATTTTGCTTTTTCTACAAACAGAACAAACAACCCATGCCTACGAGAAATTGGAGTACATGACTACAGCATTAGACTCAATCAAAGCTATGCCATCGTGTGATTGTGATCCCCAACACAAAACATCACTGACTAACAGATAATATGAAGTTCGGCGTAATGGTTCGTTTGTTTGTTGTTTTACGCCGCACTCAGCAATATTCCAGCTATATGACAGCGGTCTGTAAAATAATCGAGTCTGGACCAGACAATCCAGTGATTGATATCATGAGCATCGATCCACGCAATTGGGATCGATGACATGCATCAACCAAGTCAGCGAGCCTGACCACCCGATCCCGTGAGTCGCCTTTTACGACAAGCATAGTCACCTTTTACGGCAAGCATGGGTTGCTGAAGACCTATTCTACCCCGGAATCTTCACGGGTCTTTGCCGTAATGATAAACTTGATATTAATACACTGCAGGAATAGCTCCACTGTTGCATCAAAGATGCAATCATGTGAAATCTACATGGGATTATAAATATTAATGATTTAAATCCGAGGTATGCTGTTTTCTGAACCTTAGAATAGATTTATTTACGCCCTACACCAATCCACAATGCTAAGATGATGTTTGAAAAGTGCGACCAGTTTACGAACCAAAAGCGCAGAAAAGGTGTAGCTAAAACATCTCGGTCAGTTTAGTAATCAAAGCTGCTCTCGTATAAAGGATAAAGCTTTAATCATAGCATTACAATGACACACACGCACGTTCACGCGCAAGCACACAGGCTCGCACATACACACACACACACGCACACGCACACACACACACACACACACACACACACACACACAAATTGAGACATAGCATTTCTGTATCACATGTACTTTGACCCTTCCCCCCAGTCTCTATTGCTCTAGGAGAATTTCCCAATGGAGGCATAAAGTGGAAAATTACTCCGGGAATACTGTTCCTATGATATCACCTATACCTTATATTACTCATGAACTGTCAGAGCTAGGACAATACGTGTTCAGCGTGCCGCGAGAGGCCTATTGACAAGCAATCACGATGTCCCGGTACACTACCAACACACCATGAAACATCGCCAGGGGTGGGGGCAGCAGTGGGATCTTGGGGAAAGGTTCTGGAGACACGGTCGTATTATCACAGCAGGGCCATCTGTGAAGAGGACCGTGAGAAGGACAGCTGTCACTTCGATATCACTTGATACATCACTGGATTCATCACCGAATTCTTTGACCGACAATATCGTTAATAACTTGGCATTCGAGTCAAACAAGAGGGAGTGGGTTTGTTTTAACGTCGCTTTGAACAGTATTCCAGTTATATCACAGGATTTTGGAGGAAACGTGATGTGACGCAGGTCACAGACGTTTACCACTTTGGTGAAACCCTCGAGCACGGGTATGGCACTGCCAGACATTGAAACATGTTCAGAACGAACCGGGATTCGGGCCCACGATCACAAGTTTCTGGCGTGCCGAAGGGACAATACTCTGCACAGCGAATTGCAAACATTATTCCAGTTATATCACGGCGTGTCAGCTTAATGTGGGAGGAAAGCTCGAAGTGATGCAGGTCTAAGACGTTTACCACTTCGGTGAAACCCACGAGAACGGGTACGGTGCTGACAAACCTAGAAACATAATTGGGGCGAACCGGGATTCGAACCCACAATCATAGGTTTCTAGCTTGCCCAAGGGACGCAACTCTGCCCAGCGAATCGCGGCGCATTAGACGACTTGGCCACCCGTGCCCCCCGCCCACATTCGAAAATGAGTCAAGCCAATAAGACACTCAGCAGTTGTAAGCATTTAACCATTTCGAATAACAGGCAATTTATGCCAGCATACTACGAACCCGCTGTCAATAGAGACCTATGGCACATTGTGTACGTGAGTGTGGATTTACGCTGCCTGGGGTAAGATTCAAATAGCAAGGTGATGACTTCAGTGAACTGGCTTCACAAAGTATCAGTGGGGAACAGGACCCTGGCCTCCAGTGTGGCCTGTGAATTGTCACCATTCAGCCAAATCAACCCAACTGCCCTGTGCACAGTGATAGGAACACTCTGTTCCTGGTTCTTTCCCCGTCAGCCCTTCCCATCTGGAGATTGTTGGGGATGTCGACAAATACATACAAAGAGGAACATTACTCCGTTTCTATGACAATTTAAGCCATACACAAGATAATCCTGCATTACGCAGGGTTAGAAACTAACAGTTTTTGTCCACTAGTCCTTATAATGATAACATATAGCAAAACCCTTAAAATGGGCCAATTTCTACTAGTCATTAGGATACCTTTACTATTGGGCAGTTTGGTAAGGACTACAGGACTAGTGCCAGTTTCTAACGCTGATTACGTACAGAACAGTCCAGGTAACAGAGTGGCACTGTCATAGATGGATAATGAAATGTAATCAGACTCTCAAAGGATTCGACAACCTCCGTGGTCTAGTGGATAGAGAGCGGAAGGCTGGTGATTCGATCTCCTATCCGCGTCATACCAAAAAAAAGGTTAAAAGAACGTACGTTACCCGGTGTTCGGCAATAAGGGGATAAATCAAGGTCGGCTAAAATGAACATTACATCAAATCTGATGAAAAACACATTTGTCTGGGCGATTTTAAAACCATGACATATTTGCTCACACAATCCGGATATTATCTTCTGTGACGACGTAACTTTATCATTGTACCTGTAGAGGGGGGTAGGCAGGAGTCTGTAAAGCCGATGCCTGGCACTCAACCAGAACACCCCCACCCCCCACCCCCACGCCGTAAATTTGCTTGAACACTGGAATAATGCAAACTACGCTGTAATAAATTTCTATGTCGTAAAGTGAAAGACAAATGTCCACAGGTGCATCTTTTGCATTCCCACGCCGTCGTTTCATTATTTACGTCGTTATCTTGAAGTTTCATTCGAAAATATAACAAATGTACGTCACTTTTAGATAACACTTCCCGTTGTAAGCATGAGGTGTCATTCAGCGCTACTTGGTCGTGTGTTGTGTCAAGTGCTAGACGCGTGTTGTACTCTCACGTCAACAGCAATCACATCTAATATGGAATATATTTTCCCGAGAAGTATGAAGCCCACGTTCAACCTCCTACCTGTACACGGGAAATAGAATACACCCACTCGGCAGGTAAACGCCAGAGAATTACACCACCACTGCGCGAGTGATCTGATGAGTTGTTTATTTGTCTGTTGTTTAACGCATCACTCAGCACTATTCCAGCTATATGACGGCGGTTTGAAAATGATCGAGTTTGGACCAGACAACCCAGTGATTGACATCATGATCCACGCAATTGGGATACGACGACATGCATGAACCAAGTCGACGAGCCTGACCACTCGATCCCGCTAGTCGATTCTTACCGTAAGCACGGGTTGCTGAAGACCTATTCTCCACCCAGATCGCCGCACTCAGCAAAGATCCAGCGATATGACAGCGACGTATGTGTGATGGGGTCGGAATCAAACAAACCAGTGATCGATACCATGAACAACGAACCACGTCGTCGGGGGCACGATGACACGTAATCAACCGGGTTACCGAGCATGACCACCCGATCTATACTAATCAAAATAAGTTAAGGATCACCCAATTCTTTCATATTACTAAAGTTAATCTGGCATGGTATGACAGTTTAACTACACTGTTATATTTGTTTGAAGTCGGTCCAAATAAAACACCGGTATGACGGCGGTCTGTATATAACAGAGCCTGGTCCATACAAACCAGTGATTGATATTGTGAGCACCGATCCAAGCCGTCGAGGTACGATGTCACGCAATCAACTAAGACACAAAGCCTGACAACCCGATCTATAGATTGCTGTGGACCTTCTCTAACCCGGAAAGTCCACGGTGACTGACCGCTGTCGTCCGTTACTTACCACTGGTCAGTTGTGTCTGAAGAACTTGATTCCCAACCAGTTGAAGAAGATGCAGACGACGGCGACGATGATTGTGCTCGGTATCAGCAAGATGTAGTAGAGGACGTCCCCGTCCATAAACGCCTGAAACAACATCCATCTTAATGACCAAGAGTGAGTTTTGTTTGTTTGTTTATTTGTTTGATTCGCGTTTAACGCAGCGCTCAGCAATATCCCAGCCAAATGACGGTCTGTAAATAATCGAGTCAGGACCAGACAATCAAGTGACTGACATCATGAGCATCGATCGACGCAATTAGGTCACGATGACATGCGTTATCCCGTCAGCCGCTTCTTACGACAGGCATGGGTTGCTGAAGACCTATTCTTCTCTGGATATTCACGGGTGAACAAGAGTGAGTGAGTGAGTTGGGTTTATCACAGCTTTGACAGGTATATCAGTTATATCATGGTGTATCAGGGCTAAGCGTGGAAGAAAAGTCCAAATGGTGCAGGTCTTTGACCTTTGCCACTTTAGTGAAACCGGCGTGCACTAGCTTGGTGCTGTAAGACCGACGATCATTAATGGGGGAATATTCTGGGAATCGAACCCCGAACAGTGCAATAGGCACGCCAGGGGTTCAAAATCGTGTAACAAAATACATGGATTTCAACGTGCAAATTTCGGTCGATCGCAGGATTTGCAAAGCATGTGTACCGCCCATTGGGTGTCGACAGATGTCTTGCAAATCTTTTCATGCTTTTTATCAAGGCTCTAAAGACCTGTTTTATAACATATTGATTATCGATCAGATCGTTTTGACTGGGCGCCGCCATTTTGTTTGAAGCAAATGCAGTGATATGCGTGATGGAATCTGATTGGTCAATAGGAAGGACATAGAAGGGATATAACTCGTAATAGCCACTCGCGTCGCTACGATCGAGGCTAAAAATTCCAGCCTAGTTCAAGGGTCGGAGCTGGACCTTCGTAGTCAGTTACCGCCCTTGCCTCGGGAAGATGAGCATTGCCGGCCTCCAATACAGACTCAAGGGGGCCCATGGGCGATATTTATAAAGGAAACGTAACTTCAAACAAATTTAATTATGAATTGGTTACCAGGTAGGCTATTTTTAGACTAACGCTTAGTCTCTAAAAATATATAAACAAACAACATTTAAATTGAAAAGGGGCCCTGGCGAGATGGTAACCTTCGGAAAATCTAGACTTGCTTTATTTCAGGTTACAGCATTACAGTGAGGGCTTGGTGGAAAAGAAAATGAACTGGGTACCAGATGGGCTATATGGTACACAACTCACACAACACAAATATGAACTGGGTACCAGATGGGCTATATACAACTCACACAACACAAATATGAACTGGGTACCAGATGGGCTATATGGTACACAGCTCACACAACACAAATATGAACTGGGTACCAGATGGGCCATGTAAACATTGCAACATGCAGCTATCGGGAGTGTTTCTCTCATACCTGACTTACACACAACTCGGCAAACCCAGTCCCGAAACCAGGCCACATTTACCGCAGGTCTAGATCTAACTTGTTTTGCCTCTAAGACAGCAGATTTCCACGTTGACGACATGCTGTTAGAATAAACGATGAGCGTGTCACCGGGGTTACAACCAATAACACCGGGGAGCAATTACCATGCGTAAACCTTGTGCAGTTGTTTGCAAGCCAAAAACAGGTGAAAAAACGACAGACGCTGCTAATCTATCTTTAAAGTATCCTTTTCCACGCCAACACCAACAGCTCCCTGTCCCAAAACAGAAGAAGGGGCTTATTATCCCAACACAAAAGCAAACCACCCTTTAAACCAACAGCACACGTTCAACAGGTAAACAGCCGCACAGCCGTCCCCAATACATTGGAAGATTAGCACCGATTATCTCCCCTGACACGGAGGCAGCCATATCAGTCCCGAGCCACTGTGCGAGATCATGTTACCACAACCCGAGGTGTCCGTTCATCCCTAGGTGGCTGATTACAGGTAGCAGGTGGGGGAGGGAGGGGCCGCAGTTCCCCGTCTGGCGGCGAATACGTAGCGTTCTTGCTAAAGACACCAAAGAGGCTGGCGTGACTTGAACAAACAGATGTGAACTTTAGGGTCGAGTTTAGACCCTCAGTGAGAGAGTTGCACACGTGACTAAACATGGCTGCCGGTGTGTTTGAGAGGGGTCAGCAAGTCAGGGTCATTCAGTTGTCACACCAGGCACATGTACAGAGTTGTACAGGACTGAGCAGCGAGGCCATGGTGTAGGATCTAAAGTGACGCCCGGTTTCTGGGATTCTGGTTCACATTGGTCCCTAGCAACTTATGCTGGTCGACTTATTGGGACCCGTGAAGATTCCGGGGTAGAATAGGTCTTCAGCAACCGATGCTTGCCGTAAAAGGCGACTTTGCTTGTCGTAAGAGGCGACTAACGGGATCGGGTGGTCAGGCTCGCTGACTTGGTTGATGCATATCATCGATCCCAATTGCGTGGATCGATGCTCATGATGTCAGTCACTGGATTGTCTGGTCCAGACTCGATTATTTACAGACCGCCGTCATATAGCTGGAATATTGCTGAGTGCGGCGTAAAACAACAAACCAACCAACCAACGACTTATTGGATCGGGTGGTCAGACTCGGTGACTTGGTTGTTGCATGTCATCGTACCCAGACAACGTGGGTCGTTGCTCATGATATCAATCACTGGACTGTTGGTCCAGACTCGATTATTTACAGGTAAACAAATCTGAAGTAGGTTTGAGTATGAGAGCAACATGCAAAATACGGCCTACACTGCCCTGCGAACCAGCATAAACGTGTCCTTTCAGGACACGGGACCGAAAGCCACCTTCGGTCATATAAATCATCCCTTTAACATTAGAAGTGAGTACTTCCAGTACAGTTCAATTCATATCTTGTGTAGTTGAAAACCGCAACACTACAAACGCAATTCTACAACTGTCAGTCGAGCCATTCTTTCCTTCTTTACAAAGTGACACGTATTTGCAATTCCATTTCAGATCGACCTACTACCAAAATGTATTCAATCAACGTTCATGAAACGCACCGTGTGCTGGCCATTGATGGTTTTGAATCTCACAAGGTTGACCGATTTACAATACTGTGTTCGTGTACCCGAACGAACGCTATTTTCTGTATGAGCGGAATCATCTTGGGTAGCTGACATAATGTTCAGCTATAAATGCAGTATGTCGGTAAAATGAAATTAACTTTACGCTCAATAGGCGGCGATTTGAATTTTTTCTGTTTTATTTCTCTTAGATGAATAGATAAAGGTGATAAAAGCGTACAGAGCATATATTTGAACCACTTATACATTTGCTTCCACACAGTGCTTGTCGTTTAATCGACTCCCGTCCTTTTGGTGAAATTACCTATGTTTGAGGGTCCTTTTTATCAAGAACACCATAAATAATTATTGTCACAAATAGTCAACGAATAATGTGTCCCTACTGTCACATGCTTGTCTTCCCGCGGGTATTCCGGGGAAGAATAGATCCCTAGTACTCCACGCTTATCTCAACAAGGGATTTCCGGGGTAGAATAGATCCCAGTACCACACGCTTATCTCAACAAGGGAATTCCGGGGTAGAATAGATTCCAAGTACCCCACGCTTATCTCAACAAGGGATTTCCGGGGCAGAATAGATCCCCAGTACCCCACGCTTATCTCAACAAGGGAATCCCGGGGCAGAATAGATCCCCAGTACTCTATACTTAACTCAACAAGGGAATTCCGGGGCAGAATAGATCCCTAGTACCCCACACTTACCTCAACAAGGGAATTCCGGGGAAGAATAGATCCCAAGTACCCCACACTTACCTCAACATGAGAAATCCGGGGCAGAATAGATCCCCAGTACCCCACGCTTACCTCAACAAGGGAATTCCGGGGCAGAATAGATCCCTAGTACCCCACACTTACCTCAACAAGGGAATTCCGGGGCAGAATAGATCCCTAGTACCCCACACTTACCTCAACAAGGGAGTTCCGGGGCAGAATAGATCCCCAGTACCCCACACTTACCTCAACATGAGAATTCCGGGGCAGAATAGATTCCCAGTACCCCACACTTACCTCAACATGAGAATTCCGGGGCAGAATAGATCCCTAGTACCCCACACTTACCTCAACATGAGAATTCCGGGGCAGAATAGATCCCCAGTACCCCACACTTACCTCAACATGAGAATTCCGGGGCAGAATAGATCCCTAGTACCCCACACTTACCTCAACATGAGAATTCCGGGGCAGAATAGATCCCCAGTACCCCACACTTACCTCAACATGAGAATTCCGGGGCAGAATAGATTCCCAGTACCCCACACTTACCTCAACATGAGAATTCCGGGGCAGAATAGATCCCTAGTACCCCACACTTACCTCAACACGAGAATTCCGGGGCAGAATAGATCCCTAGTACCCCACACTTACCTCAACAATGGAATTCCGGGGCAGAATAGATCCCTAGTACCCCACACTTACCTCAACAATGGAATTCCGGGGCAGAATAGATCCCTAGTACCCCACACTTACCTCAACAAGGGAATTCCGGGGCAGAATAGATCCGAAGTACCCCACACTTACCTCAACAATGGAATTCCGGGGCAGAATAGATCCCTAGTACCCCACGCTTACCTCAACATGAGAATTCCGGGGCAGAATAGATCTCTAGTACCCCACACTTACCTCAACATGAGAATTCCGGGGCAGAATAGATCCCCAGTACCCCACACTTACCTCAACATGAGAATTCCGGGGCAGAATTGATCCCTAGTACCCCACACTTACCTCAACATGAGAATTCCGGGGCAGAATAGATCCCCAGTACCCCACACTTACCTCAACATGAGAATTCCGGGGCAGAATAGATTCCCAGTACCCCACACTTACCTCAACATGAGAATTCCGGGGCAGAATAGATCCCTAGTACCCCACACTTACCTCAACATGAGAATTCCGGGGCAGAATAGATCCCTAGTACCCCACACTTACCTCAACAATGGAATTCCGGGGCAGAATAGATCCCAAGTACCCCACACTTACCTCAACAAGGGAATTCCGGGGCAGAATAGATCCCAAGTACCCCACACTTACCTCAACATGAGAATTCCGGGGCAGAATAGATCCCAAGTACCCCACACTTACCTCAACATGAGAATTCCGGGGCAGAATAGATCCCCAGTACCCCACACTTACCTCAACATGAGAATTCCGGGGCAGAATAGATCCCTAGTACCCCACACTTACCTCAACAATGGAATTCCGGGGCAGAATAGATCCCTAGTACCCCACACTTACCTCAACATGAGAATTCCGGGGCAGAATAGATCCCTGGTACCCCACACTTTCCTCAACATGAGAATTCCGGGGCAGAATAGATCCCTAGTACCCCACGCTTACCTCAACAAGGGAGTTCCGGGGAATAATAGATCCCCAGTACCCAACACTTACCTCAACATGAGAATTCCGGGGCAGAATAGATCCCCAGTACCCCACACTTACCTCAACATGAGAATTCCGGGGCAGAATAGATCCCTAGTACCCCACACTTACCTCAACAAGGGAATTCCGGGGCAGAATAGATCCCTAGTACCCCACACTTACCTCAACATGAGAATTCCGGGGCAGAATAGATCCCTGGTACCCCACACTTTCCTCAACATGAGAATTCCGGGGCAGAATAGATCCCTAGTACTCCACGCTTAACTCAACAAGGGAATTCCGAGGAAGAATAGATCCCCTGCAGTACCCCACACTTACCTCAACAAGAGAATTCTGGGGAAGAATAGATTCCCAGTACCCCACGCTTAACTCAACATTGGAATTCCGGGGCAGACTTGATCCCCAGTACCCCACACTTTCCTCAACATGAGAATTCCGGGGCAGAATAGACCCCCAGTACCCCACGCTTAACTCAACAAGGGAATTTCGGGGCAGAATAGATCCCTAGACCCCACGCTTAACTCAACAAGGGAATTCCGGGGCAGAATAGATCCCCAGTAGCAGGGGACTACTTTTTACCCCCACGCATCGATACAATGTCTGCTTAACAATAAGTTACTGATTAACGCTCCGATAAAGATTATGTTGGTGTTTCCCGATGTGCGGCTGCGTCAGTAAACAACCAGGACTACAAAATAGATTGGCACTATATTCATGATGGGGCAGTTTACTCAAACACTGTATTCATACGCGCATTCAAAAGTCACTCCTTTGAGCGAAAATACGCCTAAAACATCGTTTATTCTCTAAACGACATGATATATTATTACCTTCATGTTATTAAAATATTTGACACGTACGATACGGAAACGCTAATAATCTCAATGTATTATCAATAAGATATAATGGGATTGATATCAGCTTCAAAACTCTCATTCCACCCCTCAGCGCTGAGATTACTGTAACCAAGATAGACTAAGTTCCAAAGATTCTCGTGCAGATCCGGGTTAGAATAGGTCTTTCACCAACCCATGCTTGTCGTAAGAGGCGACTAACGGGATCGGGTGGTCAGGCTCGCTAGCTTGGTTGATACATATCGTATCCCAATTGCGTGTTCACGATGTCAATCACTATATAGTCTGGTCCAGACTCGATTATTTACAGACCGCTGGAATATTGCAGCGTGCGGCGTTTAACAAACAAACAACCACAGCACAAACATCGCTCTGGTGACGAACACCACTTTGTATGAACACAAATGCAGGACAAGGTGAGTGTATGGTTGTCGAATCAACTCCGAGTACCACCACCAGCCTGTGTTCGCCTTGCATCATCCAGAAAGATGCACTCTTTTCTCTGGGGTGTCTAGTTCGTGACCAGAGGAAATACAGCTCACTTACAGTGCAGACAAACATATCGTTTTGCTCAGGTCAGAAAGTTATCCATGCTGAAGGAGTTCGAGTGTTGTTTGTGAACGCCCTGTTAAAGATGATAACACGGGGCACGAAGGCTCGTCTCACGCTCAGGGATACGTAACAGGGTCAGCGCCAGGGGAGGTAACCCATAGGGTCTGGGAATGCGGGGTCTGTGACCCCTTTGTTCTCGACGCTCGCTTTTTGAACTGAGTGTTCGGCAGTCCAACTCTACGCAGGTTGTTTGTGCACAGTGACTCGATCCTTTTTATGCGTGACGAGCGAACACGATAACCACTGGACCACCCGGCGACCCCCACAGTGAATGAGTCTTTACTCTACTTTTACCAAGCTTTCAGCAACGTCTAATAATATATCCCATGGTCTAGGTCACCACCATTTGATATGTGGAGTTACGTCCCTTATCTGCCAGGATCCGATGATCTTAAGTTTATAGACTCGCCCAAAATAGGATCATCGACCTGTCATCAACATACCCGTGCTCGTGGGTTTCACCACAGTGGTAAGTTATCGTCTGTTGTGTCGATTTGGATTTTCTACCATATTTGCATCCCCGCTGTGATGTTACTAAGATACGAAGTCAATGACAAATTCCTATAAGCACCTAACCGGCTTCTTTCAACTAACACCACTTATCCCTATCCCTTTTAGGTATTGGAAAACTGGGAGTTATGCATAACACAGGAGGGATGGCACCGACAAAACACTCGGGTTTTTTCCATTGTGCAAGTTAAGGGCAGTTGAAAATGAAATTAATTTCATTCTTGTTTGCCCTATTCACGAACCCATATACAAGTCCGTGCCCTATATACAGTAGAACACGGATATAACGAACTACAAGGGACCAGAGAAATCAGTTCGTTGTATCCGTTTGTTCGCTATATCCGGGTTCGTTATATCCGTGTTCTACTGTATCATGTTTATGAAGACGTTCGCTCAAAATATTTCCCATATTTAGACTTTACTACTGGCAATAATCGTAAAGATATACAAGTAAGAATGTCAAAATCTTCGGATGTAAACTGTCTTAAGAACTTAGTCAATTATGTTAAAGATGCTATCTGTCTTCGTTCTTCTGACCTGTAAATATTATTTCATGCAGCACTTGATGTGAAACTAAATTGTATATATATGTACGTGGGCCTGAGGCCTTATTACCGAATAGACTGATTGATTGAAGACAGGAGTGAGTGAGTGAGTAAGTTGGGTTCAACGCCGCTTTGAACAGTATTCCAGTTATATCGCGGCGTGTCAGCTTAATGTGGGAGGAAAGCCCGAAGTGATGCAGGTCTCAGACGTTTAGCACTTCGGTGAAACCCACGAGCACGGGCATGGTGCTGACAAACCTAGAAACATAATTGGGGCGAACCGGGACTAGAACCCACTCTGTACGGAATTGTGGCGCCTTAGACCACTGAGCCACCCACTGCTTCCTCAACCTGGAGCCATCAGTAATAACATCTGCATATTGTTACAAACCTAAATGTCAGAGACTCAATCTTGAAAAATGATCAAGGTGAGGTGGGGTGAGGTGAGGTGAAATGGGGTTTAACGTCGCGTTCAAGATTATTGCACTTATTTAGCGATGTGCATGTACGTGTGTGTGTTTGTGTGGCTGCTTGTACTTGTCCGGACTGATGCCGATTTATAGTGCTAGCTCACTGAGACACCATGCCGCAGTTTAACATGAATACCCCACGCAGACACAATATACTGACTCCGAGCCGACCAGTCCTTGTTTTAGCCCCTTAATGCCGAGCGCCAGCCAGGGTAACAACAAGTACCATCTTTTAACGTCTTTTGGTATGACGCGGTCGGGGATCGAACCCCGGACCTTCCGCTCTCCGGGCGGACGCTCTACCACTAGACCACGGAGGCGGTCTTGAAAAATGATCAAGAGTTGATGATTAAAGATCCAAAGCGAGAAAACAAAAATGTAAACAATCCTCAAAAGAGTCACACCACTTTAATAGACAACGCCATGCAATCAGGCAGACGGCAGGCATCAATCACCGTGCGGGTGATGGAGTCTTTCAGTGGCACAGTAGGACGAGTTACAATATTTCGTGTCCGAGTTTTATTCCCAGTTAGTGTTGGTTCATCATGGTAATGTCAACGCCTGCTACAAAACACCCCACACTGGGGAAGCATTCCTGTCCAACCATCCGTGAAGCGGCAACGCCATCATGTTGTGTATCAGGTAAACATATCTCTCCCATCAACATGCGCCGATTAACATCTTGTCCTGTCGCGGTAATCTTTCAGCACCTGTCACATCCTTAATTGTCATAAGCACCGCCAACATTTAAACTTCGGGTGTGGGGTTTAACTATTTCATTGTGTTCTGTCTAAGATATGGATCTAGACGTGATGTGGCTGGTGGTTAGCCCTCTAGTTCATGTATTTGTACATTTCGCTAGATTATCTCTGGTCCAGTTATTTACAGGCTTCCGTGATGTCGCTGGAATAATGTTTACTGCGTCGCGAAACAAACTGCGCTCACTCTCATTGGGCCTGGCGAATATGCTACTCTTAACCAACAGGCAGGCTTGGAGTGAGTGAGTGAGTGAGTGAGTGAGTTGGGTTTAACGTCGCTTTTTACGGTATTCCAGTTATATTACGGCGTGTCAACTTAATGTGGGAGGAAAGCCCGAAGTGATGCAGGTCTCAGAAGTTTACCACTTCGGTGAAACCCACGAGCACGGGTATGGTGCTGACAAACCTAGAAACATAATCGGGGCGAACCGGGATTCGAACCCACAATCATAGGTTTCTGGCGTGCCCAAGGGACGCAACTCCGCACAGCGAATCGCGGCGCCTTAGACGACTGGGCCACCCGGGCCCCCGGGCTTGGACAGAAGAAATCATGTAACGACCATTTATTTTCACCTCTCGAAACGAGGAGACGAAAGCCGAAAGTCGTTTTAAGCCATGCCCTGAAAATGGGAAAACTAAGAATGTTATCTGCGGGCTAAACGAGGCCAGCGAATTGTGGCGCCTAAGATCACTTTGCCACCATTGATACCCATCATGACCAATAGGTGTTGTAGGTATATTGCTTCAAGATGCGGAAAACCAGCACAGACTCAACAGCACTGATGTGTGCATTCATCGGAGAGGCAGTGGGGTAGACTAACAGTTAAAGCCTTCGCTCGTCATGCAGAAGGCCCAGGTTCGATTCCCCACTTGGGTACAATACCTAAAGCCTATTTTCTCATGTCTGCCGCCGTAATATTGCGCAAAAACGGCGTAAATTCATACTCACTCACAAATCGCAAGTGCCATCCGCACACAAATAGACTCCTGTCTCGTCCCTATATTCATGTTCTTAAAGTTTTGTTTGTTTGTTGTTTAACCCCGCACTCAGCAATATTCCAGCTATATGACGGCGGTCTGTAAATAATCGAGTCTAGGCCTGACAATCCTGTGATTGACATCATGAGCATCGATCCAGGCAATTGGGATACAATGACATGCATCAACCAAGTCAGCGAGCCTGACCACCCGGTCCCATTAGTCGCCTCTTACGACAAGCATAGTCGCCTGTAATGGCAAGCCTGGGTTGCCGAAGACCAATTCTACACCGGACCGCTGGAACGTTGACTTTGTCATCGTATCCCAATTGCGTGGATTGATGCTCATGATGTCAATCACTGGTCCAGACTCGATTATTTACAGACCGCCGTCTCATAGCTGGAATATTGCTGAGTGCGGCGTTAAACAACATACAAACAGAAAGAATACCGAATACCCTGGAAGTTTAGCATACATCTATCCCGGCACAAAGGTACAAACCCATCACAATGAATGAGATCTTCTTTAGTCATTTCTACGGTGTCACGCCCTAGCAGATCAGGCACCAACAAAATTCTGGTTTTATTGACGTTCCTTGGTACACCGTCGTTCGATTCCAATATTCTCTACCCCAACCCCCGCTGTGAGGCAGGGTAGCGTCTCTGCCCCGTCCCCATACTGATGAACGAGCTACCCAGGTAATTCAAATTGAGGAGAGCTCAATGCCGCGACCGCTGCGACAACAACACACTACCATCGACTGGTGAACAAATGTCCTGCCAGATAGACACGGGGATCTTCACTGGCGGTGACACGCTCTGGGGACTGCGGACAAGGGCTTCATTTTGATCTCGATCTATGGGAACAAGACAGCATATAGGCATACGGCTCTATGGTATTCAGTTATTATCTGCTGCATGAAAAGAAAGAAGAGTGAGTCTTAACCATCAACTGTGAAACATCCCCCGTGCCGCGAGGGCACAGCTCAGTGCACTGCGATGTCAGCGTTGCGAGCGTCACGTGACCTGCCGTTCACAAACTTGCACAATGGCGAGGCATTTAGCGGTTGCGTTTTGGGCTGTCTGCCAAATGGCATGCGCTGCTGTGCGATAAGGCAACACTGGGTTGTGACTTTCGGCTCACTCTCAGATGAAATATTTTGATGTTTTTAACAGTGTTGTGGATAAAACGTATAAATAGCATCTGTTTCGACTCTTCCATGCGAAGTGCAATATATCGGTGCAGAATGAATGAGTGAAGTGTAGCGTTGCCCTTGGCAGTATTTCAAGAAGAGTTGTTTTACACCGCACTCAGCAACAGTTCAGCTGTATCACGGTATATTCAGCCGGTATTCAATAATTCCTGGTCAGGCGATACAGTGGTTTGTAGCACGAGCGACAACCCATGCTGTCTGGGTACGGCCCCAGCTAGAGATACCACAAACACCCCACACAGACACTGTGGTCATCCGATACCCCATACAGTTACTGTGGTCATCCGATACCCCATACAGTTACTGTGGTCATCCGATACCCCATACAGTTACTGTGGTCATCCGATACCCCATACAGTTACTGTGGTCATCCGATACCCCATACAGTTACTGTGGTCATCCGATACCCCACACAGACAATGTGACAACCCAATACCCCATCAGACACTGTGACCACCCGATACCCATTATTGAAACCGTAGCCACCCGATACCATACACAGTTACTTTGGTCATCCGAAACCCCATCAGGCACTGTGACCACCCGATACCCCACACAGTTACTGTGACCACCCGATACCCCACACAGTTACTGTGACCACCCGATACCCCACACAGTTACTGTGTTCATCCGATACCCCACACAGTTACTGTGTTCATCCGATACCCCACACAGTTACTGTGACCACCCGATACCCCACACAGTTACTGTGACCACCCGATACCCCACACAGTTACTGTGACCACCCGATACCCCACACAGTTACTGTGACCACCCGATACCCCACACAGTTACTGTGTTCATCCGATACCCCACACAGTTACTGTGACCACCCGATACCCCACACAGTTACTGTGACCACCCGATACCCCACACAGTTACTGTGTTCATCCGATACCCCACACAGTTACTGTGACCACCCGATACCCCACACAGTTACTGTGGTCATCCGATACCCCACACAGACACTGTGACCACCCGATACCCATTATTGAAACCGTAGCCACCCGATACCATACACAGTTACTGTGACCACCCGATACCCCACACAGTTACTGTGACCACCCGATACCCATTATTGAAACCGTAGCCACCCGATACCATACACAGTTACTGTGACCACCCGATACCCCACACAGTTACTGTGGTCATCCGATACCCCATACAGTTACTGTGGTCATCCGATACCCCACACAGTTACTGTGACCACCCGATACCCCACACAGTTACTGTGACCACCCGATACCCCACACAGTTACTGTGTTCATCCGATACCCCACACAGTTACTGTGACCACCCGATACCCCACACAGTTACTGTGGTCATCCGATACCCCACACAGACACTGTGACCACCCGATACCCATTATTGAAACCGTAGCCACCCGATACCATACACAGTTACTGTGACCACCCGATACCCCACACAGTTACTGTGGTCATCCGATACCCCATCAGACACTGTAGCCACCCGATACCCCACACAGTTACTGTGACCACCCGCTACCCCATCAGACACTGTAGCCACCCGATACCCCACACAGTTACTGTGACCACCCGCTACCCCATCAGACACTGTAGCCACCTGATACCCCACACAGTTACTGTGACCACCCGCTACCCCATCAGACACTGTAGCCACCCGATACCCCATCAGACACTATAGCCACCTGATACCCCACACAGTTACTGTGACCACCCGCTACCCCATCAGACACTGTAGCCACCCGATACCCCACACAGTTACTGTGACCACCCGCTACCCCATCAGACACTGTAGCCACCTGATACCCCACACAGTTACTGTGACCACCCGCTACCCCATCAGACACTGTAGCCACCCGATACCCCATCAGACACTATAGCCACCTGATACCCCACACAGTTACTGTGACCACCCGCTACCCCATCAGACACTGTAGCCACCCGATACCATACACAGTTACTGTGGTCATCCGATACCCCCACAGACACGGTGACCACCCGATACCCCACACAGACTTCACAGAGAGTTTTCTATCATATTGTATAGAATACGGATATACAGGATTCTTTAAAACCCGTTGGCGTTCGTCACTATCGAAGTTTACTACTGTACATGTCAATAACATGTTCTATCAAAGTAGTGTCGGACTGTGAGCTACTACTGCGCCCACGACCACATTTCCTTCTGTCTAAGAAAACAACAAATATATAATAGCCATAAGATACCACGACGTCACAAGAAAGGATTCTTGTTTATAGTGTCAAATGTGGGTGGTCAGAAAACATCCCCGCGCGAAAACAGGCCTGAAATAACTACACATATATTAAATTCTACATCTAAACGAAATATGAAGCTTGGGAAATATCAAAACACCCACCGCCCCCAAATTTCGCGTTCTAGTCAGCCAGGTACACGTAGCGTATCGCTTAAACGCAGCTCGGGAGCAGGCCGTCTACCGTGGGCTAGTTCACCTGTGTCGGCCCGCTCACTTCACTCGACAGTAGCAATGAGGACAGACCGAGCGTCGTACAGGTGAAGAGCGGATTACACACACACATACACATGCTGGGATATACCATGACGAACCCATGGCACTGCCTCGCCTGGGTAGGAATACTAGCAACGATTTCTCTTACAGGTGAGTTTATATATTGCAGGTGAAAATCTCAAGTTGGTTACGTGAACGTTTACCTGTGTTCAGTAATGGACCCCCGCTGACAGACTGTTATCCTCGTATTTCTATCTCGTCCACCTTGCAGTTTAACTCAAAACAATCATAATTGTTCACAATTCAAATTTTATTATTATTTATAAATATTTTATACAATCACCCATGCTCGGTTAAAAGATACGAACAACAGAAATCCTTTATAAAAAAATAATAATGGCAATAGCTCATTTTCTCTCCATAACTCACGATAAAAATGCAGTACACCATAATGATTTGTATTGGCTAGGCGTCAATACTAACAAATGAATCGTGGCTAAAAAACATTTCAATTAAAACGAACCTTAACTGCCCAATAAATAATTTACAAACAAATGAAACATAAACCACTTTTATTTCTACACTGTCTGTCATATTTAACATGTATTTCAGAATATAACGGCATATTTAAAATTTACAATGTTTCGTATTTATTGTCACGGTATTGACAATCGGCCAACAACACAGTGGGTCGCATGCTGGTTGACAGACCCTCAGATACACATGGCGTTCATTCGGTCCCCTTATCAACACAACAGCTGCAGATTGACGCGTCTCCACGTGCAGGGTGACAGGGAAATAGACACATCTGGGTACATATAGCCAATTAGCTGATGGTGGAGGTGATAAAGGTGCCTTCAAGGAAATCCTTATTTTAAAAAAAAGCATGATTATGACAAGCATTAGGTTGTCGGCTGTATGTGATATGCGTGATCATAGATGGATGATTTCACACTCTGAACATAGTTACTTCCGCGAACAACGCAACGTGTTGGTCAGATGCTTACATGTTTTAACGATGAAATATAACAGAGAATTATACTAACCCAAGTTAAGTGGATATTACAATAATTATTACACATACCGTATACGACGTAATAAGCGCCCAGGGCGCTCTCAAAATTAGAAATAGGGGGCTTTTATTAGAATATTATTTTGGTGGAAAAAAAACAGAATTGAAAGATAATTTTCGTGGTTTATGCTGATGGTCTGAACTGTTTATATACGACAGATATATTTTTCCAGAATTTAATTGTCCATAATTAAGGGTGCATATGACACAAGTGCGTATTGTTCACTTGCCAATATATTATCAAATATCGCCGTGGGCGCTTACTAGAGCGGGGCGCTTATTACGTCGAATACGGTAATATACGGCGAAATCTTTGCACCATAGTAATCAGTCCCTAGACGAAGGCAACAAGACATGAGAATGGATACATCAGTAAATTTCGTTATTAATTACATGTGGGTTAAGGCACTTCGACTTATCCAGTGTATCGACTCATCAGATTCCGTGTAATACGCATCTAAATAACAAAGTACTTTGTGAGGACTATGAATCAAAATTGTTTTAAATTTTGAAATTAAAGTTTGATACCATGTATATTAAATTTGCAACTATCAAAATAAATTGCCCCTCTTCTTTGGTGATCTACCCAGTTTTCAAATTCGAGTTGAGGTTTTGAGCTATTTGCAACTTTCTTGACTCATACACACTAATAGGCCATAAGTAGGAATATTCCTATAATTATATGTAAAACATGTGATGCCCATTTCTAGAGTCCCCGCCGTGAAATGCTGGAATATTGCTAAAAGCGGCGTAAAACCATACTCACTCGCTATAATGATATGGCGAGTCTGGCACTTGTATTGAAGAGATTTGTTCTGGGAAATTTTTGAACAAATTAGTTCAGATTCTACACGCAAAAAGTGTTCACTGATCCTGTTTTTGTTTTTGTTTTAAAAAGGCTATTATCGGACAGAAATTGTATGTCTTGAAACGGTAACTTGATATCATTCGTCTCCAACGCAATCCCCAAATATCATGTTAAAGTTGATTATTCCTCCGCACACTAACCCAGTCTCCGGCTTCACCGTGTGACAGCGCCATAGTTGAAATACAGAGAACTATGTCTGACAAATGGGAACCACTGGGACTGCAGTCGGTGATGTATGTGTTGTGACATACGGCGCTGCAGGCCCTCGTTGTTGCCGACCCCCACTGTCATGCTGACTCTAAGTAATGGATCATAATGAATGGCCACATTCAACTGATATACAACAAGAATTATCCTGCCCTTGGTGACGGATTTAGACGATTGGGTGCTGTTGTGTTATTGGAAGATATTAATAAACCATTCAACCCCCACCCCCATTCTGTACACTCACTCCGCATTAACCGTGTGTACTTACACACATATAAAAATATGTACGATAGGGTAGCACAGTAGATTGTGTATCGCTTTGTCTCATCGGAGACGGTTTTATTCCTAATATGGGCATCATATTGAAGCCTTTCCCTTGCATCACGTGCAGGTTCAGCAAGCAGTGAAAAGCAGACGGGGGCTTATTCTATTATTCAACTCTAGTAGTCATGTAAAGTTAAACGTCGGTTTCATGTGCATATAAATCAAACACTGGCGCTCACAAGGCACAGAGCGTCTTAATGTATCTCCAATCTGTCACAATGAAAAGTCGTTCTGGTTGCTCTTCCGTCAACGTGACAACGGCTTGACAGTCGAGCATGTTCATAGCTCGTGCACACGGTAGGGGGCGGGACGAAATGGGCTGACAGACAACCTGCCACCTTAAACTCACATCAACTGGAACACTATTTGTATTTCTAATAACCACATTGTCAAAAAGTGTCGCGAGCCCTGTCAATGTACCGATACATATGTTAGATATGTTCATTGTGGGAATAACACGAGTAACGTTCAGACAGTATCGGCGGCCATGTCGTTATTGTGATGCTCATCATGTCAGCGACCCTGGTTCGATTCCCCATATGGATAAACGATATTATTGTAAAGCTCATTATTTATGACTGTCTTAGTATTATATTTGTGAAATAATGGAAAACGAATTATCTTTGGAAGCTTATACAAAGAGCTTTGTTCCTGGCCAATTTGCCGTTCTAGCGAGTTTGATTCAAATCGTGCAAAACCCACACCGCTTTTCTGCTGAGCCACACTCTCTGACTTCAATCAATCGAGCAAAACTGACTAACCCGTGAACATCCGGGTTAGAATAGATCTTATAGCAACCGATGCTTATCGTTACAGGCGACTATGCTTGTCGTAAGTGGCACCGAACGGGATCGGGTTGTCAGGCTCGGTGAATTGTTGATGCATGTCATCGTATCCCAATGCTCATGATGTCGATCACTGGATTGTCTGGTCCAGAATCGATTATTTACAAACCGCCGTCATGTAGCTGGAATATTGCTGAGTGCGGCGTTAAACAACAAACAAAAAACCAAAACAATCATTCCATACGCTCTATACCATATATGATATAGCGTCTTGGCCTGGATTTGAAATTGGCTAAACTTCGTACCGGTATCTTATCTTGCCAGCCGGTATTGGCACAACAAAAAATATGCTTATAATAACTTGTAGAACTATAGACACCTATGATGTAAGTACAAAAAACATTGATGACAACTAATATTGCAAATTAACATAGCCTGTTCACTCAAAACTTAAGCGAGCTACCGGCGGCGCCAAATGTACCACCAGTCCATTTAAACTGTTTATCACAAACTGCAAACGTTGTATACAAACATCAATATTTGCACATACTCTCCCCACCTCCTCAAACCCTCTTGACCGGCGTTAACCCATGTCGAGTGTGGCTTGATTAAACCTCATTAGACCGACCTGGGTAGTGCCGGGTGGGCGGAGGGTCACCGCTTATCTGTACCCTGTCAGACAAGACACCTTCTTTGTTCTCAACAAACACACATGGCTTTGTGGGTACTTTGTGTTGTCATTGATGTTGAGAGACACTTGACGTTGGCATCAGTGCACCCCTCCCCTTCCGGTCACTGTAACACCAGTGTCCGTCTCAGGCTACCTGTGTCCGTCAGCCCATAAAAAATCCCAGGTTATTATATTAGATTTATAGTACTAGCACACTGTGATACCATGTCGCAATTTAACAGGGTACCCCACTCACTGTTTACTGACTCCGAGCCGACAGGTCCTTGTTTTATTCCCTTAATGCCAAGCGCCAGGCATGGTAACAACAAGTTTGTTTTTTGTTTATTTGTTGTTTAACGTCGCATTCAGCAATATCCCAGCTACATGACGGCGGTCTTTAAATAATGGAGTCTGGACCAGACAATCCAGTGATTGATATCATGAGCATCGATCCACGCAATTGGGATCGATGACATGCATCAACCAAGTCAGCGAGCCTGACCTCCCGATCCCGTTAGTCGCCTCTTACGACAAGCATGGGGTGCTGAAGACCTATTCTACCTTGGATCTTCATGGGTCCGACAAGTATCATCTTTTAACGTCTTTTGGTATGAGGCGACCGGGGATCGAACCACTAAGACCACGGAGGCGGTCAGGCCACCTAAGAGTTTTTACAGAAGAAAATGGACGACAGGCTTGCGTCTGCGTATTTAATTCTCACAAGTTACCCACTGTACTTACTATTACAAAGTAGACACAATTTACTTTTTTAATTACTGTAAAGGCGACTTTTTGGTATAGATCCTTATACCGTTGTCAAACAAGAGACGGTATAAGGATCTCTACAGTAATCTTTACAGTAATTAAATAAGTTGTTATCCATAAATTGTGTCTACTTTGTCATCCACAGCTTCTAAGCTAGTTTACCAAACAATTCAGAACTTACTGTTAATCAAATACATGTAGTTTCTTTTTCATTAACTGTTTCATATATTTCAAAATGTGATTTTAAGAGCTGTGTGTCGGTATTCTGGGAGGGACAAATACTGTTCTTGTTGTAGTGTTGGAGATATGCACACCCGCTGGGTCCCCATTGTCATAGTTGTAAGATATAAGCATAGGTGCTATTTATTCGGGCCTGATTGAACTGGAAACAATACTTTTATAACGTACTCATTTTTTTCAAATTTCTAACCCTCAAAGATAACAGAAAATGAAAATCATGTCTTGTCTTCTTGCCACAGCATCAATAAAAAGATATTAATGGTTCCAGAGTCTAGCTTGTTTTATTGGTTAAGACGCTAATAAGGAACCCATTATGTTATCTGACAGATAGACATTTATAAGTGCCCATGATAAAATCATCGCACAAAAATTAATTAGACCTATGAATACAGTTTGTGGCCGTAATAAATATCTGTTGACTCAGCAGGTTCCCTTGTTCCAGTGCTGCACGGGCAACCTGTGTTCATACGTTGTACGTCAACACCCTCACATCCCTATACATGATACAAACAGCCAGTGATGTTGCCTATCAACACACTCCTTAACATTGCTGTAAAGATACTTGAGTAATCCTTATCTCCGCTGAACCTGCCGAGCACGCTGCCGACCCTCGTAACAGTTGAACAGCTCTGGGAATAAGAGAGCAACGCTAAAGAATCTCTACAGGAAATACCGTACATGCCTATAACTCATTCCATTAGACCACTGTGACAATTCTACTTGATTAGTATCAAGTTGGATAGCATATAAACTCCAGACAGGAAATTCTTTAACCCATTCCATTAGACCACTGTGACAATTCTACTTGATTAGTATCAAGTTGGATAGTACAGAAACTCCTACAAGAAATTCCTTAACCCATTCCATTAGAACACTGCGACAATACTACTTGATTAGTATCAAGGTGGAGAGTATATAAACTCCAGACAGGAAATCCCGTACCACTGTGACAATAGTACTTGGTTAAAAACAAATGTTACATTTTCGAGTAAGGGTTCGAATCCCGGATGGGACTCACCCTCCAAACCACTAGAATTTGTACTTTACTAAAGAAGTGTTAACCCAAATATAACATTCGTTACATTTGACCGATCTCTAAATGGCATCGTGTTTTCACACTTGATTAGTATCAAGGCGGATAGTATTAAACTCCAGACAGGAAATGCCGCACCTCTGTGACAATACTACATGATAAGTATCAAGGTGGATAGTACATAAACTCCAGACAAGCGGTATTATGAACGAAGGATATAGGCAGCTAATGACCCCCGGGTCAAATAACGCACATGTCTGTGTGACTTGGGTCCTCGTGTTGTGCGAGGTGCTTCACGGGGTGACATTGAGTGTCAGTAATAAGGAGCAGGGAGCGGTTGTAACTGGGTCTGTCTGTGTGTGGCGCGGCGACGTCGTCTCCTTTGTGAGCTCAGAGGCCAGGACAGCGTAACTATATAGCAGTGATGTCCACCAACTGCTTGTAATTGTTGTTGGTCTTGGATTTCTACTAAACCTTACCAAGGGCTTATCTTTCACTGGGCAAACTATTTTGGAAATTGAGAACATCTTTGAACCTTGGACCTAGAACAAACGTCGGAGGGTTTGTATTAATAACGGTTATTATTATATATGTAATAATGATATATCAGGGTATGAAACTCCCAAAAATTTCAGCCAGACCACAGGACTGGCTAGCTGAAATCCTTGCCAGCCCTGACCAAAACCTGCCTGCCCACTATAATCATATGTTTCTCTGAAGGGATGGGGATTGCATAATAACAGCTCTACAAACAACACACCATAATTCTTTGCAATAACATTACATATATTCAACTACAACGCGTGATAAACTTTGCATGTAAATCACGACGCGGAAAATAAATGCTTGCTTCAGATTGCTTGCTCTTTTACAGAAAGTTCGTACATTTTGTTTTACCAGAAGTAGTATTTTAATAGGGGAAATTATGTTTTCATTTTCAATTGGTTCAACAAAACTAAATTATAAATATTCTGGTTAGTAAAACTAGTATCTCATTAGGTAAAGTATGTTTACTCAAAATATTTATGATCTCTAAGACTCTATGTTCACAACATGTCTGTACGACTGCAAAACTTTTAACTAACTGTGATACCTGGTTTATCCACCGTAGCAAACCTTTATATCTTCACAGATGTTTAGAGAAAAAATTACAATTTTATCAACAAGTAAAGCTTTTTTATTATCTTTGATATATCTTTTTAGAAAGGATACCCGCACCATGGTGTAGAGTTAACATTTTGGGGAGTAATATACAATGTAGCGTAGCGCAACTGAGACCGGGAACCAGGTTTGTTGTGTAGGAAATTAATAGACCAATCAGCGTGTGCGTCACACGGCGGAGAAGGGAGTTTTCCAGTCGTGTATATTGCACGGCATTGGTCCACTATTTGCACGATATCGTGTATACAGACGGTCCTTTTGTAGCATAAGCACATCGCTAAACTTTAGGTTGTCTAAAAGCTAACAGGGTTTCTTTTTGGTTACATTTTATCATTCATCTATACATGTGAATTAATGCTTATCAACGGGAAATATTTAGAATATTTTCACATATGAAATATAAACCGACCGTCGGGCAGGGAGATTTGAAAATCTGGCAGCCCGAGTTGAAATCAACCCGTCTCGGACGGTCGGGCAGGCAGGTATTTCGAACACTGGATATATTCCGAATAATTTCGGCAATAGTTCTATTTTAATCATTCCCGAGAAAAGGTATGCTGATAGACCGACAGCTACAGTAAAAATGTTCACCTCACAACATACTGAGCGCACCTACAAGCAAAAATGCGATATTGCTTACTTAACGTTTTACACTCTTTGAGAGTAAAACACAAAAAGGTTGATACCATTTTTATTATATGGCATGGTTCAATATGGCTACAAAATATCAACTTGGTGAAGTGAGCACCATTATAATCCAAAACCTCTTTTAAATCACTGTCATGTTACACCGTTAAACTACAACCTGCAACGCCCACTTTATGTTGATCAAGTTTCAATACGCTGAGTCGATATTTAAGATGTCGACACAGTTTACAGTAGCGTAGGCGCAGCACATCGTACGGTAACACGACTACTGCGAACCGAGAAATGTCATTATCCAGCTCATTACAGTAGCGTAAAAACAATCTCCGCTTCATATAGCCAACTCAACTGATGAGAAGCTCGGAGAAAATACTACTTGCCACGCAAAACATTCCAACTGCATTACCTTAAGTCGATTACGCATTCGTTTCTTTTGTTGGATCCAACACACGTATTTTAATGAACAGGTGATGTACATCTCGCCAATCTAAATTACACCTGTGTCTAGTGAGCGATGTTACAGCCAGCATATAATGCTGACGCCTCGTAAAAATACGGCATAATACTCCCGACCCCCGTACATTCTGTTCCAGTTTATTCGAGAATGTTTAAGTGACTTTAATCGTGGAATAGGAATTGTGCTGCACTCAGCTCGCGATACGGAAACGTCTTCCCGACATTGTTTTATAGACAGCAAACGCTGAAACATCACCGTGGAAAAGGGTGATTTGGCATTCGCATTTGATTATCCCGTAAGTTTGATGTATTAATATCTAAATAAGGGAGTAATCTTGTTAAACATTTACTTTAGTTGTTTGTTTTTTTAGTTATTTGTTTTGTAACGCCCAACTCCGCAATATTCCAGCTATATGACGGCGATCTGTAAATAATCGAGTCTTGACCAGGCAATCCAGTGTTTGATATAAAGAGCATCATTGGGAAACGATGACATGCATCAACCAAGTCAGCGAGTCTGGCCACCCGATCCCGTTAGTCGCCTCTTACGACAAGCATAGTCGCCTTTTACAGGGTACCTGTGACTTATCAGACAGGCTTTTCATAATTTTAACAATATTTATATTGTCTTCTTGAAAGATAGAAATAAATTACGTCTGTTGAACCTTTGCATTACATTGAAAGGTTTCTGCCTTGTCAGTCTGATATATTGCAATATCACGTTTATAAGAACATGTATATCGCGTGTAGATATGGGATTTATTTAGGGTAATAATAAGTACTGCTTTCAGATGATATAACAATCGCGCTTTGTGAACGGATTCTATATAATGCCAATTAAAATAGGTCGCGTTCCCATCACTATCCACCACACAGCATCAATTACATCAGCCTCCCAGACTGCACAATGTTAAGTATGTCTCGGAACGAGGAACAACTATAGTTGATGTACTCATGACAAGACATAAATATATTGTGACAGTCCCATGCATGCAGCCTTGTTGTATCCCAGTGTCCTGAACGCAACCTCCTGTGTAGCGTGTCTGCGAGGGCAGGACTTACCTCATACTGAAACTCGCGATACGCATTGTATTCACCAATTAAAGAAACCCTGTTTAAGGAAGCCCATTTGAAACCAGCGATGCAAGAAAGTTGAATTATTTAGAGGAATTTCAGGCGCATAACTATCATGTTTAACATTATGAATGGCAAAAGACGAACAACGCAAAAAATGCTTTGTCGGGACACTTATATAATTAGGCCACATTTTTTAAAATTGTCGTTGAACGGGCCCGCCGCCCCTACTGAAAAACAGCCGGCTCACAAAAATATAAATTTATAAATTCCATGTCTACATTACTATCAAATAAATAATTGACATAGCTATTATATTTTTATACCCCGCCACGAAGTGAGGTGGGGTATATGAACAGAGTCCGTCTGTCCGTCCTTCTGTCAAAGGGGTCAATTTTTTTTACATTTTACACACTGATGTTACTGGTCATGACCTCTCATGAATTCGAAAACTGATGTCATAAATTCATTTTTTTCTTGCTCCATGCTTTTCAAATTAGTGCATGGAGTGCACCCTGTTATTGGTTCTAATTTCTAATTTCACACATAATCATTTTTTCTGACATCAAGCGGCTTTAGTGGTTGTCTCTTTTTAAGACTTTATATGACTTTTGTTAAAGTTTATATTCATTTCTGTATGAAAAAACAAAATTTTAATGTGCCCTATGAGGGGGATAGTGATAACACTGTATTCTTCTTATTTTTATTTCAACCGACCTTGTGTGGAAAAGCTGGAATAAATCCGTGAAACATAATATTTAAAAAGTGTGGCCTTATGTTTGAACACACAATATTTGAACACAGAATATTTGATACGCTTCGGAAATAAGTTACTGATAAGTGATCAGAACTGAACCCTTGACGAATCAGTTTGTTTGTGTGTTGTTTAATATCGCACTCAACAAAATTCCAGCTATATGACGGCGGTCTGTAAATAATCGAGTCTGGACCAGACAATCCAGTGATTGTTATCATGAGCATCAATTAACGCAATTGGGATCAATGACATGCATCAACCAAGTCAGCGAGCCTGACCACCCGATCCCGTCAGTCGCCTCTTACGACAAGCATGGGTTGCGGAAGACCTGTTCTACCCGGATCTTCACGGGTACCTCCACTTAAAGTTGCCACACTATTATGCTTGGTGTAACGTTCGTAAAGGTGTTAATTCCAACTCATTCATTCAAAAATTAAAAAGAAATATTTCTTTATGGGGTGGTTTACGTTATTAATCAGACACCGTTCAACTGATATCTTCTAAAACGTATTGCTTTGAGGTTCGCGCTCAACCGAAGCCCTTGTATCATATTCATAATCCGTTAAGCTTGTAGGTATATTGGTGACGCCATCATTCAAATACACTCGGTAAAATGTTAGCTATTAAGACGCAGCAGCTGACTGCGAAGCACGTGTGTAAATAGCACGTTAGCCACCCTGATACCCGCGGGTGGCTCTGGGTCGAAGGCTGAAACGGGAAGGGGGTGTCGCACTGCTGCTAATACCCGCTCGGTACATAACACATGACCTGTCGGTAGTTGAAATGCCAAGGCTTAACCTTGTAATTACTTACTAGGCGGCCACAACACTGCGTGTATGTATGTCCTGGCCACTGTGGCTGGATGCAGGTCTGATACAATGTCTCCCTCCCCAAACCGGGGGCACCTTCTTAACAGATGGTATAAGTTATGTTATTTTATTTATAAAACTACTGTTTAACAGATTCTTTGTTTAGAACTGGTGTTAGTTGCAATGCATCATTCTCGAATAACCGATTTTCCGAATGTAAAGGGGCGGTCGGGTAGCCTAGTGTTTAAAGCGTTCACTCGTCACGCCGAAGACCCGGGTTCGATTCCCGACATGGGTACAACGTGTGAAGCCCATTTTCCGGTGTTCCCCGCTGTCATATTGATGGGATATTGCTAAAAGCGTCGTAAAACCATACTCACTCCGAATGTTAAATATGGGTTTCTTGACAACTATTTCCAGCTGTGATAAAAACACTTGGGTCGCAAGTGAAATAATGGATAGGGGTTACCTGTATTTTTCTGGCTTAGAATAAAATTGAAGAGCAAATTCTGTCCAGCGTGCTTTAGCTTGTATACATTAGGCCGCAGTGTCCACGCATTCTCGGACAAGCGTTGACCAGTCGTGTTCCGTCCAAGTCCCCCGAGCACACATTTACGGATCAGTTTAAGAAGCCGTTTGTTCCTTTTGTCTTCACATTATACAGCTGAACTCGTTTTGCATTCTCGGTGAAAAGCCACGTGAAACTCGACCTGTTTGTTTTCCCCCGACAACAAAACATGCTTCTAAAGTGACAATATCATTTTGTCGTTGAGAAAAACAACAAAGGAATAGCTGTGGAACGGTAGACACTTTCATTACCGCGAGATGGAGGGATACACGTTGTTTGTTCAACATACAAAGACCATGTGCGAGCAACACCCCAATACATACTCCACGAGCTTGATCTGTTTTCGATATCGACACAACAGAGCGCAGGGTTGGGAACAGAAGGCTAGGTATGCAACTCGGCGCACTAACAGGTAGCAAAACTATGCTAGAACGCTGTTTACAGGTAGTGTGGTGTACAGTTATTGAACGCTGCCAGTAGACTCATCAGTCACACCTGGACAAATACTGACCGGGGAGGGAAGGAGGGGAGGAGCGAGAAGGGATAGAAAGAAGGACGACAGAAGGAAGGGAGAGAGAAAGAAGGACGACAGAAGGGCGGGAGAGAGAAGGGAGGGAGAGAGAAGGGAGGGAGAAGGGAGGGAGAGAGAGAGTAGGACGACAGAAGGGGGGAGAGAGAGAGAGAGAGAGTAGGACGACAGAAGGAAGGAGAGAGAATGGACGACAGAAGGAAGGGAGGGAGAAAAGGGGGAGAGAGAGAAGGGGGAGGGAGGAAGAGACTGTTGTGTGGTCAAGCGTTGGAAAACTAACTGGCCATGACGTGGTGGGGAACATGAAAAGGAGCCTCTGTTGAAAACAAACGAGGCCCTATGTTAAATGAATTCCTAATGACCCGGGTCCGATTGCCCACATTGGTACAATGTGTGAAGCCCATTTCGGATGGCCCCAGCCGTGGTGTTGCTGAATTACTGCGTAAAACAATACTCACTCACGATTGCATACATGTCATGATGCCAATGTCACAACATCCGCCATTGCTAAATAATCCGTAACCGGTTCTTGTAAAATAGATGGTGCGCACTATCTAAGTCACCATATGAACATACTCCAGTAGATTCACCGACCCTGGTGTCTGGGGAGAAAAGGATAGGTAACTCCCCCCCTACACACACACACACACACACACACACACACACACACACACACACACACCATCCCCACCCCTTTTGGACTGCCAGCTCTCCACATCCACAATCACTCGACCTCCTCCAACACCCGCTAATCCGGCTCATCCCACCCGTACATTTGTTTTAGGTCACACGTGATGTACGCTAGGTTGACGAATTTTCTTTTTAATATGAAATATGAATACTCGTGCATTTCATGCTTTCTCGGGGTACGAATTTCCGCCTCCTTCCCGACTGACCAACACTGTATCAAGCGGAGATGCCTCGGGGGCTTCTCATTTCCACCAACGAAGGCTAGGTTAATTACTAGAGCAACACCCGTCACTGGACAATGGTCACTCTGTCACTCCACCCACACCCACCCTCCCCAGCCATGCGTGGAGCGTGTCCATCCATCCCAACCCCAGGGGGCATCACCTCAAGGTCATGCCAAGGTTGTGGACTTAATGACAAAGCTGCATTATATTTCATGATCATTTTCCTTGGTGAATAAACACGGGTTATATTTCAAGCAGTGAAAGAAAACATTCATCAGTGGGATACCATCATCAATTTTCGCTTTATGCTGATGTTTCACGGGATCGGACTGGAAACATGACACCCGTCAAGCAGTCCACCGAAACATGGATCACAGTTTTCACACTCGTCAAGCTCCCTTTATGTGTCTCTATAAGCCTCCTACATCAAACGGGCGAGATTTCTTAAGCTGTTAAATGAACCGAAACGCGGACACCTATTCCCTTTGATACCCCATGGGACAGAAAAAAATGACAGTGGTTAATCTGAACGCTGATTTATCGGCTGTTGCCTCCCACGGAGAACCGTATATGCAACTACATAAGCTGTATGGCTAGGTACGTCATGTTGAGCTGAACAGTCCGCGTCTGTCTGTTCTCCAGCAGGAGGTCGCCAGCCCCCCCCCCCCCCCCCCCCCCCAACATTCCCATTGATTGACTGAGAGAATGTCTCTCACCCCTAAAGCAGGCCCCACAAGCCGTGCTACAGCTGAAATACTGTTAAGAGCGACAAAGCCCTACTCTCTGTCCTATTCCTATGTCTATCCCATCTTCCCTAGGCGAGGGAGTTAACTGTCAGACTGTAAAAGTCCAGTTTCTACCCTTGCCGAGCTGGGCTGGAATTTCTAGGCTCGACCGTAGCGCCACCAGTGGTTATTACGAGTTATGTGTCTTCTGTGTCCCCCCTTATTGGCCAGTCAGGTTCCACATCTCGTATCACTTGCATTTGCTTCAAATAAAATAGCGGCGCCCAGTCAAGACGATCTGCTCGATAATCAAGATCTTTAGCATTAGAAAACAGATCTTATCTCGCTCGCTAAGTGCATCAAATTACTTGAACACCTTAATTAAAACACGTAAATTTTGAGAAAAAAAATATGTCTCCGCCCAGTTGACGGTACACATGCTCTGCAAAAACTGCAGTCGACCGAAATCTGCACAGCAGTCGCTGTGTTGTTCATGAAACGGATGTCGATTTCGTTACGCGATTTTGATTGAACTATACGCAGACTCGTCAGACCAGCCTAAATGTAACTCCCATCATTCCTGCCCAATTCGGCAAGGGTGGAAACTGGACTTGTCAGAAACATCTTCTCTAGACAAGGGAGTTAACTATGTCGGCCCTAAAGCAGGCTCGACATTTCACAATCAGCTGCCACGCAATGTACAGCTGAATACTGTTAGAGCGAGAGCCCTGCTCTACTATGTCTGTCCAAAATAACCAGTCGCAGAGATTCTTTGGCTATGTGAAAACACGTCCGACACCAACATTTCACTAGTATCATTGGTATTGAACTAAACTACAATATTTAACATATGTTATATTTGGGACTTCACTTTCTCTGTTAAAGAACAAATTATAGTCCTTTTTGGGGTGTTGTCCCTCCTGCGATTTGAACCCACACCAATCGCCAGCACAGACAGCGACCTAACCCCCCGAGGTTCCCCAAAGTGAAAGTCTCAGTAAAATAATGCCGTGCGTTAACACCCCCACCCCATCCCCCGACAGTTATAGCCACAGAAAGCCGCCTCAAATGCTGGTATTATCCACCATCTTGTCACCGATACAGAGGCATGTTGTTTATTACAAAATTCATGATAACATTCAGGCCAATTACAACGAAAGTTATGCAGTTGTAATCTTTGCCAAAGGGAACGTTTCTCGCACACTCGCGATATGACTCTTTACGATTCACAAAGAGATAATATCTGGCGCCATGCTTGACAATATGGCCGTTAGTCGAACACCTATTCCGCCGCCCCAGATGCACTACATTCCCGAGATGTGAAAAGAAGCAATCTACAGTCCTTCTTCCCATTGGGTCATATTTCATCGTCTTGCGCATACGGGGGCACGGGTGGCCCAGTGGTCTTAGGCGCCGTGATTCGCTGTGCAGAGTTGCGTCCCTTGGGCACGCCATAACACCTATGATTGTGGGTTTGAATCCCGGCCCGCTCCGACTATGTTTCTAGGTTTCTCAGCACCATACCCGTGCTCGTGGGTTTCACCGAAGTGGTAAACGTCTGAGACCTGCACCACTTCGGGCTTTCCTCCCACATTAAGATGACACGTCGTGATATAACTTGAGTACTGTTAAAAGCGTTGTTTAAAACAGTGCACTCACTCTTGCGCATAAACTGATGGCAATAAATAAGGGAACACAAAAACGACGGACATGTCACCAGAGAACAATTATGTACTGGAATCTTTCAACTACCCGTGAGAATCTGAAAAGAAACTATGAGAACTGAGACCCCAAACCGAACCCACAAACCCACAAACTTTTAACATAGCCTTACAACAACCGTTCTGCTAAGACGATCGCAGCTCCCATACTTCAACATAGATTTAAGGTCTCATACTTCAACATAGACTTGCGACAGCTGTTGAGCTAAGATCACTTTGTGGAACGGGCCCTGGATAGAACGATGACATAGTGAAGTTTCAAGCTTGGTTTCAAGCTCGCAATAAGATTTGTGAGTTGGGATTATACCCGTCATGTCGTGCTGGGTGCGTGGCTGTTTCCTGAGGTGGGCTCTGTTATTTAACACCTGGATAACCTAAGACTTTACTGAAGGGTCAGCTGTCATGCTGGGGCGGAATCCAGGCTTAATCCTCAGCACTGGTACGGGTGAAAGTGCGCCATCTTGCGGCAGTAAATACCGGACACGTGTCACATTGATGTGTCTTCATGCAGATAATCATAAGTACGTATGTTGTAAGTATAGGAACTACAACACGGTCAAGTGCTCTACCTTATTTTCCACATTGGGTTATGGTTGGTTGGTTGGTTGGTTGTTTAACAGCCAAGACTATATCATATATGGTACAGAGTGTATGGAACGATTGTTTTGTTCGTTTGTTGTTTAACGCCGCACTCAGCAATATTCCAGCTACATGACGGCGATCTGTAAATAATCGAATCTGGACCAGACAAACCAGTGATTGATATCATGAGCATCGATCCACGCAATTGGGATCGATGACATGCACTGATGCATCAACCAAGTCAGCAAGCCTGACCATCCGATCCCGTTAGTCGCCTCTTACGACAATCATTGTCGCCTTTTACGGCAAGCATGGGTTGCTGAAGACCTATTCTACCCCGGCTCTTCACGGGTCCCATTCGGTTATGATACGAGTAACGTATTTTGTCTCGTGTGAATGAGTAAAGGCTTACTCCGCTTTTGGCAATAATCTGGCAATACCATGAGAGAAGACACCAGGAATTTGCCAAGTAACCTAACAAATGATTAGTCGTATTTCTTGGGCTACTTCCTGCAGCATCTGACATTCTATTACTGTTTCTTCATGAAAGTGAACCTACCCAGCAGAGATTCAGAAATATCGCACAAGACAAACACCAGGGGGTGATGAACTGTTTGTACAGTTGCAACTGTCAGTCTCCATCCAGATGCAGACAGGTCTCGGTGGCGACCAATCAGAGAGCTGTATAGTCCTCAGCTATGTTACAGCACATTAAGTAGTATTTACCTAACTACTAGCAACCTTGCACGGCGGGCCCGAGGGGCTTCAAGCGAACAATGCCTCCACTGTAATTCTGCGTCAGGGTTGTGGTATGCAGCTTTTCTGAGCCCAGTGGCTGGCTCAAGAACAGGCTCCATCAATGTCAGCTGACTCAGGTTTTAGCTCCTTGGGGATCACTCTATCAGAAAGACCCCCTCAGACACAACTCTGTGTAAGACAAGTATTAGATTCAGAAAAAATCTGAATCTGATATGCACTTCGTTAAAGTTAATGAATATGCTAAGAAACAAACACGAGGTAGTTCTAGGCGATGTAGGTTGGAGATTGAGCTCCATTAAACAACTCAAGGATCAAAGGTCCTCTTTGTAAGATCAATGTTGGCTGGCATGACGCTATTTCCGTGTTGATTAATCGGTATCGGATAGAACAAGCCTTTCGAAAACACAAACACCCCGCGGGAAATCCGTGACAAAGAAGTGGCCATTTTACTTGCGCAGGAGTCCAATGAGACTCGGATTGGGTGGTCGCAATGCGTACGGAATAACCCTGAGACAGTATGGCGACCTGGATCAGTGGCGACCAACTCAGACAAGATTAAGCGTTGACCTGGCTGAGCTAATCTGCCATCATACCCAAACGGCGAGGATGAATGGTCTTACTATCAACCATTGGACGGTATAAGTCCGTGATCAAGTTTTCCACGCGGTAACCCGTGCATATCGTAACATTCGATGATAATGGGATCACTGGTTAGGCTGTTTGACCAGGCTTATTGTGTGTGGTCGTACCCCGTCGCTACGGACGTTTGCTCATGCCATCACTCGCTACTTTGCCTGATCCAAGCTGTGATAAACAGGCCGTTGTAATAAATTTTGTTGTTGTTGCTTAACGCCGCACTCAGCAATATTCCAGCTATATGACGGTGGCCTGTAAATAATCGAGTCTGGACAAACAATCTAGTGATTGACATCATGAGCATCGATCAACGCAATTGAGATACGAGTGATATCGTTTTAAATTGTTTGTGACGTAAAGCAACAAACATTCACAACACCGCCCTCGATTATCCAGTGTAATTTACCTTCAATCTATACTATACCGTGGATCCATTCGCCTCCACACTTATGGAAGTGACGTCACAACCACCATCGCTTTTTTATCTACCATAAAACTCAAAACTCATAAGTTGATTGGACGGATATGTTTAGCGTTGTGCGATTATAATCCGGATCAAAACGAAGCTATGGTAGCGAATAGATCCAGGGTATTAAATAAATTTGTAATACACTGGATAATCGAGGTCACTGCACCAGGATGCAGCGTTGATGTTTTAGTGTCATGGCTGTCTATGGTGTAAGAGCCCTTCAAATCGCAAACTACGAACAGATGAATCTTTCAGCTGAATCGCAAGATTCAGCATCTTTCAGCGCGTTCTGAATGTTAGTCAGCACACCTGGTATCAGTATGCATGCACAGGTGCATCTAATACTGAAACGGACACTTGTTGATTATTCATATTGTAATAAAGTAAAAAACCCGACCTTGACCTTGATAGAAGTGCATACATAATACAGAAACCAGACTTCACTTTATCTGATATATTCAGAATATTAACATCGTATTACGATAAACCAACTGTGCAAGACATTGTGAAGTGGTCTTTTATCCCTGCAGCATACATTAGTCGAGTTTAATCAAATTAAACCCCAGGGGCATCAATGTCGACCGCGGCCGTCAGTTGCAGCAACAAAGTGTCTTTTTATCCAACATAAACCCGAAATAGGACTCGACTTTTGTCACTGTGTAAACTCGGGCCGTTGTGTTAGAGGATGCGTATGTACCCATTCAGTTTAATGCTTTTACAGTTTATACAATATACCGACGCCGTCATCTGGAACAAATGATATGAGCTCAGTTTGATAAACACAGGGGATCCGTTGTGTAAATGTTATTCCAGTCGTAAACATCTATCAGTGACAACGCGAGGGGGAATTTACAGGTTACACTGTGGTAGAGTGGCAGGGTGTTTATTTGCCTGAGGAGCTTTAACTACCGCGTGTAGTCGACTGTGTGCAATACCTGTCAGTTAGAACAGGGGTGCTGTATATTAAGTCCACAGCCAGTACATGTCCAAAGGTAACACAGGTGGTTCGTCGATTAAATATTCTAACTTCGGTGTACAAATATGAATTCTTGATATTCCCTTTGTCTAAACATTCGACAGCGTGGATGTTTGCGCACGCACACACGTACGTACGCACGCACGCACACACAGAAAGATAGATAAGCTTAGGAACTAATACAGACTTTTGTATATATGACCACCCGATCTCGTTAGTCGCCTCTTACGTCAAGCATGGTTTGCTAAAGACCTATTCCTCCCCGGATCTTCACGGGTCGTAATATGTGAGTGAACATATCCTTTGACAGATGTTTCCAGAGTCACCCTTAGACCGCCATCATGTAGCTGCAGCATTGCCATTTCACCAAATTTAAACAGCCACTTCGATGTAGCGTGTGGTTCAGGAAACAACGCCTTAATATGACAATGAAACACTTAAACACACGTACACGCATCAATCGTTAATGTTTGTTTGTTTATTTGTTGTTTTACGCCGCACTCAGCAATATTTTAGCTATATGATGGCGGTCTGTAAATCGAGTCTGGACCAGACAATCCAGTTATTGATATCATGAGCATCGATCCACGCAGTTGGGATACAATGACATGCATCAACCAAGCCTGACCAACCGATCCCCTTAGACCCCTTTCACAGGCATAGTCGCCTATTACGACAACGATGGATTGCTGAAGAGCTATTATAAAACGGATCTTCACTGGTCACATCGTTAATGAGTTATGGTAGAAAACATGGACATGAGTCGTGTTGGTCACTGACTGACCGGTGCAAACAGGGCTACTTGTATAACGCATGTGTGGACTGGTTTAATGTTCAATGTAGTAAGGAAAAGTATTCTTTTTTAAACATGCAATTTGGTTTTTTTAAGGTACCAGTGTCTGTCTGATATACCGATATTCAATATAAAGTACACATATCCTTTGATCCAACATCACTGGTGATATGTATGTGTTATTAACGCATGTTTTTTTTCTATTTCAGAGGGCAATCGCTACCATGACCAGTTCGACAAGAATGTGGAAGCCTTCCTTCTCGACAACGGCTACACAGGGGGCTCTCTCGCCGCCATGAAAGATGGCCGAATCATATACGCGCAAGGCTATGGCGTCACGAACGAAGGTCACGAGGTCAAGGACACAACCTCGTTCCCAGTTTCATCCATTTCCCAGTCTTTGACAGCCGTTGCAATCCTTCAGCTTGCAGAGATAGGTGCCCTTGACCTTGAAGGAAAGGTTTTCGGTCACGGCGGATATCTCCACATGCTAAAACCCCACCGATCCGAGTCAGTTGATCCCCGGCTTCATGACATCACAGTCCGAAACCTCCTCCATCACACGGGAGGCTGGGATATGAACAAGGCTCCACTCTTTGACGTCATGCTGAATCCCTACTATCTGAAGAAGGGCCACAACGTCCCCAACATCAGCGACATCATGAACTCCCCTCCGCCGCTGTCGCACTACGACACCATTCGTTACATGATGTCGCAAAGACTGGACTTCACCCCCGGGACCAAGACCGTGTACTCCAATCTGGGCTACACCATCCTCGGTCGAATCATCGAGGAGGTTGGTGACACGAGTTACGAAGATTTTATCAAGCAGAACGTGCTTAAACCTTGCGGTATGTGGCACACGCGGCTGGGAAGCAAGGAGAAGATCGCCAAGATTGACAACAGGTCTAACAGGATTTCAAAGGACTCCAGCGACTGGCAAGACATAACCCTGTATGATGTTCTCCATCCCGCCGTCATTGACTCCGCTCTCGGCTGGTACTCCAACGTGTTCGACATGATGCGCTTCCTTCGATGTATTGAGAACCATCACAGTTCGGGACTGATTAATAAGAATTCGTTGGACACGCTGGCCCGCCGACCGGAAGCAGCGCCCGTGCAGCACAGCGCTAACTGGTACGGAACTGGGTTCAGAGCCAGCATTGAAGGAACCATATGGCAGGACGGGGACAAGCATGCTAACGATGTTCTGCTCTTCCATAGCCACAAACACGAGCACGCTATCCACATGCCGGACGCTTGGGTCCTGCTCCTAGACGGTCAGAAACTGAGGCACCTGAAGCATAAGTCCCATCAACTGATGGAGTATCTCGGGACCGGCTTCTCTCACGACGAGATCATCCTCCACGACCTCTCCGACGTCCAGGTGCCAGCCACAGCGGTCAAATACAGCGTCGACGAACACCACCTCCATGCTTATGTCAACGCTTTGAAACAGGAGAGCTTTGACGTGACGTGGATCAGTGGCCACGATGCTCACCGACGCACCCAGTTCACCATCATCGCCGAGAAAACCGAACATCCACACGACTACCTCGTTGAACACGGACTCACGGAAAAGAAACTCTTCTCCAGGAAGCTTGCTCTGGAAGATGAAGGTTTTAACATGACTTATCTACAAAACTACAAAAGCGCATCCCACGACCAAAAACACGCCTTCTTAGCCGTATTCCGAAAATCGGCCTATGATAAGCACACCCACATGAAGTGGGGAATCCACCATTACCCAAGGCCGTATGACAGGCTCCTCGGTCTGTACATCGAGAAAGGTTACTACCCGACGGTGCAGAGTTACATCCATCACGAAGATGAGGCTCTCCTTTCCTTCATCTTCCTGAAGCGCGACAACCAGCGTAAGGTGAACTTCAAGGAGTACCACGGTCTCAGCATCCCTCAGCTGGAGAGGATGGTGCGCTCCAACGCTAACCAGGACCGGAAGTTGGCGTACGTCGATGTGTGCATGGTGTACCGGAAGCCCCGATTCTCGGCAGTGTTCACCAACGAAAGCCCCAAACTGTGGATATTCGTACCCGAACTCAACCAAGAGTCTGCTGATAAGATTATCCAGGAAAAAGTCGCAGAGGGTTATGTTCCCAGGAAAATAGTTGGATATGCTCGGACTGATAAGAGTGTTAAATACGCCCTATACGTGGAGAAGAAGGATTAGAAGATTAATGGTTAATATTATAACTCAACCGAACTTTAGAAAAACTACTAGTATACCGTCTTGATAACGACAGCCAAAACATGGAAATTACCGTTTTTCGATCCCTTCTGTTGAAGATGGAGTTTCTGCGTGAATTTGATGTCAAGCTCTATTCGGAGCTGACAATATCTTAAAAGAAAATTGAAAAAAAATATGCTTAAATGCTACTTGATATAACACCCATCACAAATCAAGACGTCCGATTTTTGCATATGACTATTGTTAATCTGTCATGACCATGATAAACTTTAGTTATGAGAAAACGTTTTTTTAAACTTATTGTGAGTAGTATATTTTATTCTTTTACTTATGACAAGACTCAATGTTTGCATTGCAAGTGCAGTTGACACGTCTCCAGCACAGTGGTGTGTATTTTAATTTAATTACCGCTTAACTTGTCAGTCTGACGACTGTTTTACTTTGTGTGTAAACAGGTGCGAAATATATTTCTATATTTGTTATTTTAACAGAATGGACCATTCATTACATAATGGATCTGCAGGATCACTCCTTTTTAATCACGACAGTCGCATGAAAACCAGCAGCTCAGATGGAACATTTGATACATTCCTTTACACTGACAATAGTTCCACACCAAGACATATACTAACATCCATGCAACTGCTTATGTGTAATGTTCGCTGCCTCAAGTCCTCTGGATAGCATTGACATGTTATATAGTTGTGACGAATGTATTAGCGTGTTTAGTAATTTATGTGGAAGGGCTGCCCTACTGAATACCCTTCACCCTCATGTCTTCATTGTAAAGTGCTATGATTAATTACCTTACGTTTTGTCCACGCATAAAGGGTTAAGAGTTACATCGTGGCTACCAGAATGGCATTTATGGAGCTTGTACATACTCGTCTTAATCTGTACATAATATCAATGTTGTGTATGTCCAGGTAAATGTGTGTATTAAAACTATTTTACAAAATGAGCGCTTGTGTTTACATTTCACACAAAAGTTCAGCTGCACCCACATCAGTAAGACATGGCAACTGACACGAGTCAACTTGGGTGGCTCCACAATAACATGCTCAGCTGTGTTGTGAATGTTGTCACGCCGTTTACAGTAAGCCCATCCTTGACTCCACAGGGGGCACGGGTGGCCCAGTCGTCTGAGGCGCCGCGATTCGCTATGCAAAGTTGCGTCCCTTGGGCACGCCAGAAACCTATGATTGTGGGTTCGAATCCCGGTTCAGCCCGATTATATTTCTATGTTTACCAGCACCATACCCGTGCTCGCGGGTCTCACCGAAGTGGTAAACGTCTGAGACCTGCATCACTTGGGGCTTTCCTCCCACATTAAGCTGACACGCCGCGATATAACTGGAATACTGTTTAAACCCAACACACTCACGCACTTGACTTCACACATCGTCCCGAGGCAAGGGGTAAATTGACTATAAAAGTCCAGTTTCCAACCTTGCCGAACTGGGCTGAAATTATGGAGTTATATTTTGGTTGGACTAACGAATCTTTGCATAGTCCGATCAAAATCACTGAAATCAACATCCGGTTTGTAAACTGCCGTGCAGATTTCGGTCGAATGCAGGATTTGCAAAGCATGTTTACCGGCAACTTAGCGTCAAAAGATATTTTCAAAATCGTTTCATGTTTTAATACAGGTGTTCACGTGATTTGATACACTGTGCGAAGTAAGACCGGTTTAATTACAATAGGGACAATTCAGATCTTGATTATTGATCAGATCGTCTTAACTGGACGCTGCCATTTTGTTGGAAGCAAATGCAAGTGATGTGAGATTTAGAATGTGATTGGACAATAGGAGGGACATAACTCGTAATAGCCACTGGTGGCGCTACGGTCGAACCCAGAAATTCCGGCCTAGTTCGGCAAGGGCGGCAACTGGACTTTTGTAGCCTGTTTACTCCCTTGCCTCGGGGAGATGGACTCCACACGGAGACTTCCCTGTAGCTGTGATCAGAGCAACAGCGGCAAATGGTGAATGTTGGTGACAATGCAAATGATGTGTGACTGTTCAATTACACGTGGTGAGTGAATACTGTTGATGGAATTATGGAGTTTTGGCTGGACTAACGAGCATATGCAGTCAATAATCAAAATCGCGTTACGAACTAGACAACCGGTTCGTAAACTGCTGTGCAGATTTCGATCGATTGCAGAATTTGCAACATATTTTCCAAATCTTTTATGTTTTTAATCAAAGTGCTCGCGTGACTAATGCACTTCGCGATGTAAGACCCATTTTACTATAAGATAGATACTTTATTATTGATTATCGATCAGATCGTCTTGCCTGGGCGACGCCATTTTGTTTGAAGCAAATGTAAGTTATATGAGAGGTGAAATCTGATTGGTCAATAGGAGGGACATAAAAGGGACATAACTCGTAATAGCCTCTGGTGCCGCTACGATCGAACCCAGAAATTCCAGTCAAGTTCGGGGAGGGTGGAAACCGGACTCTATTGCCTCGGGAAGATGCACTACCTACCACTGTGATTGGAATACTACTTTTGATGGTTTCATCGAACAACTTAAATGGTATTAGTACAAAATTACGTAATTATAAACGTTTGACAGCCATTGGCGTTTTCATGCATAAGGGTGTTATCTTACTACCGAGGTATGTATCGCATCGTCAGGAAGTCACCATGTTCCCTGAAAACAGTACTTGCATTCACTTGCTGGAAAGGTGGCGTAATCCTCTTTCATGTCTATAGTGCCCGAGTAATGGAGGGGTGGTAGGGTAGCCAAGTGGTTAAAGCGTTGGCTCGTCACGCCGAAGACCCGGGTTCGATGCCCCACAAGGGTACAATGTGTGAAGCCCATTTTCCGGAGTCCCCCCACCGTGATATGGCTGGAATATTGCTAAAAGCGGCGCAAAACCATACTCGCTCACCCTGTACTTGATTTGATGCGAATACATAAGGACTGCAAAACAAATTCACCAATGACCATGTCCATAGGCATACAACTTGTGGTTGGTTGGTTTGTTGTTTTATGCCCTACACAGCAATATTCCAGCTATAGTGAGTGAGTGAGTATGGTTTTACGCCGCTTTAAGCAATATTCCAGCAATATCACGGCGGGGGACACCAGAAATGGGCTTCACACATTGTACCCATGTCGGGAATCGAACCCGGGTCTTCGGCGTGACGAGCGAACGCTTTAACCACTAGGCTACCCGACCGCCCCTATTCCAGCTATATGAAGGCGGTCTGTAAATAATCGAGTCTGGACCAGACAATTCAGTGATTGATATCATGAGCGTCGATCCACGAAATTTGGATCGATGACATGCATCAACCAAGTCAGCGAGCCTGACCACCCGATCCCGTTAGTCGCCTCTTACGACAAGCACAGTCGCTACAACTTGTGGAAAGGTATTGGGAACAATATCGCAATCTCATTAAAATCAGATCTTAGTTCTCGCTATGCTAAACAGCGAGAACCTAGATCTGATTTTAATTGATTGAACCATATCGCAGCCTTGAGCTGAGTAATATTATACATTTTACTCCGACACTCCTACGCATATTATACCGAGTATAATACTTCAAACAAACACCTGCAAACAAATCCAGATGATGAAAGCTGCAATGGACGTCATATATCACGTGACTGAATGATAACTACAACCAAAGGAAATACACCATGTACAATTTTGTCATCCGTGAAGATCCGAGTCAGAAAAGCAACCCATGCTTGAGGTAAGAGGCCACTAACGGGATCGGGTGGTCAGGCTCACTGACTTGGTAGATGCATGTCATCGTATCCCACTTGCGTAGATCGATGCTCACGATGTCTATCACTGGACTGTCTGGTCCAGAATCGATTATTTACAGACCGTCGTTATATAGCAGAAATTGCAACAACAAACAAACATTTTTGCCATGTACTTAGTTGGCACTGATGCACAGAAAATAATTACTGGTCGATCCCCTTCTAAACAGGTTTTGTTTTTTAACAGCAATGGTCAATCAGATCTCATCCACACGCCACTAGATTGGTGATAATGAAATAACATACTGTTACCTGAGTTTCAAACACTTTTATTAAAGTAAAATTTGTTTTTCTTTCATATTCATGAGAATATACATGGTTCCGTTTATTGCCAATTTGATGCGGGTCCTTTTACACATGTTTAAGACTGACTACCTTCTTATAAAACGTACAGTCGTAGTCAATGTAGCAGATAACTATAGTGTGGGCACATGCACATGACGCAGTAACTAGCTGTTAGAAACGTAGACAAGAATCACTGTCGACTGTTATGGAAAATACTCACCTCTGAGAGTGAGTTGGGTTTAACGCCGCTTTTAAAAGTATTCCAGTTATATCACGGCGTGTCAGCTTAATGTGGGAGGAAAGCCGTGAAACCCACGAGCACGGGTATGGTGCTGACAAACCTAGAAACATAATCGGGGTGAACCGGGATTCAAACCCACAATCATAGGTTTCTGGCGTGTCCAGGGGACGCAACTTTGCACAGCGAATCGCGGCGCCTTAGACGACTGGGCCACCCGTGCCCCCTACTCACGTCTGAAATAACATGATGAAAATATGCGCAATAAAGGTACACGCAGCAAGGCACAACATGGTACGCACATCAGGCGTTGATCATAAAACATTCGCGGATCCATTTCGAATTTGCTTAAATGATTGGTTACACTAACTGTAACCTATTGCAGTCTAACAGAATCTAAGGATAGCATTCTAAACGGACTAGCGTCCAAAACATACCAGCTGATTTAGTCATAACGGCCCACCTGTCTAATTGAAATGGACCAGTGAATTATCTGACTGAAAAACGTAAAATTATTTTTTAGTTTCGTACTCATTATATGTTCATTATCCTTTTATTTAAATGATATAAAATTATACTTTTGAGAATTGGCTTCCGTAATAAATAAATAAATAAATAAATAAATAAATAAATAAAATAAATACACAGTCTGCTTGTTTAATCATCAGCACACACACAAAAACTGTGCAATAAGTTCAGCGCAATAATGCAACACAAGCCCCGCCCATTCTATTATCAACAAGTCAAGAAAAGGTAGTCCGTTTGTGGACATGGCCTATTTCGGTTTAAACAAAATTGTTTGGTTAGCCAATAATATGGCACGGAATTACTTGTAGTTCATTCATAAATACATAAACATACATGACTTTTGTATATGTTCGCACACACTTTTACATACACACTCGTAATTTTACACTCAAAACAATTACTTTAAATTGCAGAGATGCTTCGTAGGAAAATTAATTAAGTATATATATTACTTATGTGCACTGTCATTGTTCCAAAAACCTCTAGGACCACTGACTTCATGGCCTGTGTGCTACTTCTCATCTGTCCCACAACTACAGCCACCCCTGTAATCTACTCATCGGCAGTCAATTAACAAATCAAAACCAATTATATCAACTGAATTTGGAGATAATAATGACCATATCAACTTGCGAGTTTTAAGGTGTTATCTATTAATATTGATAATCAAAGCGGTAGAGGATTCTCTTTACTTCAGTTATTATTCTTGGGGAGTGTTCGTAAGAGACAAATATTAAAAAGTAAAATCCCCAATTATACGGTCGTTTTCAAGAGAGAAAACAGAAGTTTCACGCATTGTACCTTTGTAAGTACTCTAAGCTCTGACAAATTAATCAAGATCTATTTTTAATAATAATTTGTGTATGTGACTAGAGATACGTTCTTTGGTTTCAATCCAGCTGGTACCACACTGGTTCGTCTGAACAGAGACATGGGCCGTTATGGCCTAATCGGTTGGTCTTGTTTGGGCACTGGTCCGTTTCCACTGGCACCCGACAATCTGCGCGCGACCTCAGTCAGTGCGGTGACCAAGGTTAACGGAGTTGCTTCCCCTTGATGCAGGCAGGAAAAAAACATCTCGCTTGATATCAGGACAAAGCAGGAGTAGCCTCACAGCATTTGGCAGTTACATTGCACTACTCTAACTCTAAACTTCTGAATATCACTTCAAGAACTATTCGATACGACCGTAGAATTCAAAACGGCAGTACGCAGTGTCGTCATAACACCAGAAAAGTAACGAGTAACTTCTGTAGGGTCCGTGTGCGACTACATTTAACATTACACACATAGCAACTTACCTAAAACGCCGTTCGGCCTTGTGAAGAAGTTTTTCGTCCTCTGCAAACCAAATCCCAAACGGTACCTCCAGTGGAATATGTGGTGAAAACCGAAACACTTTGAAGCAATACGCTATCAACAAGCACACGTGTTTTACTTCCGGAAATGTCGCCGGGGAGTAATCATTGTTATATATTAATTCCTTACGTCAAGTGGATAAGATGTAATCTTGCGTTCAAATTAACAAGACATATCGCCATGCACAATATGTAACAGTCTAAATAACTAACTTGTTTTATATATTTAAGTAAATTTGAGCATTTGTCCCTGTGTAGAAATTATTACAACACAAAACAAGGATAGCTCAGTTCGTCCTTGACATTGGCGGATCTGGCGCATTATTTGGATTTTCTTTCTGTGCAGATGCGATAAGATCGGAATGGCGGAGGGTAACTATTTCTCCCTGGACGATATATTGGCAACGCAGGAGAAAATGCCCTGTAAACTTGTAATGCCTATTTACCGTTTAGGTAAGTATACTTTTAATCGTACCGTGAACAAATGTTTACCTGGTATTCGGAAACTCACGGGTGTGTTTGTGTTCAAGTTTCAATGATTCACGGATATTGTTATCATGATTATTGATTAATTATTGTGTTCATGTTGAAGGGTCATAGGGACATTAATGCATTTAATATGCGGGGCACGGAACAGCTACTGATATAGGCCTTATAATCGACAGAGATGAAAGCACTATTATAGGCCTATTTGACTGCCAGACCGCCATTTACTGATGGTTCAGTATGTTCATTAAGAAACTTTGCTAGACTTGAGCCAGGGAGCCAGTTGTAGTAGAAGACACTGATTGTTCTGTCATTCATTTAGTAATAGTTACCATGGTTACATGTTTTTTCGTTGCAGGGTATTTAGATCCAAGCTCTGAAGGCGATAATCTTCCAGCTGACACAAAAATGGAACTTCCATTTTGGATGGCAAGAGCACTGTGTAGTCGTAAGCGCCACATTGTTAGCGTGGAAATGCCCAAACAATATCGTGAAGGTTATCGAGAGATCTTGTCTGCAGATGCCAGTGTTGTGGACCTACACAAGTTGGGACCATTCTTCTACAGCTTTGGTTCACAACTCCTAAACTTCGAGCATCCAGAGGGAACTGATATTGCCAAGTGTTTATTGAAGGTGAGATATTATACATGTGAGGGTCTGTGTATATTATCATTATTATAATGACAGAAAATACTAGAAGTGAGAAATCATTTATAAACATGATTAATATTATGGTTAAACCGTTTTCATTTGGCATTAGTACATGTGGAATAAAATGTAGCGGCGATAGAATGTCCAAGTCCTGTAATGGGATTCAAACCACAGACATGATATATGAGGTCTGATGCCTTGTCCACATGACCTAAGAGATCAACCTTATTAGCAAGCTGATGACAAGGTAAGGATGTATTTTGTGGGATGACTCCACGCCCTACTACACATGAATGAGTGAGTGAAGCAAATATATATCCTGTAATGTACAAGTAATGAAGTGTAGAGCAGGCCAACTTGCATGACTTGTTGTTTACGTCATGAAAAGTTCCTAGCAGTCGTACTCTGGTGACACAATCAGCCAGGTCATACATTAAATCCTCCCCATGTGACAGGGAGCTCATGACAAACATGGGAAGTTGGGGACCTAGCCTGTGCCTGATTGAAGGACCGAAAATAGCCTTGATTGTGAATTATAGACAAAAAATGATTCTTCTTTAAAACAATAAAATTATTCATGCAAGAAAACATTGAAATAGGGAACATCACCATACATGTAATATTTCTCCTGCTGACATGGTAAACAAGGTAAATGGACAAAATGTAATAAATATGATAAAAGCTGTTAGCATAGTTTCCACAAAAGTACTTATGAGTCATTGCACACAATCTGTGCTATAAAATTTATGTTTTATAAAGAAAATGTTTACAGCCCTCATACTCATGATGATTCTTCCAAGGATATCACATTCCGAATGAAAAACTATTTGGACCCTTGTCCAACTGGACATGCTGGAGAATTTATCTTATTTTTATTAGAAACAAGGATTACATTTTCAATCATGATACTTGCTCCAGTCTGTACTGAGGCACTTAAACATGTTTGAGACTTCATTCTGACAAGTTAAATAACAGATTTTTTTTGATGACTGATAAGATTTGTATGTTTTAATTATTAACAAATTGATTATAACCATTGATTGATTGTGTAATGCCTTTCACTTCTCGAACCCAGTGAGACCATGGTCTCATGGTAGAGCGTCCGTCCGGAGAGTGGAATGTCGGGAGATCGATACCTGGCTGTGTCATACCTAAAGACGTTAAAAGATGGTACTTGTTTTTACCCTGTCTGGTGTCTGGCATTGATAGTCTAAAACAAGGACTGGTTGACTCGGAGTCAGTATACTGTGCATGAGTGGGGTATTCATGTTAAACTGTGTCATGGTATTTCAGTGGACTAGCACTATAAATCAACATCAGTCCGGACTAGTACAAGCCACACACACGTGCATGCTTGTTGCTATATAAGGGCAATAATCTAGGACGTGATGTTCAACCCCATTTCACCTCACCTCACTTCAAAACCAGTGAAGAGAAGCCTTTGATAACCATAATAAATGCAATTTGAAATTGCCTGTATTGGTTTTGTAATTTTCATTATGTTTTTTCAGACTTTCCAGTCTCGATTTCGTAAAATAATGGATTCTTCCCAGAATGCCTTGAACGAAGACAATTCTCAATTGACCGAGCGACTGGACGAGACAGAGAAAGTTTTGTTTTGTGCTGGGCAGAAGGGACTGAATGATTTCCTCAGATGGGAGAAGAGAGAAACGGAGAAACTGGTTACATCGGCCATGGTTCAAAATCACCGAAAGAGGAAGCGAGCTATCATGGAGAGATCCTAACATGAGATCAATATGAGAATCTCAGATGCCCAGAACTTGTCTCCATCCTGCCCTGTGTCACTGATGGTGGCACAATATAGCCAGGAAATCTTTTGAAAAGGCTTGTCATCACCAAAGTGATAAATGTCTTGTTTACTGTCAAACACTGTTCCCTGTGTCACGTCTATAGTGGCTATGGGTTAAAACAATACAGCAAGGTTACAATACATCATGTACAGGGGCGGTCGGGTAGCCTAGTGGTTAAAGCGTTCGCTCGTCACGCAGAAGACCCGGGTTCGATTCCCGACATGGGTACAATGTGTGAAGCCCATTTCTGGTGTCCCCAGCCATGATATTGCTGGAACATTGCAAAAAGTTGCGTAAAACCATACTCACTCACTCACCCACAGCACAATTGTATCCTAGCACCCATTAGGTCTTTTTTCTCCTGGAGGGTCACATATATACAGTCCATAATGAGTGATGAAGAAACATTACATGTGTCGATACCATGAACGACTTCCAGCTGGCGACCCGTGAAGAATTTGACTTCAGCAACCTATGCTTGTCGTAAGAGGCGATTAACGGGATCGGTGGTCAGGCTTGCCAACTTGGTTGATGCATCGTATCCCAACTGTGCAAATCAATGCTTGTGATGTCGATCACTGGAGTGTATAGTCCAGACTTGATTTCTACAGACTGGTCCAGGCAGGCCACAAAGTTTAAATTTTTACCAAGTAGCCATATGGCAACAAGTATTTTTTTCCAGGTAGCCAGTGGTAAAATTGAGAAGTCAAGCCAATAGTGTAGGTGGCCAAAAGCATTTGAAATTGGCTTTGATCAAATACTATTATTGTATATTATTGGAAACTGTACTTGGGTTTTGTTATTTGTGACTCGAACAATGATCCAATTTATGTTAGTAGATCATATACATTGTTGGTATATCCTTGCTTATCCAATAAACTATCAACGAAAATAAAATACGAATTACATTAATTTTTATGTATTTCGGTTCATTGTTGACTTTGGGAGGAATTATTTGCAAGTACAATTAGTAGCAGACATGTTCATTTTTGTGTCTAAATATGTGTAGAAATAGAATTTAGTCGCCACAAGATATTTTTCAAGGTAGTCATTTGGCTACCTCTGAATTTTAGACAGTAGACAAATTGAAATTTAGGTTGCATTGGCGACAGTTTAAGTCGCAACTTTGAGGCCTGGCAGACTCGATTATTTACAGACCGCAGTCATATAGCTGGAATATTGATGAGTGTGGTGTAAATTAACAAACAAACAAAACATCCAGCTGGTGACCTGTAAGATAGGATCAGTGGTAATGTTACCTAGCAAGTAACCAGGTGAGCTACCTGGTTAACACCCGTATACGACTCTCACAAGTAGAACTGTTGAAGTGGCGATCCCTATTTATGGAGGGTACATGTGTAAGCTAATAACCCTCGAATTGTATTTACTTGTTGAAAATATGCAATTATTAATAAATATTGAAACTTATTCCATTTTGTATATGTTTTTATTGTTCTTTTTCACATTTACAAGTGTAGGCATATTGTTTATCTCAGAAATATACTTGCAGAAAAAAGTACCCGTGTTTCATATAAAGTAATGTAAATATTATATTATTGAAAATAATAACATAATATTTGGTCATTCATTGACCAAATTTATACTTGGTATCCGGGAACATAGCTTCATGCTCTGAAAAAGGGGTGGTGTAACAACTCAATGAACAATGTCAATGTCAGGTGTGACCACCGTTAGTGGTAATACAGGCGAGTCAGTGTCGGTGCATTGAGGACACCAGATGATTGAAAACAGCCTGGTGGATGTTCCAAAGGTCAAGATTGGCCCAAAATGAGCTACCTATGGTGGTGCACTGAGCTGGCTGGTTTTGGTCCTGTCGTTGGCGTCGTTACATCCTATCCCATACTTGTTCCCTGGGGGAGGGGTCTTGAGAAACAGCTGGTCATTGCAGTACAGCAATGTTATGCTGCCTCAAAAAGTCTGTTAGAACATGTGAAACGTGGGCAGGCAATATCCTTCTGCAACATGACGTGACGTACCTGCATTTGCACAAGAGGTACATCATGATCTTGAACTATGTCGTACTGGTAGCTTACACCTTTCAAATTACCATTAACAATGATGACGTGTTCTCCCATGAGTTGTGATGCCACCCCATACCATTACAATTCCACAGTCTAACTTATGACGTTAAGTAATAAGCGTCGCTAAAACGTTCTCCTGGGCGCTAAAACGTTCTTGCACAACGAAGAACATATCCCTGCAGTATTGATCGGTGTCAACTAGATGTGTCACACCTCTGGATGGCTTTTGGAACTGGCAAACAATTCAGATGTTTAGCTGTTCATGTCCAGCTTTAAATGCAGTTATAAGCTGTGACCAGGCATCTTTTTTTTGTGTGGAGAAGGAAAAAGAAGTATGGGATGTGTATGGTGAAGCAACAGAGTTGTTCATGTCGATTGATGTACCAACTGATGTGGTGAACATAATGAAAGTCATTGAGCATAATGTTGTCTGAATGTTTGAAAGGGCCAGTATCTTTTTGTTTGTTTGTTTGTTGTTTAACACCGCAGTCAGCAATATTCCAGCTATATGACGGCGGACCAACTGATCAGGATGTGGTGAACATAATGAAAGTCATTGAGCATAATGTTGTCTGAATGTTTGAAAGGGCCAGTATCTGTTTGTTTGTTGTTTAGCACCGCACTCCGCAATATTCCAGCTATATGATGGCGGACCAACTGATCAGGATGTGGTAAACATAATGAGAGTCATTGAGTATTATGTTGTCTGTATGTATGAAAGGGACAGTATCTGTTTGTTTGTTGTTTAACGCCGCACTCAGCAATATTCCAACTATATGACGGCGGTCTGTATATAATCGAGTCTGGACCAGACAATCCAGTGATTGACACCATGATTTTTCGATCCACGCAATTGGGATACGATGACAGGCCTGTATTTGTACAGGAGTAGATGAGGCACGGAGGGAATTATTCACTAAGGAAGGTAGATCCACTGATTCCATTCCTCCTACATCAGCTGCTTTGTACCAACATGTCAAAGAGCTGCATTTCAAGCTGGCCACTGATGGGAGTGAGTCTAGAGACCTCCCTCCGCCACCAGAGTCAGGATGAGCAAGATCAGTATCAGGAGCCTTTGTGGGCTACTCTACCACAAGCTTCTAAGTCATGCCAAGAGCTTCTGAGATGTAGTTGTAAGCCTCAGAAGGGGAACAGAGCAAGGTGTGAAAGGCACAGTTGATTTGTACACCACTTTACAAATGTGGATGCAACTTTGATCCAATTTAATAGTCATGAGCCAATCAAAACATTAGCCATGTACAGGAAATTTCAATGAATACAAATGTTTTTTTAAATATTCTGTTGTTGGCAATATGAGTATAAATATTGGTATAGTTAATTGGCTTTACTGAATTAAGACGTGTTGGGATGCTGATGTGGAAGACTACAGGTGAAACGGGCATGAAAACCCTGCAGGGTTTTTTTTGTCCTAGGTCCTTCTGACAAACTTGATAGGAGTCTGACCTCTAGGTGGGTGGCAGTGGTCTGAGACATATTTAAGGAAGTCTCCAACAGTGGAACATTTCCATGGGCATATCCTGATGATACATCTCCAGTGTATGGTCTGGCCTCTGGTTCGATTCTTAGAGTAAGTGAACCCATCAAGGAATACATGTGGGGTTCCTCTCTGAGACTCTATGTACTCAACCCTCCGTATACCAGTCATGGTGGTGATACCTCACTGACTGTTGTTGCATTAAGTGTTTAAGAGGTCGCCTTCTGTCTGAGCAATTTCGGCTGACCTGTCTCTCTTTGGGACTCATGTGTGTAAGTTGGGTACACATATCTATTGTGAGTTTGGTATTCACATAATTTCTGTTTTTGTATTGATATGATTTCTATTTTCTTATATTTATATAATTTCCTTTTTATCCTTGGCTGTTCTGTTTATATACGTTCGAGTAGCTGTCCATCGCTCAGAAATAGAGCTAGTTTGGCCTTCACTATTGCATCTCTTGGCTTTAGGAGATCTATGACAGACAGCGGATCTGACTGCAATTCTTGTTTTAACCTAGCCCGATAATAAATAAGAAGTGTCACCTTTGGGAGTATTTAAAGTCCAGGGAGGGTGTAACCCTTTATATTGACTTTCTGGAGGCTGAATGTCATCACAATTGTGACTTCGGATCAGTTTACGTACTAATATTCCAGATGATTTTAGTGAGGGATTTTCTCGAGCTAGGGCTTCATCTCGAGTGTGTTTGTCTTGCCATATCTTTTTAACCAAAGGGTGTGATGTTCGTCCCCAGAACGATAATATTGCCTCAGTATAATATCTTCTTAGTTTCAATGGGAGTTCCCCCGTTTCTTCTTTTAGTGCTTCTAGTGAGGCGCCTGTGGCCAGCAGTAGGGCTTTGTATTGTATTCTGTCTAGGCGCCTCAAGACAGTATTTGATGCTGAGTGAAAGGGCCTCACAACCATAGTCAATTTTTTATCTGATAAGTGATTTGTAGAGGTCCAGCTTATTGTCCCTCGATGTGCCCCAAGACGTGCCTGAAATTGCAATACGTTCAGGTCTTTTTCACATCTGTTTTCCACATATTCTATATGTTTGCACCAAGTGAGGTGTTGAGGTGTCACCCTAAGAAATATTGCGGATTTTTCAAATTTGATTGGTTTGCCTTTTATGGAGACACGGGGTATCATAGCATCTTTCCCCCGGCGTTTGAATAGAACTCCAACAGTTTTTTTACTTGAAAGGGCGAATCTCCATTTATTGCACCATGGATCTACTCCATCCACGGCTGACTGGAGTTTTTACTGATTTGTGAAATATCTCTGTGCTTTACCCATATTGCTCCGTCATCAGCGAATTTAGAAGTTTGGGTTGGAGAGTGACATGATCAAAACATCATTGATCAAGATCTTAAACAGGGTTGGGCTGATAATGCTGCTTTGTGGCGTGCCATTGTCCAGTGCCATAGGATCAGATCGATTGTTCCCTATTTTAACTGATAGCTATGAAGTTTGCCATGTTCCCTTCTGCTCCATTTTGTGAGGAGTCTGTCATGCCATTCCATATTGAAGGCTTTGCTGAAGTCCAGAAATACTGCGGCTGGGTATTGTCTGTTTTATTGAGCATTTGTATTTCATTTTCCAGTCTTAGAATATTATCTTGACACGAGTGTCCCTCCCGGAAGCCACTTTGGTCAGGTTTGATGTGTTTGCCAGTTTCAAGGTGATGCATGAGCCTTTTCGTAACCATGGCTTCCAAAGCTTAGCACATGTTTGAGGTGAATGAGATCGGTCGATAAGAGTTTGGGAGGGCTTCGTCTTTCCCTTGCTTTAGAAGCGAGATAACTACAGCATGTTTCCATGCTTTTGGGAGTTCTCCTTTGGACCATATCGTGTTACACAACTTAGTGAGTAAGCTTTTGGTTTGATCAGGTAGGTTTTTCAATATCTCGTAACTGGTTGTGTCAAGATCAAGTGCTGTGCCTTTTCTATGTTGTATCGCATCATCAAACTCCACTCCATCAACACTCACAGTAAATGGTATATTGTATACCAGATGCTTGCTATGCATCTGTTTTGATATCTTAAGCATAAGCATTTTTTCCTGTTTGAATTATTTGCTGCAATTTGTGTTGCTGCTGACAGATGAGAAGTGCTCGGCTAGAATGGCTTTAGTGAGGGATTTTTTCGAGCTAGGGCTTCATCTGGATTGTTTTTGTCTTGCCATATCTTTTTAACCAAAGGGTTTGATGTTCATCCCCAGAACGATAATATTGCCTTAGTATAATATCTTCTTAGTTTCAATGGGAGTTCCCCCGTTTCTACTTTTAGTGCTTCTAATGAGGTGCTTGTTGCTGCGCCTGTGGCCAGCATTACGGCTTTGTATTGTATTCTGTCTGTCAGACAGTATTTGATGCTGAGTGAAAGGCCTCACAACCATAGTCAATTTTTGATCTGATAAGTGATTTGTAGAGGTCCAGCTTAGTGTCCCTCGATGAGCCCCAAGATGTGCCTGACATTGCAACACGTTCAGGTCTTTTTCACATCTGTTTTCCACCTATTCTATATGTTTGCGCCAAGTGAGGTGTTGATCAAGGAACACTCCAAGAAATATTGCGGATTTTTCAAATTTGATTGGTTTGCCTTTTATGGAGATACGGGGTATCATAGCATCTTTCCCCTGGCGTTTGAATAGAACTCCAACAGTTTTTTTACTTGAAAGGGTGAATCTCCATTTATTGCACCATGGATCTACTCCATCCACGGCTGAACAATTTCTTTTCTCTTCTATTTCTTCCTTAGTATGTTCCCATGAAAACAGCATGTTTAATTTTGTAAATACCTTTGACCGAGACTGAGCAAAGACCGTAGAGTTTCTGGACAAATGGGTTTCCAGAATTAAAATGGGACGTGTTGTTAGTATTTCATTTTAAACACTTTACATAAGCTGACAATGTGCGATCACAACTAAGAAGTTGACTATATATTTCACAGGGATGTATATAAAAAGACAGATCTAGCCTAAAGGGTAAGATGTGATACAATGTTTGAATTTCTTATCAATATGGAAGGTTTTGTCGCTTTTATGAAATGCTTCTGGGACAAAATTAATGTTTGCCAATTCATATTGTATTTGATCAACGATACAGGGGATTGATAGGAAATAAACAGAATGTCTTGGGTATCGAAAGGCAATGAATGCTACCATACAGAACAGCAGAAAGACAGCGTGGCCTAACAGCATTACATAAAGATAAAACATATTTTCCTAGATAATTTGAATGTCAAGGAGGCAATTTCTCTCCTTTATACTATACTGGTTATACATTTCTTGTTCTAATTTCTGATCAAAAGTCCGTCTAATATTCCAGAGCGTCTTCGTTTAGTGGTAGTGCGTCCGCGCAGAGAACGAAAGGTCCGTGGTTCTATCCCCAGTCTAATATTTCAGAGCGTCTTCGTGGTCTAGTGGTAGAGCGTCCCCGCAGCGAGCGAAAAGCCCGAGGTTCGATTCCCAGTCGCGCCATACAAAAAGACGTTGAAATATGCAACTTATTGTTACGCTACCTGGCGCTCGGCAGTAAGTGGCTAAAACAAGGACTGTTGGCTCCGAATCAGTATGCTGTGTCTGAGTTGGGTATTCATGTTATACTGTAGCATGGTATCTCAATGGGCATAAGACCGGCATTAGTCAGGACTAGTAAAAGCAACCATACACACGTGCATGCACGTCGCTATAAAGTGCAATAATAATAATCAATAATCAATAATCTTCGAAGCGATGTAATCACAATTATACCTCACCTCATCTCTAATATGTTCAAACCTAAAACATACATGTCCTATATAATATAATAGCTGGGAGTTGCACCCAACACGTCAGCTTAAAATACTTTGTTTGCGAGCACGTTTTACAAATATTAGCAAATGTATGTTGGTAACTAATTATATTATACGAAACCTTGACTTATTGACGGTCTGTATGAATATCCTTTCTTTATTTCAAATGTCACACGTGTGTGTCGAGGATACGAAGTGCACAACACAGTATTTCCAGTGATAACGAAGTCCAAAGTCCAACAAGGTTATATCAAGCCTTGTGAACACTGTCCCTTGACTCGTTACCCAATCTCACTGCATCAGGTAGGTCTGACTTGTCTGTCACCAGGTATGTGTGAACCTCAGTAGTACAGTGTGCGAGTAACATCACAATTGTTCATCTAACGATACAGTCATCTCCAGACAGATTCTTATAAACTAATTAAATGTAACACTTCAAAGATCTACATTCACTATTTCCTCCAATCGACCACTTTACTTTAATACTGAGATCAATCCCGAGGTATGTGTATGTATATATCACGTGTGTCTGTTACAGTTATTACTGACATGATTCCTGACAAATGCTTCTGTAACCAATATGGGAAAATTCTTCTATATAACCATATAATTGTAGGGTCTGATAAATTAGTCCGAAATTAACGACTCCTACTTTCGATATGCTAATGAGTGGGTGTCGCCGCAAAACTTGGTCACGGGAACGGATATTAGTTCACAGGCGAATGTGTGAGCACAACAGAGGTTTTTATTGTTTCTCATTTATAGACGGGACAGAAGATAGATACCACAACTACAGTCGGCCTTAGTGTCGCTGTCACGTGTTTAAGAGTGTTAAGCTGCGATTGAGGGTAAGAAGTGCATTTTTCCACAGGCTGGTACATATTTTGTAGGTAAGATGGCGACCTCCCAGAAGTTAACAGAACACTTTCTGACATGCACGATATGTACAGAGGTGTTTGACAAGCCCTGTACACTTGCATGTAATCACACCTTCTGTCGGAAATGTGTCATCACCTACACCCAAACCAGACCAGAAGCCATCAGTGCCAAGTCTCTCCTGTGTCCATTCTGCAGGAAGATGACGAAAGTGTCTGCCCCTGAGAGACCAGTGGAGGAATGGGCAGATGACTTCAAACCTAGCTTTGTCATCCAGGGACTTTTGGACTCATTTGGCCCCGAATCTAAAGGTGAGCGTTTGTGGCTTTTACGGAAATACGTGTTGTTTCTAAGCTGGTGGATTTGAGCAGATATTTTGCATTGTTTCTGTGGATACCGATAATTCAGAACTTATAATTCAAACTTTCTAAGATTTTTTTCTTGTCTTTGGCTGTTGAAAATTTTGTATTTGCTCAATATCTTCTCTATTTTAATACTTGATTCAAAATAGGCAGGTATCGTTGACCCATGAACAATGTTTTTTTCATAATTCCGTATGTATGAATGCGCATCAGACTGTAACGAACTGGAACAAATATGTCTTGGAGAAGGCGGATGTTTGGTTCAGAAAATCGGTGGTATCTTTTATGTTGCTCCTGACATGTTCAGTTATTGGTTTTAGCACTTTATCCATAAGGTCACTGATTCTGTGTTTGGGACATTTGGGTCCCGCAATTATTGGCCGTAATTTTAAATCATTTACGGGGTGTATTTTGACATAAGCAGAATTCAATGTTTGACATTTTTCTTGTATCTGTGCGCTCTTATGAACTTTAGGGAGGCCATAAAAATTTAATAAATATCCCCTTCGTTTTTAGTCAGACACTGAGAATGTGCACATACTAATGTTCTAAGAGTTAGTAAATCAGGTTTCTCCGAACTGTCTGAAAGCTTTCTGTAACAAGATTCATATTTTAAAATATCTATTAAGAGTTCTTGGTAATAATTACTGTCCATAATTATTAAAGCGCCTCCCTTATCAGCTTCTTTAATAACAATTGAATCGTTGTTTGAATATCTGTTTAGAACTGCTCATTCATTTTTTGTAATGTTTGATTTACCTCATTGAGGGTTTACAGTGAAGGGTAAATCTTTGAGGCGGTTATGAACTTTGTCCATAGGAGTAGGGGTGAACTTCATACCTTTAAATAATACAGAAATCTCCTCCTTTGTTTACATATATATCGTCCAAAACTGGCTCCCACTGTAGATACTGCTTGGATGAGATGAAGTGATATCTATATTATAGATTTCGCTGCAATGAAATTGCGTCTCAATGCTTTTCAGACCATTCTGATATCATTGGTTACCTTGAAGTCACAATCGAATGACATCACTAATGGCTCTGCTACTGAAGCTGTCAGTGCTTTCTAAGACAATGCTTATTACTGTCTACAAATTAAAAAAGTTGGAAGAATGATGTTTGATGATAAATAAAATCTCACCCTTTTGTCTTTTGATATCAAATATATCAACACTCGTTAATACTTCACTTCTATCAACGTGTGTATCACTACGTGAATAAATCATTACTTCAGATACGATCAACTGCAGCTTTTGTAAGGAGGAAGGGGAGACAACTCCAGCTACATCTTGGTGTTCTGTCTGTGACGACGCACTCTGTGAACTGTGTATGTGGGTGCACAAACTAATTCCACTTTTCCGTCATCGTGGCGCATTTGACCTGTCTCCATATATGAAGGTTAAGGTTAGGAAAAAGGTCATGTGTAAAGTTCACAAGGATGAAAATGTCAAATACATTTGTAAAGATTGTAAAACAGCTGTTTGTCAAACATGCTGCACCAACCATCACAGGAAATGTGACTTGGTTGTTGAAATTGAGTCAGAGATTACTGCAATGAAAACCGAGTTGAAAGAGAATAAAGAGGATTTGTTGAAGAAACACGACGAGATGAAAACACATGTTGGTAAACAGGACACCATTAACGTGCTGGACCTGAAGGCTACACCTGTGTTACAAGACGCCATTAACGTGCTGGACCTGAAGGCTACTCCTGTGTTACAGGACACCATTAACGTGCTGGACCTGAAGGCTACTCCTGTGTTACAGGACACCATTAACGCGCTGGACCTGAAGGCTACTCCTGTGTTACAGGGCAACATTAACGTGCTGGACCTGAAGGCCACTCCTGTGTTACAGGGCAACATTAACGTGCTGGACCTGAAGGCTACTCCTGCGTTACAGGGCACCATTAACACCAGAGTAGCAGGATATGCAGATATATCAAACCCCAGTGATATGACGGTGTTAGTGGTGAATGGTACAGACACAGTGGTAGTCACAGACTATAGCAACAACAGTGTGAAGTCCTTCTACACCAGGAATAAGAAGCAAAGTCACAGCAGGCTCAGTGTGGGTGGTCGTCCGTATGGTATAACAAAGTTGAAGGACAACCAGGTGGCTGTCACTGTGCCGGGTGCCAGTCATATTGTAACAGTACAAGTCAACCCTGACCTGGTGCTGTTGTCAACCATTATAACCAGCAAACGGTACTACAGTATAACGTCTCTGACACCATCAACACTAGCAGCAGGTTCTGACTCCCCTCCCTGTGTTGATATCCTTGATATGGCGGGACACGTGCTGAGGTCAATTTTTCCAGGCCAACCTAGTAGATACATCTTGAAGTATCCCTTCTTCCTCTGTACCACGAGGACAGGAAACATCCTGGTGTCTGACTGGGGATCCAAGTGTGTCGTGTGTCTGACTCCCGAGGGAGATGTGGTGTTCACCTACAACACTACAGGAGACACAGAGATGGAGTATCCACATGGTATCACAAGCACCAGCACAGGCGACATCCTGGTGACAGACATCAATCTACACAGAGTCATCCATCTGACTGAGTCAGGACAGTTTGTAAGAAACATACTGACATCACAGGATGGCGTCCAGAGTCCACGTGGAGTGTGTGTTGGTGGGCGTGGCCGCATGTACGTGTGTACATGGGATGCAGTGAGGGTATTTACATTGAAGTGAATGAACATGTCGCAATCCTCCTTTCAATCAACTGTAGTCAGTGTGAGTTGAGGATTTATGTTTTAGATATGTGTAATTGTGTATTTACCTTTAAGCACATTTCACTGTGTTTTAGTAAAATCACATTATATATAAGTGTTTAATCACTCATCTGTCCTTTGCTATTCAAATGTGATGAATGAAGGTTTAATAGGACACGGTCTGTAAGTGTACACATTTTGTAATCTCAATAGCAAGACACGGCTGTACATGTACTGCTTTAATTGTTCAGATCTCATTTTATATCACCAACTTTGAATGTATGTAGCTTTGATAGAAGATCATTATATCGAATACCAGATCCTCCGCATGGTGTGTTTTTCATGTTTCATGTAACGGAGCTATTCCTTCTGTGTTATAAATGGTAGTGTTGTGAGCTATGTCGGTGTAGGTTGAATATTTACATGACAGTAATCCTTGCTTGCTATGCTAAGGACACTAAGCAGCACTGTTTTGTTACAGATTTACACACGGGGCATCGTTTTGCTATCTATTCCTGATTTTATGTCAATAATTCATTTAATGATATCCCAAAATGAATTATTGTAATTCATAATGCCTGAGTATTATGGATCTATTTGTGATATCTGATATATCTGTGTAATATTTACATGACAGCCAGACTTCCTTGCTATGCGGAAAAAGTTTTGTTACAGCTTTATAGACATTCTTCCGACCACAATGATCCGGGCGACAGTTGCACTGCTGTGTCACTGTGACCTGCAAAGGAGGCCCGCGAGAGTCTGGCGTTTCTGAATTCTAAATTCGACAGGCTGATCATGTGACATGCGGTACGAAAACCGCCAAACCAGTCAAAGTGAAAAGCCAGTATTTTGCACTCGTTGTGACCAACCGATCACAAATGTAGTCACTTAACAAAAAACAACTAATGCATTAGCAACCCACACTTAAGCATTAGCAACCCCGATATACACCAACAAACCACACTAATGCATTAACAAAAAATAACTAACGTATAGGCAACACACATTTATGCATTAGCAACCCACACTAATACATTAATAATCCACATGAATACATTATCAACCCATACGTATGCATTAGCAACCCACACTAATACATCAACAAACCACACTAATGCATTAACAAAAAAAAACACTTATGCATGAGCAACCCACACTAATGCATTAACAAAACACACTCACTCATCACCAACCCACACTAATACATCACCAACCCACACTAATACATCAACAAACCACACTAATGCATTAACAAAAAAAACACTTATGCATTAGCAACCCGCACTTATGCATTAGCAACCCACACTAATACATCAACAAACCACACTAATGCATCAGCAACCCACACTAATACATTCATAAGCCACATTTATTCATTGGCAACCCACACTTATGCATTAGCAACCCACATTAATGCATCAGCAGCCTGATCTGACATGACGAGGAATCCCCGGGTAGTGACGTCACATTCAAGAAGAACACGTGTTCTCGTGACATCACTGATGTTCAGTGGTCCATTCATATGTAAATTTACTGCTGTTTTACCCTTTTAGCTAAATGGAATCTAATCTAAACTGCTTATTCTCTTCCACTGACAATTTACATATATTTAAACATCAATTGTTTAGTTACTTTAATTGGTGTTATAGTTCTAAAATCACTATAATTAACCAATAATTATTGTGGATATATTTCAATAATACGTTTCGTATTTTTCTCAATATTTTATCTTACAACTAGCCAAACCTGAATATATTTCTGTAGATAATGTTGATCAGTTGCCGTGCAGGTAACTGACCATCACAAACCAGTGACTCTGGATTATCTAACTCACCAAGGCCGCCACGCTAGGGATATGCCCCAGGCTGTAACATGCTGTGTATGGCCAAACGCATCGTCATTTTAGTATCAGATAGGTGGAATATAAAGGATATTACGTGGTCAGTGCTCTCCGTAACTGTCAAATAATTGTAATTAATACGCCACGCATGTTGCAGATATAGATCATAGTTTCAATATTAGGTAACTAACGCATTCTACAGAAGGCCTGAGTCCCTATATATACGAAGTCCAGTGGCAGATACTTCACACTGCCACAAATAAAGACGTAAAGGGACTCAGCAGCTTTCTCTCTGTTTTATGTTAAGATAACATTATTTTCTTGTTAAATTCTTCTTGCCTTTAACTTATATGATATCCTGTGCAAGCAACTATATATTTACCATGATTTGTAATATTTAAGAATAAGTTATATGTCATTCATTATACCGCAAAGTAACTTGAATGTTAATTGTATGTGTGTGTTTATATAGATATTAGTAGCTTAGTTCCACTGTACATTAACTGTTGATATGCCAAGTGATAGATAAAGCCATACATTACATAGCATGAGAAAGAGTACATTGTGGTAAATACCCGCGGGTAATCTCACGTAAATACCGTCTCATGCGAATATTGGCCATGCTACTTCTATCATTCGGTTAAACATTTACGGCATTGAAATTATACAGTATGTTAAATATATTTGTACGTAAATACACCAGTAACACAAGAATGCCGTAAATGTAAATGTTCACAGTTCCTGTATGAATTGTCTTAGCATAAAATACTTCCCAGTCCTTTATTATTCACAATTTGCTTTTTGTACCTTATCTATTAGAACAGTCCTGTTAAGCAAGTTCAAACCAATCGCTATCAATTCCTGTATGGTTGTCAATCATATATTTAATGTAACAAGTCATTGACTGCATCTATCTTGTAATGTAATATTGTTTAAATATCTCTCAAAATATTAAATTTGACTCTGCCACGAATAAAGACATAAAGGGACTCAGCAGCCTTCTCTCTGTTTAAAGGTGATAGCCAAGTAATCAGCTCTACCAAGTTAATTCCCCAACTACCTTGGTCATTGTGACATAGCAAACGGGACCACACCCACACAAGGCAAAAAGGTCCCCAAAGACAAGCTACGTCAGTTGATGGATATCAAAGTTTCCGGTGCTGATGAAAGGCAGAACACAGAGAACAGGATGAGGCTCTTGACTCGTTGTAACCCTGAGTTACCAGGCAGAGTCATCATCAACAACAGCTCCACATCACAGGCGCCAACCTCTACAATATCAAGATCACCAGCAACACACACAACGTCATGGTCAAGGGTACCAACGTCAACATCAACATCTACGTCAGTATCAACAACCGTATCAACGTTATCAACAACATCCTCAACAGCAGCTACTCAAAGTTTTTCCTCCATGGCATCAAACAAACACAAGCATGGCCATGTCACATATTCAGCTTCCTAAATATTCAGGTAAGCAGGATGCAAATACCTGGTGGTCATATCTAGAAACTATAAACTCCAAGGTACTGATCAAGGCAGAGCGTGTTTAATTTTGTCCTCTTTGAAGGACCAGCCAAACATTGGCATCATGCCTTGAGTGAGGATATCAAGTCAGTCTGGAATAGCTTGAAAGAAGCTTTTATTACTAGATTTCAACCATCAGGACAATTTGATCTGTCAGTATTGGCGATCAATCATCAACCAGCTGAATCAGTATTAGATTACACCAGTAGGTTTCAGCAGGCTACCTCTAGTAAATCCATACCAGTCGACATCTTAGTTGCCATAGCTGTGAATGGACTGAACCCTTCCGTTAGACAATGGGTCTATAATAGAGCCCAAAACATTGGAAGAGGTGCGTTAACAGGGTGAACTTGCAGCCAAGTCATACCCCAGCATCCAACAGCCAGATCAAGCTAACCTCACAGACCAGGTGACTAAGCTATCAACACTAGTGATGTCGCTAATGAAGAGCCAACAGAAGCCTTTTGCAGCTGCAATGTCAACACAGCAGGAGACGCTCCATGATGACTGTCAACAAAGAGTCAGGTTCCAGTCACCACCTCGACTTGATGACTAGAGCTCAAGACAAGGTCATCAGCCATCTTATGCCAGTCCACAGGCGCGGCACACGTGACCACGTGACTTCAGAGGAGAGCAACTCCGACCATCCAGCATAAACAACAGAGAAAGATGCTCAGGATGTTGTGGGTATTGTTCTCAACGTAATTACTGTCCCCATCAGCATACCATTTGCAATGTTTGTAGAAAGAGTGGTCATCATACATCTGTATGTTACCAGGTTCTTCTGTCTAACATAAATAATCAATACGAACGCGGCCTGATTCCAAGGATCCACCTAGAATCAGGCACCCATTCAAACAGCCAAAACCATCTACCCCACCTACTAGGCTTACTATCCCTACTACCCAATCCTCTACTAACTTTAACCAACATCTCTTGTAGCCCCATTATGTTAAAACACCATTTATGTTAAGGTCAGACAAGTCAAAACAACAGCATTGTTAGACACTGGAGCAAAAATAGGACTCACTGAGTCTCACCTTCAGAAATCTCATCAGAGAGAGATTCTTGGTGTTGGAGGAGAATGCCATCCTATGTTAGGATTAGTCACTCTACAACATCGACCATGCTTCTTATTCACAAGATTTTCATGTCTTTACATCGTTACATCATACCATCATTCTTGGTTTAGACTTTCTCAAGTCTAACCATGTCAAAATTGATCTATCAAACTGCACAGTTCACCTGCATGATGGATTGATATCCGCTTGGTGGATGCCATTGCAGAATTTGCTAGACGCGAAACAGTTCAGATTCCTCCTCACTCCCAGGTTGATATTCCAGTTAAAATCTCCCGTTGTGAGAGCAACAGAGTATTGCTACTGGAGCCATTTTCTGGCCTAGAGGCACTCCCACTTGTCAACGAATAGTAGCCACAGCATCCATCATTGACCCATCATCTGTCCATACATTGGAATCTGAGCCAATCTTAGATCATCCATCAGTCAACACTGCAGTCCCTTCTAGCCCCTCAAAGCTAAGTGCTAACCTGGATTTTGACTCAGATCTCACAGAGACCAAGAAGCAACAGCTTGAGTGCTTCCTCTTGTCTCAAAAATCTGTTTTTGCACGAGAATGGTCAAAGCTAGGCAAAACACATCTGCATCAACATAAGTTTGAAACAGAGCATACCCGTCCTGTTAGACTCCCCTTCTACCGGCAGTCATCTTTATTTAGAAAAGAATGTGCTAAGAAAATTGAAGAAATGTTAGACCCAGTCATAATAGAACCAAGTCATTCTGAATGGCATTTGCCAGAAGTCATGGTCAAGAAATCTGACATAAGTTATCAATTTGTGGTCGATTATTGCAAGCTCAATGCAGTTACGAAACCAATATTTTCCCCTCTTCCATGTTTGGAAGATGCTATTGGTGAAACACATGCCCAGATGTCCTCTGTTCTTGATTGTGCAAGTGGAATTTGGCAGATACCACTGCACCCAGAAACAAAACACAAATCCTCCTTCATCACCCAAGATGGTGTTTTTGAATTTTATGGTCTTCCTTTCGGTCTAAATGCACCAGCAGCTTTCCAGCAAACCATTTGTTCTGCTCTTCAGGCTAGGAATTGGAAACATATTCTAATATATGTCGACGATATCATTGTTTAAAGCAGAACATTTGAAGAACACTAACATCATCTGAAATGTGTTTTTTGCAAACTTAAAGAAGCTGGTCTTACCTTAAAACCAAGCAAATGTAGATTTGCAGCTAAGAGAGTAACGTATTTAGGCCATGTTTTCAGGAAAGATGGAGTAGAAGTTGACAAATCAGAGGTAGAAGTTGTTAAGAGCATCCCTTCTCCCCAAAATGTCCATTATATCAGACATTTCTTGGGTCTTGCAAGTTACTACCTCAAATTTGTCCCACATTTTGCCCGCATAGCATCACCATTGCATAACTTGCTTCAAAAGGATGCCACCTTTAATTGGTCAGACGAGTGTGAGCAGGCACTTAACAAATTGAAAGGATGCCTAACTTAAGCCCCTGTCTTAACATATCCTGATCCCAATAAACCATTCATTCTAACAATTGATGCTTACACCTCAGCCACAGGGCATATCTTAGGTCAATGAGATGCTTCTGGCCAAGAACATGTCAGTTATGGTGGCCATGCCCTTCATGCTGCTGAGAAGAAATGGGGCATCACTCAGCTAGAATGTTTGGCTGTATTAGAAAGCATTAGAACTTTCAGGGTGTATCTCACCTTTCAAAAGTTTAAATTCTTCACAGGTCATCATGCTCTGAAATGGCTTAAGGACATCAAACAGGAAACAGGTCGTCTTGCTAGATGGTCTCTCATGCTGCAGGAATATGTGTATGAGATCGAACATTGAGCAGGTAAAGCCAATACAGTTGCTGATGCTCTCTCTCACATTCCATATCCTGCACAGATCATAGAACCTGTCACTGATGATGTCCCTGTCCCACCAGTCCCCTCTATCAATTACACCACAGCCACCATCCAGTCAAATCATCATCCAACCCAGCATTCATATGCTTAAGTGGATTCAACACAACCCACAAATCCACCATCAACAATCCATCACCAGATTGCTAGTCAGCTCACTGCAGCAGATGAGGACTATGGGATATCTCCTGAATGTTCAACTTCAGAATACCCTCATTTATCTGGTCAGAAGGCTATGGCACCCTTTTCAGCATCGTCGATAGATCTGTATGTTGAATTCTGTTATCAAGATGAGATTCCATCAGGAACAACAGTTCAAACTATCGGAACTGATATTCCGGAAAAACAATCTTGCAGAGAGACAGCGAAGTTCACCAGATTTCAAGCCTATCATTGACTATCTTGAGAATGGTGAGATTCCCTCTCATTACACTGATTCTCAAGTCAAAGGTCTCCAAGGTCTCTCACAGGAATATGATCTATGTGATGGCATCTTGTATCATTTCTACCTGCCAAAGCATAGAGGACATAAGAACAGCCGTCACCCAATGGTTACACAAGTGGCAGTTCTATTTCTGACAGGACATCCCTTCTTTATGCTTACCATGATTCCAAAGCAGATGGATGCCACTTTGGTCAGGATGCTACCCGTCTGTCCATTTTGACCAAATAGCATTGGCCAGGCTTGTACCAAGATGTCGAAACATACATCAAATCTTGTGGAGAATGTCAAAAAAGCAAACGTTGGGCCCATTCAAATCTAGCTCCAATGGTACCAATGCCTATTGAACACAACTTTTCCAGGTTACATGTTGACATCCTTGGACCTCTTCCTCAAACAAAGGATGGGCATAAGTATGTTCTTTTAGATGTGGATTCATTCTCAAGGTGGATTGAAGCATTTCCATTGCACACTCAAGATGCTGTGGAAGGAGCAATAAAACTCTTTTATGAAGTCTTCACAAGGTATTGGGCACCTCAAACTCTAGTCACTAATAGAGGTCGCCAGTTCACATCAAAGCTGATCAATGCTATCTGTGAAATCTTTGAGGTTAAGCACCACTTCACATCGTCATATCATCCTCAGACAAATGGAATGATTGAACGGCATAACAGTACAATTGCACAAACCTCAAAATGTTACTGTAAGCCTTACCAATCCAACTGGGCTGATATTCTTCCATGCGTTTTCATGTCAATGCGAAACACACCGTGCCAATCAACTGGTAACTCACCGCACCATATGCTCTTTGGCAGAGAGATGTGTCTTCCATTTGATACTAAACTTACGCCAAAGCCAACCCTTGGTAAAAATGCAGAGACACATCTCCAGCAGCTCATCGACAATCTGAAGGTTGTCAAATCTATTGCCCGTGACAACATGTCTGTAAGTCAACAGATAGACAAGGAGCATCAAGAGCTAAAATCATCAGAATCTTCTTTCATATTAGGTCAGCAGGTGCTTCTCCACAGCCATGTAGTCAAACAAGGACTTTCACCGAAGCTGTCCCAATCATGGACAGGTCCTTATTATGTCACAGACATTGGTCCAAACCACACCTTCAAAATTCACAGATGTTCAGATGACAAAGAACATAAATCGTTGGTCCATGCCAATCGCCTGAAACCCTATGTCCTCAGAAGTAATGTTGCATGGGATGTTGACTCATCAGGTTCTTCTGCACCTACATTGGTTTCAAGCAGAGCACAGGAACTGTTACCAGATCCTCCTGCACAAACTTTGCAAGGCAGCCCTCCACTAGACTCAACAGTCTCCAGTGAAAAGCCTAATGCAAAAGCAGATGAAACGGTGTCATCAGAGCACAATCAAAAGCAAACAAAAGATCACAATCAAGATCAATTCTATGATGTCGAAAAACTCTTGAAGAACAAAGGCATCAATGGCATATGCCATTTTCTTGTCAAATGGGTTGCGTATCCTACACCAACATGGGAGCCACACCATAACATAGGACAAGGACTTATCAGAGACTTCCACGTGCATAAAACACAGACTGGACGCAGTGCCAGCACAAACGATCACACAAATATTGTGTCTAATCTCTAATGAAATAGTTATCTTTGACTTTGATAGTACCTGGCAGTTAGTTTCATTGTGAGTGGTTAGATGTTGTCGACAAACCTGCAGGGCCTCCTGTGTTATCAAGTGCTAGAAGGATGATAGTTGCAAATGTCATCTCTTCAAACCCGTTGTCAACACTAATCAACCCACTTGATCTTCTCTGAGAGTTGTCAGATTCAGTTATCTATTATTATAGATTATGCTCTTATAATGGTGTATATTTCAAAATCGAAACAAGCGTTATGTCCAAATATGACACTATTTGGTCAAATTCCTTCCCATAACTATTTAAAACTTTAAACTTAATAAAAAACAGTTTACGTTGTATGAACTGTTACTAACCCATGAACTAAAGCAACACATGTATATGGCCTCTTTCATCAAGAAAAGTTTTCAAATTGCCGAGTTCGTGCTCAGAACAATACTCTACATGTTCTATTTAGCCAGATGTTGCTAAAACTATTGTATTATGCTTCATTATGTTGTGCTTGTTTTGGTTCTCATAACAGAACAATACTCTGTCATAACATATTCTGTTTGGAAGACTATTGCTCAAATATTGTATTCTTTTTTTCAATGCCCGTATTATATTTGTTACCATGACAAATTGATATTGTATCTCTCAGTAGCACTAGTTCAATGTAACATATTTTGTGCTTTTGTGGTCAAAAGCTTCCCACAGCAGAGGGATATTGTCATAGTTCTAAAATCACTATGATTAACCCATAATTTTTGTGGTCATATTTCAATAATACGTTTCATATTTTTCGCAATATTTTATCTTACAACTAACCAGATTATATTTTTGTAGATAATGTTAGTCAGAAACTGCACGTAACTGACCATCACAAACCAGTGACTCTGGATTATTTAACTCAGCCAGGCCGCCACGCTAGGGTTATGCCCCAGGCTGTAACATGCTGGGTATGGCCGAACGCACTTCATTTTAGTATCAGATAGGTGGAATATAAATGCAAAATTTTTCAAAAAATTGTTTTTTGGGAAAAAACCCAGTTGCGCTTCATGCGCGCTGCCCGGGTACACCTCATGGCGGGAATCAATACGTCACTTAAAAGATATGACGTAACGGTGACGTCATCCACGTTAGCGTCATCCACGTCAGCTTTCTGATTAACGCGCATCTCCGCCTGGATAGCCGCCCGCTCCGGACGTGTTTTGCCCTGTCTCATTTTAGCAACTTAAAATCAGCTTAACTTTTCAAATCAAATCGTAAGTACGATCCTTTCTAGCATCTTAGTCTGTTGGATTGTTATCATTTGTGAAAATTTTCTGAATTGTAAAAAAGTACGATCCTTTCTAGCATCTTAGTCTGTTGGATTGTTATCATTTGTGAAAATTTTCTGAATTGTAAAAAATGCCTGTGTCAGGACGTATTTTGATTGTAGGACATTCTTTCATTGCTAGACTGAAAAAGCATATTGCTTGGGGACATGATCGTTTTAGATATGATTTTGGATTGACAGGGCAAAGTAGTGTGTATTGGTTTGGGATCGGGGGATTGACACTGAATCGTCTGAAAACCATTTATTTGCGTGATTTCGAGGAGCGATTGTATCACTACAACCCAGAAATTCTTGTAATTCAACTGGGTGGCAATGATTTGTGTCGTTCGGAATGTTGACCCTCTAAGACTCGCTAGGGAGTTTGAGGATTTTTTTCAAGAGATAAAATCAAAATATAAAATCACCAAGCTTGTCATCTGCGAAGAATTCCCTAGGTCTTCCGATAACGCTGTCGGAGTTGGGTATGAGAGAAAACGCCTGCAATTTAACAAGTACTTGAGTGTTATGCTACCGGAGAGAGGCATGTGTTTTTGGAAACATAAGAAAATGTTTCATTCTTCCTTGTCTATTTTCCGGAAGGATGGGGTACATTTGACAGATGATGGCAATTACAAGTTGTATAGAAGTTTGCGCGGTTGCATAATTGCATATTCGGATCTGAAGGGTCTTAGCTAAGTATGGCTATAAAAGCGAAGTCGTGATATTTGTATATTTGTAAGACAAATTTGAGAAGTTTCCTTTTAACAGTTGACAATTTTTACTGAAAGAGCACGGCTCATTGATGTATTTGACGTATTTGGCAATGAATTTGTACTACCAGAAGTAAGCATACCTGTAAATTTTACTATTTAACCATGGCTTGTTGAAATGTTGAAAGATAAGTGTTCTCGGGGGATAACAGAAGTGTTGTCCTTCACTAGAACGCTACTCTGCGGTTATGCATTTTCTGCCCTGTAGTGGCATTGTTTTTTAATCTGTCCTGTAGTGGCAGTGTGTATATGTTTGCTCTCGTATTAGATTGTTGAATGACAATCTATTTAGTGTTCGTGGGGGATAGCAGAAGTGTTGTCCTTCGCTAATGCTACTCTGCGGTTGATGCATTTTTCTGCCCGGTGGTGGCATTGTTTTTTAATCTGTCCTGTAGTGGCAGCGTGTATATGTTTGCTCTCGCGGTTATATTGTTGAATGACAATCTATTTAGTGTTCGTGGGGGATAGCACAAGTGTTGTCCTTCGCTAATGCTGCTCTGCGGTTGATGCATTTTTCTGCCCTGTGGTGGCATTGTTTTGTTGTTGTTTTTTAATTTGTACTGTAGTGGCAGTGGGTATATTTTTGCTCTCGCGGTCGAGAGTGTTGAATGACAATCTATTTAGGTTCGCGGGGGGTAGCAGAAGTGTTGTCCTTCGCTAGAATGCTACTCTGCAGTTGATGCAATTTTCTGCCCTGTGGTGGCAATATTATTCTAGTTTCCTACTTCAGTCTACATGTTTACGTTGTCTTTCAAGGGTTTTGCTAAATTGTAATATACAGGGTAGCAATTCTTAAATGCCTTTGATCACATTTACGTTGTAAAACATAATTAGTTAAAAGGTCTGAAGTTACAATAAGTCAGAGTTACTTTGTTGTGGGCGATAGCTAAGCGTTCTCTTTATAATAGTGAGTTAATAAAGTAACTCACAGTATTAGTTCCTTTGTGCAAACCTTTGCTGGTTTTTGTACTTCGTTCCAAGGTCCATTCCGGTCTGAGATGCCCCTATCCGCTAGAAGTCGGAAACGTTCCAGTCAGGCTCCGAACAACACGGTCGGCGACGTGGACCTCTGCCAGGATGAGCTTGCAGGCGCCAGTTCGTCCAAGAGACCATCTAATCGTCAGCGGCGGAGCGGGCGGGCGGAGATGACCGAGCATCCGGAAGAAAGGACTAATACCTTAGCTATCAATGACATCAATATTGGACAGGCGAGTTCGTCCAAGAGACCCACTAATCGTCAGCGGCGGAGCGGGCGGGCGGAGATGACCGAGCATCCGGAAGAAAGGACTAATACCTTAGCTATCAATGACATCAATATTGGACAGGGTGAGGCGGTCCTTAATCCTTTTGCGTTCAATAGTATAAACCAGACTGAAATGCAAGAATTCAAATCTACGTCCATACCCTTAGGCTTTGGGGTAGGAGACAAACTTAAAGCTAAAATTTGGCAAAACGAATTCGTTGAAATATCCTCACTTTTATCAGGTGATACTCACGACCAAAATCTTACAATTAATGTAAATGGTCAAGCTGTCAATGTCTCCGATTCATCAAAGAAAAGGTTTTTGTCTATTGACAAATGGGTTTCTGCATTCCACATTTTTATGTCGGTTCACATTCAGAAATATCCTGAGGATGTTCAGGCTATGTTAAAGTATGTTAGTACAATCAGAGAGCTATCCCAGAAAGGGGGTAACTGGTATGCCTATGATACTAAATTTCGGAAGTTGAGGTCAGAAAACAATTTGGATTGGGGAACAGTACACTGGGAATTATGGTTTGGTGCAATTACTTCAAATTTGCAGAATTTTCGTCCCTCAAACCAAAAGCCATTTAAGGCAAAGACATCAGGGTCTGCCAAAGCTGCCATCCCAAACGGTTTCTGCTTCAGCTTTCATCTCGGACGGGAATGCAATGCCAAACCTTGTAGATACAGTCACTATTGTCCCCAATGCGGAGGTGACCATGGCTACAGTAAATGTGGGCAGAGGAAAGAATTTGGTAGAACAAACCGAGCGAACCAACCTCCCAACCCCTATAAACGTGCATAAGCTAGAACATTGGCTTGAAGGTTATGATAAAGAAATCACTGATTATCTATTAGAGGGTTTCAAGTTTGGGTTTCGCATTGGATACGAGGGTAATTTAATATCAGGAGATTGTCACAACTTAAAAAGTGCTTCAGATAACATAGACGTGGTCCAAAACAAAATAAGCAAAGAATTAAGACTAGGTAGGATATCAGGCCCCTATAAACGGTTTCCACTAAAGGATTTTCATATATCTCCCCTAGGGGTATGCCCCAAAAAAGTCCCAGGTCAATTTAGAATGATCCATCACCTTTCTTATCCTTACGGTAACTCTGTCAACGATGGTATACCTGAAAAGGCGAGAATGTACATTATGCTTCCTCAGATGAAGCAATTGACATTATTGTTAGGATGGGCTCGGGGTCTTATATGGCGAAGTGCGACATTGAATCAGCTTTCAGAATTGTACCTATTCACCCTCACGATTATCACCTACTTGGTTTCACCTGGAAAGGAGAATATTATTTCGATAAGTGCTTGCCAATGGGTTGTTCGTCAGCATGCAAAATTTTCGAGACGTTTAGCACTGCGTTGAACTGGATTGCAATTAACAAACTCGGGATAGGACACATGCTGCATATTTTAGACGACTTCCTCATTATTTCTCAGGGCAGGGGCAAGTGTCGGGGAGAACTTGAAGCATTTTTAAACATATGCGGAGATATTGGTGTTCCTTTTGCGCCTGAAAAAACAGTAGGGCCTGCCAACTGTCTCCAGTTTCTAGGAATCGAAATAGATACTATTGCCATGGAAGCCAGGTTACCTTCAGACAAATTAGTTAAGGCTAGAAGCTTGACCGCTGAGATGTGCAAGAAGAAGAAAGTTAGACTTAGTGAGCTGCAATCCTTATTAGGCTACCTTAATTTCACTTGTAAAGTTGTGGTACCAGGTAGGGCTTTTCTTAGGAGATTGTATGATTTAACTGTCAGGACCCAGAGACCCCATCATCGGATACGGTTAAATAAGCAAGCTCGGGAGGATCTTAAATTGTGGCTGCAATTTCTGGGTCAGTATAACGGGATATCCGTATTGCGGAAACAGGCGCGGTTGTCGAATAGTGCGCTTCATCTCTTTACCGACGCTGCAGCGTCGTTAGGGTATGGAATTGTTTTTAGAAGCAAATGGGCGTATGGAGTTTGGCCAGGCTGTTGGAAGTTGTTTAACATAGCTGTCTTAGAGTTTTTTCCCATTGTGTTGGCAGTTAGATTATGGGCTGAAGAGCTAAGAGGAAAATGTATTCTGTTTCATACAGACAACATAGCTTTAGTGTCCGTTATCAACAAGCAAACGTCTAAAGAAGTCAAGTTGATGTCCTTGGTGAGGGACCTTGTTCTTTCGTGTTTGAAACGGGATATAATTTTCAGAGCGGAACACATACCGGGAAGACATAATAAGTCGGCAGACCTACTTTCTCGTTTACAGATATCAAAATTTGTCAGTCAGGCACCATGGGCAGACAAGCAGGAAACGCGGATTCCTCCGCCCCTACAACCCGAGAATTATCTATTCACTTAGATACTTTATTAGGGGCAGCTCTATGTAAGAATAGTCAGGCTACTTATACCAGAGCGTGGGAATTGTACAATGAATTCTCCCGGGATTGTCTAGGTATTTCGCCGGCGCTACCGATAGCAACACCTAACTGGGCACTATTTTTGGCGTATATGTTCCATTTAAAGTTAGCACCTTCAACAATGAGGACCTACATTTCAGCGTTAGGTTACATTCATAAAATTCGCGGTTTAGAGGACAAATCAAATTCTTTTCAAGTTCAGAAGTTGTTACATGGGGCTAAGTGTCTAAACTCTTCAGTAGACCAGCGTCTACCAATCACAGAGGACATACTGGGCAGGATGATTGACTCATTACCTGTGGTGTTTTCCAACCCTTCAATCAGACTACTTTATGAGACAATGTTTTTAGTTGCCTTTCACGGATTTTTTCGGATTGGTGAACTGACGGTGCGTAGTTCGGATGAGGAAGCGGCCTTGCAGGTGCAGGACGTTTCACTTTCCAGCTCCGCGGCCTATCTTAATATATCGATGTATAAACACAACAGCGGTAAAGCTAGCAAGATCGTCACACTAGACAAGTTAGACAGTACCCTATGTCCAGTTGCTGCACTCAAACGTTACCTACGACAAAGGTCTCTCTTCCCAGGCCCTCTGTTTTGTGACAGATGCTTTAAACCGGTAGCAAGATCCTCCTTTAACGAGGCACTCAGAGTTGTATTTAACTTCTTAAGTTTAGATTCTACTAGATACAAAGGACACAGTTTCCGTATAGGTGCAGCATGCTCGGCAGCAAAGAAAGGCTGGTCGGACGCAAAAATTCGGCAAAGGGGCCGGTGGAATTCAGATGCATTTAAAGCATACATTCGTGTTCAGCTGTAGAGAATAAGGGTTGTTGTCGGTAACGTAGCTCAGCGGAAAAAGAGCCTATTTGCTGAATAGGACCAATTAGAAGTTTGGCAATCTAGAGTTTTATTTATCACTTAAATGTAGGGAAAATGCGATTGCTATTGATCTACTCATACAGAGTAGAGTCTGTTGTTCAATGTATCACTTACTATATTATAATGTGTGTTAACTTGTTATGGTTCATTATGCCAAGACAGGGAGTGTGGTGTTTCGCATGGGCAGACACTATGCTTCATGGTCAGGCGAGTTTGTTCAATTAGTAGCTACATGTAAATATTTACACGTCCCAACTAGGGGCCTTTATGAATTACATAGTAGAGTTGAGTGTTGTATGGTTGCATTTTATACCTTACCCTTATAATAATGAGCATGAGCAGGCACTATGCCTCATGGTCAGGCAATTTGCTCAATGAGTTTCATTATTTAATTCTAATAATGATTAATGTTAATAATTTCATGTTCCATCAAGGAATCTTTTACGATTTCCATTTCGTGCGGGCTATCTCAAGTATTGGTCCGCACCAATAATTAACTACAACTGTTTTAGATTACATTGTTTACGAAATGTAGGCCTATATAGACTATTAGTACGTCATGAAACAAAATATTTTATGATAAGCTAGATAAGAGATACTGCCACCAGGATTCACTTTTGCAGGCAACAGACGTTACCGAAGACGAATCCCCAGGTGGAAGTGAAGAAAGAGACTCGGGCCAACCGGTCAATACATAACACTTCCTATGGACCTGGAACTCTGTGCTATGTTTGTGTGTTTGTATCAAAGATACTCAATCAATGCAGATTGCATATATCATATTTCGTGCATAGAATTAGGGAGGAGGAAGCTGCTTTAAATTTTATTGATACGTTTCTATAAACTCGTCCCGAGACCGTCGTCGGGGGGGGGGGGCATAGTGTTCCACTATTGTGGCGTTGTTTCCCCCACCTTTGTGGCTTATTTCATACAATTTCGGATTGATGAATTGTACGCTCAGGCGTATATACCTTGTAATAAATTTGTCCGCCTTTTGTGCGGGCCTAAACAACAATTTTCAGTGTCTGTAATTTTTGCCACAAATGAACTGGACGTTCTCGGGTATAAGGGTTTTTGAGTATAAATGCAAAATTTTTCAAAAAATTGTTTTATGGGAAAAAACCCAGTTGCGCTTCATGCGCGCTGCCCGGGTACACCTCATGGCGGGAATCAATACGTCACTTAAAAGATATGACGTAACGGTGACGTCATCCACGTTAGCGTCATCCACGTCAGCTTTCTGATTAACGCGCATCTCCGCCTGGATAGCCGCCCGCTCCGGACGTGTTTTGCCCTGTCTCATTTTAGCAACTTAAAACCACCTCCTCCCAAGCCTCCTCCTCTCTATATCGCTATTTAGGTTCCTTTTTCTTAGTCATGTGCGTGTATGCGTTGTTTCCCCTACCTTTGTGGCTTATTTCATACAATTTCGGATTGATGAATTGTACGCTCAGGCGTATAAACCTTGTAATAAATTTGTCCGCCTTTTGTGCGGGCCTAAACAACAATTTTCAGTGTCTGTAATTTTTGCCACAAATGAACTGGACGTTCTCGGGTCTAAGGGTTTTTGAGTATAAAGGATATTACGTGGTCAGTGCCCTCCGTAACTTTCAAATAATTGTAACTAATACACCACGCATGTGGCAGATTTAGATCATAGTTTCAATATTGGGTAACTAACTCCTTCTACAGAAGGCCTGAGTACGAAGCCATGTACGAAGTCCAGTGGCAGATACTTCACTCTGCCACGAATAAAGACGTAAAGGGACTCAGAAGCCTTCTCTCTGTTTTAAGGTAAGATAACATCATTTGCTTGTTAAATTCTCCTTGCCTATAACTTATAATATTGGCCATGCTACCTCTATCATTTGGTTAAGCATTTACGGCATTGGAAATATACAGTATGTTAAATATATTTGTATGTAAAAATATCAGTAACACAAGAATGCCATAAATGTAAATGTTCACAGTTCCTGTATGAAATGTCTTAGCATAAAATACTTCCCAGTCCATTAGTATTCACAATTTGCTTTTTGTACCTTATTAATTAGAACAGTCCTGTTAAGAAAGTTCAAACCAATCGCTATCAATTCCTGTATGGTTGTCAATTATATATTTAATGTAACGAGTCATTGACTGCATCTATCTTGTAATGTAATATTGTTTAAATATCTCTCTATATATGAAATTTGTCTCTGCCATGAATAAAGACGGAAAGGGACTCAGCAGCCTTCTCTCGGTTTAAAAGTGATGGCCTAGTAATCAGCTCCACCAAGTTAATTCCCCCACTATCTTGGTCATTGTGACGGGACCATGCCCACACAAGGCAAAAGGGTCCCCAAAGACAAGCTACGTCAGTAGCAAAACATATTGTTGTATGACATTGTAATTTATTGTCCAACAATGATTGTAACTGTATTACATTGTTTCTGTTGAGGCTCAGAAGTTCATTGTATTAAACAAAATGTCTTTTTCGTCTTTTTCTTTTTTGACGAGAGGTTGCTCACATGACGTTCGACACAATTTGACGTTCATACGCTTTTCACGAGACCGTATTCTTGAAATGATGTCAACACTGACGGACCACTAACACATTCCTGGGGGAGCCCCTGAGGATTCCCTCGCAAGAATACATGAAAAAGCGTTGTTCTGATCATTTAGACCCCTTAATCTTGAACTAAAAGATTTAGCATACATTAAGAAACGTCAGAGTGTTTGACTGCCTGATCGTTCACGAATGTCTTCACTTTGACTCATCCTAGTGAACAAAACGAAACAATGCACATCAAAATCATTGTAGTACCAACTCGATCCGTGACTAGACTGACAGCGACAGTCTACAGCAAACTATGAAGTTACCTTGGGATCTATTTGATACATCTTATAATCATTATTGATCGATAATTGATAATTGATGACCAACATATGTAACTGCCACAGGTTCATTGAGAACTCGGAAATCTCTACCATCATGCCCGTCACGTTTATCGTGTCAGCCATTTTTATGTTTTGTACTTAATGTAAATGTATTACGATGCACTGACATTCTGACTGACTAACAGAGGTAAGACCTGTCTCCTCTAGAGAAGATACTTTTTTAAGGCGTTTGTTTTTAATGAACGTTTTGATGTCACCCCACCCATCATATTGTGTATTTAATACTGCCATTGAATTTTGTACTACACTCTATTGCATACTGACAATGTCATTGCTGTGCAGTAACTTGTATTTACTTGTAAACTTAGTTAATTGTGTAATACAAGTGATGATTGGACCCCGTTTTGGGGTGTTTGTTGGTTTCACACTAAATTCTGTTACGAAAAAGAAATCTGTGTTAACATGTTATTTAAACTTAATCAATATGTCAAAATCATACATTGATGAGGAATGTTGATATTAGAGATGGGGAAACTTGCTTATACAACATGGATCTATCGTGCCACAGAATGGCAGCCAACACGTGGAAGGCAATCAGTCAAATGTTTGAAGGTAAAAGTGGAAATAAGTTTGTACTTGCAACACAGGACATATAAAGCACAATGAACAGTTCTTGCAATAATATCATATGTCTATGGAATACTGTAAGGGACATTCTCTCGACTCGCATTCTCGCGATCTCACATTCTCTCATTCAAATTTGACTCTGCCATAAATAAAGACGTAAAGAGACTCAGCAGCCTTCTCTCGGTTTAAATGTGATAGCCGAGTAATCAGCTCTACCAAGTTAATTCCCCCACTATCTTGGTCATTGTGACGGGACCATGCCCACACAAGGCAAAAGGGTCCCCTAAGACAAGCTACGTCAGTAGCAAAACATATTGTTGTATGACATTGTAATTTATTGTCCAACAATGATTGTAACTGTATTACATTGTTTCTGTCAAAAGTCGACAACTCGAGAATGTGACATTTGGACATGATGAAAAACCTCGCAATCTCACAATTGGGCCACAAAACACGAAATCGGGAGAACGCGTGAATGCCACATTTCATTTTCTCCGGATTTCGCGTTCTTGTGTTCTCGCGTTTTAGACGCTGTCCGCGCGCATGTGTAATATCATAAGGTCAAGGCGCATGCGCACGTTAGTAGTCCGGTGGTCATGCTTCTTTCATGCTCTTCATTCTCCAAGTAGCATTTAGCAACCTTATGACTTGAGCTTGAAAATACTATGTCATTTACATACACAAAGTCCTTTGTAGAGTAGAGTCCTCTCCCTTTGGTACAGTTTCCTATGTACTTTAAATTAAAACCATCAACATGCTCATTATAATGTAACAAAATTAATTGTGTACATGAATGTCCAGTGATAGTTAAAACATTAATGCGTCCGGAAGCTGGAAACAAAATATCAATGTCACTGAGAGAGTAAATATTCCTCAAAGCCACATCAGCAGTATTGCAGCTATTCGCGGCTGCACCACAGTTACAGTAATAATCACAGGCCAGTGATTTTCTCTATGAGGCAAATTTATACACAGCTAGCATATTCATTAAAGCAACATTGTCAAAGACCAATTTGTAGCATTCGGCTAAAATGAGATTGTCCGATGTTTTTACATGACACCATAGTCGGTACTTTAGGCCATACAAAATTAATTAATAGATTTTCATCCTCTCCCACCTGACTGCAAAATATCCCGCCTTACATTATTCTATTGCCTCAATTTTCCTAGAAATAGAAATATCGCTAATATGTGTGTTCCTACTCCGTACACGTAGCCCTATTGAACACGCATGATGCATGTGAATCGCATCCTTCGACAGCAATTGTACACAGATGCCTTAAATAGGTCGATAAGAAAACAATGAACTGTTTAACATAAAATGCGTTCCGTTCCCCATGTATTTCAAAATTCAGTCAAACTCGAACTAATAATTCATTGCGGCCTTGACATCCACATGATAGGCATGCTTACACTGGAAAAGTACCTCCAATATCCAGCCTGAGGGACCAGCATGGCATGGCGTGGCATGAATACAAGAGAGTGAGTTTGGCTTTATGCCGCTTTGAACAGTATTTATATTTCAGGTATACCCTGGCTTGTCAGTTTGAAATGGGACCAAATCCACCATCATAGGTTTCTGGAACGCCCAAGGAACGCAACTCTACACAGCGAATTGCGACGCCGCAGACAACCGAGCCACTAGATGACTGTAGAGGTAATTGGCAGAAAACGCGAGATCGCGATATTGGTCAAGTTTCGCAATCTTGCGTTCTCGCGTTTTTGAAAATGGTTGCATATAACTGTATAGGCAATTAACACAAAAGCACGAGAATGCTATATCGTGAGATCGCGACATTGGTCAAGTGTCAAAATCTCGCGTTCTCGGGTTTATTTCAATGGTTACATATGACGGTTTGAGTAGAACAGCGCTAGCCAATCAGAATTCGCGAAGGAATTGTGATATTTTAATAACATATACATATACATATATATACATACATACATACATATATATATATATATATAAAATAAAATAATAAAGTCCACGTTAGTCCATCATCTTCTTTATATCAGTTTCATACATAGTACTTTCGCTGTCTCATGACAGCTCTTCAGTGTAACTGACAATGACATATAATGACGTCATACTTATGATGACGTCATAAATTACAACTATGACGTCATAATGTATTTACACACTCCAGCGCGTAGATGAAGAGGCGTTTATATTCTAAAAGCATAAGTTACCTATCAATGTTATGTCAGAGGTTGTGAAAATGTTGAAAATATCCCTCAGTGAGTGTATGTGTATGGTGTTACGCCGCTAAAAGCAATACTTCTGCAATGTGTGTGAGTGAGTATAGTTTCACACCGTTTTTAGCAATATTTCAGTAATATCACGGGGGACCCCAGAAATGGGCTTCACACATTGCATCCTTTGGGAATGAAGGGCGAATTTGGAATTTGACTGAGGAAGACACAAAACCAGGCCCGATACACGTACAGTACATGTATATGAAAACAAGAAACTTTCCATGAGATGCATCAATACGGCGGCCAACTTTATGATCGTCAAATTTAATTTACAATATAATATATTCCGAAAATGATTAATCAACACAGACATGTTTAAAACAATATGAATAATATTTGTTTCTATTCATTCCGTTTTATATCTTACATCAAGTTTTTTACTACTATGCGATTACCTTATATACTGAATTTGATAGACAATATCTTTCCACAGTAAATGAGTGCAGTAACCTGCTCCAGCCGCTTGTGAAGACCGATACTCCCGCTTATCATTGCGGTAAATGTTCTGACAAATGTCATGCATTTCAAGGTTTAAATAAAACTGAACAGCTAACAACATATCGGGAATTATAAGTGATGCTATATACAGTCATCGAGTTTCTCAGTCGTCTGATGCCTCATGGAAAAAATCACTGGCCTGTGATTATTTCTGTAACTGACAGTGCAGCCGCGAATAGCTGCATTACTGCTGATGTGGCTTTGAGGAATACTTACTCTCTCACTGACAGTGATATATTGTTTCCAGCTTCCGGACACTTTAATGTTTTAACTATCACTGGATATTCATGTAGACAATTTCTTTTGTTAAATTATATATATTGAGCATGTTAAGGGTTTTAACTTAAAGTACATAGGAAACTGTACCAAAGGGAGAGGACTCTACTCTACTCTGCAAAGGACAAAGTCATAAGGTTGCTAAATGCTACTTGGAGAATGAAGAGCATGAAAGAAGCACGACCAGCGGACTACTAACGTGCGGATGCGCCTTGACCTTACGATATTACACATGTGCACGGACAGCGTCTAAAAAATGAGAACACGAGAACGCGAGATCATGAGAAATTGAAATGTCGCATTCCACGCTATTTCGTGTTTTGTGGCGTAATTTGACAAGTCGAGAATGCCAGATTGCGAGATTTTTCATCATATCCAAATGTCGCATTCTCGCGTTGTCGACTTTTGATAAAAAGTGTAAAAAATGTATCAAAAACACAGAATGCGGGATCACCAGAACACGATATTTTGGCCAAATCTCGCGTTCTCCCGATCTCGCATATTCGTGTTTTGGGCATATTTAGCTCGTTTCCAAAGGACGAGATAGCGAGAACGTCCTTTACAGTATTCTATAAATATGGTTTTATATAACAGAAAATACAGCTTATCTATGTAACTTTAACCATCTCCGTGTACATGACTTTTGTCTCCCACTGTTAATGTTGTCCTGTCTATAATGTAGCCCACGGTTCTCAGTGGTGCAAGTGCATTGTACAAGTTGTCATTCAATTAAAAAATAAATAACAAATACAATAGTTTAAATTTAATTCGAATTTTAGGAACTTCTGCTGTGCTTATTCAACATGATTGATTCACCACACTGTACATAATATGCTGATTCACTGATTCACTGTGCTGCTACAGTGTGGGCCTGCTTTCCGTAACACCAAAACACAAAACTACCAGTAAAATTCCATTTCTCGTTACACACGTGCATTCGTCACCATTCGACTCTTTCCGTAAACTGCGAGAGGCTTGTCCCGGAATGACACGAGTTGGCCACGAATGAATCACTTCCTGCTGCTCAATTTCCCTCAACACCAGGTAAGTGTGTGTTGTCCCAAGGCCTTTGTCTACTTCAGTTAAAACGCTACACACCTGTCCTACTGTGTACTGGTAACACCACAAGGGTTCATCTAACTAAACAGTCACTCCAGGCAGATTCTCATGACCGGGCACCTAATTAAATGTAACATGTAGGCAAACCGGAATACCTCAAAGATCCACTTTCACTATTGCCTCCGATCGACCACTTGACTTAGATACTGAGACTGATCCCGACATATCTGTATGTATATATCACGTGTGTCTGTTACAATTATTACTGACATGATCCCTGACAAATGCTACAGTAAACAATATGGGAAAATACTTCTACATAACTGTATTATTTCACGCCTGATATGGTAGTATGTGAACTGTAATAATGTCTCCTACTTTCGATATGGTAATGAGTGGGTGTCACCCCATAACTATGTCACGTGATCGATACGCTGCACACACTTCATGTTGTAAAGTCAGCGGGTGACCTCGAGTTGTAAAGCACCATTCACTATCTGCTCACTGATCCCGGGTATACACAAACGGGTGAATGGGTAGCTATAAAGTACCTATTCATGCTTCCTGTACGACCGCCGAGAGTTGAGAAAATCACACACGTATATACGCGAGCACGCGAGCACGCACGCACGTGTAAGGCAGAATATTAGTTCTCAACTCATAAGATCTGCATACATCTGAAAAATGTTTTATATGACACGGGACATTTGTTTATTGTTTCAAGATCTGGATGATCCAGACGATGAACGGTAGGATACAAATAGCATTTCTTAACTACAGTCGTTCTTAGTGTCACGTGTTCAAGAACTATAAGCTCGGATTGTGGCTAAGATCAGGATGTTTTGTACAGCGGCTGGTTTATTATTTTGTAGGTAAGATGGCGACCTCCCAGAAGTTAACAGAACACTTCCTGACATGCACGATATGTACAGAGGTGTTTGACAAGCCCTGTACACTTGTATGCTATCACACCTTCTGTCGGAAATGTGTGGTCAGCTACACCAAAACCAGACCAGAAGCCATCAGTGCCAAGTCTCTCCTGTGTCCATTCTGCAGCAAGATGACGAAAGTGTCTGCCCCTGAGAGACCAGTGGAGGAGTGGGCAGATGACGTCAAGCCTAGCTTTGTCATCCAGGGACTCTTGGACTCGTTTGGCCCCGGATCTAAAGGTGAGAGTTTGTGGTTTGTATGAATATAAATGTTATTTCGAAGCAGGTAACTCCACACCTGATTGGATTATAGGAATGTGTGTTGAGTGAGAAGATATTTTGTATGGTTTCAAAATGTATCGAAAGTCATTTATTAAGTTGTTTGTAGACTGTATGTAGACTATGAAATCGTATCGTGTACGCTGTTTTAACAAGTAACAACGATTATCCAGACATGATTCGAAAGGGAGATAGTCTAAGGTCTATCTCAGACACAATCGCTATTTTCTTCTGAAATCTATATGGGGATTTCTATCAGTGAGACAAATCCAATGTTATTTACATACTTTTTCACATTACGTCGTATTGGGATGTTATTTATGCATGTTGTCTCACACGCGTGAGTGATATGCCACATTAAGTTCTGTAATAGATAGTGATATAGAACTGTTACTATCTCTACATGATTACATTCCTATTTCAGATACGACTCACTGCAGTTATTGCAAGGAGGAAGGGGAGACAACTCCGGCTACATCTTGGTGCTCTGTTTGTGACGACGCACTCTGTCAACGATGTATACGAGTACACAGACGAATTCCATCTTTCCGTCACCATGACGTAGTTGATATGTCTGGAGAGACAAAGGTTAGGGTCAAGAGAAAGGTCATGTGTAAAATTCACAAAGATGAAAACATCAAATACATTTGTAAAGATTGTAAAACAGCTGTTTGTCAAAAATGCTGCACTATCCATCACAGGAAATGTGACTTGGTTGTTGAAATTGAGTCGGAGATTCCTGCAATGAAAACTGAGCTCAGAAGGAATAAAGAGGATTTGTTGAAGAAACAGGACGAGATGAAAACACATGTTAAAAAACAAACCTCAAAAGTCAATGAAGAATTAACACTTTACTTACAAATAGAATCGAATATCAAGTCTGCAAGCCTCAAAGCAATAGAGGTGATCAAAGTCAAGGAACAGAACCTTCTGGCTGAACTGAAAGCGATGTCTGACAGACACATTGGAGAACTGAAGGCAGACATAAAGTCAGTTGAGATGTCAGTACAGATGTACCAACAACAGGCTGAGCTGATAGACCAGACTCTCCACTCTGAGTGTGACATGGGTGTGTATGAGATGTACCAGGGATGTGAGGCCGGTGATGTGGAGGCTGTCGGAGTCGCAGACGTGAAAGAGAAGGGAAGAATAGCCAGGATCATGTTCAGACAGGACACGGACAAGCTGAGTAGAGCACTGGACGATCTACAGCTGGGTGAGATAGACGTCCTGTATGAGGATGTGCTGGACCTGAAGGCTATTCCTGTGTTACAGGACACCATTAACGTGCTGGACCTGAAGGCTACTCCTGTGTTACAGGACACCATTAACGTCAGAGTAGCAGGAGATACATCTGGGGCATGATCCAGTGACGTGAAGGTGTTAGTGGTGAATGGTACAGACACAGTGGTAGTCACAGACTACTGGAACAACAGTGTAAAGTCCTTCTACACCAGGAACAAGCAGTCTTGTCTCAGCAGGCTCAGTCTGGGTGGTCGTCCGTGGAGTATAACAAAGTTGAAGGACAACCAGGTGGCTGTCACTGTGCCGGATACCAGACAGATTGTAACAGTACAAGTCAACCCTGACCTAGTGCTGCTGTCAACCATCACAACAATCAAACAGTACTTCGGTATAACGTCTCTGACACCATCAACACTAGCAGCAAGTTCCATCTCCCCTCCCTGTGTTGATATCCTGGATATGAGGGGACACGTGCTGAAGTCAATTTGTCCAGGACACCCTAGTAGAAACATCTTGAAGAATCCCTACTTCCTCTGTACCACGAAGACAGGAAACATCCTGGTGTCTGACTGTGGATCCACGTGTGTCGTGTGTCTGACTCCCGAGGGAGATGAGGTGTTCACCTACAGCCCTACAGGATACACAGAAATGGAGTATCCATATGGTATCACAAGTACCAGCACAGGCGACATCCTGGTGACAGACATCAATCTACACAGAGTCCTCCATCTGACTGAGTCAGGACAGTTTGTTAGAAACATACTGACAATACTGGATGATGTCCAGTATCCATGTGGAGTGTGTGTTGGTGGGCGTGGCCGTATGTACGTGTGTATGTCAGGTGGAGTGAAGGTATTTACATATAAGTGAGTGAACATGTCACAATCCTCCTTTCAATCAACTGTAGTCACGTGTGAGTTGAGGATTTAGGTTTTGATATGTGTCATTGTGTATTGACCTTTAAGCACATTTCACTGTGTTTTAGTAAAATCACATTATATATTAGTGTTTAATCACTCACATGAGCTTTGCTATTTGAATGTGATGAATTAAGATTTAATCATACATGGTCTGTAAGTGTACACATTATATTTGTAATCTCAATAGCAAGACACGGTTACTCACGTACTGCTTTTAGTCTTCAGGTCTAATCTGAACATGTTTTCCATTTTATGTATTACAAACTTCGACTGTAGGTGGATTTGATCAAATGTCATGACATCGAATACCAGATCCTCCGCATGATGTGTTTTTCATGTTTGTAACCACAATGCAAGTGTAACATTGAGCTATTCCTTCTGTTCAGCACTCTTTTGTATCAGATTTATATATCAAGCGCCGTTTTACTATTTATTCCTGATTTTATATCAATAATTCATTTAATGATACCCCAAAATGAATTATTGTGAATTATCATCATGCCAGTGTATTATGGATCTATTCGTGATATCTGATATATCTGTGTAATATTTACATGACAGCCAGACTTATAGGCATTCTTACGACCACCATGATCCGGGCGACAGTTGCTGAGTTCGACAGGCTGATCGTGGCTGCACACCGCCAAACCAGTCAACGTGAAAAGCCCGTATTAAGCAGCCATTGTGACCAACCGATCACCAATCTAGTCACAGATCAAGGGGCGAATTTAAGTACAATGTCAGCCTCAGTGTTCAGCAGAATCACCTGAAACTACTATTGTACATATATACATTAAATGTACTATTTGTTTTGGTAGCTTTACTGAACTGTTTCGCGTTATGAAGCAGAACCGATTGCTCTCCCGTTTCTGTGGTGAGGACGTGTTACATTCACTTGGCCGTTGATCGGTCTAAGGGAGATAAATCGTGATGCAATGTTTTTTGAAGCGCCATAAAATGCAGTGAACGAATGCACTTGAAGCCATGAACATTCTACCACAGAGTGTGCCGTCCATGTGTGTTACAAATAAACGAACCCACTGTAATTCTATGTTGGTCAACGCTGCAATATTCAAGCTACATGTATATGACGGTAAATAATCGAGTATGAACGCGAGAAACCAGTGATTGACATCACGAGCAACATCCCAAGTCGTTGGGTCACGATGACACTGTATCAACCAGGTGACGGAGTCTGACCATTTGGTCGACTCGTACGACAAGCACAGGTTGCTGAGGACCTATTCTAACCCGGAATCCCCACGTGGAGAACTTCATTGGCTGCTTGTTGTGCACCGCCAGTGCAATAAAAACGCACAAAGGCCTTTCCATATTCATAGGAAATCTGTGCTTGAAGCAGAGTCGACTGTATGATTCCGACTATATCATGAGCAAGTCTTTATTGAACACCATCAAATTGTGATGATACCAGGTGTTCGCTAAAAGGTGAGCGTAGCCTGTCCCACCGGCGGCTCCCATTACCAGCAAGTCAGTTGTTCACCTGAAAAGACACTGAAACATGTTGTTCAAGTCTAAACAGGGAATTACATCTGACATCAGTTTCACCATGTTAGTTTTGCCGACGTTGGCAACCTCGACATACTATACAATCAATAGAAGCAAGTGAACTATTCTAGAGCCGAGGGGACTGATCACGACCTGTGTACCGTTGTTTTGTACCCAGGTACATGCATCTAGATGTTCACGATGTTCTCTCATTTGTATGTGTACCTTTCACCTACCCTGCAGACATAAAATTGTACCTAGTTTTTAGTGCAAATAAAGAAAATTTGTCAAAGCCTGCGTAACTGTAGCACCAGAATCCTTTTTTCCCTTGTCATTATCCATTACTCTCTCGATCACTCACTCAAAAACAGACTAACACAACGCATATTACTATGTCTGAATATGGACTGCTCAACGGGATATAATGGAAGAAAAGTTACTGCACACAAGTTAATCTACCATGTGCCATTCAAATAACAACAAGGGTGCTTCATAAAAATGACGGACTTTTTAATATTCACGAATTTGTATACCGAATCTATTCACGTTGTGCTGATTTCTGATGGACATGTCTGTCTGCGCATATTTGGAGCCCATACAGACAGGCATCTCTCAACCCACCTAGGTGTTTTGAAGAAAACTTTCGCTGATAAAGTAATGATCCGTTTTAGAGATGCGGGGTTAAATATAGTTCATCATTTACCAAAATGTGCATCGTTCTAATATTAGTCATAATGTTTCATACAATGCGAGATAAGGACATGAAGGATGGTCAGACAATTTGGAGGCGACGCTAGATAATCATCAGTATTGTTTGTTTGTTGTTTAACGCTGAAATCGGCAATGTTCCAGCTATATGACGGCAATTGGGATACGATGACATGCATCAACCAAGTCAGCGAGCCTGGCCACCCGATCCCGTTAGTCGCCTCCTACGATAAGCATTGTCGCCATTTACAGCTGGAAGGGTAGCTGAAGACCTATAGAATTATAATCCGATCTTCACGGGTGTTATCAGTACTAAGTGGCATACGCAAATAATCAATAGATATCGCATATATTGATACTAACACATTGAATATTCTAATACACAAAGCAAGAAACAGGAACCCTGGGTACAAAAGGAAAACTCCTGGTAGATTTGACGTATCAAAGTAATCAGTAGGCCATGTGTTTGTCATGTACACATGTTGTGGGACATTGCTATGTCCACCCAACACTAACAGGCATACGTCACCCATGCCGCGGTCAACCTGACTTTGGTAACATCAAGTAGCTTACCTTTGGTTACGTCAAATGTCCCACCTTTGGTTACATCCCGTAGCTCATCTATGGTTACATAAATTAGCTTACCCTTTGTTACGTCAAGTAGCACACCAACACTCATGTATAAGCAGCCCACACTAAAGCATCAGGCACCCACACTAATACATTAGCAACCAACACTCATGTATTAGCAACCTACACTAATACAGTAGCAACCAACACTCATGTATTAGCAACCTACACTAATACAGTAGCAACCAACACTCATGCATTAGCAGCCCACACTAAAGCATCAGACACACACACAAATACATTAGCAACCAACACTCATGTATTAGAAATCCACTCTAAAGCATCAGGCACATACACTAATACATAAGCAGACAACACTCATGCGTTAGGAACCCACACTAAAGCATCAGGCACACACACTAATACATTAGCAACCAACACTCGTGTATTAGCAACCCACACTAAAGCACCAGGCAACCACACTAATTCTTTAACAACCAACACTCATGCGTTAGGAACCCACACTGAAGCATCAGGCACACACACTAATACATTAGCAACCAACACTCATGTATTAGAAATCCACACTAAAGCATCAGGCACATACACTAATACCTTAGCAGAAAACACTCATGCGTTAGGAACCCACACTAAAGCATCAGGCACACACACTAATGCATTAGCAACCAACACTCGTGTATTAAAAATCCACACTAAAGCATCAGGCACATACACTAATACATTAGCAGACAACACTCATGCGTTAGGAACCCACACTAAAGGTAAATTATAAAGGTAAATGATTAACTTAAACCAATTTTAAGTTTGACACGTATACTAGTTGTTTGTTATTTTTATGCCACAGTCAGAGCAAAGCAGTACCACCTATTGTCCGGGGACTGGTAATTGGCCTGTGGAGAAATCTAACTCCCAAACATTTCTGAACATTATTGGTTCACTTGATGCACTTGGTTGACAACACGTCCCTTGTTTTCACGTGGGTCTCTTGAACCATTGCATCAAGTATCTTAACTTTGGTAACATCAAGTAGCTTACCTTTGGTTACATCACGTAGCTCATCTATGGTTACATAAATTAGCTTACCTTTGGTTACGTCAAGTAGCACACCATCACTCGTGTATTAGCAACCCACACTAAAGCACCAGGCAACCACACTAATACTTTAACAACCAACACTCATGCGTTAGGAACCCACACTGAAGCATCAGGCACACACACTAATACATTAGCAACCAACACTCATGTATTAGAAATCCACACTAAAGCATCAGGCACATACACTTATACCTTAGCAGACAACACTCATGCGTTAGGAACCCACACTAAAGCATCAGGCACACACACTAATGCATTAGCAACCAACACTCGTGTATTAAAAATCCACACTAAAGCATCAGGCACATACACTAATACATTAGGAACCAACCCTAATGCATTAGCAACCCACACTAAAGCATCAGACACCCACACAAATACATTAGCAACCAACACTCATGCATTAGCAGCCTACACTAATACATTCTTAACCCACACTAATACATTAACAACCAACGCTAATGCATTAGCAACCCACACTGATGCATTAGCAACCCACACTAATTTATCAGCAGCCAACACTAATGCATTAGCAACCCACACTAATGCATTAGCAACCCACACTAATACATTAACAAACCACAATTATGCATTAGCAATCTACACTAATGTATTAGCAACCCACACCGACCCACATCGTAAGCAGCAGTGCGTGGACATCATGATCAGTGTTTGGAACACTCAATACCTGATTGCTGCTGCTGACCTGACGTGACGGGGAATCCCCTTGTAGTGACGTCACATTCAAGAAGAACACGTGTTCTCGTGTCATCACTGATTTTCAGTGGTCCATTCATATGTAAATTCACTGCTATTTTGCCCTTTTAGCCAAATGGAATCTGATTATTTAGACTGCTTATTCTCTTCTCTTCCATTGACAATTTACATATATTGAAACATCAATTGTTTTAGTTACTTTAATTAGCAAAACATTTTGTAGTATTTATTTTGTTGTTAAACAATGATTGTAACTGTGTTACATTGTTTCTGTTGACATTGCATGGAAAAAAATCAAATTTACACGATACACGTCTTTTCCTTTGGACAAGAGGTCGCTCACATGACGTTCATAACGACACAACTTGATGTTCTTACGTTTTTCAGGAGACCGCATTCTTGAAATGACATAAAGACCGACGGACTACTTACACTTTCCTGGGGGAAGCCTGGGAATTCCCTTACACAAATACAGGAAAAAAGCGTTGTTTCTGATTATTTAGACCCTTTATTCTTGAACTCAAACACTTACATGTAGCACACATTGAGAAACGTCAGAGTGTTTGACTGCATAATCGTTCACGAACCAAACCATCCAAACTATCGTAGTACCGACTCGATCCGTGTCTAGACTGACAGCGACAGCCTATGGCAATCTATGGATTTACCTTAGTATCTTTATAAACATTTTTCAATGATCGATAATTGATAATTGATGACCAATATATGTAACCGACACAGGTTCATTGACAACTCGGAAATCTCTACCGTCATACCCGTCACGTTTATCATTTTGTACCTTATGTAAATGTATTACGATGCGCTGACATTCTGAATGACTTACTGAGGTAAGACCTTTCTCCTCTAAAGATGATATTTTCTTTATGCATTTGTTTTTAGTGATTTTTTTATGTCACCACTGCCTTCATATTTAAACCTGCCATTGAATTTTGTACAACCACTCTATTGCTTACTGACAATGTCATTGCAGTGCAGTAACTTTATTAATTGTATATTTGATTGTATACCATTTGTTGGGTGTTTGTTGGTTTCACCCTAAATTCTTTAACGAACTAATTTCTGGGTTAACATATTGTTTTAATATGGAAATTTGACATGTATCGATATGTCAAAATCCTACATTGATGAGGAATGTTGATATTAGAGATGGGGAAACTTGCTTATACAACATGGGTCTGTCGTGCTACTGAATGGCAGTCAACACGTGGAAGGCAATCATAGGTCAACTGTTTGAAAGTGCAAGTGGAAAGACATGTGGCCAGTTTAATGTAATAAACACAGGACATATAAAACTGCATCAAAGAACAGTTCTTGCAATAACATCACATGTCACTTCCTGGTTTAATATAACAGAAAAAAACTGCTTAACTCTTTGTAACTTTAACCAACTCCATGTACATGACATTTGTCTCCGACTGATCATGTTGTGCTGTCTACCATTGGCCCACGGTTCGCAGTGGTGCAACTGTATTTTACATGTTGCATCAGTTAAACATGCAATATAAAATAAATAACAAATAAAATAGTTTATATTTAATTCGAATTTTATTAACTTCTGCTGTGCTTATTTATCACGAATGATTTACTACACTGTATAAAATATGCTGCTTGCGTGTGGGATAACAGGTCGCTCTGATTCACTGCGGTGCTACAGTGTGGGCCTGCTTTCAGAACCTCCACCTTAACATAGTCCTACTTGGTGTCGAAATCAACTTCTGGTTACATACGTGCATTCGTCACCACTCGACTCTTTCCGTAAACTGCGAGAAGCTTGTCCCGGAATGATACGAGTTGGTCACGAACGATTCACTTCCTGCTGCTCAATTTCCCTCAACACCAGGTAAGTGCGTGTTGTCACAAGGCTTGCGTCTACTTCAGTTATAACGCTACACACCTGTCCTACTGTGTACTGGTAACACCACAAGGGTTCATCTAACTATACAGTCATCTCCTGGCAGATTCTCGTGACCGGGCACCTTATTAAATGTAACATGTAGGCTAACCGTAATACTTTAAAGATCCACTTTCAACCACTTGATTTCAACACTGTGACTGATCCCGATGTATGTGTATGTATATATCACGTGTGTCTGTTACAGTTATTACTGACATGATCCCTGACAAATGCTGCACTAAACAACAATGCTACATAACCATATTATTCTTCATCTGATAGAGTCCGACCTTAACGTCTCCTACTTTCGATATGGTAATGAGTGGGTGTCACCCCAAACATGTGTCACATGATCGATACGCTGCACACACTTCAAGTTGTAAAGCCAACAGGTGGCCTCGAGTTGAAAAGCACCATTCACTATCTTCTAACTGATCCCGGGTTTACACAGACGGGTCAATTGGTAAATATATATGCTTCCTGCAGGACCGCCGCGAGTTCACACACACACTCACACACACACACACACACACACACACACACACACACACACACACACACACACACACACACACACACACACACACACACACACACACACACACACACACACACGCAAGAACGCAAGCAAGCACGCACGCACACACAAATGCAGTCAGCCTAAGTATAAGGCAGAATGTCAGTTCTTAATTCATAAGATCTGCATACATCTGAAATAATGTTCTTTTTATGAAAGGGGATATTTTTTTTTTCAAGAACCGGATGATGCAGGCGGTGAATGGAATGATACAAATACACGACCTTAGTTTTGAACGGAACAGCAAATAAGTGCTACAACTACAGTCAGTCATAGTGTTACGTGTTTAAGAACAGTAAGCTCGGATTGTGGCTAAGATTAGTATGTTGTGTACACCGGAAATACAACGGCTTGATTGTATTTTGTAGGTAAGATGGCGACCTCCCAGAAGTTAACAGAGCACTTCCTGACATGCACGATATGTACAGAGGTGTTTGACAAGCCCTGTACACTTGTATGTAATCACACCTTCTGTCGGAAATGTGTGGTCAGCTACACCAAAACCAGACCAGAAGCCATCAGTGCCAAGTCTCTCCTGTGTCCGTTCTGCAGCAAGATGACGAAAGTGTCTGCCCCTGATAGACCAGTGGAGGAGTGGGCGGATGACGTCAAGCCTAGCTTTGTGCTCCAGGGACTCTTGGACTCGTTTGGTCCCGGATCTAAAGGTGAGCGTTTGTGGTTTATAGGTATATGTGTGGTTCCACGACTGAGTGAGCAAGTATGGTATACGGCCTTTTCAGCAATATTCAAACAATATCACGGCGGGGGACACCAGAAAATGTGGCTTCACACATTGTGCCCATGCGTGGAATCGGCGTGACGATCAAACGCTTTAACCACTAGACTAACGCCCCGCCCAGGAAGGTACACCCACCTTTGATTTGAATATATTAATTAGGTATGTTAAGGTTTCTATCGTGTATGGAAAGTCATCTATAAAGATTGTTTGATGATGTTGTTGGGAGGGTTTTGCACAAAATGAAATCATTTTGTGTACATGTGCTTACTGAGTAACACCGATATGATCTTAGGTCTCTCTCACACACAAACGTTGTTTTTTCTACGCTCTTTGTGGCGAAATTAACAAGTGCAACACATCCAGTGTTATTATCCCCCGTCCATCCGTCCTTACGTTCGTCCGTCCATCCGTCACATTTCGTTTTGGAGTAGAACACACAAAAATATGAGAGATATCTTAACCGAAGTTGACACATAGATAGGTCTAGTGGTGAACTGGTGCCTTTTGATAGTTTGGGATTTAAAAAAAACCCGACATTTTTTAAGTTTCCCTGGTAACGACTTTTACTTAAAATGAAAATGGCAGTAGTCCTCGTTTCCGGAGCAGATCTTGGAAACCGTAGGATATTTCTTCACAAAACTTGGCACATAAATAGGTCTAGTGTTGAACTGATGCCTTTTGGTATTTTGGGATTTAAAAAATAAATAATTTTGAGGTTCCCTGGCAACGACTTTAACTTAGACTGGAAATTGCGGTAGACCTCTTTTCCGCAGCCAGCCTACTTCACCGCAGTGAATGCTGGTAACATGAACAGTGGCACCCGAACCAGCCTACTTCCTCACAGTGTGTGCCAGTAACATGAACAGGGCCACCCAAACCAGCCTACTTCCTCACAGTGGATACCAGTAACATGAACAGGGATACCCGAACCAGCCTACTTCCTTGCAGTGGATACCGGTAACATGAACAGGGATACCCGAACCAGCCTACTTCCTTGCAGTGGATACCGGTTACATGAACAGGGATTCCCAAACCAGCCTACTTCCTAACAGTGGATACCGGTAACATGAACAGGGATACCCAAACCAGCCTACTTCCTCATAGTGGATGCCGGTAACATAAACAGGGATACCCGAACCAGCCTACTTCCTAACAGTGGATACCGGTAACATGAACAGGGATACCCAAACCAGCCTACTTCCTCACAGTGGATACCGGTAACATGAACAAGGATACCCGAACCAGCCTTCTTCCTCACAGTGGATACCGGTAACATGAACAGGGATACCCGAACAGCCTACTTCCTCACAGTGGATACCGGTAACATGAACAGGGATACCCGAGCCAGCCTACTTCCTCACAGTGGGTACCAGTTACATGGACAGGGATACCGGAACCAGCCTACTTGCTCACAGTGGATACCGGTAATATAAACAGGGATACCCGAACCAGCCTACTTCCTCACAGTGGTTAGTGGTAACATGAACAGTGGCACCAGAACCAGCCTACTTCCTCCCAGTGGATACCGGTAACATGAACAGGGATACCCGAACCAGCCTACTTCCTCACAGTGTGTACCAGTAACATGAACAGGGATACCCGAACCAGCCTACTTCCTCACAGTTGGTAGTGGTAACATGAACAAGGATACCCGAACCAGCCTACTTCCTCACAGTGGTTAGTGGTAACGTGAACAGGGATACCCGAACAAGCCTACTTCCTAACAGTGGATACCGGTAACATGAACAGGGATACCCGAACCAGCCTACTTCCTCAAAGTGGGCAGTGGTAACATGAACAGGGATACCCGAACCAGCCTACTTTATCACAGTGGATACCGGTAACATGAACAGGGCCACCCAAACCAGCCTACTTCCTCACAGTGGGTACCGGTAACATGAACAGGGGCACCCGAACCAGCCTACTTCCTCGCAGTGTACGTTGGGGCGGTCGGGTAGCCTAGTGGTTAAAGCGTTCGCGCGTCACGCCGAAGACCCGGGTTCGATTCCCGACATGGGTACAAAGTGTGAAGCCCATTTCCGGTGTCCCCCGCCGTTATATTGCTGGAATATTGCTAAAAGCGGCGTTAAACCATACTCACTCACTCACTCACTCGCAGTGTACGTTTGTTGGTGTGCTTGATGTTTTGTGTTTCAATGATTACAGTGAAAGAGACCTGCCAGGATATCAAGTCTATCCAGGAGACACTACGCATGGTATTGCTGTGTATGTTTCAACAAGTTTCAAGAACAGTATCCAGCTGTGTGATGTAATGTCATCTCGCAGTACTGAATACATTTCCTTTCTTGTTGGCAAGTTCTGCATTGCTTGTGTGTATGTTTCTCCAAAAGTGTCATGGACACGGTTGTCACAGTCACTTACTCATTTCATGCAGAAACTTCAGGATCTCTCCAAGCAGCATGAATGTGAACATGTCCTTGTTACTTGTTAGTGAAAAGCTTAAACTTGAAGATTTCTTTAATGTGCGGAAAATGACTCATTCTCCAACTCACTGTCTTGGAACTACTCTGGACTTGTTGTTTACTGGTCATGCCAGTGCTGTAGCATTCCAGACTCCAGTCTACTACTCAGATCATCAGATGATTGGTGCTGTACTTCTCAGTAACCTCATGGTGACCCCTGCTCTCATTGATCTCTAAGTAAAGTAAGAACTCCCTTACTTCTCTGATTATTGTTTAAGTAATAACACAACTCATTACGAATACAGTTACGTATTATATCATAAACTGCACATGGCAAAACAACGCCAGTAATAACCTTTTTTAGTGCTGCAATTACGCCATTTACAAAAAGGTCCAGTGAACATAGTTCACAGGAGCTAATGCATTGCACACACCGGCATGTCATATTGCCGGGGGATATGACTATTTCATGCTTGTTTACATACTATTTCGCGGTAGCACTTATTGAAATGCTTGTGATGCATATTTTCTCATCCATATGAGTTCATGATGAGCCATATAAAGTTCCATATGGAACATAATTGCACGGCGCCGTGGTTCTTTTGGTTTGGGTTTGAGAAAGTTACATAGGATGAGTAATAGTTGGAAACATGTAAACAAACTTCTAAAAGAAACTTTCTTGTCTCACAAATGTATATTGATATGCTTACATGCGAAGTACATAAATAACTTTTTAAAAACATTCTTAACTGTAAATTCGGGGACAATCATAAGAGGAGATCACGCTCCGTCCCAGACTCGTTTACCTGCTCCAGAGCTCTTGCGCTCTTCGCCTGGAGCCGCTAGGAGGCGAAGGGCAAGGTACCAGTCAGACTCTTTTCGCTGCTGTGAAACGTTGACCCATGTTAATGAAGCGGGTCTGGCTGTCCAGGGGATCGAGGACAGGCCTACAGAGGGAAACGTTGACACAATTTTCGTGTAGCGAGATATTAGCACTTTTGTACATTACAGGCTACTGGAGTAAACAAATCAGCCTAAGGGAGGTAACTCTCACAGAGAAGTATGGTTCATGGTTAAAAATAACCCAAACAAACTCACAATTTTACAAATATCTGCATGTCTCCACTGATCGCCTTCATTATGAAATAAGAACAATGTAGCTGTTACTTTGAAAAGAAATATAATTTTCCAGTGTAGACATATCAATGACAACAATCTCACGTATAAAACTATGATTGTGTCAACTTAATTAACGTCCCCAATACTAGTTTTGTTTTCATTCGATGTTTGTTATCTACTTTGATGTCAGATAAATATTTAGACTGATTCTGGAGGACCACATGCAAATTAGAATTTGTTTTACTTTTTGGGTTACACATGTCCGCTTTATGACAGTGTAGGTACTGCATCAATAGAAAAATATGTTACAACATTTTATTGCCCCCTGTTGATACTCTGGACCAAAGTTATCTTGTTATTTCAGATACGACCGACTGCATTTATTGCAAGGAGGAAGGGGAGACAACTCCAGCTACATCTTGGTGCTCTGTTTGTGATGACGCACTCTGTGAACGATGTTCAAGGATGCACAAACGAATGCCATCTTCCCGTCACCATGACGTAGTTGACCTGTCTGGAGAAACAAAGGTTAGGGTCAATAGAAAGGTCATGTGTAAAGTCCACAAGGATGAAAATGTCAAATATATTTGTAAAGATTGTAAAACAGCTGTTTGTCAAACATGCTGCACTATCCATCACAGGAAATGTGACTTGGTTGTTGAAATTGGGTCTGAGATTCCTGCAATGAAAACCGAGTTGAGAAGGAATAAAGAGGATTTGTTGAAGAAACAGGACGAGATGAAAACACATATTGGTAAACAAACCTCAAACGTCAATGAAGAATTAACGCTTCACTTACAAATAGAATCGAATATTAAGTCTGCAAGTCTCAAAGCAATAGAGGTGATCAAAGTCAAGGAACGGAAACTTTTGGCTGAACTGAAAGAAATGTCTGACAAACACATTGGGGAACTGAAGGCAGACATAAAGTCAGGTGAGATGTCAGTACAGATGTACCAACAACAGGCTGAGCTGATAGACCAGACTCTACAATCTGAGTGTGACATGGATGTGTATGAGATGTATCAGGGATGTGAGGCCGGTGATGTGGAGGCTGTCGGAGTCGCAGACGTGAAGGATACGAGAGGAATAGCCAGGATCATGTTCAGACAGGACACGGACAAGCTGAGTAGAGCACTGGACGATCTACAGCTGGGTGAGATAGACGTCCTGTATGAGGGTGTGCTGGACCTGAAGGCGACTCCTGTGTTACATGACACCATTAACGTGCTGGACCTGAAGGCTACTCCTGTGTTACAGGGCACCATTAACACCAGAGTAGCAGGAGATACATCTGGGGCATATCCCAATGACGTGACGGTGTTAGTGGTGAATGGTACAGAAACAGTGGTAGTCACAGACAACAACAACAGTGTGAAGTCCTTCTACACCAGGAACAAGCAGCGCTGTTACAGCAGGCTCAGTCTGGGTGGTCCTCCGTGGGGTATAACAACGTTGCAGGACAACCAGGTGGCTGTCACTGTGCAAGGTACCAGACAGATTGTAACTGTACAAGTCAACCCTGACCTGGTGCTGCTGTCAACCATCACAACCAGCAAACAGTACTGGGGTATAACGTCTCTGACACCATCAACACTAGCAGCAAGTTCTAACTCCCCTCCCTGTGTTGATATCCTGGATATGGCGGGACACGTGCTGAGGTCAAATTTTCCAGGCCAACCTAGTAGATACTTCTTGATGAAACTCTCCTTCCTCTGTACCACGAGGACAGGAAACATCCTGGTGTCTGACTGTGGATCCAAGTGTGTCGTGTGTCTGACTCCCGAGGGAGATGAGGTGTTCACCTACAGCCGCCCTACAGGAGACACAGCAATGGAGTGGCCACTTGGTATCACAAGTACCAGCACAGGCGACATCCTGGTGACAGACATCAATCTACACAGAGTCATCCATCTGACTGAGTCAGGGCAGTTTGTAAGAAACATACTGACATCACAGGATAGTGTGCAGTATCCACGTGGAGTGTGTGTTGGTGGGCGTGGACGCATGTACGTGTGTACACCAGATGGAGTGAAGGTATTTACATATAAGTGAGTGAACATGTCACAATCCTCCTTTCAATCAACTGTAGTCACGTGTGAGTTGAGGATTTAGGTTTTGATATGTGTCATTGTGTATTTACCTTTAAGCACATTTCACTGTGTTTTAGTAAAATCACATTATATATTAGTGTTTAATCACTCATCTGAGCTTTGCTATTTGAATGTGATGAATTAAGATTTAATCATACATGGTCTGTAAGTGTACACATTATATTTGTAATCTCAATAGCAAGACACGGTTACTCACGTACTGCTTTTAGTCTTCAGATCTAATCTGAACATGTTTTCCCTTTTATGTTTTACAAACTTCGACTGTAGGTGGATTTGATAAAATTTCATTACATCGAATACCAGATCCTCCGCATGATGTGTTTTTTATCTTTGCACCGCAACGGAGTGTAACATGGAGCTATTCCTTCTGTTCAGCACTGTTTTGTGACAGATTTATATATCAAGCGCCGTTTTACTATTTATTCCTGATTTTATATCAATAATTCATTTAATGATACCCTAAAATGAATTATTGTGAATTATCATCATGCCAGTGTATTATGGATCTGATATCTGAAACATCTGTGTAATATTTACATGACAGCCAGACTTATAGGCATTCTTACGACCACAATGATCCGGGCGACAGTTGCTGAGTTCGACAGGCTGATCGTGGCTGCACACCGCCAAACCAGTCAACGTGAAAAACCCGTATTAAGCAGTCATTGTGACCAACCGATCACCAATTTAGTCACAGATCAAGGGGCGAATTTAAGTACAATGTCAGCCTCAGTGTTCAACACAATCACCGGAAACTACTATTGTACATATATACATTAAATGTACTATTTGTTTTGGTAGCTTTACTGAACTGTTTCGCGTTATGAAACAGAACCGATTGCTCTCCCGTTTCTGTGGTGAGGACGTGTTACATTCACTTGGCCGTTGTTCGGTCTAAGGGAGATAAATCGTGATGCAATGTTTTTTGAAGCGCCATAAAATGCAGTGAACGAATGCACTTGAAGCCATGAACATTCTACCACAGAGTGTGCCGTCCATGTGTGTTACAAATAAACGAATCCACTGTAATTCTATGTTGGTCAACGCTGCAATATTCAAGCTACATGTATATGACGGTAAATAATCGAGTATGAACGCGAGAAACCAGTGATTGACATCACAAGCAACATCCCAAGTCGTTGGGTCACGATGACACTGTATCAACCAGGTGACGGAGTCTGACCATTTGGTCGACTCGTACGACAAGCACAGGTTGCTGAGGACCTATTCTAACCCGGAATCCCCACGTGGAGAACTTCATTGGCTGCTTGTTGTGCACCGCCAGTGCAATAAAAACGCACAAAGGCCTTTCCATATTCATAGGAAATCTGTGCTTGAAGCAGAGTCGACTGTATGATTCCGACTATATCATGAGCAAGTCTTTATTGAACACCTTCAAATTGTGATGATACCAGGTGTTCGCTAAAAGGTGAGCGTATCCTGTACCATCGGCGGCTCCCATTACCAGCAAGTCAGTTGTTCACCTGAATATACACTGAAACATGTTGTTCAAGTCCAAACAGGGAATTACATCTGACATCAGTTTCACCATGTCAGTTTTGCCGACGTGGGCAACCTGAATACACTATACAATCAATAGAAGCAAGTGAACTATTCTAGAGCCGAGGGGACTGATCACGACCTGTGTACCGTTGTTTTGTACCCAGGTACATGCATCTACATGTTCACGATGTTCTCTCATTTGTATGTGTACCTTTCACCTACCCTGCAGACATAAAATTGTAACTAGTTTTTAGTGCAAATAAAGAAAATTTGTCAAAGCCTGCGTAACAGTAGCACAAGAATCCTTTTTTCCCTTGTCGTTATCCCTTACTCACTCGATCACTCACTCAAAAACACACTAACACAACGCATATTACTATGTCTGAATATGGACTGCTCAACAGGATATAATGGAATAAAAGTTACTGCACACAAGTTAATCTACCATGTGCCATTCAAATAACAACAAGGGTGCTTCATAAAAATGACGGACTTTTTAATATTCACGAATTTGTATACCGAATCTATTCACGTTTTGCGGATTTCTGATGGACATGTCTGTCTGCGCATATTTGGAGCCCATACATGCAGGCATCTCTCAACCCACCTAGGTGTTTTGAAGAAAACTTTCACTGATAAAGTAATGATCCGTTTTAAAGATGCGGGGTTAAATATAGTTCATCATTTACCAAAATGTGCATCGTTCTAATATTAGTCATAATGTTTCATACAATGCGAGATAAGGACATGAAGGATGGTCAGACAATTTGGAGGCGACGCTACATAATCATCAGTATTGTTTGTTTGTTGTTTAACGCTGAACTCGGCAATGTTGCAGCTATATGAAGGCAATTGGGATAGATGACATACACCAACCAAGTCAGCGACCCTGACCACACGATCCTGTTAGTCGCCTCTTACGATAAGCATTGTCGCCATTTACAGCTGGAAGGGTAGCTGAAGACCTATCGTATTCTAATCCGATCTTCACGGGTGTTATCAGTACTAAGTGGCATACGCAAATAATCAATAGATATCGTACATATTGATACAAACACATTGAATATTCTAATACACAAAGCAAAAATTAGGAACCCTGGGTACAAAAGGAAAACTCCTGGTAGATTTGACGTATCAAAGTAATCAGTAGGCCATGTGTTTGTCATGTACACATGTTGTGGGACATTGCTATGTCCACCCAACACTAACAGGCATACGTCACCCATGCCGCGGTCAACGTGACTTCAAGAATATTTAATTGTGTACCAGAGGAGAAGAAGATCGCGGATTTATAAAAATGTCTTGGGTAGGAAATTTGAGTCTGAAGACACACGTTAATACTACGTCACATATTGTAGGTACAGTACTGGTATGCCCGTTGATGTCAGATCAGCGTTTATGAGATATACACATGGCCTATAAAATGTCATCAAATACTCAGAATTCCTAAGGTGGACTTGCTGGAGTGGGCTATGTTAATACCTGGGAAATATCAGACCTGGGATAAGTGCAGATAAGGTAAAATACATCAATCAAAGGCTATCATACCTTCTCTGGTATGACAACACTATTTGTTATATCTTTTTCTGAAACATCCGAGGCTTCACAAACAGTGCAGCTGTTTTCTTATCCCTTATCACTCTGATTCATGGACACAATTTAAGCTGATAAAACTTCTACAAAATGTGTACCCTTGAAAAGATCAACTTGAGCCATTTCTAGTTGTTTGTTATTTTTATGCCAAAGTCAGTGCAGAGCAATACCACCTATTGTCCGGGGACTGGTCAAATGACGCACCTGAGCCTTACCCAGAGGTCATCATTGTACTGTTACAGGATATGAGGGGGAGGAGCAGAGCAGTACCACCTATTGTCCGGGGACTGGTCAAATGACGCACCTGAGCCTTACCCAGAGGTCATCATTGTACTGTTACAGGATATGAGGGGGAGGAGCAGAGCAGTACCACCTATTGTCCGGGAACTGGTAATTGGCCTGTGGAGAAATCTAACTCCAAAACATTTCTGAACAGTATTGGTCCACTTGATGCACTTTTCTGCCACCACGTACCTTGTTTTCACGTGGGTTTCTTGAACCATTACATCAAGTATCTCAACTTTGGTAACATCAAGTAGCTTACCTTTGGTTAAGTCAAGTAGCACACCAACACTCATGTATTAGCAGCCCACACTAAAGCATCAGGCACCCACACTAATGGATTAGCAACCCACACTAAAGCATCAGCAACCCACACTAATGTATGAGGAACCCACACTAAAGCATCAGACACACACACTAATACATTACCAACCAACACTAATGTATTAGCAAACCACACTAAAGCATCAGGCACCCACACTAATACTTTAACAAGGAACACTCATGCGTTAGGAACCCACACTAAAGCATCAGACACACACACTAATACATTAGCAACCAACACTAATGTATTAGCAACCCACACTAAAGCATCAGGCAACCACACTAATACTTTAACAACCAACACTCATGCGTTAGGAACCCACACTAAAGCATCAGGCACACACACTAATACATTAACAACCAACACTCATGCGTTAGCAGCCTACACTAATACATTAACAACCAACGCTAATGCATTAGCAACCCACTCTAATACATTAACAAACCACAATTATGCATTAAGAACCTACACTAATGTATTAGCAACCCACACCAACCCATATCGTAAGCAGCAGTGCGTGGACATCATGATCAGTGTTTGGAACACTCAATACCTGATTGCTGCTGCTGACCTGACGTGACGGGGAATCCCCTTGTAGTGACGTCACATTCAAGAAGAACACGTGTTCTCGTGTCATCACAGATTTTCAGTGGTCCATTCATATGTAAATTTACTGCTATTTGTTCCCTTTTAGCCAAATGGAATCTGATTATTTAGACTGCTTATTCTCTTCTCTTCCATTGACAATTTACAAATATTGAAACATCAATTGTTTTAGTTACTTTAATTAGCAAAACATTTTGTAGTATTTATTTTATTGTTAAACACTGATTGTAACTGTATTACATTGTTTCTGTTGACATTGCATGGAAAGAAAATCAAGTTTACACGATATACGTCTTTTCCTTTGGACAAGAGGTCGCTCGCATGTCGTTCATAACGACACAACTTGATGTTCTTACGTTTTTCAGGAGACCGTATTCTTGAAATGACATAAACACCGACGGACTACTTACACTGTCCTGGGGGAAGCCCTGGGAATTCCCTTACATGAATACAGGAAAAAGCGTTGTTTCTGGTTATTTAGACCCTTTATTCTTGAACTCAAACACTTAGCACACATTGAGAAACGTCAGAGTGTTTGACTGCATAATCGTTCACGAACCAAACCATCCAAACTATCGTAGTATCGACTCGACCCGTGTCTAGACTGACAGCGACAGCCTACGGCAATCTATGGTTTTACCTTAGTATCTTTATAAACATTTTTCAATGATCGATAATTGATAATTGATAACCAATATGTAACCGCCACAGGTTCATTGACAACTCGGAAATCTCTACCGTCATACCCGTCATATTTATCATTTTGTACTTAATGTAAGTGTATTACGACGCGCTGACATTCTGACTGACTTACTGAGGTAAGACCTTTCTCTTCTAAAGATGATATTTTAGTGATTTTTTTATGTCACCACTGGCATCATATTTAATACTGCCATTGAATTTTGTACTACACTCTATTGCATACTGACAATGTTATTTCTGTGCAGTAACTTTATTTATTGTATTTTTGATTGTATACCATTTGTTTGGTGTTTGTTGGTTTCACCCTAAATTCTGTTACGATCAAATTTCTGGGTTAACATATTGTTTTAATATGGAAATCGATATGTATCAATATGTCAAAATCCTACATTGATGAGGAATGTTCATATGAAAGATGGAGAAACATCCTTGCTTATACAACATTGGTCTATCGTGCTACTGAATGGCAGCCAACAGGTGGAAGGAAATCAGTCAACTGTTTGAAGGTGCAAGTGGAAAGACATGTGGCCATTTTAATGTCATAAACTTGCTGTTCAGGGAAATAATTTTCTACTTACAACAGATGACATATAAAACTGCGTCAAAGAACAGTTCTTGCAGCCAGCTGAGTGGTGCAACCATATTGTACATGTCGCATCAATTAAACATGCAATATAAAATAAATAACAAATAAAATAGTTTATATTTAATTCGAACTTTCTGGACTTCTGCTGTGCTTATTTAACACGAATGATTTACTACACAGTATAAAATATGCTGCTTGCGTGTGGGATAACAGGTCGCTCTGATTCCCTGCGGTGCTACAGCGTGGGCCTGCTTTCAGAACCTCCTACTTGTTGTCGAAATCCACTTCTGGTTACACACGTGCATTCGTCACCACTCGACTCTTTCCGTAAACTGCGAGAAGCTTGTCCCGGAATGACACGAGTTGGTCACGAATGAATCACTTCCTGCTGCTCAATTTCCCTCAACACCAGGTAAGTGTGTGTTGTCACAAGTCCTGTGTCTACTTCAGTCATAACGCTACACACCTGTCCTACTGTGTACTGGTAACACCACAAGGGTTCATCTAACTAAACAGTCATCTCCAGGCAGATTCTCATGACCGGGCACCTAATTAAATGTAACATGTAGGCTAACCGGAATACATCAAAGATCTACTTTCACTATTGCCTTCGATACTTGACTTCAATACTGAGACTGATCCGATGTATGTGTATGTATATATCACGTGTGTCTATTACAGTTATTACTGACATGATCCCTGACAAATGCTTCAGTAAACCATACGAGAAAATACTTCTACATAACTATATTATTTCACATCTGATATGCTAGTATGTGAACCTTAATAATGTCTCCTACTTTCGATATGGTAATAAGTGGGTGTCACCCCATAAATATGTCACGTGATCGATACACTGCACACACTTCATGTTGTAAAGCGAGCATGTGACCTCGAGTTGTAAAGCACCATTCACTATCTGCTCACTCATCCCGGGTATACACAAACGGGTGAATGGGTAGCTATAAAGGACCTATTTATGCTTCTTGTACGACCGCCGAGAGTTGAGAAAATCACACACGCATATACACGAGCACGCAAGCACGTAAGCACGCAAGCACGCAAGCACGCACGAACGCATGTGTAAGGCAGAATATTAGTTCTTAATTCATAAGATCTGCATACATCTGAAAAATGTTTTATACATGTATGACACGGTAGGATACAAATATTCTTTCTTAACTACAGTCGGTCTTAGTGTCACGTGTTCAAGAACTGTAAGCTCGGATTGTGGCTAAGATCATGATGTTTTGTTCAGCGGCTGGTTTGTAATTTTGTAGGTAAGATGGCGACCTCCCAGAAGTTAACAGAACACTTCCTGACATGCACGATATGTACAGAGGTGTTTGACAAGCCCTGTACACTTGTATGTAATCACACCTTCTGTCAGAATGTATGGTCAACTACACCAAAACCAGACCAGAAGCCATCAGTGCCAAGTCTCTCCTGTGTCCATTCTGCAGCAAGATGACGAAAGTGTCTGCCCCTAAGAGACCAGTGGAGGAGTGGGCGGATGACGTCAAGCCTAGCTTTGTCATCCAGGGACTCTTGGACTCGTTTGGCCCCGGATGTAAAGGTGAGCGTTTGTGGCTTTTACGGATATACGTGTTGTTTCTAAGCTGGTGGATTTGAGCAGATATTTTGCATTGCTTCTATGGATACCGATAATTCAGAACTTTGAATATAGGAATTTGTGTTGAGTGAGAAGATATTTTGTATGGTTTCAAAATTTATCGAAAGTCATTTATTTAGTTGTTTGTAGACTGTGTGTAGACTATGAAATCGTATCGTGTACACTGTTTTAACAAGTAACAACGATTATCCGGACATGATTCGAAAGGGAGATGGTCTAAGGTCTATCTCAGACACAATCGCTATTTTTTTCTGAGATCTATATGGCGATTTCTATCAGTGAGACAAATCCAATGTTATTTACATAATATTTCACATTACGTCGTATTGGGATGTTATTGATGCATGTTGTCTCACCCATGTGAGTGATATGCCAGATGAAGTTCTGTAATAGATTGTGATATAGAACTGTTAATATCTCTACATGATTACATTCCTATTTCAGATACGACTCACTGTAGTTATTGCAAGGAGGAAGGGGAGACAACTCCGGCTACAACTTGGTGCTCTGTTTGTGACGACGCACTCTGTGAACGATGTATACGAGTACACAGCCGAATTCCATCTTTCCGTCACCATGACGTAGTTGACCTGTGTGTAGAGACAAAGGTTAGGGTCAAGAGAAAGGTCATGTGTAAAGTTCACAAAGATGAAAATATCAAATATATTTGTAAAGATTGTAAAACAGCTGTTTGTCAAACATGCTGCACTATCCATCACAGGAAATGTGACTTGGTTGTTGAAATTGAGTCGGAGATTCCTTCCATGAAAACTGAGCTCAGAAGGAAAAAAGAGGATTTGTTGAAGAAACAAGACGAGATGAAAACAGATATTGGTAAACAAACCTCCAAAGTCAATGAAGCATTAACGCATTACTTACAAAAAGAATCGAATATCAAATCTGCAAGTGTCAAAGCAATGGAGGTGATCAAAGTCAAGGAACGGAAACTTTTGGCTGAACTGAAAGAAATGTCTGACAAACACATTGGAGAACTGAAGGCAGACATAAAGTCAGGTGAGATGTCAGTACAGATGTACCAACAACAGGCTGAGCTGTTAGACCAGACTCTACAATCTGAGTGTGACATGGGTGTGTATGAGATGTACCAGGGGTGGGAGGCCGGTGATGTGGAGGCTGTCGGAGTCGCAGACGTAAAGGAGAAGGGAAGAATAGCCAGGATCATGTTCAGACAGGACACGGACAAGCTGAGTAGAGCACTGGACGATCTACAGCTGGGTGAGATAGATGTCCTGTATGAGGATGTGCTGGACCTGAAGGCTACTCCTGTGTTACAGGACACTATTGACGTGCTGGACCTGAAGGTTACTCCTGTGTTACAGGACACCATTAACACCAGAGTAGCAGGGGATATGTTAAGAGAAGACATCCTTGACGGGGTAGTGGTAGTGGTGAATGGTACAGACACAGTGGTAGTCACAGACTATAGCAACAACAGTGTGAAGTCCTTCTACACCAGGAACAAGCAGCCGTGTCACAGGAGGCTCAGTCTGGGTGGTCCTCCGTGGGGTATAACACAGTTAAAGGACAACCAGGTGGCTGTCACTGTGCAAGGTACCAGACAGATTGTAACAGTACAAGTCAACCCTGACCTAGTGCTGCTGTCAGCCATCACAACCAGCAAACAGTACCTTGGTATAACGTCTCTGACACCATCAACACTAGCAGCAAGTTCCATCTCCCCTCCCTGTGTTGATGTCCTGGGTATGACGGGACACGTGCTGAAGTCAATTTGTCCAGGCCAACCTAGTAGAAACATCTTGAAGAATCCCAACTTCCTCTGTACCACGAGGACAGGAAACATCCTGGTGTGTGACAGTGGATCCAAGTGTGTCGTGTGTCTGACTCCCGAGGGAGATGTGGTGTTCACCTACAGCCCAACAGGAGACACAGCTCTGAAGTATCCACGTGGTATCACCAGCACCAGCACAGGCGACATCCTGGTGACAGACAGCCATCTACACAGAGTCCTCCATCTGACTGAGTCAGGACAGTTTGTTAGAAGCATACTGACATCACAGGATGGTGTCAAGTATCCACGTGGAGTGTGTGTTGGTGGGCGTGGCTGCATGTACGTGTGTATGTCAAATGTAGTGGCGGTATTTACATTGAAGTGAGTGAACATGTCACAATCCTCCTTTCAATCAACTGTAGTCACGTGTGAGTTGAGGATTTAGGTTTTGATATGTGTCATTGTGTATTTCCCTTTAAGCACATTTCACTGTGTTTTAGTAAAATCACATTATATATTAGTGTTTAATCACTCATCTGAGCTTTGCTATTTGAATGTGATGAATGAAGATTTAATCATACATGGTCTGTAAGTGTACACATTATATTTGTAATCTCAATAGCAAGACACGGTTATTCACTACTGCTTTTATTCTTCAGATCTAATCTGAACATGTTTTCCCTTTTATGTTTTACAAACTTCGAAAGTAAGTGGCTTTGATAAAATGTCATTACATCGAATACCAGATCCTCCGCATGATGTGTTTTTCATGTTTGTAACCACAATGCGAGTGTAACATGGAGCTATTCCTTCTGTTTAGGACTGTTTTGTGACAGATTTATATATCAAGCGCCGTTTTACTATTTATTCCTGATTTTATATCAATAATTCATTTAATGATACCCCAAAATGAATTATTGTGAATTATCATCATGCCAGTGTATTATGGATATATTCGTGATATCTGATACATCTGTGTAATATTTACATGACAGCCAGACTTATAGGCATTCTTACGACCACAATGATCCGGGCGACAGTTGCTGAGTTCGACAGGCTGATCGTGGCTGCACACCGCCAAACCAGTCAACGTGAAAAGCCCGTATTAAGCAGTCATTGTGACCAACCGATCACCAATTTAGTCACCTTGTATGACATGTGTAGAAATCAAGGGCCGAATTAAGTACAATGTCAGCCTCAGTGTTCAACACAATCACCGGAAACTACTATTGTACATATATACATTAAATGTACTATTTGTTTTGGTAGCTTTAGTGAACTGTTTCGCGTTATGAAACACAGAACCGATTGCTCTCCCGTTCCTGCAGAAAGGACGTGTTACATTCACTTGGCCGTTGATCGGTCTAAGGGAGATAAATCGTGATGCAATGTTTTTTGAAGCGCCATAAAATGCAGTGAACGAATGCACTTGAAGCCATGAACATTCTACCACAGAGTGTGCCGTCCATGTGTGTTACAAATAAACGAATCCACTGTAATTCTATGTTGGTCAACGCTGCAATATTCAAGCTACATGTATATGACGGTAGATAATCGAGTATGAACGCGAGAAACCAGTGATTGACATCACGAGCAACATCCCAAGTCGTTGGGTCACGATGACACTGTATCAACCAGCTGGCGGAGTCTGATCATTTGGTCGCCTCGTACGACCAGCACAGGTTGCTGAGGACCTATTCTAACCCGGAATCCCCACGTGGAGAACTTCATTGGCTGCTTGTTGTGCACCGCCAGTGCAATAAAAACGCACAAAGGCCTTTCCATATTCATAGGAAATCTCTGCGTTAAGCAGAGTCGACTGTATGATTCCGACTATATCATGAACAAGTCTTTATTGAACACCATCAAATTGTGACGATACCAGGTGTTCGCTAAAAGGTGAGCGTATCCTGCCCCACCGGCGGCTCCCATTACCAGCAAGACAGTTGTTCACCTGAAAAGACACTGAAACATGTTGTTCAAGTCTAAACAGGGAATTACATCTGACATCAGTTTCACCATGTTAGTTTTGCCGACGTTGGCAACCTGGACATACTATACAATCAATAGAAGCAAGTGAACTATTCTAGAGCCAAGGGGACTGATCACGACCTGTGTACCGTTGTTTTGTACCAGGGTACATGCATCTAGATGTTCACGATGTTCTCTCATTTGTATGTGTACCTTTCACCTACCCTGCAGACATAAAATTGAACCTTGTTTTTAGTGCAAATAAAGAAAATTTGTCAAAGTCTCCGTAACTGTAGCACCAGAATCCTTTTTTCCCCTTGTCGTTATACCTTACTTACTCACTCACTCAAAAATAGACTAACACAACGCATATTACTATGTCTGAATATGGACTGCTCAACAGGATATAATGGAATAAAAGTTACTGCGCACAAGATAATCTACCATGTGCCATTCAAATAACAACAAGGGTACTTCATAAAATATTCACGAATTTGTACACCGAATCTTTTCACGTTGTGCGAATTTCTGATGGACATGTCTGTCTGCGCATATTTGGAGCCCATACAGACAGGCATCTCTCAACCCACCTAGGTGTTTTGAAGAAAACTTTCGCTGATAAAGTAATGATCCGTTTTAGAGATGCGGGGTTAGAAAGAGTTCATCATTTATCAAAATGTGCATCGTTCTAATATTAGTCATAATGTTTCATACAACGTGAGGCAAGGACATGAAGGTTGGTCAGACAATTTGGAGGCGACGCTAGATAATCATCAGTATTGTCTGTTTGTTGTTTAACGCCGAACTCGGCAATGTTGCAGCTATATGACAGCAATTGGGATAGATGACATGCATCAACCAAGTCAGCGAGCCTGGGCACCCGATCCCGTTAGTCGCCTCCTACGATAAGCATTGTCGCCATTTACAGCTGGAAGGGTAGCTGAATATCTATTCTACCCCGGATCTTCACGGGTGTTATCAGTACCAAGTGGCATTCGCAAATAATCAATAGATATCACATATATTGATACTAACACATTACATTACACATACTATTCTAATACACAAAGCAAAAAACAGAAACCCTGGGTACAAAAGGAAAACTCCTGGTAGATTTGACGTATCAAAGTAATCAGTAGGCCATGTGTTTGTCATGTACAAACGTTGTGGGACATTGCTATGTCAATCCAACACCAACAGGCATACGTCACCCAAGCCGCGGTCAACGTGACTTCAAGAATATTTAATTGTGTACAAGCTGGGAAGAAGATAGCGGATTTATAAAAATGTCTTGGGTAGGAAATATGAGTCTGAAGACACACGTTAATACTACGTCACATATTGTAGGTACAGTACTGGTATGCCCGTTGATGTCAGATCAGCGTTTATGAGATATACACATGGCCTATAAAATGTCATCAAATACTCAGAATTCCTAAGGTGGACTTGCTGGAGTGGGCTATGTTAATACTTGGGATACATCAGACCTGGGATAAGTGCAGATAAGGTATGATACATCAATCAAAGTCTATCATACCTTCTCTGGTATGACAACAATATTTGTTATATCTTTTTCTGAAACATCCGAGGCTTCACAAATAGTGCAGCTGTTTTCTTACCCTTTATCATGTGATTCATGGACACAATCATTACTTTGAGCTGATAAAACTTTTACAAAATGTGTACCCTTGAAAAGATAAAATGATAAAGGTAAATGATTAACTTAAGCCATTTTTAAGTTTGGCACATATACTAGTTGTTTGTTATTTTTATGCCACAGAGAGAGCAAAGCAGTACCACCTATTGTCCGGGGACTGGTCAAATGACGCACCTGAGTCTTCCCCAGAGGTCATCATTGTACTGTTACAGGATATGAGGGGCAGGAGCTGAGCAGTACCACCTATTGTCCGGGGACTGGTCAAATGACGCACCTGAGTCTTCCCCAGAGGTCATCATTGTACTGTTACAGGATATGAGGGGCAGGAGCAGAGCAGTACCACCTATTGTCCGGGGACTGGTCAAATGACGCATCTGAGTCTTCCCCAGAGGTCATCATTGTACTGTTACAGGATATGAGGCGGAGGAGCAGAGCAGTACCACCTATTGTCCGGGGACTGGTCAAATGACGCACCTGAGTCTTCCCCAGAGGTCATCATTGTAATGTTACAGGATATGAGGCGGAGGAGCAGAGCAGTACCACCTATTGTCCGGGGACTGGTCAAATGACGCATCTGAGTCTTCCCCAGAGGTCATCATTGTACTGCTACAGGATATGAGGCGGAGGAGCAGAGCAGTACCACCTATTGTCCGGGGACTGGTCAAATGACGCACCTGAGTCTTCCCCAGAGGTCCTCATTGTAATGTTACAGGATATGAGGGGCAGGAGCAGAGCAGTACCACCTATTGTCCGGGGACTGGTCAAATGATGCACCTGAGTCTTCCCCAGAGGTCATCATTGTACTGTTACAGGATATGAGGGGCAGGAGCAGAGCAGCACCACCTATTGTCCGGGGACTGGTCAAATGACGCACCTGAGTCTTCCCCAGAGGTCATCATTGTAATGTTACAGGATATGAGGCGGAGGAGCAGAGCAGTACCACCTATTGTCCGGGGACTGGTCAAATGACGCATCTGAGTCTTCCTCAGAGGTCATCATTGTACTGTTACAGGATATGAGGGGCAGGAGCAGAGCAGCACCACCTATTGTCCGGGGACTGGTCAAATGACGCACCTGAGTCTTCCCCAGAGGTCATCATTGTACTGTTACAGGATATGAGGCGGAGGAGAAGAGCAGTACCACCTATTGTCCGGGGACTGGTCAAATGACGCACCTGAGTCTTCCCCAGAGGTCATCATTGTAATGTTACAGGATATGAGGCGGAGGAGCAGAGCAGTACCACCTATTGTCCGGGGACTGGTCAAATGACGCATCTGAGTCTTCCCCAGATGTCATCATTGTAATGTTACAGGATATGAGGTGGAGGAGCAGAGCAGTACCACCTATTGTCCGGGGAGTGGTCAAATGACGCACCTGAGTCTTCCCCAGAGGTCATCAATGTAATGTTACAGGATATGAGGGGGAGGAGCAGAGCAGTACCACCTATTGTCCGGGGACTGGTCAAATGACGCACCTGAGTCTTCCCCAGGGGTCATTATTGTAATGTTACAGGATACGAGGGGCAGGAGCAGAGCAGTACCACCTATTGTCCGGGGAGTGGTCAAATGACGCACCTGAGTCTTCCCCAGAGGTCACCATTGTACTGTTACAGGATATGAGGGGCAGGAGCAGAGCAGTACAACCTATTGTCCGGGGACTGGTCAAATGACGCATCTGAGTCTTTCCCAGGGGCCATCATTGTAATGTTACAGGATATGAGGTGGAGGAGCAGAGCAGTACCACCTATTGTCCGGGGACTGGTCAAATGACGCATCTGAGTCTTCCCCAGAGGTCATCATTGTAATGTTACAGGATATGAGGCGGAGGAGCAGAGCAGTACCACCTATTGTCCGGGGACTGGTCAAATGACGCATCTGAGTCTTCCCCAGAGGTCATCATTGTACTGTTACAGGATATGAGGGGCAGGAGCAGAGCAGTACCACCTGTTGTCCGGGGAGTGGTCAAATGACGCATCTGAGTCTTTCCCAGGGGTCATCATTGTAATGTTACAGGATATGAGGGGGAGGAGCAGAGCAGTATCACCTATTGTCCGGGGACTGGTCAAATGACGCACCTGAGTCTTCCCCAGAGGTCATCATTGTAATGTTACAGGATATGAGGCGGAGGAGCAGATCAGTACCACCTATTGTCCGGGGACTGGTCAAATGACGCACCTGAGTCTTCCCCAGAGGTCATCATTGTACTGTTACAGGATATGAGGGGCAGGAGCAGAGCAGTACCACCTATTGTCCGGGGAGTGGTCAAATGACGCATCTGAGTCTTTCCCAGGGGTCATCATTGTACTGTTACAGGATATGAGGGGGAGGAGCAGAGCAGTACCACCTATTGTCCGGGGACTGGTCAAATGACGCACCTGAGTCTTCCCCAGAGGTCATCATTGTAATGTTACAGGATATGAGGCGGAGGAGCAGAGGAGTACCACCTATTGTCCGGGGACTGGTCAAATGACGCACCTGAGTCTTCCCTAGAGGTCATCATTGTAATGTTACAGGATATGAGGCGGAGGAGCAGAGCAGTACCACCTATTGTCCGGGGACTGGTAATTGGCCTGTGGAGAAATCTAACTGCCAAACATTTCTGAACATTATGGGTCCACTTGATGCACATGTCTGACACCACGTCCCTTGTTTTCACGTGGGTCTCTTGAACCATTACATCAAGTTTCTCAACTTTGGTAACATCAAGTATCACAACTTTGGTAACATCAAGTATCTCACCTTTGATAACATAAATAAGCTTACCATTGATTACATCAAGTAGCTTACCATTGGTTTCATCAAGTAGCGTACTTTTGGTAACATAAATTAGCTTACCTTATATATCCTTTAACATGCCGTTGTCTAATATGCATACGAGTAGTAGTAGTAGTAGTAGTAGTAGTAGTAGTAGTAGTAGTAGTAGTAGTAGTAGTAGTAGACCTGTTAAAGTCGCATACAGAAGGTATAAAACATGTATAATAATGAGAGAAATCAATGGGACATGTTGTAATCATAATTTCAGTTTGTCATGGAGCTATTTCTACTCTGTATGCTGGAGATGTTGTGAGGTATGTATGTGTAAGATGAATATTTTTACAAGACACTAATCCTTGCTCGTCACACTGGAAAAAACAAATGAGCAACACTGTTTTGTTACAGCTTTAAAGACGTTGTTCCGACGACACTGATGCAGATGGAAGTTCCTCTGTTCTGCCACGTGTCCTGCCGGGGAATCAGGCCCAGGAGGGTCAAGTCAGAGTTAGATAGGCGGATCATATGACGTGGAACACGAAAACAGACAAACGAGTCTAGAATGTTACTTAAATTCGGCGCCTGATTTCTGTACGTCATAGAATGTGACTAAATCAGTTGGTCCCAACGGCTGCTAAGCATTAGTTACAGTAATTGTTTTGCTAAATGTACTAAACTGTGGCGTGTTGTGAAGCACATAACCAATAGCTCTCTTGATGTTGGGAGGAATTGCCACATTCACTCTGGAACTGAGCGGTTCGATGGTAATAAATCGTGATGCGATGTTTTGTGAAGCGGTGTAGAATACATGCTTCAAGCGATGAATGTTGTATGTGAAAACATGGATATCAATGTTCGTGCTGTCGATATATGTTGCTCATTAATTAATCCAATGTACATATACGTTTGTGTGTGATAACACGAAGATGTATTCACTGTTGTGCTATCGATGCATGATGCAAAGTACAGAAACATACAGCATTTACGACTTTGTGCTTATTGTACATTGCACCCACAAAGTGAGCTTGAAGGAATTAGTTTGCGAACAGCTTACAGAGATATTAGCCACTGTATGTTGGTAAATAATTATGTTACAGGTGTAGGAAACCCGCAAGAAAAGACTATCGTAACTTATTCTCGAGTAAATAAGTGTAGTTTTCCAGTCATTAATATAACAGCTGTCTCATGTAAGTCTGTCAGTTTGTTTCCACTCGCCCCTATTTCTGTGACCTGCAAGCAGCTTGTTCCACAATGACACGAGTCGGTAACGAACGAATCACGCCCACACCCCTCTAGGATAGATCTCACCGGTTGATCAATTTCCCTCGACACCGGTAACCTGCTTGTCTCAGGTAAGTGTGTTGTCACAAGGCTTGCGTCTACTTCAGATATAACGCTACACACCTGTCCTACTGTGTACTGGTAATACCACAATGGGTCATCTAACTATACGGTCATCTCCAGGCAGATTCGCATGACCGGGCACCTAATTAAATGTAACATGAAGGCTAACCAGAATATTTCAAAGATCCACTGTCATTAAATACTCTGATCGGCCACTTGACTTCAATACTGAGACCGATCCCGAAGTATGTGTTACTGTATGTCTGTTACAGTTGTTACTGACATGATCCCTGACAAATGCTTCAAATGCTTCAGTAACTAATATGGGAAAATACTTCGACATAACTGTATTATTTCACATCTGATATGGTAGTATATGAACTGTACTTTCGATATGGTAATGAGTGGGTGTCACCTCATAACTATGTCACGTGATCGATACACTGCACACGGTTCACAAGTGCACGCACTTCATGTTGTAAAGCCACCCTGTCATTGATTTGACAAGCACCACCCACGAGCTGCCATTGTGAGGCCACTGTTTCTGGGTTCTCGGTGTCACCATGACATACATTGCATAACAAACGCGTACTGCCAGGCCATCAATATTTTACTTATTTTCCAACTTCAGCAAGCGGACTAAAACCAACCATACAACCAAACAAAACTACTTAGGTACCACCTCATGTGTTCAAAACTGGTTATGAATTTAAAGAAGTACATGTCCTGATGAACTGACGACATACTATATAGATGAGAAACACACACGCGCACGCACACGCACGCGCGCGCGCACACACACACACACACACACAAACAACAAAAACAAACCACACACACAGGTACAGTAAGTCAAAGTGAGACTCGTCTTAAAGTGTTAACTTGATCAAATCTGCACACATCTGCGATGATGTTTTTATTTATATATTGGTTTATGCTTTCAAGATCTGGATGATTCCAGTTTGGGGAATACACAATCGTTTTTTCCAATTTTTGATCGGGAGAGTAAATTATCACAACTGAAGTCGGCCTTAGTGTTTAAGAGTGTTAAGCTCGGGTTGTGTATGTTTTCTACACAGGCAATACACGACTGGTTTGTCTTTTTGTAGGTAAGATGGCGACCTCCCAGAAGCTAACAGAACACTTCCTGACATGCACGATATGTACAGAGGTGTTTGACAAGCCCTGTACACTTGTATGTAATCACACCTTCTGTCGGAAATGTGTCGTCAACTACACCAAAACCAGACCAGAAGCCATTAGTGCCAAGTCTCTCCTGTGTCCATTCTGCAGGAAGATGACGAAAGTGTCTGCCCCTGAGAGACCAGTGGAGGAGTGGGCGGATGACGTCAAGCCTAGCTTTGTCATCCAGGGACTTTTGGACTCGTTTGGCCCCGGATCTAAAGGTGAGCGTTTGTGGTTTGTATGAATATAAATGTTATTTCGAAGCAGGTAACTCCACACCTGATTGGATAATAGGAATGTGTGTTGAGTGAGAAGATATTTTGTAAGGTTTCAAAATTTATCGAAAGTCATTTATTAAGTTGTGTTCGTGTACACTGTTTTAACAAGTAACAACGATTATCCGGACATGATTCGAAAGGGAGAATGTCTAAGGTCTATCTCAGACACAATCGCCATTTTTCTCTGAAATCTATATCTATATGGCGATTTCTATCAGTGAGACAAATCCAATGTTATTTACATACTTTTTCACATTACGTCGTATTGGGATGTTATTGATGCATGTTGTCTCACCCAAGTGAGTGATGTACATGATATGCCACATGAAGTTCTGTAATAGATTGTGATATAGAACTGTAAATATCTCTTCATGATTACATTCCTATTTCAGATACGACTCACTGTAGTTATTGTAAGGAGGAAGGGGAGACAACTCCAGCTACATCTTGGTGCTCTGTTTGTGACGACGCACTCTGTGAACGATGTATTCGAGTACACAGACGAATTCCATCTTTCCGTCACCATGACGTAGTTGACCTGTCTGGAGAGACAAAGGTTAGCGTCAAGAGAAAGGTCATGTGTAAAGTTCACAAAGATGAAAATATCAAATATATTTGTAAAGATTGTAAAACAGCTGTTTGTCAAAAATGCTGCACTATCAATCACAGGAAATGTGACTTGGTTGTTGAAATTGAGTCGGAGATTCCTTCCTTGAAAACTGAGCTAAGAAGGAATAAAGAGGTATTGTTGAACAAACAAGACGATATGAAAACACATATTGGTAAACAAACCTCCAAAGTCAATGAAGCATTAACACTTTACTTACAAATAGAATCGAATATCAAATCTGCAAGTCTCAAAGCAATAGAGGCGATCAAAGTCAAGGAACGGACACTTTTGGCTGAACTGAAAGAAATGTCTGACAAACACATTGGAGAACTGAAGGCAGACATAAAGTCAGGTGAGATGTCAGTACAGGTGTACCAACAACAGGCAGAGCTGATAGACCAGACTCTACAATCTGAGTGTGACATGGGTGTGTATGAGATGTACCAGGGATGTGAGGCCGTTGATGTGGAGGCTGTCGGAGTCGCAGACGTGAAGGAGAAGGGAAGAATAGCCAGGATCATGTTCAGACAGGACACGGACAAGCTGAGTAGAGCACTGGACGATCTACAGCTGGGTGAGATAGACGTCCTGTATGAGGGTGTGCTGGACCTGAAGGCGACTCTTGTGGTACAGGACACCATTAACACCAGAGTAGCAGGGGATATGTTAAGAGAAGACATCTGTGACGGGGTAGTGGTAGTGGTGAATGGTACAGACACAGTGGTAGTCACAGACATCTACAACAACAGTGTGAAGTCCTTCTACACCAGGAACAAGCAGCCGTGTCACAGCAGGCTCAGTGTGGGTGGTAATCCGTATGGTATAACAAAGTTGAAGGACAACCAGGTGGCTTTCACTATGCTGGGTACCAGACAGATTGTAACAGTACAAGTCAACCCTGACCTGGAGCTGCTGTCAACCATCACAACCAGCAAACAGTACTGGGGTATAACGTCTCTGACACCATCAACACTAGCAGCAAGTTCCCACTCCCCTCCCTGTGTTGATATTCTGGATATGGCGGGACATGTGCTGAGGTCAATTTGTCCAGGCCAACCTAGTAGATACATCTTGAAGTATCCCTTCTTCCTTTGTACCACGAGGACAGGAAACATCCTGGTGTGTGACAGTGGATCCATGTGTGTCGTGTGTCTGACTCCCGAGGGAGATGTGGTGTTCACATACAGCCCTACAGGAGACACAGCACTGAAGGATGCACTTGGTATCACAAGTACGAGCACAGGCGACATCCTGGTAGCAGACCAAACACTACACAGAGTCCTCCATCTGACTGAGTCAGGACAATTTGTAAGAAACATACTGACATCACAGGATGGCGTCCAGAGTCCACGTGGAGTGTGTGTTGGTGGTCGTGGCCGCATGTACGTATGTACACCAGATGGAGTGAAGGTATTTACATGTAAGTGAATGAACATGTCGCAATCCTCCTTTCAATCAACTGTAGTCACGTGTGAGTTGAGGATTTAGGTTTGGATATGTATCATTGTGTATTTACCTTTAAGCACATTTCACTGTGTTTTAGTAAAATCACATTATATATTAGTGTTTAATCACTCATCTGAGCTTCGCTATTTGAATTTGATGAATGAAGATTTAATCATACATGGTCTGTAAGTGTACATATTATTTTTGTAATCTCAATAGCAAGACACGGTTATTCACTACCCTTTCAGATCTAATCTGAACATGTTTTCCATTTTATGTATTACAAACTTCGATTCGATAAAATGTCATTATATCGAATACCAGATCCTCCGCATGATGTGTTTTTCATGTTTGTAACCACAATGCGAGTGTAACATGGAGCTATTCCTTCTGTTCGACACTCTTTTGTTACAGATGTATATATCAAGCGCCGTTTTACTATTTATTCCTGATTTCATATCAATAATTCATTTAATGATACCCCAAAATGAATTATTGTGAATTATCATCATGCCAGTGTTTTATGGATCTATTCGTGATATCCGATATATCTGTGTAATATTTACATGACAGCCAGACTTATAGGCATTCAATGACCACAATGATCCGGGCGACAGTTGCTGAGTTCGACAGGTTAATCGTGGCTGCACACCGCCAAACCAGTCAACGTGAAAAGCCCGTATTAAGCAGCCATTGTGACCAACCGATCACCAATTTAGTCACCTTGTATAACATGGGTACAAATCAAGGGACGAATTTAAGTACAATGTCAGCCTCAGTGTTCAACAGAATCACCTGAAACTACTCTTGTACATATATACATTAAATGTACTGATTGTTTTTGTAACTTCACCTAATGTTTCGCGTTATGAAGTACAGAACCGACAGCTCTCTCGTTTCTGTGGTGAGGACTTGTCACATTCATTTGGCTTCTGAGCGGTCGAAGGGAGATAAATCGTGATTGGATGTTTTGTGAAGCGCAATAAAATACAGTGAACGAAAGTACACGTGAAGCCAGGAACATTTTATCACAAAGAGTGATGTTTATGTGTGTTGCAAATAAATGAATAGACTGTAATTCTGTTTGTTGGTCAACAATGCGATATTCAAGTTACATGTATGACGGTAAATAATCGTGTATGAACGCGAGAAACCAGTGACTGACATCACGAGCAACATCCCAAGTCGTTGGGTCACGATGACACTGTATCAGCCAGATGACGGAGCCTGACCATTTGGTCGCCTCGTACGACACGCACAGGTTGCTGAGGACCTATTCTAACCCGGAATCCCCACGTGGAGACCTTCATTGGCTGCTTGTTGTGCACCGCCAGTGCGATAAAGACGCACAAAGGCCTTTACATATTCATAGGAAATCTCTGCGTTAAGCAGAGTCGACTGTAAGATTCCGACTATATCGTAAGCAAGTCTTTATTGAACATCATCAAATTGTGATGATACCAGGTGTTCGCTAAAAGGTGAGTGTAGCCTGTCCCACCGGCGGCTCCTCTCACCAGCAAGTCAGTTGTTCACCTGAAAAGACACTGAAACATGTTGTTCAAGTCAAAACAGGGAATAACATCTGACATCAGTTTCACCATGTTAGTTTTGCCGACGTGGGCAACCTAAGCATGCTATACAATCAATAGAAGCAAGTGAACTATTCTAGAGCTGAGGGGACTGTTCTCGACCTGTGTACCGTTGTTTTGTACCCAGGTACATGCATCTACATGTTCACGATGTTCTCTAAATGTATGTGTACCTTTCACCTACCCTGCAGACATAAATGTGTACCTAGTTTTTTCAGTGCAAATAAAGAAAATTTGTCAAAGCCTGCGTAGCTGTGGCACCAGAATCCTTTATTCCCCTTGTCGTTATCTTACTCACTCAAAAACAGACTAACACAACGCATATTACTCTGTCTGAATATGGACTGCTCAACAGGATATAGTGGAATAAAAGTTACTGCACACAAGTTAATCTACCATGTGCCATTCAAATAACAACAAGGGTGCTTCATAAAAATGACGGACTTTTTAATATTCACGAATTTGTACAGCGAATCTATTCACGTTGTGCGAATTTCTGATGGACATCTGCGCATATGTGGAGCCCATACAGACAGGCATCTCTCAATCCACCTGGGTGTTTTGAAGAAAACTTTCGCTGATAAAGTAATGATCTGTTCTGGGATGCGGGGTTAGATAGAGTTCATCATTTATCAAAATGTGCATCGTTCTAATATTAGTCATAATGTTTCATACAACGTGAGGCAAGGACATGAAGGATGGTCAGACAATTTGGAGGCGACGCTAGATAATCATCAGTATTCTTCAGTTTCTTCGTTTGTAGTATAACGCTGAACTCGGCAATGTTCCTGCTATATGACGGCAATTGGGATAGGTGACATGCATCAATCAAGTCAGCGAGCCTGACCACACGATCCCGTTAGTCGCCTCCTACGATAAGCATTGTCGCCATTTACAGCTGGAAGGGTAGCTGAAGACCTATAGTATTCTTCCCCGATCTTCACGGGTGGTATCAGTGCTAAGTGGCATACGCAAATAATCAATAGATATCGCATATATTGATACTAACACATTGAATATTCTAATACACAAAGCAAAAAACAGTAACCCTGGGTACAAGAGGAAAACTCCTGGTAGATTTGACGTATCAAAGTAATCAGTAGGCCATGTGTTTGTCATGTACACATGTTGTGGGACATTGCTATGTCCACCCAACACTAACAGGCATACGTCACCCATGCCGCGGTCAACGTGACTTCAAGAATATTGAATTGTGTACCAGCTGGGAAGAAGATCGCGGATTTATAAAAATGTCTTGGGTAGGAAATTTGAGTCTGAAGACACACGTTAATACTACGTCACATATTGTAGGGATAGTACTAGTATGCCCGTTGATGTCAGATCAGCGTTTATGAGATATACACATGGCCTTTAAAATGTCATCAAATACTCAGGATTCCTAAGGTGGACTTGCTGGAGTGGGCTATGTTAATACCTGGGATACATCAGACCTGGGATGAGTGCAGATAAGGTATGATACATCAATCAAAGTCTATCATACCTACTCTGGTATGACAACAATATTTGTTATATCTTTTTCTGAAACATCCGAGGCTTCACAAATAGTGCAGCAGTTTTCTTATCCTTTGTCATGTGATTCATGGACACAATCATTACTTTGAGCTGATAAAACTTCTACAAAATGTGTACCCTTGAAAAGATAAAATGATAAAAGTATATGATAAACTTAAGCCATTTTTAAGTTTGGCGCGTATACTAGTTGTTTGTCATTTTTATGCCACAGTCAGAGCAGAGCAGTACCACCTATTGCCCGGGGACTGGTCAAATGACGCATCTGAGCCTTCCCCAGAGGTCATCATTGTACTGTTACAGGATATGAGGGGGAGGAGCAGAGCAGTACCACCTATTGTCCGGGAACTGGTAATTGGCCTTTGGAGAAATCTAACTCCTAAACATTTCTGAAGATTATGGGTCCACTTGATGCAAATGTCTGACACTACATCCCTTGTTTTCACGTTGGTCTCTTGAACCATTACATCAAGTATCTCAACTTTGGTAACATCAAGTAGCTTACCTTTGGTTACATCACGTAGCTCACCTTTGGTTACATCACGTAGCTCACCTTTGGTTACATAAATTAGCTTACCTTTGGTTACGTCAAGTGGCCGACCTTTGGTTACATCACGTAGCTCACCTTTGGTTATATAAATTAGCTTACCTTTGGTTAAACTAATACATTAGCAGACAACACTCGTGCGTTAGGAACCCACACTAAAGCATCAGATACACACACTAATACATTAGCAACCAACCCTCATGTATTAGGAACCCACACTAAAGCATCAGGCACATACACTAATACATTAGCAACCAACATTAATGTATTAGCAGCCAACACTAATACATTCTCAACCCACACTAATACATTCTCAACCCACACTAATACATTAACAACCAACGCTAATGCATTAGTATCCCACACTGATGCATTAGCTACCCACACTAATTAATCAGCAACCAACACTAATGCATTAGCAACCCACACTAATACATTAACAAACCACAATTATGCATTAGCAACCTACACTAATGTATTAGCAACCCACACCAACCCACATCGTAAGCAGTAGTGTGTGGACATCAGTGTTTGGAACACTCAATACCTGATTGCTGCTGCTGACCTGACGTGACGGGGAATCCCCTTGTAGTGACGTCATATTCAAGAAGAACACGTGTTCTCCTGTCATCACTGATTTTCAGTGGTCCATTCATCTGTAAATTCACTGCTATTTTGCAATTTTAGCCAAATGGAATCTGATTATTTAGACTGCTTATTCTCTTCTCTTCCATTGACAATTTACATATATTAAGACATCAATTGTTTAAGTTACTTTAATTAGCAAAACATGTTGTGGTATTTATTTTATTGTTAGACAATGATTGTAACTGTATTACATTGTTTCTGTTGACATTCAGAAGTTCATTGCATGGAAAAAATTCAAGTGTACACGATATACATCTTTTCCTTTGGACAAGAGGCCGCTCACATGACGTTCAAAACGACACAACTTGATGTTCTTACGTTTTTAGGGGACCGTATTCTTGAAATGACACCGACGGACTACTTACACTTTCCTGGGGAACCCCTGGGAATTCCCTTACACGCATACACGAAAAAGCGTTGTTTCTGGTTATTTAGTGCCATTTTTCTTGAACTCAAACACTTAGCACACATTGAGAAACGTCAGAGTGTTTGACTGCATAATCGTTCATGAACCAAACCATCCAAACTATCGTAGTATCGACTCGATCCGTGTCTAGACTGACAGCGACAGCCTACGGGAATCTATGGATTTACCTTAGTATCTTTATTACATTTTTCAATGATCGATAATTTATAATTGATGACCAATATGTAACCGCAACAGGTTCTTGACAACTCGGAAACCTCTACCGTCATACCCGTCACATTTATCATTTTGTACTTAATGTAAATGTATTACGACGCGCTGACATTCTGACTGACTTATTGAGGTAAGACCTTTTTCCTCTAAAGATGATATTTTCTTTATGCATTAGTTTTAAGTGATTTTTTTTATGTCACCACTGCCATCATATTTAATACTGCCATTCAATTTTGTACAACCACTCTATTGCATACTGACAATGTCATCGCTGTGCAGTAACTTTATTAGTTGTATTTTTGATTGTATACCATTTGTTGGGTGTTTGTTGGTTTCACTCTAAATTCCTTTTCGAACAAATTTTTGGATTAACATATTGTTTTAATATTGAAATCGACACGTATCAATATGTTAAAATCCTACATTGATGAGGAATGTTGATTTCATAGATGAGAAACATCCTTGCTTATACAACATGGGTCTGTCGTGCTACTGAATGGCAGCCAACAGGTGGAAGGCAATCTGTCAACTGTTGGAAGGTGCAAGTTGAAAGACAAGGCTATTTTAATGTAATAAACTTGCTGTTCAGCGAAATAATTTTGTACTTACAACACAAGACATATACAGCTGCATCAATGAACAGTTCTTGCAATAACATGACATATCACTTCCTGGTTTTATATAACAGAAAAAAACTGCTTATCTCTTTGTAACTTTAACCAACTCCATGTACATGACATTTGTCTCCGACTGATAATGTTGTGCTGTCTATCATGTAGCCAACTAAGTGGTGCAACTGTATTGTACATGTCGCATCAATTAAACATGCAATATAAAATAAATAACAAATAAAATAGTTTATATTTAATTCGAATTTTATGTACTTCTGCTGTGCTTATTTAACATGAATGATTTACTACACTGTATAAAATATGCTGCTTGCTTGTGGGATAACAGGTGGCTCTGATTCACTGCGGTGCTACAGTGTGGGCCTGCTTTCAGAACCTCCTACTTGTTGTCGAAATCCTATTCTGGTTACACACGTGCATTCGTCACCACTCGACTCTTTCCGTAAACTGCGAGAAGCTTGTCCCGGAATGACACGAGTTAGTCACGAATGAATCACTTCCTGCTGCTCAATTTCCCTCAACACCAGGTAAGTGTGTGTTGTCACAAGGCTTACGTCTACTTCAGTTATAACGCCACACACCTGTCCTACTGTGTACTGGTAACACCACAAGGGTTCATCTAACTATACAGTCATCTCCAGGCCGATTCTCATGACCGGGCACCTTATTAAATGTAACATGTAGGCTAACCGTAATACTTTAAAGATCCACTTTCAACCACTTGATTTCAACACTGTGACTGATCTCGATGTATGTGTATGTATATATCACGTGTGTCTGTTACAGTTATCACTGACATGATCCCTGACAAATGCTGCAGTAAACAATATGAGAAAATACTTCTACATAACCATATTATTTCACATCTGATAGAGTCCAACCTTAACGTCTCCTACTTTTGATATGGTAACGAGTGGATGTAACCCTACAACTATGTAACGTGATCGGTACACTGCACACAGTTTATGTTGTAAAGCCAGCGGGCGGCCTCGAGTTGAAAAGCACAGTTCACAATCTTCTAACTGATCCCGGGTTTACACAGACGGGTCAATTGGTAAATATATATGCTTCCCGCAGGACCGCCGCGAGTTGATACACACACACACACACACACACACACACACACACACACACACACACACACACACACACACACACACACACACACACACACACACACACACACACACACACACACACACACACACACACACACACACACACACACACACTCATATACGCGCGTACGCACGCCCGCACGCACACACACAAATGCAGTCAGCCTAAGTGCGAGGCAGAATGTCAGTTCTTAATTCATAAGATCTGCATACATCTGAAATAATGTTTTTTTATGAAACGGGATATTAATTTATTTTTACAAGATCCAGATGATCCAGGCGGTGAATGGAATGATACTAATACACGACCTTAGTTTTGAACGGGACAGCAAATAAGTGCCACAACTAAAGTCGGTCGTAGTGTCACGTGTTTAAGAACAGTAAGCTCGGATTGTGGCTAAGATCAGTATGTTGTGTACACCGGAAATACAATGGCTTGTTTGTATTTAATAGGTAAGATGGCGACCTCCAAGAAGTTAACAGAAGACTTCCTGACATGCACCATATGTACAGAGGTGTTTGACAAGCCCTGTACACTTGTATGTAATCACACCTTCTGTCGGAAATGTGTCGTCAACTACACCAAAACCAGACCAGAAGCCATCAGCGCCAAGTCTCTCCTGTGTCCATTCTGCAGAAAGATGACGAAAGTGTCTGCCCCTGAGAGACCAGTGGAGGAGTGGGCGGATGACTTCAAGCCCATCTTTATCATCCAGGGACTCTTGGACTCGTTTGGTCCCGAATCTAAAGGTGAGCGTTTGTGGTTTGTACGTATATATGTGTGGTTCCACGACTGAGTGAGCGAGTATGGTATACGGCCTTTCAGCAATATTCCAGCAATATCACGGCGGGGGACACCAGAAATTTGGTTTCACACATTTTGGTGCCCATGCTTGGAATCGGCGTGACGATCGAACGCTTTAACCACTAGGCTACCGCTCTGCCCCGAAAGGTACCACAACATTTGATTTGAATATAGAAATACGTTATGTTAAAGGTTTCTGTGCTATATCGAAAGTCATCTACAGGTTGTTTGTAAGGTTTGTGTTGAATATGAAATCATATCGTGTACACGTACAGTATTAACAAGTGGTAGCGATCCTCCAAACCTGATGATACAGGTGACATGACCTCCGGTCGACGTCTATTACGCTGAGGATAAGAATGTGTGTAAAGTTAAGAAGAAAGTTTTCTGTTTTCTGTGGATTTTGTAAACCCGTTGATGATGTTGTTTGGATGGTTTGTGTACAAAATGAAATCCTATTGTGTACATGTGCTTCATGAGTAACAGCGATATGATCTAAGGTCTATCTCAGACACAAACGCTGTCTTTTCCATGATCTATGTGACGAAATTAACCAGAGCAACAAATCCAGTGCTATTTACATCATATTTCACGTTAACACTTATTGAAATGTTTGTGATGCATATTTTGTCATGATGTTCATGATGTGCCACATGAAGTTCTATATGGAACATAATTGCATGGCGCCGTGGTTCTTTTGGTTTTGGTTTGAGAAAGTAACATGGGATGAGTAGTTGGAAAGATGTAAACAAACTTCTAAAAGAAACTTTTTCTTTATCTCACAAATGTATGATGATATGCTTACATACAAAGTACATGAATAACTATTTTTTTAAACATTCCTAGCTGTAAATTATTACACTAAACATTTTTATGTCATTCGGACACAATCATAAGAGGAGATCACGCTCTGTCCTAGATTGTTTTACCTGCTCCAGAGCACTTGCACTCTTCGCCTGCAGCTGCCAGGAGGCGAAGGGCAAGGTACTAGTCTGGCTGTATTCGAACTATTTCCCCAATACAGTATTTCGCTACGGTGAAACGTTGACCCATTTCCGTGAAGCGGGTGTGGCTGTCGAGAGGATCGAGGACAGGCCTACAGCAGGAAACGTTGACACAATTTCCGTATAGCGAGGTATTAGCACTTTTGTACATTACAGGCTACAGGAGTAGACATATCAGCATTAGGGAGTTAACTCTGACAGAGAAGTACGGTTCATGGGTAAAAAACCCAAACATACTCACAACGTTGTGGGTTTCAATTTTAACAATATCTGCATGTCTACACTGATTGCCTTCATTATGAAATAATAACAATGTAGATATTATTTTGAAAAGATAAATAGTTTTCCAGTGTAGATGTATCATGTATACCACTATGATTGTGTCAACTTAATATCCCCAATACTAGTTTTGTTTACATGTTTACTATGTTTGTTACCTACTTTTGTGTTACATAAATATTTAGACTGAAATGTGTCATATTCCCATTCCTGATTCTGAAGGGACCACATGCACATTACAATTTGTTTTACTTCTGGGTTACACATGTGCGCTTTATGACAGTACATCTAAAGGTACTGCATCAATAGCTAGTTTTACGTGTCATTCCTCCATGTTGATACTCTGGATCAAAGTCATCTTGTTATTTCAGATACGACCGACTGCAGTTATTGCAGGGAGGAAGGGGAGACAACTCCAGCTACATCTTGGTGCTCTGTCTGTGATGACGCACTCTGTGAACGATGTTTAAGGATGCACAAACGAATCCCATCTACCAATCACCATGACGTAGTTGACCTGTCTGGAGAGACAAAGGTGAGGGCCAAGAGAAAGTTCATGAAAGCAGAAGTTCAAGCTGAATTGAAGGACAAGTTCGAGAAGATGAAAATTGAGAGGACCAACCCATACCAGGGTGTGAATCTTCTATGTAAAAAATCTGGATGACGTGGTCGACGACGAGAGGCTAAGAAACGAGTTCTCGCAATTTGGAACCATCACCAGTGCTCGAGTCATGAATGAAGGTGGTCGATCCAAGGGCTTCGGTTTTGTGTGCTTCAGCTCTCCCGAGGAGGCAACCAAAGCTCTGACCGTGATGAATGGGCGTACCATTGTGTCAAAACCTCTGTATGTGGCACTGGCCCAGCGTAAGGAAGACCGGCGTGCTCACCTTGCCTCACAGAGGATGCAGAGAATGACCACCATGAGACAACAGCAAACGGCACAGTTTAACCAGATGTTCCAGCAAACTGGAGCAGGTAACTTTGTGCCCACAATGCCCCAAGCCCAGCGTGGATTGCAGAACCAAGTCCGACCAACACAGCCGACTGCAGGTTTCCAAGGCATGCCCACCAGTGGTCAGATGCGCCCTACTGCCCCTCGAGCTGGCCAGCCAACCGTCCGTGCAGGTGTAAATGCCCGTCCAATCAGTGCCAACAAACCCCAATGCTCGCATGGCTGTGATGGGTCCGAGCATGGGCAACCGACCAGCAGCTGCTGCAGGAGCGATGCCCAATGCCCCCAACAGACAGAGATTCAAGTTCAACACCCAGATGCGCATCCCCTCAACGGCTGTTCCACAGTCACAGGTCATGCAGCAGCCCTAGCAGTCTGTTGTCATCCCAGGCAGGAGCCTCCGACAGACTCCATTTTGGCTGCTGCACCACCACAGGAACAAAAGCAGAGGATGTATCCCGGGCTGTGAAGTTTGGGATATCTGTTCTTCTTCAAACACAGGAGTCCATTAGTGGGTCCACAACTCTTTATTTATGATATAATAAATCATACAGCATCTAAACAATCATGATTATGATAACGAGACAGACATGGCCAGACAGCATCACAGAGGCGTCATAGCGCCAACCTGCCTAGCCGCTGTCCGAGGGTCAACTCCTGACGAACAGAAAGTATTCTAATTTTATCCAGTCAAATCACTGACCAACTGCCACGTATCGAATACGACACCTCTCTGGTCAGCCTGCAGTATCCCGCACCTCATCCACAATGTTAAGCTTCAGTGGCCAACCGGCCATATTCTAGTGTTAACTAGGAGCCACTGACCTGCACATGATTCCGTGCTGTTGGCCATAGTTATAATAGCCCAGTTGCTCTTATAATTTGTATTGGGCAGCACTGTGAATATATATCTATATATATTTAACTAATGTTAACCAGTGTTTACCAGGAATGCTTTTTAATAAATCCAATGAAATCATTTATATCATTGAAGTTTGTGTCCCTTTTGACCCTAATGTGAGTGACAAGATTCAGGAAAAACGTGGTAACTGTGCAGACCTTGCTTTCGAAATGTCACGCTTGCATTCCATGTACCAAGTTGTCCAACTCTCCATTGTTCACGGTGCCTTAGATTCTGTTGACTGACATTGTAGAATACCAGGGTTTGCTACCAGGAATACATTTCTTCTGCCAATCTGGGTAATGCGGAAGGCTGCAGTGTTGGGGAGTCTTAACATTCTCCGAAAAGTTCTTAGTGGGTTTGACCCAGGTGCATACAGATGCAAAGCGAAAGCCATGGTACACGACATGGAGTCTGTTGTAGGAAATGTTTACAAGTTCTCTACACTTGCGAGAGAGGACGCCATTTATTAGTTTAGATTGGAACCGACCAAGCTCTGGGGGTTTCACACCAACAAATCTACAGAATTATAAACAGGACAAAGAAGCATGGGATTGTCGAAAAAAACAATGGGACTTAAAAGAATATCAGAGAGATTTGATGCAAGGGTAATTAGGCATGCAGTGTACAAGCTTCATGAGCAGAATTAACCCCCGACTTGTAGTAGAATTCAGAAGGAAATTAAAGACACAATTCATGTTTCCCAGACTACATTAATTATTGCTCTCCACGAGATGGGATTTCGATACGCTGGACATGGCAATGACTGAGCAGGTAACAGGGGAAAATATTCAATTCTGTTTTTGAGGTCACATTATCTCTGAAACATTCATGACTTTCGCAGTCAGGGCTTCCAGGTTATTTACCTTGAAGAAACCTGGGTGAATAAGAATAATTCCACTGATTGCATGTGTCAGATGGACAAAAAGCGCCCTTGGTACCATCAGGTAAAGGTAATCGTTTCATTGTTTTGCACGCCGGAACCGTGATCTTGGACTTATTGGTGGATGTGAGCCAGTTTTCGAGGCAAAAAATAAAACTGATGATTCTCATAAGAAAATGAATGTGTTATGTTCAAAGACTGGTTGGAACATCAGCTACCCACACTAAACAACTCAAGTGTCATTATCATGGATAACGCCAGTTATCATAACGTTCAGGAACCAGACTGTCACGCCAAACGTGATTGGTCTGAAGGCGACCATACAAAATGTCTGACATCTTTCAATGGCGACTTTAGACTATCTGAAACAAAAGTTCAACTCGGGGAGAACATTCGCTTGAATAAGAAGCCAGTCAAGTACAAGGCGGCACAACACGGTCACGCTGTATTACGCCTGAAAGTCAGACATTGTCAGCTCAACCCTTTTGAGCTAATCTGTGCTAACTGTAAAGGGTTCATGTCACCGGAGCGTTAACAAGCTCATGTTGAACTCGGGCCCCACCAGCCTGCACGTGCATCACACAGCTCAGTTCCACGGTCGCAACCTTAACTCTCGGACTCCACCCACCCTACCCTTAGATTTTTGAGTAGTTTTTGAAATTGATGTTTTTATGGGTGCTTATAAAATATCTTCTTTTAATACCTTATTTGGGCCAAATTAAATCAATTGCCAATTTACTCCCACCACTTTAATGTTATATTTTGCTTAAAGACTTAACATCATTGGTTCTCGTCATTTGATGACAGAACATTTACAATGCTAAAGTACATACACATAACTAGTTGTTTTTGTAAACGATGAATACGTTAATGTACTAGGAAGTAAGGTTGCTTTAAGTTCACATTCATGAAAACTCGTGGTGCGACCATATTAAACATATACAACAAACGTTAAGGGCAAAGTGCAAGACCTGCTCAGTAAAGACCCAATGAAACATTTACCTTGTTCAAGCTCCACAGGTCAAATACTGATCATAAACAGAGATATCGGGGTGGTATGATGAAAGTATAACGTCTTAGGTATACAAAGTGAAAGAATGTGATCGCAATGTCATGTTGGAAATAGATCTCGGCTATTGCCTCAGGTTAAAGTGCATTAGTATTTCTGATTAAACACTTTACATGAGCTCACTATGTGCGATCACAACTAAAAAGTTGATTATATGTTTCAGAGGGAAGTATATTGAAAGACAGGTTTAAATGTCAAGGTAAGCTGAGATACAATGTTTTAATTTCTTATCAATATGGAAAGGGTTTTGCTGCTTTTATTAATTGCTTGTGAGACAAAATTAATGTTTGCCACTTCATACTGTATTTGTATCAATGACACAGAGGATTGATAGAAAATAAACAGAATGTCTTGGGTATCGAAAGGCAAAGAAATGCTAACATACGGAACAGCAGAAAGACAGCGTGGCCTTACAGCGTTACATAAAGATAAAACATATTTTGTAGATAATTTGAATGATAAGGAAACAAAAATATTAAGAGGCTGAATCACTTTACCATACATGTTGCTACACAGGATGGTTGCAACAGGCAATCTCTCTCCTTTATACTAAACTCATTATTGATTTCTTGTTCTAATTTCTGATCAAAAGTCCTTCTAATATTTTCGAGCGCCTTCGTGGTCTAGTGGTAGAGCGGCCGCGCTGAGAGGGAAAGGTCCGTGGTTCGATCCCCAGTCGCGTCTTACAAAAAGACGTTAAAAAATGCAACTTAATGTTACCCTACCTGGCGCTCGGCATCAAGAGGCTAAAACAAGGACTGGTCGGCTCGGAGTCAGTATACTGGGTCTGAGTGGGGTATTCATGTTAAACTGCCACGTGGTATCTAAGTGGGCTAGCACTATAAAATCGGCATAAGTCCGGACAAGTAAAAGCAGCCTCACACACGTGCATGCACGTCGCTATATAAGTGCAATCATCTTGGACGCGATGTAAGCCCAATTACACCTCACCTCACCTCTAATATTGTCCAACCTAAAACATACATGCCCTATATAATATAATAGATAAAAGCTGGGAGTTGTACCTTATCAGTGAATATGTAAGTCTCACTGATTCATGACCACGTGCTTTTGATAAAGTCGACATCCTACAATGGACCTTACGTTCAGCAGAGATTTCTTATCAGGATGGAAATAAACTTAAACAGAGTCACAATGTAACACTATTTCTGTTACTGTTAAAAAATACAACTCTAACCCTCTCACTCATTCACAAATATTTGTGTCAGTGTTTAATAGCTAACATTATCGATGACCATCCCAAACACAAACTCAACGTCTGATTTTATAGAAGTACAACATAGAGCATTTACCACTTTGGGGTTATTGTTCACTGCACCTAACATGTCAGCTTAAAATAATTTGTTTGTGAACCTGTTTTACGAATATTGTCAAATTGGTATTGGTAACTAATTATGTAATACCATGCCTTGACTTTTTGACGGTCTGTATGGATGTCATTGTTTCCCATGACATTCCTCCTTTCTTTATTTCAAATGTCACACGTGTGTGTCGAGGATGCGCAGTGCACGACACAGTATTTCCAGTGATAACGAAGTCCCAAGTCCAACAAGGTTATATCAGGCCTTTTGAACGCTGTCCCTTGACTCGTTTCCCAACCTCACTGCATCAGGTAGGTCTGACTTGTCTGTCATCAGGTATGTGTGAACCTCAGTACTACTGTGTACGAGTAACATCACAATGGTTCATCTTACCACACAGTCATCTCCAGACAGATTCTTATGAACTAATTAAATGTAACATTTTGGCTAACCAGATTAGTTCAAAGATCTACATTCACTATTTCCTCCAATCCACAACTTGACTTCAATACTGAGACCGATCCAGAGGTATGTGTATGTATATATCACGTGTGTCTGTTACAGTTATTACTGACATGATTCATGACAAATGCTTCAGTAAACAATATGAGAAAATACTTTTATGTAACCATATAATTGTAGGGTCTGATAAATTAGTCCGAAATTAACGCCTCCTACTTTCGATATGCTAATGAGTGGGAGTCGCCGCAAAACGTGGTCATGTGATCGATACACTGCACACACATCATGTCAGCCAGAGGGTGACGACCATTCACTATCTGCTCACTGACACGCTACTAATCCCGGTACTCGGTGTCGCTATAACATATGCATTGTATAACAAACGCGAACTGTCAGGCCATCGATGTTTTGTATGTTTCAAAACCTCAAAGTGTGGGCGTGTGAAGGATAATACCAACAAACAAACACGCAAAATTACTTGGGTAAGCCTCATGCGTTCAAAACTTGTTTTATGAATTTTCCCTTCTTCGAATATCCAAATGATGAAATACTAAGGGGACATTTTTTATATATAAAAAGCGAAATATGTTCAGTCAGTCAAAGTGTGACTTGCCTAAGAATGTCAGCTCGGATTGTTGATAAAATCTGCGATGTTTTTTTATATATATAAAACGGGGTATTCGTTCACTTTTTTCAATATCTTTATGATTCCAGTCGAGCGAATGTGTAAGCACAACAGAGCTCTTTTTATTGTTTCTTATTTATGGACGGGACAGTAGACAGATACCACAACTACAGTCGACCCTAGGATCACTGTCACGTGTTTAAGTGTGTTGAGTTCTGATTTGGGGTAAGAAGTGCATTTTTCCACAGGCAGGTTTGTATTTTGTAGGTAAGATGGCAACCTCCCAGAAGTTAACAGAACACTTCCTGACATGCACCATATGTACAGAGGTGTTTGACAAGCCCTGTACACTTGTATGTAATCACACCTTCTGTCGGAAATGTGTAGTCAACTACACCAAAACCAGACCGGAAGCCATCAGTTCCAAGTCTCTCCTGTGTCCATTCTGCAGCAAGATGACGAAAGTGTCTGCCCCTGAGAGACCAGTTGAGGAGTGGGCGGATGATGTCAAGCCTATCTTTGTCATCCAGGGACTCTTGGACTCGTTTGGTCCCGAATCTAAATGTGCTTGTACGAATATACCTGTTGTTTCTAAGCTTGTGGATTTGAGCAGATATTTTTCATTGTTTCTATGGATACCTAAAATACATAGTACAACTTACTTCGAACTTATCACTTATTACTTTGATTCAAAATAGGCAGGTATCGTTGACCCATGTGCAATGTTTTGTTCATAATTCTGTATGTATGAATGCGCGTCAGGCTGTAACGAACCGGAACAAATATGTCGGGGGAAGGCGGGTGACATTGTCAGTTACCGGCAAATTCAAACATTAGTTTCCTGAGAACGGGAAGACACAGTTGGAATACACGTGAGCAGAAAGGGAATTCCCTCGACTGTAATATTTGGATTCCCCGACATTCCGTAGTAATAAAGTAGTCCGCCTCGGTTAAAAAATACAAAAGTCCAAAGATGAGCTGTTTAATTTACCCAACCTGTTTCACGAATGTGATTTTCAAGAGTAAAGTTATACCGTTACGTTGTTTTGACGTCACGGTGCACTCTAATTAAGAATTGAGAGTTCCTTGGAGTATGAACCTTCATAGAGTGAGGGCCAAACTGTATGAAGGTCGGAGCTTGCGACGACGTTCAGACAATGTTTGGTCCTCACTCATACATTCATACAATGTTTGGCCCTCATTCTATGAAGGTTCCTACTCCAATGAACTCAAACAAAGTGAAAGTCAATTCTTATAATTTTTTTATATCACTATTTGTACCGCAAAGGACGCAGACCTTGATCTATACACCATTATTTTTAGTACCTGTTACTTTATGTTTATGACAGCCATACAAGAACCAGCTGTATCGCAGAGTGAAATAGTTCCTCAAAAGGAGAGGTGAAATGAGCTTATTTATGCTCAACATGCTCAAAGGGAACAACTTTTGTAGTTTCTGTCAACGCAATGTACTCAAACAATATCCTCATTAGATGAGAAAGGTCTGTGACAGCACGTCGTAATACATTTACATGAAGTACAAGACGTCAAAATGATCGACACGATTAACGTGACGGGAGAGATTTCGGGAGTTGCTCATGAACCCATGGCGGTTACATGTTTTAGTCATCATTGATCAATTGGCCGATCATTGAAAGTTGATTAAAGATGTGTCAAATAGACAATAAGGTTGTCATAGATTGCTGTAGACAGTCACTGCCAGCCTAGACACGGATCGAGTCGATACTAGATCTACCATAGTTTCGATGTGCATTTCTTCGTTTTGTTCACTAGGATGGGTCGTAGTGAGGAATCTGGAAGTAGTCCGTCAGTGTTTACGTCATTCCAAGTCCACGGTCTCGTGAAAAATGCATGAACGTCAAATTGTGTCGTTTATACACTTATGAACGTCAATTTCGCGGTCAGGTGACCGACCTCTCGTCCAGTTTAAAAACCGTATATCGTGTAAAGATCAAATTATAAAATTATCGTGGTATGACGTCATAATGCAATCTAACTTTGTGACGTCACAATAAGACAGGTGTAGGGCGATAGGGCAGGCGTACGACACATATAGAAATAAGTATTGTAGTTGCAGTAAAATATACAATAATTGTAATATAGTTTGTAATACAATTATTGTTTATAAATACTTCAAATCAAAATTAAATCGCCTGAATGTATATTTCAATTATTTCAAACCATATAATTATGGTTTAAAGGTATTTATAAAGTAACCTTCTTTTATCTTTCTCAGTGCATCATTTTCACGTTTGTATCACAGAATTTGGTGTTTTGTTCCCGGCACATTGATCAATGTGTTGACTGAGTGGGATGTAAAAGTTTTGTAACTTAGCCTTGTTTATTGCGTCTTCTACTATTTTTCTAGGGTAGTTTCTTTTTAATAGTGACTCCCTCAGTTCATGGAATCTATATTGTGCACGATCTGAATTAGATACTATCGCGCATATTCTACGTTCTAATGAGTAAGGGACACTGTTTTTAGCATGACCGTCTTCATTCCGATTCAAAAGAACAAAACAATCATCTAAGAATATTGTCCATTTATCTTGAAATCCCTGTCTAAATTCCATTGCCGAATTTTTCATCAAATTTTAAGTACAGCTTTTCCTCCTAATAACCAAATAAAAGAGTTGCATAGGCAGGGGACATTTAAATCCCCATTGCTGTGCTACTAACTTGTTTGTAATGAGAACCATCAAAATTAAAAGTATTATCATATGCATTTATCTAGTATTCAATAGCTTCTATGCCGAGATCATGGGGAATGTTTGAATATCAACTAACTACATCAAAACCGACCAACTTTGTACCATTTTCGACTGAGGCGGGAAGATGGTTCAGAAAATCAGTGGTATCTTTTATGTAACTCTTGACATGTTTAGTTATAGGTTTTAGCACTTTATCCATAAGGTCACTGATTCTGTGTGTGGGACAGTTGGGTCCCGCAATTATTGGCCATAATTTTAAATCATTTACAGGGGTATTTTGACATAAGCAGAATTCCATGTTTGACATTTATCTTGGATCTGTGTGCTCTTATGAACTTAAGGGAGGTCATAAAAAATACTTTTTTTCGATTCAAAATTAAATAATTAATCCTCTTCGTTTTTAGTCAGTCATTGAGTATATGCATATACCAATCTTTAAAGATTAGGTAAATCAGATGTCTCAGAACTGTCTGAAAGCTTTCTGTAACAAGATTCATCTTTTAAAAGATCTAATGAGAGTTCTTGGTAATAATTACTGTCTATAATTATATATAGCACACCCTTATCATCTTCTTTAATAACAATTGAATTGTTGTTTGATAATCTGTTAAGAACCGCTCATTAATTTTTTGTAATGTTTGATTTACCTTATTGAGGATTAACAGTAATAACATTTTCTAATACTTTGTTACTACCAGGTTTTGGAGTCAAGGTGTTTTTGTTTCTAAATAATGAAGTATCTTCGTTATTGGCATCAATATGAAAAGGATTTAGTAATCTCATTTTCTACAAAAATCAGACATAATTGTTCCTAGTTCTAGTAAATCCAGCTTCATAGGAGCAGGGGTGAACTTCATACCTTTAGGGGTTATACAAATGTCCTCCTCTGTCTATAAAAATATCGTCCAAAACTGGCTCCCACTGTAGATACTGCTTGGATGAGATCAAGTGATATCTATATTATAGATTTCGCTGCAATGAAATTGCATCACAATTTGCAGACCATTCTGATGTCATTGGTCACAATCGAATGACATCACTAATGGCTCTGCTACTGAAGCTGTTAGTGCTTTCTAACACACTGCTTATTACTGTCTACAAATTAAAAAGGTTGGAAGAATGATGTTGGATGATAAATAAAATCTCACCCTCTTGTCTTTTGATATCAAATATCTCAACACTCGTTAATAAAAGTGGAAAACCTCCTCAATAAGCCCCAGATTTTTCCACTTTTATCAACTTGTTTGTGTATATATATATAAGCCCCGGAGTTTTTCCACTTTTATCAACTTGTGTGTGTGTATATATATATACATATAGCGAGCAAGCGAGAGAGAAGAGAGAGAATATACTGGTGTGAATAAATCACTATTTCAGATACTACCTACTGCAGTTATTGCAAGGAGGAAAGGGAGACAACCCCAGCTACATCTTGGTGTCCTGTCTGCAACGATGCACTCTGTGAACCGTGTATGCGGGTGCACAAACGAATTCCACTTTTCCGACATCATGGCGTAGTTGACCTGTTTCGAGATACAAAGGTCAAGGTTAAGAGAAAGGTCATGTGTAAACTTCACAAAGATGAAAATATCAAATATATTTGTAAAGATTGTAAAACAGCTGTTTGTCAAAAATGCTGCACTATCCATCACAGGAAATGTGACTTGGTTGTTGAAATTGAGTCAGAGATTCCTGCAATGAAAACCGAGTTGAGAAGGAATAAAGAGGATTTGTTGAAGAAACACGACGAGATGAAAACACATATTGGTAAACAAACCTCAAAAGTCAATGAAGAATTAACGCTTCACTTACAAATAGAATTGAATATCAAGTGTGCAAGTCTCAAAGCAATGGAGGCTATCAAAGTCAAGGAACGGAAACTTTTGGCTGAACTGAAAGAAATGTCTGACAGACACATTGGAGAACTGGAGGCAGACATAAAGTCAGTTGAGATGTCAGTACAGATGTACCAACAACAGGCTGAGCTGATAGACCAGACTCTACAATCTGAGTGTGACATGGGTGTGTATGAGATGTACCAGGGATGTGAGACTAGTGATGTGGAGGCTGTCGGAGTCGCAGACGTGAAAGAGAAGGGAAGAATAGCCAGGATCATGTTCAGACAGGACACGGACAAGCTGAGTAGAGCACTGGACGATCTACAGCTGGGTGAGATAGACGTCCTGTATGAGGGTGTGCTGGACCTGAAGGCGACTCTAGTGTTACAGGACAACATTAACACCAGAGTAGCGGGGGATATGTTAAGAGAAGACATCTGTGACGTGGTAGTGGTAGTGGTAGTGGTGAATGGTACAGACACAGTGGTAGTCACAGACTATAGCAACCACAGTGTGAAGTCCTTCTACACCAGGAACAAGCAGAGGGGTCACAGCAGGCTCAGTGTGGGTGGTGTCCCGTATGGTATAACAAAGTTGAAGGACAACCAGGTGGCTGTCACTATGCCGGGTACCAGACAGATTGTAACAGTACAAGTCAACCCTGACCTGGTGCTGCTCTCAACCATCACAACCAGCAATCGGTACTACGGTATAACGTCTCTGACACCATCAACACTAGCAGCAGGTTCCATCTCCCCTCCTTGTGTTGATATTCTGAATATGGCGGGACACGTTCTGAGGTCAATTTTTCCAGGACAACCTAGTAGATACATCTTGAAGTATCCCTTCTTCCTCTGTACCACGAGGACAGGAAACATCCTTCTGTCTGATTGTGGATCCAAGTGTGTCGTGTGTCTGACTCCCGAGGGAGGTGAGGTGTTCACCTACAGCCCTACAGGAGAGACAGAAATGGAGTATCCACATGGTATCACAAGCACCAGCACAGGCGGCATCCTGGTGACAGACATCAATCTACACAGAGTCCTCCATCTGACTGAGTCAGGACAGTTTGTAAGAAACATACTGACATCACAGGATGGCGTCCAGAGTCCACGTGGAGTGTGTGTTGGTGGGCGTGGCCGTATGTATGTGTGTACATGGGATGCAGTGAGGGTATTTACTTTGAAGTGAATGAACATGTCGCAATCCTTCTTTCAATCAACTGTAGTCACGTGTGAGTTGAAAATTTATGTTTTGATGTGTGTCATTGTGTATTTACCTATAAGCACATTTCACCGTGTTTTAGTAAAATCACATTATATATTAGTGTTTAATCACTCATCTGAGCTTTGCGTTTTGAATGTGATGTATGAAGGTCTGTAAGTGTACACATTTTGTAACCTCACTAGCAAGACACAGGTTGTGCACGTACTGCTTTAATTGTTCAGATCTAAACTGAACATGTTTTCGATTTTATATCACCAACTTCGAATGTATGTAGCTTTGATAGAAGATCATTTATATCGAATATAAGATCCCCCACATGATGTGTTTTTCATGTTTGCACCACAATGAGAGTGTAACGAAGCCATTTCGTTTGTGTTATAAATGGCAATGTTGTGAGCTATGGCGGTGTAGGATGAATATTTACATGACACTAATCCTTGCTTGCTATGATAAGGGCACTAAGCAGCACTGTTTTGTTACAGATTTACACATTGGGCGTCGTTGTACTATCTTTTCCTGATTTTATGTTAATAATTCATTTAATGATACCCGAAAATGAATTATTGTAATTCATAATGCCAGAGTATTATGGATCTATTCGTGATATCTGATATATCTGTGTAATATATACATGACAGCCAGACTTCCTTGCTATGCGGAAAAAGTTTTGTAACAGCTTTATTGACATTCTTCCGACCACATAGATCCGGGCGACAGTTGCACTGCTGTGTCACTGTGACCTGCAAAGGAGACCCGCGAGAGTCTGGCGTTTCTGAATTCTAAGTTCGACAGGATGATCATGTGACATGCGGTACGAAAACCGCCAAACCAGTCAAAGTGAAAAGCCAGTATTTAGCAGCTGTTATGACCAACTGATCACAAATATAGTCACTTAACAAAAAACAACTAATGCATTAGCAACCCACACTTAAGCATTAGCAAACCCGATATACATCAACAAACCACACTAATGCATTAACAAAAAAACAACTAATGTATAGGCTACACACATTTATGCATTAGGAACCCACACGAATACATTAATAATCCACACTGATGCATTAACAAAAAAAACACTTATGCATTAGCAACCAACACTTATGCATTAGCAACCCACACTAATGCATTAACAAACCACACTCACTCATCAGCAACCCACACTAATACATCAACAAACCACACTCATGCATCAGCAACCCACACTAATACATCAACAAACCACACTCATGCATCAGCAACCCACACTAATGCATCAACAAACCACACTAAAGCATCAGCAACCCACACTTATACATCAACAAACCACACTTATGCATCAGCAACCCACACTAATACATCAACAAACCACACTAATGCATCAGCAACCCACACTAATACATCAACAAACCACACTAATGCATCAGCAACCCACACTAATACATCAACAAACCACACTAATGCATCAGCAACCCACACTAATACATCAACAAACCACACTAATGCATCAGCAACCCAGACTAATACATTCACAAGCCAACCTTATTCATTGGCAACCAGCATTAATGCATCAGCAGCCTGATCTGACATGACGAGGAATCCCTTTGTAGTGACGTCACATTCAAGAAGAACACGTGTTCTCGTGACATCACTGATATTCAGTGGTCCATTCATATGTAAATTTTGCTATTTTGCCCTTTTAGCTAAATGGAATCTAATCTCAACTGATTATTCTCTTCCACTAACAATTTACATATATTTAAACACCAATTGTTTAGTTACTTTAATTGGTGTTATAGTTCTAAAATCACTATAATTAACCAATAATTGTTGTTTTCATATATCAATAACACGTTTCGAATTTTCTTAATATTTTATCTTACAACTAGCCAAACCTCAATATAATATAATCTGTAGATAATGTTAGTCAGTTGGCGTGCACATAACTGACCATCACAAACCAGTGACTCTGGATTATCTAACTCAGCCCTAGCCACACTAGGGTTATGCCCTAGGCTGTAACATGCTGTGTATGGCCGAACGCATCGTCATTTTAGTATCAGATAGGTGGAATATAAAGGATATTACGTGGTCAGTGCGCTCCGTAACTGTGGAATAATTGTACTTAATATACCACGCATGTGGCAGATTCAGATCATAGTTTCAATATTGGGTAACTAACTCATTCTACAGAAGGCCTGAGTCCCTATATATACTAAGTCCAGATACTTCACTCTGCCACGAATAAAGACGTAAAGGGACTCAGCAGCCTTCTCTCTGTTTTAAGGTAAGATAACATTATTTTTAAAAAAAATTCTTCTTGCCTTTAACTTATGATATCCTGTGCAAGCAACTATACATTTACCATGATTTGTTATATTTAAGAATAAGTTATATGTCATTCATTATACTGCAAAGTAACTTGAATGTTAATTGTATGTGTGTGTTTATATAGATATTAGTAGCTTAGTTCCACTGTACATTAACTGTTGATATGCCAAGTGATAGATAAAGCCATACATTACATAGCATGAGAAAGAGTCAATGTGGTAAATACCCGCAGGTAATCTCACGTAAATACCGTCTCATGTGAATATTGGCCCTGCTACCTCTTTCATTTGGTTAAGCATTTACGGCATTGAAATTATACAGTATGTTAAATATATTTGTATATAAATACATCAGTAACACAAGAATGCCGTTCATGTAAATGTTCACAGTTCCTATATGAAATGTCTTAGCATAAAATACTTCCCAGTCCATTAGTATTCACAATTCGCTTTTTGTACTTTACTTTTTAGAACAGTCCTGTTAAGAAAGTTCAAACCAATCGCTATCAATTCATGTATGGTTGTCAATTATATATTTAATGTAACGAGTCATTGACTGCATCTATCTTGTAATGTAATATTGTTTAAATAACTCTCTATATATGAAATTTGACTGTGCCACGAATAAAGACGTAAAGGGACTCAGCAGCCTTCTCTCTGTTCAAGGGGGTTAGCCAAGTAATCAGCTCTACCAAGTTAATTCCCCCACTACCTTGGTCATTGTGACGTAGCAAACGGAACCACGCCCACACAAGGCAAAAGGGTCCCCAAAGACAAGCTACATCAGTTGATGGAGATCAAAGTTTCCGGTGCTGATGAAAGGCAGAACACAGAGAACAGAGTGAGGCTGCAGTCTTTTAGTCTTGACTCGTTGTAGTCCTGAGCTACCAGGCAGAGTCATCATCAACAACAGCTCCACATCACAGACGCCAACCTCTGCAATATCAACATCACCAGCAACACACACAACTTCAAGGTCAAGGGTACCAACGTCAACATCAACATCTACGTCAGTATCAACAACCATATCAACGTTATCAACAACATCCTCAACAGCAGCTACTCAAAGTATTTCCTCCACAGCGTCAAACAAACACAAGCATGGCCATGTCACATATTCAGCTTCCTAAATATTCAGGTAAGCAGGATGCAAATAACTGGTGGTCATATCTAGAAACTTGGGTTAAACTCCAAGGTACTGATCAAGACAGAGCGTGTTTAATTTTGTCCTCTTAGAAGGACCAGCCAAACATTGGCATCGTGCCTTGAGTGAGGATATCAAGTCAGTCTGGAAAAGCTTGAAAGAAGCTTTTATTACTAGATTTCAACCATCAGGACAATTTGATCTGTCAGTATTGGCGATCAATCATCAACCTGCTCAATCAGTATTAGATTACACCAGTAGGTTACAGTAGGCTACCTCTAGTACATCCATACCAGTCGACATCTTAGTTGCCATAGCTGTGAATGGACTGAATCCTTCTGTCAGACAATGGGTCTATTATAGAGCCCAAAACATTGGAAGAAGTGCGTTAACAGGGTGAACTTGCGGCCAAGTCATACCCTAGCATCCAACAGCCAGATCTAGCTAACCTCACAGACCAGGTGACTAAGCTATCAACACTAGTGATGTCGCTAATGAAGAGCCAACAGAAGCCTTTTGCAGCTGCAATGTCAACACAGCAGGAGACGCTCCATGATGACTGTCAGCAAAGAGTCAGGTTCCAGTCACCACCTCAACTTGATGACTAGAGCTCAAGACAAGGTCATCAGCCATCTTATGCCAGTCCACAGGCACACGTGATCACGTGACTTCAGAGGAGAGCAACTCCGACCATCCAGCATAAACAACAGAGAAAGATGCTCAGGATGTGGTGGGTATTGTTCTCAGCGTAATTACTGTCCCCATCGGCATACCATTTGCAATGTTTGTAGAAAGAGTGTTCACCATACATCTGTATGTTACCAAGTTCTTCTGTCTAGGATAAATGATCAATATGGACGCAGCCTGATTCCAAGGATTCACCCAGAATCAGGCACCCATTCAAACAGCCAAAACCATCTACCCCACCTACTAGGCATACAACCCCTACTACCCCATCCTCTATTAACTCTAACCAACATCATGTATCACTTGTAGCTCCATTATCTAAAAACACCATTCAAGTTAAGGTCAGACAAGTCAAAACAACAGCATTGATAGACACTGGAGCAACAATCAGCTGTGTTCATATGAAATTTCTGAAGAAAATAGGACTCACTGAGTCTCACCTTCAGAAATCTCATCTGACAGAGATTCTTGGTGTTGGAGGAGAATGCCATCCTGTGTTAGGATTAGTCACTCTACAACTTAACATCGGCCATGCTTCTTATTCACAAGATTTTCATGTCTTCACATCATTACATCATACCATCATTCTTGGTTTAGACTTTCTCAAGTCAAACCATGTCAAAATTGATCTATCAAACCACACTGTTCACCTCTATGATGGATTAATATCCGTAAGCTTGGTGGATGCCAATGCAGGGTTTGCTGGACGCAAAACAGTTCAGATTCCTCCTCACTCCCAGGCTGATATTCCCGTTAAAATCTCCCGTTGTGAGAGCAACAGAGTATTGCTACTGGAACCATTTCCTGGCCTAGAGGCACTCCCACTTCAAGAAGCCAAATGTCTCATTCAGAGTGCCAAGGGTAGACCATGTATGAGGTTTCTTAACCCAACTGATAAACCTGTCACACTTCGTTGTCAACGAATAGTAGCCACAGCATCCATCATTGACCCATCATCTGTCCATACATTGGAATCTGAGCCAATCTTAGATCATCCATCAGTCAACTCTGCAGTCCCCTCCAGCCCCTCAAAGGTAAGTGCTAACCTGGATTTTGACCTGAGTGACTCAGATCTCACAGAGACCCATAAGCAACAGCTTGAGTGCTTCCCCTTGTCTCAAAGATCTGTTTTTGTACGAGAATGGTCAGAGCTAGGCAAAACACATCTGCATCAACATAAGATTGAACAGAGCATACCCGTCCTGCTAGACTCCCCTTCCATGGTTAGTCATCTTTAGTTAGAAAAGAATGTGCTAAGCAAATTGAAGAAATGTTAGAACCAGTCATAATAGAACCAAGTCATTCTGAATGGCATTCGACAGTAGTCATGGTCAAGAAATCTGACAACAGTTATCAATTTGTGATCGATTATCGCAAGCTCAATGCAGTTACGAAACCAATATTTTTCCCTCTTCCATGTTTGGAAGATGCTATTGGTGAAACACATGCTCAGATGTTCTCTGTTCTTGATTGTGGAAGTGGATTTTGGCAGATACCACTGCACCGAGAAACAAAACAAAAATCTGCCTTCATCACCCAAGATGGCGTTTTTGAATTTCATCGTCTTCCTTTCGGTCTAAATGCACTAGCAGCTTTCCAGCAAACCATTTGTTCTGCTCTTCAGGCTATGAATTGGAAACATATTCTGATATATGTGGACGGTATCATTATCTATAGCAGAACATTTGAAGAACACTTACATCACCTGAAATGTGTTTTTGGCAAACTTAAAGAATCTGGTCTTACCTTAAAACAAAGCAAATGAAGATTTGCAGCTAAGAGTGTAACGTATTTAGGCCATGTCTTCAGCAAAGATGGAGTAGAAGTTGACAAATCAAAGGTAGAAGTTGTTAAAAGCATCCCTTCTCCCAAAAATGTCCATGATATCAGACATTTCTTGGGTCTTGCAGGTTACTACTGCAAATGTGTCCATCACCATTGTATAACTTGCTTCAAAAGGATGCCACTTTTAATTGGTCAGACGAGTGTGAGCAGGCACTTAACAAATTGAAAGGATGCCTAACTCAGGCCCCTGTCTTAACATATCCTTATCCCAATAAACCATTCATTCTAACAACAGATGTTTCCAACTCAGCCATAGGCTCAGCCATAGGGTATACCTTACGTCAACAAGATGCTTCTGGCCAAGAACGTCATCTGTTATGGTGGCCGTGCCCTTCATGTTGCTGAGAAGAAATGGGGCATCACTTGGCTAGAATGTTTGGCTGCATTAGAAGGCATTAGAACTTTCAGGGTGTATCTCATATGTCAAAAGTTTAAAGTCTTCACAGATCATCATGCTCTGAAATGGCTTAAGGACATCAAACAGGAAACAGGTTGTCTTGCTAGATGGTCTCTCATGCTGCAGGAATATGATTATGAGATCGAACATGGAGCAGGTAAAGCCAATACAAATGCTAATGCTCTCTCTCGCATTCCATATCCTGTACAGATCATAGAACCTGTCACTGATGATGTCCCTGTCCCACCAGTTCCCTCTATCAACTACACCTCAGCCACCATCCAGTCAAATCATCATCCAGTCCAGCGTTCATATGCTGAAGTGGTTTCAACACCACCCAGAAATCCATCATCAACAACCCATCACCAGATTGCTAGTCAGCTCACTGCAGCAGATAATGACTATGGGATATCTCCAGAATGTTGAACTTCACAAAACCCTCATTTATCTGGTCAGAAGGCTGTAGCACTTTCTTTAGCATCGTCGATTGATCTGAATGTTGAATTCTGTTATCAAGATGAGATTCCATCAGGACCAACAGTTCAAACTATTGGAACTGATATTCTGGAAAACAATCTTGCAGAGAGATGTGAAGTTCACCAGATTTCAAGCTTATCATTGACTATCTTGAGAATGGTGAGATTCCCTCTCCATACACTGATTCTCAAGTCAGAGGTCTCCAAGGTCTCTCACAGGAGTATGATATATGTGATGGCATCTTGTATCATTTCTACCTGCCAAAGCATAGAGGACACAAGCCTGGCCGTCACCCAATGGTAACACAACTGGCAGTTCCTGTTTCTGACAGGACATCCTTTCTTTATGCTTACCATGATTCCAAAGCAGGTGGATGCCACTTTGGTTGGGATGCTACCCGTCAGTCCATTTTGACCTAATACCATTGGTCAGGCTTGTACCAAGATGTCGAAACATACATCAAATCTTCTGAAGAATGTCAAAAAAGCAAACGTTGGGCCAGTTCAAAACCAGCTCCAATGGTACCATATTGAAGACAACTTTTCCAGGTTACATGTTGACATCCTTGGACCTCTTCCTCAAACAAAGGATGGGCATAAGTATGTTCATAGATGGGCATAGATGTGGATTTATTCTCAAGGTGGATTGAAGCATTTCCATTGCACACTCAAGATGCTGTGGAAGGAGCAACAAAACTCTTCAATGAAGTCTTCACAAGGTACGGTGCACCTCGAACTCTAGTCACTGATAGAGGTCGCCAGTTCACATCAAAGCTGGTCAATGCTATCTGTGAAATCTTTGAGTGTAAGCACCACTTCACATCTTCATACCATCCTCAGACAAATGGAATGATTGAATGGCATAACAGTACAATTGCACAAGCCTTAAAATCTTACTGTAAGCCCTACCAATCCAACTGGGCTGATATTTTTCCATGCGTTCTCATGTCAATGTGAAACACACCGTGCCAATCAACTGGTTACTCACCCAACCAAATGTTCTTTGGCAGAGGGATGTGTCTTCCATTTGATACTAAACTCACGCTAAAGCCAACCCTTACAGAGACACCTCTCCAGGAGCTCATCGACAATCTGAAGGTTGTGAAATCCATTGCTTGCGACAACATGTCTGTAAGTCAACAGATAGACAAGGAGCATCAAGAGCTAAAATCATCAGAACATTCTTTCATATTAGCTCAGCAGGTGCTTCTCCACAGCCCTGACTTTCTCCGAAACTGTCCCAAACAATTTGGGAATCGATACGTATCAATATGTCAAAATCATACATTGATGAGAAATGTTGTTATTAGAGATGGGGAAACTTGCTTATACAACATTGATCTATCGTGCTACTGAATGGCAGCCAACACTATCAAGGCTATCAATCAACTGTTTGAAGGTAAAGTGGAAAGTCAAGGGGCCATTTTAATGTAATAAACTTGCGGTTCAGTGAAATAATTTTGTACTTACAACACAGGACATATAAAGCTGCATCAATGAACAGTTTTTGCAATAATATCATATATCTATGGAATACTGTAAGGGAAATTCTTGCGATCTTGCATACTCGCGATCTCGTATTCTCGCGATCTCGACCTTAGGAAATGAGCTAGATATGCCAAAAATACGAGAATGCGAGATTTGGCCAAAATATTGTCCTCACGATCTAGCATTCTCGTGTTTTTGATACAAAGCACTTTTTGTCAAAAGACGACAACGCGAGAATAGGACATTTGGACATGATGAAAAACCTCGCAATCTGGCTTTCTCGACTTGTCAAATTAGGCCACAAAATACGAAATCGCGAGAACGCGTGAATGCGACATTTCCTTTTTCTCGGGATCTCGCGTTCTTGTGTTCTCTGGTTTTAGACGCTGTCCGTGCGCATGAGTAATATCATAAGGTCAAGACGCATGCGCACGTTAGTAGTCCGGTGGTCATGCTTCTTTCATGCTCTTCATTCTCCAAGTAGCATTTAGCAAATTTATGACTTGAGCTTGAAAATACTATGTAATTTACATACACAAAGTCCTTTGTAGAGTACAGTAGAGTCCTCTCCCTTTGGTACAGTTTCCTATGTACTTTAAATTAAAACCCTCAACATGCTCAATATAATTTAACAAAAGAAATTGTGTACATGAATGTTCATGGATAGTGAAAACATTAAAGTGTGAGGAAGCTGGAAACAAAATATCACTGTCAGAGAGAGAGTAAATATTGCTTAAAGGCACAACAGCAGTATTGCAGCTATTCGCGGCTGCACTGTCAGTTACAGAACTAATCACAGGCAAGTGATTTTCTCTATGAGGCAATATTATACACAGCTAGCATAGTCATTAAAGCAACATTGTCAAAGACCAATTTGTAGCATTCGGCTAAAATGAGATTGTCCGATGTTTTTACATGACACCATAGTCGCTTCTTTAGGCCATACAAAATTAATTAATAGATTTTCATCCTCTCCCACCTGACTGCACAACATCCCGCCTTACATTATTCTATTGCCTCAATTTTCCTAGAAATAGAAATATCGCAAATATGTGTGTTCCTACTCCCTACACGTAGCCCTACTGAACACGTATGATGCATGTGAATCGCACCCTTCGACAGGCAATTGTACACAGATGCCTTAAATAGTTCAATAAGAAAACAATGAAATCTTTAACATAAAATGCGTTCCGTTCCCCATGTATTTTAAAATTCAGTCAAACTCTAACTTTTAATTTCTTGCGGCCTTAATATCCACATGATAGGCATGCTTACACTGGAAGGTACCCCCAATATCCAGCCTGAGGGACCAGCATGGCATTGCATGGCATGAATACAAGAGAGTGAGTTTGGCTTAACGCCGCTTTGAACAGTATTTATATTTTAGATATACCCTGGCTTGTCAGTTTGAAATGGGACGAAACCCACCATCATAGGTGTCTGGAACGCCCAAGGAACGCAACTCTACACAGCGAATTGCGACGCCGCAGACAACCGAGCCACGAGATGACTGTGGAGGTTATTGGCAGAAAAACGCGAGATCACGATATTGGCCAAGTTTCGCAATCTCGCGTTCTTGCGTTTTTGAAAATGGTTTCATATAACTGTATAGGCAATTGACACAAAAGCACGAGAATGCGATATCGCGAGATCGCGACATTAGTCAAGTGTCGCAATCTCGCGTTCTCGCGTTTTTGAAAATGGTTGCATATGACGGTTTGTATAGAACAGCGCTAGCCAAACAGAATTCGTGTAGGAATTGTGATATTTTAATAAACATTTTCCCGCAAGTAAAATCTTGAATCTAATAACAGGAAATGACCAGCACCGGAAACAACAGACATGACAAGGGGTTGCGGAACAATAGCGCAAAAACATGTCTTTAAAAGTGAATGGTAACTGAATTATCTGCCCTTTGTCATTGGGCCTATGACCTTGGGATTTTTGTGGTATCTGGTGCTCATTTGTCTGCATACATAGAAACAATTTGAACAGCATCGGTCTACTCATTATTAAGTCGTTTTTGTCACAACAATCGGCGGAATAATAAAAATAACAATAATGATACATACATGTATGTAGCTCTCTCGGTATAACAAAATAGTATATGTTGCCATATAAGATAACACATGCACGAATATACCACATATAGCCGTTTAATGTTCATTCTACCATGAATGTCGATATTACTCGATTCTGACTGGTCAAATCACAATAACCACATGTGACTGAAATAGACGACTTGACAGCCGTATCAACGTGGAAGCTAATGTTTACATATATATATATATATATATATATATATATATATATATATATATATATGGATAATTACAGGTCACAGAATCCAGAGATGCGGTCACTACAATAGTCAGAGTATGCGTGGCATAACAGAAAACAAGTTGAAGAGTGTACTTTAACTTTTTAAGGACAAGAGAGAGCTTGAGATCTTAATAAGTTGAGCCCCGTCTCTTCATATCACAATATCGCAAGTTGATGACGCGCATACAGAGTCTGAAACCAGTAGAGATTTAGATTTTTTCTGTAAGCTGATTCCCGACTCTCTTTGTGCTCGTCAACTTGCGCCAAGCTGCCAGTCAGTACGTTTAGGCCTCCATTTCCAAAGCTCATCATAGGTGGCACGGGTGGCCCAGTCGTCTAAGGCGCCGCGATTCGCTGTGCAGAGTTGCGTCCCTTGGGCATGCCAGAAACCTATGATTGTGGGTTCGAATCCCGGTTCACCCCGATTATGTTTCTAGGTTTGTCAGCACCATGCATACCCGTGCTCGTGGGTTTCACCTAAGTGGTAAACGTCTGAGACCTGCATCACTTCGGGGCTTTCCTCCCACATTAAGCTGACACGCCGTGATATGACTGGAATACTGTTAAAAGCGGCGTTAAACCCAACTCACCCACTCACCCATCACATCCAAAGCTCATCTCATTTTTGTGACGTCACACCCGGCTAAGTTCCGCTGGACTCCGTCTCTGTATCGACGTCGCGTTAAAATATACGAGAAGTAGTTTAGTTGTAATGTCAATGCAAGTTGCACACTTGTTTTCTCATTTTCTGATAAGATTAAAAAGTATCGAATACTTCATTACTGTACAGTCGTTACCCGTAAATTGAGCATCTCTAATATCCTGAGACCCCCAATAACACGATATTAAACGATGAACAGTTATAAATGAAAACTGAGTGGATGAACTCAGTATGCTGCTGAAACTATAATACCAGAACCTCAAATACTGTATAATATGTGAAAATAAGCAAGAGATTACATGCCATTTGTGTGTGTGTGTAGATGATGCGGCGTTAATTTCTAAAAGCATAAGTTACACATCAATGTAATGTCAGAGGTTGTGAAAATGATGAAAATATCACTCAGTGAGTGCATGTGTATGGTCTTACGCCGCTGATAGCAATACTTCTGCTATGTGAGTGATACTTAGCAATATTTCAGTAATATCACGGGGGACCCCAGAAATGGGCTTCACACATTGCATCCTTTGGGAATGAAGGGCGAATTTGGAATTTGACTGAGGAAGACACAAAACCAGGCCCGATACACGTGCAGTACATGTATATGAAAACAAGAAACCTTCCATGCGATGCATCAATACGGCGCCAAACTTTATGTTCGTCAAATTTAATTTACAATATGATATATTCCGAAAATGATTAATCAACACAGGCATGTTTAAAACAATATGAATAACATTTGTTTCTATTCATTCTGTTTTACATCTTACATCGAGTTTTTTACTACTATGCGATTACCTTACATACTGAATTTGATAAACAATGTCTTTCCACAGTAAATGAGTGCAGTAACCTGTTCCAGCCGCTTGTGAAGACCAGTACTCCCGCTTATCATTGCGGTAAATGTTCTGACAAATGTCATGCATTTCAGGGTTTAAATAAAACTGAACAGCTAACAACATATCGGGAATTATAATTAATGCTATATACAGTCATCGAGTTTCTCAGTCGTCTGATGCCTCATGGAGAAATTCACTGGCCTGTGATTATTTCTGTAACTGTGGTGCAGCCACGAATAGCTGCAATACTGCTGATGTGCCTTTAAGCAATATTTACTCTCTCTGTGACAGTGATATTTTGTTTCCAGCTTTCTCACACTTTAATGTTTTAACTATCACTGGACATTCATGTACACAATTTCTTTTGTTAAATTATAATTAGCATGTTGATGGTTTTAATTTAAAGTACATAAGAAACTGCACCAAAGGGAGAGGACTCTACTCTACTCTACAAAGGACTTTGTGTATGTAAATTACATAGCATTTTCAAGCTCAAGTCATAAATTTGCTAAATGCTACTTGGAGAATGAAGAGCATGAAAGAAGCATGACCACCGGACTACTAACGTGCGCATGCGCCTTGACCTTATGATATTCTCAGTGGTGCTACTGTATTGTACAAGTTGTCATCAATTATTTTGTTTGTTTGTTGTTTGACACCGCACTCAGCAATATTCCAGCTATATGACGGCGGTCTGTAAAATAATCGAGTCTGGACCAGACAATCCAGTGATTAATATCATGAGCGTCGATCCACGCAATTGGGACCGATGACATGTATCAACCAAGTCAGCGAGCCTGACCAACCGATCCCGTTAGTTGCCTTTTACGGCAAGCATTCGTTGCTGAAGACCTATTCTACCCGGATCTTCACGGGTCTGTCATCAATTAAACATACCAGATAAAAATAAATAACAAATGAAATAGTTTAAATTTAATTCGAATCTTATGAACTTCTGCTATGCTTATTCAACATGATTGATTCACCACACTGTATATAATATGCTGATTCACTGATACACTGCGCTGCTACATTGTGGGCCTGCTTTCAGAAACACCACGTAAACACAAAACTACCAGTCAAATTCCATATCTGGTTACACACGTGCATTCGTCACCATTCGACCCTTTCCGTAAACTGCGAGAAGCTTGTCCCGGAATGACACGAGCTGGCCACGAATGAATCACTTCCTGCTTCTCAATTTCCAGGTAAGTGTGTGTTGTCACAAGGCCTGTGTCTACTTCAGTTATAACGCTACACACCTGTCCTACTGTGTACTGGTAACACCACAAGGGTTCATCTAACTAAACAGTCATCTCCAGGCAGATTCTCATGACCGGGCACCTAATTAAATGTAACATGTAGGCAAACTGGAATACCTCAAAGATCCACTTTCACTATTGCCTCGATCGACCACTTGACTTCAATACTGAGACCGATCCCTATGTATGTGTATGTATATATCACGTGTGTCTGTTACAGTTATTACTGACATGATCCCTAACAGATGCTTCAGTAAACCATACGGGAAAATACTTCTACATAACTGTCTTATTTCATATCTGATATGGTAGTATGTGAACTGTAATAATGTCTCCTACTTTCGATATGGTAATGAGTGGGTGTCACCCCATAACATTGTCACGTGATTGATACACTGCACACACTTCATGTTGTGAAGCCAGCGGGTGACCTCGAGTTGTAAAGCACCCTTCACTATCTGCTCACTGATCCCGGGTACACACAAACGGGTGAATGGGTAGCTATAAAGTTCCTATTTATGCTTCCTTTACGACCGCCGAGAGTTGAGAAAATCACACACGCATATATACGAGCACGCAAGCACGCAAGCACGCAAACACGTGTAAGGCAGAATATTAGTTCTTAATTCATAAGATCTGCATACATCTGAAAAATGTTTCATATGACACGGGATATTTGTTAATTGTTTCAAGATCTGGATGATCCAGGCGATGAACGGTAGGATACAAATATTCTTTCTTAACTACAGTCGGTCTTAGTGTCACTTGTTCAAGAACTGTAAGCTCGGATTGTGGCTAAGATCATGATGTTTTGTTCAGCGGCTGGTTTGTTATTTTGTAGGTAAGATGGCGACCTCCCAGAAGTTAACAGAACACTTTCTGACATGCACCATATGTACAGAGGTGTTTGACAAGCCCTGTACACTTGTATGCAATCACACCTTCTGTCGGAAATGTGTCGTCAGCTACACCAAAACCAGACCAGAAGCCATCAGTGCCAAGTCTCTCCTGTGTCCATTCTGCAGGAAGATGACGAAAGTGTCTGCCCCTGAGAGACCAGTGGAGGAGTGGGCGGATGACGTCAAGCCCAGCTTTGTCATCCAGGGACTCTTGGACTCGTTTGGCCCCGGATCTAAAGGTGAGAGTTTGTGGTTTGTATGAATATAAATGTTATTTCGAAGCAGGTAACTCCACACCTGATTGGATTATAGGAATGTGTGTTGAGTGAGAAGATATTTTGTATGGTTTCAAAATGTATCGAAAGTCATTTATTAAGTTGTTTGTAGACTGTATGTAGACTATGAAATCGTATCGTGTACGCTGTTTTAACAAGTAACAACGATTATCCGGACATGATTCGAAAGGGAGATAGTCTAAGGTCTATCTCAGACACAATCGCTATTTTCTTCTGAAATCTATATGGGGATTTCTATCAGTGAGACAAATCCAATGTTATTTACATACTTTTTCACATTACGTCGTATTGGGATGTTATTGATGCATGTTGTCTCACACGCGTGAGTGATATGCCACATTAAGTTCTGTAATAGATAGTGATATAGAACTGTTACTATCTCTACATGATTACATTCCTATTTCATATACGACTCACTGCAGTTATTGCAAGGAGGAAGGGGAGACAACTCCGGCTACATCTTGGTGCTCTGTTTGTGACGACGCACTCTGTGAACGATGTATACGAGTACACAGACGAATTCCATCTTTCCGTCACCATGACGTAGTTGATATGTCTGGAGAGACAAAGGTTAGGGTCAAGAGAAAGGTCATGTGTAAAATTCACAAAGATGAAAACATCAAATACATTTGTAAAGATTGTAAAACAGCTGTTTGTCAAACATGCTGCACTATCTATCACAGGAAATGTGACTTGGTTGTTGAAATCGAGTCGGAGATTCCTGCAATGAAAACCGAGCTGAGAAGGAATAAAGAGGATTTGTTGAAGAAACAGGACGAGATGAAAACACATGTTAAAAAACAAACCTCAAAAGTCAATGAAGAAGTAACACTTTACTTACAAACAGTATCGAATATCAAGTCTGCAAGTCTCAAAGCAATAGAGATGATCAAAGTCAAGGAACAGAACCTTCTGGCTGAACTGAAACAGATGTCTGACAGACACATTGGAGAACTGAAGTCAGACATTAAGTCAGGTGAGATGTCAGTACAGATGTACAAACAACAGGCGGAGCTGATAGACCAGACTCTCCACTCTGAGTGTGACATGGGTGTGTATGAGATGTACCAGAGATGTGAGGCCGGTGATGTGGAGGCTGTCGGAGTCGCAGACGTGAAAGAGAAGGGAAGAATAGCCAGGATCATGTTCAGACAGGACACGGACAAGCTGAGTAGAGCACTGGACGATCTACAGCTGGGTGAGATAGACGTCCTGTATGAGGATGTGCTGGACCTGAAGGCTATTCCTGTGTTACAGGACACCATTAACGTGCTGGACCTGAAGGTTACTCCTGTGTTACAGGACACCATTAACGTGCTGAACCTGAAGGCGACTCCTGTTATACAGGACACCATTAACACCAGAGTTGCAGGAGATACATCTGGGGCATACCCCACTGACGTGAAGGTGTTAGTGGTGAATGGTACAGACACAGTGGTAGTCACAGAATACTTGAACAACAGTGTGAAGTCCTTCTTCACCAGGAACAAGCAGCCTTGTCACAGCAGGCTCAGTGTGGGTGGTCGTCCGTGGGGTATAACAATGTTGAAGGACAACCAGGTGGCTGTCACTGTGCAAGATACCAGACAGATTGTAACAGTACAAGTCAACCCTGACCTGGTGCTGCTGTCGGCCATCACAACCAGCAAACAGTACCGGGGTATAACGTCTCTGACACCATCAACACTAGCAGCAAGTTCCATCTCCCCTCCCTGTGTTGATATCCTGGATATGACGGGACACGTGCTGAAGTCAATTTGTCCAGGCCAACCTAGTAGATACATGTTGAAGAATCCCTACTTCCTCTGTACCACGAGGACAGGAAACATCCTGGTGTGTGACAGTGGATCCAAGAGTGTCCTGTGTCTGACTCCCGAGGGAGATGTGGTGTTCAACTACAGCCCTACAGGAAACACATCACTGAAGTATCCACGTGGTATCACAAGTACCAGCACAGGCGACATCCTGGTGACAGACTACTCTCTACACAGAGTCCTCCATCTGACTGAGTCGGGACAGTTTGTTAGAAACATGCTGACATCACAGGATGGTGTCCAGTATCCATGTGGAGTGTGTGTTGGCGGGCGTGGTCGTATGTACGTGTGTATGTCAGATGAAGTGAAGGTAATTACATGTAAGTGAGTGAACATGTCACAATCCTCCTTTCAATCAACTGTAGTCACGTGTGAGTTGAGGATTTAGGTTTTGATATGTGTCATTGTGTATTTACCTTTAAGCACATATCACTGTGTTTAAGTAAAATCACATTATATATTAGTGTTTAATCACTCATCTGAGCTTTGCTATTTGAATTTGATGAATGAAGATTTAATCATACATGGTCTGTAAGTGTACACATTATATTTGTAATCTCAATAGCAAGACACGGTTATTCACTACTGCTTTTATTCTTCAGATCTAATCTGAACATGTTTTCCATTTTATATGTTACAAACTTCGACTGTAAGTGGCTTTGATAAAAGATCCTTACATCCAATACCATATCCTCCGCATGATGTGTTTTTCATGTTTGTAACCACAATGCGAGTGTAACATGGGGCTATTCCTTCTGTTCAACACTCTTTTGTTACAGATGTATATATCAAGCGCCGTTTTACTATTTATTCCTGATTTTATATCAATAATTCATTTAATGATTCCCCAAAATGAATTATTGTGAATTATCATCATGCCAGTGTATTATGGATCTATTCGTGATATCTGATATATCTGTGTAATATTTACATGACAGCCAGACTTATAGGCATTCTTACGACCACAATGATCCGGGCGACAGTTGCTGAGTTCGACAGGCTGATCGTGGCTGCACACCGCCAAACCAGTCAACGTCAAAAACCCGTATTAAGCAGCCATTGTGACCAACCGATCACCAATTTAGTCACCTTGTATAACATGGGTACAAATCAAGGGACGAATTTAAGTACAATGTCAGCCTCAGTGTTCCACAGAATCACCTGAAACTACTCTTGTACATATATACATTAAATGTACTGATTGTTTTTGTAACTTTACTGAACTGTTTCGCGTTTTGAAGCACAGAACCGACAGCTCTCTCGTTTCTGTGGTGAGGACACTTGTCACATTCATTTGGCTTCTGAGCGGTCGAAGGGAGATAAATCGTGATTGGATGTTTTGTGAAGCGCAATAAAATACAGAGAACGAGAGTACACGTGAAGCCAGGAACATTTTATGTGTTTTGCAAATAAATGAATAGACTGTAATTCTGTTTGTTGGTCAACAATGCGATATTCTAGCTACATGTATGACGGTAAATAATCGTGTATGAACACGAGAAAGCAGTGATTGACATCACGAGCAACATCCCAAGTCGTTGGGTCACGATGACACTGTATCAACCAGGTGAAGGAGTCTGACCATTTGGTCGCCTCGTACGACACGCACAGGTTGCTGAGGACCTATTCTAGCCCGGAATCCCCACGTGGAGACCTTCATTGGTTGCTTGTTGTTCACCGCCAGTGCGATAAAGACGCACAAAGGCCTTTCCATATTCATAGGAAATCTCTGCTTGAAGCAGAGTCGACTGTATGATTCCGACTATATCATGAGCAAGTCTTTATTAAACACCATCAAACTGTGATGATACCAGGTGTTCGCTAAAAGGTGAGCGTATCCTGCCCAACCGGCGGCCCCCACTACCAGCAAGTCAGTTGTTCACCTGAAAAGACACTGAAACATGTGGTTCAAGTCAAAACAGGGAATAACATCTGACATCAGGTTCAGTGAACTATTCTAGAGCCAAGGGGGCTGTTTTCCACCTATGTACCGTTGTTTTGTACCCAGGTACATGCAACTACATGTTCACGTAGGTCTCTTATTTGTATGTGTACCTTTCCTGTACCCCGCAGACATAAAATTGTACCTAGTTTTTAGTGCAAATAAAGTATATTTGTCAAAGCCTGTGTAACAGTAGCACCAGATTCACTTATTCCCCTTGTCGTTATCCCTTACTCACTCACTCACTCACTCACTCACTCACTCACTCACTCACTCACTCACTCAAAAACAGACTAACACAACGCATATTAATATGTCTGAATATGGACTGCTCAACAGGATTTAATGGAATAAAAGTTTCCAAAAATAAAATATGATGAAAACAACTCACTGCACACAAGTTAATCTACCATGTGCCATTCAAATAACAACATGGGTGCTTCATAAAAATGACGGACTTTTTTAATATTCACGTATTTGTACACCGAATCTATTCACGTTGTGCAAATTTCTGATGGACATGTCTGTCTGCGCATATTTTGAGCCCATACAGACAGACATCTCTCAACCCACCTAGGTGTTTTGAAGAAAACTTTTGCTGATAAAATAATGATCCGTTTTAGAGATGCGGGGTTAAATATAGTTCATCATTTATCAAAATGTGCATCGTTCTAATATTAGTCATAATGTTTCATACAACGTGAGGCAAGGACATGAAGGATGGTCAGACAATTTGGAGGCGACGCTAGATAATCATCAGTATTGTTTGTTTGTTGTTAAGCGCTGAACTCGGCAATGTTCCAGCTATATGACGGCAATTGGGATAGATGACATGCATCAACCAAATCAGCGAGCCTGACCACACGATCCCGTTAGTCGCCTCCTACGATAAGCATTGTCGCCATTTACAGCTGGAGGGGTAGCTGAAGACCTATAGTATTCTTCCCCGATCTTCACGGGTGTTATCAGTACTAAGTGGCATACGCAAATAATCAATAGATATCGCATATATTGATACTAACACATTGAATATTCTAATACACAAAGCAAGAAACAGGAAACCTGGGTACAAAAGGAAAACTCCTGGTAGATTTGACGTATCAAAGTAATCAGTAGGCCATGTGTTTGTCATGTACACACGTTGTGGGACATTGCTATGTCCATCCGACACTAACAGGCATTAGTCACCCATGCCGCTGTCAACGTGACTTCAAGAATATTTAATTGTGTACCAGCTGGGAAGAAGAGAGCGGATTTATAAAAATGTCTTTGGTAGGAAATTTGAGTCTGAAGACACACGTTAATACTACGTCACATATTGTAGGTACAGTACTGGTATGCCCGTTGACGTCAGATCAGCGTTTATGAAATATGCACATGGCCTATAAAATGTCATCAAATATACTCAGGATTCCTAAGGTGGACTTGCTGGAGTGGGCTATGTTAATACCCAGGATACATCAGACCTGGGATAAGTGCAGATAAGGTATGATACATCAATCAAAGTCTATCATACCTTCTCTGGTATGACAACAATATTTGTTATATCTTTTTCTGAAACATTTTAGGCTTCACAAATAGTGCAGCTGTTTTCTTATCCCTAATCACTGTGATTCATGGACACAATCATTACTTTGAGCTGATAAAGCTTCTACAAAATGTGTACCCTTAAAAAGATAAAATGATAATGGTAAATGATTAACTTAAGCCACGTATACTAGTTGTTTGTTATTTTTATGCCACAGTCAGAGCAGAGCAGTACCACCTATTGCTCGGGGACTGGTCAAATGACGCACTTGAGTCTTCCCCAGATGTCATCATTGTACTGTTACAGGGTATGAGGGGGAGGAGCAGAGCAGCACCACCTATTGTCCGGGGACTGGTCAAATGACGCATCTGAGCCTTCCCCAGGGGTCATCATTGTACTGTTACAGGGTATGAGGGGGAGGAGCAGAGCAGTACCACCTATTGTCCGGGGACTGGTCAAATGACGCATCTGAGCCTTCCCCAGAGGTCATCATTGTACTGTTACAGGGTATGAGGGGGAGGAGCAGAGCAGTACCACCTATTGTCCGGGGACTGGTCAAATGACGCATCTGAGCCTTCCCCAGGGGTCATCATTGTACTGTTACAGGATATGAGGGGGAGGAGCAGAGCAGTATCACCTATTGTCCGGGGACTGGTCAAATGACGCATCTGAGTCTTCCCCAGATGTCATCATTGTACTGTTACAGGGTATGAGGGGGAGGAGCAGAGCAGCACCACCTATTGTCCGGGGACTGGTCAAATGACGCACTTGAGTCTTCCCCAGATGTCATCATTGTACTGTTACAGGGTAGGGGGAGGAGCAGAGCAGCACCACCTATTGCCCGGGGACTGGTCAAATGACGCATCTGAGCCTTCCCCAGGGGTCATCATTGTACTGTTACAGGATATGAGGGGGAGGAGCAGAGCAGTATCACCTATTGTCCGGGGACTGGTCAAATGACGCATCTGAGTCTTCCCCAGATGTCATCATTGTACTGTTACAGGGTATGAGGGGGAGGAGCAGAGCAGCACCACCTATTGTCCGGGGACTGGTCAAATGACGCACTTGAGTCTTCCCCAGAGGTCAACATTGTACTGTTACAGGAAATGAGGGGGTGGAGCAGAGCAGTACCACCTATTGTCCGGGGACTGGTCAAATGACGCACTTGAGTCTTCCCCAGATGTCATCATTGTACTGTTATAGGGTATGAGGGGGAGGAGCAGAGCAGCACCACCTATTGTCCGGGGACTGGTCAAATGACGCACTTGAGTCTTCCCCAGATGTCATCATTGTACTGTTACAGGGTAGGGGGAGGAACAGAGCAGCACCACCTATTGTCCGGGGACTGGTCAAATGACGCACTTGAGTCTTCCCCAGAGGTCAACATTGTACTGTTACAGGAAATGAGGGGGTGGAGCAGAGCAGTACCACCTATTGTCCGGGGACTGGTCAAATGACGCACTTGAGTCTTCCCCAGATGTCATCATTGTACTGTTACAGGGTATGAGGGGGAGGAGCAGAGCAGCACCACCTATTGTCCGGGGACTGGTCAAATGACGCACTTGAGTCTTCCCCAGAGGTCAACATTGTACTGTTACAGGAAATGAGGGGGTGGAGCAGAACAGTACCACCTATTTCCCGGGGACTGGTCAAATGACGCACTTGAGTCTTCCCCAGATGTCATCATTGTACTGTTACAGGGTATGAGGGGGAGGAGCAGAGCAGCACCACCTATTGTCCGGGGACTGGTCAAATGACGCACTTGAGTCTTCCCCAGAGGTCAACATTGTACTGTTACAGGAAATGAGGGGGTGGAGCAGAGCAGTACCACCTATTGTCCGGGGACTGGTCAAATGTCGCATCTGAGCCTTCCCCAGGGGTCATCATTGTACTGTTACAGGATATGAGGGGGAGGAGCAGAGCAGTACCACCTATTGTCCGGGGACTGGTCAAATGACGCATCTGAGTCTTCCCCAGATGTCATCATTGTACTGTTACAGGGTATGAGGGGGAGGAGCAGAGCAGCACCACCTATTGTCCGGGGACTGGTCAAATGACGCACTTGAGTCTTCCCCAGATGTCATCATTGTACTGTTACAGGGTAGGGGGAGGAGCAGAGCAGCACCACCTATTGCCCGGGGACTGGTCAAATGACGCACTTGAGTCTTCCCCAGAGGTCAACATTGTACTGTTACAGGAAATGAGGGGGTGGAGCAGAGCAGTACCACCTATTGTCCGGGGACTGGTCAAAAGACGCACTTGAGTCTTCCCCAGATGTCATCATTGTACTGTTATAGGGTATGAGGGGGAGGAGCAGAGCAGCACCACCTATTGTCCGGGGACTGGTCAAATGACGCACTTGAGTCTTCCCCAGATGTCATCATTGTACTGTTACAGGGTAGGGGGAGGAACAGAGCAGCACCACCTATTGTCCGGGGACTGGTCAAATGACGCACTTGAGTCTTCCCCAGAGGTCAACATTGTACTGTTACAGGAAATGAGGGGGTGGAGCAGAGCAGTACCACCTATTGTCCGGGGACTGGTCAAATGACGCACTTGAGTCTTCCCCAGATGTCATCATTGTACTGTTACAGGGTATGAGGGGGAGGAGCAGAGCAGCACCACCTATTGTCCGGGGACTGGTCAAATGACGCACTTGAGTCTTCCCCAGAGGTCAACATTGTACTGTTACAGGAAATGAGGGGGTGGAGCAGAGCAGTACCACCTATTTCCCGGGGACTGGTCAAATGACGCACTTGAGTCTTCCCCAGATGTCATCATTGTACTGTTACAGGGTATGAGGGGGAGGAGCAGAGCAGCACCACCTATTGTCCGGGGACTGGTCAAATGACGCACTTGAGTCTTCCCCAGAGGTCAACATTGTACTGTTACAGGAAATGAGGGGGTGGAGCAGAGCAGTACCACCTATTGTCCGGGGACTGGTCAAATTTCGCATCTGAGCCTTCCCCAGGGGTCATCATTGTACTGTTACAGGGTATGAGGGGGAGGAGCAGAGCAGTACCACCTATTGTCCGGGGACTGGTCAAATGACGCATCTGAGCCTTCCCCAGGGGTCATCATTGTACTGTTACAGGATATGAGGGAGAGGAGCAGAGCAGTATCACCTATTGTCCGGGGACTGGTCAAATGACGCACCTGAGTCTTCCCCAGATGTCATCATTGTACTGTTACAGGATATGAGGGGGAGGAGCAGAGCAGTATCACCTATTGTCCGGGAACTGGTCAAATGACGCATCTGAGTCTTCCCCAGAGGTCATCATTGTACTGTTACAGGATATGAGGGGGAGGAGCAGAGCAGCACCACCTATTGTCCGGGGACAGGTCAAATGACGCATCTGAGTCTTCCCCAGAGGTCATCATTGTAATGTTACAGGATATGAGGGGGAGGAGCAGAGTTTGTTATGGAGCTATTTCTACTCTGTATCCTGGTGATGTTGTGAGATATGTATGTGTAAGATGTGTTTTACGAGACACTAATCCTTGCTCGTCACGCTGGAAAACACAAATGAGCAACATTGTTTTGTTTCAGCTTCAAAGACGTTGTTCCGACGACACTGATGCAGAAGGAAGTTCCACTGTTCTGCCACGTGTCCTGCAGAGGAATCAGGCCCAGGAGAGTCAAGTCAGAGTTAGATAGGCGGATCATATGACGTGGAACACGAAAACAGCCAAACCAGTCTAGAATGTTACTTAAATTCGTCGCCTGATTTCTGTACGTCATAGAAGGTGCCTAAATTGGTGGTCAGTTGGTCCCAGCTAAGCATTAATTACAGTAATTGTTTTGCTAAATTTACTAAACTGTGGCGTGTTGTGAAGCACAGAACCATTAGCTCTCTTGTTGTTGGGAGGAATTGCCACATTCACTCTGGAACACGAAGCGGTTCGATGGTAATAAATCGTGATGCGATGTTTTGTGAAGCGGTGTAAAATACATGCTTCAAGTGATGAATGTTGTATGTGAAAAAATGGATATCACTGTTCGTGCTGTCGATATATGTTGCTCATTAATTAATCCAATGTACATATACGTTTGTGTGTGATAACACGAAGATGTATTCACTGTTGTGCTATCGATGCTTGATGCTTGATACAGAAACATACAGCATTTACGACTTTGTGCTTATTGTACAATTGCACCCACCAAGTGAGCTTGAAAGAATTAGTTTGCGAGCAGCTTACAGAGATATTAGCCACTGAATGTTGGTAAATAATCTTGTTATACAGGTGTAGGAAACCAGCAAGAAAAGAGTATCGTAACTTATTCTCGAGTAAATAAGTGTAGTTTTCCAGTCATCAATATTACAGCTGTCTCATGTAAGTCTGTCAGTTTGTTTCCACTCGCCCCTTTTTCTGTGACCTGCAAGCAGCTTGTCCCACAATGACACGAGTTGGTAACGAACGAATCACGCCCACACCCCTCTAGGATAGATCTCACCGGTTGATCAATTTCCCTCGACATCGGTAACCTGCTTGTCTCAGGTAAGTGGTTTGTCACAAGGCTTGCGACTACTTCAGTTATAACGCTACACACCTGTCCTACTGTGTACTGGTAACACCACAAGGGTTCATCTAACGAACTTATCACGCCCACACCCCTCTAGGATAGATCTCACCGGTTGATCAATTTCCCTCGACACCGGTAACCTGCTTGTCTCAGGTAAGTGTGTTGTCACAAGGCTTGCGTCTACTTCAGATATAACGCTACACACCTGTCCTACTGTGTACTGGTAATACCACAATGGGTCATCTAACTATACGGTCATCTCCAGGCAGATTCGCATGACCGGGCACCTAATTAAATGTAACATGTAGGCTAACCAGAATATTTCAAAGATCCACTGTCATTAAATACTCTGATCGGCCACTTGACTTCAATACTGAGACCGATCCCGAAGTATGTGTTACTGTATGTATATATCACGTGTGTCTGTTACAGTTGTGACTGACATGATCCCTGACAAATGCTTAAGTAACTAATATGGGAAAATACTTCGACATAACTGTATTATTTCACATCTGATATGGTAGTATATGAACTGTACTTTCGATATGGTATTGAGTGGGTGTCACCTCATAACTATGTCACGTGATCGATACACTGCACACGGTTCACAAGTGCACGCACTTCATGTTGTAAAGCCAGCCTGTCACTGATTTGACAAGCACCACCCACGAGCTGCCATTGTGAGGCCACTGTTTCTAGGTTCTCGGTGTCACCATGACATACATTGCATAACAAACGCGTACTGCCAGGCCATCAATATTTTACTAATTAACCAACTTCAGCAAGCGGACTAAAACCAACCATACAACCAAACAAAACTACTTAGGTACCACCTCATGTGTTCAAAACTGGTTATGAATGTCAAGAAGTACATGTCCTGATGAACTGACGACATACTATATAGATGAGAAACACACACGCGCACGCACACGCACGCGCACACACACACACACACACACACACACACACACACACACACACACACACACACACACACACACACACACACACACACACACACACACACACACAAACAACAAAAACAAACCACATACACAGGTACGGTAAGTCAAAGTGAGACTCGTCTTAAAGTGTTAACTTGATAGAATCTGCACACATCTGTGATGATGTTTTTATTTATATATAGGTTTATGCTTTCAAGATCTGGATGATTCCAGTTTGGGGAATACACAATCGTTTTTTTTGAACTTTTGATCGGGAGAGTAAATTATCACAACTGAAGTCGGCCTTAGTGTTTAAGAGTGTTAAGCTCAGGTTGTGTATGTTTTCTACACAAGCAATACACGACTGGTTTGTCTTTTTCTAGGTAAGATGGCGACCTCCCAGAAGCTAACAGAACACTTCCTGACATGCACGATATGTACAGAGGTGTTTGACAAGCCCTGTACACTTGTATGTAATCACACCTTCTGTCGTAAATGTGTCGTCAACTACACCAAAACCAGACCAGAAGCCATTAGTGCCAAGTCTCTCCTGTGTCCATTCTGCAGGAAGATGACGAAAGTGTCTGCCCCTGAGAGACCAGTGGAGGAGTGGGCGGATGACGTCAAGCCTAGCTTTGTCATCCAGGGACTTTTGGACTCGTTTGGCCCCGGATCTAAAGGTGAGCGTTTGTGGTTTGTATGAATATAAATGTTATTTCGAAGCAGGTAACTCCACACCTGATTGGATAATAGGAATGTGTGTTGAGTGAGAAGATATTTTGTAAGGTTTCAAAATTTATCGAAAGTCATTTATTAAGTTGTGTTCGTGTACACTGTTTTAACAAGTAACAACGATTATCCGGACATGATTCGAAAGGGAGATGGTCTAAGGTCTATCTCAGACACAATTGCCATTTTTCTCTGAAATCTATATCTATATGGCGATTTCTATCAGTGAGACAAATCCAATGTTATTTACATAATTTTTCACATTACGTGGTATTGGGATGTTATTGATGCATGTTGTCTCACCCAAGTGAGTGATGTACATGATATGCCACATGAAGTTCTGTAATAGATTGTGATGTAGAACTGTTAATATCTCTTCATGATTACATTCCTATTTCAGATACGACTCACTGTAGTTATTGTAAGGAGGAAGGGGAGACAACTCCAGCTACATCTTGGTGCTCTGTTTGTGACGACGCACTCTGTGAACGATGTATTCGAGTACACAGACGAATTCCATCTTTCCGTCACCATGACGTAGTTGACCTGTCTGGAGAGACAAAGGTTCGCGTCAAGAGAAAGGTCATGTGTAAACTTCACAAAGATGAAAATATCAAATATATTTGTAAAGATTGTAAAACAGCAGTTTGTCAAAAATGCTGCACTATCCATCACAGGAAATGTGACTTGGTTGTTGAAATTGAGTCGGAGATTCCTTCCATGAAAACTGAGCTGAGAAGGAATAAAGAGGTATTGTTGAACAAACAAGACGAGATGAAAACACATATTGGTAAACAAACCTCCAAAGTCAATGAAGCATTAACGCTTTACTTACAAATAGAATCGAATATCAAATCTGCAAGTGTCAAAACAATTGAGGTGATCAAAGTCAAGGAACGGACACTTTTGGCTGAACTGAAAGAAATGTCTGACAAACACATTGGAGAACTGAAAGCAGACATAAAGTCAGGTGAGATGTCAGTACAGGTGTACCAACAACAGGCAGAGCTGATAGACCAGACTCTACAATCTGAGTGTGACATGGGTGTGTATGAGATGTACCAGGGATGTGAGGCCGTTGATGTGGAGGCTGTCGGAGTCGCAGACGTGAAGGAGAAGGGAAGAATAGCCAGGATCATGTTCAGACAGGACACGGACAAGCTGAGTAGAGCACTGGACGATCTACAGCTGGGTGAGATAGACGTCCTGTATGAGGGTGTGCTGGACCTGAAGGCGACTCTTGTGGTACAGGACACCATTAACACCAGAGTAGCAGGGGATATGTTAAGAGAAGACATCTGTGACGGGGTAGTGGTAGTGGTGAATGGTACAGACACAGTGGTAGTCACAGACATCTACAACAACAGTGTGAAGTCCTTCTACACCAGGAACAAGCAGCCGTGTCACAGCAGGCTCAGTGTGGGTGGTAATCCGTATGGTATAACAAAGTTGAAGGACAACCAGGTGGCTTTCACTATGCTGGGTACCAGACAGATTGTAACAGTACAAGTCAACCCTGACCTGGAGCTGCTGTCAACCATCACAACCAGCAAACAGTACTGGGGTATAACGTCTCTGACACCATCAACACTAGCAGCAAGTTCCCACTCCCCTCCCTGTGTTGATATCCTGGATATGGCGGGACACGTGCTGAGGTCAATTTGTCCAGGCCAACCTAGTAGATACATCTTGAAGTATCCCTTCTTCCTTTGTACCACGAGGACAGGAAACATCCTGGTGTGTGACAGTGGATCCACGTGTGTCGTGTGTCTGACTCCCGAGGGAGATGTGGTGTTCACATACAGCCCTACAGGAGACACAGCACTGAAGGATGCACTTGGTATCACAAGCACGAGCACAGGCGACATCCTGGTAGCAGACCAAACACTACACAGAGTCCTCCATCTGACTGAGTCAGGACAATTTGTTAGAAACATACTGACATCACGGGATGGTGTCCAGAGTCCACGTGGAGTGTGTGTTGGTGGGCGTGGCCGCATGTACGTATGTACACCAGATGGAGTGAAGGTATTTACATGTAAGTGAATGAACATGTCGCAATCCTCCTTTCAATGAACTGTAGTCACGTGTGAGTTGAGGATTTAGGTTTGGATATGTATCATTGTGTATTTACCTTTAAGCACATTTCACTGTGTTTTAGTAAAATCACATTATATATTAATGTTTAATCACTCATCTGAGCTTTGCTATTTGAATGTGATGAATGAAGATTTAATCATACATGGTCTGTAAGTGTACATATTATTTTTGTAATCTCAATAGCAAGACACGGTTATTCACTACCGCTTCAGATCTAATCTGAACATGTTTTCCATTTTATGTATTACAAACTTCGATTCGATAAAATGTCATTATATCGAATACCAGATCCTCCGCATGATGTGTTTTTCATGTTTGTAACCACAATGCGAGTGTTACATGGAGCTATTCCTTCTGTTCGACACTCTTTTGTTACAGATGTATATATCAAGCGCCGTTTTACTATTTATTCCTGATTTCATATCAATAATTCATTTAATGATACCCCAAAATGAATTATTGTGAATTATCATCATGCCAGTGTTTTATGGATCTATTCGTGATATCCGATATATCTGTGTAATATTTACATGACAGCCAGACTTATAGGCATTCAATGACCACAATGATCCGGGCGACAGTTGCTGAGTTCGACAGGTTAATCGTGGCTGCACACCGCCAAACCAGTCAACGTGAAAAGCCCGTATTAAGCAGCCATTGTGACCAACCGATCTCCAATTTAGTCACCTTGTATAACATGGGTACAAATCAAGGGACGAATTTAAGTACAATGTCAGCCTCAGTGTTCAACAGAATCACCTGAAACTACTCTTGTACATATATACATTAAATGTACTGATTGTTTTTGTAACTTCACCTAATGTTTCGCGTTATGAAGCACAGAACCAACAGCTCTCTCGTTTCTGTGGTGAGGACTTGTCACATTCATTTGGCTTCTGAGCGGTCGAAGGGAGATAAATCGTGATTGGATGTTTTGTGAAGCGCAATAAAATACAGTGAACGAAAGTACACGTGAAGCCAGGAACATTTTATCACATAGAGTGTTGTTTATGTTTTGTGAAGCGCAATAAAATACAGTGAACGAAAGTACACGTGAAGCCAGGAACATTTTATCACATAGAGTGTTGTTTATGTGTGTTGCAAATAAATGAATAGACTGTAATTCTGTTTGTTGGTCAACAATGCGATATTCAAGCTGCATGTATGACGGTAAATAATCGAGTATGAACGCGAGAAAGCAGTGATTGACATCACGAGCAACATACCAAGTCGTTGGGTCACGATGACACTGTATCAACCAGGTGAAGGAGTCTGACCATTTGGTCACCTCGTACGACAAGCACAGGTTGCTGAGGACCTATTCTAGCCCGGAATCCCCACGTGGAGACCTTCATTGGTTGCTTGTTGTTCACCGCCTGTGCGATAAAGACGCACAAAGGCCTTTCCATATTCATAGGAAATCTCTGCTTGAAGCAGAGTCGACTGTATGATTCCGACTATATCATGAGCAAGTCTTTATTGAACACCATCAAATTGTGATGATACCAGGTGTTCGCTAAAAGGTGAGCGTAGCCTGTCCCACCGGCGGCTCCCATTACCAGCAAGTCAGTTGTTCACCTGAAAAGACACTGAAACATGTGGTTCAAGTCAAAACAGGGAATAACATCTGACATCAGTTTCACCATGTTAGTTTTGCCGACGTGGGCAACCTAAGCATGCTATACAATCAATAGAAGAAAGTGAACTATTCTAGAGCTGAGGGGACTGTTCTCGACCTGTGAACCGTTGTTTTGTACCCAGTACTAAGTGGCATTCGCAAATAATCAATAGATATCACATATATTGATACTAACACATTACATTACACATACTATTCTAATACACAAAGCAAAAAAACAGGAACCCTGGTTACAAAAGGAAAACTCCTGGTAGATTTGACGTATCAAAGTAATCAGTAGGCCATTGTGGGACATTGCTATGTCCATCCAACACTAACAGGCATACGTCACCCATGCCGCGGTCAACGTGACTTCAAGTATATTGAATTGTGTACCATCTGAGAAGAAGATCGCGGATTTATAAAAAAAATTCTTGGGTAGGAAATTTGAGTCTGAAGACACACGTTAATACTACGTCACATATTGTAGGTACAGTACTGGTATGCCCGTTGATGTCAGATCAGCGTTTATGAGATATACAAATGGCCTATAAAATGTCATCAAATACTCAGGATTCCTAAGGTGGGCTTTGTTAATACCTCAGACCTGGGATAAGTGCAGATAAGGTATGAAACATCAGTCAAAGTCTATCATACCTTTTACTATATACTTATATTTTTAAGTTTGGCACGTATACTAGTTGTTTCTTATTTTTATGCCATAGTCAGAGCAGAGCAGCATCATCTGTTGTCCGGGGACTGGTCAAATGACGCATCTGAGTCTTCCCCAGAGGTCATCATTGTACTGTTACAGGATATGAGGGGGAGGAGCAGAGCAGCATCACCTATTCTCCGGGAACTGGTCAAATGACGCATCTGAGTCTTCCCCAGAGGTCATCATTGTACTGTTACATTATATGAGGGGGAGGAACAGAGCAGCATCACCTATTGTCCGGGGATTGGTCAAATGACGCATCTGAGTCTTCCCCAGAGGTCATCCTTGTACTGTTACAGGATATTGGGGGAGGAGCAGGGCAGTCCCACCTATTGTACGGGGACTGGTCAAATGACGCATCTGAGTCTTCCCCAGGGGTCAACATTGTACTGTTACAGGATATGAGGGGGAGGAGCAGAGCAGTACCACCTATTGTCCGGGGACTGGTCAAATGACGCATCTGAGTCTTCCCCAGGGGTCAACATTGTACTGTTACAGGATATGAGGGGGAGGAGCAGAGCAGTACCACCTATTATCCGGGGACTGGTAATTGGCTTGTGGAGAAATCTAACTCCCAAACATTTCTGAAATTTATGGGTCATCTTGATGCACATGTCAGACACCACGTCCCTTGTTTTCACGTGGGTCTCTTGAACCATTACATCACGTAGCTCACCTTTGGTTACATAAATTAGCTTACCTTTGGTTACGTCAAGTAGCTCACCTTTGGTTACATGAATTAGCTTACCTTTGGTAACGCAAAGTGGCCCACCTTTGGTTATATCACGTAGCTCACCTTTGGTTACATAAATTAGCTTACCTTTGGTTACGTCTAGTAGCTCCCCTTTGGTTACGTCACGTAGCTCACCTTTGGTTACATAAATGAGCTTACCTTTGGTAACGTCAAGTGGCCCACCTTTGGTAACATCACGTAGCTCACCTTTGGTTACATTCATTAGCTTACCTTGTGTTACGTCAATAAGCTCACCTTTGGTTACATCACGTAGCTCACCATTGGTTACATACATAAGCTTACCTTTGGTTACGTCACGTAGCTCACCTTTGGTTACATAAATGAGCTTACCTTTGATTACATCAAGTAGCCTACCATTGCTTTCATCACGTAGGTCACCTTTGGTTACATAAATTAGCTTACCTTTGGTAACGTCAAGTAGCCCACCTTTGGTTACATGAATTAGCTTACCTTTGGTAACGCCAAGTGGCCCACCTTTGGTAACATAAATGAGCTCACCTTTTGTCACATAAATTAGCTTACCTTTGATTACATCAAGTAGCCTACCATTGGTTTCATCCAGTAGCCTACCTGTGGTTACATAAATTAGCTTACTTACATATAATTTAACATTCCGTTGTCTAATATGCATACGAGTAGTAGTAGTTGTAGTAGCAGTGGTGGTAGTAGTAGTAGTAGTCGTGGTATGCCATAAAGAGACCTGTTCAAGTCGCAAACAGAAGGTATAAAACATCCATAATAATGAGAGACATACGTCAGTAGTCAATCATATCATATCGCGTGCCAGTGAAGAGAACGAAGAAGAGGAAAAAAAATGATTCTAGTTATGATGTGAGCTGAATTATCTGTCGTGTTGCAATCAGCTCATTAGATATTCCAGTTGTAAGGCTATTGCAGTCATGCAGTCGGGATGGAATAAGTGATCAAACGAGGCTGGCAGTATCATCTCAGGTGAGGAGATGGCGTATAGATCCAATGTGATGAGATGACAAATTATTATTATTATTCATAATGATTCAAGATGCAGTTTGGTTGCTTAGTAATGTACACGTATCTACATGTTTTATATCCGAGTGAGTGAATGCTGTTTAACACCACAGTCAGCAATATGCTACTTATAGCACAACGACCTGTGAAGAAGTGTTGGGCTAAACAGTGCTTGGTGGCATCAGCAAAGAACCAGGTCTTCGGGCACGATGAAACAATCTCATCATGGGATCTTGAAGAAGGTATGAACGAACACGTGACAGGTGACCTCACAGCGGTGTTTGCAATGACAAAGGACCATAAGAACTCACTCTAATGCTTTAACCACCAACACTGTTGCATAGAAGACCCACACTAATGCAACAGCAACCAACACTAATGCATCAGACACACACACTTATACATTAGCAACCAACACCAATGTATTAGCAACCGACACTAATGCATTTATAACTCACACTTATGCATCAGTAACCCAAATTAATGCCTTAGCAACCCACACAAGTGCATAAGCAACCCACATTAATGCATCAGCAGCCAAAACTAATGCATCAGCAACCCAAACTAATATATTAGCAACCAACACTAATACATTAGCAACCCACACTTATGTATTAGCAACCGACACTAATGCACCAGCAACCAACACTAATGCATCAGCAACCCACACTAATTCATTTGCAACAAACCCTTATGCATTAGCAGCCCCCACTAATGCATCACCAACCCTAACTAATACATTAACAACCGACACAGATGCATTATCAACCAACACTCATGCATCAGCAACCATGACTTATGCATCAGCAACCAAGACTTATGCTTAAGCAACCCACACTAATGCATTGGCAACCCACACAAGTGCATTAGCAACCACACTAGTTCACCAGCAACCCAAACTAAAGCATCAGAAGCTCACACTAATGTATTAGGAACCCACACTTAAGCATCAGACACACACACTAATACATGAGCAACCAACACTCATGTATTAAAAGCCTACACTTAAGCATCAGGCACACACACTAATACATTAGCAACCAACACAGATGCATTATCAACCCATACTAATGCACCAGCAACCCACACAAGTGCATAAGCAACCCACATTAATGCGTCAGCAGCCAAAACTAATGCATCAGCAACCCAAACTAATATATTAGCAGACAACACTAATACATTAGCAACCCACACTTATGTATTAGCAACCAACACTAATGCATCAGCAACCCACACTTATTGATTAGCAACAAACCCTAATGCATTAGCAGCCCCCACTAATGCTTCACCAACCCTAACTAATACATTACCAACCAACACTGATGCATAACAACCCACACCATTGCATCTGTAACCCACACAAATGCATTGGCAACCCACACAAGGGCATTAGCAACCACACTAATGCGCATCAGCAACTCACACTAATGCATCAGACACCAACACTACTTCAGCAACCAACACTCATGCATAAGGAACCCACACTAAAGCATCAGGCACACACACTAATACATTAGCAACCAAAACTCATGTATTAGGAGCCATCACTAAAGCATCAGGCACACACACTAATACATTAGCAACCAAAACTCATGTATTAGAAACCTACACTAAAGCATCAGGCACACACACTAATATCTAGCAACCAACACTAATGCATTTATAGCCAACTATTATGCTTCAGTTAGCCAAACTAAAGCCTTAGCAACCCACGCAAGAGCATTAGCAGCCCACACTAATGCATCAGCAGCCAACACTAATGCATCAGCAACCCAAACTTATATATTAGCAACCAACACTAATACATTAGCAACCAGCACTTATGTATTAGCGACCGACACTTATGCATTAGCAGCAAACCCTAATGCATTAGCAACCCACACTAATGCATTAACAACCCACACTAATGTATCAGCGACCAATACAAATGCATAAGGCACCAACACTAATACTTCAGTGAGTGAGTGAGTGAGTATGGTTTTCGATGGTCTTCGGCGTGACGAGCGGACGCTTTAACCACTAGGCTACCCGACCGCCCCACTAATACTTCAGCAACCAACACTAATATATTAGGAACCCACACTAAAGCATCAGACACACACACTAATACATTTGCAACCAGCACTCATGTATTAGGAACCCACACTAAAGCATCAGGCACACACACTAATACATTAGCAACCACAACTCATGTATTAGGAGCCTTCACTAAAGCATCACGCACAAACACTAATACATTAGCAACCAAAGCTCACGTATTAGGAGCCTTCACTAAAGCAGCAGGCACACCCACTAATACTTTACTAACCAACACTCATGCGTTAGCAACCCACACTAAAGCATCAGGCACTAACACTGATACATTAGCAGCCAACACTCGCGCATTAGGAGCCTTCACTAAAGCACCAGGCGCACACACTAATACATTAACAACCAACACTCATGCGTTAGGACTCACACTAATGCAGTAGACACACACTAATACATTAGCAACCAACACTCATATATAAGGAACCCACACTAAAGCATCAGACACACACACTTATACATTAGCAACCAAAACTCATCCATCAGCAGCCCACACTAAAGCATCAGACACACACACTTATACATTAGCAACCAAAACTCATGTATTAGGAACACACACTAAAGTATCAGACACACACACTAATACATTACCAACCAACACTCATCCATCAGCAGCCCACACTAAAGCATCAGACACACAGACTTATACATTACCAACCAATACTCATGTATTAGGAATCCACACTAAAGCATCAGACACACACACCTATACATTAGCAACCAACACTCCTGTATTAGGAACCCACACTAAAGTATCAGGCACACACATTTTGTAGTATTTATTTTGTTGTTCAACAATGATTGTAACTGTATTACATTGTTTCTGTTGGCATTCAGAAGTTCATTGCATGGACAAAAATCAAGTGTACACGATATACGTCTTTTCCTTTGGACAAGAGGTCGCTCACATGGCGTTCATAGCGACACAACTTGATGTTCTTACGTTTTTCAGGAGACCGTATTCTTGAAATGACATAAACACCGACGGACTACTTACACTTTCCTGGGGGAAGCCTGGGAATTCCCTTACACGAATACAGGAAAAAAGCGTTGTTTCTGATTATTTAGACCCTTTATTCTTGAACTCAAACACGTCAGAGTGTTTGACTGCATAATCGTTCACGAACCAAACCATCCAAACTATCATAGTACCGACTCGATCCGTGTCTAGACTGACAGCGACAGCCTATGGCAATCTATGGATTTACCTTAGTATCTTTATAAACATTTTTCAATGATCGATAATTCATAAATGATGACCAATATATGTAACCGACACAGGTTCATTGACAACTCGGAAATCTTTACCGTCATACCCGTCACGTTTATCATTTTGTACCTTATGTAAATGTATTACGACTCGCTGACATTCTGACTGACTTACTGAGGTAAGACCTTTCTCCTCTAAAGATGATATTTTCTTTATGCATTTGTTTTTAGTGAACTGTTTTGATGTCACCACTGTCATCATATTTAAACCTGTCATTGAATTTTGTACAACCACTCTATTGCTTACTGACAATGTCATTGCAGTGCAGTAACTTTATTAATTGTATATTTGATTGTATACCATTTGTTGGGTGTTTGTTGGTTTCACCCTAAATTCTGTTACGAACTAATTTCTGGGTTAACATATTGTTTAAATATGGAAATTTGACATGTATCGATATGTCATGGTCGCATGTAATATAAAATAAATAACAAATAAAATAGTTTATATTTAATTCGAATTTTATGTACTTCTGCTGTGCTTATTTAACATGAATGATTTACTACACTGTATAAAATATGCTGCTTGCGTGTGGGATAACAGGTCGCTCTGATTCACTGCGGTGCTACAGTGTGGGCCTGCTCTCAGAACCTCAACGTAAACACAGTCCTACCTCTGGTTACACACGTGCATTCGTCACCACTCGACTCTTTCCGTAAACTGCGAGAAGCTTGTCCCGGAATGACACGAGTTGGTCACGAATGAATCACTTCCTGCTGCTCAATTTCCCTCAACACCAGGTAAGTGCGTGTTGACACAAGGCTTGCATCTACTTCAGTTATAACGCCACACACCTGTCCTACTGTGTACTGGTAACACCACAAGGGTTCATCTAACTTTTCAGTCATCTCCAGGCAGATTCTCATGACCGGGCACCTAATTAAATGTAACATGTAGGCTAACCGGAATACGTCAAAGATCTACTTTCACTATTGCCTTCGATACTTGATTTCAATACTGAGACTGATCCGATGTATGTGTATGTATATATCACGTGTGTCTATTACAGTTATTACTGATATGATCCCTGACAAATGCTTCAGTAAACCATACGGGAAAATACTTCTACATAACTATATTATTTCACATCTGATATGCTAGTATGTGAACCCTAATAATGTCTCCTACTTTCGATATGGTAATGAGTGGGTGTCACCCCATAACTATGTCACGTGATCGATACACTGCACACACTTCATGTTGTAAAGCGAGCGTGTGACCTCGAGTTGTAAAGCACTATTCACTGTCAGCTCACTGATCCCGGGTACACACACACGGGTGAATGGGTAGCTATAAAATTCCTATTTATGCTTCCTGTACGACCGCCGAGAGTTGAGAAAATCACACACGCATATACACGAGCACGCAAGCACGCAAGCACGCACGCACGCAAGCACGCACGAACGCATGTGTAAGGCAGAATATTAGTTCTTAATTTATAAGATCTGTATACATCTGAAAGATGTTTTATACATGTATGACACGGGATATTTGTTAATTGTTTCAAGATCTGGATGATCCAGGCGATGAACGGTAGGATACAAATACCCTTTCTTAACTACAGTCGGTCTTAGTGTCACGTGTTCAAGAATTGTAAGCTCGGATTGTGGCTAAGATCATGATGTTTTGTTCAGCGGCTGGTTTGTTATTTTGTAGGTAAGATGGCGACCTCCCAGAAGTTAACAGAACACTTCCTGACATGCACGATATGTACAGAGGTGTTTGACAAGCCCTGTACACTTGTATGTAATCACACCTTCTGTCGGAAATGTGTGGTCAGCTACACCAAAACCAGACCAGAAGCCATCAGTGCCAAGTCTCTCCTGTGTCCATTCTGCAGCAAGATGACGAAAGTGTCTGCCCCTGAGAGACCAGTGGAGGAGTGGGCAGATGACGTCAAGCCCAGCTTTGTCATCCAGGGACTCTTGGACTCGTTTGGCCCCGGATCTAAAGGTGAGAGTTTGTGGTTTGTATGAATATAAATGTTATTTCGAAGCAGGTAACTCCACACCTGATTGGATTATAGGAATGTGTGTTGAGTGAGAAGATATTTTGTAAGGTTTCAAAATGTATCGAAAGTCATTTATTAAGTTGTTTGTAGACTGTATGTAGACTATGAAATCGTATCGTGTACGCTGTTTTAACAAGTAACAACGATTATCCGGACATGATTCGAAAGGGAGATAGTCTAAGGCCTATCTCAGACACAATCGCTATTTTCTTCTGAAATCTATATGGGGATTTCTATCAGTGAGACAAATCCAATGTTATTTACATACTTTTTCACATTACGTGGTATTGGGATGTTATTGATGCATGTTGTCTCACACGTGTGAGTGATATGCCACATGAAGTTCTGTAACAGATAGTGATATAGCACTGTTACTATCTCTACGTGATTACATTCCTATTTCAGATACGACTCACTGCAGTTATTGCAAGGAGGAAGGGGAGACAACTCCGGCTACATCTTGGTGCTCAATTTGTGACGACGCACTCTGTGAACGATGTATACGAGTACACAGACGAATTCCATCTTTCCGTCACCATGACGTAGTTGATATGTCTGGAGAGACAAAGGTTAGGGTCAAGAGAAAGGTCATGTGTAAAATTCACAAAGATGAAAGCATCAAATACATTTGTAAAGATTGTAAAACAGCTGTTTGTCAAAAATGCTGCACTATCCATCACAGGAAATGTGACTTGGTTGTTGAAATTGAGTCGGAGATTCCTGCAATGAAAACCGAGCTGAGAAGGAATAAAGCGGATTTGTTGAAGAAACAGGACGAGATGAAAACACATGTTAAAAAACAAACCTCAAAAGTCAATGAAGAATTTACACTTTACTTACAAATAGAATCGAATATCAAGTCTGCAGGTCTCAAAGCAATAGAGATGATCAAAGTGAAGGAACGGAACCTTCTGGCTGAACTGAAAGCAATGTCTGACAGACACATTGGAGAACTGAAGGCAGACATAAAGTCAGTTGAGATGTCAGTACAGATGTACCAACAACAGGCAGAGCTGATAGACCAGACTCTACAATCTGAGTGTGACATGGGTGTGTATGAGATGTACCAGGGATGTGAGGCCGTTGATGTGGAGGCTGTCGGAGTCGCAGACGTGAAGGAGAAGAGAAGAATAGCCAGGATCATGTTCAGACAGGACACGGACAAGCTGAATAGAGCACTGGACGATCTACAGCTGGGTGAGATAGACGTCCTGTATGAGGATGTGCTGGACCTGAAGGTTACTCCTGTGTTACAGGACACCATTAACCTGCTGGACCTGAAGGCTACTCCTGTGTTACCGGACACCATTAACGTCGGAGTAGCAGGAGATACATATGGAGCAAACCTCATGGACGTGAAGGTGTTAGTGGTGAATGGTACAGACACAGTGGTAATCACAGACATCATCAACAACAGTGTGAAGTCCTTCTACACCAGGAACAAGCAGCCAGGTCACAGCAGGCTCAGTCTGGGTGGTAGTCCGTATGGTATAACAAAGTTGAAGGACAACCAGGTGGCTGTCACTGTGCCGGATACCAGAGAGATTGTAACAGTACAAGTCAACCCTGACCTGGTGCTGCTGTCAGCCATCACAACCAGCAAACAGTACCGGGGTATAACGTCTCTGACACCATCAACACTAGCAGCAAGTTCCATCTCCCCTCCCTGTGTTGATATCCTGAATATGGCGGGACACGTGCTGAAGTCGATTCGTCCAGACCACCCTAGAAGAAACATCTTGAAGAATCCCAACTTCCTCTGTACCACGAGGACAGGAAACATCCTGGTGTGTGACCGGGGATCCAAGTGTGTCGTGTGTCTGACTCCCGAGGGAGATGAGGTGTTCACCTACAGCCCTACAGGAGACACAGCAATGGGGTGGCCACACGGTATCACAAGTACCAGCACAGGCGACATCCTGGTGACAGACAACCATCTACACAGAGTCCTCCATCTGACTGAGTCAGGACAATTTGTTAGAAACATACTGACATCACAGGATGCCGTCCAGAGTCCACGTGGAGTGTGTGTTGGTGGGCGTGGCCGCATGTACGTGTGTACAGCATATGGCGTGCAGGTATTTACATGCTGTAAATGAGTTAACATGTCGCAATCATCCTTTCAATCAACTGTAGTCACGTGTGAGTTGAGGATTTATGTGTTTTGATATGTATCATTGTGTATTTACCTTGAAGCACATTTCCCTGTGTTTTAGTAAAATCACATTATATATTAGTGTTGAATCACTCATCTGAGCTTTGCTATTTGAATGTGATGAATTAAGATTTAATCATACATGGTCTGTAAGTGTACACATTATATTTGTAATCGCAATAGCAAGACACGGTTATTCACTACTGCTTCAGATCTTATCTGAACATCTTTTCCATTTTGTTTATAACAAAGTTCGAATGTAAGTGGATTTGATAAAATGTCATTATATCGAATACCAGATCCTCCGCATGATGTGTTTTTCATTGGTGCAACCACTATGACAGTGTAACGGAGCTATTCCTTCTGTGTTATAACTAGAAGTGGTGTGAGCTGAGATGGTGTAGGATGGATATTTACATGACAGTAATCCTTGCTTGCTATGCTGAGGACAATAAGCAGCAATGTTTTGTTACAGCTTTACACACGGGGCGCCGTTTTACTATTTATTCCTGATTTATAACACTGTTTTGTTACAGACTTATAGACATTCTTCCGACCACATAGATCCGGGCGACAGTTGCACTGCTGTGTCACTGTGACCTGCAAAGGAGGCCCGCGAGAGTCTGGCGTTTCTGAGTTCTACGTTCGAGAGGCTGATCATGTGACATGCGGTACGGAAATCGCCGAAACAGTCAAAGTGAAAAGCCCGTATTAAGCAGCCGTTGTGACCAACCGATAACCAATTTAGTCACCTTGTATAACATGTGTAGGAATCAAGGGCCGATGTCAGCTAAGTACAATGTCAGCCGCAGTGTTCAACAGAATCGCGTGAAACTACTATTGTACATATATAAATTAACCCGTTTCTCTCTCGTTTCTGTGGTGAGGACTTCTTACATTCACTTGGTAACTGAGAGGTCGGAGGGAGATAAATCGTGATTGGATGTTTTTCAAGGCGCAATAAAATATAGTGAACGAATATGAGTGAGTGAGTGAGTATTGTTTTACCTGCTTTTAGCAATATTCCAGCAATATCACGGCGGGGGACACCAGAAATGGGCTTCACACATTGTACCCATGTCGGGAATCGAACCCGGGTCTTCGGCGTGACGAGCGAAGGCTTTAACCACTACGCTACCCGAGCGACCCTGTGAACGAATATACACGTGAAGCCAGGAACATTTGATCATAGAACGCTGTTTATGTGTGTTGCAAATAAATTAATCCACTGTAATGCTATGTTTGTTGGTCAACACCGCGATATTTAAGCTGCATGTATATCTCGGTAAATAATCGAGAATGAACGCGAGAAAGCAGTGACTGACATCACGAGCAACATCCAAAGTTGCTGGGTCAAGAGGACACTGTATCAACCAGGTGACGGAGTCTGACCATTTGACAGCAGCTAGGGTATAACTCCCATGTTGCCCAACAAACCCTTTGCCAGCAGCTCGGATGTAACTCCTTTGTTGCACAGTAAACTCCTTGCCAACAGCTAGGGTATAACTCTCATGTTGCCCAATAAACCCCCTGCCAGCAGCTAGGGTGTAACTGCTTTGTTGCACAGTAAACTCCTTGCCAACAGCTAGGGTATAACTCTCATGTTGCCCAATAAACCCCTTGCCAGCAGCTCGGGTGTAAATCCTTTGTTGCACAGTAAACTCCTTGCCAACAGCTAGGGTATAACTCTCATGTTGCCCAATAAACCCCTTGCCAGCAGCTGGGGTGTAACTCCTTTGTTGCACAGTAAACTCCTTGCCAACAGCTAGGGTATAACTCCCATGTTGCTCAATAAACCCCTTGCCAACAGCTAGGGTATAACTCCCATGTTGCCAAATAACCCCTTGCCAGCAGCTCGGGTGTAAATCCTTTGTTGCACAGTAAACTCCTTGCCAACAGCTAGGGTATAACTCCCATGTTGCCCAATAAACCCCTTGCCAGCAGCTGGGGTGTAACTCCTTTGTTGCACAGTAAACTCCTTGCCAACAGCTAGGGTATAACTCCCATGTTGCCCAATAAACCCCTTGTCAGCAGCGAGGGTGTAACTCACATGTTGCCCAGGTAACCACTTGCCAGCAGCTGGGGTTTAACTCACATGTTGCCCAGGTAACCACTTGCCAGCAGCTGGGGTGTAACTCACATGTTGCCCAGGTAACCACTTGCCAGCAGCTGGGGTGTAACTAACATGTTGCCCAGGTAACCACTTGTCAGCAGTTGGGGTGTAACTCACATGTTGCCCAGGTAACCACTTGCCAGCAGCTGGGGTGTAACTCACATGTTGCCCAGGTAACCACTTGCCAGCAGCTGGGGTGTAACTTATATGTTGCCCAGGTAACCACTTGCCAGCAGCTGGGGTGTAACTCACATGTTGCCCAGGTAACCACTTGCCAGCAGCTGGGGTGTAACTTACATGTTGCCCAGGTAACCACTTGCCAGCAGCTAGGGTTTAACTCACATGTTGCCCAGGTAACCACTTGCCAGCAGCTGGGGTGTTGTCACATGTTGCTAGCGGTTGTAACCAGACGTTGTAGTATGCTCACACTGATTCTCTCCAACAAGTCTGTGATTTGTCAATGTTCCCAGGTGCTCTACCCTGAGCAGTATCAGGTTTCAGTGTTGTCACCTTTGGGTTAGTTCTTTGTTGTTTTACATCCATTTACCTCTCTTATAGCTCCCGTGTATTACATTTTTTACAAGATGACTAATATGCTGGTAATGAAATATGTTACAACTTGTACTCTTTTTTACGAATAAATATGTTTACTGGATGACATTGTTAATTATATGACCATGTGACTTCATGCTGTTAAGATAGACTCCAATGTCAGTTGAATGGCTTATAACCCTCCTTGTTCGATTCAGCAAATAGCAAAACGTTTAAGACCCGCATCACTCCAAACATCCCAACACGTTAAGTCGACATGCCTTGATACAGCTGGAATACTGGTAAAACTGGCGTTAAACCAAAGTCACTCCCTAGAATAATCAACCCTTGAAACCTAGACTTTATACACGACTATATATTTACCCAACACACGGGTCCGTTCCACAAAGCAGTCTGAACGCAACTCATAACTCCCATTCTTGAACATAGACTTCCGACAGTCGCAGCACTTAGGTGGTCGTAACTTCCATACTTTAACATAGACTTATGACAGTCGCAGCACTAAGATGATCGCAACTCCTATACTTTAACATAGACTTGCGACAGTCGTAGCACTAAGATGATCGCAACTCCGGATCCCATACTTTAACATAAACTTGCGACAGTCGCAGCAAGCACTAAGGTGATCGTAACTTCCATACTTTAACAAAAACCTGCGACAGTCGCAGCAATAAGATGATCGTAACTTCCATACTTTAACATAGACTTGCGACAGTCGCAGCACTAAGGTGATCGTAACTCCCATACTTTAACATAGACTTGCGACAGTCGCAGCACCAAGATGATTGTAACTCCCATACTTTAACATAGACTTGTGACAGTCACAGCAATACGATCGCTTTCTGGAACGTGGCTCAATTAAATACGAGGGTACGGGTGGTCCGAGGCTAGTCGTTATGCACAGTTGCGTTCCTTTGTTGACCAATGATCCTCCCACAAGCTGACACGCCGTGACATGACTGGAAGATTGTTCAAAGTGGCATTAAACTCAACACACTCACTCACTGTCCCCAGTGCCTGTATCTACCTCCTAAGATGGAGACTGAGTGGTTACAGTGTGTAACCTGATTAGGTCAGGTTGTGTGGCATGGTTTGTTTTGTCAATGGTTTCTGTGGTCCATACCTCACACACTGACCCTGTTAGCTATTTGAATGTAAGACATCTTCCCGAGACAAGGTCGTTAACTGATTATAAAAGTCCAGTTTCCACTGTTGGAATTCTAGAGTTACAGTTTGGCTGGACTAACGAGTCTATGCATAGACCAATCATTATATCAGAAAAATCAAGGGTGAACTCCCCAGTGGTTGAAATACGTTTTTATTAAAAACAACAAATACAAACAATATTTACAACATATTTACAAATACACAACAAAATAAAAATGAATCTATGACACTGTAAATAAAGCCATTCGTTGATTTCTGTAGAGTTTCAAACTTAACGAAACTGAGCTATCACAGTCTAATTTCAGACACAGTTCACCGCCAGTATAGCAACATAACCGCTCATGCAGCGTAACACAACACTCACTCACATAATCATTTCGTTGATTTCAATATCCAAGGGAATTTGAACTTCACATTGCCACCGTTGTGAGAACCTTTAAGAACGAGTTCAAGTATGTCTTCCAAATGAAGTTACCTCCGGGATGGCAGACGCACTTACACGCACCAGCAGAACTGGACTCTATCCTCTCGACTTATATGGTGTCTCGCTGAACTTCAGACGGGGAGAAGAGCCCTGTATACCACATACTTGTTCATTGTGCTGTTTTGATTCTTTATTATGCTTGGTGTTGTGGAACGTCCCCTGTCATCATCGACGAGCTTTCTGAAAGTCTTTCACGAGTCGCGACATTTCCTGCACTGATTCTAATAACCCTTCTCCGTTTGGTGCGCATGCGCCGTGTATGTACCATTTCCGGTCACTGAGGTCCCTCATGTCAAGTTCCGCGACGACATCCGAGGGCTTTAGGGCACCTATGTACAGACACACAAGGATACATAACAAAATGAAGATATAACAGGATCGGAAAATAGGCCTATTTTCAGCAATGCGAATGGTACATAAATAGAGACATAATTTCTGTATATGTAGTGTCGAGTTGTGTCCCTTGACTGTATAAAACACACCTGACGTTTGATATATAAGTCATTGGCTATTATATGCCAGTGGCGTTGGGGTGGCCCACTTGTTTGACACCCAATCCCCACCCCGTATAATTCATGAAGCCGATTTCCCACTTTGTAACATGACAGGAATTTGGCTTAACATGGCCCAGCACCCACCCACTCACTCACTTCGTAAACCGTTATAGCTAGTCGTGCCGGAGACTGGTTTCAGTCCTCCCAAACCCTGCTCATGGTATCAACCACTGGTTTGCCTTCCGTAGGTGAGACAGCCTGGTTCCCTGGGTATGCTGCGCTGGCGCTACAGTGAACCAGGGAACAAGGCTGAAGGTTTGATTGTTGTCACATGGACCACTCTGACGCACCCACCTGGCAAATCCTGCTTGTTGGCGATCACCACCACCGGTACCCCCGCCATCTCCGGCGTACTGCAGATTCCGTGCAGCTCCGACCTGGCTTCCTTTATGCGCAGACGGTCTGCGCTGTCCACCACGTAGATCAGACCTGGGGGTTATTTAAGAATTGACTTAATCAATTTTTGCCTTTACGGAAATATAAACGTAAAGGTCGGTGAGCAGAATGTGTGAATACGCATAGTCAACAATAATATATTTACAGACTGCTTGCATAACCATTAACACAAACACACTGTGGATAACAATATGAAACCAGTGACATCGTTTAGCGCAATTATGCACAAACCCCGCCCATTCGATTATCAGCCAATCAGAAACAGGAGTCCATTAGTGGGTGCGGCGTTTTTTCAACTCCATTTTGATACGACAGACAAGGTGACCCGTGAAGATCCGGGGTAGCTTAGATCTTCAGCAACCCATGCTTGCCGTAAAAGGCGACTGTGCTTGTCGTAAGAGGCGACTAACGGGATCGGGTGGTCAGGCTTGCCGACTTGATGCATGTCATCGTATCCCAATTGCGTAGGTCGATGCTCATGGTGTCAATCATTGGATTGGCTGGTCCAGACGCGATTATTTACAGAACGTTGTCATATAGCGGGAATATTGCTGAGTGAAACAACAAAATAACAAAACAGACAAGGTGCACTGCGAACTGTCGATCATGCCCTCTGAAGTGCATGGCTCCCCGTGTGTAGTTCTTATATTACACCTACCTTGTGTGTTCAGGTAGTAGTGTTTCCACAGCTGTCTGATCTTCTCCTGGCCCCCAACGTCCCACACCGTGAACGTCACGCCCTTCACCGGACTGACCGTCTCCACGTTGAAGCCGATGGTGGGGATGGTGCACACGCTCTCGTTCAGCTTCAGCTTGTATAGGATGGTCGTTTTACCTGGGACAACACCACCATATTACCGAGACGGATAACATTTGTAATGCGACGAATCCACGCACTGATCTTGCTCACTGCGCTACATTATATTCTTCCTGCACACTGGTCACTAATATTATGGGTGACATGGGGTTTAAAGTCGCGTCCAAGATTGTGGCACTTATATAGCGACGTATGTGTGTGTGTGTGTGTGTGTGTGTGTGTGTGTGTGTGTGTGTGTGTGTGTGTGTGTGTGTGTGTGTGTGTGTGTGTGTCTGCTTGTATTCGTCCGAACTGATGCCGACATGCCGCATTTTAACATGTATATCCCACTCAGACACAGTATACTTACTCCGAGCCGACCAGTCCTTGTTTAAGCCCCTTAATCCCAAGCGCCAGACAGGGTTACAACAAGTATGATCTTTTAACGTCTTTTGGTATGACGCGCCCAGGGATCGAACTCAAGACCTTCCGCTCTCCGGGCTGACGCTCCACCACTAGACCACGGAGGCGGTCCATTTTATTACTGACCAAGCACAACAATATCATACCATCATACCATAACAAATATACACGCTTGGTTCGAATTCCGATGAGGATTCTATTGACTTCAAGTTTCAGCGATATATCAACAAGGTGTCGTTGTACATTGCACATCTTCTGTGGGTCTTAAACACATTATACCACGTCCCTATCTATAGCATGGTTTATTTGCGAGAGTTCGAGTGAGTGAGTATGGTTTCACTACGTTTTTAGCAATATTCCAGCAATATCACGGCGGGGGACACCAGGAATGGGCTTCATACATTGTATCCATGTCGGGAATCGAACCCGGGTCTTCGGTGTGACAAGCGAACGCTTTAACCACCAGGCTACCCGACCGCCCGCACTAAAGTTCGAAGTTCTGATTAAACAGATGAAATGTTAAGCCCTGTTGGCAAGTGGATCGATGCAAGCTTAATAACTTCATGACAAAAAGGTATTTAAAGTTTAATACCCCACCCTCCCAATAATACAAAAGTGTTAAAGCACTACATTTTGAATCAGAAAAGAATAATAATTACACATGTTGTAACCCCCTCCATCTAAAGATCCGGGTTACAATTGATCTTCAGCAAGCCATGCTTGTCGTAAAAGTCGGCTAACGGGATCGGGTGGTGGTCAGTTTCGATTATTTGCAAATCGCCGTCTTATAGTTATATTGCTGAGTGTGCCGTTAAATAAACAAACAAACAAACAAAACGTACACCCCCGAGGCCTCCCCATGCCTACCTGCTGGATCCAGTCCCAGCATCAGGATCCGAGCTGGTTCCGATGAAAACTCACTGTAGATCTGCATAAGCCGCGATAGTAACAAACCCATAGCGATATCACCAAATATCACCTGAACACGATGAATGTTCCTTGAAATGTGTCCCGTTCTGTAGAAACAGTGTAAGTGAATAACAAAGAGTTGTATCACAATTGTCCGTTCACACTCTGAATTATCACCAGCTATTATCCCAAAGGTTCTCTGTCTGACTGCCTCACGTTGATATGACCACACACACCACTGACAACCTTATATACTTCACGTTCAGGAAACCAGGCGGCGAAATATACAACACGCAACTTTGCCCTGTCAATTTCTGTCCACGTGGGGTTCTAAAAATAGCTCACGACAGTTTGGCGAAAATGACGTCACTCGGCTATAACCACAACAAACTGGTCACGTGATTGTAGTCAACGCACAATAACGTGATCTTATTGCTCACTACCGTAAAGTTATGTTGTGTATACATTACAGTTTAAAGACAGACAGTTTAGTCGTATATGTGGCCAGAAGACCAATAGTACATCATGTTTACATTAAGGCGTTATAAATGTTACAATGAGCGCACCTTAATATAACTGTACAAGTAACAAAGACATTTGTTCACAAACGGACTGTTCTCTTGTGAAATATATGATACAATAATAGAGATCGCTTAGATAATAGACTATCGTCACCAGTCTGCATTAATATCACAAACCCTTCAAACGAAGGCCTGATTACAAAATACTGGGGTAAATATTTCATTCTTATGGTACTGTAGTCTGGGCAAATCATCAACACATGAAATTCATCTTCTGTAGGCCAGGAGTATCTTCTGTTTCAGGAGTTTTGGAAAATCACAGTTATACATATTGGATATGTTTTGTCATCTACCGTCTTAAATATGTAGACCGCCTCCGTGGTCTAGTGGTAGAGCGTCCGCCCGGAGAGCGGAAGGTTCGGGGTTCGATCCCCGGTTGCGTCATACCAAAAGACGTTAAAAGATGGTACTTGTTGTTACCCTGTCTGGCGCTCGGCATTAAGGCTAAAACAAGGACTGGTCGGCTCGGAGTCAGTATACTGTGTCTGAGTGGGGTATTCATGTTAAACTGCGGCATGGTATCTCAGTGAGCTAGCACTATAAATCGGCATCAGTCCGGACAATTACAAGCAACCACATACACACATACGTACATGCCCGTCGCTATATAAGTGCAATAATCTTGGACGCGACGTTAAACCCAATTTCCCATCACCACCTCTTAAATATGTATGTGTCTATCTATATGTTTGTGTGTGTGCGTGTGTGAGTGTGTGCGTGCGAGCATGCGTGCATGCGTACGTGCGTGCGTGTGTGTGTGTGTGTGTGTTTAAATTTAACGTTGCATCGGCATTTTTTCAGCCATATATCGACGAGAACAAGTTGATGTAAACACAATTGTGTCACGAAGTTATTTTTAAAAACACATTTTTCAAACTTATTTGTGCATAACAATAGTCTACCAATAGTAAATATAACTATTTCCCGTTATCAATATTGCTCCATATAATTATATCGTACATCACGGATTCCTTTGCAATGTGCTTATTGTTCCATATTTTAAAACACCGTTTTGAGGTTGCACAGAGGTGGTGCAAGAGGACACTCATGCAGTTTTAACCAACACTAGTGCATTACCAACCAACACTCATGCATTAGCAAGCAACACTCATGCTTTAGCAACCGATACTAATGCATTACCAACCAACACGCATGCATTAGCAACCCACACTAATGCATTACCAAGCAATACTACTGTATTAGCAACCAACACTCATGCATAAGCAACCCACACTAATGCATTAGCAACCCACACTAATGCATTACCAACCAACAGTAATCCATTAGCAACCCATACTAATGCATTAGCAACCCACACTAATGCATTACAAACCCACACTAATGCATTACCAAGCCACACTAATGCATTAGCAACCAACACTAATGCATTACCAACCAACACTAATGCACGAGCAACCAACACTAATGCATTAGCAACTAACACTAATGCTTTAGCAACCCTAACCTAACCCTAACCTAACCCTGACAAAGTGATAGTCAGGTTTTGTTAAGTACTTGGACAATGATGACTTTTCATGAATGTAGTAGTATTTAATGTAATCGGTGGTAAGGAAGTTATTATATTTATATGCTCGAAATATCTGTAAACTTCTGTAATATCATGGATGGATGTCAAGAGTTAAAGTAACAGGTGGAATATTCTGTGATGTTCAAGGGACACTGGACTTTTCTGACACTGTGTAGGAAATGCTTAAAGCTGGTAACATTATCTAAGTGCGGCTGGCGTGTCACTGTTTCATCCCATATTTCATCTGTCATTACATCAAGACCAGTTGTTTTGTGTAATTCCTAGCCTAGGCCTATCTCGGATGCTTGATGACTGTTGTTGATAGGTGAATATCACTGAACATTTTGATATCACCACTGCCATCATAATTTTGCATTTGATACTGCCACTGACCATTGTACTACCACTCTATTGGGAGCTGCCAGTGTAATTGCTGTGCAGAAATGAGTATTGATTTGTAAAACTAGTAAATTGTGTAATACAATTGTTGATTGCATACCATTTGTTGGTTTCACACGAAATTCTGTTTTGAACAGATTTTTTTACTAACATATTGTTTCAATTGCATATCGACACCTGACAAGATGTCAGAATCATACATTGGTTAGGAATGTTGATATGAGAGAAGGAGACTGCCAACACTTGGAAGGCTATCAGTCAACTGTTTGAAGGTGCAAGCAGATAGTAATTTTAATGAAATAAACTTGCTGTTCCGCGAAATAATTTTGTGTTTCCAGCACAACACATATAAAACTGTGTCAAACAACAGTTCTTGCAACAATAAAAATATCACTTCCTGGTTTTATATAACAGAAAACTGCTTATCTCTTCGTAACAAACACACTCCGTGTACATGACATTTGTCTCCGATGGAGAAACATAACTGTTAATGTTGTCCTATCCATCATGTAGTGCACGATGCTCAATTTAAAATGCCAGATAAAAATAAATAACAAATCAAATATTTGACTTTTAAATATAATTTTATGAACTGCTGCTGCCCTTATACAAGACTGATTTCCCTTTGAGTTAATAGTGAGTGAGTGAGTGATATTCTAGTTATATCAGGGCGTGTCAGTTTAACGTGGGGCAAAAGCCAGAACTGTAACAGGTCTCAGACGTTTACCACTTTGGTGATACCAACGAGCACGGGTATGGTGCTGACAAACATGTAAACATGATCAGGGAGAACCGGGATTCGAACCCACAATCGTAGGTTTCCTGCATGCTCAAGGGACGCAACTCTGCACAGCGTATCGCGGCGCCTTAGACATCTGAGCCACCCGTGCCCCCTCTTTGGGTTAACAGGTCGCTCCGATTCACTGCGCTGCTACATTGTGCCATAGTTTCTCCATATAACTCCACGTAAACACAATCCAACCTGTGGTCGAATCCCATTTCCTTGTTACACACATTCATTCGTCAACACTCGCCCCTTTCCGTAAACTGCGAGAAGCTTGTCCCGGAATGACAAGAGCTGGCCACGAATGAATCACTTCCTGCTTCTCAATTTCCCTCAACACGAGGTAAGTGTGTGTTGTCACAAGGCTTGCATCTACTTCAGTTATAACGCTACACACCTGTCCTACTGTGTACTGGTAACACCACAAGGGTTTATCTAACTATACAGTCATCTCCAGGCAGATTCTCATTACCGGGCACCTTATTTAATGTAACATGTAGGCTAACCGGAATACTTTAAAGATCCACTTTCACTATTGCCTTCGATCGACGAATTGACTTCAATACTGAGACTGATCCCGATGTATGTGTACGTGTATATCACGTGTGTCTGTTACAGTTATTACTGACATGACCCCTGACAAATCCTGCAGTAAACTATACGGGAAAATACTTCTACGTAACTGTATCATTTTACACCTGATATGGTAGTAAGTGAACTGTAATAATGTCTCCTACTTTCGATATGGTAATGAGTGGGTGTCACCCAACAACTATGTCACGCGATCGATACACTGCACACATCTCCTCACTGACAGGCCACAGATCCAGGGTATATACAGACGGGAGTTGAGAAATACTCACACACACACACACACACACGCACGCACGCACGCACGCACGCACGCACGCACACACACACACACATTCTGACACCCACGCACACAAAATACAGTGTATTGCAGAATGTTAGTTCATAATTCATAACATCTGCACACATCTGAGATAATGTTGTTTTTACGAAACGGGATATTTGTTAATTGTTTCAAGATCTGGATGATCCAGGCGGTGAATGGGAGGATAGAAAATACCCTTACTCAGTTTTGAACGGGACAGTAAATAAGTGCCACAACTACAGCCAGTGTTTGTGTTCCAGGGGGGCACGGGTGGCCCAGTCGTCTAAGGCGCCGCGATTCGCTGTGCAGAGTTGCGTCCCTTGGGCACGCCAGAAACCTATGATCGTGGGTTCGAATCCCGGTTCGCCCCGATTATGTTTCTAGGTTAGTCAGCACCATACCCGTGCTCGTGGGTTTCACCGAAGTGGTAAACGTCTGAGACCTGCATCACTTCGGGCTTTCCTCCCACATTAAGCTGACACGCCGCGATATAACTGGAATATTATTAAAAGCAGCGTTAAACCCAACTAACTCACTCACTCATTTAGTGTTCCATGTTTAAGGACAGAGGCTAAAATTTGTATTTAGTGTACAGCGGAAATACCAGGGCTGGTTTTGGCTTTGTGTAGGTAAGATGGCGACCTCCCAGAAGTTAACAGAACACTTCCTGACATGCACGATATGTACAGAGGTGTTTGACAAGCCCTGTACACTTGTATGTAATCACACCTTCTGTCGGAAATGTGTCGTCAGCTACACCAAAACCAGACCAGAAGCCATCAGTGCCAAGTCTCTCCTGTGTCCATTCTGCAGAAAGATGACGAAAGTGTCTGCCCCTGAGAGACCAGCGGAGGAGTGGGCGGATGATGTCAAGCCTATCTTTGTCATCCAGGGACTCTTGGACTCGTTTGGTCCCGGATCTAAAGGTGAGTGTTTGTGATCTGTACGAATATTAGTGTGGTTCCTAGGACAGAGTGAGTAAGTATGGTATACAGCCCTTTCAGCAATATACCCGCAATATTACGGGGAGGGACAACAGAAATGGGCTTCAAAGTGTGCTCATGTTCGGAATTGTCGTGACGAGCGAACGCCTTAACCACTACCCCTACATTTGATTTGAATATAGAAATACGTTATGTTTAAGGTTTCTGTGCTATATGGAAAGTCGTCTATAGGTTGTTTGTAGGGTTTGTGTATATCATGAAATCATATCATGTACAGGTACAGTTTTAACAAGTGGCAATGATCCTCCAAGCACGTTGAGCATGCTGAGTATAGGAACGTATGTGAAGTTAAGAAGAAAGTTTTCTGTTTCTTTTCTAACCCCGTTGATGATGTTGTTTTGAAGGTTTGCATACAAAATGAAATCCTATTGTAAACATGTGCTTAATGAGTAACATCGATATAATCTAAGGTGTATCGGGTAGCCTAGTGGTTATTCCCGAGATCAATTCCCGACATGGGTTCAATGTGTTAAGCCCTAGACTGGTTTACCTAATCAAGAGCGCTTGAGCTCTTCGCCTACAGCCCCTAGGAGTCGAAGGGCAAGGTACCTGTCTGGCTCAATTCGAACTATTTCCACAATACAGCATTTCGCTACCGTGAAACGTTGACCTATTTCCGTGAAGCGGTTCTGGCTGTCGAGAGGATCGGGGACAGGCCTACAGCGGGAAACGTTGACACTGTTTCAGTGTAGCGAGGTATTAGCACTTTTGTACAGAGTGAATAATTTACATAACAAGCTACAGGAGTAAACATATCAGCATTAGGGAGGTAACTATTACAGAGAAGCTTAGTTCATTATTAAAAAAACCCAACACACTCACAACAATTTTCACAATATCTGCATGTCTCCACTGATCGCCTTCATTATGAAATAAAAAAATGTAGCTGTTACTTTGAAATAATTCTCTCTGGTGTAGATATCTCAATGTCAACAGTGCCTTGTATACTGCTATGCCTGTGTCAACTGAACGTCCCCAATGCTAGTTTTTTAACATACTATGTTTGTTTTCTACTTTTATTTAACATACATATTTAGACTGAAATGTGATCGCATTCATATTCCTGATTCTGGAGGACCACATGCAAATTACAATTTGTTTTACTTCTGGATTACACATGTGCGCTTTATGACAGTAAAGGTACTGCATCAATAGGTAGTTATGCTGCAACATTTCAATGCCCCGTGTTGATACTCTGGACCAAAGTTATATTGTTATTTCAGATACGACCGACTGCAGTTATTGCAGGGAGGAAGGGGAGACAACTCCAGCTACATCTTGGTGCTCTGTCTGTGATGACGCACTCTGTGAACGATGTTTACGGATGCACAAACGAATCCCATCTACCAATCACCATGGCGTAGTTGACCTGTCAGGAGAGACAAAGATGAAGGTCAAAAGAAAGGTCATGTGTAAAGTTCACAAGGATGAAAATATCAAATATATTTGTAAAGATTGTAAAACAGCTGTTTGTCAAACATGCTGCACTATCCATCACAGGAAATGTGACTTGGTTGTTGAAATTGAGTCTGAGATTCCTTCCATGAAAACTGAGCTGAGAAGGAATAAAGAGGTATTGTTGAAGAAACAAGACGAGATGAAAACACATATTGGTAAACAAACCTCCAAAGTCAATGAAGCATTAACGCTTTACTTACAAATAGAATCGAATATCAAATCTGCAAGTGTCAAAGCAATTGAGGTGATCAAAGTCAAGGAACGGACACTTTTGGCTGAACTGAAAGAAATGTCTGACCAACACATTGGAGAACTGAAGGCAGACATAAAGTCAGGTGAGATGTCAGTACAGATGTACCAACAACAGGCAGAGCTGATAGACCAGACTCTACAATCTGAGTGTGACATGGGTGTGTATGAGATGTACCAGGGATGTGAGGCTGGTGATGTGGAGGCTGTCGGAGTCGCAGGCGTGAAGGAGAAGGGAAGAATAGCCTGGATCATGTTCAGACAGGACACGGACAAGCTTAGAAGAGCACTGGATGATCTACAGCTGGGTGAGATAGACGTCCTGTATGAGGGTGTGCTGGACCTGAAGGCTACTCCTGTGTTACAGGACACCATTAACGTGCTGGACCTGAAGGCGACCTCTGTGTTACAGGACACCATTAACGTCAGACTAGCAGGTGATACATCTAGAGCAAACCTCATTGACGTGAAGGTGTTTGTGGTGAATGGTACAGACACAGTGGTAGTCACAGACAAGAACAACCACAGTGTGAAGTCCTTCTACACCAGGAACAAGCAGCACGGTCACAGCAGGCTCCGTGTAGGTAGTGTCCCGTATGGTATAACAACGTTGAAGGACAACCAGGTGGCTGTCACTGTGCCGGATACCAGACAGATTGTAACAGTACAAGTCAACCCTGGCCTAGTGCTGCTGTCAACCATCACAACCAGCAAACAGTACTACGGTATAACGTCTCTGACACCATCAACACTAGCAGCAAGTTCCACCTCCCCTCCCTGTGTTGATATCCTGGATATGACGGGACACGTGCTGAAGTCAATTTGTTCAGGACAACCTATGAGATACATCTTGAAGAATTCCTACTTCCTCTGTACCACGAGGACAGGAAACATCCTGGTGTGTGACAGTGGATCCAAGTGTGTCGTGTGTCTGACTCCCGAGGGAGATGTGGTGTTCACCTACAGCACTACAGGAGACACAGCACTGAAGTTTCCACTTGGTATCACAAGTACCAGCACAGGCGACATTCTGGTGACAGACTGCCATCTACACAGAGTCCTCCATCTGACTGAGTCAGGACAGTTTGTAAGAAACATACTGACATCACAGGACGGTGTCCGGAGTCCACGTGGAGTTTGTGTTGGTGGGCGTGGCCGCATGTACGTGTGTACACCAGATGAAGTGAAGGTATTTACATTGAAGTGAATGAACATGTCGCAATCCTTCTTTCAATCAACTGTAGTCACATGTGAGTTGAGGATTTAGGTTTTGATATGTGTCATTGTGTATTCACCTTTAAGCACATTTCACTGTGTTTTAGTAAAATCACATTATATTTTAGTCTTTAATCACTCATCTGAGCTTTGCTACTTGAATGTGATGAATGAAGATATAATCATACATGGTCTGTAAGTGTACACATTATATTTGTAATCTCAATAGCAAGACACGGTTACTCACGTACTGCCTTTAGACTTCAGATCTAATCTGAACATGTTTTCCATTTTATGTTTTAAAAAGTTCGAATGTAAGTGGCTTTGATGAAGGATCCTTACATCGAATACCAGTTCCTCCGCATGATGTATTTTGCATGTTTGCACCACAATGCAAGTGTAACATTGAGCTATTCCTTCTGTTCAGGACTGTTTTGTTGCAGATTTATATATCAAGCGCCGTTTTACTATTTATTCCTGATTTTATATCAATAATTCATTTAATGATTCCCCAAAATGAATTGTTGTGAATTATCATAATGCCAGTGTATTATGGATCTATTCGTGATATCTGAAACATCTGTGTAATATTAACATGACAGCCAGACTTATAGGCATTCTTACGACCACCATGATCCGGGCGACAGTTGCTGAGTTCGACAGGCTGATCGTGGCTGCACACCGCCAAACCAGTCAACGTCAAAAACCCGTATTAAGCAGCCATTGTGACCAACCGATCACCAATTTACTCACCTTGTATGACATGTGTAGAAATCAAGGGACGAATTTAAGTACAATTTCAGCCTCAGTGTTCAACAGAATCCCCTGAAACTACCTTTGTGCATATATACATTAAATGTACTGATTGTTTTTGTAACTACATCTAATGTTTCGCGTAATGAAGCACAGAACCGACAGCTCTCTCGTTTCTGTGGTGAGGACTTGTCACATTCATTTGGCTTCTGAGCGGTCGAAGGGAGATAAATCGTGATTGGATGTTTTGTGAAGCGCAATAAAATACAGTGAACGAAAGTACACGTGAAGCCAGGAACATTTTATGTGTTTTGCAAATAAATGAACTGTAATTCTGTTTGTTGGTCAACAATGCGATATTCTAGCTACATGTATGACGGTAAATAATCGTGTATGAACACGAGAAAGCAGTGATTGACATCACGAGCAACATCCCAAGTCGTTGGGTCACGATGACACTGTATCAACCAGGTGAAGGAGTCTGACCATTTGGTCGCCTCGTACGACCAGCACAGGTTGCTGAGGATCTATTCTAGCCCGGAATCCCCACGTGGAGACCTTCATTGGTTGCTTGTTGTTCACCGCCAGTGCGATAAAGACGCACAAAGGCCTTTCCATATTCATAGGAAATCTCTGCTTGAAGCAGAGTCGACTGTATGATTCCGACTATATCATGAGCGTATCCTGCCCAACCGGCGGCCCCCACTACCAGCAAGTCAGTTGTTCACCTGAAAAGACACTGAAACATGTGGTTCAAGTCAAAACAGGGAATAACATCTGACATCAGGTTCAGTGAACTATTCTAGAGCCAAGGGGGCTGTTTTCCACCTGTGTACCGTTGTTTTGTACCCAGGTACATGCAACTACATGTTCACGTAGGTCTCTTATTTGTATGTGTACCTTTCCTGTACCCCGCAGACATAAAATTGTACCTAGTTTTTAGTGCAAATAAAGTATATTTGTCAAAGCCTGTGTAACAGTAGCACCAGATTCACTTATTCCCCTTGTCGTTATCCCTTACTCACTCACTCACTCACTCACTCACTCACTCACTCACAAACAGACTAACACAACGCATATTAATATGTCTGAATATGGACTGCTCAACAGGATTTAATGGAATAAAAGTTTCCAAAAATAAAATATGATGAAAACAACTCACTGCACACAAGTTAATCTACCATGTGCCATTCAAATAACAACAAGGGTGCTTCATAAAAATGACGGACTTTTTTAATATTCACGAATTTGTACACCGAATCTATTCACGTTGTGCAAATTTCTGATGGACATGTCTGTCTGCGCATATTTTGAGCCCATACAGACAGACATCTCTCAACCCACCTAGGTGTTTTGAAGAAAACTTTTGCTGATAAAATAATGATCCGTTTTAGAGATGCGGGGTTAAATATAGTTCATCATTTATCAAAATGTGCATCGTTCTAATATTAGTCATAATGTTTCACACAACGTGAGGCAAGGACATGAAGGATGGTCAGACAATTTGGAGGCGACGCTAGATAATCATCAGTATTGTTTGTTTGTTGTTAAGCGCTGAACTCGGCAATGTTCCAGCTATATGACGGCAATTGGGATAGATGACATGCATCAACCAAATCAGCGAGCCTGACCACACGATCCCGTTAGTCGCCTCCTACGATAAGCATTGTCGCCATTTACAGCTAGCATGGGTAGCTGAAGACCTATAGTATTCTAATCCGATCTTCACGGGTGTTATCAGTACTAAGTGGCATACGCAAATAATCACTAGATATCGCATATATTGATACTAACACATTGAATATTCTAATACACAAAGCAAGAAACAGGAAACCTGGGTACAAAAGGAAAACTCCTGGTAGATTTGACGTATCAAAGTAATCAGTAGGCCATGTGTTTGTCCTGTACACACGTTGTAGGACATTGCTATGTCCACCCAACACTAACAGGCATACGTCACCTATGCCGCGGTCAACGTGACTTCAAGAATATTTAATTGTGTACCAACTGGGAAGAAGAGAGCGGATTTATAAAAATGTCTTGGGTAGGAAATTTGAGTCTGAAGACACACGTTAATACTACGTCACATATTGTAGGTACAGTACTGGTATGCCCGTTGACGTCAGATCAGCGTTTATGAAATATGCACATGGCCTATAAAATGTCATCAAATATACTCAGGATTCCTAAGGTGGACTTGCTGGAGTGGGCTATGTTAATACCCGGGATACATCAGACCTGGGATAAGAGCAGATAAGGTATGATACATCAATCAAAGTCTATCATACCTTCTCTTGTCAATATTTGTTAGATCTTTTTCTGAAACATCTGAGGCTTCACAGATAGTGCAGCTGTTTTCTTATCCTTTAACGCTGTGATTCATGGACACAATCATTACTTTGAGGTGATAAAACTTCGACAAAATGTGTACCCTTGAAAAGATAAAAAGGTAAATTATCAACTTAAGCCATTTGTAAGTTTGGCGCGTATACTAGTTGTTTGTTATTTTTATGCCACAGTCAGAGCAGAGCAGTACCACCTATTGTCCGGGGACTGGTCAAATGACGCACCTGAGTCTTCCCCAGAAGAAGTACTGTTACAGGATATGAGGGGGAGGAGCAGAGCAGTACCACCTATTGTCCGGGGACTGGTCAAATGACGCACCTGAGTCTTCCCCAGAGGTCATCATTGTACTGTTACAGGATATGAGGGGGAGGAGCAGAGCAGTACCACCTATTGTCCGGGGACTGGTAATTGGCCTGTGGAGAAATCTAACTCCCAAACATTTCTGAACATTATTGGTCCACTTGATGCACATGTCTGACACAACGTCCCTTGTTTTCACGTGGGTCTCTTGAACCATTACATCAAGTATCTCAACTTTGGTTACATAAATTAGCTTACCTTTGGTTACATCAAGTAGCACACCAACACTCATGTATTAGCAGACCACACTAAAGCATCAGGCACCCACACTAATACATTAGCAACCAACAATCATGCGTTATGAGCCAACACTAAAGCATCAGGCACCCACACTATTTCATTAGCAACCAACACTTATGCGTTAGAAATCAACACTAAAGCATCAGGCACATACACTAATACATTAGCAGACAACACTCATGCGTTAGAAATCCACACTAAAGCATCAGGCACATACACTAATACATTAGCAGACAACACTCATGCGTTAGAAATCAGCACTAAAGCATCAGACACATACACTTATACATTAGCAGACAACACTCATGCGTTAGGAACCCACACTAAAGCATCAGGCACACACACTAATACATTAGCAACCAACATTCATGCGTTAGAAACCCACACTAAAGCATCAGGCACACACACTAATACATTAGCATCCAACACTCATGTATTAGAAATCCACACTAAAGCATCAGGCACATACACTAATACATTAGCAGACAACACTCATGCGTTTGGAACCCACACTAAAGCATCATACACCCACACTAATACATTAGCAACCAACACTCGTGTATTAGCAACCCACACTAAAGCATCAGGCAACCACACTAATACTTAAACAACCAACACTCATGCGTTAGAAATCCACACTAAAGCATCAGGCACACACACTAATACCTTAGCAACCAACACTCATGTATTAGCAGCCCACACTAAAGCATCAGGCACACACACTAATACTTAAACAACCAACACTCATGCGTTAGAAATCCACACTAAAGCATCAGGCACATACACTTATACATTAGCAACAAACACTCATGCGTTAGGAACCCACACTAAAGCATCAGGCACACACACTAATACCTTAGCAACCAACACTCATGTATTAGAAATCCACACTAAAGCATCAGGCACATACAGTAATACCTTAGCAGACAACACTCATGCGTTAGGAACCCACACTAATACATTCTCAACCCACACTAATACATTAACAACCAGCGCTAATGCATTAGCAACCCACACTAATACATTAACAAACTACAATTATGCATTAGCAACCTACACTAATGTATTAGCGACCCACACCAACCCACATCGTAAGCAGCAGTACGTGGACATCAGTGTTTGGAACACTCAATACCTGATTGTTGCTGCTGACCTGACGTGACGGGGAATCCCCTTGTAGTGACGTCACATTCAAGAAGAACACGTGTTCTCGTGTCATCACAGATTTTCAGTGGTCCATTCATATGTAAATTTACTGCTATTTGTTCCCTTTTAGCCAAATGGAATCTGATTATTTAGACTGCTTGTTCTCTTCTCTTCCATCGACAATTTACAAATATTGAAACATCAATTGTTTTAGTTACTTTAATTAGCAAAACATTTTGTAGTATTTATTTTATTGTTAAACACTGATTGTAACTGTATTACATTGTTTCTGTTGACATTGCATGGAAAGAAAATCAAGTTTACACGATATACGTCTTTTCCTTTGGACAAGAGGTCGCTTGCATGACGTTCATAACGACACAACTTGATGTTCTTACGTTTTTCAGGAGACGGTATTCTTGAAATGACATAAACACAAACGGACTACTTACACTTTCTTGGGGAACCCCTGGGAATTCCCTTACATGAATACAGGAAAAAGCGTTGTTTCTGGTTATTTAGACCCTTTATTCTTGAACTCAAACACTTAGCACACATTGAGAAACGTCAGAGTGTTTGACTGCATAATCGTTCACGAATCAAACCATCCAAACTATCGTAGTACCGACTCGATCCGTGTCTAGACTGACAGCGACAGCCTGCGGGAATCTATGGATTTACCTTAGTATCTTTATAAACATTGTTCAATGATCGATAAGTGATAATTGATGACCAATATGTAACCGCCACAGGTTCATTGACAACTCGGAAATCTCTACCGTCATACCCGTCATATTTATCATTTTGTACTTAATGTAAATGTATTACGACGCGCTGACATTCTGACTGACTTACTGAGGTAAGACCTTTCTCCTCTAAAGATGATATTTTAGTGATTTTTTGATGTCACCACTGCCATCATATTTAATACTGCCATTGAATTTTGTACTACACTCTATTGCATACTGACAATGTTATTTCTGTGCAGTAACTTTATTTATTGTATTTTTGATTGTATACCATTTGTTGGGTGTTTGTTGGTTTCACCCTAAATTCTGTACGAACAAATTTCTGGGTTAACCTATTGTTTTAATATGGAAATCGATACGCACAATATGTCAAAATCCTACATTGATGAGGAATGTTCATATGATAGATGGAGAAACATCCCTGCTTATACAACATGGGTCTATCGTGCTACTGAATGGCATTCAACAGGTGGAAGGCAATCAGTCAACTGTTCGAAGGTGCAAGTGGAAAGACATGTGGCCATTTTAATGTAATAAACTTGCTGTTCAGCGAAATAATTTTGTACTTACAACAGATGACATATAAAACTGCGTCAAAGAACAGTTCTTGCAGCCAGCTGAGTGGTGCAACCATATTGTACATGTCGCATCAATTAAACATGCAATATAAAATAAATAACAAATAAAATAGTTTATATTTAATTCGAACTTTCTGGACTTCTGCTGTGCTTGTTTAACACGAATGATTTACTACACTGTATAAACTATGCTGCTTGCGTGTGGGATAACAGGTCGCTCTGATTCACTGCGGTGCTACAGCGTGGGCCTGCTTTCAGAACCTCCTACTTGTTGTCGAAATCCACTTCTGGTTACACACGTGCATTCGTCACCACTCGACTCTTTCCGTAAACTGCGAGAAGCTTGTCCCGGAATGACACGAGTTGGTCACGAATGAATCACTTCCTGCTGCTCAATTTCCCTCAACACCAGGTAAGTGTGTGTTGTCACAAGGCCTGTGTCTACTTCAGTCATAACGCTACACACCTGTCCTACTGTGTACTGGTAACACCACAAGGGTTCATCTAACTAAACAGTCATCTCCAGGCAGATTCTCATGACCGGGCACCTAATTAAATGTAACATGTAGGCTAACCGGAATACATCAAAGATCTACTTTCACTATTGCCTTCGATACTTGACTTCAATAGTGAGACTGATCCGATGTACGTGTATGTATATATCACCTGTGTCTATTACAGTTATTACTGACATGATCCCTGACAAATGCTTCAGTAAACCATACGGGAAAATACTTCTACATAACTATATTATTTCACATCTGATATGCTAGTATGTGAACCCTAATAATGTCTCCTACTTTCGATATGGTAATAAGTGGGTGTCACCCCATAACTATGTCACGTGATCGATACACTGCACACACTTCATGTTGTAAAGCGAGGGTGTGACCTCGAGTTGTAAAGCACCATTCACTACCTGCTCACTGATCCCGGGTATACACAAACGGGTGAATGGGTAGCTATAAAACACCTATTTATGCTACCTGTACGACCGCCGAGAGTTGAGAAAATCACACACGCATATACACGAGCACGCAAGCACGCAAGCACACACGAACGCATGTGTAAGGCAGAATATTAGTTCTTAATTCATAAGATCTGTATACATCTGAAAAATATTTTATACATGTATGACACGGGATATTTGTTAATTGTTTCAAGATCTGGATGATCCAGGCGATGAACGGTAGGATACAAATACCCTTTCTTAACTACAGTCGGTCTTAGTGTCACGTGTTCAAGAACTGTAAGCTCGGATTGTGGCTAAGATCAGGATGTTTTGTTCAGCGGCTGGTTTGTCATTTTGTAGGTAAGATGGCGACCTCCCAGAAGTTAACAGAACACTTCCTGACATGCACGATATGTACAGAGGTTTTTGACAAGCCCTGTACACTTGTATGTAATCACACCTTCTGTCGGAAATGTGTGGTCAACTACACCAAAACCAGACCAGAAGCCATCAGTGCCAAGTCTCTCCTGTGTCCATTCTGCAGGAAGATGACGAAAGTGTCTGCCCCTGAAAGACCAGTGGAGGAGTGGGCGGATGACGTCAAGCCTAGCTTTGTCATCCAGGGACTCTTGGACTCGTTTGGCCCCGGATCTAAAGGTGAGAGTTTGTGGTTTGTATGAATATAAATGTTATTTCGAAGCAGGTAACTCCACACCTGATTGGATTATAGGAATGTGTGTTGAGTGAGAAGATATTTTGTATGGTTTCAAAATTTATCGAAAGTCATTTATTAAGTTGTTTTTAGACTGTATGTAGACTATGAAATCGTATCGTGTACACTGTTTTAACAAGTAACAATGATTATCCGGACATGATTCGAAAGGGAGATGGTCTAAGGTCTATCTCAGACACAATCGCTATTTTCTTCTGAAATCTATATGGGGATTTCTATCAGTGAGACAAATCCAATTATTTACATACTTTTTCACATTACATCGTATTGGGATGTTATTGATGCATGTTGTCTCACCCGTGTGAGTGATATGCCACATGAACTGCTGTAATAGATAGTGATATAGAACTGTTAATATCTCTACATGATTACATTCCTATTTCAGATACGGCTCACTGCAGTTATTGCAAGGAGGAAGGGGAGACAACTCCGGCTACATCTTGGTGCTCTGATTGTGACGACGCACTCTGTGAACTATGTATACGAGTACACAAACGAATTCCATCTTCCCGACACCATGACGTAGTTGACCTGTCTGGTGAGACAAAGGTTAGGGTCAAGAGAAAGGTCATGTGTAAAATTCACAAAGATGAAAACATCAAATACATTTGTAAAGATTGTAAAACAGTTGTTTGTCAACAATGCTGCACTATCCATCACAGAAAATGTGACTTGGTTGTTGAAATTGAGTCGGAGATTCCTGCAATAAAAACCGAGCTGAGAAGGAATAAAGAGGATTTGTTGAAGAAACAGGACGAGGTGAAAACACATGTTAAAAAACAAACCTCAAAAGTCAATGAAGAATTAACACTTTACGTACAAATAGAATCGAATATCAAGTCTGGAAGTCGCAAAGCAATAGAGATGATCAAATTCAAGGAACAGAACCTCCTGGCTGAACTGAAAGAGATGTCTGACAAACACATTCGAGAACTGAAGGCAGACATAAAGTCAGTTGAGATGTCAGTACAGATGTACCAACAACAGGCTGAGCTGATAGACCAGACTCTACAATCTGAGTGTGACATGGGTGTGTATGAGATGTACCAGGGATGTGAGGCCGGTGATGTGGAGGCTGTCGGAGTCTCATACGTGAAGGAGAAGGGAAGAATAGCCAGGATCATGTTCAGACAGGACACGGACAAGCTGAGTAGAGCACTGGACGATCTACAGCTGGGTGAGATAGACGTCCTGTATGAGGATGTGCTGGACCTGAAGGCTACTCCTGTGTTACAGGACACCATTAACGTGCTGGACAGGAAGGCTACTCCTGTGTTACAGGACACCACTAACGTGCTGGACCTGAAGGCTACTCCTGTGTTACAGGGCACCATTAACACCAGAGTAGCAGGAGATGTACGTCGAGCACACTCCACTGACGTGACGGTGTTAGTGGTGAATGGTACAGACACAATGGTAGTCACAGACTATAGGAACAACAGTGTGAAGTCCTTTTACACCAGGAACAAGCAGCCAGGTCACAACAGGCTCGTCCGTGGGGTATAACAGTGTTGAAAGACAACCAAGTGGCTGTCACTGTGCTGGACACCAGTCAGATTGTAACAGTACAAGTCAACCCTGACCTGGTGCTGCTGTCAACCATCACAACCAGCAAACAGTACTGGGGTATAACGTCTCTGACACCATCAACACTAGCAGCAAGTTCTAACTCCCCTCCCTGTGTTGATATCCTGGATATGGCGGGACACGTGCAGAGGTCAAATTTTCCAGGCCAACCTAATAGATACTTCTTGATGAAACTCTCCTTCCTCTGTACCACGAGGACAGGAAACATCCTGGTGTCTGACGTGGGATCCAAGAGTGTCGTGTGTCTGACTCCCGAGGGAGATGAGGTGTTCACCTACAGCCCTACAGGAGACACAGAAATGGTGCATCCACGTGGTATCACAAGCACCAGCACAGGCGACATCCTGGTGACAGACCTCAATCTTGACAGAGTCCTCCATCTGACTGAGGCAGGACAGTTTGTTAAAAACATACTGACATCACAGGACGGCGTCAAGCGTCCACATGGTGTGTGTGTTGGTGGGCGTGGCCGTATGTACGTGTGTTTGTCAGATACGGTGAAGGTATTTACATTGAAGTGAATGAACATGTCGCAATCCTCCTTTCAATCAACTGTAGTCACGTGTGAGTTGAGGATATAGGTTTTGATATGTGTCATTGTGTATTTACCTTTAAGCATATTTCACTGTGTTTTAGTAAAATCACATTTGTATAAGTGTTTAATCACTCATCTGAGCTTTGCTATTTGAATTTGTTGAATGAAGATTTAATCATACATGGTCTGTAAGTGTACACATTATATTTGTAATGTCAATAGCAAGACACGGCTATTTACTACTGCTTCAGACCTAATCTGAACATGTTTTCCATTGTTTATATTACAAACTTCGAATGTAAGTGGATTTGATAAAAGATCATTATATCGAAAACCAGATCCTCCGCATGATGTGTTTTTCATTTGTGCAACCACTATGACAGTGAAACGGAGCTAGTCCTTCTGTGTTATAACTAGAAGTGGTGTGAGCTGAGATGGTGTAGGATGGATATTTACATGACAGTAATCCTTGCTTGCTATGTTGAGGACACTGTTTTGTTACAGATTTACACACGGGGCGCCGTTTTACTATTTATTCCGCATGATGTGTTTTTCATGTTTGCACCACAATGCGAGTGTAACATGGAGCTATTCCTTTTGTTCAGGACTGTTTTATTACAGGTTTATATATCAAGCGCCGTTTTACTATTTATTCCTGATTTTATATTTTATAATTCATTTAATCATCCCCCAAAATGAATTATTTGGAATTATCATCATGCCAGTGTATTATGGATCTATTCGTGATATCTGATATATCTGTGTAATATTTACATGACAGCCAGACTTATAGGCATTCTTACGACCACAATGATCCGGGCGACAGTTGCTGAGTTCGACAGGCTGATCGTGGCTGCACACCGCCAAACCTGTCAACGTGAAAAGCCCGTATTAAGCAGCCATTGTGACCAACCGATCACCAATTTAGTCACCTTGTATAACATGTGTAGGAATCAAGGGACGAATTTAAGTACAATGTCAGCCTCAGTGTTCAACAGAATCACCTGAAACTACTATTGTACATATATACATTAAATGTACTGATTGTTTTGGTAACTTTACTGAACTGTTTCGCGTTTTGAAGCACAGAACCGACAGCTCTCTCGTTTCTGTGGTGATGACACTTGTCACATTCACTTGGCTTCTGAGCGGTCGAAGGGAGATAAATCGTGATTGGATGTTTTGTGAAGCGCAATAAAATACAGTGAACGAAAGTACACGTGAAGCCAGGAACATTTAATCACAAAGAGTGCTGTTTATGTGTGTTGCAAATAAATGAATCGACTGTAATTCTGTTTGTTGGTCAACAATGCGATATTCAAGCTGCATGTATGACGGTAAATAATCGAGTATGAACGCGAGAAAGCAGTGACTGACATCACGAGCAACATCCCAAGTCGTTGGGTCACGATGACACTGTATCAACCAAGTAGCGGAGTCTGACCATTTGGTCGCCTCGTACGACACGCACAGGATGCTGAGGATCTATTCTAACCCGGAATCCCCATGTGGAGACCTTCATTGGCTGCTTGTTGTTCACCGCCAGAGCGATAAAGACGCACAAAGGCCTTTTGGTATTCATAGGAAATCTCTGCGTTAAGCAGAGTCGACTGTATGATTCCGACTATATCATGAGCAAGTCTTTATTGAACACCTTCAAACTGTGATGATACCAGGTGTTTGCTAAAAGGTGAGCGTATCCTGTCCCACCGGCGTCTCCCATTACCAGCAAGTCAGTTGTTCACCTGAAAAGACACTGAAACATGTGGATCAAGTCCAAACAGGGAATTACATCTGACATCAGTTTCACCATGTTTCTTTGCCGACGTGGGCAACCTGAACATACTATACAATCAATAGAAGCAAGTGAACTATTCTAGACCTGTGGGAGTGTTCACGACCTGTGTACCGTTGTTTTGTACCCAGGTACATGCATCTACATGTTCACGATGTTCTCTGATTTCTATGTTACCTTTCACCTACCCTGCAGACATAAAATTGTACCTAGTTTTTGGTGCAAATAAAGAAGATTTGTCAAAGTCTCCGTAACTGTAGCACCAGAATCCTTTTTTCCCCTTGTCGTTATACCTTACTCACTCACTCACTCACTCAAAAACAGACTAACACAACGCATATTACTGTGTCTGAATATGGACTGCTCAACAGAATATAATGGAATAAAAGTTACTGCACACAAGTTAATCTACCATGTGCCATTCAAGTAACAACAAGGATGCTTCATAAAAATGAAATAAAATATTCACGAATTTGTACAGCGAATCTATTCACGTTGTGCGAATTTCTGATGGACATGTCTGTCTGCGCATATTTGGAGCCCATACAGACAGGCATCTCTCAACCCACCTAGGTGTTTTGAAGAAAACTTTCGCTGATAAAGTAATGATCCGTTTTAGAGATGCGGGGTTAGATAGAGTTCATCATTTATCAAAATGTGCATCGTTCTAATATTAGTCATAATGTTTCATACAATGCGAGATAAGGACATGAAGGATGGTCAGACAATTTGGAGGCGACGCTAGATAATCATCAGTATTGTTTGTTTGTTGTTTAACGCCGAACTCGGCAATGTTGCAGCTATATGACGGCAATTGGGATACGATGACATGCATCAACCAAGTCAGCGAGCCTGACCACACGATCCCGTTACTCGCCTCTTACGACAAGCATTGTCGCCATTTACAGCTAGCATGGGTAGCTGAATACCTATTCTACCCCGGATCTTCACGGGTGTTATCAGTACTAAGTGGCATACGCAAATAATCAATAGATATCGCATATATTGATACTAACACATTGAATATTCTAATACACAAAGCAAAAAACAGGAAACCTGGGTACAAAAGGAAAACTCCTGGTAGATTTGACGTATCAAAGTAATCAGTAGGCCATGTGTTTGTCATGTAAACATTTTGTGGGACATTGCTATGTCCATCCAACACCAACAGGCATACGTCACCCATGCCGCGGTCAACGTGACTTCAAGAATATTGAATTATGTACCAGCTGAGAAGAAGATGTCTTGGGTCGGAAATTTGAGTCTGAACACACACGTTAATACTACGTCACATATTGTAGGTACAGCACTAGTATGCCCGTTGATGTCAGATCAGCGTTTATGAGATATACACATGGCCTATAAAATGTCATCAAATACTCAGGATTCCTAAGGTGGACTTGCTGGAGTGGGCTATGTTAATACTTGCGAAAAATCAGACATGGGATAAGTGCAGATAAGGTATGATACATCAATCAAAGTCTATCATACCTTCTCTGGTATGACAACAATATTTGTTAGATCTTTTTCTGAAACATCCGAGGCTTCACAAATAGTGCAGCTGTTTTCTTATCCTTTATCATGTGATTCATGGACACACGCATTACTTTGAGCTGATAAAACTTCACAAAATGTGTTCCCTTGAAAAGATAAAATGATAAAGGTAAATGATTAACTTAAGCCATTTTTAAGTTTGGCACGTATACTAGTTGTTCGTTATTTTTATGCCACAGTCAGAGCAGAGCAGTACCACCTATTGTCCGGGGACTGGTCAAATGACGCATCTTAGTCCTCCCCAGAGGCCACCATTGTACTGTTACAGGATATGAGGGGGAGGAGCAGAGACGTACCACCTATTGTCCGGGGACTGGTCAAATGACGCGCCTGAGTCTTCCCCAGAGGCCACCATTGTACTGTTACAGGATATGAGGGGGAGGAGCAGAGCAGTACCACCTATTGTCCGGGGACTGGTCAAATGACGCGCCTGAGTCTTCCCCAGAGGCCACCATTGTACTGTTACAGGATATGAGGGGGAGGAGCAGAGACGTACCACCTATTGTCCGGGGACTGGTCAAATGGCGCATCTGAGTCTTCCCCAGAGGTCATCATTGTACTGTTACAGGATATGAGGGGGAGGAGCAGAGCAGTACCAGCTATTGTCCGGGGACTGGTAATTGGCCTGTGGAGGAATCTAACTCCCAAACATTTCTGAACATTATGGGTCCACTTGATGCACATGTCTGACACCACGTTCCTTGTTTTCACGTGGGTCTCTTGAACCATTACATCAAGTATCTCAACTTTGGTAACATCAAGTATCTCAACTTTGGTAACATCAAGTATCTCAACTTTGGTAACATCAAGTAGCTTACCGTTGATTACGTCAAGTGGCCCAACTTTGGGTTACATCACGTAGCTCACCTTTGGTTACATAAATTAGCTTACCTTTGGTTACGTCAAGTAGCTCACCTTTGGTTAGATAAATAAGCTTACCTTTGGTAACTTCAAGTAACCCACCTTTGGTTACATCACGTAGCTCACCTTTGGTTACATATATTAGCTTACCTTTGATTACATCAAGTAGCTTACCATTGGTTTCATCCAGTAGCGTACTTGTGGTTACATAAATTAGCTTACTTATATATACTTTAACATTCCGTTGTCTCATATGCATACGAGTAGTAGTAGTATGAGTGAGTGAGTTTAGTTTTACGCCGCTTTTAGCAATATTTCAGCAATATCACAGCAGGGACACCAGAAATGGGCTTCATGTCGGGAATCGAACCCGGGTCTTCGGCGTGACGAGCAAACGCTTTAACCACTAGGCTACCCGACCGCCCCAGTAGCAGTAGTAGTGGTAGTAGTAGTAGTAGTAGTAGTAGTAGTAGTAGTAGCAGTAGTAGTAGTAGTAGTAGAAGTCGTTGTATGCCATAAAGAGACCTGTTCAAGTCGCATACAGAAGGTATAAAACATACATAATAATGAGAGAAATACGTCAGTAGTCAATCATATCATATCACGTGTCTTGAGCCAGTGAAGAGAACGAAGAAGAGGAAAAATAATTATTTTTTATGTTTTATATCCGAGCGAGTGAATGCTGTTTAACGCCACAGTCAGCAATATGCTACTAAAAGCACAACGTGAAGAAGTGTTGGGCTAAACAGTGCTTGGTGGCATCAGCAAAGAACCAGGTCGTCGGGCACGATGAAACAATCTAAGCATGGGATCTTGAAGAATGTATGAAAGAACACGTGACAGGTGAGCTCACAGCGGTGTTTCCAATGACAAAGGACCATAAGAACTCACTCTAATGCATTAACCACCAACACTATTGCACAATCGACCCACACTTATGCATCAGTAACCAACACTAATGCATCAACAGCCAACACTTATACAACAGCAACCCACACTAATAATTCAGCAACCAACACTAATGCATTAGGAACCCACACTAAAGCATCAGGCACCCACACTAATACATTAGCAACTAACACTCATGCGTTAGGAACCCACACTAAAACATGATGCACATACACTAATACATTAGCAACCAACACTCATGCATTAGCAGCCCACACTAAAGCATCAGGCACCCACACTGATACATTAGCAACTAACACTAATACTTTTACAACCCACACTGATGCATTAGCAACCAACACTTGTACATTAGCAACCCACACTAATACATTATCAACCCACACTAATACATTTCAACCCACAATAATACATTTCAACCCACACTAATACATTATTAACCAACACTTATACATTATCAACCCACACTTATACATTAGCAAACCACACTAATACATGAGCAACCCACACTAATGCACCAGAAACCAACAGATGCATTAGCAACCCACAATTATGCATTAGCAACCTACACTAATGTATTAGCAACCCACACCAACCCACATTGTAAGCAGTAGTGCGTGGACATCAGTGTTTGGAACACTCAATACCTGAATGTTTCTGCTGACCTGACGTGACGGGGAATCCCCTTGTAGTGACGTCATATTCAAGAAGAACACGTATTCTCCTGTCATCACTGATTTTCAGTGGTCCATTCATCTGTAAATTCACTGCTATTTTGCCCTTTTAGCCAAATGGGATCTGATTATTTAGACAGCTTATTCTCTTCTCTTCCATTGACAATTTACATTTGAAACATCAATTGTTTTAGTTACTTTAATTAGCAAAACATTTTGTAGTATTTATTTTGTTGTTAAACACTGATTGCAACTGTATTACATTGTTTCTGTTGACATTGCATGGAAAGAAAATAAAGTTTACACTATATACGTCTTTTCCTTTGGACAAGAGGTCGCTCACATGACGTTCATAACGACACAACTTGATATTCTTACGTTTTTCAGGAGACCGTATTCTTGAAATGACATAAACACCGACGGACTACTTACACTTTCCTGGGAAACCCCTAGGAATTTCCTTACACGAATACATGAAAAAGCGTTGTTGCTGATTATTTAGACCCTTTATTCTTGAACTCAAACACTAAGCACACACTGAGAAAACGTCAGAGTGTTTGACTATCGTAGTATCGACTCGATCCGTGTCTAGACTGACAGCGACAGCCTACGGGAATCTATGGATTTACCTTTGCATCTTTATAAACATTTTTCAATGATCGATAATTGATAATTGATGATCAATATGTAACCGCCACAGGTTCATTGACAACTCGGAAATCTCTACCGTCATACCCGTCACGTTTATCATCTTGTACTTAATGTAAATGTATTACACGCGCTGACATTCTGACTGACTTACTGAGGTAAGACCTTTCTCCTCTAAAGATGATATTTTCTTTATGCATTTGTTTTTAGTAATTTTTTAATGTCACCACTGCCATCATATTTAATACTGCCATTAAATTTTGTACTACACTCTATTGCATACTGACAATGTTATTTCTGTGCAGTAACTTTATTTATTGTATTTTTGATTGTATACCATTTGTTGGGTGTTTGTTGGTTTCACCCTAAATTCTGTTACGAACTAATTTCTGGGTTAACATATTGTTTTAATATGGAAATCGATACGTATCAATATGTCAAAATCCTACATTGATGAGGAATGTTCATATGATAGATGGAGAAACATCCTTGCTTATACAACATTGGTCTATCGTGCTACTGAATGGCAGCCAAGAGGTGGAAGGCATCAGTCAACTGTTTGAAGGTGCAAGTGGAAAGACATGTGGCCAGTTTAATGTAATAAACTTGCTGTTCAGCGAAATAATTTTGTACTTACAACAGATGACATATAAAACTGCATCAAAGAACAGTTCTTGCAGCCAGCTGAGTGGTGCAACCATATTGTACATGTCGCATCAATTAAACATGCAATATAAAATAAATAACAAATAAAATAGTTTATATTTAATTCGAACTTTCTGGACTTCTGCTGTGCTTATTTAACACGAATGATTTACTACACTGTATAAACTATGCTGCTTGCGTGTGGGATAACAGGTCGCTCTGATTCACTGCGGTGCTACAGCGTGGGCCTGCTTTCAGAACCTCCACCTTAACACAGTCCTACCTGTTGTCGAAATCCACTTCTGGTTACACACGTGCATTCGTCACCACTCGACTCTTTCCGTAAACTGCGAGAAGCTTGTCCCGGAATGACACGAGTTGGTCACGAATGAATCACTTCCTGCTGCTCAATTTCCCTCAACACCAGGTAAGTGTGTGTTGTCACAAGGCCTGTGTCTACTTCAGTCATAACGCTACACACCTGTCCTACTGTGTACTGGTAACACCACAAGGGTTCATCTAACTATACAGTCATCTCCAGGCAGATTCTCATGACCGGGCACCTAATTAAATGTTACATGTAGGCTAACCGGAATACATCAAAGATCTACTTTCACTATTGCCTTCGATACTTGACTTCAATACTGAGACTGATCCGATGTATGTGTATGTATATATCACGTGTGTCTATTACAGTTATTACTGACATGATCCCTGACAAATGCTTCAGTAAACCATACGGGAAAATACTTCTACATAACTGTATTATTTCATATCTGATATGGTAGTATGTGAACCCTAATAATGTCTCATACTTTCGATATGGTAATGAGTGGGTGTCACCCCATAACTATGTCACGTGATTTATACACTGCACAATGTTCATGTTGTGAAGCCAGCGGGTGACCTCGAGTTGTAAAGCACCCTTCACTATCTGCTCACTGATCCCGGGTACACACAAACGGGTGAATGGGTAGCTATAAAGTACCTATTTATGCTTCCTGTACGACCGCCGAGAGTTGAGAAAATCACACACGCATATACACGAGCACGCAAGCACGCAAGCACGCACGCACGCACGTGTAAGGCAGAATATTAGTTCTTAATTCATAAGATCTGCATACATCTGAAAAATGTTTTATATGACACGGGATATTTTAATTGTTTCAAGATCTGGATGATCCAGGCGATGAACGGTAGGATACAAATATTCTTTCTTAACTACAGTCGGTCTTAGTGTCACGAGTTCAAGAACTGTAAGCTCGGATTGTGGCTAAGATCATGTTGTTTTGTTCAGCGTCTGGTTTGTCTTTTTGTAGGTAAGATGGCGACCTCCCAAAAGTTAACAGAACACTTCCTGACATGCACGATATGTACAGAGGTGTTTGACAAGCCCTGTACACTTGTATGTAATCACACCTTCTGTCGGAAATGTGTCGTCAACTACACCAAAACCAGACCAGAAGCCGTCAGTGCCAAGTCTCTCCTGTGTCCATTCTGCAGCAAGATGACGAAAGTGTCTTCCCCTGAGAGACCAGTGGAGGAGTGGGCGGATGACGTCAAGCCTATCTTTGTCATCCAGGGACTCTTGGACTCGTTTGGCCCCGGATCTAAAGGTGAGAGTTTGTGGTTTGTATGAATATAAATGTTATTTCGAAGCAGGTAACTCCACACCTGATTGGATTATAGGAATGTGTGTTGAGTGAGAAGATATTTTGTATGGTTTCAAAATGTATCGAAAGTCATTTATTAAGTTGTTTGTAGACTGTATGTAGACTATGAAATCGTATCGTGTACACTGTTTTAACAAGTAACAACGATTATCCGAACATGATTCGAAAGGGAGATAGTCTAAGGTCTATCTCAGACACAATCGCTATTTTCTTCTGAAATCTATATGGGGATTTCTATCAGTGAGACAAATCCAATGTTATTTACATACTTTTTCACATTACGTCGTATTGGGATGTTATTGATGCATGTTGTCTCACACGTGTGAGTGATATGCCACATGAAGTTCTGTAATAGATAGTGATATAGAACTGTGACTATCTCTACATGATTACATTCCTATTTCAGATACGACTCACTGCAGTTATTGCAAGGAGGAAGGGGAGACAACTCCGGCTACATCTTGGTGCTCTGTTTGTGACGACGCACTCTGTGAACGATGTATACAAGTACACAGACGAATTCCATCTTTCCGTCACCATGACGTAGTTGATATGTCTGGAGAGACAAAGGTTAGGGTCAAGAGAAAGGTCATGTGTAAAATTCACAAAGATGAAAACATCAAATACATTTGTAAAGATTGTAAAACAGCTGTTTGTCAAAAATGCTGCACAATCCATCACAGGAAATGTGACTTGGTTGTTGAAATTGAGTCGGAGATTCCTGCAATGAAAACCGAGCTGAGAAGGAATAAAGAGGATTTGTTGAAGAAACAAGACGAGATGAAAACACATGTTAAAAAACAAACCTCAAAAGTCAATGAAGAATTAACACTTTACTTACAAATAGAATCGAATATCAAGTCTGCAAGCCTCAAAGCAATAGAGATGATCAAAGTCAAGGAACAGAACCTTCTGGCTGAACTGAAAGCGATGTCTGACAGACACATTGGAGAACTGAAGGCAGACATAAAGTCAGTTGAGATGTCAGTACAGATGTACCAACAACAGGCTGAGCTGATAGACCAGACTCTACAATCTGAGTGTGACATGGGTGTGTATGAGATGTACCAGGGATGTGAGGCCGGTGATGTGGAGGCTGTCGGAGTCGCAGACGTGAAAGAGAAGGGAAGAATAGCCAGGATCATGTTCAGACAGGACAAGGACAAGCTGAGTAGAGCACTGGACGATCTACAGCTGGGTGAGATAGACGTCCTGTATGAGGATGTGCTGGACCTGAAGGCTATTCCTGTGTTACAGGACACCATTAACGTGCTGGACCTGAAGGCTACTCCTGTGTTACAGGACACCATTAACGTCAGAGTAGCAGGAGATACATATTGGACCAGCCCCATTGACGTGACGGTGTTTGTGGTGAATGGTAAAGACACAGTGGTAGTCACAGACTACAACAACAACAGTGTGAAGTCCTTCTATTCCAGGAACAAGCAGCAAGGTCACAGCAGACTCAGTGTGGGTGGTCGTCCGTGGGGTATAACAAAGTTGACGGACAACCAGGTGGCTGTCACTGTGCCGTCAGCCACTCAGATTGTAACTGTGCAAGTCAACCCTGACCTGGTGCTGCTGTCAGCCATCACAACCTGCAAACAGTACTGGGGTATAACGTCTCTGACACCATCAACACTAGCAGCAGGTTCCTACTCCCATCCCTGTGTTGATATCCTGGGTATGACGGGACACGTGCTGAGGTCAATTTGTCAAGGCCAACCTAGTAGATACATCTTGAAGAAACCCTCCTTCCTCTGTACCACGAGGACAGGAAACATCCTGGTGTGTGACCGGGGATCCGAGTGTGTCGCGTGTCTGACTCCCGAGGGAGATGTGGTGTTCACCTACAGCCCTACAGGAGACACAGCCCTGAAGTATCCATACGGTATCACAAGTACCAGCACAGGCGAGATCCTGGTGACAGACAGCCATCTACAAAGAGTCATCCATCTGACTGAGTCAGGACAGTTTGTTAGACACATGCTGACATCACAGGATGGTGTCAAGTATCCACGTGGAGTGTGTGTTGGTGGGCGTGGTCGTATGTACGTGTGTATGTCAGATGAAGTGAAGGTATTTACATATAAGTGAGTGAACATGTCACAATCCTCCTTTCAATCAACTGTATTCACGTGTGAGTTGAGGATTTAGATTTGATATGTGTCATTGTGTCTTAACCTTTAAGCACATTTCACTGTGTTTTAGTAAAATCACATTATATATTAGTGTTTAATCACTCATCTGAGCTTTGCTATTTGAATGTGATGAATTAAGATTTAATCATACATGGTCTGTAAATGTACATATTATATTTGTAATCTAAATAGCAAGACACGGTTACTCACGTACTGCTTTTAGTCTTCAGATCTAATCTGAACATGTTTTCCATTTTATGTTTTACAAACTTCGACTGTAGGTGGATTTGATAAAATGTCATTACATCGAATACCAGATCCTCCGCATGATGTGTTTTTCATGTTTGCACCGCAAGCGAGTGTAACATGGAGCTATTCCTTCTGTTCAGGACTGTTTTGTGACAGATTTATATATCAAGCGCCGATTTACTATTTATTCCTGATTTTACATCAATAATTCATTTAATGATACCCCAAAATGAATTATTGTGAATTATCATCATGCCAGTGTATTATGGATCTATTCGTGATATCTGATATATCTGTGTAATATTTACATGACAGCCAGACTTATAGGCATTCTTACGACCACAATGATCCGGGCGACAGTTGCTGAGTTCGACAGGCTGATCGTGGCTGCACACCGCCTAACCTGTCAACGTGAAAAGCCCGTATTAAGCAGCCATTGTGACCAACCGATCACCAATTTAGTCACCTTGTTTGACATGGGTACAAATCAAGGGACGAATTTAAGTATAATATCAGCCTCAGTGTTCCACAGAATTCCCTGGAACTACTATTGTACATATATACATTAAATGTACTGATTGTTTTGGTAACTTACTGAACTGTTTCGCGTTATGAAGCACAGAACCGACAGCTCTCTCGTTTCTGTGGTGAGGACTTGTCACATTCACTTGGCTTCTGAGCGGTCGAAGGGAGATAAATCGTGATTGGATGTTTTGTGAAGCGCAATAAAATACAGTGAACGAAAATACACGTGAAGCCAGGCACATTTTATCACATAGAGTGCTGTTTATGTGTGTTGCAAATAAATGAATCGACTGCGATATTCAAGCTGCATGTATGACGGTAAATAATCGTGTATGATTGCGAGAAACCAGTGACTGACATCACAAGCAACATCCCAAGTCGTTGGGTCACGATGACACTGTATCAACCAAGTAGCGGAGTCTGACCATTTGGTCGCCACGTACGACACGCACAGGTTGCTGAGGACCTATTCTAACTCGGAATCCCCACGTGGAGACCTTCATTGGCTGCTTGTTGTTCACTGCCAGTGCGCTAAAGACGCACAAAGGCCTTTTCCATATTCATAGGAAATCTCTGCGTTAATCAGTGTCGACTGTATGATTCCGACTATATCATGAGCAAGTCTTTATTGAACCCCATCAAATTATGATGATACCAGGTGTTTGCTAAAAGGTGAGCGTATCCTGTCCCACCGGCGGCTCCCATTACCAGCAAGTCAGTTGTTCACCTGAATATACACTGAAACATGTGGTTTAAGTCCAAACAGGGAATTACATCTGACATCAGTTTCACTATGTTAGTTTTGCCGACATGGGCAAACTGAACATACTATACAATCAATAGAAGCAAGTGAACTATTCTAGAGCTGAGGGGGCTGTTCTCGACCTGTGAGCCGTTGTTTTGTACCCAGGTACATGCATCTACATGGTCACGATGTTCTCTCCTTTGTATGTGTACCTTTCACTTCCCTGCAGACATAAAATTGTACCTAGTTTTTAGTGTAAATAAAGAAAATTTGTCAAAGCCTGCGTAACAGTAGCACCAGAATCCTTTTTTCCCCTTGTCGTTATCCCTTACTATATCGGTCACTCACTCTAAAACAGACTAACACAACGCATATTACTATGTCTGAATATGGACTGCTCAACAGGATATGATGGAATAAAAGTTACTGCACACAAGTTAATCTACCATGTGCCATTCAAAAAACAACAAGGGTGCTTCATAAAAATGACGGACTTTTTAATATTCACGAATTTGTACACCGAATCTATTCACGTTGTGCGAATTTCTGATGGACATGTCTGTCTGCGCATATTTGGAGTCCATACAGACAGGCATCTCTCAACCCACCTAGGTGTTTTGAAGAAAACTTTCGCTGATCAAGTAATGATCCGTTTTAGAGATACGGGGTTAGATATAGTTCATCATTAATCAAAATGTGCATCGTTCTAATATCAGTCATGTCGGAAATTTGAGTCTGAACACACACGTTAATACTACGTCACATATTGTAGGTACAGTGCTAGTATGCCCGTTGATGTCAGATCAGCGTTTATGAGATATACACATGGCCTATAAAATGTCATCAAATACTCAGGATTCCTAAGGTGGACTTGCTGGAGTGGGCTATGTTAATACCTGGGATAAATCAGACCTGGGATAAGTGCAGATAAGGTATGATACATCAATCAAAGTCTATCATACCTTCTCTGGTATGACAACAATATTTGTTATATCTTTTCCTGAAACATCCGAGGCTTCACAAATATTGCAGCTGTTTTCTTATCCCTTATCACTGTGATTCATGGACACAATCATTACTTTGAGCTGATAAAACTTCTACAAAATGTGTACCCTTGAAAAGATAAAATGATGAAGGTAAATGATAAACTTAAGCCATTTTTAAGTTTGACACGTATACTAGTTGTTTGTTATTTTTATGCCACAGACAGAGCAGAGCAGTACCACCTATTGTCCGGGGACTGGTCAAATGACGTATCTGAGTCTTCCCCAGAGGTCATCATTGTACTGTTACAGGATATAAGGGGGAGGAGCAGAGCAGTACCACCTATTGTCCGGGGACTGGTCAAATGACGCACCTGAGTCTTCCCCAGGGGTCATCATTGTACTGTTACAGGATATAAGGGGGAGGAGCAGAGCAGCACCACCTATTGTCGGGGGACTGGTAATTGGCCTGTGGAGAAATCTAACTCCCAAACATTTCTGAAGATTATGGGTCCACTTGATGCAAATGTCTGACACCACGTCCCTTGTTTTCACGTTGGTCTCTTGAACCATTACATCAAGTATCTCAACTTTGGTAAAATCAAGTAGCTTACCTTTGGTTACATCACGTAGCTCACCTTTGGTTATATAAATTAGCTTACCTTTGGTTACACTAATACATTAGCAGACAACACTCATGCGTTAGGAACCCACACTAAAGCATCAGATACACACACTAATACATTAGCATTAAACCCCCATGTATTAGGAACCCACACTAAAGCATCATGCAACCACACTATTACTTTAACAACCAACACTTATGCATTAGGAACCCACACTAAAGCATCAGACACACACACTAATACATTAACAACCAACACTCATGCGTTAGGAACCCACACTAAAGCATCAGGCACATACACTAATACATTAGCAACCAACACTAATGCATTAGCAGCCCACACTAATACATTATCAACCCACACTAATACATTCTCAACCCACACTAATACATTAACAACCAACGCTAATGCATTAGCATCCCACACTGATGCATTAGCTACCCACACTAATTAATCAGCAACCAACACTAATGCATTAGCAACCCACACTAATACATTAACAAACCACAATTATGCATTAGCAACCTACACTAATGTATTAGCAACCCACACCAACCCACATCGTAAGCAGCAGTGTGTGGACATCAGTGTTTGGAACACTCAATACCTGATTGTTGCTGCTGACCTGACGTGACGTGGTAGCCCCTTGTAGTGACGTCACATTCAAGAAGAACACGTGTTCTCGTGTCATCACTGATTTTCAGTTAAACATTGATTGTAACTGTATTACATTGTTTCTGTTGACATTGCATGGAAAAAATTCAAGTGTACACGATATCCGTCTTTTCCTTTGGACAAGAGGCCGCTCACATGACGTTCATAACGACACAACTTGATGTTCTTACGTGTTTAGGGGACCGTATTCTTGAAATGACATATACACCGACGGACTACTTACACTTTCCTGGGGAACCCCTGGGAATTCCCTTACACGCATACACGAAAAAGCGTTGTTTCTGGTTATTTAGTGCCATTTTTCTTGAACTCAAACACTTAGCACACATTGAGAAACGTCAGAGTGTTTGACTGCATAATCGTTCACGAACCAAACCATCCAAACTATCGTAGTATCGACTCGATCCGTGTCTTGACTGACAGCGACAGCCTACGGGAATCTATGGATTTACCTTAGTATCTTTATAACATTTTTCAATGATTGATAAGTGATAATTGATGACCAATATGTAACCGCCACAGGTTCATTGACAACTCGATATCTCTACTGTCATACCCGTCACATTTATCATTTTGTACTTAATGTAAATGTATTACGACGCGCTGACATTCTGACTGACTTATTGAGGTAAGACCATTTTCCTCTAAAGATGATATTTTCTTTATGCATTAGTTTTTAGTGATTTTTTTTATGTCACCACTGCCATCATATTTAATACTGCCATTGAATTTTGTACTACACTCTATTGCATACTTACAATGTCATCGCTGTGCAGTAACTTTATTAGTTGTATTTTTGATTGTATACCATTTGTTGGGTGTTTGTTTGTTTCACCCTAAATTCTTTTACAAACAAATTTCTGGGTTAACATATTGTTTTAATATGGAAATCGATACGTATCAATATGTCAAAATCCTACATTGATGAGGAATGTTGATTTCATAGATGGAGAAACATCCCTGCTTATACAACATGGGTCTATCGTGCTATTGAATGGCAGCCAACACGTGGAAGGCAATCAGTCAACTGTTCTAAGGTGCAAGTGGAAAGACATGTGGCCATTTAAATGTAATAAACTTGCTGTTCAGCGTAATAATTTTGTACTTACAACACAGGACATACAAAATTGCATAAAAAACATTTCTTGCAATAACATCACATATCACTTCCTGGTTTCATATAACAGAAAAAACTGCTTATCTCTTTGTAACTTTAACCAACTCCATGTACATGACATTTGTCTCCGACTGATAATGTTGTGCTGTCTATCATGTAGCCCACGGTTCTCAGTGGTGCAACAGTATTGTACTTGTTGCATCAATTAAACATGCAATATAAAATAAATAACAAATATAATAGTTTATATTTAATTCGAATTTTATGTACTTCTGCTGTGCTTATTTAACACGAATGATTTACTACACTGTATAAAATATGCTGCTTGCGTGTGGGATAACAGGTCGCTCTGATTCACTGCGGTGCTACAGCGTGGGCCTGCTTTCAGAACCTCCTACTTGTTGTCGAAATCCACTTCTGGTTACACACGTGCATTCGTCACCACTCGACTCTTTCCGTAAACTGCGAGAAGCTTGTCCCGGAATGACACGAGTTGGTCACGAACGATTCACTTCCTGCTGATCAATTTCCCTCAACACCAGGTAAGTGTGTGTTGTCACAAGGCATGTGTCTGCTTCAGTTATAACGCTACACACCTGTCCTACTGTGTACTGGTAACACCACAAGGGTTCATCTAACTATACAGTCATCTCCAGGCAGATTCTCATGACGGGGCACCTAATTGAATATAACATGTAGGCTAACCGGAATACTTCAAAGATCCATTTTAAACTACTTGATTTCAATACTGAGACTGATCCCGATGTATGTGTATGTATATATCACGTGTGTCTGTTACAGTTATTAGTGACATGATTCAAGACAAATGCTGCAGTAAACAATATCAGAAAATACTTCTACATAACCATATTATTTCACATCTGATAGAGTCCGACCTTAAAGGGGCACTGATCTAACGCAATTCCCCGGACTGGTTGTTGCCTTTGTTATTGTTTTTTTTCCCTGTGAGTACCCGGATGATACGCAACGCAACTGAGCGTGACCAGAGACTGAGCCACCGTCTGCAAGGACAGCTAAATAAACTTGGAGCCTGGAGGCAATATTTGTTTTACGCATTTTTGCATAAACACCTATTGGTTAACCGTGATCTATAAAGATTTCGACAAAGGGCGCATGTTAATTAATTTCTTCAGCCTAAACAAACAGACAAAAAGGACGGCGGAGCTCATCGGATGTCGTCATTGTGAAATACCCCAGATGGTTATAGTTTAATACTGAAAAAAGTATCCATGCAGTGAAAGCATTTTCGGATTTCGGATTGCGTCGATAATACGATTATTACTCCCTAGTTGTCATCCACGTTTTCTGGTATAACCCCACACTTGTGTATTTGTCGTCATTCACTTGATGCTCAGTTAATGAATTTATTACAGGTACAATTAGTGGTAGCACCACTTAGATTACCTGACAATGGTTCCCATTTGGCATGTATTGTGTCCGGGGTAATTATTCAATCTAAATCCAGGTTTGAAGTGAGGTGAAATGTGTGTTATGTAATATGCACGTGGCAGACCAGCAAGAGGTGAATGAACAGTTGATTTTTTGTTGTTGTAAATCAACGGATCGTTCCTAGTCATCAAAGGATTAACAGAAAAAACGTTGATTGATTAATCACTGTTATCTTGCACAGTGGATATGTCAAAAGTGAGTGTTTACATCTCAAGGTTTACTAAAACAAAGGGAATACACTCATATCATGGCGTGAAGTGCCGATGTAAAAACAACATACTTTGTTCAAAGGGTTAACTGATAATACGTTGATTGATTGATCATTGTTATCTATCACTCAATGGAATTTTTAGGAACCGTGGACGTTATGAAAATAGTTGTCACGTGGGCTTTCTCAGCCGACCTTTGAGACTTGACACCTATGTGAAACACCTGAAACAATCCAAGTGATCAGTTGAGGAACGAACACGGGTTATAATATCCCGAAACGATATATATCTTTTAAAATATTTGATTGTTACAGAGATACGTGACATTGAATAAGTTTCTTTGTACAGCTGCAGACGAGTGGGATATTGTTTCTTTGTGTGGATATTCACGGATACATTCCTCGAACAAGGAAGCTGCCCAAAAATTAAACACATAAATTTGGTAGGTTGTAATTATGGTATTTGCATTTTGTTTTCCTTCATTTGCTGTAGCATTGAACCGATTCCTCCTTGTTTCTCCACGTATTGGTTGGGAAATTCTTCAATGCGCTATAGACGTTGTTTTCACAGGTCTTTTCCTTTATAGGAATATATAGGTGTATATATTACCGTCAATTTGTAAAATGTGATTCTCTCAGGCAATTTATAAAATGTGTAAATATTTCAGTCAATTTTGACTAAAAAATCTGTCCAGATTGATTAAGACGATCAAAAGGGCCTACAAACATCACAACAGATTATTTATGTAGGATTAGAAGCCAAACAACATAGAAATGCACTTTTCAACATAACATTTTCAGTCTCTTGGTGATGACATTAAACATCAAAATGTTTGGAATTCGTTATCATAAGGACACAGATGGAAATGCTTTTCAGTCACTTTGTAAAATAACTGAATATTAAGGCGTTTAATAAATTTGAAAATGTTACATATTTTGACAGTAAAAAAATATACACACTATAAAAAAAGCAAGGCTCAGGTGAAATATTTACTTTGTGTTGAAAGTCAAAATAGTGTAAACGAAAATCGCAAAATTACCAAGCAAGTGACTTATCAAAACTTCGTCACCATTACCGATGCTACCCATAGAAATACCTACATTTCCTTATTATCTCGAAAACTGTGTTTCATTTTGTTTATCAATGTCACCATACGCCCTTATTACTACCCATAAAAGTGACTAATGCGCTTACGAATGGCGCAACAGAGGTTGCGTACTAGTCTAGATTTCTGCTATACATCCGGGTACTCACTGGGAAAAAACAATAACAACGGCAACAACCAGTCCCGGGGAATTGCGTTAGATCAGTGCCCCTTTAACGTCTCCCACTTTCGATATGGTAATGAGTGGATGTCACCCGACAACTATGTCCGTGATCGGTACACTGCACACTCTTCATGTTGTAAAGCCAGCGGGTGGCCTCGAGTTGAAAAGCACCATTCACAATCTTCTAACTGATCCCGGGTTTACACAGACGGGTCAATTGGTAAATATATACTGTTCCTGCAGGACCGCCGCGAGTTGAGAAACACACACACACACACACACACTCATATACGCGCGCACGCAAGCACGCACGCACGCACGCACGCACACATACAAATGCAGTCAGCCTAATTGTAAGGCAGAATGTTAGTTCTTAATTCATAAGATCTGCATACATCTGAAATAATGTTTTTTTATGAAACGGGATATTTGTTTATTTTTTCAAGATCCGGATGATCCAGGCGGTGAATGGAATGATACTAATACACGACCTTAGTTTTGAACGGGACAACAAATAAGTGCCACAACTACAGTCGGTCCTAGTGTCACGTGTTTAAGAACAGTAAGCTCGGATTGTGGCTAAGATCAGTATGTTGTGTACACCGGAAATCGACGGCTTGTTTGTATTTAATAGGTAAGATGACGACCTCCAAGAAGTTAACAGAAGACTTCCTGACATGCACGATATGTACAGAGGTGTTTGACAAGGCCTGTACACTTGTATGTAATCACACCTTCTGTCGGAAATGTGTCGTCAACTACGCCAAAACCAGACCAGAAGCCATCAGCCATCTTGGACTCGTTTGGTCCCGGATCTAAAGGTGAGAGTTTGTGGTTTGTACGTATATAAGTGTGGTTCCACAACTGAGTGAGCAAGTATGGTATACGGCCTTTTCACCAATATTCCAGCAATATCACGGCGGGGGACACCAGAAATTTGGTTTCACACATTGTGCCCATGCTTGGAATCGGCGTGACGATCGAACGCTTTAACCACTAGGCTACAGCTCTGCCCCGAGAGGTACCATAACATTTGATATGAATATAGAAACACGTTATGTTTAAGGTTTCTGTGCTATATCGAAAGTCATCTATAGGTTGTTTGTAAGGTTTGTGTTGAATATGAAATCATATCGTGTACACGTACAGTGTTAACAAGTGGTAGCGATCCTCCAAACCTGATGATACAGGTGACATGACATCCGGTCGACGTCTATTACGCTGAGGATAAGAACGTGTGTAAAGTAAAGAAGAAAGTTTTATAGTTTCTGTGGATTGTGTAAACCTGTTGATGATGTTGTTTGAAGGGTTTGTGTACAAAATGAAATCCTATTGTGTACATGTGCTTCATGAGTAACACCGATATGATCTAAGGTCTATCTCAGACACAAACGCTGTCTTTTCCATGATCTATGTGACGAAATTAACCAGTGCAACAAATCCAGTGCTATTTACATCATATTTCACGTTAGCACTTATTGAAATGTTTGTGATGCATATTTTCTCATGATGTTCATGAGTTCATGATGCGCCACATGAAGTTCTATATGGAACATAATTGCATGGCGCCGTGGTTCTTTTGGTTTTGGTTTGAGAAAGTTACATGGGATGAGTAGTTGGAAAGATGTAAACAAACTTCTAAAAGAAACTTTTTCTTTATCTCACAAATGTATTATGATATGCTTACATACAAAGTACATACATAACTATTTTTTAAAACATTCCTAGCTGTAAATTATTACACCAAACATTTTTATGTCATTCGGACACAATCATAAGAGGAGATCACGCTCTGTCCTAGAGTGGTTTACCTGCTCCAGATCGCTTGCGCTCTTCGCCTGCAGCCGCCAGGAGGCGAAGGGCAAGGTACTAGTCTGGCTGTATTCGAACTATTTCCCCAATACAGTATTTCGCTACGGCGAAACGTTGACCCATTTCCGTGAAGCGGGTGTGGCTGTCGAGAGGATCGAGGACAGGCCTACAGCAGGAAACGTTGACACAATTTCCGTATAGCGAGGTATTAGCACTTTTGTACATTACAGGCTACAGGTGTAAACATATCAGCATTAGGGAGGTAACTCTGACAGAGAAGTACGGTTCATGGTTAAAAAAACCAAACATACTCACAACGTTGTGAGTTTCAATTTTAACAATATCTGCATGTCTACACTGATTGCCTTCATTATGAAATAATAACAATGTAGATATTATTTTGAAAAGATAAATAGTTTTCCAGTGTCAATGTATCATGTATACCACTATGATTGTGTCAACTTAATATCCCCAATACTAGTTTTGTTTACATACTATGTTTGTTACCTACTTTTGTGTTACATAAATATTAAACTGAAATGTGTCTTATTCCCATTCCTGATTCTGAAGGGACCACATGTACATTACAATTTGCTTTACTTCTGGGTTACACATGTGCGCTTTATGACAGTGTAGGTACTGCATCAATAGGTACATATGCTACAACATTTCATTGCCCCGTGTTGATACTCTGGATCAAAGTTATCTTGTTATTTCAGACACGACCGACTGCAGTTATTGCAAGAAGGGAGGGGCGACAACTCCAGCTACATCATGGTGTTTTGGCTGTGACGACGCACTCTGTGAGCCGTGTATGCAGGTGTACAAACGAATCCAACCCTTCCGTTACCATGACGTAATTAACCTGTCTGGAGAGACAAAGGTTAGGGCCAAGAGTAAGGTCATGAAAGCAGAAGTGCAAGCTGAATTGAAGGACACGTTCGAGAAGATGAAAATGGAGAGGACCAACCCATACCAGGGTGTGAATCTGTATGTAAAAAATCTGGATCATGAGGTCGGCGACTATAGACTCTGGAACGAGTTTCGCAATTTGGAACCATCACCAGTGCTCGAGTCATGAGAGAAGGTCGTCGATCCAAGGGCTTCGGTTTTGTGTGCTTCAGCTCTCCCGAGGAGGCAACCAAAGCTCTGACCAAGATGAATGGGCGTATCATTGTGTCAAAACCTCTGTATGTGGCACTGGCCCAGCGTAAGGAACACCGACGTGCTCACCTTGCCACACAGAGGATGAAGAGAAGGACCACCTTGAGTCAACAGCAAACGGCACAGTTTAACCAGATGTTCCAGCCAACTGGAGAAGGTTACTTTGTGCCCATCATGCCCCAAGCCCAGCGTAGATTGCAGAACCAAGTCCTACCAACAGAGCCGACTGCAGGTTTCCAAGGCATGCCCACCAGTGTTCAGATGCGCACTACTGCCCCTCGAGCTGGCCAGCCACCTGTCCGTGCAGGTGTAAAAGCCTGTCCAACCACTGGACACTTTGGTGCAGTGCCAACCAACCCCAATGCTCGCACTAGACCACGGAGGCGGTAAAAATCATGATTATGATAGCGAGACAGACATGGCCAGGCAGTATCTCAGAGGCGTCAGAGAGCCAACCTGCCTAGCTGCTGTCCGAGTCAACTCCTGACGAACAGAAAGTATTCTAATTTTATCCAGTCAAATCACTGACCAGCTGCCACGTATCGAATACGACACCTCTCTGGTCAGCCTGCAGTATCCCGCACCTCATCCACAATGTTAAGCTTCAGTGGCCAACCGGCCATATTCTAGTGTTAACTAGGACCACTGAGCTGCACATGATTCCGTGCTTTGGGCCATAGTTATAATAGCCTAGCTGCTTTTTTAATTTGTATTGGGCAGCACCCGACAACTATGTCGGTGATCGGTACACTGCACACAGTTCATGTTGTAAAGCCAGCAGGTGGCCTCGAGTTGTAAAGCACCATTCACAATCTTCTAACTGATCCCGGGTTTACACAGACGGGTCAATTGGTAACTATTTATTGTTCCTGCAGGACCGCCGCGAGTTGAGAAACACACACACACACACTCATATACGCGCGGACGCAAGCACGCAGGCGCGCGCACATACACATGCAGTCAGCCTAAGTGTAAGGCAGAATGTTAGTTCTTAATTCATAAGATCTGCATACATCTGAAATAATGGTTTTTTTATGAAACGGGATATTTGTTTATTTTTTCCAGATCCGGATGATCCAGGCGGTGAATGGAATGATACAAATACACGACCTTAGTTTTGAACGGGACAACAAATAAGTGCCACAACTACAGTCGGTCCTAGTGTCACGTGTTTAAGAACAGTAAGCTCGGATTGTGGCTAAGATCAGTATGTTGTGTACACCGAAATTACAATGGTTTGTTTGTATTTAATAGGTAAGATGACGACCTCCCAGAAGCTAACAGAGCACTTCCTGACATGCACGATATGTACAGAGGTGTTTGACAAGCCCTGTACACTTGTATGTAATCACACCTTCTGTCGGAAATGTATGGTCAGCTTCACCAAAGCCAGACCAGAAGCCATCAGTGCCAAGTCTCTCCTGTGTCCATTCTGCAGCAAGATGACGAAAGTGTCTGCCCCTGAGAGACCAGTGGAGGATTGGGCGGATGACGTCAAGCCCATCTTTGTCATCCAGGGACTCTTGGACTCGTTTGGTCCCGGATCTAAAGGTGAGCGTTTGTGGTTTGTACGTATATAAGTGTGGTTCCACGACTGAGTGAGCAAGTATGGTATACGGCCTTTTCACCAATATTCCAGCAATATCACGGCGGGGGACACCAGAAATTTGGTTTCACACATTGTGCCCATGCTTGGAATCGGCCTGACGATCGAACGCTTTAACCACTAGGCTACAGCTCTGCCCCGAAAGGTACCACAGCATTTGATTTGAATATAGAAATACGTTATGTTTAAGGTTTCTGTGCTATATCGAAAGTCATCTATAGGTTGTTTGTAAGGTTTGTGTTGAATATGAAATCATATCGTGTACACGTACAGTGTTAACAAGTGGTAGCGATCCTCCAAACCTGATGATACAGGTGACATGACATCCGGTCGACGTCTATATATTACGCTGAGGATAAGAATGTGTGTAAAGTAAAGAAGAAAGTTTTATAGTTTCTGTGGATTTTGTAAACCTGTTTATGATGTTGTTTGGAGGGTTTGTGTACAAAATGAAATCCTATTGTGTACATGTGCTTAATGAGTAACACCGATATGATCTAAGGTCTATCTCAGACACAAACGCTGTCTTTTCCATGATCTATGTGACGAAATTAACCAGTGCAACAAATCCAGTGCTATTCACATCATATTTCACGTTAGCACTTATTGAAATGTTTGTGATGCATATTTTCTCATGATGTTCATGAGTTCATGATGCGCCACATGAAGTTCTATATGGAACATAATTGCATGGCGCCGTGGTTCTTTTGGTTTTGGTTTGAGAAAGTTACATGGGATGAGTAGTTGGAAAGATGTAAACAAACTTCTTAAAGAAACTTTTTTTATCTCACAAATGTGTGATGATATGCTTACATACAAAGTACATACATAACTATTTTTTAAAGCTAGCTGTAAATTATTACACTAAATATTTTTATGTCATTCGGACACAATCATAAGAGGAGATCACGCTCTGTCCTAGACTGGTTTACCTGCTCCAGAGCGCTTGCGCTCTTTGCCTGCAGCTGTCAGGAGGCGAAGGGCAAGGTACTTGTCTGGCTGTATTCGAACTATTTCCCCAATACAGTATTTCGCTACGGTAAAACGTTGACCCATTTCCGTGAAGCGGGTGTGGCTGTCGAGAGGATCGAGGACAGGCCTACAGCAGGAAACGTTGACACAATTTCCGTATAGCGAGGTATTAGCACTTTTGTACATTACAGGCTACAGGTGTAAACATATCAGCATTAGGGAGGTAACTCTGACAGAGAAGTACCGTTCATGGTTAAAAAAACCAAACATACTCACAACGTTAACGTTGTGGGTTTCAATTTTAACAATATCTGCATGTCTACACTGATTGCCTTCATTATGAAATAATAACAATGTAGATATTATTTTGAAAAGATAAATAGTTTTCCAGTGTCGATGTATCATGTATACCACTTTGATTGTGTCAACTTAATATCCCCAATACTAGTTTTGTTTACATACTATGTTTGTTACCTACTTTTGTGTTACATAAATATTTAGACTGAAATGTGTCATATTCCCATTCCTGATTCTGAAGGGACCACATGCACATTACAATTTGTTTTACTTCTGGGTTCCACATGTACATGTGCGTTTTATGACAGTGTAGGTACTGCATCAATAGGTAGTTATGCCACAACATTTCATAGCCCCGTGTTGATACTCTGGATCAAAGTTATCTTGTTATTTCAGATACGTCCGACTGCAGTTATTGCAAAGAGGAAGGGGAGACAACTCCAGCTACATCTTGGTGTTCTGACTGTGACGACGCACTCTGTGAGCCGTGTATACGGGTGCACAAACGAATCCCACTTTTCCGTCACCATGACGTAATTGACCTGTCTGGAGAGACAAAGGTTAGGGCCAAGAGAAAGTTCATGAAAGCAGAAGGGCAAGCTGAATTGAAGGACAAGTTCGAGAAGATGAAAATGGAGAGCATCAACCCATACCAGGGTGTGAATCTGTATGTAAAAAATCTGGATCAGGAGGTCGACGACGAGAGGCTAAGAAACGAGTTCTCGCAATTTGGAACCATCACCAGTGCTCGAGTCATGAGTGAAGGTGGTCGATCCAAGGGCTTCGGTTTTGTGTGCTTCAGCTCTCCCGAGGAGGCAACCAATGCCCTGATCGAGATGAATGGGCGTATCATTGTGTCAAAACCTCTGTATGTGGCACTGGCCAAGCGTAAGGAAGCCCGGCGTGCTCACCTTGCCTCACAGAAGATGAAGAGAAGGACCACCTTAAGACAACAGCAAACGGCACAGTTTAACCAGATGTTCTAGCAAACTGGATCAGGTAACTTTGTGCCCACCATGCCCCAAGCCCAGCGTGGATTGCAGAACCAATTCCTACCAACAGAGCCGACTGCAGGTTTCCAATTCATGCCCACCAGTGTTCAGATGCGCACTACTGCCCCACGAGCTGACCAGCCAACCGTCCGTGCAGGTGTAAATGCCTGTCCAATCACTGGACAGTCTGGAGCAGTGCCAACCAACCCCAATGCTCGCATGGCTGCGATGGGCTCGAGCATGGGCAACCAACCAGCAGCTGCTGCAGCAGCGATGCCCAATGCCCCAAACAGACAGGGATTCAAGTTCAACACCCAGATGCGCATCCCCCCAACGGCTGTTCCGAAGTCACAGGTCATGCAGCAGCCCTTGCAGTCTGTTGTCATCCTAGGGCAGGAGCCTCCGACAGACTCCATGTTGGCTGCTGCACCACCACAGGAACAAAAGCAGAGGATGTATCCCAGGCTGTGAAGTTTGGGATATCTGTTCTTCTTCAAACACAGGAGTCCATTTGTGGGTCCACAACTCTTTATTTATAATATAATAAATCATACAGCATCTAAACAATCATGATTATGATAACGAGACAGACATGGCCAGACATCATCTCAGAGGCGTCATAGCGCCAACCTGCCTAGCCGCTGTCTGAGGGTCAACTCCTGACGAACAGAAAGTATTCTAATTTTATCCAGTCAAATCACTGACCAGCTGCCACGTATCGAATACGACACCTCTCTGGGCAGCCTGAAGTATCCCGCACCTCATCCACAATGTTAAGCTTAAGTGGCCAACCGGCCATATTCTAGTGTTAACTAGGAGCCACTGACCTGCACATGATTCCGTGCCTTTGGCCATAGTTATAATAGCCTAGCTGCTTTTTTATTTTGTATTGGGCAGCACTGTGAATATATATCTATATATATTTTACTAATGTTAACCAGCGTTTACCAGGAATCCTTTTTAATAAATCCAATGAAATCATTTATATCATTGAAGTTTGTGTCCCTTTTGACCCTAATGTGAGTGACAAGATTCAGGAAAAACATGGCAACTATGCGGACCTCGCTTTCGAAATGTCACGCTTGCATCCCATGTACCGACTCCCCATTGTTCTCGGTGCCTTAGGTTCTGTTGACTGACATTGGAGAGTACCCGGGTTTGCTACCAGGAATACATTTCTTCTGCCAATCTGGGTAATGCAGAAGGTTGCAGTGTTGGGGAGTCTTCACATTCTCCGAAAAGTTCTGGGTGAGTTTGACCCAGGTGCATACAGGTGCATAGCGAAAGCTATGGTACACGACATTGAGTCTGTAATTGGGAAATGTTTACAAGTTCTCTTCACTTGAGAGAGAGTTTAGATGGCAACCGACCAAGCTCTGGGGGTTTCACACCAACAAATCAACAGAATGATAAACAAGACAAAGAAGCATGGGATTGTCGAAAAAAACAATGGGACGTAAAAGGATATTAGACAGATTTGATGCAAGGGTAATTAGGCATGCAGTGTACAAGCTTCATGAGCAGATTTAACCCCCGACTTGTAGTAGAATTCGGAAGGAAATTAAAGACACAATTCATGTTTCCCAGACTACATTAATTATTGCTCTCCACGAGATGGGATTTCGATACGCTGCACATGGCGATGACTCAGCAGGTAACAGGGGAAAATATTCAATTCTGTTTTTGAGGTCACATTATCTCTGAAACATTCATGACTTTCGCAGTAAGGGCTTCCAGGTCATTTACCTTGAAGAAACCTGGGTGAATAAGAATAATTCCACTGATTGCATGTGTCAGATGGACAAAAAGCGCCCATGGTACCATCAGGTAAAGGTAATCGTTTCATTGTTTTGCACGCCGGAACCGTGATCTTGGACTTATTGGTGGATGTGAGCCAGTTTTCGAGGCAAAAAATTAAACTGATGATTCTCATAAGAAAATGAATGTGTTATGTTCAAAGACTGGTTGGAACATCAGCTACTACCCACACTAAACAACTCAAGTGTCATTATCATGGATAACGCCAGTTATCATAACGTTCAGGAACCAGACTGTCACGCCAAACGTGATTGGTCTGAAGGCGACCATACAAAATATCTGACATCTTCCAATGGCGACTTCAGACCATCTGAAACAAAAGTTCAACTCGGGGAGAACATTCGCTTGAATAAGAAGCCAGTCAAGTACAAGACGACACAACACGGTCACGCTGTATTACGCCTGCTAGTCAGACATTGTGAGCTCAACCCTTTTGAGCTAATCTGTGCTAACTGTAAAGGGTTCATGTCACCGGAGCGTTAACAAGCTCATGTTGAACTCGGGCCCCACCAGCCTGCACGTGCATCACACAGCTGAGTCCCACGGTCGCAACCTGAACTCTCTGACTCCACCCACCCTACCCTTAGATTTTTGAGTAGTTTTTGAAATTGATGTTTTTATGGGTGCTTATAAAATATCTTCTTTTAATACCTTATTTGGGCCAAATTAAATCAATTGCCAATTTACTCCCAACACTTTAATGTTATATTTTGCTTAAAGACTTAACATCATTGGTTCTCGTCATTTGATGACAGAACATTTACAATGCTAAAGTACATACACATAACTAGTTGTTTGTGTAAACGATGAATACGTTAATGTACTAGGAAGCAAGGTTGCTTTAAGTTCACGTTCATGAAAACTCGTGGCGCGACCATATTAAACATATACAACAAACGTTAAGGGCAAAGTGCAAGACCTGCTCAGTAAAGATCCAATGAAACATTTACCTTGTTCAAGCTCCACAGGTCAAATACTGATCATAAACAGAGATATCGGGGTGGTATGATGAAAGTATAACGTCTTAGGTATACAAAGTGAAAGAATGTGATCGCAATATCATGTTGGAAATAGATCTCGGCTATTGCCTCTGGTTAAAGTGCATTAGTATTTCTGATTAAGCACTTTACATGAGCTCACTATGTGCGATCACAACTAAAAAGTTGATTATACGTCAAGGGTAATCTGTGATACAATGTTTTAATTTCTTATCAATATGGAAAGGGTTTTATTGCTTTTATTAATTGCTTGTGAGACAAAATTAATGTTTGCCACTTCATACTGTATTTGTATCAATGATACAGAGGATTGATAGGAAATAAACAGAATGTCTTGGGTATCGAAAGGCAATGAATGCTACCATACGGAACAGCAGAAAGACAGCGTGGCCTTACAGCGTTACATAAAGATAAAACATATTTTTGTAGATAATTTGAATGTTAAGGGAACTAAAATATTAAGAGGCTGAATCACTTTACCATACATGTTGCTACACAGGATGGTTGCAACAGGCAATCTCTCTCCTTTATACTAAACTCATTATTGATTTCTTGTTCTAATTTCTGATCAAAAGTCCTTCTAATATTTTCGAGCGCCTTCGTGGTCTAGTGGTAGAGCGGCTGCGCTGAGAGGGAACGGTCCGTGGTTCGATCCCCAGTCGCGTCTTACAAAAAGACGTTAAAAAATGCAACTTAATGTTACCCTACCTGGCGCTCGGCATCAAGATGCTAACACAAGGACTGGTCGGCTCGGAGTCAGTATACTTGGCCTGAGTGGGGTATTCATGTTAAACTGCCACGTGGTATCTAAGTGGGCTAGCACTATGAAATCGGCATAAGTCCGGACAAGTAAAAGCAGCCAAACACACGTGCATGCACGTCGCTATATAAGTGCAATCATCTTGGACGCGATGTAAGCCCAATTACACATTATCTCACCTCTAATATTGTCCAACCTAAAACATACATGCCCTATATAATATAATAGATAAAAGATGGGAGTTGTACCTTATCAGTGAATATGTAAGTCTCACTGATTCATGACCACGTGCTTTTGATAAAGTCGACATCCTACAATGGACCCTACGTTCAGCAGAGATTTCTTATCAGTATGGAAATAAACTTAAACAGAGTCACAATGTAACACTATTTCTGTTACTGTTAAAAAATACAACTCTAACCCACTCACTCATTCACAAATATTTGTGTCAGTGTTTAATAGCTAACATTATCGATGACCATCCCAAACACAAACTCAACGTCTGGTGTTATTTTTTTTATAGAAGTACAACATAGAGCATTTACCACTTTGGGGTTATTGTTCACTGCACCTAACATGTCAGCTTGCGAGCCTGTTTTTACAAATATTGGCAAATTGGTATTGGAACCTAATTATGTAATACCATTCCTTGACTTATTGACAGTCTGTATGGATGTCATTGTTTCCGATGACATTCTTCCTTTCTTTATTTCAAATGTCACACGTGTGTGTCGAGGATGCGCAGTGCACGACACAGTATTTCCAGTGATAACGAAGTCCCAAGTCCAACAAGGTTATATCAGGCCTTTTGAACGCTGTCCCTTGACTCGTTACCCAAACTCACTGCATCAGGTAGGTCTGACTTGTCTGTCACCAGGTATGTGTGAACCTCAGTACTACTGTGTACGAGTAACATCACAATGGTTCATCTTACCACACAGTCATCTCCAGACTGATTCTTATAAACTAATTAAATGTAACATTTTGGCTAACCAGATTAGTTCAAAGATCTACATTCACTATTTCCTCCATTCGACCACTTGACTTCAATACTGAGACCGATCCCGAGGTATGTGTATGTATATATCACTTGTGTCTGTTACAGTTATTACTGACATGATTCCTGACAAATGCTTCAGTAAACAGTATGAGAAAATAGGGTCTGATAAATTAGTCCGAAATTAACGCCTCCTACTTTCGATATGCTAATGAGTGGGAGTCGCCACAAAACTTGGTCATGTGATCGATACACTGTACACACATCATGTCAGCCAGAGGGTGGCCGTCATTCACTATCTGCTCACCGACACGCTACCGATCCCGGTACTTGGTGTCGCTATAACATATGCATTGTATAACAAACGCGAACTGTCATGCCATCGATGTTTTGTTTTTTTGTATGGCGTGTGAAGGATAATACGAACAAACAAACACGCAAAATTACTGGGTAAGCCTCATGTGTTCAAAACTTGTTTTATGAATTTTCCCTTCTTCGAATATCCAAATGATGAAATACTAAGGGGACATTTTTTATATATAAAAAGCGAAATATGTTCAGTCAGCCAACGTGTGACTTGCCTAAGAATGTCAGCTCGGATTGTTGATAAAAACTGCGATGTTTTTTTATATATATAAAACGGGGTATTCGTTCACTTTTTTCAATATCATTATGATTCCAGTCGAGCGAATGTTTTGAGCACAACAAAGCTCTTTTGATTGTTTCTTATTTATGAACGGAACAGTAGATAGATACCACAACTACAGTCGGCCCTAGTGTCACTGTCACGTGTTTAAGGTATTAAGCTGAGATTGGGGGTAAGAAGTGCATTATTCAACAGGCTGGTTTGTATTTTGTAGGTAAGATGGCGACCTCCAAGAAGTTAACAGAAGACTTCCTGACATGCACGATATGTACAGAGGTGTTTGACAAGCCCTGTACACTTGTATGTAATCACACCTTCTGTCGGAAATGTGTGGTAAGCTACACCAAAACCAGACCAGAAGCCATCAGTGCCAAGTCTCTCCTGTGTCCATTCTGCAGCAAGATGACGAAAGTGTCTGCCCCTGAGAGACCAGTGGAGGAGTGGGCGGATGACGTCAAGCCTATCTTTGTCATCCAGGGACTCTTGGATTCATTTGGCCCCGAATCTAAAGGTGAGCGTGCATGGTTTGTAAATTTACGAATAAACGTGTTGTTTCTAAGCTGGTGGATTTGAGCAGATATTTTGCATTGTTTCTGGGGATACCAATAATTCAGAACTTGTCAAACTCTTTCTAAGATTTTTTGTTTGTCTTTGGCTGTTGATAATTTTGTATTTGCTCAATATCTTCTCCATTTTGATACTTTGATTCAAAATAGGCAGGTATCGTCGACCCATGAACAATGTTTTTTTCATAATTCCGTATGTATGAATGCGCGCCAGACTGTAACGAAAATTCTATTTAGAAATGAAACCCAGAGACAAGAGAGTTGTGGAACCGAAGCAAGTGGGAAAAAACAGGCGAGCGAGCCTGCACGTTTGCTGTTATTATTCCGTCTCGGCCTTCGGTCTCAAAGACTTGTTTGGACAATAAATATGCAGGAATTTCGTTATTGTCCTGTGCATAACGATACACGTAATTCCCTCGACTGTAATATTTGGATATTTGGATTCCCCAACATTCCGTATTAAGTAGTGCGCCTCGGGGGAGGGGGGCGTGGATTAATTTTAACATTCATTGGGAAATGAATGCTATAACAAGTAGAGAGAGAGAGAGAGATGAGCTGTATTATTTACTAAGCCTGTTTCACGAATGTGATTTTCAAGAGAACAGTTATACCGTTACGCTGTTTTGACGTCACAGTGCAGCTCTGACGTTCATACAGTTTGGCTCTCACTCTATGAAGGTTCATACTCCAGTGAACTCACACAAAGTGAAAGTCAATTCTTATAATTTCTTTATATCACTATTTGTACCGCAAAGGACACAGACTTTGATCTATACACAATTATATTTAGTACATGTTACTTTATGTTTACACTGACAGCCATACAACAACCAGCTGTATCGGGAGTTGCTAATGAACCCATGGCAGTTACATGTTTTAGTCATCATTGATCAATTGGCCGATCATTGAAAGTTGATTAAAGATGTGTCAAATACACTCTAAGGTAAAGTCATAGATTACTGTAGACAGTCACTGCCAGCCTCGATACGGATCGAGTTGATACAAGATCTACCATAGTTTGGATGTGCATTTCTTCGTTTGTTCACTTGGATGGGCCGTAGAGAGGAATGTGGAAGTAGTCCGTCAAGCGCACGTCTCGTGAAAAACGTATGAACGTCAAATTGTGTCGTTTATACACTTATGAACGTCAATTTCGCGGTCAGGTGACCGACCTCTCGTCCAGTTGGAAAGCCGTATATCGTGTAAAGATCAAATTATAAAATGATCATAGTATGACGTCATAGTGCAATCTAACTTTGTGACGTCACAAAAAGACAGGCGTACGACACATACAGAAATAAGTATTATAGTTGCAGTAAAATGTACAATAATTGTAATATAATTTATAATACAATAAATTGCTTATAAATACTTTCAAACCAAAATTAAATGGCCTGATTGTATATGAAATAATTCAGTTATTTCAGGCCATTTAATTTTGGTTTAAAGGTATTTATAAAGTAATTTTCTTTTATCTTTCTCAGTGCATCATTTTCACATTTGTATCACAAACTTTGGTGTTTTATTCCCGACACATTGATAAATGTGTTGACTGAGTGGGATGTAAAAGTTTCGTGATTTAGCCTTGTTTATTGCGTCTTCTACTTTTTTTCTAGGGTAGTTTCTTTTTAATAGTGACTCCCTCAGTTCATGGAATGTATATTGTGCACGATCTGAATTAGATACTATCGCGCATATTCTACGTGCTAATGAGTAAGGGACACTGTTTTAAGCATGACTGTCTTCATTCCGATTCAAAAGAACAAAACAATCATCTAAAAATATTTTCCATTTATCTAAAAAATCCCTGTCCAAATTCAATGCCGATTTTTTCATCAATTTTTTAGTACAGTTTTTCCTCCAAATAACCAAATACAAGAGTTGCATAGGTAGGGGACATTTAAATCCCCATTGCTGTGCCACTAACTTGCTTGTAATGAGAACCATCAAAATTAAAAGTTTTATCATATGTATTTATCTAGTATTCAATAGCTTCTATGCCGAGATCATGGGGAATGTTTGAATATCAATTAACTTCATCAAAACCGACTAACTTTGGACCATTTTCGACTGAGGGTGGAAGTTGGTTCAGAAAATCAGTGGAATATTTTATGTTGCTCTTGACATGTTTAGTTATTGGTTTTAGCACTTTATCCATAAGGTCATTGATTCTGTGTGTGGGAATCATTTACGGGGGGTATTTTGACATAAGCAGAATTCCATGTTTGACATTTTTCTTGGAGCTCTTATAAACTTTAGGGAGGCCATAAAATTACTTTCTTTCGATTCAAAACTAAATAAATAATCCATTTCGTTTTTAGTCAGGCATCTTTGAAAATATCTAATGGGAGTTCTTGGTTATAATTACTGTCTTTAATTATCATAGCACTCCCATATCAGCTTCTTTAATAACAATTGAATCGTTGTTTGATAATTTGTTTAGAACCGCTCATTCATTTTTTGTAATGTTTGATTTACCTTTTTGAGGATTTACAGTATTAACATTGTCTAATACTTTGTTACCACCAGGTTTTAGAGTCAAGGTGTTTTTGTTTCTAACTAATGAAGTATCTTTGTTATGATTTCGCTGCAATGAAATTGCGTCACAATACTTTGCAGACCATTCTGATATCATTGGTCACGATCGAATGACATCACTAATGGCTCTGCTACTGAAGCTGTTAGTGCTTTCTAAGACACTGCTTATTACTGTCTACAAATTGAAAAGGTTGGAAGAATGATGTTGGATGATAATAAAATCTAACCCTCTTGTCTTTTGATATCAAATATCTCAACACAAGTTAATAAAAGTGGAAAATCTCCTCAATAAGCCCCAGAGCCTTTCCACTTTGATCAACTTGTGTGTGTATATATATATATATATATATATATACATAGCGAGCTAGCGAGAGAGAAGAGAGATATATACTGGTATGAATAAATCACTATTTCAGATACGACCTACTGCAGTTATTGCAAGGAGGAAGGGGAGACAACTCCAGCTACATCTTGGTGTCCTGTCTGCGACGACGCACTCTGTGAACCATGTATGCGGGTGCACAAACGAATCCCACTTTTCCGTCACCATGACGTAGTTGACCTGTTTCGAGATACAAAGGTCAAAATTAAGAGAAAGGTCATGTGTAAAGTTCACAAGGATGAAAATGTCAAATATATTTGCAAAGATTGTAAAACAGCTGTTTGTCAAAAATGCTGCACAATCCATCACAGGAAATGTGACTTGGTTGTAGAAATTGAGTCAGAGATTCCTGCAATGAAAGCCGAGTTAAAAAGGAATAAAGAGGATTTGTTGAAGAAACACGACAAGATAAAAACACATATTGATAAACAAAACGTCAAAGTCAATGAAGCATTAACGCTGTACTTACAAAAAGGATCGAATATCAAGTGTGCAAGTCTCAAAGCAATGGAGGCTATCAAAGTCAAGGAACAGAAACTTTTGGCTGAACTGAAAGAAATCTCTGACAGACACATTGGAGAACTGAAGGCAGACATAAAGTCAGGTGAGTTCTTAGTACAGATGTACCAACAACAGGCTGAGCTGATAGACCAGACTCTACAATCTGAGTGTGACATGGGTGTGTATGAGATGTATCAGGGATGGGAGGCTGGTGATGTGGAGGCTGTCGGAGTCACAGACGTGAAGGAGAAGAAAAGAATAGCCAGGATCATGTTCAGACAGGACACGGACAAGCTGAGTAGAACACTGGACGATCTACAGCTGGGTGAGATAGACGTCCTGTATGAGGGTGTGCTGGACCTGAAGGCGACTCCTGTGTTACAGGACACCATTGATGTGCTTGACCTGAAGGTTACTCCTGTGTTACAGGACACCATTAACGTGCTGGACCTGAAGGCTACTCCTGTGTTACAGGGCACCATTAACGTGCTGGACCTGAATGCTACTCCTGTGTTACAGGACACCATTAACGTCAGAGTAGCAGGAAATGCAGAAATATCGAATCCCAGTGATATGACGGTGTTAGAGGTTAATGGTACAGACACAGTGATAGTTGTAGACAAGAGGAATAACAGTCTGAAGTCCTTCTACACCAGGAACAAGAAGCAAGGTCACAGCAGGCTCAGCCTCGGTGGTGGTCCGTGGGGTATAACAACGTTGAAGGACAACCAGGTGGCTGTCACTGTGCAAGGTACCAGACAGATTGTAACAGTACAAGTCAACCCTGACCTAGTGCTGCTGTCAACCATCACAACAAGCAAACAGTACATGGGTATAACGTCTCTGACACCATCGACTCTAGCAGCAAGTTCCGTCCTCACTCCCTGTGTTGATATTCTGGATATGGCGGGACACGTGCTGAGGTCAATTTGTCCAGGCCACCCTAGTAGATCCATCTTGAAGTATCCCCTCTACCTCTGTACCTCGAGGACAGGAAACATCCTGGTGTCTGACACAGGATCCATGTGTGTCGTGTGTCTGACTCCCGAGGGAGATGTTGTGTTCACCTACAGCCCTACAGGAGACACAGCACTGAAGAGACCATATGGTATCACAACTACCAGCACAGGCGACATCCTGGTGACAGACAACGATCTACACAGAGTCCTCCATCTGACTGAGTCAGGACAGTTTGTAAGAGACATCCTGACAGGTGTCAAGTATCCACGTAGAGTGTCTGTTGGTGGGCGTGGGCGTATGTACGTGTGTTCATGGGATGTAGTGAAGGTATTTACATTGAAGTGAATGAACATGTCGCAATCCTTCTTTCAATCAACTGTAGTCACGTGTGTGTTGAAGATTTATGTTTTGATATGTGTCATTGTGTATTTACCTTTAAGCACATGTCACTATGTTTTGCCAGATCACATTATATATTAGTGTTGAATCACTCATCTGAGCTTTGCTATTTGAATGTGATGAATGAAGATTTAATCGGACATGGTCTGTAAGTGTACACATTTTATATGTAATCTAAATAGCAAGACACGGCTGTTCACGTACTGCTTTAATTGTTCAGATCTCATCTGAACATGTTTCCTATTTCCTATATTACCAACTTCGAATGTATGTAGCTTTGATAAAACATCCTTACATCGAATACCAGATCCTCCGCATGATGTGTTTTTCATTTGTGCAACCACTATGACAGTGTAATGGAGCTATTCCTTCTGTGTTATAACTAGCAGTGTTGTGAGCTATGGTGGTGTGGGATGGATATTTACATGACAGTAATCCTTGCAATAAGCAGCAATGTTATGTTACAGATTCATATATGAGGTGCCGTTTTACTATTTATTCCTGATTCATATCAACAATTCATTTAATGATACTCCAAGATGAATTACTGTAATCATAATGCTAGTGTATTATGGATCTTTTCGTGATATTTGATGTATCTGTGGAATATTTACGTGACAGTAATTCTTGCTTGCTATGCTGAGGATACTAAGCAGCACTGTTTTGTTACAGCTTTATTCATAAGGCGCCGTTTTGTTATATATTCCTGATTTTATATCAATAATCCATTTAATGATATCCCAAGATGAATTACTGTAATCATTATGTCAGTGTATGGATCTATTCGTGATATTTGATATATCTGTGGAATATCCGCCAGACTTCCTTGATATGCGGAAAAAAGACAAAAAACAACAACACTGTCTTGTTACAGACTTACAGACATTCTTCAGACCACATTGATCCTGGCGACAGTTGTGTCACTGTGACCTGCAAAGGAGGCCCGCGAGAGTCTGAATTCTGAATTCTAAGTTCGACAGGCTGATCATGTGACATGCGGTACGAAAACCGCCAAACCAGTCACAGCCCGTATTAAGCAGCCGTTGTGACCAACCGATCGCCAAGTTTAATCACCTTGTATAACCTGTGTTGAAATCAAGGTACGAATTTAAGTACAGTGTCAGCCTCGGTGTTCAACAGAATCACCTGAAACTATCATTGTACATATTAAATGTACTAATTGTTCTGGTAACTTTACTGAACTGTTTCGCGTTATGAAACACAGGACCGCTTGGGAACCCACACTAATGCATTGACAAAACTACTAATGCTTTAACAACCCACACTGATG